>NC_141693.1:1118182172-1119636368 GCF_964263255.1 Lissotriton vulgaris
GATGAGGAGGATCTTTAACAGGATTCAGTTGATTGTATCAAAATGTATGTTTGTAACAGGTGGAGATATATACTGGGTATTGTGTACACTTTCTCCTGATGGATAAAAGCCTACCAAACATGGAAAATGAAAGTCTCACGGTAGCCAAACTGGTGTTATGATAAGTAGTAGCCAGGTTTGGATTTCCAGTTTACCTGGAGTGAGACTGAGGAACCCACTTGTTAGAGCTGTTACTGCCTCTCGAGCCATGAGCAGTGATAGAATCTTAACCCTGGTGACTAGGGTCTCAACAGAAAACATTTGAAAATCCTACCTGGAGCCAAGGTGGAAGATGCCCCATTAGTACTGCTGTGAAATGCACCTGAATGCCAAATTGTGTGCATGCCTCACATACTCAGAGAGTGAGATGTCTGAGTGATGAAGTGGTGATATTTGAACCATGTATGAAACCTCCTGTGTCCATTCATCCTGAAGGGTCAGAGGGAGTGAAGTTCAACAGAATTCCTCAATTGTTCAAGTTCATGAAATTTCACAAAGTGTTGTGGAAGTCTCCCTTGATTTTGACAATTGATATCAAATTGGTTCAATTTAGAAAACCTAATTTCACAAATAATTAAATTTGTTTATTGAGAGCTGTAAAGTTTGTGATCAATGAAAGTGCAACTACTTTCTAATGAAGACAAATACGATAATTAATAAGAATTCCCTGGGACTAAGGTTGCCGTAGAACAGTAGGGCTAACACACTAGGAAAAATATGGAGGAGGCCTTGGGATGCCTCATGAAGGCTATTATCTTAAGTTGAATGAAATAACTGTAAGTTAACTAATGAAAGCTTTGCACATTTTGCACTAGAAGAAGTCAGCCCAGAACATGGACTTTGCCTGCTGCTATATTATATTAAAGGTCTGACTGTACAGAAACATGTGTTTACTTAACAAGGTTAAGTGTAGGATAGTAATTGCTGTCACATTAATAGTTAGATAGAAACATCTAGATCGACGCCTGCACCTACATTAACTACATATGCATTAGATGAGAGAAAGTTACTGGCTTCATTCATAGATGCTTCAAATGGAACATTTACATTCAATGTTTATTCTAAATTAGTTCAGAAATGCACACAAGCTTTAGATGCTAAAGATTGCTATGCTTGTGCACACTTACCTTCTCGAGCTTCTGAAGATGTAATGTACACATTCTACTTTTATATGTAGTTACATGTAGTATATTTCTTAGTTTGTTTTATAGACAGGAACATTTTGAATAGTACTTGATCAATTATGATATGATCCTTTCTAAAGTTTGCCTTAAAAAAAGAATGAACTCTCATCCACAAGCTAACCACATGGAAGTTGCATGGTATTTCGTTAGGTCCCATACGAAGATAGACACTGTCAAGGTATTCAAAGAAGTTTGACATGCCTTATGAGACCATTAGAAAATAAATGTATTCTAGCACTAGAAGAGAGTGCATATATTCCATAAAGCTAATAAAGAAAAATATGTGTTGAAGAATGCTCGGAAGAAGAAGGAAGATAAATATTAAACAATTATATTATATCCAAAATCAAAATTGGATAGGTGACAAAAAGGAAATATATCTTTAAAAAAGGAGAAACCAGTTCAGGAGGAGTCACATTAGGATATGTAGCTGTGAAGACTCATTTGAGATTCTTGAAAAGCCTGTTCAAATATTAACTAGCGTAGAAGTGGTAATTCCTGGAGTCTATTTTGTGTCTGGGCAAGATGCCTATTTCCAGTTAGCTGCTGATTGGTAAAGTATTTGTTATTTAGATTTATTTTCCCCAAATGTATCATGAAAATAGCATGGATGCATTAACCATGCCACCTTCATACAGATATACATGCAAAACCAATGATGAGACACAGTTATTGGGAGATATTTGTGGGGCAATAATTCCTCCAGTAGGAATAGTTTTCAATGAGGACACAATCAGAAAGCTTTCTACAGAAGTAGATAAGCTCGCTACTAGTGCATCTAGTGCTTTGTTAGTGGTTGCCACAGAATTAGTAGCTATTATATCAATGATTTTACAACATCGATTAGCTGTAGACATATCACTGACAGAGAAAGGTGAAGTCTGTAAGATGCTAAAAGCTCAACATTGTTCATACATACCTGATACGAGCAGAAAGATGGAAGAATTTGCTAAGAACATTTCTGACTTGAAACCTGAATTAGAAACTTTAGATACAACTAGTGTATTGGGAACCTTAAACAAAGGAGCTTCTGCTATAAACCATTGGTTTGCAATTATTGGAAGGGGGATTCTTATGGGTTATACTAAAACCTACACTGATTGTTGACATTTGCTTAACATGTTTATATACTTTGTAGAAAGGATTTAGATGTTTGTGAGATAGTCATCCTTTTCACTCTGATCATCCCCATTTGTGTGACTGAAAATGGTGGTTACTGATTCTGATTGTGCCCTGGGCTCTGCAACCAGGCCCAGGGCTGATGCTCTGTTTAAAATGTATATGGTATTTCGGTGGTAATGATAACCTACCTGTAATCCCCGAGTATATAGTAGGGCATGTAGGTTTAGAGGCCGTAGATTTAATGCACTTAAGTGTGCACTGCTGGGGTGCCTGCTGTCATTTTAAAGGTAACCCTGCTTTGCAGGGTGCCTCTAAAATAAAACTATTTCTAAACACATCTTTGGAATTAAAAGCACTCCCAAAGTCTTAAATTACCTTATTTTTGCATATAAGTCACGCCTAATGTCTACCCTAGGTGCCCCAAGTGCAGAGTACATTGGAGTAATAAAAAGAGACATTATAAATCATGTTTTGCAATGCAGCGCTGTGATTGGTCTGAGTGTCATGGTTAGACACCCAGCCAGGAACAGGAAGCCTGGGCATGTTCTTCATGCAGGCTGAAATAGAGCCCGTGTGGAGAACAGGGAAAGTGTGCATGACCGTTTGGCCGGCCGGAGAGGGCCAGCCGAAGAGTCATTTGCACTTAGGAGTGGGCAAAACACGCCTCGCCTGCCCTGTCAGTGGAACCATCTGCCCGCCCCAGCCGAGTAACACATTAAATGGTAATAACTGTCAGTTAATATAATTTTCTTTTTCTTTTGTTACACTGCTTAAAAGTAGTGGGGCAACATTCACAGCCTTAGTGAAGGAGCCGCCACTGCTTTTAAATATTAATAAGTCACCACCAACAAGGCCATATGGTTCATCAGGCAGAATGAGTGATATTTAAAATTAGGACATGTGGAAAATGTAATATTAAACATGTTCTTACAGTGACTAATACCTAAAAGCTTATTGTAGCTCCGATCAACAGAGAAAACTTTGGATGCACTAATACATTCAATAATGCTATCTGCAGTTAGGGAATTCTAGGAATGTCTTTGTTACATTTATTAAAAGCCCAATTAAATGGCAAAATCTGATTTCTAAATGTCTATTAAGGAAAGGGTACTTTTACAATAAAACTTTTCGCTACTTAAAGCACCTGGAGACTAATTTGCCTTAGCCTCGAACTGCACCCCTATTAGTGCTCAAGGTCAGAATGAGGTGTGAAAACTGTACTCAGAGAAGAGCCAAAGGCCTGGGTGTGGGTATGGAGAGTTGTTTCTGTTCATCTGGCAGGATGACCCTTTTGGCAGTGCCCAAGTACTTAATTATCTTTAAAGGGTATTAACGCATCACTGGCAGATGTCAGATAACACCTGCGTAGGCCCTTCGTTGTGTACCACTATTAATCAGGCTCTAGTTCTAGTCGCAGCGATCTTCCTCCAGAACTAGGCAGAGAGGTGTACTGAGGAATTATTTTGCAGTAGGGTACTCAGGAAATGCTGCAAAGTGGGTAGGGTAACCCCTGAGAACTGTTACCCCATTGATTAGGGAGGATTCAAAGGTCAAATGTCAAACAACACCCCAGCCATAAGCTGGCTCCAGGCATAAATGTGGTATCCCCTGTACCTTCCTCAGAGTACAGCTGGAACTGAGGAAGATCAAAAGAGGACTGAACTTAATGTCTGAGGCCTGATGTAGCCCAGAAAGACTGGGCATGTTCACTCTTGTACCCAGAATAAGATAGTGGACTCTAAGGCCTACTGTTGAAACTACAGGGACACTAAATCCTTTCTTGAAAGTTCCAAGATGACCAGTTCCAACTGCACCTGACCTGGACTCTGCTGGTCACCTCAGCTTTAGAGGGTCCGGAGCCCCAAATGTTGTTGCTGTGATCCTTGATCCATTAGCTGTGTCTGGGTGGACCTCTCCTACCAGTCCTTAATACCTGGGACATAGAATCTTTTTGACTTTAAAGACCATGGGAGGACCAGATCAAACCTGCCAAGCCATTACAGCCAAGGTGTGTTGCTGTTTTAAGGAAGATTGAGGTTGCCCATGCTCAGAGCTTCTTTGCAGCAAGAAATATGAGTCATCAGGACCTTGCAGAGAGGGTATTGGTCATCATGGAGCCCCATTCAGCTATAGCCTGCAGTCTTGTCACGCGGAAGGAAGCCAAGCTCCAAAAAAGTGGCTAAGTGTGAACAAGGAAATCTTGATGGACGAATGCCCCCAAAGTGGCGAGAGACCTTTCCTGGCTATGAAATTCAAATTTCTTCCACTCAGAGGTTTCCAGAAAAGAACAGCATCACTGATATATCATCCAATGGATTTCTGACCACATCGAACCCTCATTGGCTAGATCCAACTGCCTTGCACACAGAAGACTTTGAATTCCATTTCTGAGACTTAAGTCCTAAGAAAAATCCTCCGACGGGGGGACTTTTGTGCCCGTATCTGACTCACCCTTTATCGTGGTCAGCCTCAAATCATACCTCAGTCCCCGTCTATAGCGACCAGTTGACTGTAGTTGGTGCAGTTTTGCTTTTTGGCACTATTTGCATTTAAATCTTTGAAAATTCATATCTCATGTTCCATTCATTGTATGTCTGTCATTTTGGTGACATTTTATTTATTAAAATATACTGTACTTTTCTCATTCAGTTGCAGATTATTATTGTGTTTTGTTTTGACTTAATCACTGTTTTGGTACTGCATAAATACTTTACATATTACCCACAAGTTAAACCTGCCTGCTCTGAACTATAGCTAACAGGGTGATTCAACTCATGCTAATTTTTTATAACTTTTGCAGTTCACCTTAACAAGGATTGTGTTTGTTGTTTACGGTGGGTAGACACCCAACTAACTAACACCTCATTTCTGAGGGCATGTGTGAAAGCTACTTTATGGCATGATTTATAGTGACTTGAGATAACTACAATTTGTGAATTTTAGTGGTGTTATTGATTTGACATGGTACTTTTTACTGACATGTTCCCCTAACTATAACATCCCTATAACATTTGTTTTTTTTGGGTGAATTTGTAAGAGTTTTTCATTGTAAAATAACATACCATTACAATTCCAAACTATAACATCACTTACAGTGAATTTCTAGGGCTTCTTTAATGTAAAGTAACATGCCCATTGTTGCGTCCAGCATGGGGTTGTACACAGGACCTGGCTTGTTGCCAGGCCCAGCACCCAACCCCCTGCTGGTGTCTAACCTCCACTTGCACCAAACTCTGCTGGCACCCAACCCTGTTGCACATGTCCTTTGGCTGTGTGCAGCATGGGGTTGGCAGCGGGCTCTGGCCTGTGGCCAGACCTTGTGCCCAACATCCCAGGGGCTCCCTATCCCCTGCTTGGGGTTGGGCTCAGACCTTGGCCACATATCAGGGGTTGCACCCAACCACTGCAATGTGCAAGGCTGACTATGTGATATAACAGTATACATTGTGCCATAATAAGTAAGACAGACATATTGACTTAGTTAAAGAGTCAGAACACCATAATATAAAAAAAAGCCAATTGGCTTTATCAAGGGGTCAGCATATCAACATATATAAAGGAAACCCGTTTTCTTTGTCATAAAATCAACAATAATTATAATGATAAGCATATTTGAATAATGAACACATTGTTCTGTTTAATAAAAGTGATTGTCATAAACGTTGTTTTAATAAAGTATAATTTAAAAAAATCAGCATGTCTTTGAGTCTGCCCTGAACATTTTACAGGCCACACAATGCAGTCAAAGAAAAAACCACAAGGGGGACCTGCACTCCAGCTGAAGAGCATGGAACTCAAGCTTGGAGTGCTTTAAATAACGTGGTAAGCTCTCCTAGAGTCAAGGATTTAAGGACCCAGGAAAATTTCAGTTTTTTTATGATGCTGCTGGGCTGATGAACTCCCTGCAGCCGACCAAAAAATGTAAAAAATGATTGGAGGTACCCCTTTCCTTTCTAGGGTGAACCACAGGGATACAAAAAATCTAAATACCAAGCCCTAACAGAGCATTATGGGGTGTTCCATGCGGGAGCAGTGAATAATAAATAAATGGCTCTTGCCACTCATTTATTATTATTCTTATTATTATTAATATATTTTTACGGTGCCCTGGTGTCACCCAGGTCACTCACATCTTTCATTTTTGTTCGGGCCATGAAGGGAGTCCCACAGCCCTCCCAACCCCACTAGCTCCCTGAATGCAGTCCCAATGAACGTGCAGGAGCTAGCAACACATTAAAAGAAATGGGGTGACCTGGTGCCCACTGAGAGCACCGCAAGGCAATTTTTACATTGAGGGCAATGGGAGATGCCCAAGTGCCCCTGATGCCATGTCAGCTTCCCCGCCAGCAACTATCCTGCGTGCGGCAGGAGCCTGCATTGCTCCCACCCAGTAGGAGTAGCTTTTCGTGCTACTCCTTCGGGCAGGAGCCATTTTTGAGGATGAAATACTTGTTCATTATATTCATCATCAGTCTCTCCATGTTTCAAGGATAGATACTATACTTTCAAACCAT
Organism: Lissotriton vulgaris; assembly: GCF_964263255.1. Taxonomy (NCBI): domain Eukaryota; kingdom Metazoa; phylum Chordata; class Amphibia; order Caudata; family Salamandridae; genus Lissotriton; species Lissotriton vulgaris. Next base: position 1,118,189,032 of record NC_141693.1, read on the forward strand.
TACAAGTGCCACTGCTGAACTGAACCCTCACGCCCAAAGATTCCCTGGCTACCAGGCAGGCTGGATTCTTGATTCCCAGCCTCCTGAGTTCTAGCAACTGTCCCTTATTCCCAAGTGAATAGGTAAATGGGTTTTGATATAGGTACACATCAGTTTGATCATCAAATAGTTCTGGGCCATCTCCTCAATTGACGTTGTTGTTGATGCTAACTAAATCTGCGATACAAAAATAACCCTTTGCAGATGTTGGAAATGAAGGTGTTGCTATCAGCTTAGAAGTCGTCGGTGATGGAGTTGGATGTGACTGCTGTAGTTGCCACCGTCTCCTGGAGGAGTGAGATTCCACAGCCACCACTTCTCCGTAGGTTGAAAGCTGCACTTGAGTTCTGTCATGGCTCTAAATCTACAATTGTTCATTGTCTAGAACACCAACTCTAGATCCCAAATTTCCTGTTGATCCAATTCATGTGAATTGTACATCCAGTGATGGGGAGGGAATGAAAACAGCAAGTGCTTTTTTGTACACTGATTTTGGTATTGTGGCACACATTTACTCTTCGTAGAACACAATCTCTTTTTGGAGTCTTTGATTTCTGCTCAAGCAGAGTAATAAGTTGTTGACCAAAATAGTTGCTTCTTCATTGACATTGCTTAATTTTTGTTTAACCTTTGGCAAATGTTCCTGCAGCAGGTGCTGCAAAGGCATTGCCTGACTCATAATACTGTCTTCTTTGCTGACTTCTTGTGTTCAAATCTCAAAAGACAATAGTATTTAGAGCATGCACTCCGCTAGCCACAATTTATCTGCCTTACTGCCATGGCTTTGGCAGCTGCATCCCCTCTCCTCTGTATTATGTAATCATTGATGGGCCTTTGCTGTCCAAAAAGACACTGCAGCACGTAACAGGTGGAGTTCCAACATAGAGTTGTAAAGCAACTCTATATGCATATTGAATGATCCTCACCTGCTTCTGGATTTAAAGGAATTACTAAAATTAGAGCAAGTTCTGTAACAGCTGACCTGTATGACTACTTTTTTAGGAAGTCCTGCATAAATAGGTTTATGCAATACAATAAACACAGGACTATGAAGTATTCTCCATAAGCCATGGCTTTGACAATGTTACTGTCATTGTCAGTGGAAACACATGCAGTAATGAAACATCTGGGTTGAAGACATTTGCACACTTTGGTATAAAATGTGTTAAAGGTGTTTACATGTCTATGTGATTTCTTCATGGCAAGCCTAATAACTGTTGCATGCCACTGAATGCCTTGAAAACATCAGCAGCAGTGAAACCAGCAGCTAGCCTTTGATTCACTCCCTTGAAGACGATCCAGTGTGCTGTAATGCAAGTATAATCTGCTACTTAACAAATGGTCAATAGGTCTGTGCTGAGGTAGATGGACTGATCAGCACTCTACTTCCTATGAAAGAGGCATGGAGAACAAGACAAAAGGGCCATCCCTGGTTTACACACACACAGACACACACACACACCACAAACACACTCACCGTCCACAAAATGGATGTGACCACAGGGAGGCATGGAGCACTAAGAGAGCATGGATGTCAGCCCTGGCTGGAGCCCCTTCAACAAAAACGTGAAATACTTCAGGAAAAGGGTTGTGAAAATATACACCCAAAATGTGACTAGGCCTATTCATGGGCTTAGTATATCACCAGTAAAGTATTCATTATACATTTAACAGCATAGCAAAATGAAATAGTGAGAAAAGTTTGAATTAAACTTTAAAAATGCCCCAAACACAATCATCACAATGCAAAAATTACCACTGATACATACCTTTAAAAGTTAAACAAAAGCAATTAATCAGCCAGTTCGTGTGAATAGAGTAACATACACACACACAAATGGTGTGCAAACACATGACTACTCGGGGATTGAATCGGGAGCCATCCTGACTCTAGCCACTAACAGGCACATGCAGAACTAAAAGGAAAGCAAACTTTGGTATGAATGCATGGCCAACCACAAGTCCCTAAAATAATAAAAATAGCTCTAGTGCACAAGTAGTCAGAATGTGAAAAAATAGATTCAAAACTATATAAAAGGCCCACAGCAGACTAGATTAAAAAAAAGTTAAATGCACCAAAGTATGAAGTGACATCTGGACAAATTCACCAGAAATGCACGAAAATTGAGAAAATGCTTTTATAACCCCATGTCTTCACCAACCCAGAAATGTGCACACATTAAACCAAACCAAAAATTTCCGTACAAAGCTTTATTCCACATGGACCCCTACTCCAAAACTCTTTGCTAACTAACAGCAAAAAAGGAACAAATATATTGATGAATGCCCTCCCTGAAAGGAAAATTATTTTCCAAATTAATGTGTTGAACACACTTGATTTTTCCCAAAAAGTAAAAATGTCAAGGATGTGGAAGAAGCAGAGACAGAGATGAAAAGAGAGTGATGCTTTCCCCCCAAAATCCAAATCCAAAATGCCAAGGGTAGAGAAAGCAGAGGAATGAGTCTTCAGGGAAAGGAAGTTGCTACATTATGTACTGCAGCATCCCAGTCCCTTTAATTATTTTTGAAAAGATAGTTCCGATTTTTTCAAAAACATGAAGTGTTGGTTATCTTGCACAACATGCTTTCAAAGGTGAAGAAACAGCTTTCATCTTTGGGTCTGAAGTACAGGTCATACATTCCCTAAAAATGATCGTTCTTGACGTTCTGCAGACTAATCTGATGTTGTATCCATGCCAGTTACTTTCTCGGAGCGCTTTGTGTCTAAAAGTCATGGCCAGGTTCCCATTGGAATTAGTTGTAGATAGGTGGCTGGGTTTATAGTGCGCAACACTACTTATTTTTATCTTTTCTACCTCAAATCTGTGGCTCTAGGGAACAAGGGAAAAACGGCCACTAGCGTCCCCACGGTTTCTCTGTAAACAGAGAATACAAGAAAATTGATACAGTCCCCGAGCACAATCACACAATATTATGAAGAAAAAATCAAATATTCGTTTTTCAAGATATTCGACAGTCTTTTTTATTTTCTTTTTCTTGTTTTATCTTCTTCTTCAAAATGTCATCATTCCATAGTTCATAGAGAATATATTGTACAGCGAGCGTAGCCAAAGAAACCAAAGCCAACACGTGTTTCGTCACGGGAACAGTCTCCCAATGACTTCCTCACGGCATTAAAATCGATTTTCTCACAATTATCCCAATTTCATCCAATGTATTATCACTCTTCACAGGGTAATTTAAAATACTCATACAGGCTCCATAAGTCAAGTTTTCACAGTAGATAATTAAGTAGATTATCAATGTATCGGGAGAGTGCTCCCATCGTCTCTGCTTCTAATGCATCCGGTGTAAAAAATTGCCATGTTCCAGAATGAAGTGCGAACGAGTAGGGAAAATTGTGTAAGGTTTCTATAGATAAACAGAATTTTATTTGTTAAGCTTCCTAAAAACATATACTAGATGGTGCCATGTTTCGCAATATTTATATTTTCTTCATAAAAGGTTGTGCCTGAGTCTAATTGAAAAAACTGTTGTCCTGATCTGCTTCTGTCCAAACCATATCCAGTGCTTGAGACTATTTTTGAAAAAAAGTGTAACTAAAGTTGTAGGCCATGCTTTCTTTAAGGGTAAAACAGGTTTGAACAACAATCTGTTTGCAGGCATTAGAGTTTGATAATGACCAAAATGCATATTAATAGTAAGGGGAGAGAAGTTGGCCTAACGACTCGGGCGGTCGACATGGAACTGGGGGCCATAATATCAAGAATGGGCAAGCCCATTATCCCCGCTTTAGCTGCAGTTTCCTGACGATAAAAGCGGCGATAATGTATCGCCCTTTCTTGATAATATGGCCCTGGGTTCGAGTCTGGACAATGACGCTGAACATCCTGTGATTCTGGGCAAATCACTTAATCTCCCCGTGCCTAACAAAAATGAATGTGTCCTCATGTAATGTAACTGGTGCAATGTAAAGCGCTCTGATACCCGATACGGGTCAAGTTCGCCATATAAAACTGTAAAAAAAATGGTTTATTGAGTACTTGTAGTGTTGTACTGTGGCCTGTTCAAGTAATGAATGAATATGTATTGTGCAGATGTGTGAGGGGAAAGGAGATTGATTGTGTCCTGTAAGATTGAAACAGTAGTGTATGTTATTGTTACGGTATGTGGTGAATGTTTAAATATGAGTACGAGAAAGATCTCCGAATCGAGTGCTGGTACTCATTCTTTAAATTATAATTTTTTCCTCAATGCAATGACATCATCGTCCCAGGGTCCAACTGGTCTTTCTAAAATGAGCCCACTCCTTAATTAAATCTTAACTTAAACTTTGCATCGATGGTAATAGTAATAACCTCCTGGGCAAAGGACAGTATATGAGCTGTTATTCCCAACAAAAAGTGTATATGTGACACTGAGAGGCAAATGTGTTGTTCTTGTTCTAGCTAGGAACAAGGCGTCCGAGTTCGTGGGACAAGATGTTGTCTCTTGGTATGGAACCAATGGGTATCGCTTATACTACAAAACACAGATCCCGATACCTAGGCCCATTTTCTCATACAGAAGAAATAAAACTATCAGGAACTGTCTAGTTCATACTTATAGAGAAAGGAGCATTATTAGTCAACGCACTGTGGATAACACACCCATGCCAACAGGAACATTTCCTTGTTCTGGGTGTAGCAACTGCAGCAGCATCATTAAAGGCAAAACAGTGACAGTTAATAATAAATCAGCGAATATAAAGAGTTTCATGAACTGCAGGACAAAGAATATCATATATCTCATCCAATGTCCATGCCAGAAATCCTATGTAGGAGAAACGTCCAGAGAAATCAGACTGCGGTTGAATGAGCATAAGTCAGCCATAAGGACAAACAAATTAGGGGCCCCCCTCACGGAACATTGGAAGGCTGCAAAGCACCAAATTGAGGACTTGAAATGGTGCGGACTGGAGAAAATAACAGGGAGTAATAGAGGAGGCAACATAGAGAATAAGAGGAAAAGAAGAGAGCAATTTTACATGTCTTCTTTTAACAGCGTAAGATGTGGACTGAACTCGAGGGAGGATTGGGAGAAGATAATTCTGAATTAAGAGCCTGGCTTATTTAAATAAGTTCCCTCCCGGATCCTATGACATCAGTTTCCAGTGAAAACTAGGGCATAAGATATAGTATTATGTTTATCTTTCTAGAATGCGCAACGATACAAATAATAGAGTAAAATTAATAATGCAGTTATAAGAAATTAGGTAAACACTTTTTCAACATAATATATTTAAATGATGGCCTTTACTCGCATTCCAAATAGCGAGTCCCATGTTTACATAAATCCCCTAGTTTACGTCCAACAGCGGAGGGCAACATCAATACACGTAAGTATTCACCCTTGTTGTTCCAAGCGCCTGACAGTAAAACCATAGAAATAAAGCAAGAGCCTTAATTAATATAAATTAAAAAATACTGATTCGTATTAAAAAATTCTGTCTTTGGCCAATAAATCGCTAACGTAAAAGATATGAGACAGAATAACGGAGTTGCTTTGTCTCCTTAGCAACGCGATACACCGAGCACGCAACATGCGCCTTAACCAATAGCGGCGGACTTTACAAGGCGGGGATAGCTTATGGGGGTAGGTTTAATAGAACTCGAAGCCGCCCCAGGATTAATTGAACAAAACAGTACCGCATTATAAAACAAAAACAGGCGATCGTAATAGCCAGGTGCTACAGGTACGATGCCCACAGCTCATTGGGGATAATACGGGCATTTTCAATGTTTGGAAAAGCGAATACGCCGACTATAGAATGAGGTTTCCGTGACAACGTAGGCAAACGTAACCAAGGCAACGCAGTAACTCGGCGACGCCCTCTCCTAGGCGGCCGCCCAATGTTTAGCAATCGCGGTGACCATTTGGCGCCAAATCTATATGCAAAACAGTATTTAGGCTAGCGCGAAACACAGCCGGTTCTTTCTCAACAGAACGCCGTGCTGCAACCAGAGGGAATAACTGTCAGGAAGAAAGGAGCAGGGAGGCCGACTCATATAATACGGGTAAGAAGCGCTGTCAGAGCTCTTTGGAGCAAACGTTCAGAACCTTAAGATTAAATTTAGCACCAGGATATAGTATTTAAGTTTTAAAACATAAACAACATAGAAACAGTAGAGGTTAGTTTAAAATCTAAAGCAGCTTTAAAGCAAAGGTTTGAGTACCTTAAGAGCATACCTTTATAATGAATAGGTCATTAACACTGGTAATATAATCCCCACAGACATCAGCTAATGACAGAAGAGGATGTCAGCTAAACTTACCTGTGCCTAATTGAAAGAGGTTGAGGTCTAGAATTGGATATACAGTTCCTACGGTGAGTAGCTATAAAAAGGACATGTACCAGATCTGGTTGTTGATGGAAAATCTAAATCTATAAGGAATAACTGTTTTACTAATAGACATGCTTACCTCATAGGGAGCTCTGCCCCTAAATCACAGAACGGTGGCTCCTCCTGGCAGTTAATTACACGGCATATACATATCCCCATCAAGGTATGTGTCTACCGATATGTGCAAATATAAATACAAGTCTGGGGGTGTAAAACGAGAATATAAATCTGTACCTTTATATCCCTAGGTAGATTTAAAGAGGGAAAGAATTTTCAGATCCTTTGGAATAAAGTACAAACTGAAATAGTGGAAATTCAACCTATCTACAACTTCGGTAGTAAAGCAGGCCTATATTAAAATAATTAAATAATTGGAATATAGCGCTTTATCCCAATATTTATTAAGCATATTTGTGTTCACTTAGAAAATAGAACGACTTTGCGGAGAACAGTGAAGCAAATCACAGAGGTCCATATCACCAAAAAGGACTCCTGTTAGAACCATACAGTTCTAACCACATGGATAATCAAATCCATCTGGACACACAAGGTACGCACCTGATTTATGGGAGGTACTTCTTTCTTTGGTAATTGGAATCAGTGGGGGGTCCCCCAATAATGGGTTACATAGGTCCAAGGGGAAGGCAATAAGGAGATAGTAGAAAACATATGTAAAAGATGTGTCAATTGCATGTTTTTTAAAAAACAGAAAGATGAAATACCGGATTGTAATGTGAATAAGTATGTGAAGTAATGTAAAAAAACTTTTGATGTCAAATCAAGGGACCTAGGATGTCAAGAGTGCTCACTTAAAAATGTAATGTACACAAATTTCTCGTTTGGTAACTTTGTGCTCTATGATTTTAATTGTTTAGAATCAGTCCTGATGAAGGCATACTAAGAAAAAGCCGAAACGCCGCGTCGACCTTTTGATTCTTTGACTTTTAATATTGTGATGATTATATTTATGGACAAATGTTTTTAAATTGTTTTATATATTGTGCGATGTGTAATAAAATTTAACATTGTGACCAAACGTTGTTTTTGATATACTTTTAATTTAAGAGTCTTTCATATATATGTGCACTTAATAAGTGAATGTACTAGTTTAAATACATACATTTCAGTCCTTAACATTGTCAATGTCCTAGACCTGTCTTTTGAAAACCTTATACGTGCAATTTTCCTAAAAATTATTCCAAACAAATATTTGTATTCAGTAGTTTTTATGTAAATACGGAGTGTTGATGTTGAAGTAAAAATACACCTTATTTTGCCTTCCCCAGGGTTATAAACACCCACAATCAGTATAAGCGATACCCATTGGTTCCATACCAAGAGACAACATCTTGTCCCACGAACTCGGACGCCTTGTTCCTTTAATGACATTTTCCCCACCGTCCTCTAAAGATATAGAGTGGGGTCCTCCTTATTATTTTTATACTTGTTCTAGCTAGGCCATACACGTTTAGGACAACTGGGGTGGAGGTGGCCGCGCGAGGGTCACCATATCACTACAGGAATGCTCCTCGTTAAAGTTGATGTAAGGCGGATTTTTGACTATTCCATAGATGGGCTACTTACTTACAAACCTGACTTCACCAAAGCACCAGAGTGACTTATAACCTACCAATCTGTGCTGTTGAACATCATTTGAGCTGAAATGTGCACTGATGATCTTTTAATTCAACATCGCCTGCCGCTCACAGCTGGCGCACAGGGCTTTAGCAGGTTGCATGTGACACATATTCAGATACGTGTGAACATGGGAAAGCTTAGCGAGTCTGACTGTTGGTTGATTTATCTTGGCATCTGTTCATTGGTAGCTCTGAGGCAGGAGGGTCACGCGCTAAAAAATCATACCTCAATCGACTACTGAAATGAACTGTACCAGGAATTTTAGGTAAAGTGTATAAGGCTCAGTGGTTTTTCAGGTTGTACACTGCACTGTGCATTTAACCTGCACGACACAGTAACCTTAGATTCGCAAATGGTGCATGGACCTGAGTTGCATCATTGTATACATCTTGCTGGGGCTTATTTATTTATTTTTTATTTATTTTATTTATTGAATTTGTAAAGCGCTACAGCTACCCAAACGGGTTTCCCAGCGCTGATTGTGACAAGTAACCTGACACCCATGAAAAGAAAGAATCTACTGGTTAAAGAACCAGGTCTTACCGGCTCTTCGAAAGCAAACATAGTTGACCTCGGCACGGACAGCCAGCGGGAGAGAATTTCACAGTCTGGGTCCCAAGTTGGCAAATGCACCGCCCCCTATTCTGGACAGCCTATACTTAGGAGCACAGAATAAGTGTTGAGAGGAAGAATGGAGCAAGCGGGAAGGAGAATAGGTCTTAACAAGTGACTGAAGATAGAGGGGAGCCACACCCATCTTAATCTTGTGCATGTAGCATAGCGCCTTGAACTTTATACGGCTTTCCACACGGAGCCAATGAAGTTCCCTCAGGCGTTCTAATGCCAGAAACACCTTAGATAAATTCATTAGCATAGTTGTATGGCAGCATATTTCTAGGTACCTTTTAATGAAATTCCTCTAATGAGATGGCTGTCTGAGTGAGCTAATTGCTGTGCGCCACCACCTGTCAAACAGTCTCCTTTCAGGTTTAGCTTCTCTTTTTTTTTTTTTTAATATATTTTTATTGAGTTTTCCCCTTTTTTCCCCCCAATAACATGTACAGAGCACAAGGACAATAAGATTATACATAATTCATATATAACAGTAATTATTTCATACGGAGAGCATCTTTTTACGGTTACAATCTTAAATTCAATCCTATTCATCAGAGAAAAAAAATTAAAAATTTTACTCAAATTATAATTAGTTTCAGAGGCGCTGGGAGTACAGTAATAGGCAAGACCAGAAAAAAAGGAAAGAAAAGAAGGTTAAATATATAAGAGAAGAGAAAAGAAGAGAAGTAACATAATAACAAAATATCGATCATCTGACATTCCTTTCTTTCCATCGTGTAATCGGATCCCAGATTTGTACACCCAACATTCTTCCCTTCTTCCCCTTCCTTGCATATATAGCAATTTCTAACTTATATATTGACAATAATTTGGCTAACCACTGATGAAACGTCGGGGAGAGGGGATCAAGCCATACAGAGGCTATACATAATCGCAAAACTGCCATTGCCAAAAATATAAAACTTCCATCCCTTATCTGCCCCTCTGCTTCAACTCCTAATAGTATTATCGATGCAGTTAATACGATATCTAATCCTAATGCATTATTTACAAAGTTCTCTATATCTTTCTTTGTTTCCTCCAAGCGGGGGCATAATGCAAAAATATGCTCTAAATCAGCATCTGGATTATCACATCTGAAACATCTAGTACCTGATGCCACCCCCCACTGGGCAAGTTTAGCTGGTGTATAATACAAATGATACAAAGTTTTAAAGTGTTGAGACTGCAGTGAAGCTATACACAATAATTTTTTACCCATATCTAATGATAAAGAAAACTGAGCACGGCCTATATCTAATCCAGTTGCCCATTTATCCATCCATTTCTCCAAATCATCCTTCTTCAGCTTTAACAATTCTAAATAAAACCTCTTAATCGTACAGTTTGTGCCAGCTTGTATAACCTCCATTATTGAGTTCTTCGCAAATCCTGCTGCACCACCCTTTTTTTATTAATAAAGCTTCTCACTTGGAGATATTTAAAAAATTGTCTAGTCTCTAAACCATAACTTGCCTGTAACTCCGAAAATTGCATAACACCTTGTGGGCTTAGAATGTCATCCAATTTCTGAATTCCATTCCTCCCCCACTCTTTAAAAACTGCATCGGAGAAAACCTCACTAGGAAGAGTAGGATTTCCATTAATTTTTGTATAAGCATTATACTTCTCTATACCGAATTTCTTGGAGAATGCTTTCCAGATGTTGTAAGCTGCTAGAATAGTCTTGAATCTTGTCCTTTTAAAGTAACTTGCATCTGTGTATTTCAGCAATAAATTTTCTACCTCCGATCCCATAAGTAGTCCATAGATGGCTAATGTACCACATTCATCCTGCCCTTCCGCCTCTACACCTCCCATCAAACCTCCCATATATTGTAATGCTGATGCCCAATAATATAATTTTATATCCGGCAATGCCCATCCTCCCTTTTCTCGTGGAAGTACCATATACCTAAGTGCTCTCCTAGTTTTTCCCTTAGCCCAGATGAATCGGTTAATCATATGTTCACAGATCTTAAACCATTTGTTTTCAAAAATTAAAGGAATAGCTCTAAATATATAAAAAAAATTTGGAAGGACCATCATTTTGACTATATTTGTTCGACCAACAATTGAAAGGTGTAGATTATCGAGTCTATCCAGTTCCTTACTGACTTTAGTAATTATTGGGGCAATGTTTTTTTCCACTAGAATATCAAGATCAGCAGTGATATTCACTCCGAGATACACCCCTGTTTGCACAACTCTAATATCATTACAGTATGTATGGGAGTTTTTAATTATTTGCGTCTTTGATGTATTTAGAGAGTATCCAGAGATACAACCAAACCTCCGAGCCTCAATCTCAATCTGCCCAATAGCCTCTGTGGGGTTTGATGTAATTACCGCCACATCATCGGCATATGCAAGAATCTTACATTCCCCCAGATGAGTAAACAAGGTGGCAATTCTGTCACACATCTCTATCCTGTGACTTAATGGGTCCATATACATTGCAAATAGCAGTGGGGAACATGGGCACCCCTGCCTTGTCCCCCGTTTAATTCTGAATTGCTGAGTAGAACCTGCAATAATTCTTATGGAGGCAACTGGATCAATATATAAAGCTTGAAGTGCTTTAACATATCCCTCTTTAATCCCTGCCCTCTTTAAAACATTCCACAGATAGTCCCAGGAGACCCGATCGAAAGCCTTTTCGGCATCTAACAACATAACCGCCATCGGGTCTCCTGTGACTTCCGTGACATCAAGTAGAGTAATAACCTTACGTATATGATGTGTTGTGCCCCTTCCAGGAATAAATCCATGTTGATTATTATTTACAAGGTTTCCTATTACTTTAGCAAATCTTGTTGCCAGTGCCTTAGAAAAGATTTTGGTATCAGTGTTCATTAATGTAATCGGCCTATACGAACCGGGGTCAGAGGCAGGTTTTCCTTTTTTTACAATGTCTGCTCCTCCCCATGAGCCTGGAATAGATTCCCCAGTTTGAGCTGCCTGCATTATTTTCACCAAGTCGTCGCCCAGTATGTCCCAAATACTTTATAAAATTCCATAGGTAGCTGATCAGGCCCAGCAGCTTTCCCCGATGGGAGATTTAATATAGATGTTCTAATCTCAGCCGCGCCCAAAGGTTCTTCCAATCTCTCTGCCTCCCCCTCCGTGAGTTTTTCCTTTGGGATCCCCTGAAAATACTCTATTAATTCCCTAAGGTCAGTAGGCTGTTGATTATCATATAACACCTCATAAAAACTCCTGAAAACTTCTCGTATTTTTTCAGAATCCGTATGTAATCCACCCGTTGTATCCCTGATCTCTCTGTTCACTCCTGATGCTGCTATTTGTTTAGTACGTATAGCTAAAGTGCGTCCCACCTTCTCGCCAAACTCATGACACCTCTCTCTTTTTATCGTAAAATTCTCAGCAGCCTTATTCGCGATTTCTTCTTCTGCATCATTTTTTGCTTTCATCACCTTAATAAGTGCTTGTTCCACTGCCACTCCTGTAGATACAGCTTGATACAGCTCTTCCTCGGCTTCCAAAACCCTGCCTAGCTAATTCATTGGTCTTATTTTGCTCCTGTTTTCGTTTAAATGTACTAAAACTGAGGGTCTCCCCACGAGCACCTGACTTAAAGGCATCCCATACCATTCCTAGGGATGCGCTTCCTCTGTTAAGTTCGAAAAAATCTTTCATCCAATTGGTCATGTGCTGTATATATTTGTCGTCCTGTAGGAGACCCCTTTCAAATGTCCAAGTTCTTTCCTTTCTCAGTCCTACTGTTGCCTTTAATGATAAAATTAACGGGTTGTGATCTCTGAGGATTCGAGGGAGTTTACCTATTTTTAACTTAGTAAGTGATACATTTGAAACAAAAAAATAATCCAGCCTTACACAACTCGATGTGGAGCTGAATAATAAGTAAATCCTTTTTTATCTAATCTGGTTTTCCCCCATACATCTGTCAAGACATTATTTGTTACCAGATTGACCAATGCCTGATATACTCTTTTTTTCCTACCTGAGTATCTTCCAAAAGAACCTACTCCTAAACCATCTGCTCCGTTGATATTAAAATCCCCGGCCAAAATAATGCGAGGGGCCCAGACAGCAAGTTCTGTATCTAAAAATTGTAGAATCTCTGGATCATCTTCTGTTGAACCATACACAACCCCCAGTGTGGTCCAGTCCCCGTTAATCATACATTCAGCCAGTGCCCACCTCCCCCATTGATTTTCCAGTTTCTTTCTAACCAAGACATTCTTGTTCCTTGTCAGTATAGCTACTCCTCTAGTTTTGGTGCCTTGCCGAGAGTATACTATTACATGGAACCCCAGCTGTTCTAACAGGTGTACCTGTGAGGCCATGATATGTGTTTCTTGCAGGTATATAAAGTCTACATTCATTTGTCTTAAGGCGATTGATATTCTTTGTCTCTTCTGATAATCATTCAGCCCACAAACATTCCATGTTACAAATCTAGTGTCCATTAAATTTTTCTACCATTTTTCCTTGCTACCAAACCCATGCAAAAAAATAGAAGACATTTTATCTCTAAGCTATCCACCTTTTTTTTCTTTGACATATGTTATCATCACCTCTTCTACAATATATATTCATCTGCTTTTTTACCACATTATGCTCTATACTATATTCTGTGCTATACTCTGTGCCCTGTGCCCTGTACAATCCCCCCTCCCACCCCCCGTTTCCCTCCCCAGACAGCCCCCCCTTGATTGCCCACCCCCCATACTGGCAAATAGGTCTGAAGGACCTATATCTGACAGCCGAGCCCTCTAGGTCATCACATCTCCCCCCCTCTCCCTTATTAATCTCACCATCTTGAATCCCGTTTTCCCTGATCTCTAACCTACACTCCCTGTTAGAACTGGAGTTTTGTTTTCCTTTTGTATAAGTATTTTATATCATACTTCCATTATTTAAATACTTAACATTTAGTTTCACTACTTCCTCCGTGACAACTCTCTGACTGCCACCGTTTGTCTATTCTGCTCCCTACTCTCTCTGAGTGCGGTGAGGTACTGCTGAGCCAAAATTTTAGAGTAGAAGACTTTTACGTGACCATCAAATATTACTTTGAGACGTGCAGGAAACATTAAATAAACCTCACAACCTATATTCTCAAACGGTGTTATCAACTGCCTCATGCGCCATCTCCTCTCAACCGTAGTATGGCAAAAATCCGGTCTTGCAAAGAAAGATATATCCTTATATGTTCTTCTGGATTGTGGTTTCGCCTTGTTCATTATCTCCTCACGTAACAAAAAGTTACCTACATAAACCAAAATTGCACGTGATTTACTAGATTTACTAGACATGTCACCCCTTTTCTGCGTCATAGGAAACCTATGGGCTCTTTGCACCTCACTTTCCCAATCCCATCGTTAGCTTCTCATGCTGGAGGAAGGAGGCTGAGTAGGAAATCTAATGTCTGATCATCATACATTCCCTGCTAAATTAAGGAAAGCTCCCAGATTCAACAATGTGGAAAGGCAAACTTCTGTCTCTGCTTGGCCCCTTTAAAGATTGAGAAAAAAAGCCAGTACTGCAAAAGCAGAAACAAGCCCAGAGAAATTATTTTGGAGAGGACTAAAATCTTTTTTCTTTTCACAGGTGATGTAGAGTGCTGTGACAGATAATAAGTTGGTTCTCTGAGTGAGCTAGTGTAAAAATGCAACAGATGTGATGCTACAAACTTCACTACTGGAGTAATAGTTCCTCTGGCTGAGCAGTAGAGGAAACTTAGGGCATACTAAGAAGGAAATGACCGAGCGCAGAGCTGCGGCAAATTTTACAGCACCACGCTCTGCAATTTCCATAATGCAATGATGTGCCATATTTACAACATTACGGTACACCCCTGTGTTTTCCCTAGCACTGGTGCTAAAAATAGCTTCCTAGCGCCAACGCAGACACCCATGCGCTATAGTGCAACGGTGCCTGTGTTGCAGGGACTGATTGTTTATGTGCAGGAAGGTATCCCTTCCTGCGAACGAATAATCAATAATGGAGCTTTGTTAGTTCTATGTGTGCTGCATTATGCAGCACACATAGAAGTAGCAAATCGCTATTATTTGATGACTGTTTATGTGCAGAAGGAACAGCTTCCTGTATATACACAATCATTATTGGCAGAATGCAGCACACATAGAAAAAGCAAACATGAGGCGAAATAAAAGTATTTCTCCTTATTGGCCATTCTAACACCTGCTATTTCAGGGCGTTCATTTTTGGCGCGGCCTCAGAAGTATACCTCCTTGTTAATCTGGGGCAGCATCAACAGGCAATAGGTGCTGCGGTGGAATGCCTCCAGCAAAACCCACTGCATGCCTATATTTTCAAAGCGGAATTAGGCCACAAAAAGTGGCTTAACACCACTTTGTAATTATGGTACAGGACATTGCGCCATCAGAACATCACAAAAAGTAATGTTCTGCTGGCACAATCCCCTTATAAATATGCACCTCTATTTCCAATGATAAAGATGATTCTTGCATAGAAGGCTGAATATTCCTCAAACAATATTCCTTGAAGAATATGATAGATGGAGATTGCAGAAGTAATGGTCCCACTAATGAGTGTGACAATAACTAAATCAGTGGATTAATATCAAAGAATCAATCCGGTAGTGATGCAGAGGTAATGGTCCTAGTACTGAGCCTGTGAACCTGGAGAAAGAGCCAGAAATTCGAGGCAGGAACAATAGAGGGGGACATGAAAAAGTCAAATAGTTAGGAGTGATTCTGGATCCTGGAGATACAGATGCTCTTATACACTCACTCACATACCCACACAACCACTCACATCCATAAAAGCACTCACACTTCCACTCACTCACCCATACAGCCATTTATGCCGACACTCACTCTCCAATACAGACGCTCACATAACAACTTTCTTAATCAAAAACCCACTTAAACAGCCACTAACTCACCCATTCAGCCACTTACACACTCAGTCACTCACTCATACAGTCATTCAGACACCCACTCACTCACCCATTCAGAAACTGACACATTCACTCACTCACCAATATAGCCACTCACACAGCAACTCACTGACCCACAGAGCTACTCACACATCCACTCATACACCCATACAGTCGATCCCACATGCACACATATAAATATGCATACAGTCCTACAGCCACTCACAGAATATATGTTAAAAGTAGTATCACTCACTAGTAGTGCTCCTAGTATACTAATTTAACTTGTGTAGTAGATTAGTATATATGTTTAACAATCATAAACTCTTACAAAATACTTACACTCATTAGATGATGTTATCAATGTTGTCATCTGTGATGTCACTGACCATGTCATGATTGATGTAATATGTGAGGTCATAAGAAGTGCATTGCGGGACGTATGTTATAATTAGCTTAGGTAAATATAACTGCTGAAAATCTATGGTTTTGGACGAGTGAAATCTGAGCCAAATTATAATGTCCATGTAAGCTTTGTTTTTTCAGTGAATACAAAGAGTGTAGTATTGTAAATCTTAACAATACCAAATATGTCATTTGGTATTGATAAGAGTTACAATGTTTGAAAAACTAAGCAGTCAATCTTTTTTAAATTTGACCACAGGTTGTTAGTTGGTTATATTTGTGAAGTAAATAGAGTTTTTGAAGATGATATTTATGGACAGTGTGTTAGTTGTCCACTATACATCATTAACAACAAGCTGTCTAAGCACATAAATGCAATAACCAAACTAGAACCTCAAGAGGAAAAATAGTTAATGAAAAATCCGCCCGATCTCTCAAACTCTCCGATTAGAGACATAATTACAATTCCTTCATGGTTTCTTTTATTAGATCATGCACACATGATAAACTACACTATATTCACTAGTTACAGACCCGGAGGCATATGTTGCTCGCGGAGAAGGGTGAGACTGGTGTTTACTATGTTTTGGCTAATGTACTAACATACCAACTTGGGGTATACAATAATTCAGAGTCTACTCGGTGTTCATGCTTCTAAGACGACCCTATATGGATGGTCCGTGTGACATGACCAGCAAGCAGATGAGACCATAGAATAGTTTGTTAGCGATTTATGTATCTTTTAGCACCACTTGAAAATATTGTGACAGACACTTGATTTGATCATTATTTTTAGATTCCTGAGATAAGCATGTGTGAGACGCAGGAAGTTCCTGAATGAAAATAAATCTATGTGCATTCAGAAGCGAGACGAGACCATTCTAGACGTGATGTCTGCTCATGGAAGATAAAACTATATTGTTTAACGTAGTTTACTAAACTTTATCTTTGGGGTTTTATCTTCCGTTTATTGTATTTCAATGTGAATATGTAGTATAGATCTGACTCTTTTAGAACATAATAAAAGATTTGGCTTTCATGAATAGAATATATATTTAATTCTGGTTGTATACAACAACTGGAAATGAGTCATGAGACAAGGATTCTGTAAAGGTGGAATAGTTTGTTTTTAATTGGTGTGGCTTTTTCAGACTTAAGTGTTGATAATACGATTCTAACCATACAGGTACAGAGTTAGGCATTTGGAAGAGGAGGGACTTACCTAGCTTCCGTGCTAGTGATATTGATATTATATTGGTCCTATTTCAGGTGATTGGAACACACAAGCTAACTTTGATTGTCTTTATCCTTTGCCCCTGGGCTCTCATGGTTTTTGGTGTTTGTGGAGGGGACATTAGGTCCTTTAACTTATTGATTTCTCATTGATATTCTTTTCTTTTCATACTGCTGGTGATCATGCACTTAGACAACCTTATTGTCTCCTTTGAACTTCTAATTTAATTTTATTTAAATAACTTTGACCTTAAGTATGGTGAATACTTGTTTTTGTACAGAATCTTAGAAGTAATTCTGTTTTATTTGGGTTTGCAGCCCTGAAGAAGTCAATGACGCATTATGTTGCATGCCAAAACATGTGCTGGCTGCTTTTCTTTGCATGAACTGAACATCTGTTTGTTTGGATATATGGATGTGGACTACTAGCTGTGCCAAGTGAAGAATATTTGATTTGAAGGAAATTGAATACATTCATGGACATTGAAGTGTGAACCATCTGGTTCTGTATACTATTTCATGAACTGATTATATGATATTTGCTATTTGTTATAGGTTTTGAGTGCTTGGGCGGATTTTTCATTTGCTTTGTTACCCTGAAAAAGAGGGTAAAAATAAGATTGTATAGGTAACCAATCTTTCTTCCCCTATGAGCACAGTTGAGTACATGTTTAACTAAGTTACGTTTGCCCAGTTTTTGAGTTGAGCTCCTGGCAGTATACCTGGTTACCTAGAGTGTTAATTTTGATAGGAAAAATAGTTGACCAGCCTATCCCGCATCTGCATACCCTCACCTCTGTTCTGTATTCCACCTTGGGCATCTGGAAGCTGGAGTAGATCAGTGTTGTGATCTATATGTAAGCTGCGTTGTATGGTAAAGTAGTGCAACACACAACAGGCTACTGCAAACTGCACATTGGGAGTACATCAGCACTCCCATATGGTCAAGACATCTGAATCGCAACTTGAGGATGCCAAAAGTGAATTCAATAATGGCTTGTGTACGTATGTGTGTTCTATTTTATCTCCACTGAGAGACGGTTATTGGACGTCAGAAGGATGTGAGTAGATAGGGAGAGACAGTTAACCAAGCATCACCTGCAGAACAGAAATGTAATTTTTTTACAAACAGGCCTCTAATCTAATTGCACTATATCACGCCTACCTACATGCATTGTGCGTCAGGGTAATGTCTGTGTGCTATGCTGTAGTGCCAATTAATTGTGTTTGAAATGCCAGCCCCACATACAAATGTAGGCTAATGTGAATTATTGTTTCTTACCAACAGTCCATACCACCAAAATCTCCTGTAACCAAATATTGTTCAAAAGATGACTATTGGAAAATGTAGCTGTTCTGTATGCTTTCAGAAAAGGCAGCATAGACATTAGTGAAGCAGCCTTTGGCATCTCAGTCAACCAGCCCATTGATGGAGTAGCCAGTGGTGTCTGTTGCAGAAGAGGTGTGCTGTCGGTTAGGAGGCTGTAAGCCTCATATGGGTGTAGTAAATGGCACCTAGCAAACAGGAAAAGTAGGCAACAGCAGAAAATGCCTTTGCCACCCTTCGCCTTTCTGTCAGCAACTGAGGCATGCTTATGAACTGGCCCAGCCTTTTGTTAATGCAATGCAGTACCTGATACAAACATTAAGACTGGCTTGCCTGTCACATTGTCAGAGGTGTCCCTCTAGAAAGATCTAGTAGCCCTGAAATTGGGGGCATCCAACCATATCCAGAATCAAATCAGGTGAAAAGCACTATGTGGCAATGACAGTTTCAATGTTCCTCCCAAAGATGTTGGTCCTTTGCTTGTAAACCCGCTCTTTTCTCCTCCTAAATAATTCCTTCTCAAAACAAGGTTCAAGACATTCCCTGACATAGTGAAGGCAGAAAAAATGTTTGGTGTTCATTTCTTTCTCATGTTGTCAGCCTCGCGGTCACTGGTTGTTGAAGAATTGAGTTTCTGCTAGAGATGAGGGGTTCAGTTGAGAACAAACATTCATTTATTTACCAGGTGTGTTGCAAGTGTTGTAATGCTTCTTATGTACATCTGAAGAATTTAGTTCTAAGGAAAATCACAAAAATGTAGAAACAAACATTACCTCAGGTTTAATCATTAAACATCTTTTTAGTTGTGGAATCCCTCTATGTTAAATTCTAGGGAATAGCAAAAGGTTTAATGTTATTACGGTAAAATACAAAAAATATTTTAACGTTAAATATAATATAATTTAAATGTACATATTTGTTTTCAATTTAGAGCCAAAGAAAACAAATGATTACCTTAAACTAAAATGTAACATTTCATTAATTGAATATTTAAAATTATAATTTGATACTTGTTCAGAAGTTTAATTTAAAAATAAAATTACCAGATGAAGGAAAACTTACATTTATAATTAATTATTAGAGGTGATGTATAGAATTAATCAAAATACACTCCTTTATATTTAATTATAATTTCCACTGAAATTCTTTTAATAGTTTGTGAACATATTTATTAAAAATAATAATAATGTTATATATGGTTGTTAACATTAAGTTAAATGCCCTTCTATTTTTAACCTTTACATTTATTTATTTTAACTTTATTTCCAATGAGGTTCTCTTGTAAATGTCTACCTCAATTATTTTCAATTTCCCATTTTCCAGACTCTCCCTTCATCCTTTACTAGTAAAAAGCATATTTAATGTGTGGAGATGCCACACTCGGGTGGAGACCTCTACACAGTAAAGGATAGGAGAGGCGGATGCAGAAACTATGCACATATTTTTGTGAATAGCATTTTGTAGTATGCTTCAGTAGCACAGTGCTAAAGTGCTTGCACTCGTTCCCTTAAAACATGGTTAGACTGTCTCACACCCAGTTGTCATATTTAATGTACTTCTAAGTCCCTAGTAAAGTGGCACTACCAGTGCCCAGAGACTGTACATTAAGTGCTACTAGTGGCAGCACTGATTGTGTCACTCACATAAGTAGCACTTTAAACATGTCTCAGGTCTGCCATTTCAGATTGCGTCTGTGTATTTTTAAACTGCCAATACAATCTGGAAAATAAACCTTTTGCCAGACCCAAACCATCCTTTTTAAGGCATATAGACACACCTACGGTAGGCCCCGGACAGCCCAGAGGGTAGTGTGTGGTGTATTTAAAATGTAGAACATGTCATTTTAACCCTTTACGTGCGTCAGACTGCCGAGAGCTGTCTGAAGCAATAGTGCTCCTGTGTTTTGGACGTCTCCTGGCCGTCCGCACATATGGCGCTTGAAATCCCTTCAGGGATTTCCTTGAGCCCTAAACAGCCTCGGAGCTGGAGAAGGGCTTCCCCAGCTCCCGAGGCTGCTATGTTTGTTTCAGTGAAATGAAGATCAGTGCACATGCCGCCCTGACGTCATTTCTCTGAAATCGAAACTGAAATGAGCGATAGGCTCATTTCAGTTTCACTTTCTACGTGCTTGTGGGGCTATCTCAGCCCCCGAGCACATGGAAAGATAGGAGAGGTATCATTGGAAAGGGGAGAATCTCCCATTTCCAATGGTACCCCTACCTAGGGCGATCCCCAAGCAGGGATCCACCCACTGTACACCAGAGAGGGGGGAGCGGCTCCTTGGGCAAGGGCCTTTGCTCCCCCCAATTAATTTCTGGCATATTCAGTCTGTCTGCCCCCCTGGGGGGCAGATAGGGGCAATAGCCCCCTATCTGCCCCGGGGATCAGAAAGCTCAATAATCATCAGGGATTTATTTTTAGGACATATTTAGGGGTGAGGGCTGCCTGAGATGGGCATGCCAATGCCCCCACCCCCACCAAATTCCACAGTCTTGCTGAACCCCCCAGGAGGGAGTTGGGGGCAATAGCCCCGATCTGCCCCCCAGAGAGGTCGAAAGTACACTAGCCACCAGGGATTTTTTTTATGTACATAGGGGCGGAGTCTGCCCAAAATGGGCATTCCCCCACCCCCAAAAAAATTCCAGTCTTTCTTCTCCCCCAGGAGGCAGATGAGAACAATAGCCCCTGATCTGCCTCCGGGGGACAGAAAGACCACTAGGCACCAGGAATTGTTTTTTTTTTATACGTAGGGATGAGGGCTGCCCAAAATGCGCATGCCATTACCACCCCCCCCCCAAAAATGCCACAGCCTTTCTGCCTCATAGCCCCCGATCTGCCCGGGGGGTGGGGGGGGCTAAAAGAACACTAGGCACCAGGGATGTTTTTTAATTTATATAGGGGTGGGGGCTGCCCAAAATGGGCATGTGAATACCCCCACCCCAAATGAAATTCCAGTCTTTCTGCCCCCCCAGGAGGCAGATTGGGCAATAGCCCCAGGTATGCCACCCGGGGTGGGGGGGGGGAGAAAATCCCACTAGGGACCAGGGATTTGCTTTTTTTATATGTAGGGGTGGGAGCTGGCCAAAACAGCAATGCCAATGACCCCACCCCCAAAAGAAATTGCCACAGCCTTTTTGCCTCCCCTGGAGACAAATTGGGGCAATTGCCCCTGATCTGCCCCCCTGGGGGGCAGAGAGCACACTAGGCATCAGGGATATATTGATTATGTATATAGGGGTGGGGACTGCCCAAAATGGGCATGCTAATGCCTCCACTCCCTCAGAAAATTCCACAGTCTTTCTACCCCCCAGGAGCCAGATGGGGACAATAGTCCCTGATCTGTCTCCCGGGGGCAGAAAGTCCACTAGGCACCAGGAGTTGTTTTTTATATGTAGAGGTGGGGGATGCCAAAAATGTGCATGCCAATGCCACCTGCCCCCCCCCCCCCAAAAAAATGTCCACAGTCTTTCTGCCCTCCCAAGGAGGCAGATGGGGCAGCCTCTGATCTGCTGCAGGGGGGGGGGCAAAAAGCCCACTAGGCACCCGGGATTTTTTTGTACGTAGGGGTGAGGGCTGGCTAAAATGGGCATACCAATGCCCTCATTACCCCCCAAAAAATTTGTAACAGCCTTTCTGCCCCCCCAATAGACAGATGGGGCAATAGCCACTGATCTGCCGCTCGGGGCAGAAAGCTCACTAGGCCCTAAGGATTTTTTTTTATACGTAGAGGTGGGGACTGCCCAAAATGGGCATGCCAATACCCCCACCTTCCCCCCCAAAATTCCACGGTCTTTCTTCAACCCGTGGCAGGCAGATGGGGGAAATAGCCCCTGATCTGGCAACCGGGGGGCAGAAAGCACACCAGGCAACAGGGATTTTTTCTATGTATGTAGGGGTGATGGCTGCCAAAATGGGCATACCAATGCCCCACCCACCCCAGAAAATTCCAAAGTCTTTCTCCCTCAAGGGGGCAGAAATTCCACTAGTCACCACGTTTTTTTTTTATATGTGGAGTTAGGGCTGCCCAAAATGGGCATGCAAATGCTCCCACCCCCCAAAATAGTTGCCAGAGTCTTTGTGCTTCTCCCAGGAGGTTGAGGGGCAATAGCCCCTGATCTGCCCCCGGGGGGAGCAAAAATCCCACTAGGCACCAGGGATATGTTTATGGGCATGTCAGAGAGAAGCCCCATAGGCAAGGTTCGGTCCTTTTTTTAGCACACATTTTGGCTGTTTCAGTGATAATTTTAGTCTTATCTGCATGCAAGTGGGGGCAGAAAAACACTAGAAACCAGGGAGAGTTTGTGTGTGTGTAGACGGGTGTTTGGCTGACGGTCTGCGTGGACCTGCACTTGGCTAATGGCATGGGTGGACTCGTGCTTGATGATGTTGTCTGTAGATTGGTGCTTGCTTGTTGGTGTGCATGGAGTGGAGCTTGGCTGGCGGTGTATGTGGACTGGTGTTTGGCTGGCTGTGTGCATGGATGGCGCTTGGTTGAAGGGCCAGACTGGCCGTAGTGGGGACCGGGCATTTCCTGGGTGGGCCTGAGGGGTGGGGGCTGGTTTTCTGGCTGTGAGTGCCGGTTTTTCACTGGGGGCTGGTTTTGCAGCAGTGCTGCAATGTCGGCCCCAGTAACAAAAGCAGTAGCAGTGCTTTTTACTGGCACGCCCCTCCCCTCCCGGGGCCAGGGCTGATTGCTGTACCAAGTCCACCCTGCTTGACTGGCGGTGTGCGGGTATAGTGCTTGGCTGGTGGAGTGCATGGGTGGTGCTCGGCTGGCGGTGTGCATGGGTACAACAGTAGGCAAAGCGCTGGAACTCAAAACAAAATAAAAACCATCTATCAAATTTAGTATAAAATTTAATTTAGAATATAAACATATTTAATATATACATTTAAATATATTATTATTATATTATTATTAACAAACACCTACACACCTATAATTAATTACTCAATTACATTTAATAATTACTAATTAATTAATGATTATTAATGTATTTTTAAATTATTTTAATAATTAATTAATTGACAGCTTTCACACCATATAGACTTATAAACACCACAACACAAACTTACATTTATTTACTCTTTTACAATTATTATGGAAAGTACTTGGCTGACTGTGTGTGTGGATGGCATTTAGCTGGCAATGTGCATGGATGGTGCTTGGCTGGTGGTGTGCATGGAAGTTGGTGTGCATGTACTGACTCTTGGCTGGTGGTGTGGTTTGCATGGATCCCCCAGCATTTTCTTACCCAGAATCCCCAGCAAAGCTCACATTTGCTTTCAAAGTCACATTTTCCTCACATTTCTGTGTCAATTTTGTGTGTGGAAAAGTTGTGAGATCACAGGGCTGCCATAAATGTCCTACCACCCAGCGTTCCAACTAGTCTCCCAATAAAAATGGTACCTCACTTGTGTGGTTAGGCATAGTGCCCGCAGCAGGAAATGGCCCAAAATGTGCTGTGAAGACTTCAAAATTATTGATTGCAAAAATGCCTGGCTTTCTGAGGGAGTCACCTGCGTTTCTGGTCCAGAAGGTCAGTAGCCATCAAAGTAAACCTACCAAACCCAGACATTTCTGAAAACTAGACACCTGGGGAAGTCCAGGGAGGTATGACTTGCAAGGATCCCTCAACATATTCCTACCCAGAATTCCTTGCAAGCCTCAAATTTAACTGAAACAAAATCGCATTTTCCTCACATTTCTGTGATGGAAAATTCTGGAATCTGCGTGGATCCACAAAGTTACAGCCACCCAGCATTTCCCAAAGCCTCCTGATAAAAATGGTACCTCACTTGTGTGTGTGAGCTAAGTGTGCATTGCAGGGAAGGGCTCAAAATGTATTGTGGAGACATCAATATTACCTATCACAGAACAACATGGTTTTGCAAGGGGGGACCCTGGGCTTTTGGCCCAGGTCTCGGCGGCACCTAGGGAAACCTACCAAATCCAGAAATTTCTGAGAACTATACACCTGGCGGAGTCTAGGGAGGTATGGCTTGTGTGAATCATTTAAGTTTTCCTACCCAGAATCCCCTGCATTCCTCAAATTTAGCAGAAAAAAAATCACATTTTCCTCACATTTCTGGGATGGAATGTTCTGGAATCTTTGTGGATCCACAAAATTCCAGCCACCTGGACTCTGCCATCCATGAATCTACCCTGCTAATTGGCGCCACCCCAGTCCTGGAGCCTTGGAGGTGGGCTTAAGGTGCTGACTAGCCTCTGTGGATCCAGTGAACAGATGCATCTCCTCTGCTGTGTGGGGTTACCTGAGCAGAACAGATGCATCACCACTGCTGAGTGGATTGGACCCATTGCAAAGACCCTCATGGCTGTCGCAACCCACAATCTCTTCAAATCTGCCAATGCACAACACATCCTTGGTGCAGGCTTTCGCATCCCTCATTGAAGGTAGCCTCGATGATGATGCTGGACTCTGCAGTGCAGCCTCACAGCTCTTTGGAACCAACGCATTGCTCGGACTGCAAGATGCATCCTCGATGCCAGACTTCGCATCACAGCCCTCGTTGACCGTATCCTTGATGACAATGCAACACCTCGCACCGCAGCCTTGCTACACCTCAGAACGGACGCATTGCTTCAAGTGTATGACTCATCTCTATGCAGATTCCTGCAATGCTCCACAAACCATGATTTAAGGTACTCTTTGCAGTTGGCCTCCCTAAGTCTCATTATCTGGCTGATGCTTCATCGCAGTCAGCCTGAACTTGTGACTTTGCCGAGGTCCGAATCGTCCAGATATCCACAGTTGACCTCCTGTGCTTTTTGGCACTATTTTCACTAAAATCTTTAAAATTGCATGTCCCCAGTTCTACTGATTGGATGTTTGTAATTTTCGTCTTGTTTTACTTATTCTTTTTTTCTAATCTTAATCTTTTCTAATCTTAATCTATTTTTCTAACCTGGTGTGGGATTCTTTTCTGTGGTCCTTTCACATAATCAGTGTTAGTATTGCACAAATACTTTACGCATTGCCTCTAAGTTAATCCTAACTGTTCTTTGCCAAACTCCCAGAGGGTTGAGCACAGGTTCATATAGGGTTGGCTTGTGCCTCACAAATCACAGAACTATCCGCCTCCTTACAAAAATACCTACACAGGTGTCGATTAACTGAGAAGGAGCATAGATGGTTCTCTCACCAGCATTTACTCCTGGCTTATAGTCTTGGACTTTCTCAGGGGTTAGTGGCACCAAGTCTCTCCAAGTCATATTGGAATGTGGATGCACTGAAGGGCCGATATGAAGAGGGGCATTGTGGATTTCTTTTGAGACTGGCCCTACGGTTTCCCCTTTTGGAAATCAGCGCCTTGGAGTCTGGCTGTCACAGTGACCATACAAAAAGGTTGATCGCTTGTGTGGCTGAGCAGTGTGTGAGTAGAGGGTAATCTGCTATGAAGAACCTGCGGGGCACTGTTAAGGAGTTGAAGTGACCCAGATGAGAACATCACCAGGTCATAATAAGATAGCAGACACATACACCCTACAACGAAGCTGCTGATTTTCAGATTTGCCAGAAAAGGAAGCAGCTGTATTGGAGTGGCAGGTGTAATTTAGACTTTCATAGACCACTCAACTATTTTAAGCAGAGTTTAGAGGGTTCTTTCACATGGCCAGCCCCAGACACCAGCTCCAGTGGTTAGGAGCTTTCCTCATCCAATAATCCTTTCGGGATTTATTCAGTTCCTCACAGCCTCTTGTAACACTTGTTCATCCTATTGAAAATGTGCATCTTTGCTCTATGGTTTTTGGGCCTTCACAGAGTGCTTCAAGCAGTCGCGGCCGCTGCACGTAAGAGTGGTGTGGCCAGCTGGGGGGGATTTCGAGAGACAACCATGAAGGAAGATTAATTATTTATTTATTTTTCCCTTGTGGTCGTCTCTCCTAATACCCCCCAGCCGGCCCCACCACCCCACCGCTCTTACCTGCAGTGGCCACGGATGGTATCAAGTACCCCCAAGGAGAGCCAGGGTAACCTGAAGTAAATGAGTGATGTGTACCCATGTGGGCACATGCAGAGTAAAAAGCACTGGCCCAGATGCGATCTAAAGAAAATATAAAAAGAAATGTACTGTGGCCGATATGCAACCAAGACGCATAGATTGATATAGGATCAGGGTTGTTTTGTTTTGTTTATGTCATTTATAGAATGCGTAGATATGTGAATATAACAAGCTTTAAAGTATGCAATAGAAAATATACAAAACATATTACAGACATGAAATCAAGACATATACGTGTGCAACATTGAAAATCAACACTGACAAATTAAAATGTATACAAAGAAAAATTAACTAATCATTCTTCCTCCATAAATATTCTTTCAGCTTGTGCTCGGAAAAAGACAGTGTAGGGGTAAGGTGATATTTAGAAGGAAACGCATTCCAAATTTCAACGTCCGCAACCCTCAACATCCTGCCTCAAATGTTCTTGCACTTCCATCTCGTTACAGACTGCCCTTATATACTTTCAATAATGAGACTATATTCATAGAAAATATGTATTATTGTTGAGTGTGATTCTACTTGGTGACATTGCTATTCAATGCATATTATTTAAAAGAAAATATGGTTCATTTAAAGTCTTTTGTGAGAATTGCGACCCAGAGCAACTATTGTTACCACATGGTTGCTGTTTTAGCTTGGTTGGTTGTGATGGGTCGCTCAAGATATGTTTACTCTGGCTACTGTTTAGGGAATCGCCTTTAGGAGAGACCTCATGTCAATTGTTTTAATTTTTCAGGTCTGGCGAACATTAATCCATCAGTCTCCATAGGGAGACTTAGTGGTCATGTTAATGTTTATATTTTCATTTTAGGTCTGCCTGTACTGATTTGGCTCTCTCCTGGGAGCCTCCTGGTAATGGTCTTTGTTGTTATTATGTGAACAAATGTTATTGGTAATAGGACTTCTTGTGTGTTGGGAAACACCTTGATATACCATGTGCTTTAATGTTTGATTGTGATTGCTGGTTAGGGTCTGCCACAAATCATTTACCACTTGGAATCTCACATAGCATGTTAACAGATACTTTTAATGAGTTTTAGTGCACTTGTAATGAACCATTTTGTTAGGTAATTTGAACTCTAATTATTCTTTTGAGTCTCCTTTTGTGGAGTTCCTAGCTAATATTTACCCTGTTACCTTATTCAAATTCAAATTCAAATTTATTTATTATGTTTTGGCTCTCAAAGAGGGCCACATAAGCATGTACAGACAAAGTAACAAAATCATCAAAAGTGCAAGAGTTATAAAAACATAATATAAAACATAATTACCTTATGTAAATTTATAATATTGTGTGTGGTAGTTATGAGTGCATTAAAACACGTTTCGTTTTCTAAAACTAAAGGCAATGGCTGATATTTATTTGACGAGTGTTACTGTTACGAACTGCGGAATTCTGATTTTCAAGCCTGCAGTACCTCCTTGAGCTATCTTAGTAGTGTTCTGACTCAGTACCCTAGGAGCCAATGGCTAAGATGGATACTTGATCCCCAGTTTGATGGCCTGTGATAAGGGGGCCCTTAGGCAGAAGAGAAACAAGGGGGCATATTACCAACAACTAGCGATAATTATCGCTAGGTTGGCTTAGCGGCAATAATTTTATTGCCGTGTAGCGACGATTTTTATCACTTAGGAGCCTTGATATTATATATATTATATATATATTTATATCCTAAGCGATAAAAATCGGCCGAAATGCATGAATATCGCTGAAAAGTCAGCGATATTCATGCATTACCGAGCAAATGCTCTTAGCCATGTTATCCACCTCCCATTGGATAACATGGCTAAGAACTGCTCAAGGCAGGTGTTAGCTTTTGGAGATATTTGCGCTTAGCGCGAATATCTCCAAAAGTTGGTGATAGGAGATAGCGATGTTAGCGACTGTTTCCAGTCGCTAACATCTTGGCACGCCCACTTTGCATGTCATTAGTGATAAATATCACTGACATGTAAAGCGGGGCCCAAGATGGTAGCTATCTCCTACTAGCTGTCGCTAACTGGTGTTAGCGACAGCTAGGTAATAGGGAGATAATTTTATCTCCGCTTTCTTGGCTTTTAAAGCCAAAAAAGTGGAGATAAAGCCCCTTGATAATATGCCCCAAGGTCCCTAGTGATACAGATCATTTAGGGCTCCTGGGAGAGCATCTGAACCTGTGAAATACACTTTGACATCACCTTTGACCAGTCTCTGCTTCGGTGATCTGATCTTCAGAGTTTCCTCGAAGTACAGAAGTATCCAGACATCAACCCTTAGAGTAATCTACACCACCCAAAGACCAGACTGTCGAGTTCTTCCAGTCCAGCTGAAAAGACACCTAAAGATACTAAGAGAGTTTCTTAGAATTGCTGTACTTCAATAAACTTAATTAAACCTCTTTAAAAAATGGTCTAACATCCCACGAACTGACAACATTTTTTGCCTCACTTTCTCCTTTTTTTAAACTAATCTTTTGTGACTCCAACTTAAAATAGAGGCTTGTTATTTTTAAAAGCACTCAAGTTAAGACCCTCATGGTATGGAAGTGCCTGGAACAAAACCTTTTACCACCATATTTTGAAAGCAGACTTATGGAAGAGGTGAGAATGTATGACAGATATATTTGTGCAGTTTTGTTTTGCATTTCGTTGTGGTGGTAATGTGTTCATTTTCTGTGCTGTTGTGTTTACTGTTGAATTATGGTGCTGTCGTTCTTGTATTGAATTCTGTTTTGACAGTTATATTATGTTGTACTGTGTCCTATGTTCCGGTTGTGCTGGTGTCTTGCTTTAAGTTTTGTTAATAGGTTTTGTTGACACACTTACTTACATTTTCCAGCAAAAGAAGCACAGGGCATATTACCCCGTGCTTCTTTTGCTGGAATTTGAGAGAAAAATTTACCGCTGCGCTGCGGCGATTTTTATTGCAGATGAACCTTGGTATTACCAAGGTTTATCGCAAATGCGATTAAAAACGTCCCCAATGCATGAATATCGCTGAAAAGTCAGCGATATTCATGCATTACCGAGCTAATGCTCTTAGCCATGTTATCCACCTCCCATTGGATAACATGGCTAAGAACTGCTTAGCACGAATATCTCCATAAGTTGGTAATAGGAGATAGCGATGTTAGCGACTGTTTCCAGTCGCTAACATCTTGGCACACCCACTTTGCATGTCATTAGTGATAAATATCACTGACATGCAAAGTGGGGCCCAAGATGGTCGCTATCTCCTACTAGCTGTAGCTAACTTTGACACCCTCTAGCACCCCGAATTCAGGCACGTTTGCCATGTGGCGGACAGACATGCCCTAAGGGCATGTCTGTCTGTCACATGGCATACGTATGCATGCACACATGTGCATGCATTGCACACCTGGATTCGGTATTTTACCACCCAATTGGATTGGGTGGTAAAATAACTTTTCTGTAAGGCCTGTGGGACTCAGAAGAGTCCCATCTACATCTGCAAGTTACCGAATCGGTAAAAATACTGATTGGGTTTTTTACTGATTCAGTAAATTTACCGATTCGGTATATTTACCAAATCGGTAAAATAGGGCCCCTACATCACAAATGACCATTTATCAGTCGGTAACGGACGAAATCGGCCGTTACCGGTCGGTAAATGGCCCCCTACATCTGGCCCTTAGTCTTTACGGAGTCCACTACTTCAATTTATACCGTAAAATGGCATGACTTGTGGGGGCCTATTACCAAGATCAAGCGATAATCATCGCTTAACACAGTTAGCGGCAATATTATTATTGCCGATCTCCGCCGATTTTTATCGCAGATAAACCTTGCTATTATCAAGATTTATCTCGAAGTGATATAAATCGGCCGAAATGCATGAATATCGCTGAAAAGTCAGCGATATTAATGCTTTACAGAGCTAATACTCTTAGCCATGTTATCCACCTACCATTGGATAACATGGCTAAGAACTGCTCTGGGCAGGCGTTAGCTTTTGGAGATATTCGCGCTTAGCGCAAATATTTCCAAAAGTACGCCATTGTAGGTAATAGGAGATAGCGATGTTAGCGACTGTTTACAGTCGCTATCATCTCAGCACGCCCACTTTGCATATCATTAGCGATAAATATCGCTGACATGGAAAGCGGGCCCCAAGATGATCGCTATCTCCTACTAGCTGTCGCTAACTGGTGTTAGCGACAGCTAGGTAATAGGGCGATAAAATGATCGCCGCTTTAGCGGGAAGAATTCCCGCTAAAGCGGCAATAAGGCCCTTGGTAATATGCCCCGTGGTTCGTTGTTGACTGAAGTGAGTCCGAAATATTTTTATTCGTTTTACCCAGCAGAAAATACTTTCGAAAATATTGATAAAAATATTTAAAACATCCCACATTGATATGTTCGCAAAGGAACAAACCGCTCTATAAAAAGTACATTTTCTAAGATCACAAAAGATCTCGAAAAATGGGAAAGTGTGGTCTTATCGCCTAACAGAGAAAACATAAAATAAACATTACAGTCGAATTATTCAAAGCGGAAACTGTATGATCTTCAAAAGCACCTTCCAAATTGCCAGTCCTCTGCCTCTTTCTATTAAAATGTATATTCTGCAAGAGGCCATGGACGGTGTCGAGGTTTGTTTTAAGAAAAGTAAGGTGCTTTTCTCCACACCGAATTCTGCAATCAGATTTAAGTCAGTTTGAAAGAAATCATCTGGAACAGCAAAGAAATGAAGCTGCCTAGGACTACCGAGTCCTCGGGGCTTGTCGATGGAATGCAAGATACACAGTGTCCGGGAGAATTGTATTTCCACTTTGATAAAGATACCAGCGTGTGTGTTTTACCAGGATGGAGTTTCAATCAGATTAGCTGTCTCTAAAAAGAACTCTAACACAGGTTAAGCTGACATGCACATATTTTTTCTTTTCTACTCTTTTTAAGCTAGCATTACCGCACTGAAAGAAGTGAAATAACAAGGAGTGAGTAGCATTGTTAGTTGGTGGATGTCCACAAAGAAATCAGTTTGTCAGTATTCACAAACTTTTTTCTGACCTTCTTGCAGTCTAGTAATTGTTGGAATTTTTGTCACACAAAGGTTTGCAGTTTATACCCATGGTGGAATGGGAAGCAGAACAGGCCAACATCTTTTGGTGATGATATGTGAGGGGTTTGTCCACTGGGAAAAGGTTTTCGCCGAGGTGCAAAAAAAGTGAAAAACAAAAAGAATTGTAATATCACATAGGTGTTGTCAGTGGTGCTGGAACCATTTTCAGAGTGGGGTGCTGCCATCAATGCTACATCAGTGAAGTCATAGGGCTTGTAAAAACTCTAAGCGTCACACAACAAGAACATTTGAAGCAAATGTTTTGAAACGGACAGTGGTAAGGGAGTAGCATGTAGCTGGTGGTAGGTTTTAAAGAACCCTGTCACAAATATATTACTAAAGCGTGGCAGCGCCATATCATTTACAGACAGCTCATTTTCAATTGAAATTTCCACAAAATGTGCTAAGACATACAGGGGGATATTCACAAGGAAGAAGCAGAGAGAGGCGTTAGCCTTCTTGGCTTAACGCCTCTCTCCGCCACTTAAGAAAGCAAGGCTGCACCATATTCACAAGGATATGGTGCAGCCATGCATTTCTTCCTGCGCTAAATTTCATAAATTAGCGCCAACGCAGGCACCATTGCACCAGAGTGCAAGGCTGTTTGCAAGCAGGGAGGGTTGTTTATGTACAGGAAGGTGTCCCTTCCTGCACATAAACAAACCTAAAATGCCAGTTTGTAACTTTCCTGTGCGCTGCTTCATGCAGCACACATGGAAGTTACGAAACAACATTTGGAAAAAAAGTTTGTTTATGTACAGGAAGGGTCACCTACCTGTACATACACAATCCATGGCATTTTGCTTTTTCCATGTGTGCTGCCTTGTGCAGCACACATGGAAAAAGCAAAAACAAGGAGAAATAAAGCATTTCTCCTCGTTTCGCCAACTCAAGACCAGGGTTTTACTGGCCTTAATTTTGGCGCTGCCTCCTATTTAACACTGCCCTTGCAGCATCAAAATCCATGGGTGTTGCGGTGGAACGCCCCCACAACACCCACTGCACGCCCCTTTCACGCTAAAACACAACGTGAAAGGGGACCCTATTCACAAGGCAGCGTTAAGCCACGTTAAGTGGCTTAACACTGCCTTGTGAATAAGGGGTGGCCCCTATTGCCACTACAAAGCGATAGGGGCTTGTGAATATGCCCCCACAGTTTTTTTTATTGATAAAAAGCACAAATCGATAATATGTGGAACTTGGGTTTCAGGAACTGTTATGAGGATCTGTATAATGCACTTTTCACCCGAGGAGGTATCCAGGTGCTAGAGCAGATGCTTAGGCTGATTGGAGCTCCTAGTTGCACAGCCTGGTCTCCAGTTTTTTGTGGAGATGTGGACGTCCTGATATGATGGGGAAGGCTATTTCAGGTTTTGCCCACGGTTTAGGAAAAAGCGCATCCTCTGTTTTGCTTCTGCAGATTTGTGAGACTTGTGCGAGGGAGAGTGTGGCTGAGGGCAGTTCATGGTTGGATGGTGGAAGTTAAGGTGGTGGTTGAGCTAGGCAGGTCTGGCATTGTGGAGGGCTTTGAAGGTGTGGATGAGTAGTCAGAACCAGCAGCACTTTTGGATGGATAGCCAGTGTAGCTCTCTGAGGTGGGGGAGTGGAGTGTGCGCTGGGTGGTATGTCAAGGATGACTATGGCAGCAGTAATCTGGGTTGTCTGAAGTCTTTGTATGAGTTGGATCAAGATGCCATTGCAGAGTACAATATAAGTATGTCTTGATATATTTTATTCCTATTAAAATGGTTGTTGCCATCACACTTCAGATATAACGACAGATGGTGCTTCATTTGTGCTTTCCGAACTGCTGATATAGTCTGAAACAATTGCACAGTTAATTTACAGGTATTTACATTTTGTTATGTCCAAGACAAAATTATATCTACTGTACCCCTGTAAGATTGCCACATAGTTCACTTTACAAAATGATCTCACTTTGCATTTAGAAAGAGTAAACACTCATCTCCTCGTTAAAAGAACAAACAGCCATTTGCCATAGGTTATTTCCTGACATTTAACCAAGAAACATCTATTTTTCATATAGGTCAGACAGAAGAACATGCTTCATTTTCTTCCTAAGGGTGCAACAGGCCAGGCACCACCAGGACTCAGCTTGAGGTTTTTGCCCACTTAATGGTACATGAGTGGAAAGGTAGAGTCCCATACCGGAATAGCAGGTACAGGTGCCTAGCTAGAGGTGGCTCTATCTCCACCAGGAAATCCTCTGTGGTATAAGAATCCTTGACTGAAAGGAAGCAACTGCCAAGAAACCTTATGTTGCCTGGGTGTGTAGTAAGGAATCTTTATGCTGCCAGTAGACTAATTTGATGTTAGACATGGAGAAGGCCCTGGCCTCACCCAGCGCGCTCCATATTGTTGTCATCCCCATCTTCCCCCGACTTCCTGACTGAGCTAAATCTCTCCCAAGCTTGCACACAGCCAACACACTCAAAAGGAGCAATGCTAGACTGGATATTATCAAGAAACAAGAACATAGTGGTCCATTCAGTTGTGCCGTGCGGCTGGTCGGATCACCATGCCATAATCTTCCTAATTTCAACACTGGAAAGGAATAAGATATCACAGGCCATCAAACTCAAAAAGTGGACACGGGACACTAAAGACCTGAATATTGAACGATTAGTAGAAAATTGTGAGAAAGATCTGAAGCCACCTAACAGCCTGCAGAATGTGAATGACGAAATGTGCTGAAATGGTTTGAATCCTTCCTTCAGAACAGATCGCAAAGATTTTGGGTCAACCAGACACTATCCACATCATGTCTGAATTCGATCGGAGTCCCCAAAGGATCAACACTATCTCCTTCACTTTTTAACTTGTACGTCGAACTTCTGACAGAAATCCTCCGAGACGCAAACATATCCCATCACATGTACGCGGACGACACGCAAGTTTACATCAAGGTCGAATCCCTGGAAGACATCAAGTTAATGAATGAGGCTTTAAAAATGACAATAAGATGGCTAACAAGTAATCACCTGAAGCTCAATGCACAAAAACCGGAATTCCTATTAATCTCACCACCAAAGAAACACTCAGAGGCAGAAGAATGGACCAGATTGATCACAGCTTTAAACTGCACCCCTACGCTGGTGGACTCAGCAAAATCATTAGGAATCACATCAGATAAGAACCTAGACATGAAAGCTCACATCAACTCAATGGAAAAAAATGCCCGCTTTCACTTGAACTACTTAAGGAAAGTGAAACCATTCATCTCATCAGCAGATCTCAAACTGGCAATACAATCATTAGTAATCTCAAGGATTGAATACGGATGTACAACCTTAGCAGGCCTACCAATAATTTCCACAGCACCACTGAAAGCATGCCTCATTGCAGCAGCAAGGCTCGAGGAAATTCGACCATAACTCCCCACATCTAAAAGCATTAAACTGGCTACCATACGAAGCCAGAATCCAATTCAAAATGGCATGTGTCACCCACAAAGCTCTACACTATAAAACACCAAGATGCCTGGCCCAGAAGATTGAGCTGTCTGGAGGAGGCAGAACAGTAAGGAGCGCCAATCTGCTGATGCTGAAACCACCCATCTTCCGGAAAAATAAAACATACGACAGAGCTTTCTCAGGGGCAGCCCCCAGAATATGGAACTCACTTCCTCCAAATATCAGAAAAATTTAAAACACGACAACATTCAAAAGGGAAACTAAGATCTTCCTAATGAGTAAGTTCCTTACATAGACAAGAAAGGACCTCACCGCCACCACGTACTAAATGTGTCAAATCTGAACATCGAATGGTAGAAAGAGAAAGTTTCTAATTAGACCGAGACAAGCTTGAGGCGCTTTATTTCCCCAGAAATGGGATGAAGAATACACAGATAAAAGACAATGTTGAACATTTTGTACAGGAATACAACATACAGATATAGTAGACTAGTAGAGTAACCTGGCAGACGCAGTCTGAAAGTATATAGAAAGGTGTAACCCCGATGTTAAACACTAGACTATTCTTTACAAATCCATTGTACATATGCTAGGATATGTTCCTTATAGACTTATACCTAACCTACCTCATATCAGCAGGAAATGTTTACTATATAGCTCTATACTTTAGACTTATACCTAACCTACCTCTTATCAAAGGGAAATGTTTACTATATAGCTCTATACTTACCTACCTCACTATATGGTAATGTTATGTGAATTATATCTCTACATCATGTATATGTATCTGTGAAGCGCTCTGACACCCAAGGGTTACGTTCGCGCTATATAAAACTCTCTAATTAAATAAATAAATAAATCTCTCCCAGAGTGTTTTTCACATACTTAATCCACAGAATGTTATGAGAGCTAGCGAAACTAAGTATCTCCTCTAGGCCTTTACAATAAGAGTGGAGCTCTGGGGTAAACTGGACTCTCATCCAGTAAAGGATGAAATTCAGTCCAATTTTATCTGCTATCGCTTCAGCCCAAAATCCAGCCTACGTAGGAGTAGGGGAGTACTTATGGGAATGCCTACTAGCTGATGCTTACATAGATTTTCTACTGTAACTAATGCGGACACATGTTAGTGACCCCACAACTTAGCACCATAGGATGCTGTCCCTAGGGCCTGGTGTTTATAAACATGTAACGCCAAGTTTGTAGGTTTACACTGAGAGCTATCGGACATCTTAATTATTCCTCCCACCTTTTTAGCCTGTGCTGCATAATGTGTGCAAGCCACCCGAGGTGTTCTGTAGGTGTAATACCCAGGTACACAAAACTGCGCACTCACTCGACTGAAGTCCCTGTTAGTGTCAGATTGGCCCTGGTTGAGTGCCCTAGGTTCAGAATTAGGTTTTACCTACGTTTATCTTTAGGCCCCACTGCTTGCAGAAGCACTCAAAGCAGTCCATGAGTTTTTTTTTATGTAATACTTTTTATTATGTCGGGGAGCTTTTGAATACCAATGGGAGATGTGCAAAGGAGATGGGTAAAATCAGCAAACATAAGAGGAGGAACCCTTGTGCTTGCCAACCTGGGTGCGTCATCGTCACACTCAGCGACGGCTCGTGGAGGGAGTTACGGTGGGGCAGGAGGGTGGGGAGGGGGAGGGGCAGGGTGGAGGTTGCTAAAAACCGGCATATGGATAATTGCAGGTAAGTAAACAATTTAATTAATAAAACGAATTTCGTAGTGCGCCTTGCATCGCAAAATGCAATGCAGTGCGAGCTACGAAATTCGTTTTATTAATTAAATTGTTTACTTACCTGCAATTATCCATATGCCGGTTTTAAGCAACCTCCACCCTGCCCCTCCCCCTCCCCGCCCTCCTGCCCCACCGTAACTCCCTCCACGAGCCGTCGCTGGTCACACTATTCTAAGAGGTTTATGAGGCCATTGACCCTTTCACTGCTAGGCCTTTTACCCCCTGTGCTAAGCCTTTTTTTCGGCTATTTAGGGTAGCTTGCGCTTAGGCCCCTGTAACTTTTTGAACGCATAAGGTATCCATGCCAAATTTGCATCGTTTTTTTCCAACATCATGGGGATTCTAAAGGTTCCCAGGGTTTGTGGGGAGGGGACCCAGAAATTAGCCAAAATACAGCAAATTGTGGGGGTGAAATGGGAATAAAGTGCTGCAAATGAAAGTGTCTGTTTTTCCCTGCAAATGGTATCAACAAAGGGTTTATGGGGCAGAAATCACAATTTTCCCAGCTTTCAGGTACGGACAGGCTTTTGTCAGAAAACCACATTTTTTTGACACAGTTTTGGCATTTTACTAGGACATAGCCTATTTTTGCAATTTTTTGTGCTTCCAACTTTCTTCCAGTTAATGGTAGACATAAGTATGAAAGCAATAATCGATCATGGAAAGCTATACATTTTAGAAAAGTAGACAAAATTCAAAATTCAGCAAGGGGTCATTTGTGTAGATCAGTGGTGGCTGGTGACATTTCAAAGTGATGGGGCCTAATTACTCTACTGTGGCGAGCGAGCGAGCTAGCCCGAACTACCTACTAGGGGTTCCGCGAGAATATTTTGAAAAAAGAGTGGTCAAATGGTGCATTCTCAAGCAAATTTGAGAAAGAGGTGGCTTGGCAAACACATCTCAGTGAGTAACCAGACAAGTCTCTTTGTAATTGCACAGATACATCACTCTCCCTGCATTCACATAGGCACACTACTCACCCTGCACTCAAAGACCCATTGCTCACCCTTCCCTGACACATTACTAAGCCTGCATTCACTCATCCACATCACTCACCCTGGACTCACACAGGCACACTGCTCAACCTGCACTCACACAGACATTACTCACCCTTCGCTGCACTGCACTCAATAGGTTTAATTTGTTATAGCCTGTCTAGGCCTGACATTGCCTGGTAACAGACTACAGTAGAACCACCATGCTTCAGCAATCGCCAGGAAAGCTCATGGAACATAACACCCTACAACACGACTTACAATCATAACAAGTCCCCACTGCCCAATTCCACGTTTTCTCCATGGCTACCATATGATCTACCTTAATGACCACAATCACATTCATATTGTTAATGGAAGTGGCATCCAGATGTTTGCATTCTCATATATATTTGATCCAGACTCAAGCATGACATTTAAGATTCTCATTCATTCATTCAATGTGTAGGTGCTGTTTAAATTGAGTTCATAAAGTCTGAACTGCTCCTGTTGGGTGACATGAACACACTGGATTGGTCATTTATGGACCATAAATCGTTGGTATGATAGGTCTCTCAAGCCTGCATTACTTTTGGGCATTTCTCCGGCATTTGTTAGCTGCTACAATCAAGAAAAGGCCAGCCAATCTTTCTGTTAAACGCACGTCCACCTCCTTTCCCGGCATCCCCTAACTGCGATACATTTTATTTAGTTGCCTTAGTTGCCTGTTCCGATGGTGCCAAATTCGATCTGCTGCAGAGCAGCAACGTGTATTTTTTCAATGTATATTCTGTTCGCGGGCACGCTGCATAGATAGGGCAAGGGCACTTTTATTAGAACTTCAAGTCTGATGCCTTTAAAATTAATAAGTGACAAACATCACTGGCACCACGGTTCTACTTTGCTTCCCCATTAGCCATTTAAGGTGACAGCTGCTGCAGTGCACATAAAGATGAGGCATTCGTGATGGGGTAATAGGGGCTGTGCTGTGATACCACTGGCATAAAGCATTATCAAGCCACGGCAATGCTTGGGCCCATTGCTGTCTTCCACACTCCTATCAGTAGCCTTATTATCCAGTCGCGGCGCACGGGGGGGATGTCGCACGGCGAGGAATTAAATATAAAACAAAACTCACATCACCGCCGGTCAGGGTCCAGCACCACCTCTGCTCCCCTTGGCGCCTTCACGTCACGAATGGCACTGAAGTAGACTGGCAGCCCCTCTCAGACAATCCTGTAGCTGCTGCTGCGCCAGGATTGGCTTGGGGCATAGTTTACTCTTCGCCCGCAGCATGCCCATTAGGAGTCCGAAGGGCTCCTAATGGGCATACAGAAAAAAGTGCAAACACAAGTGCGCATGAATGGGCACGGATAAAAAATTCGCCCTCCGTACCCACTCATGCGCACTTGTGTTGCTGCGTGTTGCCCTGGTGACAATCATGTCAGTCAACATGACGCCAGACCGCCCACCCCCTTCAGACTCTGAAGGGGGTAGACGGTCTGACGTCAGGCTGACTGACATGATTGTCAGTTCTCCCGCCTTGGCGTCTTTAAACTTAATGAAACTGATTCAGTTTACTTAAGTTCAGAAATGCCAAGGGAGCTGTGGGCGGTTGGTGGCTGGGGGGCTACGCCCCCACGTCCCAATGAACGCACCGCACCGGGTGTAGATCCTTCATGATTTCTTTATAGAACCTAACAGTTGAAAATAGTAAAACATTGAAATCAGCCATTTGTGCCAACATTTTCACCTGTAACTGTTTCTAATTATAACAGAAGTTTGAAAGCAATATACCGTTACATCCGCTGGACCTTTCTGATTGTGGGGATATATAGGACTTGTAGGTTCACCAAGAACCCGATGAACCCCGGGCCAATAACTGAGCAGCGTCTTGCAATGGTTTTTTATTATCTACCAGGTATATAGAAATTCATTTGGGAAAATATATACAGTGAAAAATCTGGATGAAAGACACCTATGTATTTCTGAAATTGGAACAAAATATAGAGTTTAGAAACAGTAGCTATTTGCACATTACCGAAATTGTGAGTACCCATACTAGCATGAGAATTATAAGACATTTTTCAAAGTTTCAAAGAATGCAGAAATGCATCGAAAGTCAATAGGTAATAATAGTTGCTCTACAATTCTGTGTTACCCTAAATCTCCTGATAAAAATGGCACCTCACTAGTGTGGGTAGGCCTTGTGCCATTGTCAGTAAACGGCTCAAAAAGGCAATGTGGACAACCTTCATTTTTACAGTGCAAACGGACCCTTTTTTGCAAAGTGCCTAGCTGAAGATTTTGAACCCTACCCCGCATACCCCAAAGTCTTCCGAGAAAAATAGTACCTCACTTGTGTGGGTAGGCCTAGTGCCCAATACAGGAAATGGCCCAAAACGCAACGTGAACACACCACATTTTCACAGTGAAACTGGACAATTTTGTTGCAAAGTGCCTAACTGTAGATTTGACCCCTAGCTCTGCCGGCTCCTAGGGAAACCTCGCAAACCTATACATTTATGAATACTATACACCCAGGGGAACAAATTATGGGATGACTCTCCAGGTTCTGTTACCCAGAATCCCTTGCAAACCTCAGACATTTTCATCATATTTCTGTGGTGGAAAGTTCTGGAAACTATGTGGATCCACGAAATTCTATGCGCCCCGCATTCCCCTAAGTCTTGTGAGAAAAATGGTACCTCACTTGTGTGGGTAGGCTTAGTGGTTGCGACAGGAAACGGCTCAAAACGCAATGCGGACACACCACATTTTGACAGTGAAAATGGATCCTTTTTCTGCAAAGTGCCTAGCTGCAGATTTTTAACCCTAGCTCTACTGGAACCTAGGGAAACCTAGCAAACCTATACATTTTTTAAAACAAGACACACAGGGGAATCAAGGATAGGGTGACTTGTCTAGCTCTTACCAGGTTCTGTTACCCAGAATCCCTGGCAAACCTCAAACTTTGTAAAACAAAAACCCACATTTTCCTCACATTTCTGTGGTGAAAGATCTGGAATCTGTGTGAATCCACAAATTCCACTCACCTCACATTCCCCAAAGTCTTCAAAGAAAATTGGTACCTCATTTGTGTGGGTAGGCCTAGTGCCCTCTACAGGAAATGGCCCAAAACGCAATGTGGACACACCACATTTTCACAGTGAAAACTGACCCTTTTTAGTGATGACGCAATGCCGTCCTAGAAGTGGCGCACTGAAATCTCATTGATTTCAATACACCACTACTAATATGCTTTTTGCGGGGGAACGGCCACCCTGCATACATTATACCTGGTGCAGGTATAATGTGGTGCAGGGGTTTATGAAGTGAGGTATCTGCCCAGATGCGTCACTTTGTAAATAGGGTGCAACATGGCACATTTTTTACGCCACCGGTGCGTCACAAAAAGGATCCAGGAGTCACCCGGTTGCCTTTAGAATTTTGAGAACACATAATAACATGCTCCATGTTTTTGGCTTGGCAACATTTCCTATGGCTTTTTGGATAAGACGCATTAAATATCAACAAAATGTAGTGGACGTGGGCTCGCCCTGACCCTCATCAAAGCATTGACTGTAGGATAAGGGATGGTGAATATACATTTGTAATTTTACCCTAAATCGGATTTTCTACTTTTTTATAGTTTATTTATTTATTTATGAAGTTTTATAAAGCGCTAGCCTGACCGGAAGGTATCGGAGCGATTTACAACAAGTAGAGAGCAGTGCAAAAGAAGGCAAATATAATACAGTCAGCAATGCGTTCAGGATAAAAGTCAAGTAGAAATGGCCAACCACATCGAAGATGAGAGCCAAGGCATTTTAACCACTCCAAGCGGTTCCTATCTGTTGGAAAGGGAGCGGTCGAGGAAAAGGATTTTGAGTTGGCTTTTGAATTTCGGGAAGTAAGGAATACTTCTGATGTGGGTGGGATATAGTTCCTTTTTTTGGGAGCATTTCCAGCAAAGGACCTGGCCGTGTTTTTTTTGTTTTCGTGCTTTGAGTGGGATAAGAAGTAGGGTGTTAGAGCTTCTGAGAGTACTGTTCTGACCCGCTTTTCTGAGTTTGGATGCCAGATATTTGGGTTTGCCTGTGTGAAGGGCTTTATGGGTTAGGCAGGCTGTTCTAAAGTTCGCCCGCATTTCTATAGGTAGCCACTTGAGTTTTTTTATTGCCGGAGAAATGTGATTGACTTTCTTTATTCCAGTGACCATTCTGGCTGCTGCGTTGAAGGTTGTTTTCAGAGGAGCAAGGTGACTTTTGGGAATTACCGAGAGGATTGCATTTCCTTAGTCTAGTCTTGACAGAACCAATGCTTGGGTGGCTCGTTTGAGATCTTTGGATGGAATGAAAGGTTTGATTTTGTTTAGTAGCTTCAAGTTAAGGAAGGCAGTCTTGGCCGAAATCTTGATGTGTTTGGTCAGATCAAGTTTAGAGTCTAGCGTGATGCCTAATGACTTGACGAGTCAGCCAAGGAGAGGTTCTTATTGAGCTCATCAATATCTTTTAGCCTTTCGTTAAATTTGTGGGTTCTCTTCTTTGTTCGAGATAAGAAGTAGTTCAGTTTTGTCTGGGTTAAGCTTTAAATGGTTGCTTGACAGCCAATGTTGGACCTCCTTTAGTGTTTCATTTAGTCTTTGGATGTCTTTAGAAGAGGAAATTTCCAGGTAGAGTTGTCTATCGTTAGCGTAGAGGTGAAAGGGCATATTGGCTTTTCTGAGTAATGTGATGAGGGGTTCCATGTAAATGTTAAAGAGTTGGGGGGAGAGCACTGATCCTTGAGGTACTCCCCTTATGACTGGGTAGAGGTCGGACTTGGAGCTTCTGATTTTGATTATTTGTGAGCGGTTGTGTAAGAATGAGGAGAACCAGTTAAGGGCCACGTCTTCAAGACCAGCCCTTTCTTCCAGAGCTTTGAGGAGAAGAATGTGGTCAACCGTGTCGAAAGCCGCCGATAGGTCTAGGAGAATGAGGAGGGAGCAATGATTTGAGTCCAGTGAATTGTGTAGATCATCAATTACTTTGAGGATTGCGGTTTCTGTGCTGCACCCTTTCCTGAATCCCGATTGATGTGAGTCGAGGAGACTGGTATTGTCCAAGTGCCGAGTTAGTTGATGGAGAACACATTTTTCTAGGATTTTAGAGAGAAGAGGAAGGTTGGAGACGGGTCTGAAGTTGTTTAAGTCCAGGCCATGTTTTTTTAGTAGAGGGATGACTTATCCCACTTTCAAACAGTCTGGGACCACTCCAGTTTTTAGGGAACTGTTGATAATCCTGCACCATAGTGGGGCAAGGGAGAGTTTTCGTTTTTTTGTGAGTTGAGCAGGAAGGGGGTAGGAAGCTTGTTTTTGTATGCTAGTAATTTGTAGTTCTCTTTTTTAGTCCTCAAATGTGCCT
Source organism: Lissotriton vulgaris (assembly GCF_964263255.1). Classification (NCBI taxonomy): domain Eukaryota; kingdom Metazoa; phylum Chordata; class Amphibia; order Caudata; family Salamandridae; genus Lissotriton; species Lissotriton vulgaris. Next base: position 1,118,232,202 of record NC_141693.1, read on the forward strand.
TTTATTCATATCAGTCTGTTTTAATATCTGTACTTTTCTTCTTGGTAACAGCTTGTCTGTGTTTTTTTCTGCTTTTTGTATCATGTTTGACATCTTCTGCGCTTTGATGATCAGTGTGGCCGGTATAAAGTATTTGAAGATGATGATGGTTTTAAATGTTTTATTTCCACCATTAGATCCTCTAACAGTAAAGGTGACTTTGTTGGTGATGCAGGGTATTTTTTTAGCTTCTTATTACTGCTGCCATTAGAGTATTCATGGGGAGATGGTATGGTTGTATGAGTTGGCGCAGGCTTTATAGGTGAAAAAGCAGTAGAAACCAAATCTGACTTTTTTATGGCTCTCTGTAAAACACGAAAAAGCTGGTAGATTGGGCTGTGTGCAGACTACTCAATGCACAAGACCTGTGGGTTCTCATCTTTGGAAGGGAAGTAGATTCCAGCTAATATGGAAAATGTAGCTTGTATTTGAACTGTATAAAGGAGCTTCACATAGTCTATGAACTTATACAAAGTACAATCCCACCTGCTGCTTGCCATTGGTTCCCTCTGGTGTTGTTCATATTTCCACTCCACACCATGGCACATAATTCCACTACACAAATCCACACCACATAATTCCACCACGCACAATTCCACAACTAACAATTCCAATTCAACTCACAGAATTCCACGCCACAACACATACATCCACTCTACTCAAAACAAAAACATGTGGGTAAAACATGTTGGGCCTCTTTATGAGTTTGGCAGTGTGGGAGCAGGGCAGCTCACCACATACCCGCTCCCGCACCTCCAAACCCAATCGTTGCCTGCCCACCAAGATAATATACAAATCATTATCTGGCTTGGCGGTCCCGTGGCGGTGCAGTAAAAAGACACAAACCTTCAATACTGTCCTGCTGTGGGACTGCCATGGTGCATTCCAGCACAGCATGGACTGTAATGTCCATGCTATGCTAGAACTGTGAGGGGTGCGTGCACACAGGGGGACACAACATATGCCCCCTTGCATGCACCTACCTTCAAGGGCCCCCTCTGTTTCCCCACTGTCCGCTTTCACATGGTGATGCTGACTGCCATGTAAGGCTGGCGTTTGGGAAACTCAAAATATGCATGGTGGTGCCACAGTATCACAGCCAACATGTTATGAGCCCCTGACCGCTGTGCCACCACCAGCGTTAAACACGATTCCCTGGTAATTGTGGTGGTCAAATAGCGGTCTGACTGCCAAACATATAATATGGCAATCGGACCACTGGTGCGGCGGTGGCTGGACCACCACTGCAGCGCCTTGGCAAGTCTGGAGGTCCATGGCTCACCAGACTCATAATAATGCCCATTATCATTTACAATGCCAATTGCTCAAACTCTCAAAAATGCAAGACTTATTGCATTGCTTGTTTCTGTGTATGGCCAATAACCTCTTTATTTCTGCAAAGATCAAGTCTAAAGCCATTTGAATTTTATTTTGTATATTCTATGAGCCATTCTGTTCCCAAGCAAGGCTTGATAGTGTGAACAATAAAAACATATATAAATATATCCATTGTGACGGGAGCCATAAATATGGGAAATTGTTAGAATGGAGTTTCAAGGCATCATGAGAGACCTTTGACCTAATTAACAAATGAAACTTACATTGAAGGCTAAGATTACCCTTTTGAGTAAGTTTACTACTTTTTGGTATTTACAAACTCTAAGTGTAAGTTACTACAAAAAAAATAGTAAGTCCACACTACACATAGCCAGCACCCTCATAAAGAAAATACTGGAGGTAGGGATTTTTAATAAAACTCAATAGTAAATATTGGTCAATGAAATTAAATGATTTAATAGACATAAATATAAATTATTATAAAGTAATGTTAACAACATAAACGGTTGTACATACACATGAAAAGCCCTGGCAGACACTTCAAAGCCCACAAAGCCCAGCGAGTAAGGAGGAGGGGGAGACAGGACCAGATTGCGCCTGGGCGCTTATAAACACTGCTTTCTTCCCACAGCACAGGGCGCATGACAAGCCAGGGCCAGGACCTCAATGCCCACAAAGCCCAACGAGTAAGTGGGAGGTGGAGACAGGGTCAAATCATGCCACCTGGGTGTTTATAAATATAGCTTTCTGTCTGCAGCAAGGTGCACACCCAGGACATGCTAGGGTGAAGAACGGGCCAAGAGCATGCCTAGACAAGCCCAGCCAAGCCCAGACTTGGCCCCCCTCTTTGGGTTTCCACCACTGTCAGGCTCACATTGGCATAAGGTAGGCCTTCTATTTTAGATAGGCGGAAGAGAAAGGAGACCCCATCCAGAGTCGGAAAGGAGAGTACCTTGAATGTCGCATCTTCTATCACAAACAACTTGTCATCTGTGATGGGGCAATTCGTGCTGAGATTAAAAACGTTGAAGAGCGGATTGAGGCAGTACAACATCAATCCCAGCAAACCCCAATAGACCCTATAGTTTCAATGGTAATTATTGAAGTCCACTTAATGGAAGGAGAGAGAGAGGCAACTGTAAAACAGTATTATAAGCCACTGTAAAGGGATTTCACAACTTAATGAGAGGAATGGGGAGGTGGTAGCACAAACCTAATTGAACCCCAAAAATTATTGAGTAAGAAAATACCATCCTGGATCACCTTCTAAATAAAAAGAAGAAAAGATAGACAACAACTCATTCTTTCAGGACACTGCCAGACAATTCTCAATTCTGTGACATTTAATAAGGGAGCATTATAGCAATGCCCAAAGTAGTAATTTCTTTATAGAGTTGGATGCGATAAGAGCCATAAGCAAGGAACTGATAGATCACCGTGGCTTCTTGTTTTCGAAGTTTGGAAAATCTAATGTTGTCTCAGTTCAGAAATTTTGAGTTGAGACCATCTATGTTGATAGAAAAATCGGTCACACAACACCAGTTGTGCTCTCCATAGACCATTCCTCCTCTCAATGCTGTACCAATATCTAGCTGCTTAACATCTTAGGTCACAATAGTTAAAAACCATGGTCAGAGACCACTGGAAGTATTGAGCTGGACATAATTGGGCCAGCAGGGCATGCAGTGCAGACTTTTTTTTATTTTACCAACTAAGTCCATCTAGCCCATCATGCAAACACTGTAACTCTACATAGCTCCCCCTTTACTTAAATTCATTCTGCAGTTACCCCCAGAATGTACTCCTTATGTTATTGTCTAGAAAATGTACCCCCTATACATCAGAGCCTGAGGGAAGATGGTTTGTCACTAAAATGCAAAACAACACACTGCCTAAAGAAATTCATGGCTTGGTGGGGTGAATTGACAAAAAAAGTCCTTTTCGCTTATAGGTTGGAGTGGGTTGAGTTTCACCCCAAAAATTCCAAGGGAGATTGCCTTGTGAATGACCTAAAAAATCCATGGTTGGTCCATTGTTATCTTCATTAAGCTACCTATTAGATTACAAAAACACCATCCATGCTCAACCTCTGGGGTATTTTTGCAGATCTCACCTGAATTGAACGAATCACCTCCGAAGAAATTGCTTTCTTAAATTTTAGATTAATTTATTCTCTTCAGCAACATCTTTTTAAATGTTATTGTAACGATTTTAAGTAAACACACAATAAATGTTTATTCATTCATCCATTCATTCCCCTCCCAATACAAGAGCGGCAAAAATGTCAGACATTGGGACAGCAGTCTACATACAATTTGGGAACCCACATGAGATCCGATCGTTTGACACCATTAAGTGAATTTGAATGACTACCCAGTCATGACAAGCACACAACTGACTTAACTCCTCCTATTTCTTCTAATACCTCCCCTCCACCGGTCTTTAAGATAAGGAGCCCAATACTGAACCCTCATCCTGTGTTAACAACTTATAGGGTCTACTCACAAGCAGTGCCCACTCCATAATATCAAATACAGATTGGTTGCTATATATTAAGAGTTATATAAATATTTTCTTACAAGCTGGAGAATGATTGTCAAGTACAGCAAAGGGAGGTTTGGCAATGCTTATTTTAATCAAACTCCTTTCAAAACCATGCTAGGAAACTATGGTCTTTGCCTAACTTCTTAGTGGTTAGGCTTTTATCCAATGGCATTTTTGATATTTTATATAAAAATTGTTATAATAATATTTTTATCAGAAACATCGTAATTGTAATGCTGATTTTGCTAATTTTTTTGAAATTTTGTTTGAGCTTGCAAACACAAAATATATTACTTGGCTTTGTATTTTAACATTCAAAACAGTGGGTTTTGCGATAAGTCGGTATTCAGTTTCCAAGCCATTCATTTAGAGGATATGACTTACTTCCGGCACTCTCCATCTGGTGAGGCAGTAAATAATTTAATCTTAAAATATAACCTATTATTTGCTAGAGACTATGATCCACAAGAGATCCCACCTATCCCAACTTATAGGAAAGGTAGTAAAATGGATCATGTCTTACAGGTAGATTCATGAAGCCAAAATCGGCTCGCAAAGGGCCAGATTCTGAGAATATGGCCCTTTGCGAGCGCTATTTTTGCATTTGGGATTCATCATCCCAAATGCAAAATTCGCTATTATAGAATTCGCAAATTTGTGAGGAATTGCATTTAAGGAATCTCTATTTGAGATTCCTTAAATACAATTCGTGAAAGATTTAAAAATTGCGATTTTGCAATTTTGGGCCGCTATTTACCGCAAAGTCAAACCTCGTGGTAAATAGTGGAAACTTAGAAAAATGCACTTAAGTGCATTTTTCTAAGTTGTATGTTACACACACACATGTCCTTGGGACATGTGTGTGCATAACACCAGCATCCAATATAATTTCAGGGGTGCAACAGGGTGTCCTTTGGACACCCCTGCACCCTTGAAATCGCAAACTCAACATGTGATTCGCTAATAGCGATTCGCACATTGATATGTCTTCCCATTCATTCCAATGGGCCTTTAGGCCCATAGGAATGAATGGGGAGTTATTCCTTATTTGCGATTAGCAATTAGCTAATCGCAAATAAGGAAGCTGTAGAAATCGCAATAAATATTGCGATTTCTACATGAATCCCGTTTTGCGAGTCTGTAATAGCGATTCCTTAATAATCGCTATTACAGACTCGCAAAACATGCCGATGATGAATCTATGTGATCGTTTCTACAAGTTGCTTTGCTACATTTTTTAATTATTCAGTTATTAGTAACTGCATTAGCAGTCATAGCCCTATAGGTATCACTCTGAATATAACTACAAAGGCTCCTCACAATATAAAAAAGTCTGGACCAATGATCCTTTTCCCTTTATTGGAGGAGAATTTAGATCTTTCACAGCCTGCTGGGCAGAAAATCTGGATTTTATTAACCGCATCGCTGCGGCGGCATTTCCCGCAGTGTGCGGCAATTTGCGAAAAGCCGCGTTACATGACGAGCTCAGCTCGTCATCCGCACATGACTACCGTGGCTGATGACGAGCTGAGCTCGCCATCAGCAGCGAAGCGGTTAAGGACACGGAGGCTAATATTATGCAAATCTCCTTTATTACCACAGCTCAGCAGCAACAATAGAATAGAACTTAGTGAACATTCTGAAGAGATGACTAGTCCCTCTCTGACCAGGTATCTTGCTTCTTTGTTGCTGCTGCTCAGACAGATAAGTAACTCCTCATATACTCTGATTTACTTTCTTATTTACCACCTATATATTTATGTGGGTATTACCTTTCCTCTTATGGGAGATTGTTAGTGTGGGAACCTCTCTCTATAGGATCCCAGAGGGATATTTTTGACGTTATTAATGTCTAAATTCGTTATTTTCGCCAATTGAAGCTTTTGTATGCTTGTAACATCTCCCTCTTCATGGTGACCGGTTCTTACACCTTTCACCTAATAACGCTCTCCTCTGGTTCTATTTCGGACCGGTTTAGGCTTTTATTCACTTTTCTATCCTGGTGCGAGCACCGCGTTTCGTTTGGCACGAGAACCGCGTTTCATTTATTTTTAAATCCAGCGCGAACTTCAAGTTATACAATCCCACCTTCTACCTTCTCCGTGATGTCTACCCTTTCACCCGCGATCCCATCAGTCTTTGACGACCGCACGGCAATGTAAACTTCCGACCACCTCGACATCGCTTCACTCAGAGGGGGCCGGATTAGAGGAATTGCCCTTGGCAATGCCTGACGCAAGCATTTGCGTGCGCGGTGGCCATTTTGAGAGATTGGGCACTCCTCACGGCATTACACTGATCATCCATTTTGATACGATGGGTTAGATCTCCTGTCACCGATCGAAGTGACAGTTGAATGACTTTGCCCTCAAACTTCATTATTTCATGGCGTTTTTTCTGCGAGTACCCCTTTGAGCTTTTAAAATCGCTTTTTCAATTCCAACCAGCCAATTAGTCGGTAGGTTCGTTTTTTCCCTGTAGTGGGCTAATACAACTATAAAAAAAAAAAAGGGGGAAGAGTTAGTTACTAATACTCATGTCTATTCCACAACCTAACATGGAACAAAAATTGGAGGAACTAGTCAATAAGGCTTTAGAAAAAGCATTGGGGTCTATTGACGAAACAATAAGTAAAAAATTGGAGTCCATGTCCAACCTACCCTCTACTAGTAAATTTGTTGGGACATCTAAAACCTCTAAAAAAAGGGCTCTTGATGGAAATCAAGTTAAGAAGGGTGCAAAAAAACCTAAAGCGTCCACTACTTCACGCCTTTAGGGCGGAGGAATGAATGGTGCCTCGGGCAACCAAGATGGGCGAGATAAAGGCCCAGAGCTTCCCATCCATATTGACAGTGATGAGAGCTGTGAGGAAGAAATTGAACTGTCGTGCTCGTCTGGCTTTAACACCGATGTCGACGAAAACGAACAGATGAGAGGGAGTGGAAGCCTGGAAGGGGCCTCTAAGGCCTCGGGGTCCAATACTATACTAGTGGACCCATTTGGGGACAAAATGTTCGACCCCATGTTAATTAAGTACCCCTTGTCCCCGGAATGGACTCCTTCACAACACATTGTTGATTAACTCACTTTTTGGCTAAGAAAAGAAATACCCCAAGAGGTCAGAGCTAGGCTCAGGTCTGAATGCCCACGCCCTTCACTGCCTAACAAAATTGCAATGACCCCAGAATTAGACCCCAAAGTTGTGGCCTTCATAACCAAAAATAAAAGGGACCCCAGGAAAGGGTTGGACAAATAATTAAAATCCTGTCAAGACCGCCTCCTTGACGTGATAGGCCCACTCACTAAATTTTTTGAAATGACCGAATCAGCCTATGTGGGGAATAATCAGATTGATATTAAAGAACTCAGAGAATGGGTACAACGCTAATACCGCCATTTCCATGGAGAGAAGAAAGGGAATTCTATTAAAAATAGACCCCAAACTAGTGGAATTAGCCAAAAAGATGGAGGTGCAGACTCCCAAGGCCTCCTCTTTGGCGAGGATTTTATTAAAGAAATGGCTAAATATGTAAATGCTTTTAGCTCAATCCAGAAATCACAAAAAGAGATTAAGAAAGTGTTCCAAGATGAAGTTTTTACCAGGGCCGGGAGAATACGGGGTCGTTTCCCCAACCGCAATAGCACAATCCTCAAGACCCTTCTTCAACCATGGTGGAAGATTTCCCAACAACTATGGTTCCAGGCAATTCTATCCGCAGAGACAGAGGAACCGCGGATGCACCTTCAGAGGCGAGCGGAGACAACGCTCCTTCTCATCAGGTAGGACCCTTGAAAGACCCTTCAGATACTCCTCCAAAGGTGGGAGGGAGGCTACGCCAATTTGCTGGGAATTGGAGCTTGGTAACTCGAGACAGTTGGGTCTTACATACAGTAAGGGGTTACAAGATAGACTTTACAGATACTCCCTTCCATACGCGTCCCCCTCGCGAGATCATCTTTTCACACAAAGACAGAGATCTAGTTTCCCAAGAAGTGAAAGAATTATTAAGAAAAGGAGCTATAATCGAGATGGAGACGCTAGGTTTCGTCAGCAATGTTTTCCTAGTGGAAAAGAAAAACAAAGAGCAAAGGCCCGTCATTAACCTGAAGGACTTGAACCATTGGGTAGTTTACCAACACTTCAAAATGGAGGGTATACACCTTCTAAGAGATATCTTGAGAAAAGGAGACTGGTTCACAAGGTTAGACTTGAAAGACGCCTACTTGACAATACAGACCTGGGAACCCCATCAAAGATTCCTCCAGTTCACTTGTCAAGGAAATCTCTACCAATTTTGCAGTCTCCCGTTCGGACTATCCTCCGCCCCTTGGTGCTTCACCAAGGTACTACGTTCCGTGACCGCTTGGCTCAGGGAGAGAGGGGTGAGATTAATAATATACCTTGACGATATCCTTATAATGGCCCAATCCAAGCAGACTGCATCTCTTCACACAAACCTCGCCATCCGACTCCTAGAACATCTAGGTTTTATCATAAACACGAAGAAATCTTGTACAGAGCCCAGTCAACAAACACAGTTCCTGGGCTTCACGGTAGATACACTGAAGGCAGAACTGAAATTGCCTGATGAAAAGGTCAGGAAACTCAGGAAAGAGCTAAGGAAGGCACTCGCAAAGAAGACCTTCCCTCTGAGAATCCTGATAGGATAGTGGGACTCTTATCCTCGACGATCCAAGCTATCTTCCCGGGACCCCTCCACTATCGAGCACTTCAGAGACTGAAGGCGAATGCTTTGAGATCGAACCTTTCATACTCCCAAATGGTGTCCCTAGACCAAGAGTCAAAGACAGAACTCCTCTGGTGGCTGAAGAATGCGGAGGCATGGAATGGCAGAGCCATTTTCGGAGAAGAACCAGATCAAATAATAGAATCGGATGCAAGCTTGGAAGGATGGGGGGTGAGATGTGGGGACTACTCAACAGGTGGACGTTGGACCACCCAAGAGAAGAGGTTGCATATCAACTGTTTAGAATTACTAGCAGGTTCATTTGCGATTCGCTGCTTTACACCGAAGACAGCAAAATGATGTGACATTACGGATGGACAATGTCTCAGCTGTCCGTTATGTCAACAAACTAGGCGGACCACACTCCAAGGGCTTCACGGACCTGGCGAAGGGGTTTTGGGAATATTGTTTGAACAAAGGTATTTCGGTTATAGCGGAACATATTCCTGGGTTAAGCAATGGTGTGGCAAACTGGTTCTCGAGGAATTTCAGGGACTCCAGCAACTGGAGACAAGACAGACAAACGTTTTTAACTATCCATTCGATATGGGGTCCTTTCGGAACAGACCTTTTTGCAGACCGCCTCAACACACAACTGGAAGTATTCTTCAGTTGGAGGCCGGACCCTCAAGCTCGGGGAGTAGATGCCTTCCTCCAAGATTGGAAGGGCTTGAAACCCTATGCCTTCCCGCCTTTTGCATTGCTTCCCCGTCTTCTCCTGCATGCTCGACGCTACAACCAGAACTTAACTGTAGTAACTCCCCTTTGGAGATCACAACCCTGGTTTCCGGTCATTCTCGAGCTGAGCATAGATTTTTCCAATCCTGATACACTGGTTCAGAGAGGTACTTTTGGGTCCTGAAGGGGACGTTCATCCCCTCGTAGATCAGGTCCTTCTAATTCTGACGGCATGGAAGATTTCAGGAGACAATGGCAGATCCCAGGTCTTTCGCCAAATGCTTTCAAACTCACTTCTGAGTCATGGGCTCCAGGTACAAGGAAGGCATATCGACTGGCATGGAACAAATGGGTTCGCTGGTGTTTTCAACGGGGTTATGATCCCGTTTCAGTTGATCTAGTTCATGCTGTTAATTACCTGTCTGAACTCTTTTCTTCAGGACTCTCTTATAGGACGTCAATGTCTATAGGTCTGCAATATCCGCAGGACACTGCCTTGTTAATGGCCTCTCAGTTGGACAAAACTTGTTAACCAAAAAAATTATGAGAAGCATGAGAGTTCTCAATCCTCCGATCCCTAAATATTCCGCTCTTTGGAATGGTACACTGGTACTTCGTACCTTATCCTCCTGGGGAGAAAACTCTTCTTTCTCCTTGAAACGTATTTCTTTTAAGCTTACTGTCTTATTATGCCTGGTTTCCTTCAGAAGGACCTCTGATGTCAAAGCTTTAGATATTTCTAACAGATCCGTTCAACCCGGAGGTGTATGTTTCTATCTTAAAAAACGGACCAAAACCATGTCCTCCTCTATTTTCTATCCCTTCTTTCCACAGAATGAGAGACTTTGCGTGGTTAAGTGTCTGAAAGAATATGAAAGAAGAACTGCTATTCTGAGATTGAATGAGACTCAATTGTTAATTTCCTATAGATTTCCCCATAAAGGAGTTTCATCTCCAACCCTGGCAAGGTGGGTAAAGGGAGTTATGTGTGAAAGTGGTGTGGATACCTCTATCTTTGGGGCTCATTCCCTGAGAGGTGCATCAGTTTCCAAAGCATATTTCCTTGGTGGGGGACTAGAGGATATTCTTAAGGCAGCGGACTGGTCTTCTGATAGTATGTTTAAGACTTGTTATTTTAGACCAATCTCTAATGTGATTGATAATGTTCTTAATGCACTTTGAACTTGCATAATATGGCCTCCGTGTCGTGCCATAAAATTTAGATTTTTCACAGCCTGCTGGGCAGAAAATCTGGATTTTATTAAGGACACGGAGGCTAATATTATCCCTCCACTTTTTTTGGATTGTATTTTATATCCCACCCTATTCTTATTACATATGTTACGTGTACTATTCTTCTTCATCTTTCAGAAAAAGAATTTACTTCCCTCTGGACTAGAAGTTGAAAGAATGTTCCTTGGATTATTTTTCTCTACATGTTGAATGTATTTCTTCGCAGCCTGACAAAGAAGGAAGATACCTGGTCAGAGAGGGACTAGTCATCTCTTCAGAATGTTCACTAAGTTCTATTCTATTGTTGCTGCTGAGCCCAGGTAATAAAGGAGATTTGCATAATATTAGTCTCCGTGTCCTTAATAAAATACAGATTTTCTGCCCAGCAGGCTGTGAAAAATCTAAATTCTCCTCCAATACAGGGAAAAGGAGAAGGTACGACAAAGTTAACCCTGACCTTTTCTTTCATGAATTAGTCACAAAAAAAACTCTCAGCTTTACTGGTTTGTCTAGATTCTGATGCTAATACATGTGTTATTATTGTATTACCAAGCTAATACATGTGTTATTAATGCATTACCAGGTGAATTGCAAGCGTTGTAAGCCTTGTTATGAAAATGAAAAATAACACTTATAAAATATTGTAGCGGGGTCTGAAGGAAAACGAAGAATATTGCGTCTGGGTAGGGATGGCTTTATTTTTAAATAATCCTGTCTCAAATGAGAAGCCAGTTTTCTCAGTAGTTGTGCATAAATCAGGGATGAAAACAAAGAAAACTAACAAGAATGTCCCGAGGGGTCTTCCGCTTCTTGGGGTTTGGTTGTGTTCTGTCTTGCTGGTCTGGTCAAGGCAGGGACAGTTCTCCGAATACCCAGAAAGTAAAGTCATACAAAACTATATCAGTAACTTGTCCCGGTTGTCTCAGCACTCTTGGGGAGGGGTGTGAGGAATCACTCTGGTGCACCGGTGAACAAGCAGCGAGGGCGCGAGTGTGACAGGAGTGAATGCGAGGGAGGGTATTTACAAAATGTACACGGGAGACGGTAGACGGCCCACTCTCTTAGCCCTCCGATTTCTCCCACCACCGACCCAGCCTGAGAATCTTGATCATACCTGGGTCAGCCACGCTTCCCCTGGGGCGTGGCTTGGCGAAGCGTTTTCCCGTTGGCCTCCTGGCTTTAGCTCCCAGTCTCGTCTTGGGTCTTCTCCCTCCGGGCTAGATACCTTCTCCGTTCTTCTTGTATTCCCATCGGCTCCGCTATCCCAACGTTCATCTTCCTCACTCTCCAGACTTCCTCCGGTGTCGACGCACACCGTGTTCCGTGTTGCCTGGTTTCTTATTGGACGGCAACTCATGACATCAGAGGAGGGGCGGCATCCTCCCAGTTAAAGGGACCGTCCTCCCAAGTAGCGAGCTCTGCATTTGGCCCTGTCCGTGTTTCTTCCTGGTGATGAGAAATCAAAGAGTTTGAGCGTTCCTGAGCTTCCCATCAGTTGCCCTGTTGGTCGTTTGTCTCCCTGCTACCCGCGTGACAAATATTTATTAGATTTTAGAAAACATGATAATTTTCATATGTATTTGTATGGTTATAAGGTACTTCCATTATTGTCTATGAAAGTGTGTTGTAGTACCTGTGAGTGACCATGTGTGGTTCTGAACTTACTCCAAGGTTTGGCTGAAGTATATTTACTACTGCTTTGTGCACTTTCTCAATGTAATAACTTTAGAAGTGAAGTCTGTGAGCTTTACTTAATTATGTCATTTTGAATCCACTAAATTATCTGCCAAACCATACAGTACCTCCACCCCTTCACATAGATGGTTCAATTCCGCATGCTCTGCAGCTCACAGAAATGTAAAAAATGTTTACACTCCTACCCTATATCCACATCAGAGGTGACAATCGCTTGAAGGGAGTGCAAATCAATCTTCGCAGAAGTAAAAAGCAGAAACAATGTCCCAAACCAAGAATGACCTTGTGGATGCTGCAAGCTTAAAGGATAACTCAAAGTCTGGAAAGTTATTAACTGTCTCCTTTCCAGCGATTAACCCACATCGAATATAGTCTTTTGGTCCTATGGAAAACTGGATTAACGCTTTTCAGAGATCTTCTCCTCTGACCAGTGTGAGGTGAATCCAACCCACTGATACGAAGGTCTTGAAATATTTTCAGAATGAACATGGGAGATCTACAGGTCATGAATGCAATAAAAAAGAGCACCTCAAGCAAGGCCCCAGGATCCAACAGGGTCTCTGTTAATATTTTGAAAGATAAAATGTAATTTTGGGCATGCATGATTACTAATATATTGGAGAACAGCTGTGGTAGTCCTAGACCAAACTCTAGAAAGAAGCAATAATAATCCCCATTTTTAAAAAAGGTAATAGGTCTCAACCCTCTTGTTATCTCCCCATTTCTCTTTAAGATTAATCTAATCACTAAGATTCTTGGGAGTGTATTATGCTGTAACATGTTTCATATGTTGAGTCCAGAGTCATCACTCTTTGCATTACCAGGTGAACTGCAAGTGCGCAAGGCTTGTTATGAAAATTAAAATTATATTTTATAAAATATTTATTAGATTTTAGAAAACACGATAATTTTCATATGTATTTCTATGGTTATCAGGTACCTCCATTATTTTCTATGAATATGTGTTTTAGAGCCTGTGAGTGACTATATGGAATCGTTGGCGGAAGAACACAATATCATATCATTAGTCCAGTTCAGCTTCTGCTCAGGAAATGACACAGATTAACAATGTTTTTAATCTATATTTATTAACTGGTAAATATGTAAGTTTCATGAGAGGAGCTTTAACTTTAGCCTTTATGGACCTCTACTGTGTATTTGACCTTCTGAACCGATCTCAACTATGGAATTTAATAGAGGATATGGAGGTAGAGAGGGAACTCCTTATTTTGATTAGGAAGCTACACCAGCATACCTCTGTGAAGGTGTGATTTGGGTCTGGTGGGAATGCAGCCCACCTATCCCCTCACTACGGGGTCAGAGACAGGGATGCATAAATGCCCCATTTTTATTTGTAATATACATTAACAAGTTTGAGAGTTTTTATTGTCTAAAGGTAAGGCTTTGCCCAAGATGGGTAAACAGCATATACCGATACTGGTATATGCTGACGATGGAGAGCTACTGAGGACCAATTTCGTTTTCCTCTAGTTTGGGGGCCAAACCAGTTTGTGAACTGTTAGAGGTATATAAAAGCAAATCCGTATCAGTTCGGCTTTGCAAACTCCTAACTATCCCATGCAGAACAGCTACCTTTAGTGACCATTCAGACTTAGGCCTAACATTTATCGCTGACATGGTGGCCTTGGTACACTTGTTGCAATTGATTAACATATGGTGCAGGCCAGAGGATGGTTTAGTCTGCTTTTGACTGACTGTTTGGCCCAAGATAACAAGGATTGAGGGGCATATTACCGGGCAATAGCGATAATTATCGCTATTGCTTGGTAATATGCCAATTGGTAAAACACACTCCCAAAATGGCCTTGTGTTTATGATGTTAGATCAAAGCACTGTGCACTTTATATTGTTCTACCCTTTATACGTTGCACCCCGAGAAATCCTTTTTAGTCCCCCTATTACACACCTTAAACTTTAGGGAGCATCAGCTGGTAAAGATGCATTTAAGGCTTTTCTGTTCCCTACTTATCTTTCACTCTATTATTAACTTGGTTAGATTGGCTTTTAGCATTGGAAAGTGCTCGGAGATTCATAATTGCTGTCTGTATTATAAGATATTTTACGGTGGCTATTGTGAATTGTTTATTTAATGGATGCATTTATTGATTTCTCTTTTATGGCGTATTTTCCAAATAAAGATCAAATGATTGACTGACTGACAATTGTACATAGTTATTATTTAATTATGAAATATTTGTATAAACGATTTTGATTTTAAACAATGTAGCAATACCTTTTAATAAACAATAATTAGTTTTAATTGTAATACTTTTTATTTAATATATTTCCATTAAGTACTGTTTTGATTTAAAGTTAAGTTAGTAATGATGTGATATTTGTTCATTGTGATAAATATTTAAATAAAATAAATGAAATGAATTTACATTTATAGTTAACATGAAAGTATTTTATATGTATTTTCAAGTTAAAACTTCTTTTTAAATGTCCCCTATACTTTACCATAGGGAGACTCAGCGATCACCAGCAGTCCTCCTGTATGCTCAAGACACATCAATCACAATCCCAAAAGTGGGTTGAAAATGGCTTGTGTGTGTATATGTGCCCTATTGTACCTCTTGTGAGGCTGTGTGGTTGTATGTCTATAGGGAGTGCAGAAAAAGATTGGGCGACCGACCATAACCCACATCACCTGCAACAAACATATGCATTTCTTAAAAGGGGTTTCTATAATCAATGTAATACAAGTGTGTAGAGTGGGTCATGGTAATATGTGTCAATTGTTTTGTATTGAGTTTTGGACTAGAATGTTTGACATGCCATCCACCAGATGGACCTGTAGCCCCATTGTGAGATGTTCTTACTCACTAATGAGCCACAGGTAAACCAACCAATGTGT
Source organism: Lissotriton vulgaris (assembly GCF_964263255.1). Taxonomy (NCBI): domain Eukaryota; kingdom Metazoa; phylum Chordata; class Amphibia; order Caudata; family Salamandridae; genus Lissotriton; species Lissotriton vulgaris. Next base: position 1,118,247,355 of record NC_141693.1, read on the forward strand.
AAGGAGTGAATGACAGAAGATGTAGCTGTCATATTTGCTGCCAGGAAAGGCAATGTACACATCAGTGAAGCTGCTCCTGACTTCCCAGGCAACTTGTACTTGATTTGAGATATTTGATGTGGAAAAGGTGTACTTTCTGAGGAGATGGCTGAAGAGCCATGCAGGTGCAATCAATGGTCCAAACTACACAAGGGATGTGGGCAAAAGCATAAAATGTACCTGCCAGCCCTTAACTTTTTGCCAATGACGGTGAAATGTCAATAAACTGTTACATCTCAGTACCCGACGCATGCAGCAAATTTGACAGGCATGCAAGAAGCCTTTTATCTCAGAGCTGACCCTCTCAAGAGATAAGGTGGCTATGAAATGGAGTGCAGCCAGTGTTTTGACAGGGACACGGATAGCCTGGGAGAGGCTGAAGGTGAATCAAGCCCCTGCTCCCAGTCTGAAACCATGTCTAGTAACACTTCTGACAAGAAGCTGTATCTAACAATGACTGCTGCCCTGGACATCCAAAAGCTGTTGGTTCTTGCCTACAAACTCTTCGTTGTCCTCCTTAAATAACTGATCCGCAAATTAGGGGTAAAGCAAAAACACATTACTGACATAGTGAAGACAGAAAACATTGTTTGGTGTGTGAGTTTATTTATTATGCAGTCATCCTCTCTCAGACTGGCTGATGCCATAACATGTTTCTTATGTTGAGTCCAGAGTCATCACTCTTTGCATTACCAGGTGAACTGCAAGTGTGGTAAGGCTTGTTATGAACATTAAAATGATGTTTTATATAATATTTATTAGATTTTAGAAAACACGATAATTTACATATGTATTTCTATTGTTATCAGGTACCTCCATTATTTTCTATGAATATGTGTTTTAGCGCCTGTGGGTGACCATGTGTGGTTCATAACTTACTCCAAGGTTTGGCTGGAGTACATTTACTACTGCTTTGTGCACTTTCTCACTGTAATAAGTTTATAAGTGAAGTTTGTGAATAGCAATTGTCTTACTACTTTGTGGGTACATTCTTTTTATTTGTTGCCCCTCTCTAAGTCCCTCCTTACCCCTATACAAACTCTTCCCATTTAGTACATATTCCCCTTTTCCAGCCATTCCACTTCGTCCATCCCACATTTATCTACTCCAAAACGTATATATGAATTAGAAGAGAGCTCCAGACACATGGGGTAGATTTCAGAATAGAAAAGTTAAAAGAGGCGAAGACCTCTGTATGAACACCATTTTGTAATGTTTGAGTGGCACCTTTGTAGTATTACTAAATATGCAGCAAAGTACAGTTTATGAAAACTATCCTCTCTAGGCTTCAAACCCACTACCATGTCCTGGAGAACACATTAGCTGTGTGCCAAGCTATGAAGAGAATTATTTAGTTCTTATAGGAGATTAATAAAAATGTTTTTTCAAAGAGTCCGCCACCTGCATCTGAATGTAGTCTTGTTGCCCAGTGTGCAATTGTGCAGCACATTTCTCTTCAATATAAATGGAATAATGAGAGAGAACATAACTTATACTATTGTTTATTGAAGTCACCGCTCTTCAAGGAGAAAAATACTTACACTATTATTACTTATATGATCTGGTCGGACCACATCCATATCTCTCATTAAAATGCTCATCTCTGAATGCATCTAAAACCAAATTGGGACCCGAATAAAGGATTAGTTGACCCTCTGCCATGCCATGTCGCTCCTAAAGGCAATAGAAACTTTTGGCTTTAATCACATAGGAAATGTTGGTTGTAAACATAGTTTATGAGTGAATTTACCTTTTTCTACCCTGGCCAGGCATTTACAAATGGATTCCTAATAAGCATTAACTCACTTACGAGGCAGGGGATCTTCATCAGTACATTTCGTACTTTTTTGTAATTAAGGCCCTACAATCTCAATAGACTCGGATTATGCTTCCAATAATGATAATCTGATTTCAGGAAACATCTATGAGATGCTGATTTTCCAAAACATTCTTGTTTAAAACAGAAATTTTTCTGGAAAGAGAGAAAATTCACACTTTGAACCCATCATTTGGTCTGCAAGTTCCGGAAAGGTTGATTCACTCTGCACTCAATCTAGTTTTAGTAACACACCGCTAGAGTTGATGGACATATTTATTTATTTGCTTTTTATCACTTTTCTCTAGCATGATGTGACCCATAGGGTGACACAGCACTTTAAAATTGGCCTTTTACAAGGTACATGTTGCTAAAGAAAGATGAGATTGTTTTAAAGCAAAATAGGGAGAAACGGGTAACTCTCCTTTCTAAACATTTTACAGGTTACATGTCTGTGTGTGAATAATGTTTATACATAAATAGAAACAGGGCATCACCTTATGAACAAAATGTAAAAGAATGTAGTAAGCTATCACCAGTGCTCTTCAAGTCAACTGTATTTCGCATTTGGAAAAATGCATAAAAGTATTAAAAAGAAAAACATACAGTAATATATAACCACTAAAAGATATCATCACAAACAAGACAGTTTGACTGCAGTGGCTCAATTAATTTAAAACTCATTTATGACACATGGCAAATATATAGTTAAAAAAGATTTTTTTTAACCTTCTGTAGGCATAAAAAACAGCCTTGGCAAATACAGTTATACTAATCTAATATCAATAAATAATAGGCAAATCACTGGAATAGAGATACCAGCAAAGAGTTCAATCAAGTTGCAGATGTACTTAATGATTTACATTTATCAAAAATACAATCTCCTGAAACGTAGCCCTTATGGAATAATATTCAACTTTTTAATCTTTAAAACAGCTAAAAGGTAAGACACAATTGTAAAACATACATATGGAGTTTCCAGTGATCGCGGGACTACTAGAGTCTGATTATGTGATCGCTAATTACATTTTCTCAGTAGATGTTTAATAAATATTTGCCTTTCAGCTTTAAAGAATGAGCAGAAAAATAAGAGATGCGAGATAGATTGGTTCGATATACCATCACAAAGACATAAAGACAGGTGTGGTTTATCAAGTAGGCTGGTGCTTGATACCCAGCTATTAGTGGGATATAATTCAGTGTAAAACGCGTCAGTATAAATCGGTGTTGAGTGTTTCTAACAAAAGAGAGATATGATAAATGCTCAGTTGCCATGGTTGGTAAAGCTTGGTAGATGATAACTGAAATTTTTGGTTTGGTTTTCAAGCCATCTTTCTTGGGTTCGTTTTGCAATAAAAAGTTATTTTACCCTGGATTTAGGGAAAGACATACAGTGAGCCGCTGAATCAAACAATATCTCTAAATCCAGCTTGTGCGAAGATTGTTCTACATAGGCCAGCCAATTCATTGATAAGACTTGGTCCAAGGATAAAATATCCTTTAGCACAGTTTGATTTAAAAGGGCCGTTTCCTTTTCCATATCGATAGCCATGCCATAAGCGGTGCCAATTTTATGGAATTAATTATGAATGGAAAGACTAATTTCTTGTGGACAAGAATGTTTGGGCAAGAACTAAGGATAGCCAGTATTTTTTTTAATAATCCTCTATAACTTGGAGGAAGTTAACTTGAGCAATTGCCCAAATGTTTCCAGGACCGCCTTGGTAGTAGCTATCTGATTTTGAAAAGTATTCTAGAAATGGGTCAACCAAGTATCCTTTACTATATGTAGATCTAAAGAAGGCTTGCTTTTCTCCTGAAACAGTGGGGAGTTGACCAATTTCCAGAATGCCTTACTGTCCTTAAATAGTGAGGCTATTCTCAGATTCTCCCAAGCTTCAGTGGAGAGCGCCCTTTTCTTCTCTTGCCTTACAGATTTGTATGTAGTTTGTGATGTCTAATTAGAATTTGGTTTTTAGGATGAGATTTAAAAGCTATGCGTAAATCCCCTGAGTTTTGCAAACAGTTTTTATCGAACCACTGAGGCTGAGAAGAATTGTTTTGGGTAATTTGGCAGGTTAATAGACCTCTTATGGAAGTGAGGATGCTACCTAGGGCTTTCACCACTAAATTACAATTAAATGGTAAGTCTAAGCATAAACAAATCTCCTGGTAAGACAGAGAAACAATTGTGGACAGCATTAGGTCAGGTTCAATGTTTTCCCATTTTAAAATATAGCCGTTTTTCCTAGTTAAGGAAGGTTTGCATACAAATTTTGCTCCCATTTTTATGGGGAAATCTCAATTAAATGAGAGCTATGATAGAGCACGATCACTAAATTCTGTCATCACAACCTCAAAATTCTTGTCCAAGCTGCTTGTAGACAAAGGGAACATTATAAAATCAATACAGAAAGTAGAGCCAGACTGGTAAAAAGTTGGGGTCATATGTTCAGTGTTGATACAAATCATATTAACAATTTCCAGGTCCCAAGCCATCAGCAAACTTTTTAAACATTACCGTAATCTTGGTGATTAAAATGTTTCAGTGAATTCCCTTTATATCTGTTCCCATATCTACTTGGGTTGGTATGTTTACTAGTGTGCGTGTTGAAGTCACCTATCCAGACCATGACTAATGGTTTAGTGTGGTGAGAAGGCAATGCCTCCAAGGTACTCCCCAATTCGTCAATCACTTCGATAGGGTTTTTAGAGTTGTTATTATAGAAGTTTATTATCAATAGATCTGCACCCGTCCTGCCTCTCATCACAACAATATGAAAGTAAACGGAACTATTAAAAAAAGCAGTCTTTTTGAGAGAGATAGTATTTGTAATGAGTGTTAGTAAACCCCCCTTTGCTCTGCCATGATTCGATGGAATTGATGGGGTAAATAAAAGAGCGATAGCCGTTTAAGAAGACCAGGTTCTGTTCCCAGGTTTCCTGCAAGCAGATGATTCCTGCATGACATAATTCACTTTCCCATGCAGGATTGCCTTTTTTTACCACTGAAACCGACTATGCTCCAAGAGAGGAGTCAAATGTTCCCTTCCTCAAGCTGTGACAGAGATTTGTGGCCAATCGCGGCCGCACCATGGGGTTAGGACTCATATCAGCTGAGCCACACGTACTATCATAACCTACGTGGCCTGCTTGCACTCTGTGGGTGCCAAACTCCTCTATACTGCACATATGTAATATATCAGAGCAGGAAGAAAGTCAATCTCAGGTATCCAAATCCCCCAGCAAGGAAAATCTATTAGCTAATGGTATTTTATAAGTAATGTGTTGTGAGGTTGGAGATAAACACGTTTGTACAATAGGTCTCAAGCTTTGTGTATTGTTGGTATGCATAAGAATGGCTTATAAAAAAAGCCCAGAGGGACAGTAAAAATCTAAGATTTTGAAGAAGGTGTAGTCGGCAATTGCTGTAACAAATCCTCCAGCAACCAACAATTATCAAAATTGAGGACAATACAATCATTTTTTATTGTTTTTCTTTCTGGCCCTACCCATAGGATTCTTCTAGCCATGATCATATCCTTTTGTATTAAGTGACCTATATTGGTGGCTTGTGACAGCCAATAGCGGGCCTTTTCCAACATTTGGACCATTGTTTCAAATTGTTGTGGCCTAAGTAATGGAACATTGACCAAGATCAGGGGAATGCCACAGGGGGTAAATGTAGGGTTGATGGTTTGATACTCTTCTTGCTGTAGGGGAAGAAGTTGTTAATTATATTGTTTTTAGGGACTAGGCATTCCCTCAATGCATTTTCAGCCATGCCCACCTGTTGCATGCTACTATTGAAACTGGTGCGTGCTGAGGTTGGTAGGGCCGTGTTTCGTGGATTCCCTGGTTTCTTTGACTGATTCTCATCAATGCCTCAGGGGTTTGCACTGGGACCTTATGTTGCCCCTGATGTGAATTGTGGGTACATAGGCGGAAGGTGCTAAATTCCCCCCACATTGCTGGAGCACAGAATGTAGCTGTGGCTTATTAGCTACTAGATCGGTGAGAGTACGATCAATAGCGTCCAGTCGTGAATTAATTGATCTAATAGCTTTTTGAAGTTTGCTTCAATTACTTGCCAGTTCATGATCAAAGAAGCATCCTTCTGTTGCATAGGGAGAGTGGGTACCATACTCTGGGCAGGATTTTCCTTTCTAACTTTCTTGACAACAGTGGTGGGAGGTGGTTTAGATGGGCCTCTTTTCTTTTTTATGTTGGGAACAGTTACCTTAGGCGGTAACCGAGCCGAATTTGAACACAACAGTGCAGGCAAAGCTAATCGTGGAGGCTCTTTAAGAACTGGCTTAATGTCTGGTGTGAGTGTAATGACCCGGGTAGGTGATGTTAAGAAATGGGAACAGTGGCCCCCAGTTCCCATAGACAGCCTCCTTTCTGTTATAGAAATGTCTTTATCCAAGGCAGTTGTAGCTTTAGCCAAGAAAGTATCTAGAGATGTGATTGTTACCTCCTCCGTCACTGCCTTGGGCACCTTTCTCCTTCCCATTCTGATGATGATTAGTAGATTGGTAAAGACGATAAAGGGTTGGCCCAGCCTCCTCTGGGCTCCGATGGGCAAGAACCGGCCCACCCTTAGCCCGGGCTCGTCCCGTGCCACGGTAGCGTTGGGCATTTTTAAGCACGAGTCATCAGCAGGGGATGCATGGAGTTGGAGTCTCCCCAGCAGTGATAATTGTGCCATGGCTTTCCCCAGTGTCAAGTTGCAGGTGGCTTTCACAATCAAAATTGGTCGGTCAGAAAGGAATCCGGAGGGGCAATTCCAATGTGGTTGGAACGGCTCTGACCGATGGTCGGAGCCATTCCTAACTGCATCAGAAACGGGCCCTAAGAGTAAAAAACATATATATTGTGAAATAATGAAGGAAAATGTTAACCTTGCTTACAGCAGAATGACTTCAACATCAAAGTTAACTGGACTTGTCAAGGAATCCTATACAGGGTAAAGTGTCACTGGATTAAAAGGCCATTCATTTCTAGTAAAGTTGCATGACAAAATAATGGCCTAACACCTGCGGTATTAAATTCCAGAATCACTGGAAAGAATTGCTTAAGAGTCTTTAATTATATTGATGGTATTTTCAGAAGTAGGGTGACTGCTCTCCCCTTTACTCAACAGGCCCAGAGTAGTCATTTACAGATCCCAGATTTGAAACCGCCTTCTAGTATCTCCCTCATTCTTGAGGCCTCGGGTAAAGGATGCATTGAATTCCAAAATGTTCCCATAATGAAAAAAGAGAAAATCTAAGTTCTTGTCCATTTTATGGATTTCCATATCCCTCAATGCTATCCCCTACTTCCCCTCTTCTTCCTGTCCTTCTCAATACAAGAAATGTGTCCACAAAGCCAACACCATCTTGACAATCAATCCCTCAATATTCCCTGTAAACCTCTGTACCTCAGGTCCTCAAGCAATTTATCTCAACTTAGTTCAGTACTGAAATACTCCTGTATCCTCAGCTTCTCCAATCTTTCCTTTCCCCCTAAAAAAAGCCAGGAAAAAACTCCTTCAAAGAAACACTCCCTTGATTCAATTAACTCTGCTAAATGGATTTTGAAAGTCTTTAACTTTACTGCCAGTTCTTTTTCAAATATTCCTTGATGATATTTCCATTAGGGTGCATTTCAATCTGGATTTCACGATATTCTCAACAACTAAACCACTATGTTAAATGTAGTCCACAACTTCTGGTGACTTATGCCTTCTAATGATTGTTCCCCCGCTAAAACCTCCTAGTTCTTCTTGAAGCCCTCAAAAAATAGAGCCCTTTTACTTTGTGTACAGTCAATGGCTCACATGCACTTTCATTCCATGGTTTGATTCCTTCCTTTTGAACCATTCTTCAAGGTGCAAAATAAAATCCATGGCTACTCCAGCAGTTGTCTTTGGTGAGTCTCACAGGTTTCAAATCTCTTGCCTACACTGTTACTCTCTTACAGCCATTAGGAGATACCATCAGGTCCTGTAGGGTAGTCTTCCATGTATACAATAACCTGTACTCAAAACAGTGTAGTCCAATAAGAATAGAGTGACTAGAGGAGCTCACTGATCCCGCAAAAACATCCTCTCCTTTTATAATAAAAATGTCCTCTATAAAAAGTTAAGAGCTTTGGTACTGAATTAATGCTTTAGAATCATTTGAGGCTTATTTCAACAGTGTTTGCTCCTCCCTAAACTTCATAAAAAGTTCCATTTGCAATTTAAAAAAAAAGTATTTTTCCAGATGATGACAGAACTCTTATACAGTCCCTAATTGCCACCAAACTCGATTACTGCAACTCCCTTGTGAAATCCACAAATGCCTAAATCAAAAAGTCTAAGCCTTCCTGGAGACACAAATTTATTAATTTAAATCACAAACAGGCAGCGTAGAGCTAAACACAATTTGAGATAGTACTCAAACAAGGCTGCACAGACGTTTTCACAGCTGTGTCTATAATAAGGCTATCTTCAGTAAGGGCCAGTGCTTATATTTTTCAATAATTTCCCAGTAAACCACTGAACAATTTTTAATCCGGTATTCTACTCTGATTAAAGCAGTTAGCACAGTTCAATTTTCCATAAAGTAACCCGAAGGCATCATGGCTTTTCACATCCATTAAAGCTAAACAGAACTAAATCTTGCTAGGTGGTATTGATTTTGAATGCTGCGAAGAAATCAAATGGTAAAATTACCAGTGAACTGTTGTAATCTTCATATTTTTTATATGTAGATTTTTCCCATTGAATTTCATGTATTCAAGTGTCGTTTTTCAATTACAAATGCATATCATATAGCATTGTTTAATATTTGTTTCATTACATGTTACAAATTCAGGTTGCAAGAATACATAGTCCAGTATTTGTCACAGGATGATCACATAGCTTGGTTTATAAGCATGTATTGTTTGACATTGTGAGAAATGTGAATATTAGTTGGGGGTTAGTAACCCATTTCGAAAAATAATTACAATCCTTGTCAGAGTGAATAATGTAAGTCTTTAAAAAACCTTTTCTTAACCTTCTGGCACTTTGCACAACACAGTGAGGCTTAACTTAGAGGTAATGTGTAAGTATTTATGCAGTACTCAAACAGTAATAAAGTGAAAACACAACACAAGACAAATCCCAAATCAATTTAGAAAAAAATATAGAACATTGTAATGAATTAAATAAAACTAAAAACAAAAGTATTTCATAAGAAGAACTGGAGTAATGATTTTTTAAAGATAAAGTTCATAACAGTATCACAAAAGCGTTCAGCATCAACCACAATCATCTAGTTGTAATCGACTGGCACATAGTTAAACATGAAGACCGACTGCAATAAAGTGGGTCAGATACAGGGACTAGGTTCGTCCCATTGGAAAACTTTCGGACTTAGTCTCTGGAATTGAAGTCAGAAATCCTCAGCAGGGTAAAGAAGCAGGCTGTGCCTGAAGAGAGCTTGTGTCATCAGAGATCCACTCTTCAAGGTCTAGGTGAAGCTGTTGGCTTTTGGCAGGAAAGCTCTGAGTGCGTGAAATTTTAATTTTACCCCCAAAATATATCCTCCTTTGCCCACCGGATACTTTTCACACCTTAGTCTGATGACGCTTTCTGCATTCAGTTCCAGTTACATTTTTAAAGTTCAGATTCTTCCAGCAGGGCTGGGCTACAGGCTGTAGCTGAAAAGGGCGATGTGAGCCTGTACTCCTTCTCTGAGAGGTCCTCCTGGATCTAATTTGGTGCTGCAAAGAAAAAAGCTGTTGGAGCAACCTGAAACTTTGGCCCAGAATCATGCATCTTGGTCGGATCTGCTTGGCAGGTTGATCCAGGCCTCTCCTCTTTTCTCAGAGAACACATTGGCAAAAATGTTCTAAGTGCCATGGTTTAGGACACTTCAGGAGGAGCACACTTTGACACCAGCCATGGGTCCTGGACCTTGAGGACAGCACTTGAGAATCGAGATTCATTCCGGCAGAGACCAGAAGCAGGGTCCTAGGGAGGACCAGTTAGAAATGGTCAGTTTGGAATGTAGGTAAGTAGCCTCTTGGAGTTTGTTGTGTTACTGTAGCCCAAACAGCAAGCCAGGCACCGGACACTTGTAGTCACTTCTGGGGTTTTGGGTTCAAGGCAAGCAGGTCCACTCACTTCAGGTCCTTCAGACAGCAGTGCAGTTCTTCCGATTCTCCACAGGTCCAGGAGTATTCTGACTAATGTACTGGGTATGCCAGTTTAAGGCTCAGTGCCACACTGTGGGTGGGAGAAACTCCTTTCCACTCCTTAACCAATGGGGTAAACTTTCTCAGGGGTGACCCTAGCCACTATTGCAACTCTTTCTGCGTGTTTTACTGAAAGCTAGCGTAATGAGTAAACACTCACTTGAGGTCAGTCCAAATCAGTTCTAAGGCAGATCGCCCTTCCCACTTAGCTTGGGGCCAAGCTGACTATGATCATAAAGGGAAGCAGATTTAGGTGTGAGCTAAATCTGGTAGTGACAGGGTAAGCAGCCTTTAACGCTCAGGAAGGGGCTGGGATCAGACCCCAAGCCATCCTATTCAAAGAGGAAAAACACCTCTATACATCAAAGCCTTTTGTTCACTGTCTGGAAGCAACCAACATCTTACCACAGGGGAACCATTCAACAGTCAGATGACACTGGATAATAGTAGAAGGGACCTTTTTTTAATTAGGCAGAGAAATTACAACTTTCTAAAGTGTCATTCCTAAAATAGTAATATAAAATACCACTTGACCTTTAAGTTCAATTTTAAATTACTAATACAATGAGACTCTGAATCATTTTTCTAGCTGTTCCCAAACTGAAAGTAAGCATTATAAGGTGTTACAAAATTGTTATAATGTAACCTTATACTTTCCTATGGGAGAGCCAACCTTGCTACAGTGAAAAACGACTTTGGAGTTTATTCACCACGAGGACATGTAAAATGATTAACACCTTGGCTGCTAGGTGTTTTCCCCTCCTGTGCTGCAGGATGCTTATTCCCATTGTTCATGACGAGCTCAGCTCGTCATCAGCACAGCTCAACCGTGCATCATGACGAGCTGAGCTCGTCATCAGCATCGAAAGGGTTAATATACATGTCCTACTATTTATCACCATGCACCTTGCCCCGAGCACATTTAGGGCCTACAACAAGGGAGGCTTAAAAGTAAAGTACATCGGCCTAATAGGAATATATCAATGGTAGCATGCTAATGAAAAGCACAAGCAGCTTACCACTGGTTATAATGATTAAAATGTGCAGAGTCCTATGGCCGACAAGTACGGGTTCAGTAAAAGAAGGCTAAAATCTGGGGTGACCTTGCAGAAAGGGCACATTTCCAACAGACATTTTGATAGTTCAATATTTGTTACCTCAAACATTCATACTGTTTCAAGTTGTTTAATATTTGGTGTAGGGCTTCAGAAATCATGATACATGTAATTTAAAAAGCTATCTTTCATGGAAACATAAATAGGCAAACGTGCATTAAGGGTCATATATTGATTGTCAAGTTTGATAACATTCAAACTGCTGAAAAGAGTATTTAAGCTGCATTTAGACAAATGTGAAGCAGTAAGGAATATTAGTTTCCAGGGAGCAAAGAGCTGAAAGGCCGCACAGATGAGATTTGTAAACATATTTTGCTTTTCGAAGGTCAGAGGCAGGCACATTCAATTTCCAGAGGGGCCCTATCAGCTTGTCTATGGACACCATAGTTGCTGATCACTGAGTGAGAGACAACAGCTCTCTTCATATGGAACAGTAACTCTCTTGTTTTGCTAATGTATGCAAGTGAAAGGCAATGCCACCTAATGAACTCACACCAGCTTCTTTTAGTGCTGAGAACAGCCTAATAAAAGACAATGAGGAATAGTTGGATAACAGATGCAGGGATTGTGAAACAATTATTATAATGCTGCATTTTTTCTAATATTCTGTTTACTATCTGTTATTATTTTAACTTTTTTTGTTTTATAGTAACAAATATATGTGTTTGCACTGTGTTAGGATTTTAATTTGAATAAAAAGTATATTCTTAGTGTGTATTCCTGAGTGTGTCTATTTTTGGTGAAAAGAGGTTTGGAACCTACTAATGACAAATACCCCTTTGAGTTTCATTGGATTGATCATTGCCCAATACACACCATCCTCTTGTATTTTGCAGGGGTATATTAGTTACAGTCCACCGGGTTCTCTGTCACATGTTGGTATGTTGACTAAGTGTGTGCTGCCAGAGGGTCTAGAGATCCCAAACCTTGTGACTTATTCTGAACAATTCATAAAATATGTAGTATTCTTCCATGCTGTTTTATTCCCTATGTTACTCTGTCCTAGATGCTCAGCCTGTGTGAGAGTTCTGAGTGGAATGTTTGGTGGGTGGACTATACGTGGAATGCTTGGGTGACTGGATGAGGAGTGAGAGTTGGTGAAAGGGGCTGAGCAGCTAGCAGGCTGCTCCTGGTGGGGCTGTGGTTTACCACCTACAGGACTTATATACCTGTTATGATTACTTGATGAAGACTATTACTACCTGTTAACCAACCTGTGAATAAACCTACTTGGTTTACATTATACCAGCGTGGCATGATTACTACACCATAGTTCAAGAAATATAACAAACGTTGGCTTAGACCACTGGCCCCTGCAGCTGCAAGTTTAATAACATAAACACGGATTGTGATAGCATTCAAAGGAACATTTACTGGTGTGTGCATGCAGTAAAGCTGCTATTGGTAAGGCCAGATCGCAGTTGGCATGATATAATAACCACTCATCTATTCAGTTTCCAATTATTTAGCAGTAAATACTAATCAATATTCAATGAGGTAATTTCCTTGAATCTAAACACTTTTCTCTAAGTTACTCAATGTTTCACACCAATTAGAGCCTCTGAAGCACTTTGATGCTAGTTTGGGAGTTTGATTGTTTAAATCATAATTTTTGTCTCTCTCCCTTTATCACCCTAGCCATCTCTTTCGTCAACTAACCCCAAGCCATCTTCCTCAAGCGCACTGATCCTTATAGAATGTGGTAACTCATTACACATTACCAAAATGAATGAATAAATAAACTTCATTCATGGTATTTGGCAGTATCTGTAAATGTATGTTGTTTAACCAATAGAGTAACATTTTTTATATTTTCTCGATGAAGACCACTCATAGACCTTTTCATAAACATACACTTAACTCCCACTTGAAAAACATCTGTACAAGTATTCTCAATGCGTAATTTACAAAAGAAATCTACCCACCAAAAAAATGTGTGTTCAAGTAATATCCTTTAGCGAGTGTACACAACTCATAAACACAGAATGCAGAGGGCCTCTGAAAAACATATTGTTTTTTCCCCAGGAGTGAACAGTGAATTGCTAAGGGAATTGCAATTAAGGGTGGGCGCAAAATCTGTTCCGCTCGCAGATTTTGTGGATTTTCGGCAATTTCACGATCTGCGAATCTCGCGAAATTGAAGAAAAATTCACAAATCCGCTCGCGGGTGGATTTTGGGCAGTTGAGTAGAGGTATCGCACAAACCGGTGGTGTCTTCTTGGATAAATATGAAGGGCAGGGTTCATTCTGGCACGATGCTCCTGTCACAAAAATTAAACCTCAACAGGAAGCACTTACAGATATAAATAAAGCAGGTGCCCGAGTTGAAGCTCAAATTCAGTAACGCATTTATCAGCCCAAAAACAATCGTGATCTTTGTCGAGGCTGGGCAGGTGTGCTTTCTCCCCATATCTACCGTCAAAAATGCTGGATGGATGCCTTTGCATCCTTGACATTCACGAGCGCAATCTCCGTGCAGTTCCTGTGACAAGGGGCTTCTTTCTCCTCATCTGCTGCTCTGATCGGTCTCTGACCTTTTATACACACAAGAGGCATGTGAACTCGCATAGAAGCCCTCCCATTTGGCCCCGCCCACACACTAGCTGTGGGCACTGTCTACCCGCCATTTACCCACTATGATAGACAGCTCACTCCAGGGACCCCTGCGCCCTTCGGCGCAGGGGTCCCATGGCATAGTAACACACACATGGTCACTGGAGACAACTCTTCTGGCACTTTACGCAGCTGTAGTGTAGGAAAAGCACTATACATTTTCCCAACGAGGTAGCACTTACTGATTAGCCAGTAGAAGTACAGAAAGTGCAGTCTACTTGTGCTAAACTGCAAATCAGCGAGTTCGCAAATTTTTTCGTGAACTTGCAGATTTTTTTGCAATTTCGCGTGAATTTGCGGACCGCAAATCCGCATAGTTCGCCCATACTTATTTGCAATTCGATACGCAGTTGTGCCTTAGTAGGCATTCACATTAATATAGTTTCCATACTTTCTGCACATCTATCTTAATCTATGTGTGTTTGTTTGTGTGCAAGGGCTTGATTTACATATGCGTTGAGCGGATTTGTTTCTGAATACTTGAAACTGTCATAAACTTCAAGCATGTATCGGTGTCCAAGTTGGATATTATCATACTATGCAGGTTTTTCAAAAAATCAGACTTTTCACCTCTGCCCTTTACTACAAAATATGAAAATAGATTACATTTTTCCTAGATTCCTTTTAGCAATGATTTTAGTGAAAATAAAATCTAAGAACAGTGTTGTGAAAGTAAGCTGGTTTAATTTCTGTCAGTTTGGTACTTGGGAGGATAACTACTTCAATTGAATACTCTTTAGAAAAAAACAGAAAGCCGTTGCAACTTGAAGGAGTGGCACTTATGCAGAACTATACTGAGCATGATGACATTTCTGAGGTGGACTGTGAGGCACATTGTCACGCACAGCACATACACAGACCCAGACCCACCCCACCCCGACAATTGCATGCTTGCTAGCGCTATACAAAGCAATGTGCAGGTGGAGCACTCGAGCACGCCCACCGAGGCAGGGCAGACATGGGTTTGGAGACCCTAAAATTCAAAACAGTTTGAAGTGAACGTAGGAGTTACAAGTTAAGGGTACGGCGCCAGCTACTAAAATGTACATATCTCCATGTGCTAAAAAGTTAAGCATAAAAAGTTTCAGAAAAATTGTTTTTCATTGCTTTTTGAAGCTGCAAATACTGATAGCCGTTCTTTTTGCTGTATGACATATTTCACACCAGACGTGTAATGTAATGTCCCATTAAAAGAAGAATGCATCTCAAGTATATGCTTTGAAAGCCACCCACAGGCTCGGGCTTGTTCTCACTTCCAGGGACTCTTTAGCACCTCCTTAATAATAGCAGGCTTTCTAAGCAAGTGTTGATTTCTGAAAGGCATCTTTTTCGAAGCATTGTCTGGCTGTGGAGAGGCCCGAGCACGTCCTAAAGCATCAATCTGCACCTATGGCATCCAGATTGTAAATTATCACTTTTATAAATCACATTAACATATATCATTCAGGTTCTTCTTAGTTATATGTGAAAAGAAAGAGGGTAGACAAATTCATATAATCTTGACACGTGCAGAAAAGCAATTACAGTCCAAATGTGACAGGTTTTAGGCAACGTTCGTTCTGAAAGACTATTATGGCATCCACGGACCTGAATGAGAATGCTACTGCTGTCATTAACTCCATTCGCCGCCAGCTGAGATCTCATGGTTTTGATTTCACTTGTCCATGGGTACTCTGAGTGCTACTGAGATGTATCTTCCACCATGCATCAATTCACCAAAATGCCAGGGGTAGCGGAAGTGACATCAGACACCCTTTGATCTTGATCTTCACTCACACACATGCTTACATATACACACCCGCAAGAACGCACACGCCATACATTTGAAACTATTTTTACATACCTCATCTGCCAGAGAGGGTCATATTTCAGCTAATTGAACTCCATTTTTACAGTACTAATATATATATTCCACTATTAGTGTAATAATGTAATCAACAGGAAACATAGAGTGTAGACCCAACTGACTGCCAACTCCGAGGCCGTGGGTCTCAAAGGCAGTGCCAGGGGGTAGCATGGGGCAAGCCACGAGTCACAAATGCGATCCCTGAACGACGTCCATAGCTACCACATGTTTCTTTTTACCTGTCTGCAGTACCTTGGATTTCAGGAGCTAAATTGTGTAGCTATTGGCTGTCCTGTTGTATTTCTTTCACCATCGTCCTTATGCAGAAGGCATGAGTGATCGCATAGACTTCTGGGAGCAATGTTTTCTAAGACGGGCCACCGATCCAATCAGCAAAATCCTGAATGTGTCATCAGAGCTATCACAGAGAGCCCAGACCATAGGTCAAAGCGAATAGTATTCTAGGTCCGAACTGATGTCAAACCGCATTCTCAAGCTGATCAAACAGAAGTTGAGAATGAGGATTTAATTAGCCTGTGAGTAGGAACACAGAATTGATTAAAGGAAAAGGGGCTACAGAGCTTTAACAAACAACTGGTCATGTATCTGATGGTGGAAGACAGGAGGAGTCTCCTAAGGGCAGATGCTCTGGGTGGGTATTGTCCACAGCTGGTGCATGTGGAGCTTTTTGTTCCTTCTAAGCCATAACCTTTTCTCTTGCTACCGATGAACCCTGTCAATGCTTGGTCAGTGTCCAGCCAAGTGCTCGTTCCATATCTGAGTTTGTTTGTTTGATGCACTTAGGTTCTGTGTTGAGGCAGCAACATCCAAGTGAAGTTAAAAGTGCTGACTACAAAATCTACACTCGCCCAGCTGAACCCATCATCAATACTGCTGAGATAAAAAGGATTTCCTTCAGCATCTGACAATGATACACAGGACAAATGATTTATGGGGTGTTGCTTCAGTCAACTAATAGTTCAAATGGGTCAATCCCGATAGTTGATAGGAACCTTGAATTGAAGAATTTTATTAACAGGAATTCTTCAACTTCCAGAGTGCCATTCTAGAGATGACGTTGAGCATAATACTACTCAAGCGAGAACCTTTATTTGGTCCAGGAGTCACACTTTCAGCTTTGCCATTCCTGGTACTGTTCCAGAGGCCTCCCTGCAGCGGCCCAGTTGTCCTACTGCAACTGCCTCTGCCTGGACCTGCAACTGGGCCTGCCTAAACCCTGCTGGCCTATGCTGGAGGGAACTAATCCCCAAAGATGTGTCTCCTCAGGTCCAGGACCCTTGGCTGGCATCAGTTAATAATTACGCACTTATATAGCGCACGACTACCCGGAGGCATCTTGGTGCTTGTACGAATACCGCTGAGGAACCCATCCTGGCTTTCCCTGTGAAGTGCCCACTCCTGGGCACCCCCAAGGTGAAGTCAGGCATCCTCAGCATTGTTGGGGCCGTTGTAGAGATTAAGCAAGGTATTGCCCAGAGGTGCAGAGTGGGGCTAATGATCAGAATAGGCACCGAGGTGAGAATTATCAGGTCCGAGGAAATTGAGCCCAAGACCCGCTGAGGCGGGAATTGAACCCTGGTCCCGGCCAGACTACTGCATCAGGGTCTGCTGCTCTAACCATTGAGCCACACTTCTCTACTCAGTAGAGATTCTCCTGAGAAATCCTGAGGTTTTGAACTCTGTGTGTGGGACTTTGAGAAGGTAACTTTTTTCATCTGGACTAAAATGGTCCTTGTATGCAGCCCACTATCCAGTGTGAGTGGCCTGAACTTGTGACTTTGTCCTTGTCTCGCACGACCCAATACCTCCAGTTAGCTCTTTTTTTGTTTTGGTGCTATTTTTTACTCAAATCTTTAAAATTGCATATCTCCAGATCTACTAATTGGATTGTTGATGTTTTAATATAATTTAAGTTACTGAAATGTACTCTATTTTTCTAAAAAAAAAAAATTTAAACTTGTGTTTTCACTTTATTACTGTTTATGTGCTGCATAAATAGTGTACATATTACCTCCAAGTTAAACCTAACTGCTTTGATGCTGAGCTGCCAGAGGGTTAAGCACGGGTTAGCAAACGTTCTTGCATGATCCTTGCTCCTCCTTTTCACCTGTATGTGCCATGTATATATGTTGCTTAACCCCAACATTATTCTTGTAAGGTTTGCGAACCTGACAAGATAATTGGGTTACATTTCCATCTGGTTGCACTGATTTTATATTTATCACAAATAAATGCATTCTGGTAGAGCTGTCAGCATTAGGGTGGTCTTCCCCAAACCTTTTTCCTTCCTTCATCGCTGATGTTGTTTTTGCTGGCCTTAGGACTCTGTGCACTTTACCACTGCTAACCAGTGCTAAATGGCAAGTGCTCACTCCTAAAAACATGGTAACAATTGTTTTTCCTCAATGTTAGCATATTTAATTTTCTTATAAGTCGCAAGTAAAATAGTACTACATGTACCCGGGCCCTGTAAATTAAATGCTGCTAGTGGATCTGCAGGACCTAACGTGCCACCTACTAAGGTAGTCCTTTAAGCATGTCTCAGATCTACCATTGCAGCCTGTGTGGGCAGTTTTAAACTGCCATGTCAAACTGGCAAAATAAATCTTGTGCTATGCCCAATCCTTCTTTTTTAACATATATAAATCACCCCTAGGGTAGGCACTTAGCCAGTTTAAACTCTGACGGTCTACATTGTCATTAGCCATTTAGACTTTAAACCACAGATGTCGTTCATAAAGCCTATTACCTGAAGTCAGAGGCTTTCTGACCGACATCCTAATGAGCCCCTTAATAGCTTATTGGTTTTAATTATAAGTAAGACTTACTGTGCTTCTTCTTTGTGTTATGATCATGAATAGTTTTAGAATTTAGTGATTTACATCCTCTTCTGAGCTGGTTGTAGGCCATGGCAATACTAGGCTTCTGCCTAAGACAGGAAGGGGAAGCACACAACCTCAAAATACACCAAAGGGGCCACATTGCCATGGGAAGGAGCTGAAAGAAGATCACTTTGCGTCTGGTAGTAAACATTCTTGCATGAACCCTGCTCCTCCTTTTCACCTGTATGTGCCATGTACATATGTTCCTTAACCCCAACATTATTCTTGTTAGGTTTGTGATTCTGAGAAGATAATTGGGCTACTTGTCCATCCAGTCACACAGATTTTATATTTATCACAAATAAATGCATACTGGTAGAGCTGTCAGTCATATGGTGGTCTTCCCCAAACCTTTTGCCTTTCTTCATTGCTGATGTTGTTTTTGCTGGCCTTAGGACTCTGTGCACTTTACCACTGCTAACCAGTGCTAAAGTGCAAGTGCTCACTCCCTAAAACATGGTAATAATGGCTTTTCCTCAATTAGCATATTTAATTTAATAGTAAGTCGCTAGTAAAATAGTACTACATATACCCAGGGAACAACTGATCCACTGGGAGGGACTGAAGTCTGCAAATCTGTGCCTTCCCTGTGGAATTCCACAGGGGTCTGCTCTGTCTCCAATGCTCTTTAACATCTATGTTACACCTCCTGCCAGACTAATTAAACACTGTGGCTTCAATCTGGTGTCATACACAGATGGCACCCAGATAGTGGTGTCGGTCTCGCAGAGGGTGGACATTACAGTGCCCCAATTCCGTAGCTGTCTTACTGCAGCCATGGCCTGGATGAACGCAAACCTCCTCAAACACAATACTGATAAGACTGAGGTTATTGAGTTTGGGAAGGGCCCCTCAGTTTGAAATCAACTTTGGTGGCCTGCGGAGGCTGGTAGTTGTCCAACCCCGGTGACCAAGGCAAAGAACCTTGGCTTTACTTTTGACTGTGAATTAAAGCTCGGAAAGCAAATCAATAAAGTAACCTCTACCTGTTTTTTCATGTTGAAAGTTCTGGGGAAAATCCAGCAGTTCATCCCAATTACGCTAAGGAAAACGGTAATTGAAACCCTTGTACTTTCCCGAATCGACTATGGAATGCGCTATACTTAGGTATAGACAAAGGTCAAACTACAGTCCCTTTAGAATGCGGCTGCCCGTGTGCTGCTTGCTCTTCCAAATTTCCATTCCACGTCTACTAGCATCAGACATCTCCACTGGTTCACCATCCCTGAAAGAGTGAAATTTGAAGCCCTCTGTCTAGTGCACAAGGCGCTATACGGAGGCGGCACCATTGACATTCGAAAGCTATTCTCTTGGTACCATCCGCCACGAAGTTTGAGATCTGCCAACACAGGGCTGGTACGGGTGCCCAGAATAAAAAAGGCTAGATATGGTGGTAAAAGCTTCTACCGTCAAGCCGCTAAGCTGTGGAACTTCCTTCCTTCACAGCTCAGACTGCAACCCAACAGAACTATCTTCAGGAAACAGGTAAAGGCCTGGCTGTTTCCAAATTGCCCCTAAATAAATGAGCATCTGGACCAGTATAAACCTATCCTAACACCAAGACGCCATAGGAGTTGAGCGCTCTAAAAATGCCCAGTCAGTCAGTCAGTCTGTAAATTAAATGCTGCTAGTGGACCTACAGAACCTAAAGTGCCACCTACTTAGGTTGTCCTTTAACCATGTCTCAGATCTGCCATTGCAGCCTGTGTGTGCAGTTTTAAACCTCCATGTCAAACTGGCAAAATAAACCTTGCATTAGGCCCAATCCTTTTTTAACATATGTCAACTCCAGGGTAGGCACTTGGCAGCCCAGATGCCAGGGTACCATGAATTTAAAAAGTAGGACATGTACCTTTAGGTTTGACATGTTCTGATAGTGAAAAACTCTTAAATTCATTTCTCACTAATGCAAGGCCTACTTCTCCATAGGGCAACATTTAAAAAGCTGTAATTTCCAAATGGGAACAGGTAAGCAGTTCATGTTTGATGTCTTTGGAACTGTAATGAAAAATCCTCTCTTATGCTAAAGTTGAATTTTAAATTATAATTTTGAGTACGGCACTTTTAGAAAGTTGCAAAGAAATCTTCTACAGTAGGAAACGGGGAGCCCAACCATTTAAAGGGTACGGATAGCCCTATTAGAAGACCCCTCACTCACCAACCTACTTGGTGACATGCTTCATCATCGGGTTCCTACCCCGAAGGCCGAGTGCCAACAGGGTGTGCTTCGACACCTGATTACAGTGGAGCGGGATAGTTCTTTTTTATATGTGCAGTGCTAAAAATACAGTGAATGTAGTGTATTAAAATAGAGACGTGTGTTATGTGTTTAAAGTATTTTAAATACATAACACACGTCTCTATTTTAATACACTACTCTTCTCCAAACACCAAAGCCTACTTAATTAGACATAGGTGTATCACTTGTTTTTATAGGGAGTTCAACCACTCAGGAATAAAGTCCACGAGTGAGTAGCGTTGACCCCTTTTTAATATCACTCACTGTATTTTTAGCACTGCACATTTAAAAAAAGAAATATCCCGCTCCACTGTAATCAGGTGTCGAAGCACACCCTGTTGGCACTCGGCCTTTTGGGTGGGACCCCGATGATGAAGCATGTCGCCAACTAGGTTGGTGAGTGAGGGGTCTTCTAAAACGGCTATCCTTACCCTTTAAATGGTTGGGCTCACCATTTCCTACTGCAGAAGATTTCTTTGCCGGAAAACCCAATGGGGCACTCCTCCATTCTGTTGTTAAAAGTATTTACCAAGAGACCAGGAGTTCCCTCCCTACACATATGTAGAATACCCTTTCTCTCTCTGTTTGTTTGAAGTACTTTTAGAAAGTTAGCATTTTCCTTTGTTACCAATTTTGGGCCTGCAGCCTGTCTCTGGCTCACATTACTGGGTGTAGCTGATAGTTAGGCTTTGTCTACTCCTCATAGTCAGCCACACAGAATAGAGAGCCTACGTGTGCCTGAATGGTCCATCTCTGCCAGGATGAGAAGGAAGAGCTGGGCCCAGCCCTACTTACACTTGAATAGGCTGTGACATTCTCTACACACATCCCCTGTAGTTAATCTGTAAACATGTGCACTTCAAAAGACAAACTCTAGAAGCTGGTCCACTTTAATGAAGGCATCTGGTATTAATATTGGACCTCAGACACCAATACCTTAGTGCACTTCTGGACCTGTGTGGGGAATCTGCCAAGAAGAAGGACTGTTGTGCTGCTGAAAAGACTGCCTCTCTGCCTTTCTGCTGATCTGCGGGTCTACTGTCTTGTTGGACTGCTGCCTGTTGTACAGACCTGCTGCCTACTGCTCTCTAGCCTGGATAAGAAGGACTGGACCTGGAACCTGTACCCAGGACCACCAGAATGACTCCAAGGGCTAGTCTCTGTTAACCAGCACCTAGATTCTGAAACTGTGAGTTACCCTGACAAATTGTGCCACACCAGTCCTGGAACAGGACATGAAGGTGCTCTTCCAGCCCATCTGTGGATACTGCAGAACTGATGCATCTCCTCTGCTGTGCAGTGCAACCTCGAGCAGAACCAATGTATTGCCTCTGCTGCAAGGATTCTGAAGATGGCTGGAATGCCAGAAACCGGTCCTCTGAAGCTTGTTTCCGGTCCAGGGAAGGCATGGCTTGGCAGTTCGGGCTGGACTGGTCCCATGAGGCACAGGGTCAGACTGATTTGTGTGTGGCCATGTCTGAACTGGGGTGGTGTGGAGTGCAAAAAAACGATGGATTTGGGCCCAGATCTCTGTACTGGGGTGAAAGTATGACATTGTTCTACATTCTGTCCATCAACTGTGGTTTTTGCAAGGATTCTCCCAGCACACATCGACCTGGCAGCCTGCCTCAGAAACGCCACTGCGTGACACATTCCTAATGCAATCACTCGCAACGCTAATCTTTTGTGGATGGCAGCCTCTATGACAACACAGATTGTTACATCACAGCCTTGCAGCTCCTTGCAATCTATGCATCGTTATGGCTGTTCAAGTCGTCCTTGTTGCTGGAGTTCGCATTGCAAGCCCAAGTCGACAGGTTTCTCGACAACGCTGCAGAATTTCACGTTACCTCCGAACCAACGCATCACCTCGGCTTCATGGTGCATCCTTGACGTGGGGACTTGTAACGCTCTGCAAATAGGAATTAACATACTCTGAAGTGAACATAACTGCGAACCAGTTGATGGCCCATGTTTCATCGTGGTCGGGCTGAACTTGTGACTTTTTCCCAGTCCAGCATGCCCACCGAAAACGTTAAACCTGCATATCTCCGGTTTTACTTAATGGATGTTTGTAATTTTGACCAAAGGGGTGCTGTTGGTCAAAATGGACTAGAGAGTGTCTGCTTTCTCCTAAAAAAAGTGTGTATGAACTGAAAAGTAGTAAGAGAAGAAAAGAAAAAGAAAAAGAATACCCATCAGCCCACCCGTTGGCAGAACTTCATCATCTGCGATTTATTGAGAATAGGTTGGTATCCACTAGAATGCTCACTGTTGTTGTTGTGAGTACGTTCTAGTAACGGATCCACCAGTGATGGGAAAAGGGGCCCAAAGGAGTGATGGTGTGAAAAGCTGAGGGCAAAGGGTTGCAGTGCTCAGGGAATATGTGCTAGTGAAAAAAGAGTGTATTAAAATTGACTAACATGGTGCCAAGTAATGACTTTTATTCTGGTGGTCACCATGGTGACAAGGTTAAAAAACAGAGTGTGGATAGAATTTAAGCAAATATTACTATCCAGGTGGAAGGTTAACTGGTTGACATGTTTCAGCCGGAATTGGCTTTCTTCAGGACCTATGGTAACAACACTACTGCAACTATTAACCAAAAAGTGTGAGTTACATATGAATGAAAGTGAATTTATAAATGAATGAAATGAAATGAAAGTGAATTTATAAACAGCGCGATTGCTGCCCTGAGGCGTCCAAGCGCTAAAAAAGGAACCAGTGAAGGATAAAGAGGTTGAGAACCAGAAGAAGAGGGAAAACAACTGAGTTAAGTTAAACAGAATTGAATAGGTGTGTTTTTAATTGTTTACGGAAGGAAACGAGATCAGGATTGGATCTCAGGTGAAACGGGAGGGAGTTCCAGATCTTGGCGGCGTTGAAGGCGTACGTCCTTCCGCCAGTTCTAGACCTTTTGACTCTGGGGACTGCTGCCATGAAGGCCTGACTAGAGCGCACATTTCTACCTGGGTGATACTGGCTTACTAGGTCACGGGTGATTGGAGGACCCGAATCCCAGAAAGCTTGATGGGCAATACACATTGCTTTAAAAAAGACTCTCTTACGCACTGGGAGCCAGTGAAGATTGGTCAGAGCCGCCTTTACTGACAATCTGCGAGGAATCTGCAGCAGCGTACGCGCGGCACAGTTTTGTACCAGCTGTAGTCTCTTTAAGGTGTACTCTGGTGCACCCAGATATAAGACGTTGTTGGAGTCCAGCCGTGATTGTATCAGGCCCTGTATGGCTATCTGCTTTGCCTCCATTGGGAGCAAAGGAAGAACTTTCTTCAGTGTCCTGAGTATTCCAAAGCAGGTGGCTGAAAGCTTTGTGGCCTGGGTGTTGAGTGAGAGACTCCTGTCCAGCCATACCCCTAGGCTTTTGATGTTATCCTTCGGGGCCGGGGGGGGACCTAGACAGGGGGGCCACAATGAGTTGAAAAATGTGGGGTCGGCAGGGCCCAGGAGCATGAGCTCCGTTTTGTCACCATTAAGTTTTAATGATGACTGAGTCATCCAGGTCTTCACCTCCTCCAGACATTTGGTAAGTCCCCCTGATCGTGGTTGAAGAGCCTCCTGCGCTAATGAGACCACCAGCTGGGTATCGTCCGCATAGGATATGATCTTAACTCCATACGGACGAACTACCTCAGCCAGTGGCCTCATATAGATGTTGAAAAGCGCGGGGCTTAATGAGGAGCCCTGCGGGACTCCGCACTTCAGGGGAATGCTAGAAGACACTGTCTGTCCATCAAACACTTGGAATGACCTGTCGCTCAAAAAAGATTTTAACCAGAGCCACGCCTTGTCCACAATGCCGACATTCGAAAGACGGTTCATTAAGGTGGCATGACTGACCGTGTCGAATGCCGCACTGAGATCAAGGAGGACCACTGCCACTGATCCTCCCTGATCAAGGATTTTCCTGGACTCCTCGATGACCATTAGGAGGGCGGATTCTGTTCCATGCTTAGGCCTGAACCCTGTCTGGGTGGTGTCTAGCAGCTGGTTATCCTCAAGGAAGCTGACCAGCTGGAGATTGACATACCTCTCCACGATCTTACTCACCCAGGGAAGCATGGAAATTGGACGATAGTTCCCAAAATCCGATGGTTCCAGATTGGGCTTTTTTATCAGCGCTCGGACCATCGCCCGTTTCCAAGCAGAAGGGACAATGCCCGAGGCAATGGAGGCATTTAGCAGGTTCCTAATGATCAGTAGGACAGTCTGAAAGACCAACATCATGGCCTCAGGGGGTGCCGGATCAGATGGAGATCCGGATTTTACTTTCCGAGCCATGGACTCCAATACTTCGAGATCCATCCAAGGAAAGTGACTGAGCAGAGGTGGAGGGGCTGGAGCGGAGTCTAAGGTCTTGATTTTGTCCTGAATTAGCGGAGGGGTGGTAGTAAGAGTGCAGGGAAAGGAGGCATATATTTTATTTACTTTTGCTGGAAAAAATTCAGCCAAGTCATTGCACTGGGAAACAGACTTTTCCTTCAAAGCAATTGGGGACGGGAGTTTTGTGAGTTTTTGCAGGGTTTGAAAAATGTCTCTAGGTTTGGATTTTGCAGCTAAGATCTTGTCAGAGAAGTACACTGCTTGGGCGGCTTTTAGTTCCCTTTTATATGCTTTTATCTCCTCTCGATATCGAGTCTTTTCCTCCATGGAGTAGTCTAGGCGCCATTTTCTTTCGATTTGCCGGCATTGGCGCTTTTTGTTCCTAAGTGCCTCTGAAAACCACGGTGCTGTTTTATGAAGGCGTTTTACCGTTGATTTCTTGAGGGGGAGGATGGATTCGAGAGAGTGCAGGATCCAGTTTTCATAGGCCTGGTTAGCCAAACATGGATCCTCGTTGTTAGGGGGAAGTTCTTTCATAAGTAGGTTTTTCCATTCCTCTGTAGGTATCCGTGCCCAGGATCTGGCGAGTCTTATCGATGGTTTTACCGGCCCGGATTTCTGAGTAGACCAAGTAAAGGGCACCAAAAAGTGGTCAGTCCACGGGAGGGGGAGCGGAAACCCAACCACAAGGTCCTCGCAGTTACTGAACACTGGGTCTAACAGGTGACCCTTCTCATGGGTCGATGCTTTTACTCGTTGGCTAAGTTGCAACGCAGCCAGGTCATCGGCTAACGTGATAGCCAGAGAATCCAGCGGTGAGTCAAAATGAAAATTGAGGTCACCTAACACGGTATAGTTGGCAGAAGTGCTAACGTGTGGTGCCATAATTACTGATAAAAGATTGTGAAATTGTTTAGGGGGACCAGGTGGGCGGTATATCAATGTGCCTGAAAAGCAATGGTTAGGGGAGAACTCCAGCGAGAAAGCGAGGCTCTCACAGTCTGGGATAGTTTCAGGGATGAGTCTACAGTGATATTGTTCCTTGAATATAATTGCTAACCCTCCACCTCTACCCTCCGAACGATCTTGTCGGATGATTTGAAAGCCCGAGGGGAGGGAGGTTACAACAGCCGGGTCTGAGTCGGGTGTCAGCCATGTTTCAGATAGAAATACTGCGTCCGGCGAACGATCTTCTAATAGAACCGAGATTTCCACCTTATGTTTTGGCAGAGATCTGCAGTTTAGTGAAAACATACGGTATTCCTGCTGCGGTGATTTAGTTTGCCACCGGGTAAAAGGGGCGTTGCAATGTGGACAAATGGTTGGAAGGGACGTTACCTCGTAGCGATGCAGCTCACAGACCGGACCTGAGGACCTCATGCCAAGGAGGACCTCCGCACTGTAGGTTATGGGATGTTTGGCATAGGATGTAGGGGAGGTGGCCCCTGGCCCAGACTCGGCGCGGACGAGCGCAGACGAGCTTGCCTTATGCGCGCCTTTGGCGCGCAATCGTCGCGCCCGCTGCGCTCGTCCGCTGCGCTTCCTGTATGGACACATGATTTATAGCTGGCAGGGGGGATGAGATGTGGGCGTGGCCTGGCCAGGTGGGCGTGGCCTATGTCCTGGGCAATGGCGGCAGGTAAAACCAAAACAAACCCTCGCCAGAGGCAGCTTGTAGCTCAGCTGTCAGAGGGCTCGTGAAAACGCGAGGTGCTCAGGGCAGGTGAGTGCAAGTTTTAAAAGATAAAAGCAATTCTGTCACTTTACATTTAAAAATGCGCAAATTCGCTCTACTCCTGGCTCAAGCCTCAGGAGGTTCCGTTTTTATACATGCAGCGCTTGCAATCAGCGCTCTCTATATAGCGCGGGAAGGTGGAGGTGGGCGTGGCCTGGCCAGGTGGGCGTGGCCTATGTCCTGGGCAATGGCGGCAGGTAAAACCAAAACAAACCCTCGCCAGAGGCAGCTTGTAGCTCAGCTGTCAGAGGGCTCGTGAAAACGCGAGGTGCCCAGGGCAGGTGAGTGCAAGTTTTAAAAGATAAAAGCAATTCTGTCACTTTACATTTAAAAATGCGCAAATTCGCTCTACTCCCGGCTCAAGCCTCAGGAGGTTCCGGAGGTTCCGTTTTTATACATACCAAGCATAGGTAGCCTACCATCTGACAGATCAGTAAGTGGTAGCTTCAAAGGTCATGGATGTAAAATCGCCTCTCCTAGAAAACAAAACAGTATATACAGACACACAGTATAACAGTAGAAAGTCGCAAAAATGCAATCAAACATATACACATCCAACGAGACATTACTCTTTTATTGTTTTATTGAAGTAATCACTCACCCAAAATTTGCTTGGGAGTGGCCTCACCTCGCCTGGCACTCGCTCAGGTAATGAGGCCCCGCTCTGAAGAAATGAAAGAGAAATATCTTAGGAATCACTTCTCTAATATAGGTTCCATTTCATAAGAACCCCTGGTGTGAATCAGTGGGCATAAATAGGACAACGGTACTCAGCTAGCCCAGCAAGCCAATGATGGAGACATCAAGACTGATGATACAATAGATTGAAGATACACTAATATGTATGTAAATGCCAAATGGCCCTATTGCCACTGCGCCTATCTGTTTGTATAGGGGATAATAATCAAGAGTGTACTATGCACACTATTTAACATCGTAATTTCACCAACTGTTGTGTATTATTTAGTAAAATCAGAAGACCAAGTGTTTATTTAAACAGATATTAGGTTGGAACTGTTTCAGCACCAAGGTCACTCAATGGACCCTGATGCATAAATTTAACATCGTAATTCCACCAACTGTTGTGTATCACTTGGTAAAATAAAAAGACCAAGCGTTTATTTTAACAGATATTAAGTTGGAACTACTTTAGCACCAAGGTCACTCATTGGACCCTGATGCATAAATCTACATCGACAGAAAACTGCAAAAAATGCAGTAGGCCCGAATCAAGAAGAGTACAGTTTCAGCAAGGTGGAAAAAACATTTTTTTCGCAAGGTGAAAAAAGCCATAGCCATAATGTAAGTCAACATCCAAAGGACCCTGACCTGAGGGAGCTAAACGCCGCTTTACTAACCTGTCCGTCGGTACCTCCAAACCCCTCTGAGCTGAGGGGAAGGTAACGTGACGGACAGGGACCGCCGCTTAAAAGCGTTGTCTGCGGACCGTGGAGGGAGCAGCCAGTCTAGTATTGCCGTTTCTTTTCGGTATATTGAGGGTCAAAATAAATAGCCCAACACATTAGGCGAGCGGACCAGAGAGGAAGCTATTGATGCCCGCAGTGTTATAAACATAATGTGTAAAGAGCGCATCGTATTGGCTTATAGTCGTCCCTGGACTGAAAGGCGCATACGTGATTGGATAGTGAGTCCGCCAATAAGGGCCGAGTTTAAGCACAGACTACAAGTTGTACAGAGGGACTAGTAAAGAAAATTCGTCCTACAGTTTCCATGATTGGATCAACAAATAACCAATCCAGGCCCAGCTAATGCCCGTGGGTAACAACATGGGATGCGGCCGAAGAAACAGAGATGGCCTCGCTCAAATCGTGCACCGTGACTCGTAAGGCTACAGAAGGCGGTGTCAATAAAACTGTCCTGACACTGGGATCATGTGGTTATGATATATTGTAAAAACCTGTAGCTAGGTTAAAAACGTGGCGATGTACCCGTGATTGGCTCATCCTTATCATCAGAACTGCCAAAAGAGTGGCAGATACGATTCTCATTGAAATGCAGGTTCTAGAGGGTCAGATCAAAGCCACTCTTACTGATAGACAGTTCGAGAAACAACAGGATGAAGCCAACAAAACCATCAAGGCTTATAGAGACTCGATCTTCTTTACCAAGATAGAGAAATTTAAGAAGAACCTAGCCAAATTCTCAATGGAAAAGATTTATCCATACACCAGTGAGAATTTTGTACCACCTGACTTCACAAAGAAAGGAAAGAGGCACGGTTCTAATTACTCCACATCCTCCTCCGACACTGACTCAAATGAATCAGATTCGGGCACCAGCGGCACCTCCCAATGGAGAGGTCGAGGCCAATACAACAGGCCTAATCGTAGGAGGAGTGGACAAGGTAACTATTTCCAACATGGTCCTTGGTGGTCCCCAACACAATGGGGTTATCCCCATTTTCCACATCCAATGTCACAATACCACCTTCAACCCCAATCCTTTGACGGACAGGCTATGTTAGGACAAGGCTGCGGCCAGAACCGTGGCCGACGGAGAGGTCAGCCTACAGTGCATTGGGAAGATGAACAAGAACCCCCCAACACCCGCAGCCGACGGGGCCAACAATAACTACCACTGGTAGTGGGGAAGACTCAGTGGTTAATTTCAGCTCACGGCATTTGACCTCTTTTGCGCACCAAGTCCTCTCTGTAGGACTTGGGTTTGTTTCATTATGCCGAAAATGCTTTCCAAACCTCGCAGCGCCATCGAGAAGTCTGTCAGTAAGGCCCTTTTCTTTAACCAAGATCAGGAGGTTATCTAAAAAGACACTACCATCGGTCTCAAACCGACTTTTTGGTTCGTTATTGTACAATACAGTTGTACTATATCCACATTCAATATTTGATACCGTTTGGGCATCATTTGACACGCCCCTATGTTTCCCCATCATGTGTTCCTTCTGGTCCGCCTTTTACAACATTTGGCGTACTATTTCTTTAAGGAACACCAGAGAGATTAATAATCTTAATAACAGTCTTAATTAACCTAGCTACAGATTTTTACAATATATCATAACCACATGATCCCAGTGTCAGGACAGTTTTATTGACACCGCCTTCTGTAGCCTTTCGAGTCACGGTGCACGATTTGAGCGAGGCCATCTCTGTTTCTTCGGCCGCATCCCATGTTGTTACCCACGGGCATTAGCTGGGCCTGGATTCGTTATTTGTTGATCAAATCATGGAAACTGTAGGACGTATTTTCTTTACTAGTCCCTCCGTACAACTTGTAGTCTGGGCTTAAACTCGGCCCTTATTGGCTGACTCACTATCCAATCAGGTATGCGCCTTTCAGTCCAGGGACGACTATAAGCAAATACGATGCGCTCTTTACACATTATGTTTATAACACTGCGGGCATCAATAGCTTCCTCTCTGGTCCGCTCGCCTAATGTGTTGGGCTATTTATTTTGACCCTCAATATACCGAAAAAGAAAGGGCAATATTAGACTGGCTGCTCCCTCCACGGTCCGCAGACAACGCTTTTAAGCGGCGGTCCATGTCCGTCATTTTACCTTCCCCTCATCTCAGAGGGGTTTGGAGGTACCGACGGACAAGTTAGTAAAGCGGCGTTTAGATTCCTCAGGTCAGGGTCCTTTGGATGTTGACTTACATTATGGCTATGGCTATTTTCACCTTGCGAAAAAAATGTTTTTTCCACCTTGCTGAAACTGTACTCTTCTTGATTCGGGCCTGCTGCATTTTCTGCAGTTTTCTGTCGATGTAGATTTATGCATCAGGGTCCAATGAGTGACCTTGGTGCTAAAGTAGTTCCAACTTAATATCTGTTTAAATAAACGCTTGGTCTTTCTATTTTACCAAGTAATACACAACAGTTGGTGGAATAACGATGTTAAATTTATGCATCAGGGTCCATTGAGTGACCTTGGTGCTGAAACAGTTCCAACCTAATATCTGTTTAAATAAACACTTGGTCTTCTGATTTTACTAAATAATACACAACAGTTGGTGGAATTACGATGTTAAATAGTGTGCATAGTACACTCTTGATTATTATCCCCTATACAAACAGATAGGCGCAGTGGCCATAGGGCCATTTGGCATTTACATACATATTAGTATATCTTCAATCTATTGTATCATCAGTCTTGATGTCTCCATCATCAGCTTGCTGGGCTAGCTGAGTCCGTTGTCCTTTGTATGCCCACTGATTCACACCAGGGGTTCTTATGAAATGGAACCTATATTAGAGAAGTGATTCCTAAGGTATTTCTTTTTCATTTCTTCAGAGCGGGCCTCATTACCTGAGCGAGTGCCAGGCGAGGTGAGGCCACTCCCAAGCAAATTTTTGGTGAGTGATTACTTCAATAAAACAATAAAAGAGTAATGTCTTGTTGGATGTGTATATGTCTGATTGCATTTTTGCGACTTTCTACTGTTATACTGTGTGTCTGTATATACTGTTTTGTTTTCTAGGAGAGGCGATTTTACATCCATGACCTTTGAAGCTACCACCTACTGATCTGTCAGACGTTAGGCTACCTATGTATGGTATGTAACTCACACTTTTTGGTTAATAGTTGCAGTAGTGTTGTTACCATAGGTCTGAAGAAAGCCAATTCCGGCTGAAACATGTCGACCAGTTAACCTTCCACCTGGATAGTAATATTTGCTTAAATTCTATCCACACTCTGTTTTTTAACCTTGTCACTATGGTGACCTCCAGAATAAAAGTTATTACTTGGCACCATGTTAGTCAATTTTAATACACTCTTTTTTCACTAGCACATATTCCCTGAGCACTGCAACCTTTTGCCCTCAGCTCTTCACACCATCACTCCTTTGGGCCCCTTTTCCCATCACTGGTGGATCCGTTACTAGAACCTACTCACAACAACAACAGTGAGCAATCTAGTGGATACCAACCTATTCTCAATAAATCCCAGATGATGAAGTTCTGCCAACGGGTGGGCTGATGGGTATTCTTTTTCTTTTTCTTTTCTTCTCTTACTACTTTTCAGTTCATACACACACTTTTTAGGAGAAAGCAGACACTCTCTAGTCTATTTTGACCAACAGCACCCCTTTGGCGTTTTTTACTAGTTAGATTTGGGGATAGGGTGCATGTTGGTCGGTAAACTTATCTCCCCTTCAGACCCTCTCTTACCCTTATTTTTTGTTAGTAATTTTGGTCTTGTTTTATCTATTAAATGCAACTCATTAGTTCTAATCTGGTATGAGATCTTTTTTTGGTGTATTTTCACTGTGCTACTGTTTGAAGTGCTACACAAATGCTTTGCACATTGCCTTTAAGGTAAGCCTGACTGCTCTGTGTCAAGCTAACAGAGGGTTGATCATAGGTTAATTTGGGGTTTGCTTGTGACTTCGCCCAGATAAGAATTCTAGTTCCAGCCTGACTATGGTTTCACCGCCCTCAAACAGTAAAGCAATGTCCGAGAGGTGTAAATGAATGGGAATTACTGGGTGTGAGTTATGAAAACACAAAGAGAATGGGTATCAGATGCACAAGATGCCTTCTTATCGGTATTACTTCCACTGAGCTCATCACAGAGATGAAGTTTCAGGGGTGCGCGGCTTGGACGCCGATGGCGGCGGTCGCCTGAAAGCTCGGCTCCGAGACCGAGCCCGCAATTATCCTGAATTCCGAGGGACTCGAGCACCCTAAGCCCCCCAAACTGTAGAGCACGGTGGGGCCGACTCGGGGGACACCTGAAGAACCCCGGGAAACACCTGACCGAGAGAGAAATCGGAGCTGCGAAGTGAGCGGAGCGGAGCTCAAGATGGCGCCCGCTCCGTCTCTATAGGTCCGGAGAGAGCCACGGACCTGGAGAGCTTGCCGTCTCCGAGCTCATCCTCTCTACACTTTTCCTTTTGAAAGGAGCAGCGCTGCGTCCGGCTGCCCGGGGGGCCGCGGCCACCGGAGACCCTCCCGGACGACTTCCGCCGAGATCGCTGGTCACTTTGTCGGCGCTGCGGAGGCCCTGAGTGCCGTAGGGCGTGGCTGGAGGCGCCGGGCTGCCCGGAGCAGAGCGGACTTACTCCGTCTTGATCCTGAAGCTAACAGCGGGCGTGCTCGGCGCCATTGTGTCCGGAACCCCTCGGGTCCTGCGGGACATAGCGAGCGGCTGAACAGCACTCGGATAGACTACCGAAGGCTCGGCGAGAT
Organism: Lissotriton vulgaris; assembly: GCF_964263255.1. Taxonomy (NCBI): domain Eukaryota; kingdom Metazoa; phylum Chordata; class Amphibia; order Caudata; family Salamandridae; genus Lissotriton; species Lissotriton vulgaris. The sequence goes on from NC_141693.1 coordinate 1,118,280,384, forward strand.
TGGTGGTTGAAGACCGAGGCCTGACCCGAGTTCGGCAGGGCAACACTACCTGGTGGCGATCGCTCCTTCTTCCCCCCCTCTGCTTGCTCCCGGAGACGAGGTCGCTGCTAACCACTAGACGGCCGACTGGTGGGGGAACGCCGCGCCACTAATCTGGGTACGGTTAAAGGCCTACGATGACACAGACCCACACCCGGCACCTACAGACTTTTTGCTACAACCCTTCCCTGGCTGGACGTCTGTTGAGTTCCCCACCGCAGGCCACGGTCGTCATGGGGAAGCCAAAGGGTGCCAAACGTGGCACTCAGGCCGTCTCGGACACGGAGGCTCCTGACAAGGACGACCGGCAGGACCCACAGAGATCCGGGGCCCTCACCTACAGCAACAATTCGATAGGATCCTAGAGGCGATCGCAGATACACGATCGGCCCTACAACAAGACATTGCTCAGGTCGCGACAAGTTTGGGCCTACTCAGAGCGGACCATGGCAAGCTCTCAGACAGGGTCAAAGAAGTGGAGAGCTTGATGCGAATCTTGAAGCCTGCGCAAAAGATCCTGGCCGCTACCATGAAGGATGCCCTATCCCGGATTGGGGACTTGGAGAGACGAGCGGAGGACGCGGAAGGGCGTAATAGGAGGAACAACATCCGTGTGGTGGGCCTACCGGAGAAGATTGAAAATGGCTACATGGTAGACTATCTGGAGAATTGGCTCCGGACTGTGGTGGCGACTGAGGGGCTCTCCTCCTTCTACACCTTGGAGCGGGCACACAGGGTACCGGCCAAGCCTCCACAACAGGGCCGATCTCCACGCCCGGTGGTGGCGCGACTACTGCACTTCCGGGACAGAGATCTTCTCCTCAACGCCGCCAGGCACAACGGACCGTACCAGGTGGAGAACAGTCAAGTGAACATTTTTCCAGACTACACCTACGAGACTCAGCGAAAACGGGCCTCCTTCCTGGCGATCAAACGGGAGTTGCGGAGCGAGGGCATTCAGTACTCCTTGATGTTTCCGGCGAAACTCCGCATCATCCTAGATGGCACGACCAAATTCTTCAAAAACCCGGAGGATGTATGCAGTTGGCTTGAGTTATACAGGGCTAGCAAAGATGGCTTTGGTTCCTCCTTCCAATCCACATCGGAAGCTGGGCATCAGCAGAGATCTAAGAGACTTCGGAGCCGCCGTGGCAGACCGGGCAGACCCTCGACGGTGGAGACCGCGGCCGAGCGGCGAGGGGTGTTGGAGATGGTTACCAACCTGTCCAGCTCCCAGGGCGGACCCATCACGGAAGACTCTGAACTTGGCGGAGGTGGGGGCCAATCGGACATAGAGGACTCTGAGACTGACAGTGTGAACTTACCTGTGATTACCCCTGACTCGGCAGAAGGCCTACTAGATGGGCAGGGATGAACTCGGGTGAGCTGGTTCCAGATGGGTGAGAGAGCGTGGAGGAGGGTGGGGGGGACCCTGGCGGGAGCTGCTAGACCATTGATTACCGGGTGGGTTGGGGTAGCTCCTTCTTCCCAATCTTCATGATTTGGGGCTCGGTCAAGTCTCGGCAGCATTGAGACGTGGTGATCCCCTATCGGCGCTCGACCCCCACTCAGCCCTTAAGGCACACCTGCGGTGGCTACCGTCGGGTTAGTCGGGGGGGGGGGGTTCTGAGGGTACAGTTTGGATGGAAACTAGATGGTACTATTTGGGACCTGTTCTGGGAGGGTATGGGGGAGTGTGAGACAGGGGGAAGTTCTGTTGTTGTTGGGGGGGGAGACCGCCATTGGTGTGAAGCTAATTGTAAAACTGTTTATACCTGAGCATTGCTGGGGGAAACTAAATGAGACACCATGGGACAATGGCTGATTTCACTAATTTGAAATGTATCACTTGGAATGTGCGAGGCCTTCACACCATGTCCAGACGACATAAGATCCACGCTTACCTAGTGCGCAGAGGGGTACAGATTGCGCTACTACAGGAGACACATCTTACTAAGTTAGAAGGATTGGTGCTGCAGCGTAGGTGGAGAGAGCAGGTTTACTGCACCACATACTCAGCTTATGCGAGAGGGGTGTTGATCTGGGTGCGAGCCGGGGTACCCCTACAGTTTACTAAATCCGTGGTGGATCCGGAGGGACGATATGTGGCAATTTCCGGCACGTTGGGGGGTAGAGCTCTGAACATTTGCTGCATTTATGCGCCTAACGTGGACCAACTCGCTTTCTTGACCGCGCTGTCGGGCTCCATGGCCCATTTCCTATCGGGTTCCCTCTTGATGGGAGGTGACTTTAATTCGGTGGTGGACGTTGAGCTTGACCGGTCGCATCCCCCCCTCCCGGACTCACCAGTCCGACGGGTGGCCAAGGGTAGGAAGGAGAGGCAGGTCCAATGGGGACTGACGGACATTTGGCGAGCACAGCACCCATGCACCCGGGACTACTCCCACTTCTCTGGCATGCATGAGCTGCATGTGCGACTGGACAGGCTGCTAGAATCGGCAGAACTAGTGTCCGCGACCGTGCGGTCTGAATACTTGACAAGGACCGTCTCCGATCACAATCCCCTAATAGCAGATTTTCGATGGTTTTCGGGTGCCCCTAGTGTACCCACTTGGAAGCTGCGCCCCTAGATATTGGAGGATCTGGTGTTCAGGATGGACCTTGAAGACAAAATCGCTGAGTACTTCACGGTGAACGAGGGCACGGCTGGGACGAGGGCCTCAGAGTGGGATGTATTTAAAGTGGTCGTTAGAGGTTATTGCATATCCAAGAAGGTGGGAATGAGGCGGGTCATTCTAGACGACCTGGCCAACGCTGACCGTAAACTTCGTGAGATGGAGCTTCTCCGCCCCGGCCACCCGGAACTTCAGGGACAAACCTCAGCAGCGAGAGAAGCGGTGGCTGTGGAAGTCGAACGACTGCGTAGCTTCGACTATAAGGCTTATGTGACCAGGTCGCTGACGGAGGGAGATAAATCGGGAGCACTCCTTGCTTGGCTGGCCAACCCCATGAGACGTACCACCCCAACGATGACAATGCGTACCGCGGAGGGCACCGACGTATGCACTCAGCCAGAGATACTTGATTGTTATCTGCGTTACTACGAAAGGTTGTACCGCAGTAGACTAGCAAAGGACACTGCCCAGATTGATGAATACTTGCAGGGTTTGCGGATCCCCGCACTAGAGCCTGAACAAGCGAAAGAATTGGGTAAAGACGTAGAGCTAGGGGAAATCCGCAGCGCCATAAAGGGGATGGCGAGAAACAAGTCTCCGGGCCTAGACGGACTCCCGGTGGAGTTTTACTCCACCTACGTAGACCTCCTGGCTCCCCGATTATTGGTGGTGTACAGGGAAGCGAAGCGCCTGGGACGCCTCCCTGGCTCGATGTGCGAGGCCCTGGTGGTTCCCCTACTCAAGCCTGGCAGGGAGGCCAGTGACCCGGCATCTTACCGACCGCTTTCGATGCTAACAGTAGATTACAAAATTCTGAGCAGCATACTAGCGTCAAGACTGTTGGTTCACATGTGCTCCTTAGTGCATGACGATCAGGTGGGATTCATCCCTAAATGCAACACGACAATGAATATCCGCCACCTATTCCGCCTACTGGAGCAACCCCACGTAGAGGCCCCGTGCCCCTTAATCCTTTCGATTGACCTGGAAAAGGCCTTCGACAGTCTGGAGTGGGAGTACCTACGTAGAGTGCTTGTACACTTCGGTCTGGGAGAAGGGTTCATCCGATGGACCATGGTACTGTACGCTTCGGCGATGGCCAGAGTGAGATCGGGCCCACTGATCTATCAACAATACCCAGTGGAACGAGACAGGGATGCTCGTTGTCCCCCCTGCTCATTGCGCTCGCGGTGGAGTCACTGGCGTTGTCGATTCGGACTGGGGCCTACTTCGGAGGGTTACGGACCTCGATGGGGCAGCAATACATCTCCCTTTATGCCGATGATCTGCTGCTATTCCTTGAGGATTCGGGCGAAGCCCTGACCGGGGCTGATACGGCCCTTACGACCTTCGGGAGCTCTCGGGCCTTAGAGTGAACTGGGCCAAAACTTGCTTGTTCCCGGTTCGAAGGGGGGAGCCCAGACCTGACACCACCAGGGAGATTAGATGGGAGCCTAGCTGCCTCAAATACCTAGGAGTATATGTGTATCATGACCCCGCCGATATCCTAGACGGCAATATCGCCCGGTGTGTTCGCGCCTTACGGGGCAGTATGGGCTTTTGGACCACTTTGCCGCTATCGGTGGCTGGACGCATTGCACTGCTGAAAATGGTGGCGCTCCCTCGCCTGCTATATTACTTTCGGATGCTCTTGGTCTGGATCCCGCCGGCCACCTTCCGGTCCCTGAATTCCATGTTAGTGGCGTACCTCTGGGGATCGGGCCACCGCAGAGTGGCACCCAAGACTCTGATGAGGCCGTAATCAGAGGGGCGTTCTAGCAGTGCCGGACTTCGAAAAGTACTATTTGGCAGCTCAGCTGCAGACTTTTACCCAGGAAGCAGCGAGGGAGTTCCGAGGCCCAGAAGAGAGGAGGGGACGTGGTATGCCCAGACATGTTATTTCCTATATCGCACTGCGACAACGGCTAGCCTTGAGGGACCTCACACACGAAGAACGCACCATACGTTTGTGCTGGAACCGTGCACATGGCCGAGCGGAGCTGAAACGTCCATATGCTCTGGAGATCCCTCTGGGGATGCTCACTGCCTTACCACACGGTGGCGACTGGTCGCGATTAAGGTACTGGGAAGACACAGGGCTACAACTGGTGGGGGACCTCTATGAGGATGGAGTGTTGTTGCCCTTTCGGGAGATTCTGGACCGCTTTGACATACCCCGGGGGGACTTCCTGCTTCACGCGGCGATCACGCGGGCGATCCAGATGCACTGGCAGAGGGGCCTGGAGGAGCCGCTAACGTCAATGGTGTGCCAATACGTCATGATGTCGTCGGGGAAGGTCAAAGCAGTAACGTGTCTGTATTCCAGATTGGTCAGCGAGGGGCTGCCCCCGCTCGATACACTCAGGACTCGGTGGGAGGCTGACATTGGGAAAGATATACCGGAGACCACGTGGGCGCAGCTAATGCGCCGAGCCTGGAAGGGAACGGGTCACGCCGGGTTTCAGTTGGTTTATTTCTACATACTCCACCGGGCCTACTTGACCCCGGAGAAAATCCAGAAATACTTCGCCTCAGATACGACGGCTTGCCCCAGATGCCGGGCGCCAGCGGCGGACCTCATACACATGTTGTGGTCCTGCCCTGTGCTGTCCTCATACTGGTTGCTGATAGGAGACACCCTTAATGGAGTCACTGGGAGGACCCTGCTATTTGACGCTGCGGTAGGGATCCTACATTGGTTCCCCCATACTCCTAAAAACAAACTCTCCAGTAGGTTTATTGATCTGGGGCTCATTCAGCGGGAGATAACCAGGCACTGGAAGGCACGAGTTGGTCCAACTGGCGATAAATGGCGCAATGAACTTCTAAAGTGGGCTATGGGGGAGAGCACCCTGAGGTATCAGATGGCGCGGCGGCAGCAGAACGAGAAGACGTTGGAGGCAGCACAGGAGTGGGAGACGTTAGTGCAGGCCTTGCACGATTACAGCTCTTCCAGCGAATGCGATAGTGATGATGGTGTACAGCCTCAGTCCCAGTAGAAATGTGTCACAACGATCTTCTATATAGCAGGACATGGTTGCCTTCCACAAGCTCTTACCACACACACAGCACACCGATGGCGGGGCAGGGGGAGGTGGGTGGTGGATAGAGGTAGAGGGAAGCGTAGGATACTCTTACTGACATTGCTGTTTTCATACCATGTGATTAATCCTTGGTCCTCTGGGGGGGGGTTTGGGTCGGGTGGGAAGTAAGGGGTGTTTTCAAGTTGTTTAGAAAAGCAGAAGAAGACCGTTCACTTATTCGAATCGACACCTGAAGATTACCAGACCCTCATGCGTGGACTCACCGAACACGCCGCCCAACCTCCGGGATGTGGGCTGAATGGCTGTGTACAAGGGTTTTCCCCTATGGGGGTTTCTTTCTTATGCTTGATACAGGTGACGTGTCTCTGATCGGATATGTAACTTTGGCTAATTCCTGCAATAAAAATATATTTTAAAAAAAATAAAATCACAGAGATGAAGTTTCAGATTACAGGTCAGTCAGACTGCCTTAACTGTGTGGTACACTGCTCCAACTATCCATAAGTGCCTTGGTGCTTCCACAAGTAGGATTACAGGGTGCCGAAACATCAGGCACAATTTTTTCATCCAGCAAATCCAGCCAGTAAAATTGCATCTGGATTAGGCAGGGGCTGCATAGGTGCAGTCCGGCCCCTGCCGGATCCCCTCCTATGCAATGGAGGAAACATGCGAACCTCCCCTTTGCCGACATACAACTTAAATTACCCCAACACACTATCCATCTTCTACATTGCATAGGTACCCTCCCCCAACTACTATTTACAACCTGTGCATGGTGGTACAAAGAGCAAAATTGACCATAGAACCATGAAGCCACCTATTAAAAAAGACATTGTATTCCGGAGTCCACAACTTTATTCTTCATTCTGGGGACACCAATTCATAATTGCAAGCGTCAGAGGTACAATTATCTGCCACAATCTGTCATTCTTGTCCGAGAAATGTTGGCATCCTTCACCTGTGCAGCTTGTCCGATTTCTGTAGATAAGAGTCATGTATAAGTTACTCAGCATGGCTATTCTTAAAAGATGTTTCAGGCAAAGCATCAATGTGTTTACTAAGTAAGGAAAAGTGTTTGCCTTCAAAAAGAAATATAATTGATAGATTATTAATGCTAACACCAACAAATGAGATTTTTGTCCCTGCCTGTAACTATAAATCAGTTTGTTAATGCACACCCATTCCGCGTTGCCATTCCCAAACCCTCGGGGATCAGTAATCCTCACAGACAGGCAAAGCTGACACATTATTAATATTGGTATTGTGGTAAGGCCTGAGAGCACGCTCCCTGCATAGCAACAAGATGATTGGAGTTAGACACCGTATCACTCAAGGTAGGCACTGAAGCTTACTTCATAGCTGAGCAAGAATCATGTGTCCTCTTGTAGCGGTACAGGTTGAGAAGGAACAAACGCTAAATCCACGCAAACAACGAATAACTCTTCAAGAATAGATTCACACTGTTCGCCTGGGTCTAACGCAGAAGTAAAAGTGCAGGCGGCAACATTGCAGCAAGTGCTACCTTTTCACCTGATCAGAAGTTTGGTTGGGACAGTGCAGGTTTGTGGAAGAAAGGGGATATTTACAAGGAGCTTGCGCTGCTGCTGCATTATTTTTTATTTACGTAGTGGCAGCACATTTAGTGCTCCATATTTACAAGGTGACAAATGAGGCCTCATGTGTCACTTTTATTTCTCCTTCATCATTTTTTTCCCTGCACTAGTTCTGGCTGCATCAGGTAACGTCAATGATATGCAAGGTAGGAAGTTAGTCCGATGTGTGTAGATAAGAGTCATGTATAAGTTACTCAGCATGGCTATTCTTAAAAGATGTTTCAGGCAAAGCATCAATGTGTTTACTAAGTAAGGAAAAGTGTTTGCCTTCAAAAAGAAATATAATTGATAGATTATTAATGCTAACACCAACAAATGAGATTTTTGTCCCTGCCTGTAACTATAAATCAGTTTGTTAATGCACACCCATTCCGCGTTGCCATTCCCAAACCCTCGGGGATCAGTAATCCTCACAGACAGGCAAAGCTGACACATTATTAATATTGGTATTGTGGTAAGGCCTGAGAGCACGCTCCCTGCATAGCAACAAGATGATTGGAGTTAGACACCGTATCACTCAAGGTAGGCACTGAAGCTTACTTCATAGCTGAGCAAGAATCATGTGTCCTCTTGTAGCGGTACAGGTTGAGAAGGAACAAACGCTAAATCCACGCAAACAACGAATAACTCTTCAAGAATAGATTCACACTGTTCGCCTGGGTCTAACGCAGAAGTAAAAGTGCAGGCGGCAACATTGCAGCAAGTGCTACCTTTTCACCTGATCAGAAGTTTGGTTGGGACAGTGCAGGTTTGTGGAAGAAAGGGGATATTTACAAGGAGCTTGCGCTGCTGCTGCATTATTTTTTATTTACGTAGTGGCAGCACATTTAGTGCTCCATATTTACAAGGTGACAAATGAGGCCTCATGTGTCACTTTTATTTCTCCTTCATCATTTTTTTCCCTGCACTAGTTCTGGCTGCATCAGGTAACGTCAATGATATGCAAGGTAGGAAGTTAGTCCGATGTGTGTAGATAAGAGTCATGTATAAGGTACTCAGCACGGTTATTCTTAAAGGCTGTTTCAGGCAAAGCATCAATGTGTTTAATATGTGAAGAAAAGTGTTTGTCTTCAAATAGAAAAATAATGGATAGATTATTAATGCTAACACCAGCAAATGAGATTTTTGTCCCTGCCTGTAACTATAAATCATTTTGTTAATGCACACCCATTCCGCGTTGCCATTCCCAACCCTCGGGGATCAGTAATCTTCACAGGCAGGCAAAGCCGACACATTATTCATATTGGTATTGTGGTAAGGCCTGGGAGCACGCTCCCTGCATAGCAACAAGATGATTGGAGTTAGACACCGTATCACTCAAGGTAGGCACTGAAGCTTACTTCATAGCTGAGCAAGAATCATGTTTCCTCGTGTAGCGATACAGGTTGAGAAGGAAATAAAGCTAAATCCACGCAGACAACGTACAACTCTTCAAGAAGAGATTCACACTGTTCGTCTGGGTCAGAAGCAGAAGCAAAAGTGGCAGGCGTCAACATTGCAGCTACTGCTACCTTGAAGAGGTGGCCTAGTGATGACAGGCATGCAGCCTAAAGACATCCTTCACAAGGGGTCTCTTAGTGAGAGGGTGGATGTGCAAGTAGAGTCGGCTATGACTCAATAATGTGTCATACTCTTAGCAGCCTGTGTGGAAAACATTTGCAACTAAATGATATGCTTCTAATGCCTTTTGCGTTTTCTTTTAAAGATTTCAAGTGAATGCACATAGAGTCCTTGGGATTCAATGTCCTTCTGCGTTGTCATAACAGATATCTCAAAAAACCTCATTGCCACGTTGCAATAATTGATCATAGTGACTCAATTAAATCGAAGCGCGTAGCTGATGCTTGAAGACCATTTCACCCGATCAGGAGTTTGGTTGGGATTGTGCAGAATCATGGGAGAAACCGGGAGGATGTTTACTAGGTGCTTGCCCTGCTGCTATATAATTTTTATTTACGTAGCTGCAGCACATTCAGTGCTTCATATTTACAAAGTGACAAATGAGGCCTAATGTGCCACTTTTATTTCTCCTACATCATTTTTATCCTGCACTATATCTGGCTGCGTCAGGTAACGTCAATGATATGTAAGGTAGGCATTTCCCCTCAAAAAAGCCATACAAAACTGGTGTTGCCATATAAACCTCTAAGACTCTGGACATGAAGAAGGTGCTTGCCCCCAGATGCATCAAGCCCTGATTCTGCTAATTCTAATTTGCGAAAAACACTGAATTGCAAATTAGAAATCGGAGAATGGGATGCATCAATAAAAGCGATCCAAAAATGCGATTCGCAGTCGGCCGCAACCGCCGAATGCGAATTTCGCTAAATCCTTCAAAAATCGCAGAATCGCCTGTTGATTTCCCATGTTGAAATTGCGATTTCGCAATTACCGAAAATGCAAATAGCGATCTCGTAAATTGCGAGATCGCAAAAACGAGAAGTCGCATTTTGAGCACAATGATGACATCCCAACCAGGAAGTAGGCAGTTCCCTCATTTATTCTGAATACAGAGCTTGAGAGAGGAAGAGGCACAGCACTGAGCTCTATCAGACATACCCTGCAGCCTCACAACAGGACACACATACAACTCCAGAATGTCCCAGGATGCAGCAGGAAGCAGTGCAAGTGGCAGAAAAAGAAAAATTAAATTTTCAGAACAGGAGCTGGAGTTCCTTATTGAGGGAGTCAGCAGGGACCATGATACGCTGTTTGTGAAGCAATCCAGGAAGGTGCCTGAAGCAGACAAGAGGCGCATTTGGCAGCACATCAGGGCGAAGGTAAACTGTGTAGGAGTGACCCAGCGCTCCATTGATGAGCTGAAGAAGAGGTGGTATGACCTCAGAGGCCGTGCCAAAGAGCGCATAGCAGAGAAGCTGGGGGAGCAACATGCCACGGGAGGAGGAGACCCCACAGTTGCGGCCAACAAACCACTTGATGACCTGGTTGAGGACACCATCAACCCTGCAGCCTGCGTGGGGGTCACTCGGCTGGACACCTCCCAACCCACCCAACAATCCCAAGGTAAGAGCCATGCAACTGTGACCCCGTCCCCTAACAATGCCCATGCTCCCAGAGCTAGCCATTTGATAACCCCAGTAATGCAGGCCATACACATCAGAAACGCCATATTGCATTGTGGGACCTGTAGTGTGATAATAGTTCCCTGATAGCCACACACTGCCAGACCTGTCAAGTGAAACCTGTCCTTAAAGCCAGTCAGGGAATGCAAGCCTGCATGCATGTTGCAACATCCCATGTGCAAAACTCATCTCATTAATCATGCACCCATTTACATCACAGATGCTGTAGAACAACAGAGGACAGGCAGCGAGGCACTCCAAATTGAGGAGAACCCAGAGGACACTGAGTAGAGACCCATCCTCCCCCACGACCTGGACCTTCACACACACCTGCACCAGTACCACCACCTCCCCATGTAGACAGGGCCTCCCCTGCAGCCACAGGAGGAGGGCAACCAACCCATGCGTCACACATGGCAGTGAAACAGGGCACACCACCACCCAGGAGGCAGACACGGCACACAGCCACTGTGCACTCTCAGTCAAGCGGACGGATGAGGCAGCAGCACGACGTGGCAACACGAGCTGACAGGGGGCAACATGCCCAAGATCCAGGGCTTGGTATCGAACGCCGGATGCTAGCTGTCCACCAAAAGCAGGCACGGCACATGACATCCATGCAGCTGCAGCTTTACAAGACTGAGCGCAATGTGAGCCAGCTCACCGAAAGCGTGCAGGTGTTAACGGCTGCAGTGAGGGAGAACAGCCAAATCATGGTGTCACAGCAGGACATCACCGGCCGCCGCCACCGCCAGCTGCTGACCCGGCTATCAGCATATACCAGGTCAAGCCACCTGATCGGGAATGCAACATCCCAACTGTCACGCCGGTCCCTGGCAATGCAAATCCAAATGGTGCAATGCTGGCAGGATGTTGTTAGGGCGTTGGAACAGGTCACAACCGCCTTCCAAAACCAGCAGGTGTGTGGACATGCCCATGCAAGGGGGGGGGTGATGATGCCTGTGAGGGCACATCCAGTCTGAGCAGCCTGTCCCTGCCGGTGGTACAAGAACGCCGCAGCAGTACCAGGCCCAGTGCAGCATCACGGCCCGAGACTGTCGAGGTGGATGTGTAGAGGCGACAGGGCGCGTCCAGCCAGAGGCGCCAGTGATTGACTGACCATTAGCAGCAGTGCCATGTGAAGTAACAAGCACGCCTGCTTCGTAATCATGGGGCTGTATGACGTAATACAGTTTTCATGTTTTCTGAACACAAAAAGTAAATGAAAGATCCTGTTTACATAATTATAAGAATTTATTTCAAACGCAAATCCTACTCATGTCATTATTGAATGAATGAATGAATGAATATCTTTATTCGGTAAAAAATTCACCATAAAAGAATAACATTTCCAACAATCATACATACAATCCATTAAAAAGGTAAAAACAATAGTTAAAACCTACACAATTATATTCAAGATTAAAATGGAACCATTACATAATTACTGTACATCAGATGTTACTATTGGTCAAATTTCTCAACATTACAGTGTTAGCAATGTGCTGAGAATACAACAGGCTATACTGACTCAGATTTGCATAGGACCAGAGGGCAGTGGTTGTGGTCTATTATTTAGAGCGGGGATTGCTGTTTTAACCTCCTAATGCGGGTCAGCCAAGCGCTGCCCAAAAATTTAGCCACCCCGCACACCATGACAGTTGAAGTAGGGTCAGTGGTGAGAACTCTTAAAGCCATACGATGGCACCTCAAACCCAACTCCTTGCATACTGGTTTCAGCCATATCCTCCTAGCAATTTTATATGCGGGGCAGGCAAACAGTAGGTGCGCCACAGTCTCCTTCGGGGCCGCGCACCCCGGGCATTTGCGTGCAGGGCCATCAACAGTAGACCACCCCGATGTATAATCATGTCCAGGGAGGGTCCCGTACCTTAACTTTAAATAAAGGGTTCTATCTAAAGGCTTGGTTATAAGGTCGAGGAAATGTTCCAACTTCCCGAACCATTTAATCTTTAAAAACCTTAAAAACCGCTCGGTAAGTGGACCCCCAGCCCCACTGCATATTAACTCAGCCTGTGCCCACTCCCAATATATCTTCTTAATCACTGATTTGGGAGGTGGCATTTGGCTCTCCCATACATCCCTTAGGCCCAGTTGCATCACCAGCTGCCTCAAATTATACAACCATCTGATTTTATTACCGGTGTCTAACGATATCAATTCATCCAGAACGGCAGCATAATTGGCAAGCTCCTCAGTCCTCCGCAGCCTCACCCAAAACAGTAAAGGGCGCAACCGCACCAGATCTTTAATGGGTCTCCTACCTAGATCGAGTCGCAGGGGGATTAACGGAGTGGAGACGGGAAGAGCCACCAATTCCCTAAGGAACTTATTTTCCGCAGTTACTAACTCAGACACATTTTCAAACCCCCACAGCTCAGAGCCATATAGTGCAGAGTATCTGGCCCTCATATATCGCCATAGCTGGGGCCACGGGTTTGCTTGTTGATTCCCGATGCTCCCTCAGTGTTACCCCTGCCACTCTTTTATGGCTAAGTAACATTTTAGCCTGGTGGTCCTTCCAACTCATCCGACTATTGACCCTTACCCCCAAATAGTCGAAGGATTCCACCAGCTCCAAGGGTGCCCTATTGAGTGTAAAATTGTTCCTGAATCTTTTAGAGGGTGAAAAGGCCATGAGTTTAGTTTTTGAGGTATTGATGGTAAGTCTTCTGTCTATACAAAAGATGTTAAAACGATTTAAAAGCCTTTGGAGTCCCACCGGGGATTTGGAGATCAATAGGGTGTCGTCCGCGAAGAGTAGGGTGGGGATTCGTTCCCCCGCCAGCGATGGTACGTCGGCCTCCTCCCCTCTCAGGTATTCTACCACCCCATTCACGAACAGGGAGAAGAGGGTCGGTGCCATGACACATCCCTGTCGCACTCCTCTCTTCACGGGCACCCTTTCAGTTAGTTGACCCTGGGTCCCCCATCTGATCCTCGCGTAATTCCCCTCATGGAGTCTTACGATGAAGCTCAGGAGCGGCCCCGGAACGCCCATCTTTTCTAATGTCTCCCACAGCCTTGCTCGAGGGACCAGGTCGAAAGCCATCCTGAGATCAATGAAAGCCATATAGAGACTGCCTCTATTGATGGTAACTGACTTCCAATAGATGCCAAAAAAGCAAAAGACCTGGTACATCGTCCCCACCCTCTGTCGAAAACCTGCTTGTAGGTGGGAGAGGATTTGTTCCTCTTCCATCCAGACTCCGACCCTTGAGATGATGACCCTGCCAACCACTTTCTGTATCACATCTATCAGACTGATAGGTCTGTAATTGGCAGGGTCCTCTCTATCCCCTTTTTTAAACACCGTGACCACCTCAGCGCCCTTCCAGGAGTCCGGCACGGGGTGCCCCCTGGCGATATAATTCATTATGAGGGCAATTAATTCTGCCCAAGCCTTGGGTTCCTTTATCTGAAGGTCCCCCGGAATCCCATCTGGGCCAGCCGCCTTCTTCGGGGTCAGACGTCTAATTGCCACTAATACTTCCAAGGGCAGAAATGGCTCCTCAAGCTCCCTTGCATATCCCCCTTCTCCCCCCGTATCTACCATTAAAGGAAGGTCAGCTTCATTTCCGTCATATATTGCGGAAAAGTGGTCGACCCATTGCTTACTTGTTATATGGGTGGCTAATGGTTGTGAACTCTGTTGCTTAAATTTGTTAATTAGGTCCCAAAACAGCCTTGAGTTCCTCCTAGAGACCGCCCCATAAAGATCCTGCCAGTGTTTTTCTTCCCATTCTCGTTTGGCAGCTGCTACAGCCCTCGAATAATCCTTCCTAGCCGCTCTAACTAGTGAGGGATCTTTTTTGAGGAGGGAAGCTGCTAGCTCCTTCCTTTTACCCTTGCACTGGGCATTATACCAGGAATTGGTGGAGATGGGCGGTATATTGCTGGCCTTAAGATTAATCCCTTTGAAAAAATATTGGCTCACCAGCTCAATTGTATTCTTGTAAACTGTTTCTAAGGAGATTGGTGACTCTAATACGTTTCTAGGTTCTTGTTCCCGTGCTGACAGGTCCAGGGTCAGATCTTCCACAAGTGATTTTATACTCCCTAGTTGATCTTCATTTAATTGGGCCTTGTCCCATTTCAGCCTACGATTACTGTTATAGGGGACCACCTCCTTGGTCAGCCTCAGGGGAGCGCGTAACTCTCCCGTCTTAACGTTGCCCCACCTAAGCTTTGTACAAAGGGGATTGTGGTCACTATCCTGTGTAGCCACCACCTCCATATCTAGAAGGTGTTTCCATAGTCTGACGTCTAACAGGATATAATCTTTTCTAGATGGGCCGCTGAGCCTAATAAATGTCATCGCACCATACTTATCCGAATTGGTCCTACCATTAAGAGCTCTTAGTTTATGTTCCCTGGTTAGGGCATTAATTTGGATTGCCCTTGCTGACCATTTTCGGATAGGGGGTAACGACAAGGCTGGAATGGACCATCTAGAATCTTCTCCCTCGGTACCAAGGGGATCGTCCCCACTCAGGGGCTCAAATGTACAATTGAAATCCCCACCTACAATAATTTTTGCCAAGTGTGGACACCTCGCTAGTACTAAGTCCAGACTAGTTAGTGTTTCTGAGGATGTGTCCCCCGGTGTCCCTCTAGCATAAACATTGAATAGTTCCAACCTAATCCCCCCAGCCGGTCCCCTGCAAGATAGTTGAAGGAGGTCCCTACATACAGAGTTATTTATGGCAATATCCCAGTTCAGATCAATTTTGATCCAAACCAGTAGTCCTCCCGCTGGTCTACCCTTCCCACCGCTTACTGCAGGGGCAGAATATGTAGTATATCCTGATTTGTATAAAGGGTGGAGACTCCAAGTTTCCTGGAATAGGCAGACATCGAACTTCTCGATGAATGTGTGCCATTCCGGAGCTCCATCTTCCTTTTTAAACCAGCCACATTCCAGGATATCAGGTGGATATCTCTATGGTCTATGGAGGTCAATACCGAAATACCCTTGCTCCCTCTCCTTTCCCCCTCGTTAGTGGTGGCAGGGGCGTCCACATAGCCATGTGGTATCGGTGGTAAATTACTGTCCCCCGCCTGACTATTGTCATTTCCTCTTGCCTCCCTTTGTTCTTCAAACACAATACCCTGTGAGAGGACACTACTTATGCAACCACCCTTCTCCCCCATTGACTGTAGACTTCAGTCGCAGTCTTCTAGACCCGATAGCATGGAGAACCTATTACCCATCTCCAGAGGGGTGAAGGGCCTCAGGTGCTCCATTCTTCTATCGGCATTCCTGATGCTTCTCTGGGGTACCGAAGACCAGCCCGAGAAGTCAGCCGCCTGTGCGGGGTATTGTCCATAAGGGGCATACCTGATGTTATGTGAAGGCGGGGGGTTGGGATAGGGAGGTAACAGACCGTTAGTGTAGGGTGGCGGAAACATCCCAGTTCTAGGGTAAAAGTATGTCAAAGCCCTCGGGGTAATGCAAGTGTCTCCATTTCCAGTGGGCCAATTTAATATATAATCCACTGCCCGTGGGTCTCTAAAGTTAACCACCACCAGGTCTCCCTCAATATCCTTACGTCTGTTACCCAACCAATTGAGCCGCCTGACGTGCACTATTTCTCCATCAATATTGTATGCAATGGGCCTATAAGTGCGCAGCCAGTGAATTATTTTGTTTTTCAGCTGAGCATATCCCTCTCTCTTGTTTTCAGGTAGAGGAGGGACCCCAGTCAAAACGACCACAAAGGGGACTGCTTGTGGAGGGATCTCCACTTGCGGCCTTTTGGTAACAGGAACTCTAAAAGGTTTGCTGCTACCCTGGACCTCCCGTGTGTTCCCTATGGGTGCCCCTGTTGGTCCCTTCTGTGAGTCGCCAACTGGAGCTGGGGCTGGGGTGTTTTGTGGCTTTTGGCGAGGCGCTCTTTGATGATCGGCGGGGACCCTGCCAGGGGGCTGGGGTTAGGTTTGGGGGACTGATTTTGCACTATAGAAACATTATTAGGAAGTTGCTTAGCAGAGGTTGATGGTTGAGTGACCCCTGTCGCTTGGGCCTTGGCTAAAGTAACCATGCTGCTTATAGCCGTCTCCAAGATGGTAAGCCTAATCTCCACTTTTTTGATACTCTCATTTATGGGAAGGAGTAAAGATCTAAGTAGGAATTCTAGGTTCCCCAGTGAAGTGGCGGTGGGATGGGTGTCATGATCTGTTGTGTTTGGGCCCGAAACAGAGGGGGTCACTGCTTGCGATGGTGTCAGGGGTGGAGGAATTTCTGTGACCTCCATGGTTACCATACCGAAATTGGAATGGGGCTTGGTAACTTTCCCAAAGTCGGAATGGGGTATTCTAGCTTTACCCTGCCCACCCTTCAGTTTCCTTCTCTTCTTGCTTGGGGGGGGACCATGCGTCTCAATTGCAACTTTCTGTTTCGGCCTAGGCTTCCTTGGTTTCGCTGCAGTGGATTGCTGGGTTATTAAATCCACTGAGGTGCAAATAGGGCTAACGGGGGGGGGCAGCCTGTTCAGTAGATAAACATGTGGAAGGAGGGATACAGTCCCGCAGTAAGAGCGGAATATCCTCCAGCGATGCTAGAACCTCACAAGTGTTGAGAGAGCCACCCTCCTGAGGGGCAGGGGTAAGAAAGGTATCAGTGAGTGGCCTATTTTTCATATTCTCGATTGAGCGCCGACGATCTGCTCTACGCTCAGCCAAGGAGGTTTCTATCAACCAAGGCCATTGAGAAGTAATTATCCAGGGTCCCGTTTCGTGTACCCCCCACCTTCCCAATGCAGCCCTCAGCAGACATCAATGCTATATCCACCACCCTTAACACTGGGTACAGTCCCAATATTGTAGGCGAAAGAAAGTGGGCCCAGCCCGGCCTACACTGGCCTACGAGGGCCTCAGAGGGCCCGCCCTTTGCCCGGGCTTCGCCCCGAGCTTCGTCCCACGTGCGTCCCGCTGCGCGAGACGGGTAGGCTGTTTATATCCTCCTAAACGGGAGGGGCAGGGCCGCTGCGGGAAGAGGCTTCAGGTGTTGGAAGTGCCTCGCAGTCCCACAGCGGTGTGGGCAGTGAGGGCGGGTCCTGGTCCAGACGGTGGCAGCTCGGGGTCAAGAGCCGCGTCCCAGAGTAGAAGAATCAACGTCGCTGTGTGTCCTTGTCAGGAGCAGAGGCAGAAGAGATAACCCCCAAACAGGTCAGCCCACGTTTCCAAATGAGAAGCACCCGCGCAGCAGGTGCTGCAAAAGTTTATGCAAAGCACCGGGCGGGGGGCGGGGCCACTGCGGGAAGAGGCTTCAGGTGTTGGAAGTGTCTCGCAGTCCCGCAGCGGTGTGGGCAGTGAGGGCGGGTCCTGGTCCAGACGGTGGCAGCTCGGGGTCAAGAGCCGCGTCCCAGAGTAGAAGAATCAAAGTCGCTGTGTGTCCTTGTCAGGAGCAGAGGCAGAAGAGATAACCCCCAAACAGGTCAGCCCACGTTTCCAAATGAGTATTTCATTTGGCATGCATGAGGGCAGTGTTGTGTGAGGGGTATGGGTGCACTAGAAATAATTCAGTGTGATGTTGTTGCGGCGACTGTGTCCTTCAGCACGATTCTCCCCGCGTGCATGAAGCACATGTGCAGGTGGGCGGTTGTCCCCCTCCGACTCACTGCCAGAGATCTCCACAGGTATTTTCCACTTGATAGCAATATTGTGGAGTATGGCACACACGGCCACGATGCGACAGCAGACCTCAGGCTGGTATTTGAGGGCCCCACCAGTCTTATGCAGGATGCGGAATCGGCTCTTTAACATCCCAAATGTCCGTTCAATGACATTCCTGGTGTGAATGTGCACAGCATTGTAACGCCGTTCCTGTGGCGAGGCAGGGTTGAGGTATGGGGTGAGGAGGTACTCATGGAGGCCATAGGAGCTGTCACCTGAAGGAAAGGAGCAGAGGGTCAGTGCCTGTCATGCGCAGCTACATGGGCTTGACATACTGTATGTGGGCATGTGTACTTACCTAGGAGGTGTCCTTCGCCAAAGTCACCCCGGCCATGCGGGTGTATATGCCGCTGTGTCTGAATATGAAAGAATCATGCGTGCTCCCCAGGTATTGGGCCACTATGTCAGTTATGATTGTCTATGCATTGCAGACCATCTGGATGTTAAGTGAGTGGTAGGACTTGCGGTTCCGGTACATGTATTCTGACTCAGCGGATGGGCAGATGTGGATGTGGGTACAGTCAATGCATCTAATTACATGGGGGAATTGCGCAATGTTATAGTAGTGAAGCTTTGTTTGATTTAAGTCCTGTTGGGTGGTTGGGAAGGTTATGTAATGGTGAATGCGGGTCAGCATAGCGTCCAGGAAACTCCATAGGCAGCGTGACAGTGTGCTCTGGGAGATCCCCCCTGCAACTGCAACTGTCCCCTGGAAGCCTCCGGAGGCCAGGAGGTGCAGGTAGCACAGGACCTGGACATGGGTGGGTACGGCATTGGTCCTCCTTGTTGGGTGCTGCATCAGGGGGTCAAGGTCTCGAATGAGCTTGGTTATCATTGCCCCATTCAGCCTGTATTTGGAGTATATCTCCTCTTCAGTCTGGCCCAGGAGTGTTATCCACAGCCGGAAGATGCGTTCCTGGATCCTGCGTTGGTTCCGGGCTGGAGCCTGGAGCCTCAGCTGCCTTGCCACGATGTATAGACCTGGCATTGGGAATGTCCTCATGCTCCTACTGTGTCTCCTTAAGTGTGTTTGTTTTGCTCTGCCCATTTTTCCGGTTTGAAATGTTTTTTTTCTTTTTTTTCTAATTGGACTTCATGGTTTGACTTCTCCTTAAATTGCGACTCGCATTTAGCTATTTTGTGGTTTTTCGCAATTTGCGATGTTTGATGAATTGGATTTGCGATTTATTTGCGAATTCGCAGAATCAGTGGGAATTCACAGTTACTGATTCACTGTAGGGGTTCCACATTGATTCTGCGAATTTATTTTTGCGAATTTGCAATTTACTGTAATTTTGCTTGATGAATTGCGGGAGCCGTACTTGCGATCGCAATAGCTGTTTCGCAGCTATTGCGAGTGCAATTTTTGGTTGATAAATCTAGGCCTTCATCTTATCCAGGCCAAAAAGGAAGATTGAGAGGCCAGGTCCCACCGGAACAACATACTAATTACAGGACTGCCGGAATCGACCAACACAAGTCGTCTAGAAACATATGTGGAAACAATGATGTGAGAATTATTTTGGTTGGAACAGCTGTCCAAGGTTCTGATGGTCAAGAGACCCCATATATCGTTGGCTGCCCGCCTGCCGTCGGGTGCACTGCCGCGGCCGATCATCGCCAGGCTCCTGAATTACAGGTACCGTGACTCGATCCTGCACCTATCCAGGGAAGAGGGCACGATCAACTACCAAGGGAATGTACTAGTGTTCTACCCGGACTTCACAATGGCGGTTCAAACGGTGAGGAGAGAGTTTAAAGAGGTGAAGAAATTACTGGTAGCCAACAAAGTCCCTTGTTCCATATTGTACCCGGCCCGCCTGGGGATTGGAGCAGACGGAAACTCTAAAATGTTCACAAACCACAAAGCTGCTATGGACTATGTGAAAGGCCTTAAACGTCACACCTGGAGTGCGAAAGACTCTCAGGAAGATGGAGACTGACTTCTGCTGAATATTTGTGGTGATGTACTTGACTAAATGTCTAAATCTTGTTCTATAATGTTGCATACGCAGTCACTCGACTGCTTATGGAGGTAGCGGCTGAGGTTCACGTCTGTCATCTCTTTTTCGCGTTAAGACCTGATTTGGTCTGTAGCGCTAGCTATTCACCCCTTAATTTTTTGATTTGGCAGACTGGGCAAAAAACGAAAACAAAAAATAAAACAAAAAAATCAAAGTGCTAATGCACTCAATATGTTTTTTTAATGCACTGTAGACTTAAAACCTAGCTAAAGAAGGCACTATACATTCAGACACCTTCCCTTTCCTCTGGGAGGCTGGTTGCGCTCTGTTGTTCCCCAGTGGATGTACCCCACACTTAAAAGTGTTTCTGTTGGGCATGAGGGGTTGTTTGCAAATTCTGGGATGGCTTTAGCAAAGTTGGGGGGTGCTGAAGGTGGAGGGGGGATGCGGAGTGTGGGTTGGGATAACCTTGTTGGTCAAATTTGTCGATCAAAGACTATGAACTTGAATAAGTTTGCTGTGTTTTCTATATTGCTGGGCAGGTCCGTATGTGAGAACTTAAAGTCATACACATGACAAGTTGTGACCATGAAAAGATAACATGCATAACGTGGAATATTTGTGGTTTGAACTCCCCCCAAAAAATTCGACAAGTGTTGGCATATCTTGAAAGACATGATGTAAATATTTCTTTGCTCCAAGAAACACAACTCACCAAACAGACACAGGGGTGAGGGTCAAATGGGCTGGATAAAGGCTAGCATTGTCGTACTCGTCCTATGCCAGGGGGTTCTCATACTGGTGAAACATGGGCTCCCACTTGCTGTTTTAAAGGCAGGCACAGATGATGAAGGTAAATAAGATGGTTCCGGTGGTCACATGAACCTTCTAGGCAGATTTCCAAGAGTATTTACTGTGGAGACACGATCTCAGGCATTCTGGTCAAACAACCCGTGTTTCTCTATGGTAAGTGAATTAGTTCCGGTAGTCACATAAATTTCACGGGCGTTTGCTGCCAACAATTGAACTTTTTATATCAATGAGTGGGAACTAATCCAGAATACATGTTTTGTTTTTTTGATTGATAGATCCACGATATTAGTCCAGGACATTCTATACTAATAGATTCAACATAACAGACCTTGAGAGTGCTGCTTTGACCTGTTTCTCTTTTCTTGGATATTGGCACTTTGTGCTGTTTGACACCCCAGGTGGTGGGTGTATACCAGGCCATACCAGCACCTCGTTGGATTACTCTGACATAACTGAGTATACTATACTTCACGTAGAACATTCCTTGTTGAGATATGTACTAAAATTATGTGCGGACGTTTTCTCTTTCACTAGAGAAACACTACCACCAATCTTTCCTATAAACAGATGATGAAGGGCTGTATGCCAAAGTGCAGGGGAAACATATTTGGTACAATATTGACCATAGTGAATGTCTATGGACCCAACACTGACAAGCCGG
Source organism: Lissotriton vulgaris (assembly GCF_964263255.1). Taxonomy (NCBI): domain Eukaryota; kingdom Metazoa; phylum Chordata; class Amphibia; order Caudata; family Salamandridae; genus Lissotriton; species Lissotriton vulgaris. The sequence goes on from NC_141693.1 coordinate 1,118,301,935, forward strand.
CCCTGTTTGAGTTTGAGGGACTCTTTGCTATTTTAGGAGAGTGGCCTGAGGTGCAGATCATATGGGTAGGTGACCTGAATACACATTTATACCCCGGCAGAGATAAGTAGAGCAAGCAGGGAGGACAGTCTCCCAAGTCAGCTCTTGTCATAAACAATGGGCTGACCGAGGTAGGACTGATAGACGCCTGGAGAAGGCAGCTTCGAGGGCGCACGTGCATCCACAGCACACAGCAGCTGGTCGCAGTTAGATTACTGGCTGGTGAGCGAGGTGGCTAACCCATGGGTACACAAGGTCGCCATGCTGCCCAGTACATTGTCTGATCACAGCCCAGTCAGACTATCCCTGCACCTCCCACTGTGTGTCCCACTTCAATTCACTTGGCGCTTCTAATCGGAGGCACACTGGACCTGCTGTACACACACACAATTGGAGAAGCCATATCTCAATACTTTGATTTAAATAAGGGTACAGTGAGCAGCACGGCTACACTAAGGGAGGCCTTTAAGGCAACAATTAGGGGTACCTGCATCAGTACCACCTCCGGCATCTCAAAAGTCATTCCAGGTAAACTGGCCTGTAAAGAAGCTGACCCACTGCAGCTGGAAAAAGAATATACGAGATCCCCAAATGACATTACCCTAGCCATCATGAAAGAGCTAATACTAGAATATAATGAACTGGAACTTGAGGAGGTGCGATATCTATCCAAGCGTCATGTCGTTTGGGCATATTGCGATGGGGTAGGCTGGGGTGAAATTTAGCTGCAACAATTAAGATGAGGGCCGAAGCCATGGTCATAGACAATATAACGGATGATGCAGGGCAAGATCATTACACCACACAGGAAATTACAGAGCAATCCCGTAGTTGTTACTCCACGCTGTACGTATCACAGGAAGAGACAGACCCTGTGGACCTAGATGAGTACCTAGAATATATAGCCCTAGCCTGGCTTTCCAATGGGCAACATGATTATCTGTGTCAACCAATTGAGTCTGCTCATATCCAGGAGGCAATACGTTCCCTGCTGGATAAGAAAGCGCCAGGGCCCGATGGCCTCACAAGCGAATTTTGCAAAGAATTCACCGATGAATTATTTCTGCACACACTGGAAATGTATACAGAAGCCTACGAAACAGGAACATTGCCACCAACGCTCAGGGAAGCACTCATAGTCGATCTACTGAAAAAAGATAAGGATCTCTCGTGCTGTGAGTCGTACCGCCCCCAGACACTTATTAATTTTAATGCCAAAATACTGGCAAACATTTTTCCTACAAGACTTCAGCCATTAATGCCAAATCCGGTCTGCCAGATCAATCTGGCTTCATTCCAGATAGATCCACATCAAACAACCTACGCACAATCTTTGTGATCTTTCATGTGCTGAACCCCAATCTGCAAGTGGCGGCAGTCATGTTAGATACTGCTAAAGCATTTGATTCAATAGAATGGAGATACATGTTCTGCATTTTACAACGCATAGGAATCCCGGGGGATGTCGGATGGGTGAGATTGCTTTATACGAACCCTACCGCATGCTTACAATATGGAGGATTCACGTCATGCCCAATTCGGATGAGCAAAGGTACCCGACAGGGGGGCTCTCTATCACTGCTCCTTTTCTCCTCAATGCTGGCGCTTGCATTATCAGGCAAAGGCACAGGGAAGCAGCACTGCACTTTACACACAGGCCCTTTAGCATCTCCCTCTACACGGATGATATGTTGCTTTTTGTCCATGAACCGCAGGTATATCTCGCACATATATTGCAGGAGTATATCAGATTCGGGTATTTTTCAGGTATTACTATCAACTGGAGCAAGTCACTGTGGGTCCCGTTGACTGAATATACAGTGACCCATGCTCTGGATTTCCCCATTGTGTGGTTGTCTGACCCCATCAAATATCAGGGTCAGTGTATCCCAACTTACTCTAGCCCTCTTCCCTCCCCAGACTAGCCTTGTAAGGTGAGATTGTATGGTTTAAAAAAAAACTATTAGAGACTGAGATGGGGATATTATGGAATAAGTACAAACATTTTGGAAGTACCACCATCTTTATGATAGCCAGACAGCCCGCCAAGGATAAGGGACGTTTTAACCAGTGCTCTATCCGTTGTTCTTATTTGCAAATTGCTGGGTCATAATTTAGCAATTTCAGCTGCTGAGAATCTCTGTGTATCTGGATGCCTAAGTGCCTTGTCCACTCCTAGCACCATTGCAAAGGAAACTCACAGTCCCATTTCGCCTTGCTAGCCGTGAGGGGAAAAATGATCGATTTGCCCCAATTGATATCAAGTCCTGAGAAACCCCCCATATCTAATTATCTCCCTAATTAAATCGCCCTAAATTCTCCACAGGATGTTGGATATAGAGGATAACATCATCAGCAAAACCAATAAAGGACCTGTCTTGAATTGTAATTCAATGTGTAAATGCAGTTCCTGGAAGTTTCGGATTAATGGGTCAACCGCAATTATGAATAGTAAAGGGGAAAGCGGACAGGTCTGTCTCCTGCCCAGAGAGAGACCAAACTGCGAAGACAAAGTACCATTGAGCTGTAGCCGTGCTGTGGGGAAAGTGTATAAGAGTGAAATAAGCTCCACAAACCATTTAGGCATTCCCATCCTCTGCTTGACCATTAAAAAGAAGGGCCCCTCTAGGGAATCGAAGGACTTTTCTGTGTCTAGTAACACCGCAGCTGCGAGGAATCTCAGGTGATACCTATGCAGGACCGTAAATAGGGTTCGGAGATTCAATGCCTATGATCTATGGGGGACAAATCCCAATTTGGCCGCAGAGATGATGAGGTCTAATAGGGGAGCCAATCTCAAAGCAATCATCTTGGCCATGATTTGAAAATCAAGATTAAGGAGAGATAGTGGCCTATATGATCCACACATGAGAGTGTCTTTCCCAGGTTTAGGGGGGCAATAGTATTATAACTGCTTCGCGCAATATGGGCGGCAATTATTTACTCTTCAGTGCTTCATTATATACCTCTAGCAAGTATGGGGCTAATAGGTCCTTATAGGCTTTATAGAAATTCCCGGTGAACCCATCTAGCCCGGGAGCAGTAGAGCCATTCAAGGCATCAATGGCACTTACAATTTCCTCATTAGAAAATGGTTCCGCACAAAAATCCTGCATACCTTTATCCAGCCACAAGAGGGCTATCTCTGACAACTAGTCCTTACGGACCTTCTCACTGTGGGCCTCATTTATGAGCTCTTGCGTCACTTTTACGCCGCCGGTGCGTCACTTTTTGTGACGCACCAGTGGCGTAAAAAATGCACCTTGTTGCGCCATATTTACAAAGTGACGCTTCTAGGTAGATGCGTCACTTTGTAAACCCCTGCGCCACATTATACCTGCGCCAGGTATAATGTATGCAAGGGGGGCGTATTGACGCAAGAAAGGGTCGTAGATGTGACGCAGTGAAATCTATGAGATTTCACTGCGTCACTTCTAGGACGCCGTTGAGTCAAAATCTTGCGCCTGCCTCACAGCAGGCGTAAGACTGACGCAGGCCCTTTCACATGGGGCTTTCCCATTGTGAAAGGACGCATTGCTGGAGTTGCGTCACTTTTGTGACACACTCCAGCAATGCGTTACTTTTGCGCTTACAGATACGTCAGAAATACTGACATATCTGTAACTCCTTGCGCAATGATGTGTCATAATGTAAATATGCCGCATCATTGGTGTCGCAAGGAGGGCGCAATGAAAAGTGACGCATCGCTGTTTTCACTCAGCGATGCATCACTTTTCATAAATGAGGCCCTATGTGTGGTTAGCTCAGTGTAGAGCTCAGTGTAATATTCTAAAAATACTTCTCTTATCTCCCGAATGTCAGATAGTATCCTGCCATCAGGGGCCTGGATACAGGGAATACACAACCGTCCCATCACCGGGCGCAGGAGCCGCACCAAGGTACGACCCAGCCGGTCTCCTTCACCATAACATTGAGTAGTGACATATTTACTTAAAAATAGCAAATAGCATCTCCTGTTCCGATGCCTCTCAGAACTCCATCAGGAGTGTCAGTCGGAAATTCTGATCAGCAAGGGCTGGAAATGTGATATGTGCTTTATCCAATGCCTCAAGCTGCTGCTCGACATGTGTTAATATGCCCCTTAGGTCCCTCAGTACCCCAGAATGCTTTGGAATACAGATATCCCACATTTATGTTATGAAAGCTTCCCATAAAACTGCCAAGTCTGTACTAAGCCTTTATTCAACATGAAGTAATCGACAATAGCTGTGCGGAGCTCAGCATTAAACACTGCGTCCATCAGCACCTGTCCCAGAAACCTCAACTGCCTTTCACAGTCCCCCAGCCTAGGGATCCTGAAAACGAGGACCACTGGAGAGTGATCCAAAAGCATTCTGGGAAGATGTTTCATTTCGTAGTACAAGTAAGTTAAATTAGGGGATACTAACCAAAAAATACAGCCTAGTCCAGGTTTTGTATTTTGCCGCATAATGAGTAAAGGCTGTTTCACCCGGGTGGTAAAGCCTCCAAACATCTACCAACCCAATCGAGTAACAGAGCTCCAATAATGCGCAGCGGTCTCGGGGCTTGGGGTCAGAAGAGACTGACGTGCTGTCTTTTGTCGGGTCTAGTAGCAAAATTAAAATTCCCACCCATAAGTATGTAGTCCACATCTAGCTTCAATAGCTGCGTGTGAAGGTCATGAAAAAACCCTGGATCGTCAGTGTTCGGGCATATAAACATGCAAATGCCACCCCGTGGCCCATTAAATGCCCTGCAACTATTGTTTATCTCACTTCCTCATCGTTGCAAAGACACTCCATCTGAAAGGGAAGGTGCTTATGGAGTAATACCGCTGTTCCTCTAGCATACCTACTCAAATTTGCAATATAGCGATGGGAGCCTCAGGCAGAATCAGAGTGTGTGACAGTATGTGCAGGAAGGTGTGTCTATTGCAAAAACGCAACATCAACTTGGTCCCGCTGCAAATATTGCAGAACCTGTTTCCCTTTCCTGGAGTTATTAAGTCCCCACGCATTTCAAGTAACTAATGTGAGATCCGAATATTTGGGAAGTCTATCTCCAGTACTCATATGCACAGCTCAAATTTGCTCACATGAGTGTGCGACAGCAATTACTGAGCTTGTCATGGTGAACATTTAGAACTTAGTGCAATAAAACCCCTAGGTAACCTGTTCCCCCTTCCATCCCTGCTCAAACCCAAGCAAGGACAACCCTCTTTAACAACCCTATAGAATGTAACATGTGATCATACATCATAGTTGTATATAACTTTATTCGATATACAATATCATAATAGCAGAAAAACTATTTAAAAAGACAAGAACAAGAAAAAGGGAAGAAAGATAGCCCTTAATTATTTCATTCACACAATATATAAAAATATATAGCTTACTTATTACTCAATATATAGTATATACAATCTATCATGTAAAAACTAGACACAGATTTAAAAATAATTCATCATGAAGGAAGGACAAAGTACAGATCAATGGAAGTTCCATGGCCTGGACTTGGGTCACCCTAAAAAGCTTTGATCTTGTCAACCAGGCACAGCCCAGGTACTTAGCTGTCGCACTAATCACACTGGGGATCGAGGTCTCAGATATTAAAATACGGAATGCCTCCCTATAGTTCTTGCATCCCAAGTTGGAGCAAACAGGTTTCAGCCATTTTCTCCTCGCCTGACCATACACTGGGCAGGCGAAGAGAAAATGAGCGATAGATTCCGTAGGGGAGGCACAGCCCGGACACCCTGTGTCACTCTCCTTTGACTGCCTCCAACCTACTCTAAAATTATTCAGTGGGAGGGTACCAAACCTGAACTTCAGATATAATGCCCTATCTCTCAGGGACTCAATAAGATCCAGGAGGGATTCTAGTTTAGGGGCAGACTTAACGTCTAAAAATAATTCCGGCAGGGTACCATGTTTCTGATTTCTTGTGGCAGCTGCAGAAACCCAGTTCCAATAGGCCTTCTTTACAACTTGTTTAGATGGTGGGTTCTTGCTCACCCAGGCCTTTCCCAATCCAATGTCCCCCACAAGCTGTTTTAATTTGGATAGCCAGACTATTTTGTGGCCTATATCTAGTTGGATTAGTTCAGTCAGGGCAGAGGCGTAGTAACATAATTCCGGGGTCTTCCTGAGGCGTGTCCATACATCATAGTAAAAAGGGAACAACTGCTCATACTTTCCAAACCAGATATCAGAATTATTAGGTGTTATAACACTAGGGGCGAGGCAACGCCACGCAACAAGCCCAATTATTTGGAATCTTGTGCATTTACAACAGCATTTACATCCGCCCTGCAACAATACAATATTCAACACTTTTGGGGTAGTGTGTGTGAAAAGGATGCAATGCTTATCGGTCATTCCATTGAGAAAAGTTCGCCACTTGCCGCCGATCCACTGTGCGGAGGAGAATGGACAGTTTTTGCTTTGTAGTTTTGGCAAAAAACTTGGAGCGCCGCGGGAGAATTGAAGATTCCGGATGCCATCAATGTCCTCTCAGAGGCGAGCTGGGTAAATTATGCCGTACCGAAGGCCCAGATTGCGTAGTGTGGCTTTCACCCCAGTATATTTCCTTCTCGCCTCCTGGACTGTAGCAGAAAAATCAGGATACATTGCCAAAGTGGATCCCTGCCATGTCATTGTGCCACTCTCCCTGACCAGTCTGAGTCATGTGACCCTGTCATGGTAATTCATCAGGAGGGCAATTATGGGCCTGGGGTGACATCCCGGATTAGGCCTGGGACCAAAGGAGCGATGCACCCGCTCTACCAGGAAGGCAGGCGTGAAAGCTTCTTTGCCAAAGAGGTCTGTGAGCAGTTTCTCAATGAATGAATCCATAAGCCCCACATTGGTGGACTGTGGAACCCCTCGGCCAACTCCAACGACATCACCCCCTCTCAAACCCTCTGCGACTCCCTAGCCTCTTTTTTCCACAACAAGATTGCAGACATCCACAACAGCTTTGACAACCAACCCATAAACCAACCCACCCTAACATCTGCTGACCATCTTTCCCCTGTAAACACCCTTAACGCCTGGAACCCAATCTCCACTGAAGACACCATCCGCCTGATGAATTCCATCCACTCAGGATCCCCCACAGACCCATGCCCTCACCACATCTTCAACAAAGCAGACTCCTTCATAGCACCGCACCTCCGAGACGTCATCAACTGCTCCTTCAACTCCGCTACCTTCCCAGAAGACTGGAAACACGCTGAACTCACCGCCCTTCTGAAAAAACCAACAGCGGACCCCACCGAACTCAAAAATTACCGCCCCATCTCGCTTCTTCCATTCCCGGCCAAAGTCATCGAGAAAGCCGTCAACAACCAGCTCGCCGCCTTCCTCGAAGCCAACAAATCCCTCGACCCCTCACAATCTGGCTTCCGAGCAAAACACAGCACTGAGACCGCCCTCATCGCAGCAACAGACGACATTCGAACTCTATTGGACAATGGAGACACAGTCGCCCTCATCCTCCTCGACCTCTCTGCAGCATTCGATACAGTCTGCCACAGCACCCTTCTACAACGCCTCAATAACATCGGAATCCAAGGAAAAGCACTTGAATGGATCACCTCGTTCCTCACCGGAAGAACCCAGAGAGTCCGCCTTCCTCCATTCAAGTCCGAGACCTCTGAAGTCATCTGCGGCGTACCTCAAGGATCCTCACTCAGTCCCACCCTCTTCAACGTATACATGAGCCCCCTCGCGGCCATCGCACGCCAACACAACCTCAACATCATCTCTTACGCGGACGACACTCAACTGATCCTTTCTCTCACCAATGACCCCAGCACCGCCAAAACTAACCTACACGAAGGAATGAAAGAAGTTGCCGAATGGATGAAACAAAGCCGTCTGAAACTGAACTCAGACAAAACAGAAGTCCTCATCCTAGGCACATCCCCCTCTGCTTGGGACGACTCCTGGTGGCCGGAAGCCCTCGGAAAAGCACCCATCCCGACAGACCACGCACGGAACCTTGGCGTCATCCTGGATTCTTCACTCTCAATGAACAGACAAGTCAACGCCGTATCCTCTTCCTGCTTCAACATTCTTCGCATGCTCAGAAAAACATTTCGCTGGATCCCCTCCGAAACAAGGAAAACAGTCACCCACGCCCTGGTCACGAGCCGACTGGACTACGGAAACACCCTCTACGCAGGTACCACCGCTAAACTCCAAAAGAAACTCCAACGAATCCAAAACGCCTCAGCCAGGCTCATATTAGACATCCCACGCAACGAACACATCTCTGGTCACCTTAAAGACCTCCACTGGCTACCCGTCAATAAGAGGATCACTTTCCGACTGCTCACCCACGCACACAAATCACTCTACGACATCGGACCAGATTGCCTCAACTCTCGACTGTCCTTCTACACCCACTCCCGCCAACTACGTTCTTCCAACCAAGCCCTCGCCACTGTACCTCGCATCAACAAGACCACCATGGGTGGCAGATCCTTTTCATACCTGGCTGCTAAAACATGGAACTCACTCCCCGCCTACCTTCGCCTCACCCAGAACCACCTAGCGTTCAGAAAGCAGCTTAAAACGTGGATATTTGACAAATAATCCTCCTCCCCTTCCTAAGCGCCTTGAAACCCTCTGGGTATGTAGTGCGCTATACAAATTTTATGACTTGACTTGACTTGAAAATGTGTATCTTGTTGTGTCTACTGCATGCTTACAAGTCCTCATTCTTCTGTGCCACCGACTTCAGTATTTTCTCCATATGGTCAATTCTTTTCGTGGACTGTGCTGCGCCATCTTTCAAATCCAACATTCTGCCCTCTACAGTGTCCAGTCTCCTTTCATGACTGTCCAACCTGGCCACCTTCATGTCTAGCCTCTTTTCTAGGGAGTCAAAGCGCCTGTCTAGTGCTCTAAATCCAGCTCTAAGTTCCAGCATAAGTGCGTCAGAGCCCAGGGGGGAAAGTTTGAAGGATCACCCTCAGTACCCCCTTCCGCATGGTCACCGTGAACTCCACTGGGACATTATCAGCATGGCTAAACTGTAGTAGGCGCTGCTTCGGGTCCTTCCGACCCATATCAGAGCTTGCTACCTGTCCTTGCACCCATAGGTACCAGTCAGCTGGATACAGGCAAAGTCACCAATGCAACACAAGGGGCATAGTGTTACGCCAAAATGGCGCTGTCTGAAATTAATAGGGAGAACTGGATCACTGACATTTGAAACTGGGCCTGGAGGGAGAGGAGATCCACTCAGGCAGACGTCTTTTCACCAGGTGAAGGGGCCACATACCATGTAAGTCCATCCACACAGCTAGCGTAACACAGTCTGCTGGGGCTTCACAAACAAGAACCAACATCCCCAAATTGCCCCAATTTGATTTACTCACTGCGACCCGCCATGGGTCCTCGCATTTAGCTGCAGTCCAGGGCAGTCTCCGATGTGAGGCAAGGTTGCAATTCTGTCTTCTTCACACCTTGTGCAGTCAGCCTCCTCTTACAGTGCACCGCAGCCCAGTTCACCTGCCCCGGTAGACGATCCTGGCCAGGTCGTGCCGGCTCACTCCGTCGACTGAAGGTCAGAAGTATGCCCTAAGGCCGCCACATGGATTGCCGCACTGCGTGCAGGCGAAAAAGAAATATGCGTCAGAAATATGCATCAGGGGTCGTTGGGTCCCCGATCACGCCGCAGCACTGCCGCCTCAGCTGGAGCGCCCTCGGGGGCAGCGCAGGAACCCAGTCCGCACACTCTGTCAACGTGCACTGGCCTAACAGGCCGCAGTGGGCAATGTCGTAGTTGGCACTTTCCGCCTCTGCTCTTTCAACGCACTTGGTGGACAGGGTCTCAGGTGTTTTCTGGCATGTCAATTTTGATGGTTAGTAGTCAGGATTCACCTTGGAAGGGCCAGGATGGGGGGCTATGTTGTGGAGGTTCAGTGCCGCGCGACCATCTTGGTCGGTAGCCTGGCCACACCCCCTAGACAATATATTTGACCAATGCACGCTACTTTCACTGTAGAGTGGCTAAACCAGACACTGTTGGTCACTCCCTGAGCGGTTATAATGCAACAAGACATCCTATGATACCAATGTATACATATATGGGGCCTAGGTCCCACATGCTGGTGATGCTGGAGTCACACCACTCTTGGAACATCTGTTGACCTCACAACTACATCCACTAGGCCAATTAAACTCAACCCATGTGGCTCATCCTGGACTCATTGCTATGCAGTAAATGAAGGCTCTCCAAAAGGCTGCCTAGCCTTACTCTGTGTAATATGTGCATTACAGGGACCATGTGGGTGCAGTCTTGCCGGCCAACCGGATAATCCGGATGATTCCTTCAAACTTTTGGATGACAACCTGGGCCTGTGTAAAAACCCCTTACCACCCTCCTCCCTGGATCTGCTGTCAACTTGTACTTCAGTTCTGTCAACACTTCCCTGCACATAAACCATTCATGGAATAATTCTACATGGTCAGTGTGAGCAGCAGAATGAAGGACACATGAAAAAAGATGAGCCAAAGTGATTTAAATTAGTACATCCTTGTTCTGGCTCTCTGGAGATGTATGAAACGTTTGGGATTGTGCCAGATCCAAGTGAGCCTCATTACTTGCCTCAGTGTCAAACTACATGGGTGTTGCATGTGAACACCGACTGCCACACACATGCAACACTTCCTTGATGAAAAATTGTCTCAGCTTCGTGAGAGGAAACATCATGGGGTAAGGTGGTCGGGAGCTCATCCAAAGGAGTGCCATCCATGAATACAACTAGCAGCACTGACCTCCTTCCGCATACTGCGGGTTGTTCTTCCTTTGTGCTTAAGTCAGAAGGGACCTGCTGCCACTGATCTGGACCGAATGGTAAAGCCAGGAACACCGCCCTGGCATGAGGCTGCAGGAGCGATTTGGGAGCTCCGTGCAGCCTAGTGCGTACTGCCGAAGCAAGGAAGTGACACGGCCAGTGCAGGCAGAGTCAGCACAAGCTGTACCTGTCGGGAGGGGGACCAGGAAAGTGAAATTGAGGGGCTGGAGATGGCGGCCAACAGAGAGAAGGTGTTTTGATGCATTTTGACAGCCAGTAGACAAGAGCTCATGAGAAGGATTAGGGCAAGCTCATTTTTGAGGCTCAAGAGTCACAGAGATTCTGTTGAGGGAGTATAGGCAATTAGGAGTGAAAAGCATAGGAAGGGCAGAGGAGCAGTCACGAACTGGCAACCAGTATACATTAAGATCCCATAATTTCCCCCCATAGGTAGTAGGTGAGGACAGTTGTGCAGGTGGTAAAAGAGCTCTCAATTATCAGTGAAGCTGCAAGTTAGTCAGAAAAAGACTTGGGTCAATACCTGCCCAGGTTAAAGAACCCCATCATAGAAAATTGATAACAAAGCTAATAACTGCATCACTGTTAAAGAAGAAACAAGGAGGCATATTACCAAGCAATAGCGATAATTATCGCTATTGCTTGGTAAGCGTGAAAAATTTAAGGCTGAGCTGCGGCGATTTTTACCGCAAATAAACCTTGGTATTACCAAGGTTTATCGCAAATGCGATAAAAATCGCCGCAATGCATGAATATCGCTGAAAAGTCAGCGATATTCATGTATTACCGAGCTAATGCTCTTAGCCATGTTATCCACCTCCCATTGGATAACATGGCTAAGAACTGCTCAGGGCAGGTGTTAGCTTTTGGAGATATTCGTGCTTAGCACGAATATGTCCAAAAGATGGTAATAGGAGATAGCGATGTTAGCGACTGTTTTCAGTCGCTAACATCTTGGCACGCCCACTTTGCATGTCATTAGTGATAAATATCACTGACATGCAAAGTGGGGCCCAAGATGGTCGCCATCTCCAACTAGCTGTTGCTAACTGGTGTTAGCGTAGCTAGGTAATAGGGAGATAATTTTATCTCCGCTTTCTTGGCTTTTAAAGCCAAAAAAGCGGAGATAAACCCCCTTGATAATATGCCCCCAGATTTCTCAGCCTCAAAGCAACTTATACCTTCACTGAGATCATATTTTATAGTCAGGATGGACTCAAGCAAAAGTTTGTGGGAAGGTGTGGAAGAATGTAGCGTTACCCCAAAACAAAAGTGTTTGGAAGGTGAGGTGAGTACAATGAGCTAAATGAGGACCTCAGATTTGGGAGCTCTAAGTACCCCCTTAGTGTACCCAGCTGTACCCATACAAAATATGTTTTAAGGCTTGCCAGTGGAAGAGCCAAACCTGGGGGCAAGAGGAGCCACTAGAGAGTGGTCCAGCAGTGCAGACGGAACCCTAATTTCAGAGAGTGTTAGTTTGCGAGCTAGTAGCTCTACAGGGTGGGGTGTGGTGCAGGAGACGCTCAGCCAACTAACCCAGGTGATTAAAGAGTGTTTCTCAACCTCTGTGGCAAATCAAAAAGGGATTCAGACAACCTGTTCTAGCTTGGAGGGGAAGATGAAAGGCCTAACCCAGTGCACACAGGAGCTGAAATGCGAAATGCAAGATTTACGGATAAATGTTCAAGAGAACACTCAAGAGATGTTACATCTGAAGCAGAGAGAAAAGGTACTGATGGAAAAACTTGAAAAGTTGGAAAATAACACACGAAGGAATAAAATCAGAATTTTAGGAGTGGCAGAAGGGTAGAAAAGGTAAGATATTAAATCTTTCATGAAAGGTTTATTGAAAAGCTCCTTCCCACAGGAGGCCACATTGGTACATCTTGACAAAGAAAATTTATCGGGGACTGTTGTGACAGCCAATGTAGTGTAGTTCCTCTATTCCCAATAGGCTCTGCGCATTGGAATAATATAAACAGCAGTGTAGACGTAGGACTGAGGTCGACTAGGTCTCTACTGACTATATTAGACTTAATTAGTTTTGCCAGCTAGCTCAGAGGTCACTAGAAACTTTCTCGAATGTTCAGGAAAGAGTTCTCTCTCCAGATTTAGACAAGAAGGGATTAGCTTCTGACAACCATATAACATGACAACTTTGCTCCCTCAGAATAAAGAGTGTATCTCTAGAGTCGTGTGAAAACAATAGACAGTTATTTCACTCAGTCATTCATGCATATTTAGTTTCACCAGAGTGCAGAGAAATAGAGAGACGGGCGTTTTCAATAAAAGATGGTATTTATTGAGCAGTCTTCTTTCTCATGCAAGAGAAGTGAATTACCACAATTGCAATACTTATCATAAAGTAAAGTGCGTACAGTAAAAGTAGTATTATGAAATAATACTGTAAAAGCATTGATATGGTTTCTTAGCCATATGATACTTTAAAATAGATAAAATATATACATACATAAAAACATTGACTAACGTACTCAACTGGTGCTTCTAACTACGCCTACCCCGGTGTACCTGATCTAAGCCTAATACGTGGGAAGGAGTAATTAAGTTGCAGTTTAAGTTAAGTTGTTTTTTTGCCAAGAATCTGAATAAAGAATTCTCTCAAGGGTTTAGTCAGCTCCGTACCTGGGTAATAGAATGTAGGAGGACTTGTATCTCTCTCTCAGGACTCGATATCCCATAAATTCGCGAGGATGACTGGAAACACTGGAACTGGATTTCTCGGCAGGAGAAAAGACAGCGTCTTTCTCAGTGCGTCTAAAGGGAGAGGCGGCTTCCGTGGGCTCTCGCATCAGCTGGGCTCTCGGGCAAGTAGACAGCCGCTCTGCTCCAAACCACTGTGTGCTTGCTTAAGGCAACTGTTGGTATATTTATACCTGAAAGGTGCCGGGTTTGACGTAAGGTTGGACATAAGACGTCACTAAGAACTAACAGTTCTTTCTGGACTCCAGGAGTTCTTGTTCAAATCAAAACAAAAGCAGGGGGGATTTCCCGGGCTGCTGGAGGCTTGGTTTGTTTAAAGAACGCGTTGTACTTTCTAGGAGTCTAAGGGGAGTAGCCGTGCCGTATTTGGACTGCATGGGCTATTACTAAATATGGATATGATTCTTATGCCTTTATAAGGATATAGATTGTTATAATCACATAAGGGCATACATCGGGAATATCGAATTAGGGTCCTAGATAGAAACACAACACCAATACAGTCCATAAGTTACACACAAAGGTTTCAGCAAAATTCTGTGGGAGTGCAATTCACAAGTTATGGTGTAGTGCAGTTTAACAGTTTAACAAGGGTTCTGGCTGTGCAGACCAGTAACAAAAAGAAAATGCAGATTTGGTCCGAAGACATTTATAATGGGACATTTCTTTGCGTAATACCTGAATATGTGCCCTATTTGATGTCTGTAGCATACACAGGGACCTTTTCCCTGTGATGCAGGTATGTCTGCATTGTTGACACAGTTGTCCTTGTACTGGAAGGGACAGCTTCCTGCACAAAGACATTCAATCACAGTGTTTTTCTTTTTCTACGTGTGAAGTGGAATTTAGCACACATACAATACTGAATGACACATAGATATGTGCCAATGAACATCCTTGTTTTACCTCCCTTGAGTAGTCACGTAATAATGAGGCCTTCCATGGTTTATATAGTTTAGCAAATCTGGGGATGTGTCAAAACACATAATAACTTGTTTGGGACAGCAATTGCAATGGAAAGGGAATGCCTCCTTGATGTAGAGTATCCCTATGCTGTGCTTTGCACTGGCTTGCCTAATTCCATACCGCTGAATGCATGGCAAGACTACCAGGGTGGCCTTTCATGGCCTCATGGGAGTGATTGAGAGACGCGAGCCACTGGAGCTGTTCTTATAAATGAGACTCCAGTTGTGCATGACTCTTGTAAATTAGGCCCAATATATGTCACAGGGGACCCCAGCCACATGTTACTTTATCCAAAGATCTGACAGGGTGAATTAGACATATCTCATACATGTTGGAGTTCATTTTTAAAAAGAAAATCATCTTTGGGGATGCACAGGACATGTATGGACAATGTCTGGTTTTATGCAGCACCAATACATACTGATTAATCGTGGACGGTAAACCCTGCTCCGCTGGCAGAGTTTATTGAGTTTTCCCACTCCAACACTCTGCTTGGTGAGCGGAGTTGGGCCAAAAACTCCCCCTACTGTGGGTGGAACAGAGTTTTACTGGCATGGTCACTTTTGTAGTCACTCACCTCTGGGAAGCAATTAAATATGAGTTGGTTTGAAAAGGAACGGTCTTCAACGCTGCTCTCATGGAGCTGCCAACTTCCTCCTCACATGACTACATCTAACTCTTGCTCAGCTCTCATTAGCCGGAGCATGGGCAGTTACAGTTTTACTTTCAGTTGTTTTGCACAGAGGTGCCCCGTCCTAACACAAACCCTCTGGTGTAATTACTTTAATAAAATCCTGTGTAGCCTTTCGGCATCAGGAGTGGTAGCAACTTTGTGTTGTGCGCCATTCGTCATTTATTTCGTGTGCATCCCCATAGTAACCTGTCCTTTTCTGCCAATGCATTTACGGGTGTCTGCGTGCTCCCTGTTGCCGCACCCGGTGCTGTGCAGACCAGTGCATATGCCTGCGACTGAGCAATAGGAGACCCTACAGCACAGTCAGCCCAAGCCCCCTAGGATTATCTGCGATGCCCCCTGGGGCAAGAGTTACTGCAAGGGGTGCTCCTGGGGATTGTGAGACTGAGCAGGGGCATCAGATTGAAACTGTACAATGATTGCACTTCTTCTGTGCACTGTGTGCAGCACACAGTGATGTAATGATGTTGGTGCATGTACTCTGTCCCAGGCAAGGGAACTGACTGACATTCACTGGAAGGCGACCTAGGTGCACGATGCAGCAGCCACTTTAGGAAAAAGATTATGGGGTGATAAAGAAAGATTTCCCTTCAGAAGAGGTGGAACCTGCGTGAGCCCCTTCAGCCCTCTATCAGTGTGAGCAAGAGGCAGCATGCCCAGCCGTGACTAAGAAGAGGAGAGGGCCTCATTAATCAGGACTAGGGGTGGCTGAGCAATACTTTGCCCGCTTGCAAAACAGAGTTTCTTTTACAGCTTCCCAGAGTTCCACATAGTGCTGCTACGCAAACTCCGCCCGGGCTTGGGACTGATCTCCACTAAATTAGGGAACAGGGATGGCTAGTGTGTGATTTATATAGCGTAGTCATGGACATGTAAAGAAAAGAGTAAGGCACGTGTTAATATGATCTCATGGAAAATAGCACAGCTTGTGCCCATTTTTAAAAAGGGCTAATAAAGCAAGCCCGACCAGTGCCTGCTGGCCGGGCTTGCTCTATTGGCCTTAAGACTAATAGATTCACTGCAGAAAATCTTTTGTCAGCAGGTATTGCAATGAGTGCAGGAATGGGTCTCTGAACACCACATCTTGAGAGATCTACAAGCAGGGTTTTGTGCTAAAATTAGCACATTGGATCAGGTCTTTCACTTCTGTGCATCTATTGGAGGGAGTTAAAAGTCAGAGGGGGCAAATTATATGTAGCTTTCGTGGACCTACGAACTGCATTTGACCTTGTACCACGCGCCAAGTTGTGGAGAGTGCTGGCCGAAATGGGGTTGCCACACAATTTATTAGAAATCCTAATCCGGCTACACTCCTCCAACACTGCTCAAGTTAGGTGGGGGGATAATATTGAGCTCACCAAGCTCATCCCTGTCAACTGTGGAGTAAGGCAAGGGTGCATTCTGGCGCCTACCTTGTTTTCACTTTTTATTAATGGGGTGATTGACTACCTGGATAAAGATGAATGTGGTGCCCCAAAAGTAGGAGAGCGAGGAGTACCAGCCCTACTCTTCGCGGATGATAGTTTTTTAATATCCAATTCCCCCTTTGGGTTGCAAAAATTACTGAACAAGTTTATTAAATCCTGCAATGACTATGGCCTGGTGTTAAATGAGCAAAAGACCAAATACATTATCTTTTCGAAGTGGACCGCTACTATACCAAGAGGCAGATGTACGTAGGAGGTATTGCCCTTGAACAAGTTCCTGAATTTGATTATTTGGGTATCCATCTTACCTCTAATCTAAGTTGGGTTCCCCAAATTGAAAAAGCCAAACTATATTCAATTCAGCAAACTGCTCATTTAGGCAAGTTACATTAAAAAAACGGTGTCCAGGAGAGTGGCTGCAGGGTAGAAAAAAATATTGGGAGGAATCCTTTATGGGGCGGAATTGTGGGGACCCGGGAATACTAACTCCCTTGCACAGGTTGAAAATAGGTTAATTCGATCAATGGTAAACCTCGCCACCAGCAGTGCTTTAAATGGGCCGGTACTCACAGGTACTGAGTACCGGCACTTCCGAATTTTCTTGTCGTTTAGTACCGGCACTACTCTGTCGCCAGGAAGAGTACCGGTACCCTGATCGACGGCACGGCAGGTTCATGTCAGGCATCTCCTCCAGCACAGGACAAACGCCACTTTACTTCCAAGGAGCTTGTAAGACGCATCTTTAGCGGCCTTTTGCAGAGTCGCTGGCCCACCTGAATGATCCAGACTGCAGTGTTGAGAGGGCTCACATCACGCGGATTAACAGGACAGGGTCTAGACAGGCCCTGCACTGTCGACCAGATGCGCAACATTCGGCTGAACGTGATTTCGCCCCCACCTCCATTAGGCGAGTGAAATGGGCTGTGGCTGCCAGACAGTGATTTAGGCCTATTTAGTGTATTGTACTCGCCCTACTAAAGCGTGTGACAGCGCAACACAGGAGCTGCTTCCCTTTGTGTCCGCAAACACTAATTGCTGCATTTACAAGATAACAGGCACTGGCCAGGGCACTGGGACAAGGGGTGTAAATTTAGCCCTGCCCATAGGGCAATGCACAGCAGGGAATGCTGGGACACTCCAGGAATGAGATCTCAGGACACCCGGTGATGTATTTGATTGGGAAAGAGGAGAGGAACACAGAAGGACGAGGGGGGGAGGATGCAAAGAAGTGAGTTAACAGGAAGTTAGAATTGCCGCTTTGTCAGATAAATGGCACACAGTTCCGGAGTCATGAATGGACTTAGAAAGTGTATTTTAACAAAAAACGTGTGTACTTTCAAAAATCTGGAGAATTCCTTCTTAACACATATTCAGCATGGACTCGTATGCTTGATGTGCATGTGTTCACCATCACACCCTCTTTGACAGTGGAGGGCCCATTTTGGCCCTGTGCTGTTAATCACATTCACACTGTTGTCTGAATCTGTGCAACATAGGTGCAGAGGTAGCACACTGACCGCTGCAAATAAAAAAAAGCCATGGGAGATAAGTGTGAGTATTTGCTTATGTCTGTGTGCCTGCCTGCTTGTGTGTTCCTGTTTTTGAGTGAGAGAACGAGGGAGAGTATCTGGACACTCTCAGGAGATATATTAAAGGGAATGTGTGGAATGCTTTTGTATACATGTCTGCTTATTTCTTTCTGTGTGTACGCACTTGTGAGTATATAGTATTATGCCAAAGAACAATAAATAACAGTAGGGTATTAAGAAACAGCAAATATTACAAAACAAGGACATGTAACATTTCATCCTGTTTGGCTTTCAGTATTTGTAATGAGTTAACTTATTTTGTTTACATAAACGCATTTCATGTGTTTTGATATGTGCTACTACTGGTACTCAAGCCGTTATGTACTATCATATCTTGCCCTTAGCCCCGCCCTTAGCTCCGCCCATTTGCCACACCTCTAGCTTATTTTAAGGAGTACCTGCACTTATTTTTTCCCATTTAAAGCACTGCCCACCAGTACTCCCCTGGTTCCTCTGGTTGTTTTTAGACCTAGGCCAGAAAGCGTTAGAGCACAAGAAGGGTTATAAGCAGATATGTTTTGGCATCGTCTGTGGTCTATAGACAAACTTATCCCATAAGGAGCGGAGACTATTGACATATTAAAGCGCCCCAGGTCAATTCTATCCCATGGTTTACACCTTTTAAGAAATTACTGATGGGTCTTCGGTTGGATGAGTATTGGTCTACCCCCGAAATCCCAAAATGCAGTCTCAAAAAGATATACTGAGATAGTATCATGGAGAAGGAAGTGCCCAAACAGGCGGGTACTCTGACATTCAGAATTGATTTGAAAATACTCATTGGTGTTTTTTTAAGCAGAATTACAATATCCTATGATTCATCTAGCTGCCTTAAAATTGATTTGAGGAGGTTGCTTGCACCTTATCCTCCCCAGCAAGTGTTTGGAATTATTGTTGTCATTTAGTCACACCTCAATGAAAACCACACAGCCTGGGGGAAGAGGGTTAGGGTTTGGAAATTGGATGGGAATGGCGATTTTTGGGAAAGTTTTGTGGAGAGAGAAAAAAAAACACAGCATGGACAAACAACAAATGAAAAAAACCAAATCTTTGGATACAAAGATATCCATAAATCTTTTAAGGAACATAAAGGAAGTGCATGCACTACTGCATGCATGCAGTTGTTTGCTAAATGGATGGTTAGGTTACTGAAAAGTAGTACTTACTACAACTTACTAACTATGAAGAAACAATGTGACAGTACAGGGCTGCAGTAATTACGCAATTTCACTTGCCTATCTGCCCTCAGAGAGAATAAACACTTATTAGTACAATAAATTAGTTTTAAAAATAGCAAAGAAACTTATCAAATAGCTGGAGGGATGAATTTGAAGCAGAGAGCAAACAAACGCACAGAGTCACGCGCATAGAAGTTCACAACAATAACATTATTCAAAAGATGAGGAGAAGTGAAGAGGATACTGTAACTGTATGTTGTAGTTGTCCTGTTCAATTTGGGAAGTTGCATGCATCCAGCCATTCCTCTTATTCGCTGTACTCCTCCATTCCATCTGACGCTCCGTCGATCAATCTTGGTGACCAGACACACTGTCCCCTGCCTGCCTGGTGGATGCGGAATTGCGGATCGCTAATGTTAAGCCTGAATTAATCGGTTTTCCCATCGCACAGGGTAAAAGCCGGCCTTTAATTGTTGATGGAAAAACAGGAAGTGATATTAAAACACCACGGAGAAAAAAATATAAGGTACGGTGTGTAGTGCAAAAATAACACTTTCAGTTTCAGTGGCGACAAAGCATATCTAATTGTATGCAGCAAGCCACATAGCCGCAATTTTACATGAACTGCTGTCTGGGCTCTGGCATGACAACACTACAATGGCTCGACCACTCCAAACCACGAGTAGACAGAGATGTAGTTCTGCTGTAGTTGTTGTTGACTGGTTTACCTGTTTGCCACTCACGAAATGGCCATAGTTCTTCTGTAAACCGACGATGATGATCTATCCATCCCAGTGAGTGACTGTAAAGAAAAAATATATTATGTAACTTTGATCATCAAGACTCATCATCATCATGGTATATTGGCAAACTCAATGTTGTTCATGCAGTCGCAGTCTACACACACAGTGAGTCCAAGGACATTTTGCATATTAAAAAATGCAACGTATTGGCTCCTGCAGTAGAAGTACAATTTGAAATAAACAAGGTAAAAAAAACAGAGTAGACTTGAGTTACATTTAGTGTGTAAAAGATTAAATAATAACAGAAGACATATGATGATTCATTTCATGCATAACAAACAAACAAACAGCAATTGCTTTTATCAGAGCCAGACAGCCAGTGCTGTCCACTGCATACCATCTCATTATTCATTACCTGTTCCACTTTTTGTCCACATCTTGTTCTTAAAGTGGAGGCCCACAGGGCAGCCTCTCGTGTCAATTTCAGAAGTAACTGTCGGCAATCAGCATATAGTCAGTAATTCCAGTCCCACTTCTTTTGAGGGGACTCGTCTACGAAGCAACAGTTTCTTCATTCTGCGTAATCCAGCCATCTGCCTTGAGGGAAATGGATCGGGGGAGTCTGGAGGAGGAGGATAGAGGAGCATGACTGAGTTGTGAACTTGTGAACTTCAGGATTGCAGACAGCGGCATCTTCAATAAGGAAATAATACGAAGACAGTGCTGCTGATGGATTTGTTGTGATTAGAGTTTTGTTATGGTAAAAGTTGCAAAACAAAGAAAGACACACAGGAGTAAAAGTGAATAAGGAGTCAGGACGAAAAAAAAAGGAAGTCAGTTTCAGGCCTAGGTGTCAGGAAAGTAGAGCTCGTCCTCAAACTCTGTGAATTGAGAAGGGAGTAGGTCAGCTAACAGAGAAGAACTTCCGTCACCTAAGTCGGTGTCCGCTTCTTCCTGCGCAGATTCACGTATTTTGTAATCTGGTGGTATGAAGTGCTGATTCATCTTGATCATTGTTAACCTCTCCACATTTTTGGGTGAGAGGCGGGTCCTTTTTGAAGTTACAATGGCACCAGCAGCACTGAAAACACATTCAGAAGACACGCTTGCAAGTGGTCAAGACAAATAATTTAGAGCCAGCTTGGCGATCAGTGACCAGTGAGGCCTTTCCCATACCAATACACCAATGGGTTGTGATCAGTGTAGACCTCTGTTGGGTCATCCAGATACGCCTGCACCATCCACTCAAGGTCACCCAGGGCTGCTCCACTTAGCGTACCATCTGTGGCCTTTGCATCAGCCCTGGAACGAGCAAACCCTTGATGAGTTATCCAATCCGTTTCCGACAATATTATGGCTGGGCCTGGTGCAGGTGAGGATGATGATACGGTTGCTGGTGTAGGTAACGTCTGTGAGGAAAAGTGACTGCCTTCAGTCACAGCAGTGGACCTTGACGCCTTGATGGCCTGCTGATTCAGTAGTACTTCTGCTGGTTCCTTCAATTTCCTGCCGCTCTTTTTCGAACCGAGCGGCTGACAGAGCTAGCCAATGTTTGTACTTTGAAACATCTGCTTCAGTAAAAGGAATGAATGCTTTCCTGGCCACTGCCTTTTTGTACCGTGGATCTAGAATAGTGGCACAAATGTAATGTTGTTCTGTATGTATTTTTTTAAATCTTTCATTTTCAGCTAGGCAGGTTAATAAGCTCTCCGCCAACTGATATGCGTCTTGCTTGTCAGTATCATCTTTGAATGTTGAAGACACCACCTTCAGTTGGTGCTCTAGCATGTGCAACAATAGGATAGCTTTGCCCAAAGTACAGACCCCCCTGCTGACTTCACACATGAAGACCTCAAAAGGACGAAGCATGTCTGTCAGGTGTTTAACTAGGTCCCTGTACTCCAACTCTAGCCTCATGTCTTTCATAGTAGAACCCAGTGCAAAGACATGCTCATTGATTACCAAGAACTGCTCAGACAGAGGCTCAAGCATGTAGAAGGTTGAGTTCCAACGTATTACCTCCTCCTGGATGAGTCCTCTGACTGGCACTCTACGTTCATGTTGAAGTTTCCTCAGCTGCTTCCGGGCCTTAAAAGAATGGCTGAAATGTGTTCAGATTCTTCGGCAGGTGGTCAGTAACTTGCAGACTGTGTTTTCTTTTTTCAAGAAATCTTGAACAACAATGTTAATACTGTGCGCCAAACACGGCACTCTGAAATAGCCACCATCCTTCATGGCCCTAAGTATATTACTGCCATTATCCGTGGAAACATAACCAATCATGCGCTTTCTTGGATGCAGTCATTTAAAGACCTTACTGTTAAACTCCTCCAAAATGTTTACTGCAGTATGAGATTTCTCCATGGCAAACATGGCTACTGTTGGATGTTTCCGACTAGCTTGACATCTTGTCTCTAACCCCTGCAAAAGAGACCCAGTGTGCAGTGATGCACATGTAATCAAGGGCTTGGCAACTGGTCGACATGTCTGTTTTCAGGTGGATAGTGTGAACAGCACTCTTCTGCAAAGCTACCCCAATAACCTCCAGCACATCTTGATGTAGTGCTGGAACCGCAACTCTGGTAAAATAGGACCGGCTAGGAACCTTCCATTTAGGGCAGACTGTTGCCACAAATTGTCGAAAACCCACCCCTTCCACGAAAGAAAAAGGGAGAAGGTCCAGCGCTAACATTTTAGCCAGCATTGCATTATAAAGACGTGCCATTGGGTGGTTGCGTTCCAATGGCACCTCCGACCAAAACATGCTTTTAATGGTGGTCTGGACCGTTTTTATTTGTGATGAGGATGCAGACCTCTTCATACCAGTTAGGCTCATTTATGTACTTTTTCGCATTGGTGTCTCTACCAGACTACTGTGCCTCCTTGATGTTGTTGGGGTAGAGGAGGGTGTGGGCGCTACCACTGCAGTGCTGCTGCCAGGGGTTCTGTGTGTACCAGAAAAAATGTCTCTCGGTTGTACACCTCCCCGCTGCACGATCAGCTCCTCTTCGTCATCAGATGCAATATCAATGTCTACATTTGGATTTGTACTTTTGGCTTTCCGGATGTTACTTAGGTGCGCCTCCCACTGGATAATGTGGTGTTTTTTTAGATGACCTCTCTGGTCTCCGTTACCATAGTTGGTACCAAGCTTACCCCGATTAACTACTTGTTTATGAATCGAACAAATGACTAGGGGGCATATTACCAAGCAATAGCGATAATTATCGCTATTGCTTGGTTAGAGACAAAAATTTACCGCTGAGCTGCGGCGATTTTTACCGCAAATAAACCTTGGTATTAACAAGGTTTATCGCAAATGCGATAAAAATGGCTGCAAAGCATGAATATCGCTGAAAAGTCAGGGATATTCATGAATTACCGAGCTAATGCTCTTAGCCATGTTATCCACCTCCCATTGGATAACATGGCTAAGAACTGCTCAGGGCAGGTGTTAGCTTTTGGAGATATTCGCGCTTAGCGCGAATATCTCCAAAAGCTGGTAATAGGAGATAGCGATGTTAGCGACTTTTTTCAGTCGCTAACATCTTGGCACGCCCACTTTGCATGTCATTAGTGATAAATATCACTGACATGCAAAGTGGGGCCCAAGATGGTCGCTATTTCCTAGTAGCTGTCGCTAACTGGTGTTAGCGACAGCTAGGTAATAGGGAGATAATTTTATCTCCGCTTTCTTGGCTTTTAAGGCAAAAAAGCGGAGATAAATCCCCTTGATAATATGCCCCTAGGTTTTCCGCCTTTTTGCTAATACTAAAGAAGTCCCAAACTGGGGACTGGAGATTTCCGGTGGTGGTGGTGGTGGAGGTGCTACTTTCAATTCCACCTGGCCCACCCGCCTAGAGGTCCAGCTAACAGCAGTTCAATCAGGGGTATCCTCTCGTCTCTCCTCTCGTCTGGGGGATTCCATTCCCTCGTGACTATCCCCTGTCGCCACCGTCTGTGTAGAACTAGGGGAACTTCCTCCTATCTCCTGGACCATTAACCCCCATGCCTGCAATACTTCTGGGAGTTTGGCATCCCTTCTAGTACTACGTATGTGCCCCTCCTCCACCAGTGCCCATTTCTTCAGGTCCACTTTCCAGCTCACTATTAGCGACCATATAAACACTCCTGCCGAGCAATCAGAATATGAGCGATATTTATAAACAGCAAATATAATGTTAAACAGAATTCATAAAGCAGGTATGAAAGCAAAAGCCCAAAATTTCATCCAATAAGTTTTCCAGACTCCCGGGTCTTGTAATACATTGATCCGTATTTTAATTTCAATTCTCAAAGTTCAATCCAAGCGATGTTCAAGTCAAGATTCAATCCAAGGTTCAAGATACAATGTTCAGAAAATAATCAAAACTCCCAAAGAAAACAATCACTGCAGCCAACACGTGTTTCGTAGGGCATTAATCTCATGCCACATAACTTCCTCAGGGCTTTTCTTTCCTATTCTTCATTCCCCACGTTTATTTATATCATTAATCGGTTCCAGGATTTGCAGGAACAATATCTCAGCGCGAAGGGGTTTGTTGCAATTAACTTCCGATACCCATATTCTCGTTTTTCTACACCATATCTTCTTAACAGGTTCTGTATCCCCCCTCCAAGGACTCCAAGTATCCCTTGTCCGGCTCCCTTTCCAGCCTAGTAGCAATCCATTTAGATACGTGAGGACTTTACTTTAAGCCATACTCTTAGCTGTGCGCCCTACTTCCCTGTTACCTAACTAGTTTGTTCACTATTAGCGACCCATGTTGTGCCAGCCAGTGGATTGCTATTCGCCGCCTAGCCGTCACCCGCCCCAATACCAGGAACTTACTACTTATTTTGCGTTTAGGGTCTCAGGGAATCAATCCAAGGATACAAGTGCACACCTCCAGGGCAACGCTCCATCCCGTTATTCTATGCAGGTCCTCAAGCATTGCTGTCCAAAATACCTGGATCGTCGACATGACAAAATCATATGTGGGAAATCTACTTGTTCATAGTGGCATCTGGGGCACCTCAGGTCTCTCGAACTGTCAATAGTATGTAGGCGCTTGGGTGACAGGTATGTCATGTGAACCATATTGTATTGTATCTGCTTAAATCTATTAGTGACCGCCTCCTTGCGTACTCCCTCCTGAATTTTCTCCCACTCCCATGGTGTAATCTTCTGCGGGTTCACCTCCCGCCATCTGCCTTCCACTTTGAGAGGTGCGCCTTTTCTGTCTTCCCTTAAAGCCCTATACAAGTGAGTGACAAGTTTCCACCCTCCCGCCATGGTAATCATCGTGACCAGGGTACCTGTGTGTTCCGGGGCTTCCGGGAACGTAGGCTATAGCTGTTTTGCCATTTCTGCTATTTTGGCATATTGCAAGAATTGCCACGATCCCAATTCAAAAGAGTCCATTGCTTCCTGGTTCTTTATGAACCGCTGTTCCGGGTATAGGTCCGATAGCATAAGACAGCCTCCCGCCTTCCATTTGTCAGTAGACATGACGCCCTCGATGAGCACGGAAGGCGGTATCAGCTAAAAGTCTGCCTCCCGGGCGAATGGTCACACCTGGATAATTCGCTTAACCACCCTGGCCCATAATGGCAGCCAGCAATCCGCCCATTGGGGGACATTGCCTCTGGTGTCCCTTCGTGTGCCATTAGAGCGCTCCCAGCTGTCGGTCCCCATATGTGCCGGCCAGGAGCAAACGTTCTCATGAAGGGTTTGTCTTGAGCCAAGTCACTGAGTGCTGTAATTGGGACGCAAAATAATAAAGTTCTAGGTCAGGGATTTCCAAACCACCCCTACCCGAGGTGCGTTTCATGACTTCCAGGCTTACCCGACAACATTTTCCATTCCAGAGTAATTGCAGGACCAGTGCATCGAGGTCCTTGAAGACCTGGTGCGGGAGCTCAAAGAAGAAGCCCTGCATTGTGTAAAGACATTGGGGTAACACCACCATTTTAATCAGGGCAATCTTCCCCATCAGTGAGAGCTTGAGCATGTTCCAAAAATCAACACTGCCTCGGAGACCTCTAAGTATCCTCCCCATATTATGCTGATAAAAAACTTCTCTGTCCCTACTTATCCAGATCCCAAGATAACGCAACACATCGGGCACCCAGGCGATCCCCATCTCGGAGAGTTGGACTCCGCCTCGTTCAGCCTACTACCCCACCGGGTATAGTTGTGATTTGGCCTTATTGACATGGAGTCCAAAAACCTATGCAAACCGTGCCAAAGCCGCCATCAATATCAGAAGCGAGTGGGTTGGCTCCCGCAGGTACACCTGTGCGTCGCCGGCATACAGTGATACAACATGTTCCAGGGCTCCAATTTTAATACTATGCCCCTGGAGGACCCCACGAAGATGGCATGCTAATGGCTTCATCGCCAGGGTGAACAGCAAGGGGAAAGCGGACACCCCTGTTGCATCCCCCTGGCTATTGATATCACATCCGAGTCATAACGTCCCGTAAGGACCCTTGCCACCGGCCGAGTATAGATGAGTTTCATCCAATTCACAAACCCCTCACCGATCCCCATTTTCAACAGCACCAGTCACAGATATTCCCACATGAGCGAATCGAACGCTTGTTCGATGTCCGGGAATACCAGGGTATTCTGCTCGGCTCCACCCTCTAGCGATTGCATGACATGGGCCAGGCAATGGATATTCTGCAGCGTGTTCCTTCCTGGAATAAAACCAGACTGGTCGTCATGCACCAGTCGTCTAAGATACAGAAGTAAGTATTCCGAATACAATACAGCCAATGCGTTTCTGGGGTGTAGCTGACTAGGGCACAGTGTAGTCTCTTTCTGTAGGTTTATTTATACAGGTCCACAATAGGACTAGTCATTGCACATTTTTTCCTATTTCATGTCTGGGCGCACTTGTTGTTCTTCTGATAATATCTTGAATCAATTTCAATAATAGAGGTTTTTGTGTTGAGCTATCGAGGTTGTGATATGAATGGGAGTTATAATGGTGTAAAGAGATGGGGAGAACCCGTCACAAGATTGAGTTTTGGTGATCGCATAGAATACATGGCGCAACATAGTAGTGGATAAAAGCTAGTGTAAAGTTATTGAGGACAGATTCGGTTGATTGACATTAGCACAAAGCCAATACTTATATTGTTTTGGCAAGGGAACATATTCCGGTTTTAAATGTAAAATTCAGGGGAAATTGGAGGTCCATATGGAGAGGCAGTGCCAGAACAATAGTAGGGTACTTCCGCGATAGCGTTATTAAAACACGCGGCCAGCCTGATAGGTGACTGGGAATATATACAACTATGAGTTGATTGGCTGGAGTGGAAACTACGGGTTCAACCCTCCTCTGAGGAGGCAAACGGGAGGTAAATTTTGGATTGGTAGATGAATTATGGAGAGGGCATTGGTTGCACTGTGTCCCTGCTCCTAAAGTAGGTCGGAGAGAGAACTGCGAGTTTTCATATTGGAACAAGGTGATTGGTTAAGCCAACAACAGGAATTACAAAGGTTCAAGTTCTCATTGGACGCTAATAATGAGACCTTCGGGATGGGTTTGTGTGTAACATCACGGCTGGCGGACCATCGAGAAGACTTCGATAGCTTGGCCAAGGCGGGAAATTTTGTCACCGCTGATTGGTTATGTTTGCATTTAAAAGGGGCCCGCGCGAAGCAGACCGGTGCACATTGGATTCGGAAATGCCCGATGTCACCGGTCTGGATCGCACTTGGATAAATACCCGTTTTATACAAGGTAAGAGGCCGGGAGGGCTAGTACAGGATTACACTTAGCTTAGGTGGACAAGATTAGTCCATTGATATTTGTCGTTTTATATTTACATAGGCACAGAAGGATTTTGGATTCCTTTTTGAGGTAAATGGAAGTGTGGGTAATTTTATAACTTTGAGGATATAATGTTTATGGCTGAAGGTTTATTTCTATGATTGCAGGATACGTTGAATTGAGAACTGTTGTAATAGCGAAGGTATTTGACTCCATACTTGCTTAAGTAGAGGTAAGCGAGATGATTGATTCTCATGGTGGGTTTTGGGGTAGCTCACTATGCTGAGCGTGTAGCAGAAGGATTCAGGATTTCTTTTCTTTGCTCACAGATTCCACGAAAATAAGATATAACGAATATGTGTGTCCAGGCCTGAATAGGGTGTACATTGTTGAAACAAAGGTGAGACCTAGGTTTATTCCAGTACACATAGATGAGTCGAAGTGGTCTGCATGTGCACCTAATATTGAGTGCGAATGGACTTGCAAAAAATTGAATGGTCATAGTGGACGTGCTCGGTTAAAATAAATAAAAAAAAAACAACATGGTATGTCGTCAGACTTGTAGATATGGAAGGTATATAAGGGGATCTCTTGTTAATGGATATTTGAACACTAGAGATGCCTTACGAGAATTAATGCTTACCATTAATGTTGCTTGATAGAAAATGTAATTCTTTTGCAGAATTTATGAAAATTTGGAATTTATAACTGGCTTCCCCTTTACTGTGCAAAGTGTTTCTTCCTTTTTTTGAGGTAGGCTGAACAGTAATGGAAGCTTTTTCAGTATATAGTGCATAATGGGTATCTACGATATGCGCGGGAATGAGGATGGAGAGAGCACTGTGTTGAATTGTAAATAGAACCCTGACAGAACAGACCTGTTTATTCAATCAATCAATCAATTCAACTTTATTCAGTTAAAACAAATAACCATAAAAGTACATATAAAATTTCATCAATCAAATGTAAAAGTACATTACAGAGAAAAAAGTAAAGGTCAACACAAGAAAAGTTAATAAATTTACAAATTTCTCAGATACAAATTGAATTACGTAACCTAAAATTTTTTTTTTTTAAATTCGGAGATAGATGCCACAATCAGGATAACATCCAATTTCTGTAATATTAAAAAAGTTGGGCGGCAGCGATTAGCTTCCATCTCTTTCAGGATGGGGACAATCAATCTTTTTTGAGGTAATATGTAAAATTTGCAAAAGAATAAGACATGAATATCCGATTGTTCGGATAAATGATCACATGAGCATTCAATTAAATCACGTGACCAGGAATTCTTAACGGGGAAACTTATAACTCTAAAAAAAATATTTAACCTAAAACGAGTTAAGAAAAACCGCTCTTGTTCACTCATGGTAAGGGTTAGGTATGGTTGTATTTTACCAAGGGTCAATATCAGTTGGTGAGCTACAACAGTCTTTTTCTTTATTTCCTCATTTGCTCTGATATCTTCCAGGTAACGCATGCATGATACTTTCAGAGATTTCCTTGAAATATTAAACATTGAAAGTGGGTCATCATAATAGTTCTGACAGCCCAATTTCACAAGGAAGTCTTTCAAAAGGTACGTGTACGGGACTAATTAGACAGCTACGGAAACTGGTTCCCCTTCTTTCTACTTCTACACTCCGTACGATAGTCTCAGCGATTATAATCTCTAGGCTAGACTATGGGAATGCCCTCTACCTGGGTCTTCCCCAGGCATTGATAAGTAGACTGCAAGTGGTCTTAAATGATGAAGCTAGATTGATCTTCAGGTTGCCGAGACGGACCCATGCCTCACCACTGTTGCATAAATTGCATTGGCTCCCCATAAAACAGAGAGTGAAATTCAAGAACCTCTGTATAGCCCATAAAGCTATACACAGCCTAGCACCTGTCTATATAAAAGAACGCCTTGAGGTTTATACTCCTGGACGTGCATTAAGGTCTTCTGAGGGGTATACAGACAAAATATCGACTCCAAAATATCGACTGGACATAATATCGAGTTTTAAATATAGACTGGACAAAATATCGACTGGACATAATATCGACTACAAAAATATTGTTTTTCAGGTAAGTGAAGTAATATCGACTGTATAAAATATAGATAGCAAAAATATCGAATTTTTAATAATATATAATATTTTATAGTGTATTTTTATGTAATAATATGTGTGAAAAGTGTGTATTAATGTTATAAAATATTTTATTAAATGAATTTTGTTTTTATAATATTTGCGTAATGTAATTCTGTGGCGGGTTGTGGGTTTATAGGGGAATAGGGTGGGAAGTAATTTAATAATAATTAATTAATTAATATATGTTTGTTAATATTTTTAATTAATAATTAATTGATAATTAATTAATATTAATTAGTTAATTAATTAATATAATTTTGAACATATTTTGTCTCAGTAATTAATTGGTAATTAATTAATTGTAATTAGTTAATTACATTAATTAGAGTAAATTTTTAATATATATAATTTTGTGTTATTTTTAAGTAATTAATTGGGAAAAAATAATATTAATTATTAAAATAATTACAGCTAATGTGCTAATATATTTACTTTATTGTTATTGTTAATTAATAATTAATTGGTAATTAAATAATATTGATAAATTTTGGGTAAAGGAGCATTTTTAGGGTTCAGGGTCAGTTTTCAGTTTTAGGGTAAAGGGGCATTTTTAGGGTTCAGGGTCAGTTTTCAGTTTAAGGGTAAAGGGGTATTTTTAGGGTTCAGGGTCAGTTTTCAGTTCATGGGTAAAGGGGTATTTTTAGGGTTCAGGGTCAGTTTTCAGTTCATGGGTAAAGGGGTATTTTTAGGGTTCAGGGTCAGTTTTCAGTTCTTGGGTAAAGGGGTATTTTTAGGGTTCAGGGTCAGTTTTCAGTTCATGGGTAAAGGGGTATTTTTAGGGTTCAGGGTCAGTTTTCAGTTCTTGGGTAAAGGGGTATTTTTAGGGTTCAGGGTCAGTTTTCAGTTTTTGGGTAAAGGGGCATTTTTAGGGTTCAGGGTCAGTTTTCAGTTTTTGGGTAAAGGGGTATTTTTAGGGTTCAGGGTCAGTTTTGGGTTTTTGGGTAAAGGGGTATTTTTAGGGTTCAGGGTCAACAAATAAGATTGTAAAAAATTACTACTTTGAACAGAGCAATTATCAAGGACTGCCTTCTATTGGACCAGCATTTGAAGATCCCCTGGATCGGTTATATTATTGACCATGTACAAAATTTATTTGGTATTAATGTTGTAATGGACCCCTACAGGCTTTCGGAAATCTCCAAATCCGATGTGAAAACTATATTTTTAAACAACTGTAACGAAAGGCATCATTTAGAGGACTCTAAATTAACAACTTGTGTACTATACAATAATTTGAATGAATTTACAGGTTTCAGACCATATTTATCACAGGTGACTAGATCCTCACACCAGTTTGTTTTGACCAGAATGAGGATGGGCATAGTACATCATCTGGTCGCGTGGCCTAACATCAAATCGCGCCCTGTTGGTCCCTGTAAATGTGACAATAAGTCCGAACAATGCACTAAGCACTTTATGTTAACTTGTGATTTGTACACTGAGTTAAGGAAATTCTACCTGAAGCCATTATTCATTAGATTTGGAGTGAGAGACACAACAGAGGCTATGAAAATGATTTTTAATCTGAACCATGCTGACATCTGTTTTTTCACTGCATCCTTTTTATATAAAGCGATTAGCGCCAGGAAAAGTATGTGTTTTTAAAAATTAAAATTTCTGTACATTTTTAAATATTTTAAATATTTATTCCATCCCCCTCTGGATATTTTGTAATATGAGTATTTTGTTAGTTGATGTATATGTATATTTATATTTGCCTCCAAGAAATGTATGAATTGCCGGTATTATTTGTGCTTTTATGGACATGTTTCTTAAATGTTCCGAATAAAGCTTTATGAAATGAAATGAAGTAATTAATTGGGAAAAAATAATATTAATTATTAAAATAATTACAGCTAATGTGCTAATATATTTACTTTATTGTTATTGTTAATTAATAATTAATTGGTAATTAAATAATATTGATACATTTTGGGTAAAGGAGCATTTTTAGGGTTCAGGGTCAGTTTTCAGTTTTAGGGTAAAGGGGCATTTTTAGGGTTCAGGGTCAGTTTTCAGTTTAAGGGTAAAGGGGTATTTTTAGGGTTCAGGGTCAGTTTTCAGTTTTTGGGTAAAGGGGCATTTTTAGGGTTCAGGGTCAGTTTTCAGTTTTTGGGTAAAGGGGTATTTTTAGGGTTCAGGGTCAGTTTTGGGTTTTTGGGTAAAGGGGTATTTTTAGGGTTCAGGGTCAACAAATAAGATTGTAAAAAATTATTTTGATTATTTTCATTTATTATTTAATTATTATAATTTAATTTAAGTATTTTTAAGTATATTTTAGTAATTAAAATTTAATATTAATTTAATTTAACACTGTTTTTAATAAAGTCGATATTTTTTACATCTATATTATTGTTAACGATATTTTGTACTCGATATTTTTGTACTTACCTGTTTGTAGATACAAACTCGATATTTTGACTGTCGATATTTTGTCAACGATATTTTGGCAAGTCGATATTTTGTCCCTCGATATTATTTCAGTGATCCCTTCTGAGGCACAACTGTTGTCATGTCCTTGGTACAAACTGTACTCTAAAGGCGGTAGATCTTTCTCAGTGCTGGTTCCGCAGCTCTGGAACAAACTACCAGAGCATCTCCGCAAAGAATCCAACTTGCTCCACTTTCGGAAATCGCTCAAAACTCTCTTGTTTAATGAAGCATTAAACACAGTTTAACCTCTGATGACCCGTGTGCCTTTAACTCACTCAGCTGCCGCTTTCTCTTCCCTGGGCCCAAGCGCTAAGAGACCTGTTGGTGATTTGGCGCTATATAAATCGAAATTAACATAACATAACATTACATAGACAAGCCATCGCATCCTACCCACATGATTCTAAACTTAACACATCTTTTAAAATAGCGCGGTTCAATACAGACTCATCATTGGTCCAAGCCCTGTGCCACAGTAATATTGGCTGGACCCTAATTGTGTCTTCGATGAAGGATTGACCAAGTTCCATATGACAAATATAGCTTGAGACACTCTCAGGTACAGCTAAGATGTACCTCAAGAACATATTTTCTACAAGCTGAATTGATTTTATATTGGCATAACCCATATACCAGCACAGTAGACATCATTTGAAATGCAAGTCGCATTAAAAATTCTTAAAAGTTCCACTTTTGTTTTTTTCCCCATTTTTAAAAAAAACATTTTGAGGGCCATAATCGATTTACCAAACAAAAGTTTCCTTGCTTTTATTGCACTTGCCCATGTGCCAGCTTCGTGAAACAAAATGCCTAAATATGAAAAGGTGGGGGTGCAATCTAAGGGACTATTGTTAATATACATAGCCCTCTTCTTTTTGTTAGAGCCAGAGCCACAAATCATTGAAAATGTTTTAGTGCAGTTAATGTTTAGATCTAAATTTGACATAAAGGTGTTAAAAGATGTTATTAGACCTTGTAGTGCCATAGGCGTCCGAGCCATGATAACCACATCATCTGCGTAAAGAAGACCTGTTTATAATTTTTTGCTTATATTTTGTTTATAGATTTCTTATAATTGGGAAGCCAAAAGCTACTGTTCACAATATAAAGATACATATCGTCAGTCTGCTCTTATACAGTTAAAACTCTTTTGAGGTAGGCCACCAAGATTCTCTTTACTAAAAATATGGGAGAACGTGAGCTGAGATAGAATACATTTACCACTAGATGTCAAGATGTTGTTTTAAGTGATTGTATATGGAATTGATGTCTAAATAAGTTTGTTAAATAGGCAGGTATATATGAAGATGCTATCATTTTGAGTCAATAATGATCATGTTCTTATGTAATCAAATGTTCTCAAATGAGACTGATTTTGCGCTTTTGAACTTTTTGTTTCTGCAGCCCTGATGATGTCCGTTGTCGGATGAAACGCGTTGGCTGTATTGTATTCTGAATACTTTATTCTTATGGATTAATTTGGAGAATTTGATTTTGTTGAAAAGTTGTTTCCATCACTTCATGAACTTGACTTCAATAAAGAAACTTTGGAATCAACAACTTTGAACTTACAACATATTTTTGAATAATACTACGGTCCTTCAGTTTGAATAGTGATTTTCAGGAATGGCTGGGGTCCAAACGGTAGATCCCTTGAGGTCGAGCGCACAGACTTTTTGAATTGGTGGACTAATACAAATTCATATAGTCATTTCTCTGTGCTTATCCTTTCACCCATACCGTTACTTTTGCAATTGTAAGATACGGAAGTAGTCTGTTAGCCAGTACCTGACTAATGACCTTAAGGTCTACATTGAGCATAGAGATCAGCCTATAGGAGGCCGGGAGCAAGTGATCCTTGCCCGGCTTGGGGATCATCACAATCAGCTCTTCACGCATGGAGGCAGGTAATATGCCTGTCTCCCCAGCTTCCATAACAATATCCAGGAGCCTAGGAACCTGGGTTCCCCCGAATTCTTTATACAGCTCTGCAGCCAGAGCATTTGCGCCAGGGGATTTAGCTGTTTTCTAATGAGCGATCGCCGCTCTCACCTCCTCTCCTCTAAAGGGTGCCCCAAGGGGCTCCTGACTTTCCGGGTCAAGGCAAGGCAGGTCCACCTCGGCAATGTGGGCCTCCAGAGCCTGTGAGGCAGCATTGGGCTTGGGCTCAGAATACATTTTTTGGAGGTGTGTGGCGAATACCATGTTTATCTCATGCTGGGTATAGACCAACCGACCCTGAGAGGATTTAAGGGCCAGTATCGGGGTAGGCTGAGTCTCCTTCCTAATCAGGTGTGCCAGTAGGCGTCCGGCTTTGTCACCCTCAGTGTAAAAGCGATATCTGCTCGTGGACCTATTGTATTTCCCCAGTGACTCCCAGAGATCCCCTACTTTTGTTGTTGTTGCTCTGTCCATTTGGCTGGTCCCCCTGGGTCTGTGGGAAGGGCTGCCTCTAAGACTTTTAAGCGGTCTTCCTGATGTGTTAGGTCCCGTTCTAGCACTCTTCTCACCCCCACCTCCGTGGACATGCATATTCCCCTCAGCACCACCTTCATTGCGTCCCATTCAAACGCCCTCAAACTAGCCGTGTTCCAGTTCTCCTCAACATAGCCTTCTAATCCTGCTGTGATTTTTTTCCTTATAAACCAGGTCTGTCAACGCCTCGGTGCTAAGTCTCCACAACGGTATTTTAGAGCACGGGCGGCCCAAAGTGTAGGCCACCAGCAGGGGAGAGTAATCGGACAGATAGCGGGCCAGGTACTGTGTCGCTAGAATCCGACCGGCCGCCGCTTCCTGCACAAAACAGTTATCCAGCCTGCTGTACGTATTAGCTGCCGGAGTATAACAGGAGTACACCCCGCTATCCGGGTTGCGGTGCCGCCAAATATCCAGCAAGTGGTAATTACTAAGCATTTGTCGCAGGGGTTCGCGAGTCTTGGGCTTAGCGTCCACTTTTGGAGGGTGTTTATCCCGTTCCCCTTCGAAGACACAATTAAAGTCCCCAGCTATGATCAGTTCCACATCAGGTGGCAAATCTAGTTTCCCCAGCACCATACCTAAAAATTCCCCATCATTGGTGTTTGGGGCATAAACATTCACAAAACGCATGTGCCTCCCATTCAATGTCCCCTCCACCACCACGTAGCACCCCTCTGGGTCCGGACTACTTTTCAAAACTTTAGAGGGGAACCCAGGCCCCACCCATATAAGTGTCCCCCCTTGCAAACCCCGAGTAGGAGGTCGCAAAAAACTGGCCGCTCCTCCGCCTTCGGACATATTTCAGGCAATCCCCCCAGAGATGTGTCTCTTGTAAAAAGGCCATGCTTATCTTGTACCACCTAAGATATGTTGCTATCTGAATCTGTTTGATTCTATTGTTGAGCCCCCTAACATTCCATGTTAAAAGTTTATAGGTCTGCTGATCGCCTGCCATAGGTAGAGATTACTGGGTGCCCATGACCCTTGGCACAGACGGGGGATGAACTGTAAGGCGTAGTGTTGGGAACCCCTCATTTCCTCCCGAAAGCTCTCATGACCTCTGGTGACCTGGCATAAAAACATCCCCAGCAAAGAACAATAGTGCAAAACAATGTAAACATTCCCCCCCAGCCTCAGGCAGTGAAATCTCATTCTCACAGCCCAACCCTGGTCTGAGGACGCAGAACTCAGACCCATAGCCACCACCCCTCCTTAAACCCCCCACAACATTGGAAACAACAATAACAATTCAGTGCCAGGCCTACACATCACACTATAGTCGGAGTGCCTAGACGGCAGAATGGCGGAATAGCGTCCCACCCTATCAGCTACGCTCCCACCCGCTCTTTGGTCCCTGCAAATGAGGATCCCCCTCCATCATTTCGCAGCAATGTCATGCCACCGCCCCAATGAGGTCCGTACTCACACTGTCTTATGTAGTCCCGCCGACCAACAGTCCCACACATGGCAGTCCTCTTACTCATATTTAGGTGGCTCAGGAACCGCTCGCAATCTGGTCGACAGTGCCTTCCGGTTCAGATTGAGTTTCCTGGACGAGGTACAATGGGGAAAACTGATTTTAGGTTGGTATGCCCCCTAACTCTTCCCTCAGTGTGCCATCCGGCCCTACCAGGATGCGACCTCCATCTGGCTCCCGCTGTGACTTGGATCGCTGTCCACCAGTGCGGCGATGCTGATTCCGTTGTCCACCGCTCCGTCTCCTCTGCTCTTATCATCCGTGCTGTAGATCCTGCCCTGCCAGGCCCAATAAATCCATCCATTTCGCGGCCTCTTGCGGGGTATTGAAAAAGTGGACCCTGTCTGTGCATTGTACTCTGATCCGGGCCGGAAACATTAGGCTGTACTTTATATTAAAATCTCGCAGCCTCCGCTTGACCCTCAGAAAGTCATTCCACAGGTCTTGCACTTTCTTGGTGTAGTTGGGTAAATAGGAATCTCATGGTTTTCAAACTTGGGGGGACCATTCTTGCGGATGAACTGCAGGATCATGCCCCGGTCCCTAAAATTAAACAAGTGAGCGATCAGAGTCCTAGGCGGCGCCCCTGGTTTCGGGGGGGACCAAGGGAGCGGTGGGCCATTCCACCGCAAACATCTTGGATAGTCGAAGACCTGGGAGGGAGGAACCGATCCATTTTTCCAGAAATAAGTCCACTACCGGTGCCTCCGCCTTCTCCGGAAAGCCCAAACATTGGAGCACCCCTCAGCATCTTCTTCCCTATCCTTGAGGCGAGAGGTATGCTCCTTAAGTACAGACACCATCGCTTGCAAGTGTTGGACCTCTGTCCCCAAGGAGGTCAGGTCCCCCTCCGTTGTAGTGGCACGATCTGCCATCTTCCGTTGGTCCAGGCGCAGGTGATTTATGTCCATGGCCATGCTGTTCATTTTTGATTCCAGTGCTGCTCACAAGTCTCTAATGGACTCTAGGATGTCAGCCTTATCTTGGGCCGCTGATCCCTGCGGCTGTCCATGCTCAGGATTCGATCTGATGCTCTCCAATAATGTTGGCCCTGGGACCGTAAACTGCATAATTTTATTTGCTTGTGCTCCTCGAAGGGGTCGGTCCTTCCCCATCTCTAGTGCGGGCCTGCCAAAGGTTGTCTCTGGGGCTTTCCACTCCGCTATCCCAGGCATAGAAAGTCACCCGACTTTCCGAGTCGGGTGACTTTCCAAGTCGGGCCCGGACTCAAGTCAGTCTGGGCCCGAGAGGCATGTGCGTGGGTCTCCCACTACTCCCATTCCGCCGGTCGGCCGGGCGTTGCCCGGAGAAGTATTCCGCTTGGCTCTCAGCATCCGCCCCAAGGCCAGTTAGGGCCGTCTCAGGAGTCACCGTCCAGCAGGGGTCCAGCTGTGGCCCCCGCAACTTCTTATCCTGTACCTAGGGTAAGCATGGGCGGAAAATCCGTTTCGCTCGCGGATTTTACGGATTTTCGGTAAATTCGCAATCCGCGAGATTTGCGAATCTCCCGCAAAATCCGCAAATCCGCGAGCAGAGGATTTTGCTCGCACTGTTCGCACTGTTCGCGTGAGTTCGCGCCCCGCGAATAAGTGCAAAATTGCAGAAATACGATCTTAGCAAAACTGAAACTACTTACCAGGTTCAAAAGTTCAGGCTCATCATTAGTAGCCATTTCCTGTAGTGCTTCCTGAGGGGCCCCTCCAGAGTTCAGTTGCCAGTTGCAACTATTATGTGACCCTGCTCTGAACCTCAGAATAGTTACACATATGCCACAAAGGTCCTGAATTACAGCTAAGGGAGACAAGCAGGAGCCAGGCTGGAAGTTCAAATCCATTAATCAGCCCCTAATTCATTATTGTCAGTTGGGGCAGGGCAGGTGTTGTAACTAATATTGCAACAATGAAAGCACTTAGCAAGTGCAAAAGATCACTAATCAGGAAGCACTAAGGAAGCAGGTGCCAGCTAAAAAAATATTCTGTGACACATTAATCAGCCCCAAATTAATTCAGGTCACTTGAGGCAGGGAAGGTGTGCTTGCGTTGCCATAATAATGTACACTGACTGGACAACCAGAGGGTGCTGTGATGAAACAGAGGGTGGCATGGGTGGGCCAGAGGGTGGCATGAGTAGTCAGAGAGTGGCAGTGGTGACAGAGAGTGGCAGTGATGAAGAAGAGTGTCCCAAACAGGCTGGACACATAGAAACAACAAAACTTGCGACCCGACAGGTAAGTTCGCAATTTGCGACATTGTACAAAACCCTCGCGAACTGGCAGAAACCCGCGCAAACACAAAAAAAATCCGCAAATTCGCGAGAATTCGCGGATTTTGCGGATTGCGAGTTCGCAAATCCGCAAAATTCGCGAACGCGAGATTCGCAAAATTCGCCCATGCTTAACCTAGGGTGATCCCCTCACCAGTCTCCAGGGAGGCACCCACTAGCATAGGCCATCCCAGGAGAGTAGGAATCAGCCCCCCTCTGCAGCTCATCCACAAGCAGAGATCCAATCCCCTGCAGCCGGCAGCCTGTCCACGTATAGCTTATGAGGCCGTCAACTGTCCTTCTCAGGCGAGCGCACTGCCGAAGCTGGCCATGTCTGGCCCTTCCCAGGTCCCGTGTCCGCGTGCAACGCGCCCTCAGGCACCGTCAGCAACCCCAGGCCCGCAAGTTGTCCCAGCTCACTCCTCTGGCTGACAGACCCCTCCGGACCCCTCACTCCAGGTCTCGGGCCTTCGACGGCTCCGCCGCGCCAGTGTCCTCAGCAAGTCCCTGTCCCCGTCAATCTCGAGGCGCAAGGCCCTGGCCTTTCCCTGAAGGGGTCCCCGTGGGTATTTAGGTTGTATGGCAATCCGCTCTGTGGATCGCGCCGCTGCAGCCGCTGATGCCGCCGGGAGGAGCTCAGTCGAAATGGGCCTACCTCGGCCCTCCGAAGCCCTAAGGCCGCGTTGGATCTGCCCCCGGGCACCTTCCCAGGCAGCAGCAAGCAGGCGTCTGTGGACCTCACCTCCAGCTCATTGTCCACCAAGGGCCCTCCTCAATGCGGCAGGATCTCATGGCCGCAAGCGGCCCCTTGACACAGGTCTACGTGGCGAGGCCGACCCGGCACAGGCGTCCAGAAGCAGGCAGTCAGGCCGACGCTGTCCGCGCTGCCATTTTACTGGAAGGACGATCGCCGCCATGCCGAGGGAAAAAGACGGTTTTCCAGGTCCGCCAGCAAGGGGAATTGCACTCGGTCTGGAGTCACGGGACCAAGGGGGGTTACGAGCCCCTTTTGTGCGAGGATGGGCACTATTCCGCCAGGATATAGGTAGGATTTCGTCTCATGGGGCAGGAGCTGCTCTAACCCACATCTAGCCTGCCATGCGTACAAGCCACGCCCCCTACTCAGGAAGTTATGTTACTTGCATTTTTTCCCTAATAAACTCATGCATACTCTAATGCCTCACTCTGAAGATCGCAAATACAACACCAAACCCGCTTCAACCGACCATTCTTACTGATCCCCTGGCAGGAAAAATAATGTTATTCATGATTTCCTCGACTCTAGCACTAATCAGCACACCTTTCCTTTCGTTCAGATTTTTTGTTTGATTCAACATCTGCTGGAAAAAATACAATAACAATGGCATGTGCCTCCTGACATTTTTTATACTAGACAACACTCTATTTCAGCATGTCACCTTCTCTTCCTATGGTAAGGTCTCCACATTGGACCCAATTTTCGCAAAGAAACACTACAAACTCATCTCTAATCTCTTCAAATTGAATTAGTCAAACAAATTAGTCATTGTTTTACAAATACTAACCTTAATACACCCTCTCTATGCTAAACCGCAGACGTAGATTTAAAATCTAGAGACGCAATACACAATGACACCGATCAGTGAGTGGTATGACTAACAGCTTTAACTTTAACGCATGCAAAACGAAGCATGCACAAATGAGCAAACAGTCTCCCAGTGTTTTTCTGTGCAATCAGTTTCTTTCGGTACACCCTGTGTCTGTGCCCTACTTTATTTACCAAAGTTGAAGAAAGTGCTCTTTTTAATTGCGAGAGCCTATGATGGTGGTACACTGCAGAGCAGCAAGATAAAAGTAATAAGGCACAGATATAGGAGGCATAGAAAGAGGGAGACGCGGGCACATGGTCTGGATGCATTTTTAAATGCCTGTATTAGCATGCATTAACACATTAGGGCCTAGATGTATCAAGATTCCATTTTGCGAATCTTAAATAGCGATTTTTTGCGAATCGCTATTTAGAATTCGCAAAATGGAATGTATGTAAAAAATTGCATTTTTTTAGCGATTCCTTATTTATCTTTATTTGCGAATTCGCATTTTGCGAATTCGCAAATAAGGAATAATTCCCCATGCATTCCTATGGGCCAGGAGGCCCATAGCAATGATTGTGCAGTAATTCTCAAATTGCGAATTCGCAATTTGCTAATCGCAATTTGAGAATTATTTCAAGGGTGCAGGGGTGTCTCATGGACACCCTGCTGCACCCCTGAAACTTACATGTGTGTGCATATGGCACACATACATGCCCTATGGGCATGTATGTGTGTCACATGCCACCTTCAAAATAGTCATATTTTGTTTTTTAAAAGGATTTCGCAAATTAACACGAACCTCAAATTGGTGTTAATTTGCGATTCCTTAACCCGAATTCGCAATTTTAAAAAGTTTCATACATGCCATTTAAGGAATCACAAAATTGCGATTCCTTAAATGCATAAGCAAAATAAGGAATCGCAATTTTTTTGCGATTCCTTATTTTGCTAATTTCTGATACATCCCAAAAGATGCAAAATGTCAGTTTACGATTCCTTAAGGCCGAAATTCGCAGAATTTCGGCCTTAACGAATCGCAAAAGGCTTGATACATCTAGGCCTAGGTCTTAATCAAAATAAATAGAGGGAGGGTTAATGCGAGGTGGGTAGGGGTGACTTCCACCTCTAGGTCACTCATACTTGTAGAGATCCTACCCATGAAGTAGATTATGTGTTTGGAAAACATCTGAGGGGGAGTACAGCATGCCAGAATGTGGGAGAATAACAATGGCAATGTAAACATTTGGTTTAGTATTTTCTGAAACCTTAAATACCACAAAGTGCATAACCTTCTAAATATTCTGATGAGCACAGCAAACTCAGAACATTAGGCATTTCTGCTGAGCTTGTTCCCCCAAGTCTAATATATGCAGGTGTTCCTGTCTACCCAATGGCCAAAAGGCAGAAATAGCTCTATATAAATATGGACCCTAGACTCTTAGATCTTGTAAGACTTATAAAAATGAATTGCTATACAGAATTTTACTGACATTGTGGACTACTGTTTATGAACATCCAATGATTTCGAAGCAGGTTGCATCAAAATATTACCTCTGTTTATTTCTAATTTTATTGAGGTTTCAGCATTTCAAAAAACATAAAACACTCCATGAAGCATCAACACAGTGTACCAAATCGTCTCCCAACAGCGCACTCTAGCAATAAATATTTATTTTCTCAAACATTTTTATTATCTTGGAGGTATAAATCAAAACACTGCAAAACCAACTAATATATATTTCTGTGATACGAGTGCATAGTGAAACTTATAACGCTACAGCATAGCAAATTTGTATTTATATTCCTGTTTACACTCATCCAATGTGATCACTTATCCTTAATATGGGTCACAGCTAGGCATTGCTGTAGCCCAGAGAGCGGGTCATCGATCTTCACATTGTTTGATTGTCGCAGACAGTCGCTGATGGCCCAAAGTGCAGATCTCACATTGCCAGTGATTGCAGACAGGCAACTTTGCTAAGAAGAACAGGTACTGCTGGAGCTTCACGTTGGCAGTCATCGCTGGCGGACAAT
The DNA here is from genome assembly GCF_964263255.1 of Lissotriton vulgaris. Taxonomy (NCBI): domain Eukaryota; kingdom Metazoa; phylum Chordata; class Amphibia; order Caudata; family Salamandridae; genus Lissotriton; species Lissotriton vulgaris. The sequence goes on from NC_141693.1 coordinate 1,118,344,264, forward strand.
TTTTGGTGTGAAGAGGTCACTTTGTAGTCATAAGGAGCCCACATTTCAGAGTTTTCACCTTTTCCTGAGGAGGAGCTCACACTGATGCCAGCCAAGTGTCATGTACCTGGTGGCCACCTTTTGAGGATCAGGACTCGCTCCAGCAGAGGCCAGAAGCAGGGCTCAGTAAGGTACAGGCAGGTCCAGTTGATGCTGGTCAGCTGGACAGTTGCAGGGAGGCCTCTGTAAGCTTGTTGCATCCATGTAGCTAACACAAAAGGTCAGCCAACTGACCCTTGAAATCACTGTGTGATCAAGGCAAGTAGATCTAATCATACTCCTTCAAACAGCAAGGCAGTCCTTCCAGCAGCAGGGCAGCCCTTCTGGCAGCAGGGCAGCTTTTCTTTCACAGGTCTTTGGACCAGAGTACAGTTCCTCCCTAGCCATCCTGTCCGAACAACCGTCTCACCTAGAATTCCGTTGTCTCACTGTTTAGAAGGTCAGAAGTGACGCCATATAAATATAGACTCTAGACATGCAAAACTTCAAACAGTGATAAAGTGAAACACAACACAAAAAAACCTGACATCAATTTAGAAAATTAGAGTGAAACTTATTCTTTTATTTGACACTAAGATGTCAAAAATCCAATCAGTAGATCCAGAGAATTACAAGTTAGAAGATTTAAAGGAAGCATATCGCCAAAAGCACAAAGCGCCACATGCAGTAATCTGGTTGTGCTGGACCGGATGAAAGTCACAAGTTCAGGCCGAACACGATGGAGTGTGGGCCAGAGACAGGAACCAGGATAACCCCACTGAAGGAGTTACCTCCAAAAGTCCAGCGCCAAGAGGTTTTTTGTGGAGGAGGGGGATGCAAAGAGTAGAGAGAGGGTCGTGGATGGTCGTTGCTGTAGCATGAAGAGCAGGTCGGATGTTGTTGACGGTCATCGCTGTAGTGCGAAGATCCTGTCGGGCATCATGGATGGTTTTTGCTGGAGATTAGCTTTAGTGGACACCATGGGCTATCAATGATGTAGCGTGAAATGCAGGTCTCGCATTGCTAGGCGACTCTGGTTGTCACTTTAGTGCAAAGAATTTAGTTCACTGGAGCTTCCCTTTGGCTGGCGGCACAGTGGTAAGATCTTGGCTTGAACTGGTCTGTTTGCAGTAGCAAAGGGCTTAAAATCTCATGATTTCTCCTGTCTATTTTCTTTGACAGCAGTCTGCTAGTTTTAGAAATTTACAGAAGAGGCTATAGATCAATTATTGTCAATGACAAATAAAACACTTGATTTACAGCTTTTTTTTTTTAGGGTGTTGTAAGGGAGGGGGAAGACTTGCGGGGGAGCAGGGTTATGATTGCTCAGATTTCTCCTTCATATGAAGGGAAAGTTCAAGTAATGCCACATGGGAATCAGGAACTCCCACCAGCAGGGCTCAGGCAGGTCCAGTTGCAGATTCAGGCAGCAGGTCCTGGCAGCAGGTCAACTGGGCAGATGCAGGGAGCCCTCTGGAACTCTTTATGTCCCTGTAGCTCAGAACAGGAGGTCACTCAGCTGACCTTTGGAATTTCTTTAGCCTCAGATGAAGGGCATAGGTCCAGTCATCTGTATCAGCAAGCAATGTATCAGTGTAACAGGGCAGCAGGGTAGCAGTCCTTCTAGAATGAGAGCTCTTTAGTATTGAGACGTTTACTGAAGAGTAGGTTGTGAGGGTCCAATATTTATACCTGCTGCCATCTTTGAATTAGAAGAAGGGTCCGGAGGTTTCAACCCCCAAAGGTGCTTGAAATTTCCAATCTCCTTGCCCTAGCATGTCTGGGGGCACAAAAGACTACTGCCAAGCCCTTTGTGAGTGTGCTTGGGCAGAGTCTTTGTAATGTGCAAATGTTTTAGGTGACAGCTCCTCACCTATCAAGTCAGAGATGGCCCATTCTGTCAACACCTATTCGCCCTTTGTCTCACTGTCTGGTAGCAATACACAAAGACTACCTAACAACTACACCAAGTCATGTGACCCAGGATAGGGTTAGGAAAAGAAAATGTAAACTTTCTAAAACTGCCATTTTCAGAATTGTTACCTTAAATCCGACTTTACCATTAAAAAGAGTTTTAAAATACAATTTTTCAAACACCACACTGGACATTCCCATCTACTCCCAATTGAACATTATCACTTATTAGCTGGGATAAGGTAACCGAATGTTATCCTACGTGAGAGGTAGGCCTTGCAGTAGAGAAGAACAAATTTAAGAGCTTTTTACTACCAGGTTATGTAAAAATTAAAAGCACAAGTCCAACTTTTCAAATACACTGCACCCTGCCTTAAGGGTTGTTTATGGGTTTAACTTAGGGGTGACATATGTATTAAAAAGGAAGGTTTAGACCTGGCAAAAGGTTTAATTTGATAGGCCAAAATGTCAGTTTAAAATTGCACACACAGGCTACATTGCCAGACCTGAGACATGTTTGCAAGGCTTCATAAGTGGCTGTCACAATACATGCTGCAGGCCCATTAATAGCATTTAATTTACAGGCCTTGGGTACATGCAATACCAATTACTAGGGACAGGGTCTTACAAGTATATTAAGCATTCCAGTTGTGTGTAAGCCAATTTAACAACATTTAAAGAAGAGAGCACAAGCCCTTTACCACTGGTTAGAAGTGGTAAAGTGACCAGAGTTCTAAAAGCAGAAGAAACATGTTCAGAAAAGTGAAGCGTTAAGGCAAAGTTTGGGGAATGGCCCTACAGAAAGGGTTAAGTCCAGCACCATCTTTGCTCAAAATGTTTTATAGAACTTTGCCAAGAAGTCACAATTACAGTAAAACACTCAGTTGGGTCTTTTTCAAATGCCTACTTTTATCTTCAGTTTTACTGTAATTGTTGTTTTCCTTAATATCTAAAGTTTTCAGAGTCTAAACTTGCTCATCCAGTAGATTGGCAATGATGTTTGAGTGTAGTGTTAGTCTTTAGATTTCATATTTCACTAGGCACAAAAAATAATTCTGCAGTTGTAATTGGTAGATATTCATCATTTGGGAAATTCATAAAATTGCAAGTTTTTATGATTTTTATTCACATTTGTTGTCTTTTAAAGTCATTAATTTAGATTAAATATCAGGCCAAAAAGATCTATTTAAATGTGTTGGAGTATAGTCATTGAAAACTTACCGGTATCTTTATACTTATTGATAGTTATGGAAGCAGAAACCCATCTGCCCGTGGAGTCTGAGTTTTGGAAATTAACTTGAACATCCAAGGATTTATTGCAGAATATAGCCACTCAATTATGTTTCCCTGCACACAGGGAAGACAAAATATGCCCAACCCATTGTTTTTTAAGATTAATAATTCATTTTACGGATATATGAGTTTCTTGTAACAAGACAACGTTAGTTCTTAGTTTAGCGATGTGTGTCAATACCATTTGACATTTTTTAAGAGAACCCACACCTTTAATATGCCATCAAATGATTCAAAAAACCATTTAATGTGTATCAAGAATTCTGTAACATTTTGTGTATAATGATAACAGTCAAAAATCGATAACAATATATATATATATGATTTGATATTTGGAAAAGAAAGTAATGAGACAATAGTTAAAAAAATATTTTAAGAAATGTTGGATGTAGTCAAAAGAAAAGAAAGAATGCAGGATAGACATAGGAAAAGATGAAGTAGGAAAAAGAGGAAAGAGGGCAAAATAGACAGCAAATACACTGAAGAAAATTACAAAAAGGACGTACTTTTGTAACAAACTAGCAGCCTGCCGGCGTTCCCCGGGGGCAGAAGGGGGCTGGGGGCTGCATTTTGTGCATTTGCTTAGTCCCGGCCGGGCCCCCGCGTCCCGGCCGGCCCCCCGCCCACCCCGACATTATGTATACAGCTGCCCCCCGCCTGCCTCCCGCCCGCCTCCTGCCCGCCTCCTGCCCGCCTCCCGCCTCCCGCCTCCCGCCTCTGCCTTACCTCCGCTCCGGACTTAGCCCCCACTCCCAGGCCCCCGCCCGTACCGACATTGCCTGGACCGCCTCCCGCCTCCCGCCTCGCCTTAGTGGTAGTGTTTTTATTGTAAGTTACTTACAATAAACAAGGGTGGAAGAAACCAAATCTGGCTTTTCGAGACTGAAAAGCTGGTTGCATATCAAGAGAAATTTCTTCCATCTGCCCACTGTAGATTTGGCAAAGTCTTGCGCAAAAGCAGATTGGATCCGGACCATGAGATACAACCTTTGGCCTAGGCTGCTTTGATAACATTGGGTAGGTCACAATTTTCTAAAAAATACATTATAACTCCTCTAGGTTTCTGATAAGATGATGAAGAGTGAGAAGAATGACCAAGTCTATGTACCCTTTGTATATTTAATATGCATGGTAGGCAGGTCCAAGACCTAGGGAAGAAATGATAGGAAGGAAAATGTGGAATATGAGCCTTCCACCAGATCGTAAATGTGCAGATTATTTCTTCTGTTGCGATGCAGTATGTCTTCGGCATGATTTTTAAGGATGACATGTCAGATTGCAACCTTTTTAAGTCTGTGCAATATCTTCGAGAACCTCAACCCTCTGTTCCATCTGATTAACTCTGTCCTCTCCGTGTGTCCATTTATCATCCTGAAGTTGAAGCTGTTTATTGGTTTCCTCCATGTAAGGTTAGAGCACCTGGATTTCCTCACAGAGAAGCTCCAATGAAATTGCAGCATTAGACTTTATGGTTGAGAGATGATCCTTATTAATTCTTTTATTAGATGAGATATTAGATGTTGAAGGATCTTTGGAGGAAATTTGGTAGTAGATTAGGATGTAGTAGCAACCAAACTAGTGGAAGATGTAGAAGAATCCTGACAAGCACCAACAGTATCCTCCATATTCTCCAGAACAGAAAAGGAATCAAAAATGAACTAGCATTCGCGCCAAGAATTTTCAATTCTATTACGGACACGGAGGCGAGGATTATGCTATCTCTTTCTTTACTGTATAAATCACAGCAGCGAATAAACATACAATTTAGTATAACAATCTGCATTGTCCATGATGCTTTGCATCAGCCACGCCTCCTTAGCCCTCATAAGAGCCCTGGGAACAGTCCCATCATCCTCTTTCTTTGCTCGAACTGTAGAAAAAGTCCACTAAACCAACAATTTGAGGAACATCCTCCAACATGGAAGTTAATAGGAAACCCAGTCCAATCGCAATCCCTCAACTGGAAGAAACTTCTTACTCAGATTTCTTATCTGCACCTAGGAAAAACAAACATGAGCAACCCTCAATTCCTGTTTATTACTAGAATTCAGTATCATATCAACGGGTGGGTAAGCATGCACAATCACATTGTTACATAGCCGGGTGGGATAATCCTTGCCTCCGTGTCCTTAATAGAATTGAAAATTCTTGGTGCGAATGCTAGCTAATTTTTGATTCTATTACAGGACCAGATGCTTCGGCTTATGCTAGTTTAACGCTTTATCAAAAACAACAGATGGTATATCTCCTACTGCCTTATAATAACATTATTTGAAAGTCGATTCAGACGACCAATCAGCACAACGCATGATGTCTTGAATATTAGCTCCTAACATATAGGATTTAGATGCCATGGCACCACGCACAGAATGTGCATTAAACATTTGAATATCAGCACCAGCTTCTTTCATAATGTATCAAAGCCATCGGGATATTGTCACAGCAGACACTGGTTTAAAAGGTTTTTGCACAGCAATCAGAAGTTGGGTAGAACCCTAAGGCCGCAAAGGGCGATTACATTCCTTATAAGTTTTCAAGCATTGGACAACACATAGTTTATCAATGCTAGGAAAAGCATTATACTCAACATGTCTGTTGAGAGTTTTTGTACGTCCTGTAATAGTTAAAGAAACTCCTTCCGGTGTAAATACTCTACCTGTAATCTCCAATGCGCGAACATCGATGAACGTCTACAAGCTGACAGGCATAAAAGCATTGCTAACTTTGCAAACAACTGTTTTCGTCAAAGAAGATTATTAGATGGCCAACTATTGATGACAGTAATGACTAAAGAGACATCCCATAAACCTGAATACTTGGGTTTAGGAGGATTCACTACTCTTATGCCTTTTAGAAGTTTACATACCATAGGATGCATACCAACCAGTTTTCCGTCCATCTGAGTATGCCCCGCAGAAATGGCTGACCGGAAATTATTCACTGACCTATAAGCCAAACCGCTTGCTGCCTTTTCTGAAAGAAAATTCACATTATTGGAAAGGCCTGCCCCCACGGGATCCAAGTGCCATTCCACGCACCAACCCATCCAGCCTTTCCAGGCTGAAGATTATTGCTTCCTAGTGGAAGGGGCCCAAGCCTGCTTGATGAAGTCTGAAGCTGTCTCCGAAACTCCTGGCAACTTCCACTGTTGCCTGAAAGCCTGCATGCTATCAGCGACAATCGCCCTGATAGAATCAGAGGGTGTTGCTCCCCAAGAGGTCTCAGGAGAAGAGACTCCGACCAAGGGAGCATCCTGGGAAGATCACAGCTCATCTCCAACAGTACCGGGAACCATGGCTGCCATCTCCACAGGGGCGTCACTAATATCACTTACGCCCGTTGTCTGAGAATGTGAGAGGTCACTCTTGGAATGAGAAGGAAAGGTGGGAATGCATAGTTCACTGACCCCGACCAATCCTGCCTCCAACTGAAGAAATTGGGAAGTTGCCGGTTCAGCCTGGAAGGAAAGAAATCCGTCTGACACGGACCCCATATTTCCTGCAACCATTGGAATATGCTCAGCAGTAATTTCCAGTCGCTGTAGTCCCTAAGGTGTCTCAAGTTCCAGTACGCTATGACATTGGACTGTTGCGGAATGTATTCCGTTATCACTGTTATTTGACGACTCAGGCAATAATGCCAGAAGTCTTTGGCAATCTCCACTAGCAGAGACGACCTCGTTCCTCCCAACATGTTTATGTACCTCACTGCAGACACATTGTTCATCCGAAGAAGGATGCAATAAGAGGTCTGCTTGGGAGACAGGGTCCGATTCCCAAATGACCCTGCTAGTAGTTCTAGACAATTTATGTGCAATGCTAATTCTTGGGGAGACCACCTTCCACCTGTGGAAACATCTCAGCAGCGTGCTCCCCAACCCCAACGACTGGTGTCGGATTCGATAACCACCTCGGGCTGCAAGCCGAAAATGGCTCTTCCGTTCCACGCTTTCACATGGCCCAGCCACCAGCGCATCTCGTCCCTCACCTCCTGTGAAAGGGGAACCAGGTCTGTATAAGCCAGACCCTTCAGAAGGTGTTGTATCTTTGGCCTCTGTAATGCACTGAAGTGCAATGGTCCTGGAAAATTTGCCTGAATGGACGATGCCAGTAAACCCACTTATCTGGCGATCACTCTGAGCGAAACTACCTGCTTGCTGAGAAGTGTCACGATCTCTTTCTTCAAGTCCTTGAGCTTCAATTTTGGAAGGCTCAACTGTGCCTTCTGGGACTCTATCACAAATCCCAGAAACTCCGTTGTCTAAGACAGAGTCAGAGCTGACTTTGCATGGTTGATTACAAACCCCAGACTCTGTAAGATAGAAATGGTCCTCTGTAGGTGTTGTAACACCACCTCTGGACTGTGAGCCATGGGTGTCGTCCAGATAAATGATCAAGCGCACTCCCTGCTCCCGCAGATAAGCGACCACCGGCTTCATCACCTTGGTGAAGCACCAAGGAGCCAAGGAAAGCCCGAAAGGAAGGGCCAAATACTCGAACCACCGACCTTTCCATTGAAATTGAAGGAAACGGCGGTGCGGAGAAAAAATGGGAATGGACAGATAAGCATCCTTGAGGTCCAGTCTGACCAGCCAATCCCCATGTTGTAACAAATGCGCCAAAAGGTGGTTTCCCTCCATTTTTAAATGATTGTAGACTAGGAAATGATTGAATTCCCTCAAATTTAGCACCAGTCTGTGTCCACCACCCTTCTTCTGGACCAGAAAGATATTGCTGCAAAAGCCGTGAGGGTTGTCGTTGCATAGCGCTATTGCGTGCTTTTGTAGCAATTCTGCTATTTCGGTGTCTATAAAAGAGCACTCTTGTTGGGAAATATGGAGAGGCCCCGTGAGTGTGTCTTGACTGGATGTCCCATAAAGTTCCAGATGGAAACCCTGAACCGTCTGAAGCACCCAGGCAACCTGGGTAAAGTTGCGCCAATTGTGTAGGAAAAATTGTGTGCGACCCCCAACGGTAAAAGAGACAAATCTGTTACGCTCACCAGCGGAATTCTGTGCATGGAAGCCCGCTCTGTTGCCACCTCCATGAAACCTGTGCCTGTTGCAGCGACGAGAGGGGGTAGAATGTGCCCCCTCTAGTAGAGTCCCACTCTCCTCTTCCATGAACGTTGTCACCTCTGGGGGGACCTTAGTTAGTGAAACGGCCCGACGAGCGTCCCCTGCCTCATACGGCCCTCTTGAAAAGGCCTTGCTGAAAAACGCGCTTGCTTCCTGATTGAGCTTTATCAAGTGATGTGAAGGTCCCTACGAATTTTGACAAGTCCTTCACAAAACCGTTCCCAAAAAGGTTTCCCTCGACAAGGGGCCCTGGTTCAGCTGCCGCCAGCAAGGACTCACGCCGTTCTGTGGATATGGCGCAATTGGCATTGCCTAGCATGCAAATGGCCCTGTGTCCCTCCTGTGAGGATATCTGGATCCACTGGGGTTTTAGCCTCCTTGGCCACCAAGGCCATTTCCAGAATTTTTGCGAATGGGCCTACCACGTCAAGGAGCTTGTCCTCGCGACCGCGCCATGGGCGATCGATCCCTTTCTTTGGATTTTTGGCAAACTTTTTAAGAAAAGTAAGTAAACTAACATCTATCGCGGGAGTGTCCGCCACCTTGTCGGGTAGATCCGAGCGAGAACATTCCAACCTAAGCAGGTTCTGTACCTCCTTATCAAATCTTTTCTGCAGGTTTTCGTGCAAATATTCTGCGACCTCAGGTGCCGGAGCCCAGTCAGCTGATCTGGGTTGCACAATATCGCTAGGGTTGAATGTGAAAGGGGTATTAGTTGGGGTCTCCAGAGTAGAAGAAGCCACTTTGGCTTTCTTTTTGGGAGGAGCCTCCTCGTCAGTCGTGGTGGTATTGGTATCGGTGTTAGTGGTATCAGTGTCCACATATACCCTCTGTTTACTCTTTACCTTGCCTCCTGTGGAATACTGATGATTGGCACTCAAAGCTGGGGGAAGCAAAGTCAGTGCACTAGCATGCTGCCATTGACTCTCCTTCTCCCTTTCAGTAGCTGGTGGAGCATCTTTACATGCCTTGTCCTTCTTAAACCCATGACGCTTGGCAAAACTTTCAAGCTGCTTAGTGATTGGTTTAAGAGCAGCTGCCAATGCTTGTTGCGCAGTGTTGGGTACTGTGCTTTCAATAGCCCTGTTCACAGAGGATTGGACGGAGGCGTCCAGAGCCTCCACTATATTATCTTCAATGACAGTCCCCTGCTGTCCCTCATAATAGACATCCTCCTCATCTTCATAACGTACCCACTCTTCCATTATAATAGTGGGGCAGTGTAATCAAAGTCAATATTCTTTAGTGATGACACTATAACACATATATCTCTAGGAGGAGTAATGAGGTGGCAGCCCACTTGCACACAAAGTCACTGAAATGTACCAAGGCCCCCTCAGCAAAGCTGTACTCAAAGTATTTTAGCCTAAAATAGGCGTAGGAGCCGAAATCACACTATAAAAGGGGTGAGTGCTCACTCCTGCAGGGCACTATTCTTGCAGCCGGTCAGGCATCTTTCCTCCACCAGCCTTTCAATGCAAAACGCGGTAGAAAACTGAAAACGGGCAGTTCCTGGCGTGCGCAGCCCAACATGAGCCCAAATCCAACCAAAAACCAGCCCAATAGGATCGCGTGAGCTGCACATGTCGGACGATTACCAGCCGGCTCCTGCGGTGCGTGTGGGTGATTAGAGAAGCTCCAACACCGGGGCCTGTAGCGCGCGGCCCAAACCGGCCTTGTTCACGCCACCCCACGGCTTGGTACAGACACGCCGAGAAGCGCGTTAATATGGCAATTAACTCTGGCTGCGCCGGCAATCGGAGCAAGGCTCCCGCACACGGCGCACAGCGCGCCTCCTCAAACGCTGAAGAAAAAACAACCTAACTCGTGAAGTATACACACTAAGTAATACCACGAAAAACCCTACTTTAATCAAACTCTCTTAACAATGCCTATCAAAAGCATACATTTTAAGCACAGCGCACACTGTAAATTCTGGCGTATCTCCAACTATAAACAATGAACAGTATCTCAAAGGGTACTTAACTCCTGCTGTGAGCAGCAAAGAAAGAGGATGAAGGTACTGTTCCCAGGGCTCTTATGAGGGATAAGGAGGCGTGGCTGATGCAAAGCATCATGGACAAAGTAGTTTGTTATACTAAATTGTATGTTTGTTGGCTGCTGTGATTTATATAGTAAAGAAAGAGATAGCATAATCCGAAGACTCCGGTCCTGTAATAGAATTAGCTCTGGCAGTGATCTTCATAATCGGTGTCTTAATGGTGATAAGTTGAAGGTTCCTGGTCCTACCCATAAGGGAGTCTTAGAAGATAATTAACCAAGTGACACAACAGTAGTTCAAAAATGACAGTCAAAATATAGTTATGCAAGCCCACCTCTGAAAATGCAACAGTCTCTCCCAAGAGGAAATCAACACTGACAATGTTTTTGAGGAGTTATTTGATGTGATCAATAAATTATATTTTAAGTCTGCTATTATAGTTGTGGAAGAGGTGGTATTATGTGGCAGCAGAAAACGTCATTGAAAATAAAAACAAAATGGTGGGCGTGGCTGTCCCATAAGTGCACCCACCGAAAATCACCAGTCATTAAAGTGACAAGGAAACGTCCTCACAACCAACCTGAAGCATCAGTAGGTATTCCCCCAGCATTACCCAAGGAGCCAGCAGGAGAATGTTTTTCAATGAAGGTATGTCAGCCCGTCTTCCCACTGCATGAACCTAACTGGCAGCCATCTCGGATCTGTAAAAAGCCACAACACTGTCCTCCCCAGCCTTCCTGGCCGGAAGACCCTTCTCCCCTCCCACCTTCCTTTCCTGTGTCTCACTGTCTGGAAGCAATACGCAACTCACAACCGTAGAGCCATTCACAGTCATGAGATCCAGGACACCCAGCTGAAATGGAAAAGATAATGCTAACTTTCTAAAAGTGGCATTTTCAATAGTGCAATGTAAAATCCAACTTCCCATTAGAGAGGAATTTAAATTACTATTCATGTGAGTGTAAACAGCATTTTTCTACTTTATGAGTTATTGGACTACGGAGACTTGGCCTAAGTAGTTTCTATGATTGAACCTCAAACAATACAGAAAAATACAGAAACAATACAAAGAGGCAAATGATTAAATATTGTATTTAATTTACAAATTTAGAAAAGTCAACATTTTAGTTTCAATGGGAAGGTTTGAGTGTTTCTAAATTGGGTTTAAAAAAAATATTTTTATTAAAGCAAAGAACAAGCTTCAAATACGAGCAATCCCCGATATACAGGCACAACTTATGCGAAAGACATGACAGTTATCAGACACAGTAGCCCGCAGCACATCTAAATAGTTTTTTAATTAAAAAAAAAGCGACATCCCACACCCAGGCATATCATTTTGTCTTTTTTCCTCCTAATGCTTGCTTTATTTTTGTTGGTGCTCCAATTGAGGCAATCATATTCCATACTATGCTCTGTTTGTTCCACTTGTGCAGCGTCAACTAACAATGCAAACAATGTAAATGAAATTTTTAGCCTCCAACTACAAATTCCTTCAAATTTACATGATATTTTAAATTAATCAATTTTACAACTTGGTTTTTTATTTGATAATACTTTATTAATCTGCTAAAAATGTTAAATTGTTGACACAGTTGCAGTACACTGATGATCCATGGCCCACAAGTTAAAGTTGGGAATCAATTTCCTAAATAACTCAATACCCTGGCTCTTTCCTTCAATTGTGTCATGTGACATATGTACAGTCAAAGACTCACAGGACTTTTGGAAGATCAACACTGGGGTTAACTGCTTCTTTATGAGATGTGTTATGATGACTTGTAAAGTGTGTGAGTGTTGGAATTTGGTTTATAAGTAGGGGTAAGTAGGTACCTACCACTAGTAATAATGCCACAACCACAACATTATGTTCAGTCACGGTCTCAATAAATTATTCCCTTGCTCAACCCTTCGTAGCTGGCTGCAAGCAGGCAGGCTTAACTTAGGAGGCAGGTGTGTAAGGCATTTAAAAACAATGCATTAAATAAGTAAGACACTTTACACAATAAAACTCTAACATCAGTTTATGAAACCAGCAAATATTTGTATGATTAAAATGACACCAAAACGACAAAAATCAAATGTATGGCGCAGGAGATATGAACTTTTAAAGAATAAACACTTTCTGGTGCCTAAAAGCCAAAAGCTCCACTTTGGGACATCTGGTCGCGCTTGAGAATTTTCACCCTGCTGCTACACTTGTAGGCATGCATTTGAGACCTCACTACATACAGCTTTAGCTATATGTGAGACCTTATGTCATCAATTATTAAAAAAGAACAATAAGAAGTCAAGAGGCAGTGTGCACTTTTGGTCAGACCCCTTCAGCCATTGGCTTGCATTTGCTTTTCATTGTTTGTGACTGCTTGAATGGGCTGTCCATCAAGGTCATGGCATTTTGAGGAAGGGTACTTTTGTTTGGGTTCCCATTAGGTTTTGATGATGACTCTGAAGCAGACTGCTGATAGACATGGCTAGTGTCTTTTAAATGTTAGTCAGTACACAGTGCTAATCACTCATCTTCTTTGCTTTCATTCGTTTTACTTTTTTTGAAAGGGTAACATCTTCATGGATTTACAGATTAAACACACAATACTATTACCTAGGTGCCATGAAGGTGAGACAAGCAACGTGTTATTCATTTTTCACCTCCATTTATGTCACTTACGTTGTTCTATTCTTACAGGAAGAGTCTAAAGGCTTTAAGCAGTAAAATCACACCTTAGCCAGGAATAGTTTATCCTTCTTCCATCTGTGTCCTGTCGACACTCTAGAAAGCTAAATAAAGGCACATTTTCAATAGCAACAAAGTCATAACATGGTGAGGTAAACAGAAATGTCTGAACTGAAAATATATTTTGCATAGTAAAAGATATACAGCATGCTTTTATTACAAGACACACATGCACATAAGCTGTCTGAAACTGTAACATCCGTTTTCTTAACCATAAACCTCCTTTCACCTCTCGAGCAAAAGCTATTGCTTCGCATACCTCTCCGTGCCCCATCCCAGCCTGCAGCTCTACCTGCCCATATATCACACAGCCTCCACCTATCCAAACGTCAACCTCTCCCTGCCCATGACTTCACTGTCCACACCTGTCTTAGAAGGAACCTCTGCTGCCAGCACTTCTATCAGCTCTGCCCACAGCTCTCCATGCTTGCTCCTCTTCCTCGCCACACCTTTGCCTGCCCCATTGTCATCTTTTCCTCTCTCTCTGTTGCCCATACATTTCTATTCTCATATCTATGTGTAGGCATAATCTAGGCCTCCCTGCTGACAAACTCAATGGCTCTGGCTTATCAGTGAAAATACTTTTTGGTACAGTATTGTCACACTCTGAGCCATTGGGTCAGTGATGCCCTCTTTCGACTTGTCAAGCAGCCTAATATATAGCTTTAAAACATCTGGTGCTCCCTCCTTCATTGTAAACTCATTATGAGTGTCCTCATCTATGTTTCTTTTTCGTGTTCCATGATGATATGTGTGCAGTATGATGGTTGGATGCAGCATAGTTCAGTCTCAATGTTTTGTTCTGGGCGTTGTGACTAATACATATACAGCCAATATAGAAACTCACAACTGTGTGCATTACGTTTGAGGGTTGGTTTCAGAATTCCAGTATTTCGAATAAAACCAGTTACAGCAGGTTTCATAAAGGACACGACCATTATTGCATTGTGTTTTTAAAAATCTGCGTGGCTCATATTTTCACTGGTTAGAGAAGCGATATGTTACAACAGCTCATAATACAGGAAGAGGGGGTAGTTTTAAGAAAATGGCTGTTCATAGGCAGTTTCACATACTGTAGGAACCGTAAGCCGCCGGCTCAGGGTTTCACGGGCCATGGACGGGCACACAAGACACGCACTCTGGGCCTTATTTATGAGAAGTGACGCATCACTGCGTGAAACCAACGATGCGTCACGTCACAGTGCGTCCTCCTTGCGACATGATTGATGCGTCATATTTACTGTATGACGCATCATGTCGCTAGGAGTTACAGATACGTCAGTATTTCTGACGTATCTGAATGGAGCAAAAGTGACGCATTGCTGGAGTGTGTCACAAAAGTGACGCAACTCCAGCAATGTGTCCTTTCACATGGGGCAAGCCCTAAGTGAAAGGGCTTGCATCAGTCTTACGCCTGCTGTGAGGCAGGCGTAAGATTTTGACGCATTTGCGACCTAGAAGTGGCGCAGTGAAATCTGGTAGATTTCACTGCATCACTTCTACAACCCTTTCTTGCATCTACCTAGATGTGTCACTTTGTAAATATGGCTCAACCAGGCGCATTATTTACACTGCTGGTGCGTCACAAAAAGTGACACACTAGTAGAGCAAAAGTAACGCAAGGGCTCATCCCTCTGTATCTAACGGCCACTGTAAGAACAGCCTGAATGTGCTTACAAGTGCATGTGAACTTCAACCACACAGCCGTGTGCCGCTAGTGCCAAAGGTCCTAAAATGTCTCAAAATGATGACTATTAGGAGGGTTCCGTTCAGCCAAAAACTTTGGGTGCCATGCAACAATGGTCCTTTTGCAGTGTTCTCCCTGAAATGCATGTTTGCCCTCTAGATAAATGCACTTAAGCACACGATGGAAGGTGCAGAAAATACCATGCCGATGCTTTGTCTGTGCAAACACTCCTATTTAGGACTTGTAAAATCCAGGAGACACTCATTACCCACAGCTTTCAAGCTAACTCATCACCCAAAAACCACAGGTATGGGTGTGGGGTAGTAGAAATAGTAACAGAAATAGTTTTAATGCAAATAAAAGGACATGGGGCAAATATATATAAGCAAATGTGGTTTAATGGGAAGAGCTGCCGATCTCAGCTCAGCATCCTTTAATTCTGTGCAGTGTGCCATACGTATTTTAGGGGCCCCTGTTGGAAACAGCTATGAATTTATCATCCAAGTGCAGCTATTTCCGACCCCCTTTGACCAGCTCACTGACAGTGCACAGGTAGACTGATTTAAATTCTAAATGTGTTTTCACCTAATATTCAGTGATTGTAACATGTTACTTGAGTACCTCCCGGTCATAAACTCTGCTTCAGTTCAAACTCACTGGCTACGCTATATCATATGTTCAACCGTTTTCGTCGCACCACTTTTAGAGTCCACCAGCCGCCACTGCCACCACCACCTCAACGGTTAGCGGTTTTACTCTTTGTAGAGCCGCCCCTCTTTCAGTGTGGTTTAAACTAGAATTCTAATGCAGTGATATTTTATTAACTGGTATTATTTGTCCTAGGTTCTGTGCATGATGTTGGTATGAATGCAGCCAACAGGCCTTCCTTTTGTTTCTGTACCCTATTCCAGAAAAATTCAGTATATAGTCAACTGTTTGCACTTGTCTAGAAGTAAAATGAGGATTTTAGTGTTTGGCCGGCAGGGAAAGTATTATATAAGTCTCATATCTGATGGTACTTTTAAATGTATACATTAAACATCAACTGATCGCTGGAGAGCATTACGAAGCAACATTATACAGCTCCGAGAACGCTGCTACCCAAACCCCAATGGTGTACTCACTACTTGCGTCAATGAAGTTTGTTCCTGTGGTTTTAGCGGTACAAGTTTCTGAAGACGAATTTTGTTTATATACCTTTAGTGTCGCTTGTCACTTCTTGAGTTCCCATCATTTCGTTTTTTATCATTAATAACAAGCCTTACAGCACTCTAAACTTCGCATGCCTGCTGGGACTACTGAGAAAAGAAACCAGCGGGAGAACAACAGCTATCAGAGGGACATAATAGCAACAGCCAAACCTGTTTTCGACTGCCTGTGAAGCACAAATTGCAGATCCATTTTCTCCTGGACAAAAAAAAATGAAAATGATTTTATGAGAGGAGCAGAAGTTTGTCTTGCTGGGTACTGAGGATCCATTAAACATTTGCTTGAATACTGTTTTTGCATGCAACTAATAACAGCAGGCACACTGAGTTATTTTACCAAGATTGCAATGTGTGGTCTGCAGCAGGCACATTAGCCATCAGAACTATTTTCTGAGGAGTCAAAACTGAATCCAGCAACTTACCCATAGATTTCTGCTACATGCTCATTATGCAGCTCAGTCACCTTAACCATATAATTCAATCCTATTTACTAAACGCACTGCACATCTCTGAAGCAGATGTGTTCTTAACATTTGGCGGATTTTTAACCAATAAATAGCACTGTCCCTTTGTATTTATAGTTGTTGATAATTTCTTTGGAGAAGAGTTTGTGAAAACAATGGATATGTCCTGGCAGACCTCAGGCCTACTATCAAAGACTCTGCCCCTTCAGATACTGGGCCTTCCTGGCTCCACCCCCTTTCTGCCACCGCACCTCATTCCGGAGTAATGTATTTTCTGTTTCTATCATTAATAACATTGCGCAACACAGTTCTACAAATATGCACTGTAGAGATCTGTCTGTGAAGATGTGGCACACACAGCGATCACTACACTCTTGAAAAAGTAAACACTGATGTGTAAAAAACGTATTTTTACTGATCCACTTACGTCCTAATCTACAAAATAAAGACTGAAACTTTTGCAACTAGTTGATTCTGTCTCTCACGCAGAGACTAACCACCTGATGTTGATTATTCAACCTGCTTTTGAGCACAATATGGCACTGAAACCATGATCCTAAACATCAGTTGAGATCTATTTATCACCCGATGGTATACATAAGCGGGGCATTGATTGCACTTGACTTAATGTAGGAGAGTTTGATAACATTGGTCATCATTTCCTCATAAATAGATACATGAAAAATAAATGAATAATGTATTCATAGATACACTTGTATCAGTAACCATAATCATTGGAAGCTCCTTGGCATGGTACACATTCTTCATTAGCAGCCACAGTCAGCAGGTCAAACTGGGCTCTTCCTGAAGTCTAAATAATTAGCCACCCAGCAATCTGGAAAACATCCTGATCTACTCATAACTGCACATTCTTCTTGCTCTTCTTTTTCTGGAAGGAATCCTTAAGCTTGAATGTACCTGAAGTGATGCTCCTTCTCCTCTTTCCTCCGAACCTGCTTTTTAGTTGTGAAAGTGGATGAATGCATGCCTTTTCACTACATGTGGTGTGAATGACGTCAGGAGTCATAGAAGCTCAGAGAAGCTTTGATATGATTACGGGTCTGTAGAAAGAGAGAATGTTTAATTTATTTGAATGCTAGAGAGTCTGAACGTGTTCTTAATAATAAGTACGTTGCTCTACTCTCACTACTTGGCTCCTTCATTTGCTTCCCTCTTAATCCTCAAACTTTTCACTCTGTCCATTTGGAATTGAACCTATTCAGTCAAAGCAACTTCAAATACAGGCTTTAAAGTAGCCATGTATGAGAAAGGTACATTAGCGAAAGCAACTGTTTCTGGAAAAGGTATTCAAGATTATCCTTAGCCCAGATATTAAAGGGTTAAAACCGGTCAGTTGGATTTGGGCAGAACTAATTAGGAGTTGTAGTAGGCAGTTTCAAACACTTTCATGAGCCACTCCTGTTTTTTCTTGATAGGAGAACTTGGTGACAAATGCCTCACCGTGTCTTCTCTAACTTGTCTGTAGCAGAGACGTGTACGGCATGGACAAAAGGGCCACACATTTGAGGGGGGGCCCCTGTCAGAATGAGATAAGCACTCCTGCACAAAGCCAAAATTGTAGGCACATCCTAGTACTCTGCAAAGCAAAGGAAATCAATTGTGCCAATGACATTACAAAACAAGCAGCACACATTTCATTAGCTACTCAAACTGTAGCTATAAGACACAAGGAATCTAACTCGTCACATAAGTGTGAACATGCCTGTAGAAGAGAGGTTGATATAGGGCATTTTTGGAAATTTTGTCCAAAATATAAAAATGCTGTACTTCACATCAACGTTAGCCAGTAGCTGAAGTGGGCTGACCCATTTTCCCATGCTGTGTGCTGTAGCAGATGGAAGACAAATGTGAAGGTCGCAATGACAGCCAGAAGAATGAAGAGGGTTGATGAAAGTCCCTGTGAGTGAATCTATGACACATACCGTCTGAAATCAAAATGTGTTAGCAAATGCATGACCTAAAATGCAAAGATGGAAATAAGAAAAAAACAGCCATGCTTTTATGTTAGTCAATTGTGTCGGTGTTAAACAGGAACACCCTATTAAATAGTTGGTAAAAAGAGGTATGTAATAAAAAAATACACTGTAGCATTCAAATGTGATGTGGTATGCTTATTAGTGGGATTTGCTATTATAATATGATTAGGTGGTAGCCTATTCAAATCTTCCTTATATTGATTGCAAATGGAAAATCAGTGTTGATCTGATTCTTCAAAATGATCAGTCAGTTAGGGATATCAGGAAGAAATAAGACTGCCCTTTGCCAGAAATGCAGAGCAAACAAACATGAGAGGTTATGGCCTCTGGCAGAGTGTGTAAGAGACACCTGTCTATGAAGAAAGTTGTTGCTTGTTGACTCTTGACTTCCAACAGACTTTGATTATAGGATGGAGCTTGCAATGAATGTGGTGCTCTAGAAATGTGAAGGAGAAGTACACAAGTGAATGAGAAACGTTCAAACCAGAAACAGCTGGTGCTTAGGCTAGCAGCAGAAGAGCCAATGAAAGTGAATATTGAGATGACCAACCTTAACATCTACCCCATAGGTGATATTCCTTGTAGAAACAAAATAATGCTGATTTGTTTACAGATCCACTAAGCATGTATTTTAAACTGATTTCAACCAGTGGGCATGTTACATGGTGAGTGCATTGCACATTGTCTTTTACACACTAGTTTGGATAATATACTTCCTGGCAGTAAATTAATGTTGTGGTGTTTGTGTGCTTGTGTGTGTATGTGTGTGTGTTTATTGAGAACCCTGTTCACTTATCTTCAGAGTGAGGAAGCAGAGTCAAGAACACATAGAACACCTTCAGTCATGGATTCTGGCAAAGCCACTTAGCAAGAGGAAATAGGAGTGAGCTGTGGAAAAATACAGGATCATTGAGTAAACTCCAGAAACAGTCTGGTAGCCCATTTGTCCCTTTATACACCACCACCTGCATCTGTGAGGATGTCGACTCTTTTCAGCAGTAAAAGACCCGGTTGATGGATTTGGGCTATGTGTAAGTCTTTAAAGATGAGTACCCTAAAACACAAATTCATGTAAACTAGAGAAATCACACAGGAAATACCACATAGAATCGTTGAAAAAGGCAAAAAGATAATGGTTAGTCCCATTTATGAATGCAGGATAAAATATTTTTTAGTGGCAGGCAGTAGTCCCAGGGACCACTACCTGCCCTTAAAAACTTATTAAACAAAAACGTTTAATTTTTATTTTTTTAAATGCATCCCGTTTCCTTTAAGGAAAACGGGCTGCATTTCTAAAAAAAACCTGCTTTATTTAAGAGCAGTTCCAGACATGGAGGTCCGCTGAGCCAATAGTCCACCATGTTATATTTGCTTTCTTTCTGCATGTCCACCCTCTTTTTCCTTGTTCTACCCTACCCCTTCCCCTCCGTCATCAGCTGTACGTTTTGGAATGTTGACAGACAACAGCTGATGACTCTCCTGACTGGACGCCTCTCCAGGTTCCTGTGTTAGACCTCCTTGATGTGCTGGAATTGCACTGTCAATACAATTCGTAGTTCTCACTCTTTATGCGTTCTGTGCATCTTTATAATTTGGCGATGAAGCTCACGGCTGAGCTCTAGCCCTGGTTTCCATCATCGCCCTGAAGTGCAGAACCCACTAGCCCCTAAGTGGTAACTGCGCACCAAGATTACAGTCATTTTGGGAGCCATTTAAGTAAATGACAGTTGGTCCAATTGGCAGTATCACTTTTGAGCACCCCTGCGCACACTCCTCATATGCATTTTGGGAATTCTCAACGGGTATTGCTACACCTGCTAATTAAACCCTACCCTTCCAGCTCCCACACCCCCTCCCACCCCTTGCCATTGCTAACCTCATCCGGTGCCCTCCTCTTCTTACACTGCACTGGTGTGCTTCTGCTACCCTTTTGCACCACTGTGTAATGACTTTTGCTTACCATCATGGCCTCAGGATACTTATTGAATAAGACCCCTCCCTAGACCTTCTTGCCAGGTAAAGATGAACCACTCCTCCAATGGGTGGAATGAAGGGATCACTTTCAAAACTTTGTTTCAACATGTAATGATGAAGAAGATTTCACGCCTGCCAAAGCGTACAAACCTCTGTTACATTGTCTGGGTGCAGGGGGTATCAGAGTGTTCAAAAGCATCAACAAAAAACCCAGGGCAGTGGATGAAGGTGGCATTTACACAAATGCTATTGAGGATCCCAATAATTGCTACAAACCCACGGTTTGCATGGGAGTAGACAGATAAAAATTATTTCATAGAAAACAGGGCACGGATGAGTCCATTGATGATTTCGAAGCAGCATTAAAGAATCTGGCCATTAATTGCCGCTTTGCAGGGCTTTCATGATGAATTAATTAGGCACCAAATTGTGATGCAGGGCTCCAATACAAGCATTCAGGTCAACATATGGGCGAAAGGAGAAAATCCCCTAAAAACTGTCATTGACATAGCCAGAAGGGCGGAACTCCTGGGTAGGTGTGCCAAGGCTGTCATTGCAGAGAACAAAGACGTGAAGGATGAAGGAATTGTGGCTAAGGTGGGGGATGTCAAAGGCAAACAAGAAGAGAAAGGTTGTACCTCCAGGCCTATCAGAGACAAGAATGTTAAAGGTGAAAGTAACTTCAAAAGATGCTGCTACAGGTGTGGTAGTGCCAATCACATGGCTGATGACATAAATTACCCAGTGAGGAAACAACAATGTTCAATCTGTAGGGTCACAGGTCACTTGCATAAGGGATGCCATATGATGAGGATGGCAACATGTTTGTGCCCAATGTGGAGGATGAGTGTATTTTGCAAGTGGATGACATGCAAGTGGGTCAACACAACAAAAATCCTGTATGCAAGATGTCTATAGGGGGAAAAGATATCTCCATTGTCGCAGACGTAGGTTCCCCCCTATACCGTCGTAAATCAATCTGTTTGGAAAGAAAAATTTGCTCCACTGTTGGGTGATCAGTTAGAAGTTCCTGATATCTCTATCAGAACCTTTACTGGAGACAACATTGAAGTGAAAGGTTACAGGAGACTTACATTTAACTTCAAAAGCAGGACATCACTCTGCAAGCTGTATGTCTCCAAGACAGGACTGTCCGTCCTTGGGAAGTACAAATTCTCTGGCAAGTATCAATGTCTACTCTTTGGTATGTTGTTTGCCCTGCTTCACTCAGGAAAATACATTTATACACAGGGCATATTGATCACCGAAAAGTTGACAAGGATAAATAAGCAGTCAGTTAAGAGCTGTCCTAAGTGTGGGGATGAAGATGCAAATGACCTTTATATGTTCTGTCTCTGCCCCAAACTCTAGGTGTACTGGCATGATGTAAGTGTGGTCCTTTTAACAGTACAAGGCATGAACCTTGAGGTAAGCATAAGTTTAATTATGTTTTGGGTTGTGAATGAGGAGGGGTTAGAGGCTGTTTTGGGTAGTAAGCAGAGGAATCTGCTATTTGAGTTGAGACTGCTAGCCAGACGTGAGGTCTGGATTAAGTGGGTATCTCAGCACTCTCCCTTGAGGAAAGAGTGGTAGGACTCAATACGAAGGGTAAGAATGCTGGATGGGAGTAGGGAGAGGATTAAGAAGCTTCATTTTTGGGACATTTGGGATCAGTGTTTTTTGTCTTGATTAATCCACATTGGTGCTTTGAGTTTATTAAACTGGTTCAGACGTTCGATGATTAAGCAACTCGCAATAACTCCCGGGCACCTGGGATTAGGACTGGTACTCCCAGATCTTCTCCCATTTAAACCCAATGTGACAGGAAGATCGGGACTTGCTCCTGGCCAAACTCATAAGTCAGAGGGAAGAGTGATACCCCCTTGCTCTCTTTGTGTGGAGGAGTGTGGCTCAATGGTTAGAGCTGCAGACCTTGATGCAGAGTTCTGGCCCAGGACCAGGGTTCAATTCCTGCCTCGGCGGGTCTTGGGTTCAATTTCCTCAGACCTGACAATTCTTGCCTCGTCCCTTTTCTAAGCATGGGCCCCACGCTGCAACTCTGGGCAATAGCTTGCTTAACCTCCACACTGCCCCCAACAGCACTAGGATGCCTGGCTTCACCCTGGGGGTGCCCAGGAGTGGACACATCACAGGGAAAGCCAGGAAGGGTTCCACAGCGGTATGAGTAATAGCGCCAGGAAACCGCTTGATGGCAGTGAACTCTACAAATACCTTGACATTTACATTTACTCTTTCATCCAGTTTCTTTATTGCACAAATGAGGACAAAAAAACCCAATAACATTTTGAATTATTAAATCTCCAACGTCCATGTTTAGAGTTATTGAAAGTTAGATCAAATAAGGATACAACAGGGCATGGTCAGAAATAGAAATAGGACCAATTTCTGATGACTGATTGGAAGGGAGTAAGAGTTTAGGAACTAAAATATAATCAAATCTGGACTAAGGGTGGGCGTAGTTGGCGCAGTACCACTATGCAGAATTCCACGAAGCTGAACAAAAACGTAGTGACTTCCACAACTTCGCTCTCTCGGACTCCCAATTAATAAAAGAGAAACCTCATATACTTTTGGTAAAATAACAAGTATCTCTGTCTTTATATGCTAAAATGCATATAGTTATTTCACTAAAGTGAAAATGAAAATTTAGCAAGCAGTGAGAGAGCTGATGATTTTGGGATCCTTTCTAACCTAGGGAGAGAACCAAGCAGATGCCTTGCAAACAAAGAGCACATCTTGCTGAACGATTCGGTAATGGTCCCATCCTGTTAGGACCACCCCAAGCACAGTTGTGGGCAGAAATACAATCCCAACCAAAGGCCCTGCAAAGCATTATGGGACGAGATTAGCAGTGGGCAGTGAATATTATAGTATCCAATATCACAATAATTTTACAAAGAGCTGCAGTTCAACTAGTCGTTTCTAGGTGTCCCTCACGAGTCAAATGCAAAAGTATTGAAAGTATTACATCAAGCTGGGCATTGAGGAGGCTAGGTGAATGATAATGTATGTGCATTCTGACCTTAGCCTTTTTAGCGTAGAGAATGTTGATCTCTAAGATGAAGTGGAACAACAACACACTCCAGGAGAGGTAATGCATTGCAGGGCGCCACGCTGAGTCTGTGGCAGTAAGGCAGAGTTTAAATCACTATACTCCCTTCAATGTGGTGCCACTAAGTCTGTGGATAGCCTTCCAACCACACGTGTGTCCATGGACTACTGCTATCGAGCCACACTGCGCTCAGTGTCTGCATCCCCTCTCAGCCCTGGTGCCACTAAGTCTGTTTCCCGACATTAATGGACACTCTCTGGTTGAACTTTGGTGGTGTCTGAGTCTATGGACTGGGTGTTGTCTTCATCCTCATGTAGCTGACACATGCTTGATGGTAGTAACACCGCAGTAGCATTCCACTCCTTAATTTGCCGCTTCCGGATGGCTTCTGCCCTTTGCATCATGCCCTGAAGGACACCTTCTACCGTCCCCTGCAGCCCTCCACCACATTCCACTGGAAATCAACGAGGACCCGCTCAGTCCAGGGGGCCCTACCTCAGTGCATCGCAAGTCACCGTCCCTTGGCGGGTGCCTGTGCTGCCCACTGTGCATCCGGGGCCACTAACTTAGTGCAGCTCAAGTCAGGGACCCTGGCTTCTGAGATATTGGATGGCCTGTGAGGCGATGGCCTCGGGTCATCAACGCCATGTGTCTGTGGCCCTCTGCTGTCCGCTGCCTCCAGCCTACCCTGCGGTCCACTAGGGCTCACACATCAAGTCAAGTCCTGACTGGCCAGGACATCGCATCACCGCAGGAGGCACACACCACCACCACCAGAACCACCTCCTACTGCCAACTGCCAGAGTCGAAAAAGCCGTACTGGCAGACTAACAGAGTTACTCACACCTGTTGTGGATGTCATCATCTGCCTGATATCCTGCTCAGTACTCCATGTGCCACTAACTCAGTGCACCACGAGTCATCATCCATTTCTGTTTAGGTTATGTGCCGTGGAGAGGTTACGCAGCAATGTCACCTCAGGCAGTGTGGGAGAACTGGGACGATGATGAGGAAGATGATGCAGGTGTAACACACCCCACTGCAGCTGCATCAGGTCTATCCTGAAGGGACACAATCCTGGACAATTTCTTCACATGAGCGTGCTCAGCTCTAGTGCCCAAAGTTCAGTGCACTGCAGCTCACGGACACTTCTCAATGGGTGCCCTCTGTACTTGCTCCGGCTACCACCATGATGCTCCGCTGTTGTCTCTGTAATGCTGGTGTTTTCTGTTTCCGTTTTAATAGTTTTCACTGTTGTAGTTGTTGCCAGCACCAACAACTCCGTGAGGGCTGGCTTACACTCACCCCACAAACATCCAGCACAGGTGTCACTGTAAAAGTGACCCTGCCAATAAAGTACCCGTAACCAGCACCACCAACTATATAAGTGTGTCGGTGTGGTCATTATGTATGCATGAGGGCCCGGGCCCTACAACTTTACATTGTGCTGTGTACAGCGGATGCAACCATGCCCCCTCTGGCAGCGGGTACGACCTTGGACATGTAGCTTGTCCTCAGCCACTCAATACGTAAGAGGAGTGTACTGGGTTGTGATACGGAGGTCCAGCATGGGTGTGTGAATGGTAATTGCGGGGCTCTGGGCGTGGTTCAGTACAGGAAATGTGCAAATGCATATGTCTCTGTCGCAGTGTGGGTTTCCATTGTGGCATGTAGGTGGTCCTTGATGGGACTTAGACACCCCGTATGTGATGTAGTTTGGCTTCAAAGAGCTTTGACCTACCCGCACCTGTTCGGCCACCTCCTTTTGGCATTCTGACACCTGGCTTCTGAATTTGATGTGTGCCTCGTGGAGTGTTGGGAGCCAGCCAAGGTGGTGGGTGCTTCCTGCTGTGTACTTTGTGCAGGGGCTGGGGTCTCCTCTATGTAGCTTGGCTGCCCTGCTCCTGGGAGTGGGTTGCCGAAGATGTCCATGAGCTGTTGTAGTGCATCGGTGTCGAAGGTGTAGTGGTCATCTTCTGCATCACTGATGAGTTGTCTGGTCTGCTCTGCTGGAGGTGTTGTTTGTCCCTCTGCAATGTGAAGGGGAGATGTATGTTGACATTGTGTTGACATGTATGTTGGCTCATTGTTCTTGTTGACATGCAGACTGTATGACAATATACATTGTGACTTGGAGGTGCTGGCAATTTGATGCGGAGAGTGGACATTTGTACTGTGTGACGGATGTGAGGTTGTACACCTACATTTCATTCTCACAGTTTGCTGCTCTGTTAGATGTGATTGGCCTGTTTCTACGCATGAGCGGACCCAGTTCTGTCCCCTGTTCTCCGGTGTCAGTGATGCACTTTGTACCACGTTGTCTTGGGATGTGCTGTGATTGCTATGTGTGTGTTGCAGTTTGGCACAGGGATCAGGGACATGATCCTGGGTCATTGTGGGTGTGCAGTATGCTACACGTTGTTGTTCATGTGTCATTGTGCCCATCTCACCCTGCCCCCCCAGTCCCTGGTCTTTACTCACCCTGTTGATGTTGTTTCAGGTCCTGTCAAGCTGTGTCCCTACTCCCAACTCCTTGCACCATCTCCACTCTGATGACTGTGGCCTCTATTTCCTTCGGCTCCTCGTGTGGCGCAGGAATCCCTCCTCCTGTCGCTGTTGCTGCCTTCCTGTTGGCAGCAGGTTTGTGCTTGGTTTGGCTTTTCACATCATGCCAGCTCCTCTTGGCCTCCTCCATTGACCTCCTCAACACGCCGACTGCATTGACGTTTGTCATTTTGATGTTCAATGGATGGTAGTGTTCTGTCACCTCCGTGACGCTGATCTGGTATTCCTGCGGGCTGCACTCCGTCTGCCTCTTCCTCTTCTCCTTGGCCTTCCCTGACCCTGAGGTTCCTTGCTGGTCGTCTGTGGGGCTTGTGGGATTCACGTTGGCCTCTGCACTTGGTCCGGTTGCATCCATGGTGCTACGCAGTTTGAATTGGTTTTGGTGTGTTTTTGTTGTTGTGTTTATAGTGCATTTACCCGCCTGACTTGGGATTTGCAGATCTGTCGCCAATTTTCACAGCTTTTTGTATTGCGATTGGCCTCATCGCAACTTTTTGTGTTGGTGTTTTGCATTTTTGCGGCATTGCATTGTCTTTATTGCGGACATTTGATGGGTTGTCGCATGGTGCCTCTGTGTTGTGAATACTTAGTTAACAACGTGTTATTTTCCCACGTTAGACTGCGATGTGAAGAGTTGCGTTAAGCTGATTTTGCGGTACTTATCACACGTTCTTGAGAATATCCCCCTGGGATTTTTATCTAGGGGGTCACATCATACTGGGATTTTAATATCTGGACTGCAGTCATAGGCCCTGATCACTGATGAGGTAAACAAAAGATGGTCATGACAAAAAAACTATGGATTGAACACATTAAATAGATGGGTTTCTTTGCACATTCCTTGTTCTTCTAGAGAGTTAGAATATTGTTTATAAAGTTACATATTGAGCCCATCCCTTAACAATGAGTTTACCTACATAGGTCTTTTTTTTTTCGTGGCACTTTCGCTTCTCCAACAATACATTGTCACTAGTGTTTTTTATTTATTGCATACATTTGCTTGAAAAATGAGTGTTAGAAATGGCCCTTTTTGCAGGGTCATCCCAAACCTTTTTCCTTCCTCCTCCACTTTTTCTGACCCTGTTTTTGTTGGCTTTAAGACTCTGTTCACTTAACCCCTGCTAACCAGTGCTGAAATGCTTATGCTCTCTCCTTAAAGCAGGGTAACATAGACTCATACCCAATCAGCATATTTAATTTACTTATAAGTCCCTACTAAAGTGCACTACTTGTGCCTAGGGCCTGTAAATTAAGTGCACTAGTGGGCCTGCAGCACTGATTGTGCCACCTACTTTAGTAACCTTTAGTATTAAATGTTTTTATTGATAATCATAAGAACAAGATACAGTAAAACTGCAAAAGGGGCGGGGGTCAGTCCAATAACCTACCCATATCTCAGTGTAGCGGGAAGGTACAAGACATTACCCATGTCATGAGGCAACCACGTTATACACAGCAAGCCGCCTACAACCCAGGCTGGACTGGCCGCGTCATAAACACAATGAGGCTAGAAAGCGTCTCTTCCATACCCATCACCATATCTGCCAAGTGAATAGGAGTGTGCTCTTTATCAGTACTACACAATCTGAGTCCAACCAGCCTCCTCTCTCGCACCTTCCTGATGCCATAGCACCCCAGAGTCAACCTGAGGCACATCGCACCCCAATCACCTGAAATAATCAAAAGGAAGAAAAACCCCTCCCAAACATTCCCATCCTGACCCAAAACCCAACAAACCCTTCCCACCCCTGTACCGCCTCCCATCCCATCCTCCCCTACCCTCCTCCCCTATTGTCCATGGTTCTCAACTACTCTCTACATTGGTCTCCTCCCTACTTCGGAGCTAGGTCAGTCCCTCTCACCTCTGGTTCGATCTCCGTCAACCTCAATAGTGGGAGATATTTCGGACAAGTTACCTCCGTAAACTCAGAAGCCAGTAAGGATAGAAATGGCTTCCATAGTTTGGCATAACGAGACCGCTCCCCCGCCCTAGACAGCGACAATCTTTCCATGCCCAGAACCATCCAGAAGCGGTAAAGCCAGCCCTGGTATGTGGGGATTTGCTTTGTTCGCCCGTGTGCCACAATATTCTGTATTGCTGACCCCAGAGCAATGGCAATCAGTCGGCCCCTTCGGGATTTCTTTAGTAACCTTTAAACCATGTCTCAGGTCTGTAATTGCAGAGCTTGTGTGTGCAGTTTACACTAAGCATGGGCGTAAAATCCGTTCCGTTCGTGGCATTTGCGGATTTTCTGCAATTTCGCGGTCCGCGAATCTTGCGAAATTGCAGAAAAATTGCGAAATCGCGTGCAGGACGGATTTTCAAAAACTGAAGTACATGAAGCACTTACAGGGTTACAGCAGGTGCCCAAGTTGAAGCTAATTTCTTTGTAACCATTTACAAAATGGTTACAAAGAAATTAACTTCAACTTGGGCACCTGCTGTAACTCTGTAAGTGCTTCCTGAGCGGCGTCTCCAGAGTTGTTGCCTACTTGCAACTATTCTCTGACCCTACTCTGACCCTCGAAGCAGGGTCAGAGAATAGTTATAAGTTTGGCACAATGCTCCAGGCTGTCACAAAAATTCAACCACAACAGGAAGCACTTACAGATAAGGAAGCAGGTGCCGGACTTTAAGCTCAAATTCAGTAACACATTAACCAGCCCCCGGTTGAAGCTGGGCAGGTGTGCTTTCTCCCCATAATCTACAGTGGTGAACCAGAGGGTACTGGGATGAACCAGAAGGAGCAGTTGTGAACCAGAGGGTGCTGTGATGAACCAGAGGGTGGCAGTAGTGAACCAGAGGGTGGCAGTGGTGAACCAGTGGGTGCTGTGATGAACCAGAGGGTGGCAGTGATGAACCAGAGGGTGGAAGTGATGAAACAGAGGGTGACAGTGATGAACCAGAGGGTGGCAGTGGTGAACCAGAGGGTGGCAGTGATGAACCAGAGGGTGGCAGTGGTGAACCAGAGGGTGTCAGTGGTGAGCCAGAGGGTGGCAGTGGTGAACCAGAGGGTGCTGTGATGAACCAGAGGGTTGCAGTGATGAACCAGAGGGTGGCAGTGATGACCCAGAGGGTGACAGTGATGAACCAGAGGGTGGCAGTGGTGAACCAGAGGGTGGCAGTGATGAACCAGAGGGTGGCAGTGGTGAACCAGAGGGTGTCAGTGGTGAACCAGAGGGTGCTGTAATGAACCAGAGGGTGGCAGTGATGAACCAGAGGGTGACAGTGATGATCCAGAGGGTGGCAGTGGTGAACTAGAGGGTGGGAATGATGAACCAGAGGGTGGCAGTGGTGAACCAGAGAGTGCTGTGATGAACCAGAGGGTGGCAGTGATGAGCCAGAGGGTGGCAGTGGTGTACCAGAGGGAGCTGTGATGAACCAGAGGGTGGCAGTGATGAACCAGGGGGTGGCACTGGTGAACCGGAGGGTGTTGTGATGAACCAGAGGATGGCAGTGATCAACCAGGGGATGGCAGTGGTGAACAAGAGGGTGGCAGTGATGAACCAGAGGGTGACAGTGATGAGCCAGAGGGTGGCAGTGGTGAACCAGAGGGTGCTGTGATGAACCAGAGGGTGGCAGTGATGAACCAGAGGGTGGCAGTGGTGAACCAGAGGGTGGAAGTGATGAACCAGAGGGTGACAGTGATGAACCAGAGGGTGACAATGGTGAACCAGAGGGTGGCAGTGATGACCCAGAGGGTGGCAGTGGTGAACCAGAGGGTGTCAGTGGTGAGCCAGAGGGTGGCAGTGGTGAACCAGAGGGTGCTGTGATGAACCAGAGGTTGGCAGTGATGAACCAGAGGGTGGAAGTGATAAACCAGAGGGTGACAGTGATGAACCAGAGGGTGGCAGTGGTGAACCAGAGGGTGTCAGTGGTGAACCAGAGGGTGGCAGTGGTGAACCAGAGGGTGCTGTGATGAACCAGAGGGTGGCAGTGATGAACCAGAGGGTGACAGTGATGAACCAGAGGGTGGCAGTGGTGAACCAGAGGGTGGCAGTGGTGAACCAGAGGGTGGCAGTGGTGAACCAGAGGGTGTCAGTGGTGAACCAGAGGGTGCTGTGACGAACCAGAGGGTGGCAGTGATGAACCAGAGGGTGACAGTGATGAACCAGAGGGTGGCAGTGGTGAACCAGAGGGTGTCAGTGGTGAACCAAAGGGTGGCAGTGGTGAACCAGTGGGTGCTGTGATGAACCAGAGGGTGGCAGTGATGAACCAGAGGGTGACAGTGATGAACCAGAGGGTGACAGTGATGAACCAGAGGGTGGCAGTGATGAACCAGAGGGTGGCAGTGGTGAACCAGAGGGTGTCAGTGGTGAACCAGAGGGTGCTGTGACGAACCAGAGGGTGGCAGTGATGAACCAGAGGGTGACAGTGATGAACCAGAGGGTGGCAGTGGTGAACCAGAGGGTGTCAGTGGTGAACCAAAGGGTGGCAGTGGTGAACCAGTGGGTTCTGTGATGAACCAGAGGGTGGCAGTGATGAACCAGAGGGTGACAGTGATGAACCAGAGCGTGGCAGTGGCGAACCAGAGGGTGGCATCGATGAACCAGAGGGTGGCAGTGGTGAACCAGAGGGTGTCAGTGGTGAACCAAAGGGTGGCAGTGGTGAACCAGTGGGTTCTGTGATGAACCAGAGGGTGGCAGTGAAGAACCAGAGGGTGACAGTGATGAACCAGAGCATGGCAGTGGTGAACCAGAGGATGGCATCGATGAACCACAGGGTGGCAGTGGTGAACCAGAGGGTGCTGTGATTAACCAGAGGGTGGCAGTGGTGAACCAGAGGGTGGCAGTGGTGAACCAGAGGCTGGCAGTGATGAACCAGAGTGTGGCAGTGATGAACCAGAGGGTGGAAGGTGTGAACCAGAGGGTGCTGTGATGAACCGGAGGGTGACAGTGATGATCCAGAGGGTGGCAGTGGTGAACTAGAGGGTGGGAATGATGAACCAGAGGGTGGCAGTGATGAACCAGAGAGTGCTGTGATGAACCATAGGGTGGCAGTGATGAGCCAGAGGGTGGCAGTGGTGTACCAAAGGGAGCTGTGATGAACTAGAGGGTGGCAGTGATGAACCAGGGGGTGGCAGTGGTGAACCGGAGGGTGCTGTGATGAACCAGAGGATGGCAGTGATCAACCAGGGGGTGGCAGTGGTGAACAAGAGGGTGGCAGTGATGAACCAGAGGGTGACAGTGATGAACCAGAGGGTGGCAGTGGTGAACCAGAGGGTGCTGTGATGAACCAGAGGGCGGCAGTGATGAACCAGGGGTGACAGTGATGAACCAGAGGGTGACAGTGGTGAACCAGAGGGTGGCAGTGGTGAACCAGAGGGTGGCAGCGATGAACCAGAGGGTGGCAGTGATGAACCAGAGGGTGGCAGTGGTGAACCAGAGGGTGCTGTGATGAACCAGAGGATGGCAGTGATCAACCAGAGGGTGGCAGTCGTGAACCAGAGGGTGGCAGTGATCAACCAGAGGGTGGCAGTGATGAACCAGAGGATGACAGTGATGATCCAGAGGGTGGCAATGGTGAACCAGAGGGTGGCAGTGGTGAACCAGAGGGTGCTGTGATGAACCAGAGGGTGGCAGTGGTGAACCAGAGGGAGCTGTGATGAACCACAGGGTGGCAGTGATGAACCAGGGGGTGGCAGTGGTGAACCGGAGGGTGCTGTGATGAACCAGAGGATGGCAGTGATCAACCAGAGGGTGGCAGTGGTGATCCAGAGGGTGGCAGTGATGAACCAGAGGGTGAAAGTGATGAACCAGAGGGTGGCAGTGGTGAACCAGAGGGCACTGTGATGAACCAGAGGGCGGCAGTGATGAACCAGAGGGTGACAGTGATGAACCAGAGGGTGACAGTGGTGAATCAGAGGGTGGCAGTGGTGAACCAGAGGGTGGAAGTGATGAACTAGAGGGTGGCAGTGGTGAACCAGAGGGTGGCAGCGATGAACCAGAGGGTGGCAGTGATGAACCAGAGGGTGGTGCTGCTATACTGCCCAGGAGCCCTGTTGGTGTGAGCCCCCACGCTGCTGAGCTGCCCAGGGGTCATGAGCCCACGCGCTACTGAACTGCCCCGGGTCCCAGTGGGTGTGAGCCCCTGGGCTGCTGAACTGCCCCTGAGCCCTCTCAGTGTAAAAATCAATTGTGCTCAATGGCCTGGGAGCCCTCTGGGTGTGAGCACACATTGTGCTAAGTGCCCCCCTGCCCCCAGTACATATATACCCATACCGCACAGCACCATTATGCTCTTGCACCATGAAGTCTGGTGCCTGGATGCTCCTGATCCGTGTAGGTGGTACCACTGTCTGGTGCAGTCAAAATGTAAAGTCATAACTTGCTACACAGCACAAATAAACACGTGTCACCTCTGGCACCGGTATGCGCATGTACCAGTAGTGGAGCACCCACATGCCACTGCACCCTCCTGCCCAGCGCCAGCATATGCCTGTACGGGGCAGTTTAGTATGAGATGGGACATTGTCCAGTAGCAGCAGCTAATTGCACCTGAATCCACTGAGCAGGATCAGAATGGTTTTGTACCAACACACCCAGCCTTCTGGGGTCCTGTGTCAAACGTATTTTTGCATCCATGAGTTTCCCGAGCGCCATCCCCGTGTAGCTCCTGTGACCAGGAGGCTGCTTTCTCCCCATCTGCTGCTCTGCTCAGTCTCTGACCCTTTATAAACAAGATGCATGTGAACTCGCATAGAAGCCCGCCCGTTTGGCCCCGTCCACCACACACTAGCGATATGAAACGTCTTCCCGCCCGTCCCCAATATAATGTCCAGCTCACTCAAGGGACCTCAGTGCCTTTTGGCGCGCTGGCAAAGTTACAGGCACACGTGGTCACATATTTGTGCAAATGGCTTGCAGGAAAATTCATAAAGTCGCAGATTTGTTTGCCATTTCGCACCAATTCGCGGACCTCGAATTCGCAAATTTCGCCCATACTTAGTTTACACTGCCATGTCAGCCCTAAGGTAGGCCCTGGACAATCCAGAGGACAGGGTGCAATGCATTTAAAAGGCAAAACATGTACTTTTAAGTTATATATGTCCTGGCAGTGAAAAACTCCCAAAGTCAGTTCGAACTACTGCAAGACCTGTCTCTCCTACAGGATAACATTGGAATTACCTTATTACATTTTATAGGAGGAATGTCCAATTGGGAAGAGATAAGATCCCAAAGTCTGGTGCCTCTGAAATCCTAATTCCTGGTGAAGTTTGATTTTAATTTACAATTCTGAAATTGCCACTTTTAGAAAGTTTACATTTTCTTACTCAAGCCATATGGTGTGCTGCCTGTCTCTGATCACCTATAGTGGGGGACAGTTGGGATTTGTGTATTACCCCTAGACAGCCACACACAATGGAAGCGTAGGTGTGGCTTGATGGACCATTCTGGCAGAATGGGAGGGAGGAGCGGGACACAGTCTTACTGACACCTGAGTAGGCTGTGTCATGTTCCCACACCATGGGCTGCCTACCCCCCTGGAGTGAGTCTGAAGTCAGGGAGAGAAGGGAGGACATCTGTGCACTTCAAAGGCATGTCTTTAAAGTGTCCCCCGATTCAAAGGCACAACTGGGTATATGTACTGGACCTCTGACACCACCACTTCAATACACCTCTGGACCTGTAGATACTCTTCCAGGAAGAAGGTCTGTACTGCTGCTGAATGAACTGCCACTCTGCTGCACTGCCACTCTGAAGGAGCCTCTGCCTTGCTATGCTGACCTTCTGCCCTATTGCCTAGAGAGGAAAAACTGGACCTGGAAAACCCATCTTGAACCCAGAACCCCAGATGGACTCAAAGGTCTAGTCTGCAGGCCTCCTGATCTGAGTCTCTGGGACACAACAGGCTCTGCATAGCTCCTGGACACATTTTTATTGGGCTCCTAAACACTAGGAAGCACTTCTCTGGACTGTGGGCCCTTGGTATGGTTCTTGAGCTCCAAAGGCCAAGCTTTTGGGCTCTTCGTGAACAGGCCTGTTTGCTCTGGAACTGTGATGCTTGCACAAATAATCAGTGGGAGCTCCCTCAAGTTTGTCTATTTGCACAGCAAGCATAGTCCACCGGCGTGAATTGCCTCCATGAGGCATCTTTAATTGCCAATATCACCAACGACATTCTCCTTGCTTCCAGAGAACTTCACCCCAGCGAACAGAACTCTTGGCACAAAACTCAAAAAGGCAGAACTTCAGCTGGATCAACCTGGGACTCTATCTGACCCATGATCCATCACAGGCGGCCTGAACATTTTCGTTTTGACCCCGAACAACACGACCAGACATCCCCTGTTGGTGCTTTATGCTTCTAAGTGCTATTTTACCGTTTATTCTTTAAACAACTCATAACTCCAATTTTACTTATTGGATTTTTGCTGTTTTGGTCTTGTTTTATGTATTCAATATACCTGTTTTTCTAACCTGGTGTGGAATCTTTTTGTGTGTTGTTTTTACCGTTTTACTATTTGAAGTGTTGCACAACTACTTTACACATTGCCTCCAAAGTTAAGCCTGACTACTCTTTGCTAAGCTCCCACAGGGTGAGCACAGATTATTTAGGGTGTGCTTGTGCCTTACACTGACCAGCATTGTGTTTACTGCTTGTCCAGGGGTTATACCCCAGTCAACGAGGGACTCTATTTTTAATAATTAGTTTTTAATATGCTGCATCCCAAAGTTGAAGTGTGATTAATAAACAAATACAGAGTGTGTCTGTCAAATATGTCAAAACAAATTTTCTGGACTGAAGTGAGTGAGTGGAGTTTACATATATCAGAAGAACTAAGAAAGAGGAATTTAGCTCCAGGGGAATATTCGATTTTGTTATTAGGGGATTTTATTCATGCATTTAGATCCCAGATATGCTATAGTGTTACAGTATTCTAACCGCAAATTTTCCAACATGTGTTCAGCCCATGTTTCATAGGACTATGGTGAACTTTTCGGCAGAATTAGGGTCTGTATGCCTGAATGGGCATTTTAAAGAGGACGACCCGGCAGACCAAACATTTTTATAAGGGAAACAACAGTGCCCCATTACTACATGTTTATGCAGGGATGGTATTTTAAACTCTTCAGGGGATTTATGTGCTAAGACTAAAGGAAAGCGATTATTGGGGGTTAAAATTAGATGTAGCGACAGCTCCATTAGTGAGAGATCAAGCTATTCCCTTGGCACTAGATTTCCCTAAATGTTTAACTACAAGAATTGATGGAAGATATATTAAGCAGGTAATGCAGTATCAATCAATCAATGATATGATCTAGGATAGGGCCATGGGAGAGCCTAATGGTGCTTGGTATGCAACTATCATTGCAAAGGTAGTAAAGAGAATGATACCAACAATGGTTCGATAAAGATTGTGCTGTAGCCAGGAAGGAGTTAAGAAAAATAGGAAGGGTAAAGCAATCAAATCGTCAAGCAAAGCTAGTTGAAATTTACCACTATAAGAAAAGAGAATTTGAAGTTGGAGTGAGGAGGAAGAAGGGGGCTTTATTTAAGTTGAATTGGGATGTGATGATTAGGATGCTTCAAGAAAAGGATAAGAGAAAATTCTCGAAAATGGTCCCTTCTTAACCATTATTTATAAACCAAGTGGGACAGTGGTGTAGATGGACTGTCCAACTGAGGGTGCGTAGGCCTTGGAGTAATTCTCTATTCACATTCGCATTTGACGATGCAACGCGCGAAAAGGAATTCGTTTTATTGATTTAATTGTCAATTTACCTGCATTCATCCATATTCCAGTGTTCACTACACCCCACCCTGCCCTTCCCCCGCTCCACCTCACTGCCCGGTAGCACTCCCACCAGGAGCCGCTACTGATTAATTGATGTTTGCGTCCCTGGGGCCCGCAAGACCAGTGTGTGACATGGCTTTTTTAAACGAAGGGCAGCGTGGGAAAAAAAGAAGAAAAATTGCATAATTTCGATTTTGCCATTTTCGCATCGTTTGTGAATGTTTTTCACATGATTGTCACTGAGAGAGTGCATCTAGATTTGCTCCACTGGTAGATTGGCCGAGTGGGACTAACATTTTGAACATATTTTGCTAATCACTTGATTTACCCTCACATTTTGCTGGGTGATCAGTGCGTATTTGCCTCTGTCTTGCTTGCTTATTTCATGTGCTCTTCACCAAAAATGACTATGCTAACTCTTTGTTCAGAGTACCACTCACTAATTTCATACTTACCCTTTCTCCCAATTTACCTTTGCTTGATCAGTTCTGTTTTCCTCCTTGCCCCTTTACCTACCGCAATTTGGATTGTTAGAAACAGGACGATGTGCAATATTAATGTTACTTGTATTCAACCTAAAAGCATCACAAGGCAACTTATCTTAGAGTATTTCGATATACAAATCTCATCATGTATTAAAAAGTTAAACTGGATACTCAGGGTTCAAATTATCAACAGGAATATCCGAGTGATGCATGCGCACGTGGACGCTTCTTTAAAAGTTACCAACTTATCAATGTTCTTGCTTGGATTTCGTGTTTCCATCAAAGCACTTTAAAATGAAATAAGTGATGCAGCCAGGTTCCTTGATTTAAGTAACTATTAAATGACACATGCTGTGTGATATCTGATCAATATATAATTTTTATAAGAAACAAAATGCCCAGGCAAGAGAAAGGGAGCTGGAACATTACTCATTTGCAAGATTGAACGGGACTGCAATGGAATGGACCGCTGTTAACATCACAGAGAGCTTTTTAAAATTTCATAAGAACGGCTTCTACTCTAGGGGAACGGTGAGTGCCTGCATTTGCACTTCAAAGATGCTACAGGGTGTAAGAAGCAAGTTTATTCTTAGAGGACACGAGCCCCATTGTGTAGCTTGGGAGGGTTGCACTGTGTGAGATTTGCGTGGACTGTTCTTTCACCAAGGAACCCTACGATATACTGCTGCCAACGGAATAAAATAAAAATTATATCTACTATCCGACTTTATTGACACTGATAAATGGAATTTGTCTAGCTTCTGGCTACACTTCAAAAAGCTACCCATATGCACATGTGTTAGCCCATTGGGAATGCCATGGGAACACCAACAGAAACCCTGGTGTCTGAATTTTTAATATTGGTACCAAGTCTAGCTGCATATTGCATCATTCTTAATGGGGCAGGAACGTTTCTACATTAACACCACTTAGTTGGCTGTCTATGGTGTTGGGTGTTATAACATATTGACAATGTAAGCTATGTCTATACCCAAAAAGGTAAGGGGTGCATAAAAGTCTTAGGAGGCAAAATTGAAATTACAAAAAGTGGGTTCACAGTTCAGGAGGGGTACCCCTACCAGCTTAATAAACACTCTTTTGCCAGGTGACAACTCAGGCAAAGGAAAATGCATCATCTATGTGGGGGAGTGGCTAGAAGGAAGAAGTAAGCACCTGTAGCTAGTAAAATGCTTTGGCCAACTCGGGATTAGATTTCTGGGAAGTTTTTCAATAAACTGAAAATGATGTTCTGAAAAAGGAGGTGGGAAATCTGCAAGAAATATGTGTAGGGAAGTCTCCTGTCACTGAACAGTGCACATACTGGAACCACATACGCACATTTCAGGACGTGGAAAGAAACATCCATAAGAGACTCTGTGGCTGATGAAAGAAAGATCCAAGGACTCCTGACTCTTGTGGGTGTAGCAGTTTTGAAGCCAGAGTACTCGCCAATGACTATGCCACACACGGAGCTTGGTATCACATGTCTTTATTCTTTTGTGTGTAACTGTGAACCAAACACGTTAAAGCAGCCTTCACTGCAAAACACTCTATTCAATACCTCATAGCTCTACAGAATTCATCAGGAGCAAAATGGGTTTCGTCATTTTTAACTCGCAAGGCACTGCCTCTCCACCTCTGTTAAATGAAAGCTTACCAATTTTAGAAAAGATATACATATATATACATTTAAATCTCTTCAATTAATCTCTTCAGAAAAGTAATCTTTGGACCTGAATGTGTCGTGCAAAGTTAAGACCTGTCACCAACATTATCCAAGAGCTGCTAGGATGGTGAAAAGGCAGCAGCAGCAGTTACAGGTGCTTCAGAGTCATTCTATCATTCACCATGGAGATCTGGTAAGCATTGAATCAAATGCCAAAAGTGAAAAGAGTTTCTGGTAATAGACTCCCTAGGTTGCTGGGCAGTCCCCATGTGTCCTTTGATCGATACCACTTGGTAAGGTTCTGCATCAAAGGGAGCATCATTTTGTTTTCCCCATCTGCTGTGCAAGCGCTCTGTCTCCTTTCTGGAAGACATAGTTTTTTGCATGTCATCTGTGGTCAGCATATGTTTTTATCTTTTGTTTCTGAACCAAGTCTCTCAGAGTTGCATTCTCATCTCTTTTTTCTCTGATTGGTCCACTGGGGTATCTTGGTTGTCATTGCTCTCCCGAACATTAATGTTGCCGGACTTTCACCGGTGGTCGAATGAGGTGTTGAATGGTAAGCGTGCAACCATAGTTTGTATAAATTGAACTTCCCCAGTGTAGCACACTGCACAATTTTCTTTAGCAGACTCATAAATCTTTCAACCAGTCAATTGGCCTGCTGCCACAGAGGAGTGCTCTTTTGATGCTTGATACTCAGATACTCTAATAAGATTTTAAACGTCCAAGTATTAAAAGGTGGACCTTTGTCAAATTTTAGTATGGTTGGAACCACATGTCACAGTGATGCCATCTGGTTTCTCAATGACTAATTCTTGAGTCACCTTTGACATGATCTCCCATACCAGGCTCTTACAGAGATTAACAGACATTGGAATATGTAGCAGTACTAAAGTCTATCTAGTTTTTCTTATCTATCAACTCCAACAAGTCTAACTACAACTTTTAAATCTGATTCCTGTCCATCAACCTGTGGGTATTTCAGGGCTCCTCACTCAGCCCCCCTATTTTTATTGTCTATGTCACTCCTTTTTCTGCCTTAAACAGATCCTTTAAAGTCATCACATTGTCATATGCAGCCAATACTCAAATCATTGTTTCTATCTCTGAAAGTGTTTGCTCCACTCAAGACCATTTTTGTGCCTGTATGTTGGCTGTGGCAATCCTGATGAGCAATAACAGGCTTAGACACAATTTTGATAAAACCGAGACCCTCTTTTCTGGCACACCCCCTTCTATGTGGTCCACCACCAGGTGGCCAGGTAAACTTGTCGATACTTCTATTCCTATATACTGTACCAGAAACCTTAGCATCCTTTTCCATAATTCATCTTTTGCCCCACAAACCTCTCATTAGCTGCCACATGTTTCTTAATACTAAGGGTCATGCACTCAATCCTGCATTTAATTCTTATCTATTCCTGCAAGAACATTTGTCTATGCCTTAATAATATCCTATCAAGACTACAGAAACTCACTTTAGCTGTTCCTTCCGAATAATCTGCCAAAAGCCTCCAGATGGTGAGAAACATGGCTGCGCAACTCATTCTTAATTTATTACACCAGAAAACAGCCCTCCATCGCTTGAGGCAACTCTATTGGTCACCTCATTGTAAGAAAGGTACATTATTAAGTCCCCAGTATGGCCCATGAGGCATTTCACAGCACTGGCCCTGTATACCTTAGAAAAAGACTCCTCCTATATATTCCTACTAGATCTGATCTTCCAGTACTAAACCATATATGGTACCTCCTCACGGTTGGGAAGCTGTTCCCTTTCCTTCCTTATACCCAAGACATGGATCTCACTTCTTGCACACTTGAGAGACAGTGTGCCTCTCTCCTACTTCTGGAAACAGCTTAAAACAGGACTGTTTACTTCCCCTTAGATTTCTGCACTACCGTAGTTGTTAGAAATTGGGTTGTTGGTTTGGAGAGAGGGTAAACCCTGCTCAAGCCACAATCCTTTATAGTGTGAAACACAAAGGGGCATATTCTCAAGGAGCTATCACCGAGTTGAGGGCACTTTATTGCAGCCAAAGTCACGGTAAATTGATCACCCTATTCACAAGCTGGTGTTAACAGCCCATAGCACCAGTTTACCTGCAATAGCCACAGACAACCCCCCAGCAATCGCTAATGAGATGCAGAGTAGGCATTCCAGAGCAAAAAGCTGTGACAACACCACTCCACAACATTCTCAATGACCAGCCAGATCAGCGATAAGAACACAAAACATGCGATAAGGCGTGTTAGTAGCAGGAAACTAACACCTGCTCTGACCTGGTACAAAGTCAGACCACAGCCCGCACCAGCCTGCACCACAAATGGGAGCCAAGCTCAGAGCCACACCTGAAGAACATTAGATGCCATGGAGCCACTAATCATGCAGCCCTGACACCCAAGAGGGCCACAACACACACCACCACCACCCCCAGGACCCCCCTCCCCGCCCCGCCGGGACAAACACATGCCACATCAACTACACAGAATCATGTACCAAATATTCCGCCTGATGTCGCACAATCACATCTGGTTACATGCAAATGTCAGCACAAAAATGAGCATCACACATTCACCTTCGAAGCAACAAATGACATTTTTTTAAGACAAATACAGAACAGAAATGAAGACACATGGCAGCACCCTTCAAGACAATCCGTAGGTCACAGCCTACAAATCAAAAATCATGATGAGAAGGTGTGTCCTGTGCACATCAAGGGACAGAGAGAGAGCAAAGGAGAGAGAGAAAGAGAGGGAGATAGATGGACAGAAAGGAGGAGGAGAAAGATAGACAGACAGAGAGGGGGAGATACAGATAGACCGACAGAGAGGGGGAGATAGAGAGATAGCTGGACAGAGAGGGGAGAGAGAGATAGACAGATAGAAAGGGTGGGGGAGAGAGAGATAGAGAAAAGAAGAGAGGGACTGGGAGAGAGAGTGCCGACACTGCACACCCAGGCCAGACTGCTCACCTGCTGCCACCGGTGTGTCTCCAACCACATGCGGGTATGTAGTGCATTTCACATGGTCCCACTCTTGAGACAGAGCCGTCATCTGAAACAGAGTCCAGATACATGAATGGCAAAGTACAGATAATTGCACACATTCTCGCCTGTCCGCCCCTGCGCACCAAGGCAGATGCACCCTAGCTCCTCCCGCTGCCCAGCAGTGCATGCCTGCCCCTGCCGACCCAGGCAGCTGCAGCCCAGCCCCTTCCGCCGCCCAGCGGTGCATGCCCGCCCCTGCGCACCCAGGCCTCAATGTTCACCTTCCGCCACAGACGTGTAGAAAAGAGGGCTCACCAAGTGCCGCTGCAAGCCACAAGCCCACGGACATGGCCCCCTTCACATCATACAGCTCTGCCCCGCAGGCCACCAGTTCTCACTTTTGATGCTGGGTCTTGATTTCGCCATGGCAGAGGACATACCAGTGCACAGGGCATCATCGCAGGCTGCACACCCGCTCAGCCCTTGAGGTGCCACTAACTCTGTGACCAGTGAGACCACCCCACGTGACTGTAGGCCCCCACTGTCCACAGACTCATGCCTACACTGTGGTCCAGCAGGGCACACAAAACCTGAGCAGTTCGGACTGCTGGGATGGGGCATCAACGCCGGCCGCACACCCGCTCAGCACTTACGGTGCCCCTCCTTTGTGCATCGAAAGTCACCGTCCCGTGGTGGTGTGCCTGTGCCGGCCGCAGTGCATCCAGTGCCACCAAGTCTGTGCACCGCTAGTCATGGACTCTCTGTGATTGGGTATCGTGGTGCAGACACCATCATGTCACCCCTGGACCTATGTAATGTGATGTTGCAGGCCCCTGGGTCCCCATGGCTACATGCACACCACATGGATACACCCTGAGAGAGGTTGGAAATGGTGTCGTGCACGTGCGCCCAGCCATTTTTATTGGCAGGGTCACATGTGCTTTGAAGCAGGTGCTGGATGGGTGTGGTGTGGGTGTAAACCAGCCGTGAGGGAGTGGCTGTGGCATGCTGACAACTAGACTTGTGAGCAGCAGATCACTACAGGGAAGTCCTGGCACATGTAGCATTGTTCTCCTCCCTGGAGAGTAAGCATAGTGGGCTGGCCTGGAGTATGCCAGTCGAGCGTAAGGGTTTGAGCAATGACCCTGGGCCTCTGGCCGTTGTT
The DNA here is from genome assembly GCF_964263255.1 of Lissotriton vulgaris. Classification (NCBI taxonomy): domain Eukaryota; kingdom Metazoa; phylum Chordata; class Amphibia; order Caudata; family Salamandridae; genus Lissotriton; species Lissotriton vulgaris. The sequence goes on from NC_141693.1 coordinate 1,118,386,319, forward strand.
CCGTATGGGGTTGGATAAGGAAGTAACTAATGAGTGTGTCACTGTTTTTGTGTCGGCGTCACCCGGACAACATTCGGCAATGTGTCATCCTGTGACCCAAGTCCAACGACAAGAGCCATGTGGACGTAGGAGGAATTCACTGACCCTACATTCATCAATACTACCACACTTGAAAGACTATAGACACAACACATCTGTGTGACTCGGAATGTTTAATGCACATTCAGTGGAATGTTGCATCTGGAGCAGTACAGGGCCATGCAAACCCCACTTTACAATGTTGGCCGGTGGAGGGCCAGCCTTCCGGGAATGACAAGTCCAAAGGACGAGGAAGAATTTAGTCTTCAGTCTGTTTGCTGTGTCATTGGCGATCAAACAAAATATGGCAGTCCATTGCAGTGTCCAAGGTGAGTGTCGCAGAGTTTATTGGGGGACAGTGGAAGGAAATGATGCAGAGGGCAGAACCAAGCTGAAGCCGGCCAGATGGCAGAGATCAATGCCACTGCGTTGTTTTTACAACATTGGCGCTTTCATCGTCTCTTCGTCCTCTGCTGTTCCATGTGCCTCACATGTGGGTGGTGCTGGCCTTTACCCAGCACTGTGTGGCAGTGATACCTCAGGGGCTGGAGGTCAAATGTCTGGCATACTGTGTGGCACTAACACTTCAGGGGGAGGAGATGTGGATGTAGTGGTAGCAGCAGCATGCATCAGAGCCAGGCCTTGTGGCAGCGATGCCATGAGGATGGTTTTGAGGTCATTGAGGAACCCAGGTACCACTCACTGGTGTGTAGCCATGGCAGCCACTCTTTATGCATTGGCCCACCCCATGGTCTCCATGAGCCTCAACAGGTTTCCCACCTCCACTCTGACTAGTCAGGCATTCTTTTCTCTGAGTCGGACTCTGGCGATGTCAGCTATGGTTCATTGGAGAGCATGGAGCGGACTGTGGGTGTCTGTTAGTGACTGTGAGTGGTCCCTGATGGGACTTAGACTCCCACATGTGGCATCTAGTTTGTCGGCCATGAGCTTGAAGCCCACCTTCACCTGTTCAGCCAGCTGCTCCTGGCATCCCAACACACGACGTTGGAGGCCATGTGTTCTTCGTGGGGCTCCTGGGAGGCAGGCGTGGTGGTGGGTGCTGCCTGCTGTGTGGTCTCTGCTGGGGGTGGGGCCTCCTCATTGCAGCTGGGCTGCCCTGCTCCTGGAGGTGGACTACGGAGGCTGTCAATGAAGTCTTGGAGGGCGTGGAAGTCGAAGCTGTGGTGGTCCTCTTCATCATCAGAGAAGAGAGGTTCGGGCTGCTCTGCAGTAGGTGTTGATTGTTCCTCTGACATGTGAAGGGGAGATGCAGTTTACATACAGACTGCATGACTGAGTACATCGTGGCTGTTTGGGAGGAGCCACCTATTAGAAGGGGGAAAGTGGACATTTCAACAACAGACGTGTGTGTGTTTGTACTAGTACATTGTCATCTCACATTTCCCTGCAATGTCACTTGTGATTGGCCAGTGGCTACACCCAGTCGGCACCAGTTGTGTTCTGTGTTCTGTTGTGGTCGTGTTGCAGTTTGCGCCACATTGTTGTCACAGTTGATGTGCTCTGCACGTAATGTGTGCATGCTGCATTTTGGGGGAGTGGCCCCTGCTGCTCTGATTTTGCTGCCCCTTGTCACTTTCCTATGATGTGCCTATTACTTCTTTGCTTATACAGTGCTGAGATGTTGCATACTTGGGTACATTGGTCTCTTGGTGGGAGTTGGGGGCTGGGGCCTAGTTTGTCTGCAGATGTGCTCAGCTCAGTTGTGCATGTGTGCCATTGTGGCATCTCCCCCCATCCCCCCAGTCCCTGGTCATTACTCATCCTGTTGCTGTTTTGTCTGGTCATGTTGAGCCGTGTCCAGTCCCCCGACTCCAGACACTGTCACCCCACTGGTGACTGTGGACACCATTTCCTCCATGTCATCCGGCTCCTCCTGCGGCGCAGGACTCCCACCTCCAGTCTGCATTGCTGCCTTATGGCTGTTGGCAAGTTTCAGCTTGGTTTTGTGCTTGACGTCATTCCAGTGCCTCTTGACCTCTTCCATTGTCCTCTTCAGAACTCCGACTACATTCACCTTGTCCACGATGGACTGCCATAGTCCAGTTTTTGTTCCCAATGACATAGTGGAGGTGACGAACAGTTGTTGATGGTGTTCGACCACCTCTGTTATCAGGATCCTGTTTCCCTGCGGACTGAAGCGCTTCTTCGACCTCTTCTTCTCCTTGCCCTTCCCTGACCCGAGGTCCCAGTCAGGCCCTCCGGGGGGGCGTGTCGGCATCTGGTTCTCCTCCGTACTTGCTCCGGCAACATCCATTGTGCTCTGCTGTTGTTTGGGATTTGTTTGTCAGTTTTTTTTTCTACTATTACGGTGATTTTTGTCACCTGACGCGTGTGAATTGCAAGCCTTTAGCTGTTTTTTGCGGATTTTAGTATCGTGATTGGCCTAATCCTAGCATTTTTTGGCGTCCGCGTTTCGCGTTTTGCGGAAAGGCGTTGATTTTAACGCTGTCAGTTGACGCTTTATCTGGGGAATATTGCATGGTGCCGCTGTGTTGAGAATGCTTCGTTAACACTGTGTTATTTTCCCGCGATAGACTGCAATTTTGGAAGTTGAGTTAGGTTACTTTTGCGATGGTTATCACACTTTCTAGAGAATATGTCCCAAAATTCACTAAGTTAAACTGTGTTTAACACTCTGGAAAGTTGGCACAAAAGCTGTCAGGCTTAAATGAGGGGCTATGTGTAAAGTATGTATGCAGCTTACAAACAGTAATAAAGTGAAAAAACAAGTCAAGAAAAATACCACACCAGTTTAGGAAATTAGCAAACTTTCAATAAATTATCTGACACCAAATCAACAAAAGTCCAATCAGTAGAACCAGAGATAAGCAAGTTCAAAGGTTTATGGTAAGCATAGCACCCTAAAGTAAAAAGTGTCACTCACGGTTTTGTCGTAGTGTGAGACCGGGTGAAATTCACAATATCAGGCCCGAACACATTGGAGCGTGGGGCAGATACAGGGACCAGGTTAGTCTGGCTGAAAAAGTTACCTTCTAAGGTCCAGCACAAAGAGTTTTGTTCACGGTGGAGGAGGCAGTGAGGGGCAGTGTCACAAATGATTGTTTCTGTGGCACAGAGCAACAAGCAGGGCATCATGGACGGTCATCGTTGTAGTGTGAAGATCCTTTTTGACAGCACAGATGATCATTGCTACAGATTCACATTAGTAGTCATGAGGGTGTTGATGCTGTAAAGCGAACTTCAGATCTTGCGCTTCTGATCATCGCTGCAGTCTCTGTAGCATAATAGTCCAGTTCATTGGAGCTTTGCTTTGGCACTTAATGCAGGAGGGAAGATCCTGGGGCGAAAAGGCCCATTCCCAGTCACGAAGAGACCAAACCTTCAGGATTTCTCCTTTTCTTCAAGGAAAATCTCATCTGATGCCCACCCATAATCACACTTTAGTGTAAGTTTGAAGTGTTTGCAATTCCCAGAGGAGTTTTATGAGTAGTATCTTTGCGAGTGCAGGATCTCCACATTCGTGGCGGAGCCTTCGCACAAAAAAGAGATAGCCATCCGGAAAGACACTACCCATAAAATTCCTTTGTGAATTGCAAAAAACAGTAACCTTTTCATTAAAGTCTATCCTTACTTTTGTGACTAAGGCCCCAAAGGGCCAAGATGTGATGTGTACCACTTGAAGATCAGGAACTAACTCCTTCTGAGGCCAGCAGGGCTCAGGCTGGTCTAGTTGAAGTTCCAGGCAGGTCCAGTGCTGCAGATCAGCTGGGCGGTTGCAGGGAGTCCTCTGGAGTTTCTTGGGCCCTGTAGATCAGAACAGGAAGTCAGTCAGCTGACCCTTGGAGTCACTTCCTGGGATGAAGGTTGCAGGTCCAGTTTTCCTTCTCAGCAAGCAGGACAGGCCTTAAGAAGCAGGCCAGCAGGACATCCTTCTTCTGTAGTATCCACAGGTCCAGGAGAGTAATAAAGAGTGTGCTTTTAATGCCTGGTGCCCACTATGAAGTAGGAGAAGTTTCCAGACTTTTTCCTCTACAGATGTCCTTGGAATTTACTGCCTCCTTGAACTGGTCCCAGTCCTGCCAGGTAAGCTAGTTAAAAATTGTTTGTAAGTCTTCTGGGCCAGTGCCTTTGAAGTGCAAACGTGGTAGGTGACAGCTCCACAACCCCCATTAAGTCAGGATGGTCCATCCCGCCAACACCCATACTCTCTATTGTGTTACTATCTGGAAGTAACACACACAGGTCAACTGTCAATTACACCTAGTAATGTGACACAGGATACAGGCTGCAGGTGCCAAATGGTTTGGAAAAGAAAATGGCAACTTTCTAAAAGCGTACAAAGAACAATTGATGGACAGAATGCTGAATAATGTCACACATTCACCCCAGTACAGAAATCCGTGCCTGAAAATAACTTTTTTCTCCCCATGCCATTCCACTTTAAACCCAGCCATACTCAAATCAGTCTTCACTTTACTCCCCATGGGAACAGTCTAACGTGAACTGCCAGGCCAGGTCCTCCGTAGAGTGGAATCAAGCATTCCAGGTTAGAGGTATCATCCCTCATCCCGCATCCCTCATCAGCCAGGTTAGCTTGACTCCAGTGACAAGGAGAGCATGGGACCCACATCTGGGCACAACTGCCCCACTTGGACAGAATGCTAAACAATGTCATACATGTACCCAGTACAGAGATCTGGGCCTAAATCAATTGTTGTTTTGCTCCCATTGGCATTCCAGTTTAAACCCAGTCTTTCTAAAAGTGGCATTTTCAGAATTGTGACTTAAAATCTGACTTTACCATTAATGAGGGCTTTAAATTACAATTCCTAAAACACCAAAACTGAGATTCCTACCTGATCCCAATTGAAAGTTATCACTTATTAAATATAATAAGTTAACCCAATGTTACTCTATGAGAGAGATAGGCCTCACAGAAATGAAAAACAATTGAGGTTTTCACTATCAGGAAATGTAAAAGTTAAAATGACATGTCGAGCTTTTTCAACACAATGTTCCCTTCCCTATAGGCTATATTGGGCCTGATTTCAATCAATCAATCAGGGGTTTGTAAAGCGCAGCTGCTCACCCACGAGGGTCTCAAGGCACTAGTGGGAGGGGTGGGTGGCTCTGTTGAGTGCTGGGGACTTCCAAAAAGCCAGGTTTTGAGGTCGGTCTTGAACTGGAGCATTGTAGGGACTTGCTGGTGGTGGAAGGGTAAGCCGTTCCAGGCTAAGCATGGGCGAATTTTGCAAATTCGCGATCCGCAAATTTGCGGATTTGCGAATTTGCGATCCACAAAATTCGCGAATTTGTGCGAATTTGCGGATTTTTGTTTTTTTGCGTGTTCGCGGGGTTTTTTGCGTGTTCATGGGGCTTTTTGGGTCTTCGTGAGCCGCTTGCATAGCGAAGTTACCCATGCAGTCGTTTATGGGAGAGGGAGAGAGATAGATAGATAGATAGATAGATAGATAGATAGATAGATAGATAGATAGATAGATAGATAGATAGATAGATAGATAGATAGATAGATAGATAGAAAGAGAGAGAAAGAGGGAAAGAGAGAGGGAGAGAGAGAACGAGAGAAAGAAAGAGAGGCCGGATCTCTGAAGGGCCAGATTCCTGAGTTGCCCCTACAGAACATGCAGCTTTTTATTTTTAGCAAAATGCATATGAAAATTGTGCTGTAAAGGTCTCTTTTAGTTTAACCCCTCCTGACAACTCAAAATGGGTGTATTTGCCATCCTCTCCCTTCTTCCTGTTTTTTATATCTGTAAGTGCTTCCTGATGAGGTTTAATTCCTTGGACAGGTGCCTCGTTGCCTACTTGTAACTATTCTCTGACCCTGCTTCAAGGGTCAGAGCAGGGTCAGAGAATAGTTGCAAGTAGGCAACGAGGCGCCAGGAAGCAATTAGCAGCAGGTGTCCAAGTTGAAGTTAATTTGTTTGTAACCCTTTTGTAAAAGGTTACAAAGAAATTAGGTTCAACTTTTGCACCTGCTGCTGTAACCCTTGCTTGGCTGAAAATTCGTCCCCGCCGATTTGCGGATTTTACCGCAATTTCGCGAGATTCGCGGATCGCGAAATCGAGGAAAATCTGCAACTTCGCCCGCGAAACGGATTTTACGCCCACGCTTATTCCAGGCCTTGGCTGCGAGGTAGGATTACTTTCCTCCCATTCTGGTCTTGTAGATACATGGGATGTAGGCCAGAGAGATCTCAGCTGATCAGACGTGTTACTTGGGTGATTGAAGGAGAGGCCGATGTTTAGGTAGGCTGGTCCAATGTTGTGGAGGGCCATTTATGCATAAGTGAGGAGCTAAAAGGTATTCTTCTTTCGATGGGGAGTGAGTGAAGATCGTGGAGGTGTTGAGTGTTGTGATTGTGACGGGGGATGTCTAGGATCAGTCTGGCTGTGGTGTTCTTGACCGTCTGGAGTTTGTGGAGTTGTTTCTTGTTGATTCCGGCATAGATGGTGTTGCGTAGTCCATTCTGCTACTAATGAGGGCATGCGTGACTATTTTTCTGGATTTGGATGGGATCCATCTGAGTGTTTTACGGAGTATGTGGAGGGTGTTGAAGCAGGCTGAGGATACACCGTTGATCTAGTGGTTCATCGCGAGTGATGAGTTAAGTATGATGCTGAGGTTTTGTGCATGGTCTGTCAGGGTGGTGGGGTTTCTGATGGCAGGGAGCCTCTAGGTGTCGTCCAATGCAGAGGGGGTGGAGCAACGATGAGGACTTCTGTTTTCTCAGAGTTGAGTTTCTAGCAGCTCTTCCTCATCCGGGCGGTGACGGCTTTTATCGCTTCTTGGAAGTTGTGCCTGGTGATGTTGGGGTTCATAGGTGAGGGAGAGGATGAGCTCGGTTCGTCGGCATAGGAGACTATGTTGGGCCTGTGGTTACTGACGATGGTTGCAAGGTGGGCCATGTAAATATTGAAGAGGGTGTGGCAGAGGGTGGATCCCTGGGGCACTCCGCATCTGGTCCCCGAGAGGTAGGGTGGGAGTCGGACTCACTGAGTTCTGCCTGTGATATATAAGCATACCCAGTCTAGGGCCTTTCCGTGGATGCCGGCGTCATGGTGTCTGGTGGCTAGTGTAAGCTGGGAGATGGTGTTGAAGGCAGCTGAGATGTCCAGGATAATGAGGGCTGCCATTTAGCCCTGGTCAGGGAGAGAGCGGATGTTGTCGATGGTGGGGAATAGGGCAGTCTCAGTGCTGTGGTTACTGTAGAATCTGGATTTGGTGATGCCCAGGACATAGTTGGCTTCAGTGAAGTTTGCTAGCTGGGTGTTGACGACCTTTTCGTTGACCGTGGCTGCGAATGGAAGCAGGAAGATGGGACTGAAGATCTTGAGGTCCGTCAAGTCTGCGAAGGGTTTCTTCTGGAGGGGGTTGACTTCAGCGTGTTTCCAGTCATCGGGGAATGTGGCGATTTCAAGGGAGCTGTTGATCATTCAGCGTAGTTTGGGTGCGACTCCAGTGCGACCGCTGTGGCGGCTCTGTGGAAGATGTGGGGTGGGCAGGGGTCTGAGGGTGCTCCTGCATGGATGCTGTTCATGGTCTTTAGGGCGTCTTCTGTTGTGAGCGGGCCCCGGTGAGCATGGTCTTTTGGGTGGCATCGCTGGGTATAGGATCTAGAGCCATGTGAAGGTCTTGGTTCTCAAAGTTGTCTTAGATCATCTTAATCTTAATATTTCTATGGTGTGCTTGTGTAGGGAGCACACTTTGAGGATGATGCAGCTGAGTGGTTTGTGAGCGGTGATGTCTGGTAGGCTGGGGCTGCTGCTGGGGACAGGAGGTGAGTGAAGGTGCAGTGGCAGTGTCAACCGGAGATCGGGGCTTAGGTGTTGCTTGGTGTTCGAAAGCTGACAGTTTTTGCTGTGTCCGGGTTTGAGAGCGTGAAGGATCCTGGAGTGATAGCAGAGGTGGGTCGGAGGACAAGGGTCCCTGGTGCTGGTTGTGGTCAGTTTACGGACGGGAGCAGACAGGCTTGCCTTTGGCGCACCAGCAGCACACCTGCTGCTTGCAGCCACCATTAAATAGGGGTCATGGAGGGTTGTCAGTTGGGAGGCGGAAGTGAGACGGACACACTGTAGGGGGGAGGAGCTGCGGGGCAGCACCGGTGTGGAGCGAGAAGAGAGCAGAGCGAGGAGAGAGAAAAGAGGAAAAATAGAGGAAAGAGCACAGAGAGAGCAGCGAGAGAGAAAAGGGGGCACAGAAAAGCACAGAAAAGCCAAGAAGGCAGAACAGCAGAAGAGCAGAGTGCTCTCCCACTGTACCACCAGGGATGAGGTGCAGTCAGGAGCCTGTGGGTGGAGGAGGGCCTCGAACACCCAGCAGTGGTCAGGAAATGGAGGGCTCAGGGGCAGCACTTAGTGGTGGAGCTGCACGGGGGAGAGCAGTCACACTGACCAGATCAGTGGTCTAGCTTAGGGGTAACATATGTATTAAACAAAGTGGCCCTGATTCACAATGGTAAAGTTAGATGAAAGTCTAACTTTACGACTTTCGGTATTCACAAAGGGCATTTACTACTTGTAAATGCCTTTTGTGAATACTGAAAGTTGTAAAGTTCGACTTTCAGTATTCATAAAGAGCACTTACGAGTAGTAAATGCCCTTTGTGAATACCGAAAGACGTAAAGTTAGACTTTTGTCTAACTTTACCTTTGTGAATCGGTCCCAGTGTGTTTTAGGCCTAGTAAAAGTTGTTTTTTTGCCAGATTGAAAAGGCAGTTTGAAACTGCATACAGAGGCTGAAATGCAGACCTGAGACAGTTTTTAAAAGAAGGCTACTTAAGTGAGTGGCATAATCACTGATGCACCACTAGTAGCATTAAATGTACAGGACTTGGGTACTGGTAGTAGCACTTTACTAGGTACCTATACGTAAATTAAATGTGTCAATTGGGTTTAAGCCAATTTTACCATGATTAAAGGAGAGAGAACAAGCACTTTCTTCCTTTATTTTTTTTTAATTTATGAACTTTATTCGGATAAAAACAACATATCCATAAAAGTACAAGTTAAAAAACATACATCAAAATAAATATGGGCCCCCAATAATATAGTACACAGTTCATAGTTAAACAATTATTAAAATGACAAGTTATCAGTGCTAAGGTGCACAGAGCCTTAAAGGCAAAAAGTTAGTTCAGCAAACAGGAGGGGTGAAGGCAAAAGGGTTTGGGAGCAATCATGCATAGACGGACAGCTCCAACACAAATACTGACAGTATTTCTGTGTCCGTTCCCCTAGCACCAGGGCACTGAATCTGGTGTATTAGTGAACTCTATAAATACATCATTCATTCATTGATCCCATTAATTAATTAATTCATTCATTAATTCACTACAACGAAATAGACCCACAGTTCCATGACAGTGACTAGATGGATGGTTAGTTAATATACTACATTTAGAACAGCTCTTCAACTTAAACAAAATCACATGTGTTTGTTGTTGGTGATACCAAATATGCCCTCTCCCCCTTCTCGTCTCTTCCTTCTGTTGTACAATATTGCATGCATGCATACCCAAGCCATCATTGAAGGCATTTTGGAATTCATTAAGTAGGACTGCAGATGTCTTAAACTAACAGAATGGGTGGGCTGGGGGTGTTACTGTATCCCCAGTCATTGTGTGGAAGATACTAGTAGCCTGTTGGATGTAGACCAACATTGACAAGCACCATGGCCTACATATACACATAACCCTTCCTCTACAGCCACATCCAGGTTCTTAGGGTAGGGCACATATCAGAGTTATGGGCTATGATGTCATGTGATCTAAGTAGATGCCTAGTCTTTCCCTTGAGCTGCTGGTTATTTGCTGCATTTTCGTTTTCGGACATCGTTTTCTCAATAATGAATGGCAGACTTTTAAACCGCCCACATATACCATCCTGAGACAGTACTGTTGCACCAATATAATATCACAATCAAACATGCTATGCTCAATTAATAATACACTTAGAATTCACCTTCACACTAATTCTATTACATGTGCAGATTTTTACATAAGAAAAATCATTCACATACTTTACACAAGAAAGCATACTTGTGTTACCCTTTAAATGTTGTTCTCATATTAAATATGGGCTCCCTTTAAGATATCTCAATGAATGAGAGTGACCTCGGTACCTGGGGTGGAGACCTCTGTTTTGAGGGTGATGATCTCTGCTTCCTGCTACAAACAGTAAATGATAAACAGGAACAGAAAGTGAACCATTTTTCTGAGCCATTTGATCAATGTTTTCACCACAATAGCATCCTCCATCATCTTGCTGCTTCTTTTCCTACAGAAACACCCAAAATGGATCATCGACAATATGAGAAGGCACCAGTTTCACATAAGAAAAAAAATGGAGATAATTTGCAAGGGGTCCTCCAATAGTACCCTCAGCTCTGTGGTTATGCATAGAACCAGTTGAGCAAGGCAGCATAAAACATTGTCACTTGCTACAGTGCAGTGGGTGTCCAGAGCCCAGTGGCAAGGAGTGCTTCAAGTGTGTGGAGGACCTGTGGTATTGACAGGTTAACAGCACATTATTTATGGGGTATCAACCCAGTCAAATCTGTTGCACTTCCATTTGACACAAAAGCACAGAAGGGTCCTCATAACAGCCTTGTCGACCTCACATTTTGACGGAAGCATGTGAGCAGCAGAAACATCTAGCTCTAATATGTGTTTGATAATAAAAGTGAGCATGTTTTTGGAAAGTGTAGATCAAGTTAATCATTTGTTTTTCATGTTCTTTTTGTCTGTACAGTATGTTGTCCTGATAAATGAATGAATTGAATTATAGTTTTCTTGGTTATTTAATTTTTTTGATGAGCTTACGCCAGATACAGCCATGAAACAACTAAACCAGGTTAAGTCAGGATCTCCATTAGACCCTGTCCCTGCCAAAGTGATGGGTAATCTTGCCCCGGTTTTAATCAACCCTCTCCTCTCCATTTGGAACTCTTCCTTGGCCCTTGGTCAGTTCCCTTCAGTTTGGAAACAAGCTAGGCTGCTCCCCATTTTAAAGAAATCAGATGCAGATCCCTCCCAACTCAGCAATTATCGCCCTATATCTCTTCTGCCTAAACCTGCCAAGATCCTAGAGAAAGTGGTCCAGAAACAATTGGCCCTGTACCTAGAATCTAACCAGCTGCTGCACGATTCCCAGTCCGGAATTAGAACCGGATACAGCACTGAGACTGCGCTGCTGGAGGTATCTGAGACAATCCGGGAATCAGTGGACAGGGGCGAGAAGGCCATGCTGGTCCTCCTCGACCTGTCCGCTGCATTCGATACAGTGCCACACGACATACTTGTGACTCGCCTACAGCAGTTGGGGATTGGTGGCACAGCCCTGGCATGGATTAAATCTTTCCTCTCAGGGAGATCCCAAAGGGTACTTCTTCGTCCCTTTGAATCAGAGGATAAACCCCTTCTGTGCGGTGTGCCTCAGGGCTCGGCCTTGAGCCCTCTTTTGTTTAACGTGTACCTAGGCCCGCTTGCCAGGGTAGTTGAGTCCTGGGGGGTCAGGGTGGTCTCTTACGCTGATGATACTCAACTTGTCTTTTCCTTTAGAGACCACTCTGACTCCCATTTTTCCAACTTTCGCAACTGCCTTGGCAACATCTGCACATGGATGGCTTATAATCATCTGGCCCTGAATACGGACAAAACGGAGGTGCTTTTTTTAGCCAGAAATCAGCCCCCTCCCCCGCCACCTTGTGGTGGCCTACTGTCTTGAACCTCCCTCCCAGTCCTGTACAGTCGGCCCGCAATCTCGGCTTCCTTTTCGACAACGCTATGTCCTGCAAAGCTCAGGTCAACAGAGTTACCGCGGCCAGCTTTGGAAAGCTGCCCATGATCAGGAAGATCTTTCCCTATCTTCCCCAGACGTCCTGCAAAATGATTGTCCATGCTCTCATTACGGCACATTTGGACTATGCCAACAGCTTGTACGCCGGTGCCCCCCTCTATCTCATTGACCGATTGCAAATTGTTCAGAATGCGGCAGCAAGACTTATTGGAAACATCCCTACCCGCAACTCGGTCACAGCATACCGGAATGACCTACACTGGCTCCCCATCGCCCGCCGCATTCAATTCAAAATCTTGATCCTTGCCTTTCGGGCTATACATGGAATTGGCCCGGCTTACCTGAGTAAAAGACTCAAATTATCTGTATCAGCAAGACATCTGAGATCTAACAGCCTCCGTCTATTGGTGGCACCCAGATTCAGGCTCGCCAGGAGTGGCGGCAGAATGTTCGGAGTGACTGCGGCCAAGTACTGGAACAGCCTTCCTCTGGACCTTAGGTTCATTGAGTCAGAGCAAGTCTTCCGACGTAAACTAAAAACCCGGCTGTTCACCAAGCTCTGATTAGCGAGCCTGTGGCCCTCTGTAGCTTCAGGTTAGGATGGACATGAACCTGGTAGCCCCCCTCCCGTGATTAACTTGTACTCCCAGTGCCGGGACACCCCCGTTCGGGGGTAGCTGCGCGCTTTATAAGCTTCTTAAATAAATAAATAAATAAATAAATTGTAATGTAAAAATGTAAACATGTGCAATATAATTCAATCTTATGTTAGCGGAATGGAAATGTACACATAACACATATTTTTTGGTGACAACTTTTTCATATACAGTGAAAATAAAGTTAACATGTGTTTCTATTTTAATAATAAGATCTGGGTACTTTCAGTTATGGTTTAAGTAGATCTTACATGTTGTACTACACATTTCTTTGCCCTATTGACATATTGTGATACTGAAGATGGCCATTTAAAATTGCAGAACGTAAACAAACTTCTTACGTTATCATACTCGTTCTTGTTTTCAAAGCTTATGTATGTTTGTTCATACTATGAATCAGCAGTTCTTAGCATTGAACCGCAGCTGTTTAGAAAATTATATAATATTAGTGGATTCATACAGTATATATATATATATATATAGATAAAAAGCAATATTTAAGGTGTAAAATTTGTAAATGTTCTGTAAATATGAAGGATTTTGAAATTGACGGCTAAAATGGAAATGGGTATGCTTATCTTAAATAGTCAGAGCAGTGATAGCAAATTTCATCTAGTATGAATGACTTGTGGCCTTAGATTAAGTACTCGTATTCGCCAACAAAAAGGGAGCATGAATTAGGAGCAAACGAGGCAAAGTGATATTATACAGTCTAGTGTATTGCTTTGTCTTTTAGAAATAAAACCAAACTTTGAAAACTTCCATACGTCCCTTGAATAAAAACAGATTTCTGTATATTTTGTGAAGTAAAATATTGAATAATTTATATATTTGTTTGATGTATGTGCGTTTCTGTATTTTTGCGTATTGTTTTGACATTCAAATCAGAGACACTACTTGAGCTGGCAGTCTCAGGCTTCCTGTAGTGATTCAGAACTAAATCACAGAAGTCAAAAGTTTAAGAACAGCTGCCGTACATGTTAAACATTTCATCCTCCTCTTTTGTAAATCTTTTTGTCAAGAATATGTTAGACTGACATTCTATAAGTTATTCAACCTACACCACATATAATGGTATCTGGTGTCATGTCTAAAATATTTTAATCACATTTTTAGGGTTGCTTGCTAGATTTTAGGAATTTCATTTATTGACATGTGCGGTGATACCCTCAGTGCATATAATATTGGTTTGGTTGGAGAGTGCGATTTCTGATATCATGCAGAAGCTCACTATTATTATCATTTTATTTACATTCTTTGACATGTTGATACCTGCTACAGTAAGTAGTTTGACTATTAGGTACTAGTACCTAACCATTAACAAATTGTGACTACCAGTTAGGATATGGGGTACTCTTTCCCTCCCTTCTGTTTTTTTCTATTACCATTCCCTTTCTTTTACTTCTTCTTTTCACTCCGGTAATGACACTTCAAATGGTTACCAATATAATTGGCAACAAGTAGACTATGTTATTGCACATGCTATGGTAATTCAGGACAAATAAGTAACTGTGTTTGTATATATGTACTTAAGTGTAGCTAATTTTTCATTTTTAAAAACTTGTATTGTTTGCCGAAATGGATTATGCAGTAACATTTTAATTTGAATTCTATATCCGTTGTGCTCAGACCTTTCTTATTTTCTGATGTAATACTAATCATAATATAATATGGAAATATAAAAGTCTGATTTTACGGTGTTTTCGTAATGTTTTATGGTTTCCCATCAGCCTCAAAAGAGCAGAGCTTCAGCAAAACACGTGTTGTCTGAGTAGGCTGCAAGTCTATGAGCAAAATGGATTTTTCTGTGGATGTCATATATTGTAAAGGTCACAATTTTGGAAAGCATTTATAATATTATCAAATGTTTAATGTCTGAAAAGTGAGTGAATGGCTGTGGATGTGGCTGTGTGGGTGACTGAGTGGATGTTTGAGTTAATGTTTAGCTAAGTGAGTTGGTGTGTGAGTGGCTATATTGTAACGTATGTGTCTGTGTGAATGGCTGTATGAGTGAGTGCGCGAATGTGTGAGTGCTTGTATGGATGTGTGAATGGGTATGTACGTGGTTGTGTGAGTGATGTGGGTGATTGTTTCAGTGACGTTGTAGGTAGATAAGGGTGGTTGTTGGAGTAGCTGTATGTATGAGTGTGTGGCTATGTGACTGGCTGTACAGGTGAGTGACTGGTTGTAAAATGGGCTGTATGGGTGAGTAATTGGTTGTGTGAGTGGCTGTACAAGTGAGTGAGCGGGTCTGTGCATACTGTTTTGGGTCTGTAAATGGGTATGTGAGTAGTTGTGTGGGCGTACGAGAGGTTGTATGGGAAGTAAGTGGTTCTGTGGATGATGTCATCAGTGATACAATTTGAGATGTCATCAGTGATACACTGACCATGTCATGAGTGATGTAATATGTGAAATCTGAGCCTAACTATAACGCCACTGTAACCTTTGGTTTTTCAGTGAATTTATAAGGTTTTTTCAATTCTATTTTCTAACTATACCAACCCTTTAACATTATTATAATTTTTTTCAAATTGTATTTCCTAACTATAATGCCCATGTAACTTTTGATTTTTAAAATGGATTTCTATAATTTTTAATTAGTAGTAGCGTTTGCAGAATGGTGGAGAAAAGGGGCGGGGTCTTCAAACACCTCTGAGCAATTCCACTGTGTGGGACTTACTGGAGATAACAGGAGGGCCTGTTGGCTCCCAAAGACACTCTAGAGCCAAGAGAACTTCATCCCCCAACCAGCAGTGCACCAGAAGATGCGTTTGCAGAGTGGTGGAGAAAGGGGGCTTGGCCTCCGAACCTCTCAGCAATCCCACTGTGTGGGACTCACTGAAGGTAACAGGAGGGTTTCTAGGCCTCCAAGGACCCTCACCATATAATGGGACTTCTTCCCCCAACCAGCAGTGCACCAAGAGGTGCATATGCAGAGTGGTGAAGAAATGCCAGTCTTTGTTTTGTTATTTATTTTTTCATTTATTCACCCTTCCCTGGACCAATTTTGGCCCCGGGGACTCCCATTCCTTGGGGTCAGGCCTATTTTTAATATTGTATGGGGGCATGCAGGCCCTGCCTGGGCTGATTTCAGCCCCAGGAAAACCAACTCTGGGGCACTGCCTTTTTGTCTTTAATTATTTTTTTATTATTGAAGTGTGGGGGCCGAGTGGCTCCCCTCCCGGGCCTATTTCCCTCCCAGGGACCCCATCCCCGGGGCATGGCCTCTTTTGTTATTGTGTATTTACATTTCGGCCCCAAGGACCCCATCCCTCATGGCCTGGCCTCTAGTGTGGGTGCCATGGTCCCACCCAGCCAGTGTACCCAGCTAGAAATGTTGGGGACCTCAGTGGGAGCCTCAAGGCTCCAGCAGTCCCTGTCAGCTCTCTGCCTCCTGCAGGAGCTGACATTGCTTTTTCAGAGAGGCTACACAGTTTGCTATAGCTTGGTGATAGCTGTAAAGCTAACAGCTATGTCCCATGGGCACCTCATGACATACCTGGAGCATGCCCTGGGAGGTGGTGGTCCACAGGGCCATTATTGGCTCCAGTCCCCCCCCTTTTCTACAATTTGCCCTGGGGAGGAGATGGTCCCCGGGGATGCGGGTTTCCATCACTCAACACAACCCCACGGAGGTGGTAGTCTCCGGGTCACGGGGGTGCTCCATGTTATGTTATGTTATGTTATGTTAATTTCGATTTATATAGCGCCAAATCACCGTCAGGTCTCTTAGCGCTTGCTATGGGAACCCATCCTGGCTTTCCCTGCAAGATAACCCCTACTGGGCATCCCCAAGGTGAAGACCAGGCATCCCATTGCGGTAGGACCGTAGTGGAGATTAAGCAAGCTATTGCCCAGAGTTGCAGAGTGTGAACCCATGATTCGAGTAGGCACCGAGGCGAGAATTATCGAGTCAGTGGACATTTTGAGCTCAAGACCCTGCAGCGTCGGGAATTGAACCCTGGTCCCGGGTCTGACCTCTGCATCAGGGTTTGCCTCCTCTAACCAGTGAGCCACACTTCTCCATGGCAATATCATATTTAGGCCCGGGAAGGTGGTGGTTTGAGGGGCTGTGGGGGACAGGGGGGCCACCCTGCTTTAATTAAACATTTGCCCTAGGGAGGTGGTGGTCCACATGGCTGAATGGGAGGCAGTGCGGGCCTCCCTGCACAAATTTTAGAATTAGCCCCGAGAGATGGCGATCCCTGTGGCTGAAAGGGGGCTGTGCAAGCCCCCCACATCATTTTATTATTGTTTGCCCTGGGGAGGTGGCGGTCCCCAGGCGCGGGGAAGCCTCATGGGCATCCCCTGAAAAAATTACAGCACACTTCCCCCCGGATTTGGCCCACCCGGGGGCTTCCAATAAAATATGTACATCAGTTTTTTCAATTTTGGCACTGATATGTGGTTTCATTCCTGAATTTGTGGCAACATTGAATTAAAAAAATTTTTTTAACCACCAGCGGGGTCCCTGTGGGACACCCCCACCATATCTGGGGGGTTAGTGTATTCCTACCCTGCCCCCTTTTCTTTATTTTTTACATTATATGCAGGACTTGGTTTCAAGATGATTCCTAAGATGGCTGCCAGCACTTCCTGGTTGAAGTGTTGGCAGCCAATCAAATTTCAGCAAGTGGACTGTGGATCTGCTGTTAAATATCTCTAACAACACTATTTAATGGATTTACACAAAATCACAAAAAGCTGGCTTTTTGAACCAACATCTAGCTTTCTGCCAAAATTTGGTGTAATTCCGGTGGTGGTTCTGGTTGTAGTTGTGTTCAAAATCCCTTTGGTAAAATACATGGGGAAACGTATTTTGAGGCCCCCTTTTTTTTCTTTGCCCGTGCTTGACAGTAACCCCAAACAATTTCAACACAGCAACTGAATTGACTGTAGGAAAAGTTTGTAAAATTTTGGAAGATTCATCAAGCAGCGCCAAAGTTATTGGCAAACCAAAAACACTTATCCTATGGAAATGAGGTCCTAACTCTAACTACATTGTTGCGACTGCCAGCAGGTGATATCTATCCATCTATCTATTTATGTAGCTATCTACCTATGTATGTATCTATCTATCTATCTATCTATCTATCTATCTATCTATCTATCTATCTATCTATCTATCTATCTATCTATCTATCTATCTATATGCTAAGATCTTCTTAGCATGTCTATCTATGACGTCACTCTAACCTTTGTTTTCTCAGGGAGCATTTTTTATAGGGATGTCAGACCCCCCTTCCCCAGGGATTCCCCTGAAAGGGATGGACAGGCCCTGTAGGTCATCTAGGCATCCTTATGCAAGCGTGTCTATTCACTCTCTACACTTGCCTGAGGGATATCAATGCCCCCTTTCAATTTCAATTTGATTTGCTGGCTGCACTGTGAAAGGTGGACTGTGACTTGCAACAGCTGGCCCACCTTTTACAAATGTCACAAGGTCTCAGCTGCTCTGCAGACATCCAATTTATTGCAGCAGGGTGTACTGACTCAGTCTGTGTCTAGTATCCTCAGTTAAGCATATTTCATAGTGCAGACGGTGCAGTGTGCAGTATTTGGGCCATGGTGTCTTCACTGTACCCAACACCACAGATGGCATAAGGGAGAATCTCGACAGCAGCAATTTATCCCTCTACCATTCATTGATCAGGTAAGTTTCTAACGAATTTACTAACACAAATCTATTGTTCTCTTTTCACCTTTCTTAGCATCAGTTCACTTTTATTAACAATATTTGTAAATGTAAGTAGTACATGTTTCATGTAATCCGTCTACATCAACATAATTTGTGCCAACTAACAAAGATCTCCTCTGCTCCATGCCCATATACCTGAGCTTTGATCTTGCTCTTCTCTGCAGCCGCAGGCTCCTGGATGACATTGTCACCACTGTATTCATGAACTCTGGGTCAGCAGCTGAAATCAATGGGCCCATCACAAAAGAATCATGCATGGCCGTAGCAGGTGAAGTGCAATCACAATTGGGTATATATCATTTATGGCTCAGCTATTACCATCACAAGTTTCATTGTGCTAGAATATGACTAAGATAAAATGTGACATCTTTTATAAATCTGCTGTGAAACAAGTCTGGTGAATCGTTTAACACAAATTGTATTCTTTGAGTTATAATATTTTTCACTTCCCTGTCCTGGGGACACTGAGTATGACAATGATGCTGCACCATCAACAACCACAGGACATTAGGTAATCCCAGGGAAAATCATATATACCACTAAGCTGCTATTTTAGTGGTTGCCACAGCAGAAGAAGAGGCAAATGAAAAGGATGACGGTATCAGTCCCATCCAGTAATCATCATGAAATACCACCTAACTGCCAGGCCATCCGCATTCTGCCTAGATATCTCCTGATGATTGCTAGTTCCAAGCGTAAAGCATAGCAGCCATAGATGATTGCCCCACAATGCAGGACTCACTTCCACACAGCCCTAAGTCTGGTTGTTTCTTTATTGACTTAAATACACACCACTTACATACAAGTGCAGCTGCAGTCTTCTCTGCACAGTGAACAAAACATGGACATATTCTGACTATTGGAGGATCAGTTATTCAGACAGCAGTCATTTGTGCGGAGGGCTCTTGGTGACATGGGTGTGATCCTGCCTAAGAATGCATGCTACTTTAAAGGAATTCCTGCAGACCCATGCACAGGAGAACAATGAGGAAAGTTAACAAGACATGCAAACTTTTGTTTTTCGAAGGATGAGAGTAGAAGACAAAGTGCATGTTTTAACTGACATTTTCACCTAATTAAAACATTCCTTTAACCTTTGTTTTTTTCAGTGAATTTTAGGGTTTTTATCAGGGGCAGCTCTTCCTACAGATTCCAGAGCAAAAGAAAAAATGCTTGGTGATGCTCCTCCATATTCTAGAGGCAGTAGCATGATTAAAAAAATATTAAACAAAAAATGTAAAGTTCATTTTGGTGTCTCGGTGCCCACCCAGGCCACTCTCTTTTATAAATATTGAGGAGGTCGGCATGCAGCCCACCTCCCTGAGCCTTTAACGGTCCCTGGGGACCCCATCCCATCCCCCGGGGCAGTATTATTTTTAAAAAAGATGGGTGTGTGATGTCCCCTCCCTGACCCTTTCCGGGCACAAGGGAATGGGGTACCTAAGGGCCTGTAAAGGCTCATGGGGTGTGGCTGCACATCGTCCTCCCCAACAGTTATAAACAAAGGTGGACCAGGAACAGCAAAATAAATTATAAATGAGCAGCAGGAGCTGCTCTTTTATTAATCACCACTCGCGCCCCTCCCCAAGCCAGTTCAGGCCCTGGAGACCCCATCCCTTGGGGTCTTTTTTATTTAAGGTGAGGGGGTGCATTGACCCTTGCCCTGAGACTTTATGGCTATAGGGATACCATTAAGGGTGGGCGTAAAATCCGTTTCGCGGGCGAATTTACGGATTCTCCGCGATTTCGCGATCCGCGAATTTCGCGAAATCGCGGTAAAATCCGCGAATCAGCGGGGACGAATTTTCAGCAAAGCAAGGGTTACAGCAGCAAGTGCAAAAGTTGAACCTAATTTCTTTGTAACCTTTTACAAAAGGGTTACAAACAAATTAACTTCAACTTGGACACCTGCTGCTAATTGCTTCCTGGCGCCTCGTTGCCTACTTGCAACTATTCTCTGACCCTGCTCTGACCCTTGAAGCAGGGTCAGAGAATAGTTACAAGTAGGCAACGAGGCACCTGTCCAAGGAATTAAACCTCATCAGGAAGCCCTTACAGATATAAAAAACAGGAAGAAGGGAGAGGATGGCAAATACACCCATTTTGAGTTGTCAGAAAGGGTTAAACTAAAAGAGACCTTTAGAGCACAATTTTCATATGCATTTTGCTAAAAATAAAAAGCTGTATGTTCTGTAGGGGCAACTCAGGAATCTGGCCCTTCAGAGATCCGGCCTCTCTTTCTTTCTCTCGTTCTCTCTCTCCCTCTCTCTTCCCCTCTCTTTATCTATCTATCTATCTATCTATCTATCTATCTATCTATCTATCTATCTATCTATCTATCTATCTATCTATCTATCTATCTATCTCTCTCTCTCTCCCTCTCCCATAAACGACTGCATGGGTAACTTCGCTATGCAAGCGGCTCGCGAAGACGCAAAAATCCCCGCGAACACGCAAAAAACCCAGCGAACACGCAAAAAACCCCGCAAACACGCAAAAAAACAAAAATCCGCAAATTTGCACAAATTCGCAAATTTTGCGGATCGCGAATTTGCAAATCCGCAAATTTGCGGATTGCGAATTCGCAAAATTCGCCCATGCTTAGATACCATCTGTGGGCCTTCCTTTTTTAAGTAGAGAGAGTGAGCAGCCCACCACCCAGTGCATTTTGGCCCTGAGTACCCCATTTCCCCGGGCGTTACTTTTTTTATTAGGGTAGGGAGTAAGTACACCCCACGTTCCAGAGCCACTGCTTGCCTCTTGGCACCCATTTCCTGGGACTTTCATTTTTTTCAGGGAGGGTTGCATGCAGCCCCTCTCCCCAACCATATTATGGCCCCAGGCACCCCAAGTTGTGGGGCCTTCTATTGTTCCTTTCTGCCCACACTGTTCACGCACTAGACAGTACATTGGGGGCCCAAGGGGGAACTCCCGGCCCGCATAACCCCACCAGTTCCCCATGTGCACCCATGCCTGGGTGCAGCAGAAGTTGGCTGCATTTGCATGCTCAACAACAATTAATACCTGGGGGTCTGAAAACAAGTAAGTGAGTCAGACAGAAAGGATCACAAAACCAAGGCTACACAAAATAACACCAGTGAGAAAAGTTAGTAACTACAGGCCTAGTCGAGGCTCAAGAGTACATGGAGAAAAATAGTTCCCATCAGAAGCCACACTGTACCGCCCTCATTGTCATCATTTGGGTTCTCCTTACCCAGGAGACAGAACGGCCAGTAAGTTGTTACCGTGACCGATAAATGTGATAAGTGGGAAGTACAGAACAGAATGTAAGTGGCTAATGAAAAAGCAGTGTATGGTGGTTAGAGTGAAAAAGTGAGGGGTAATAGTAAAATTAGGTGAACTGGGTAGAAAAATGAAATTTATTAGTATCTCCCAATCCCTAAGATTAAAAGGCAGGTGTGAGTGCGGGTTTGAAATAATAACCACACTTTATAATGGTCAACATGTTTCAGCATAATATCGAACAGAGTTTCTAATGCATTCTTCAGGACCTAGTTGGAAATACACTACTGCTTTGTGAATAAAGAAAAAATATCACCTGGGGATCCCAGGCGTGCTCAACCGTATACTGTTAATGCATAGTGGCATTGGATCCAGAACGAAAGACAAACAAACAAATAAACAAAGAAACAAATGAGCATGAATGATTACTCAAGTAGTTCCTATTTCGAAACATACTGTGATTACAATATGTTCACTTACACCAGGACACAAGCGCTAGTTTACACACTCACCCATGTATGTTGGCTGAGAGGCTTCACCCCACCTGGCTGCAGCGCAGGTAAAAGGAGCACCGCTCTAAAGATAATCATAAATCTTTTTTAGCGCAATTTCTTTAAGAGAAAGAGAATAGAGTTTACTTGGAGACAGGAGGTAATGGAAACCTCCATTGCATCGTGAGATGGTTTAATTGTAGGTACCCTGCCGTGATACAGCAATCTCAGAGAGGGCTGGTACCAAATGTTAGCGCATATATAGGTCCGCCAATTATATAATGACCAGTGCGTTATGTTAAACAATGCGTAATGTTAAACAAGAAATGTGTGGCTTAGCGGTAGAACTAAGGATCGAGTTAGCACTGTGTTTAAATGCTATGATAAGATGCTAGTAGGAGGGTATTGTCTCCGCTACTGCGAGATAACATGCAACACCTTTGTATCTGACAAATGGAGAAAGCCCCTTGAGGGCGGTAGCTACTCCGTATGAGTATTAGCAGGCTGTCAGGGTGCGCGGCGCAGAGCGCAAAGTCGCGCTTACCTTTCCGTCGGTGTCTCCGGGCAGTCTTCAGTACTGCTTGGGGGGGCACCGGCGATAGATAACCAAGCCTCTTTGTAAACTCGTATTTTTCTCCCCGGGCGTCACGTGACTGGGTGCGGTCACATGGTACATGGGGTTATGGGACTTGTAGTCCAAAACGCAATTGCGTTTGACAATAGGTTGAAAAGAGGATTTGCGCATGAAGGTACAATACCGTGCTCAGGCAGTGGGTGTCTGTGAGACTAATAGCAGGCCCCTACCTTAAGTGTTGTTAACATACATTGATGTTAAGGCGGTGGTAGGAGGTAGACTATCTTCTATAGCAGAGACAATAATTCATTGTGTAGCTAGCATACAACTCAACTCGTTTAGATGTTTTCGAGTGATAAGAAATTAGAGAAATTACACTATTCAGAACATCAATCAGAGGGACATCCAGGGTATTGGCTCGTTAAGGCCCTCCTTGTCGCTATTCAGGCAATACACCCATTTTTGTTCAATTTTAAACAGGAAACGACTGACATCTGCACATGAATCAGGAATATGCGGTTGTTCTAGGACAGTCCAGCAGAAGTCCTCAGGGCCATGTCCCTTCTCCAAAAAATGTGCAGTTAGACGAGTAGCCTGCTTCCGACAACGCACTGTACTTTTATGTTCCTGGATTCGCGTGCGTATTTTCCTGATTGTCATACCCACATATCGTAATGTGCATGGACACGTTATCAAATAGATAAGATTACTGCTGTTGCAGTTCGTAAATTTGTTCTGTGTCCATGGGCGATTGGTGCCTATGTCGACCTCGGTGGACTTGCAGGTCTGGGGACAGACAGTGCATGTCCCACAAGGATGGTGTCCGACCACAGGTGGTAAGTCCCATAAAGTACCCACTTGTCTCACTTCCTTGTTACGTGGGCGTGTATGGACTAGCTGGTCTTTTAAATTTGGTCCTCTCTTGTAGGCAAAAATGGGCAAGGCGATATCATCACCTCCAGTTTTCAGGATAGACCAATGTCTTTTTATGATTTTTTGCACCTGGTTATCAGATACAAAGGTGTTGCATGTTATCTCGCAGTAGCGGAGACAATACCCTCCTACTAGCATCTTATCATAGCATTTAAACACATGCTAACTCGATCCTTAGTTCTACCGCTAAGCCACACATTTCTTGTTTAACATTACGCATTGTTTAACATAACGCACTGGTCATTATATAATTGGCGGACCTATATATGCGCTAACATTTGGTACCAGCCCTCTCTGAGATTGCTGTATCATGGCAGGGTACCTACAATTAAACCATCTCACGATGCAATGGAGGTTTCCATTACCTCCTGTCTCCAAGTAAACTCTATTCTCTTTCTCTTAAAGAAATTGCGCTAAAAAAGATTTATGATTATCTTTAGAGCGGTGCTCCTTTTACCTGCGCTGCAGCCAGGTGGGGTGAAGCCTCTCAGCCAACATACATGGGTGAGTGTGTAAACTAGCGCTTGTGTCCTGGTGTAAGTGAACATATTGTAATCACAGTATGTTTCGAAATAGGAACTACTTGAGTAATCATTCATGCTCATTTGTTTCTTTGTTTATTTGTTTGTTTGTCTTTCGTTCTGGATCCAATGCCACTATGCATTAACAGTATACGGTTGAGCACGCCTGGGATCCCCAGGTGATATTTTTTCTTTATTCACAAAGCAGTAGTGTATTTCCAGCTAGGTCCTGAAGAATGCATTAGAAACTCTGTTCGATATTATGCTGAAACATGTTGACCATTATAAAGTGTGGTTATTATTTCAAACCCGCACTCACACCTGCCTTTTAATCTTAAGGATTGGGAGATACTAATAAATTTCATTTTTCTACCCAGTTCACCTAATTTTACTATTACCCCTCACTTTTTCACTCTAACCACCATACACTGCTTTTTCATTAGCCACTTACATTCTGTTCTGTACTTCCCACTTATCACATTTATCGGTCACGGTAACAACTTACTGGCCGTTCTGTCTCCTGGGTAAGGAGAACCCAAATGATGACAATGAGGACGGTACAGTGTGGCTTCTGATGGGAACTATTTTTCTCCATGTACTCTTGAGCCTCGACTAGGCCTGTAGTTATTAACTTTTCTCACTGGTGTTATTTTGTGTAGCCTTGGTTTTGTGATCCTTTCTGTCTGACTCACTTACTTGTTTTCAGACCCCCAGGTATTAATTGTTGTTGTGTATTGTGTTTGGGGCACATACCTGGTCGGTCGGTAAACCTGCCCTTAGACCAGAGGTCTTCAAACTTTTGGATGCCGAGACCCCCCTGTCAACATTTTCAAGCGTAAGGACCCCCTCCTGACAAAAATTTCAAAACGTCTAGGTTATGAGGATGGTGAGGACCAAATTATGCGACAGGCTTGACTAAATTGTGTGAGTATAAAATGTAAATAATGTTCTGTGATGCTGCATATTTTGGGGTAGCATTGCTTTATTTAGAATTTTTTTAAACACAGTAATACTGAGGAAAGATTTCACCCCACCAGTACCAGTTTATAACCAAAATACAGCAATTAACATCAGAAAGATGTCTAGTCAACCTCTGTGAAGGGCCTCCCAATCCGCAGGAATACGCGCTGCCACATTAGAAGCTCACCTGGCCATGGCTGGGTCAGCAAGGGTGCATTCAAACCGTGGCGGTCTTGTGCAGAGTTAAGCAGTTTACCCATGCCCCTTTCCTCTCACCCCCTTCCTTCCACTTCCTTCCATCCCTCTCTTCTCTCCTCTCCCGGCCCCGGATCCCTCTCTCACTTTGCAGGCAGATGGTCATTAGCCCCAGGACACCTTTTGGTAACAGTAGCGCACTACAATGTAAATAATAAGCAGAAGCAGGGTATCCACTAGACCCGAAATTCGGGGGAGGTGGGGGCTTAACACTTCCAGCCAGGGCTTGTCCAAGCACTGTTAGCATACGGTGCAACAGTCTTTCCACCTTCTCCATGAATTCCCTCACTACCACTCACCAACAATACACCTCATCTCTCTATAGCACCTGTCTGACAAACATTTAATTTTTTTATAGCGCTACTCATAGTTTACTCGCACTCAGTTCTGTGATGTGCAGGGTACATCTTCTTTGTACCAGGCACTTTAACCTTCTGCACTGTGTGGGTGACAAGAGTGCCCATGTGACTGCACGG
Source organism: Lissotriton vulgaris (assembly GCF_964263255.1). NCBI lineage: Eukaryota > Metazoa > Chordata > Amphibia > Caudata > Salamandridae > Lissotriton > Lissotriton vulgaris. The sequence continues at coordinate 1,118,412,009 of NC_141693.1, forward strand.
TGAGCAATGCAACAGTGTGAGAGTAGGGTAAAAGGAGTGACTGCAGGGTGAGTGAGGTGACCATATGAATTTGGGTTCAGCGGTAAGTGCAGAGTGGGACAAATTAGTGCATGGTTAGTGATGGCCTTGTTTGAGTTAGCTACAGATTGAGCAGTAAGGGGGGGGACAGGTGAGTGAAGTGTCACATGAGTGCAGGGTAAGAAGTGTGCTCGTGTGACTGCAGGGTGAGGTACAGAGTGAACAATGCAAGCAAATTTTTAGTGCAGTGATCACTGTGAGAGCAGGGTGAGCGGGTGATTGGTGTGAGTGCATGGTGATTGGTGTGAGTGCAGGGTGAGCGAGTGAATGATGTGAGTGCATGGCGATCAGTGTGAGTGCATTGTGATCAGTGTGAGTGTATTGTGATCGCTGGGAGTGCAGGGTGAACGTGAAAGTGAAGGCGAGAATGGAAGTGAGTAGTCTAAAAGCAGGGTGCATTCCCAGAAACTTGAAGCGTAGGGTTTCAGATGTAAGTTAAACTATTGCTATAATGGCATTAATCAGGGTTCGAGGGTGGAGGAAATAAAGAATGTGCTGATCCTGCAACAAACTTCCAGTCTAATGATTAGGGTTACCAGCTCATTATTTTGATGGCCCAGAAGTAAACAGTCACCTACAGCTGTTTTTTTTCACTTATCTGTGAATACTTAGAACAGCAAATATACATAGAAAGCACTTTTAATTGTGTTCTAGGGATGCCTCAATGATCCATGACTAATAATAAAAGAGAATAAAGACAGAAAAGTCACATAACTAATTAATACATACTTTTTTATTTATAACTCAATTTAGTGTCAAGAGCAGGTCTCTGCAGGATCTTTAAACAACACATAGCAGGGATGTTTCTTTTGGCAACCCAACTTTATATTTATTTTCATTAAATGCATTCTCACACTACAGCAGTAAGTGTAAAAATACAAATGTAAGGAATAGGCAGAGTGGGGGACCAGGGGGATCACATTAAATGAGTGTCTGCCGTCTTAAAAGCGATCATGATATAACTTAATTCCCAATGCAGGTGAGGCACTTTTCAGCTCTCAGATAACAGCGGTCGCCGCACAGCTGGAGTCAATGTGTGCCACTCATTTATTAACACTTCGCCCCCACGCATGCAGGCTGTGGATGGCTCCAATGCAGGATTCAATCAACAAGCATTAGTGGTACATAAACAGACTGTGATATCACTTCCTGAGTTTCCACTCATAGATCAAGTGCACTTTTGTTTCACCCCAAACTCGATCTTCATTTAGAATGCAGAAATACATGCAGTCATTTCTTCTTTAAAAAACTATCCCCCGAAATCGCATTTCTTTGTCTGCTCCAAGCCATCCCCTCACCACCACTTCCTGCTGGTCAATTTAACTCCATCTCCCTGAAAGCATAGTTTAATGTGAGCGTGTTTAGCTTCGGCGCCTCGCTATGCCTTCCCCACCCATCACTGCTTGTAAGGTGGCTGTTCTGTGTTTAAAAAAAAGAAAGGCGCTGCTCTTCAAACGCTTCAGCAGGTCTTTAAAGACCATTAGCATATTTACATGCCTTTGTTAACTGATTACCAAAGCTTAGTTTTTTTATGGTTCCAGTACCCCCTGGGCCCTGGAACCATAAAAAAACTAACCTTTGGTAATCAGTTAACAAAGGCATGTAAATATGCTAATGGTCTTTAAAGACCTGTGAAAAACTCGGGATGGAGATAAGACTCCAGACACTGCCCAGCCGAGGCACAAGGAGCGCGAGCTGCATTGCAGCAGCCCGGGCTGAGACACAGGATGGGGGAGGAGGGGGGCTGAAGCCCTGGAGGCCAGGGCAGAAGTGTCACTGTGAAGGCGCGACCCCCTTTGCATAGCTCCACGGCCCCCCTGGGGGTCGCGCCCCACAGTTTGAAGACCCCTGCCTTAGACCCTTCTCAATTGTTTGTTGGATGTGCATTTGCATGCTCCCACTAAGTGGAAGCAGTTGGAGTGTCTCTGTCCAGAAGAGAGCGGAAAGGGAAATGTATGTTTGTCTGCTCCCACCTGGTGGTATCCCGGGGTTGAGCTCCTCAGGACACAAGACGAGAGAGTTTGTCTTGGAGGAGGTGTTCCTTAGGGTCTCAGGAAGCTCTGGGAGGAAGACCGTGCCCCCCTTTTTAAAAATATATTGGCCCTGAGGTTTGGGTCCTTGAGGACCATGAAGGTTTGAGAAGGGGGTCCACTCACCACCTCCTCTTTAAAATTAACACAGCCTGCGGGGTGTACAGAGAAGGTAGCAGCATGCCTCGTTCCTTATTATTAATATATTTTGGCGCCATGGGGATGGGGTCTCTTGGGCCTCGAAGAGGCTTGTGACAGGGGCATTAGCCCCCTTCCCTTTCTTTTACATGGTGGAGCCAAGGGGAAGAGGTTCCCAGGGCTTCAGGAGGGGGGCGTGAACATGTCACTCTCCCTAAATAATGGTTTAAATTGACCTCTGGGACCTTGCTCACCCCGGAGTCATTTGAAAGTAAATAAATGTCAGCAGCCATTTAATTTGTTTGCCACAATCCCACCGGAGTACCACAGGATTGCGGCAAATATCCTGATTACGTTAAAAAGTTTGGCCTGTAGTACTCCCCACAAGGCTAGGTAAAGCAGGTTATTCCTACCCTGCCCTATATAACTTTGTCCCAGTATTTTCAGGACAGGACAATAAGTCTCTGGGTCCTGTAATGGCTGCCACAACATTTTTCTTCATGTAATGGCCAGCTAATCATGCTCACTCCTGCAGGAGTCTCACTCCTGTGGAAGTGAGATGGCTCAAGATAGAATAAGCAGTGTAAAAATCATGTTATTCACATTGTCAAGATAGAATAAGCCCCTACGGACAATCAGAACACTATTTTTTTTAAGTTGAGCTTGCGGAACTATCTCTGGCGTCCCTCAAAACCAATTGACCAGATACGCAAATCTATTTGTACCTTAATTTCTCCTAAAGAGCTCATTGGATTAACACCAAATCACAAAAAGCATGCTTTCTGCCACATTTGTTGTAACTCCTTTCGGTTGCTTTTGCTGAAAACCCTTTTCAAAGTAGTTTATGGAAAATGTATGGGGATTTTGCATTTTGGGACCCTCCTTTTTCTCAGCCCTCACTTGATGGATTACACAAAACATCAAATGTACGCAGAGACTCATCAAATATTGCCGCAGTTATTTTCAAACCCAAAAAGGCATTTTCAATGGAAAAGCAGACCTAAATGGCAACCACCAATGATGTTATCAATTATTTCATTTGAGTACTCATCAGTGAAATCATAAATGATGTCATGAAACATGTCATGACTGATGTAATATGTGAGGTCATAACAAGTAAAGGCGGCCAAGCCCTATGCCTAACCCACTGCGAGTGTCCAAGCCCCAGTGGCTGGTCAACCTCCACTTCATGTAGCCTTTTGGACATGCTCATTAGGTTTTGGCCGCAGGGCCTGGCATCTGCGGGACAGCCAACTACTCACTGCGGACGTTTGGCCATGCACAGCAGGGGGTTGTACCAAGTGCCGGGCCTCTAGGCAAGCGTTCTAAGCAACGACCCATGGGCGTTCAGCACTCACTGCCCATGGCCTGTCCATTGCTTTCACCTGTGCACAGAAAGGAGCTGCCCTCCACCCAACTCCCGAAACACAGGCAGCTGTGTATACCAATGGGGAAACAGAAGGTTTTTAGATCAGTTATTGGTGGGTGCACTGCCAGTTCATACGCATACAAATTATACAAACAATGAATATCTTAGGTGCTAATCGGCGAGTGGACAAACCTGAACCACTCCCTTGAGTAGAAAAATTACTACTGTATAATACATGGATTGCCGATGCACTCTGAATTGGGTATATAGATTGTTCAGTAACAAATTCACAAAAATTCAAACACCAATTGACAGAAGTGACAAAAAACTCCAACAGATGAGTGAATCTTGGAGTCTTTAATGCAGAATACAGCCAGCCGACACGTGTTTCATCGCCTTCGCGATTCCTCAGGGCTGAAACAAACAAATGAGTAGCATCTAGCATGTGTTTTGAATAAATGAATTTTACATACATGACCATGGTATCTGGTCGTTGCAAACATTATTTGCTTCCCACTGCAGTGAACATACAGTGCTCCTCCCCAGATTTGTCTCACTAGTGCCACCACAACACATCCGTGTCGAAAAACAGGGGTGTCCAATACCGATATTCTATATGGACGTGCTGGTGTATGGTGATTGTGATGGCTGTGTGCAGGGACAAAATAATACTAATGTGCCCGGGACGGCAAACAATGACAAGTGTTTTACGTCGCAGCGGAAGCGTACTATCCGTGTGCGGCTCATTCATCCTTCATGCTAATTGTTTGTGAAGCAGTGAAAACATGTGTCATTTTGAAAGCATACCTAGATGGCCGTGTCAACGTCTAAAGGTCTGCATATTTGGATAAAAAGGGAAAGAAAAAACCGAAGAAATCTCATCACTAATTGTCCTTTTAGTGATATTAAGGCAAGAAATCACCAAGGTAAGACTGTTTGCCAAGTACAAAATGCAGGCTCACCGCTAAGCTGGTGATAATTCCGACCCAGCCGGGCCCTTGACCAGTGGCACTCGGTATGAGTGTATACAGCAACGATTATATTCTTTGTTTCTGTGACAGAATAAATTAAAATTAAAATGTGTCACCTTAAATGCAAGGTATTTAATCGTCATCACGATGCCTTCAGGTGTTTATTCCAACTTTGTGGTTCTGTGATATCTGACTAGTTTCATTTTATTAATGAAAACACCACGGAAATTCCCATTTGACACATGTGACTATATATCCTTGTCTTCCTAATTCCAAAGAATTCGATACACTAGCGTATCACAGTCTGAATCCTATCGATCCACTCACATGTTTGGTGTTACCATGAAGTATAAGTAAGGCTCGGAGGTCACCCGATATGTTTCACACGAATGTGTGATATCCTGTTCTTGAAACGAGTACTGTTAAAAGAAATTTAAACTTAAGTGAGACAATTATATGCATGATTAATAGTAGGTAAATCCATGCCCTGGGAGACCGTTAGTTTGATCTTACCTATGTAAGTCTTGCAAATGGGTACCGGTTGTGGTTTTAGTTAAGCGGACACCAGGCTGGAATAAAAATCAATCATAGGGGTGTTTAGAGTTAAACTCGATTCCGAAGACGGAATCATCGTATACGATCCCTTAGTTCCTTTTTTTTGGCGGTCGCGTAGTTCTCTTACCCGTGTGCGGCTATCCAAACGTCTCTGGCGGGTTCACCTTCTCCGAGCCCTGTTCCTGTTTGGACACGTGACTGTGTCCCTGCAGACGTTATATACGTCTTGCCGTCATGCGTTCCTAAGACTAGAGCGAGTGTGGGTATGGCGAAAACGTCCATGTTGGGTTGTCCGTTTAGTTCAATGTAATAGAAACTAAATGACTACGGAAAGGTAGTTGATGTCAATACCGGTATTATATTATATTCATGCCGTATGCGTAAACAGAAAAAACCTTGTTGTGTAGGTTTATACATTGTTATCCTAAGCGATCATTTGGTCTCCTAAAAACGTAAAAACGTTCGAGGTGATCAGAGCAACAATGTTATATTACACCATATGCTGGTGGACATGGTTCATTGGGATTTGGGTGTTTCCAAAAAATTGGCATCGTGCTAAAAAGTGCAAAGTGACACTATGTTGCTCATATAATTCTCAGTAGTGTAGTGTGCACCGTGGATGAATCTGATTGACCTAATAGTGAATAGCCCAAACATACCGTGACTTCATATTAACTCTTATGTCAATTACTATACACAACCATATTGTCTATAGTGTCATTTACTAGTTTTCTAGATCTCATTCAATGATATCATCTAGTGCAGGAGAGTCCTCCAAGGTTTTAGGAAAGATTTAAATGTAACAAAAGGTCCTTGCAATCATAAACGCAATTCTGCAAAGTTTGTAACAATCATGACAATCAATTGTAAATGAAATACAGTCATACATTGATTTAATCTCCTAGAAAGTACTGCATTTCCTGGTCATAATTTAATCCTAATTCTACAGATTTTAAGCGCATAATCCAAGTCGCTTCGGTGCGTCTAAGTTTCAATTCCCGGTTGCCACCCCTTACTGCCAAAGGTACAGTTTCAATCCCAAAAAATTGCACAATTTTTTTTCATTTATCTTTTTGACAGGAAGCCACGTGTAATGCTACTGGATATTTAGGGTCCCAATTAACAATGGCTCTCATATGTTCCATCATTCTCTCTTTCAATTGTCAAATCGTGCTCCCCACATAATATTTTCCACATTCACATTCAATAATGTAAATTACGAATTTGGTTGTGCAATTGATGTTACTTTTGATAGTGTAAGATACTCCATCAGGGCCCATGAATCTTGTTGTACGATGTTTGGCCCATTTACATATACTGCAGAATCTGCATTTGTGAAAACCCAGACCACCTTGTGTCAACCAATCAGCACTCATTGTGTCCCGAGGTACTGTGGGTCTCAACTTGCTCCGTAATGTATTACCTCTTCTAAAAGAGATTTGTGGTCGCTCTGTAATGAAATCAGTCAATGCTTTCTCAGATTTCAATAGACTCCAATGCTTTGTTAGGCTTCTCCGTAAATCAGAAAGGAGTGAATTGAAATCAGTGACCATTCTTATGTATTCCTTCTTGTTGGTGATTGACTTATGTGTGGTAGTCAGAGTGTCTACTCTCCTAACTCTCTTGACTCTTTTTTCGGCTTTCTCAATTATGCTGGTTGCATATCCCCTTGTATGGAATCTTTCCTTCATGCTTGTCAGACATCTCCCGAACTCACAGTCCTCACTACAGTTCCTCCTTGCCCTAATGAATTCGCCAAAAGGTATGGCGTTGATCTGGTGTGGGGGGTGTGAGCTCGAGGCATGCAAGACTGCATTGCATTCTGTTGACTTCCTGAACAGCCTACTGTGCAGACAGTTAGAGGATATGTAGAACTCAATGTCTAAGAATTCTATATTCGTTCTGCTCCAATTCATAGTGAAGCGAATCTCCCAAGTGTTATCATTCAGGTATTTAAAAAAATCATTTAAGTGCTCCTCTGAGCCTGACCAAATTAGGATGCAATCATCAATATATCGACCCCAAAATATTATGGAGTCGATATATTGAGCACCCTTGCTGCCCCAAATTAAATCGGCCTCCAGTGCGCCCATGAATAGGTTAGCAAACGAGGGAGAAATCTTAGAGCCCATGGCCACTCCTTGCTTTTGTCGGTACCAGTTTTTGTCAAACATGAAATAGTTATTTTTAAGGATCAATTCTGTCATTGTAGACAGCATCTCAGTATGTTTCCATAGTGTGGCTGATCTGTTACAGAGGAATTTGTTGATAGCCTGCATACCCAGATCAGTATTAATACTGGTGTACAATGACACCACATCCATCGTGACAAGAAGGAAATCTTCTTGCCATTCCATGTCTGCTAGGGTACTCAGAATATGTTTAGTGTCCTGTATGTAGGAAGGTAAGTTTCCCTTTTTATCCAAATATGCAGACCTTTTGACGTTGACACGGCCATCTAGGTATGCTTTCAAAATGACACATGTTTTCACTGCTTCACAAACAATTAGCATGAAGGGTGAATGAGCCGCACACGGATAGTACGCTTCCGCTGCGACGTAAAACACTTGTCACTGTCATTGTTTGCCGTCCCGGGCACATTAGTATTATTTTGTCCCTGCACACAGCCATCACAATCACCATACACCAGCACGTCCATATAGAATATCGGTATTGGACACCCCTGTTTTTCGACACGGATGTGTTGTGGTGGCACTAGTGAGACAAATCTGAGGAGGAGCACTGTATGTTCACTGCAGTGGGAAGCAAATAATGTTTGCAACGACCAGATACCATGGTCATGTATGTAAAATTCATTTATTCAAAACACATGCTAGATGCTACTCATTTGTTTGTTTCAGCCCTGAGGAATCGCGAAGGCGATGAAACACGTGTCGGCTGGCTGTATTCTGCATTAAAGACTCCAAGATTCACTCATCTGTTGGAGTTTTTTGTCACTTCTGTCAATTGGTGTTTGAATTTTTGTGAATTTGTTACTGAACAATCTATATACCCAATTCAGAGTGCATCGGCAATCCAGCTGTGTATACCAACCCACTTTAATTTATTATTTATTTATTTATTGTATGTATGATGCTACTCCTGTAATACCAGTGTCCAAGCTTTGTACCCATGGTAGTGTAGGTAGAATTGAAACGTAACGTTGTCATTTTACTCTTGTTTTACCCAATATTATGCTAGCATTTATATAGCTAATACATTATATTTGCATATTGTGTGTAGACGCAATCAGTAGATACAGATGTTGAGTTAGTTAAGTTGACATCTGTGCAACCATTTTAGCTCTCAAAAATGCTGTTTTGTATTATAATCAAAACTGCTACTTGCTCATTACGAGAAATGGTCCTTGCCTTGGTAAGTTTTGTTTCTTCAACGGTAAAGCTTGCTCATTAAGGAAGAGGCCTTCTCCCACCTGTCTAGGAGGGCGGATAGGCCAGACAACCTTGGAGAGTAGATAGCTGGTACAAGGCTACGGAATCCAAACTTATGTTCTGTGCCCCCATTGTATTACGAAAGCTACCAGTACTTTTCCATAATAGGCGGGTCTTTGTGGGCTCCGCAATCTACATAGTGTAACTTTATGCTTGTTAGAGTCAGTCCCTCATCAGCCATCATAGGAGGCTGGTCAGATTGGACTTCACTGCAGTGTACTTTGTGAATAAACTAGATTGGTTGTACTCTCCACTGTGTCATTGACTCTTCGTTACAGGAAGGCAAGAGGAGGTTGAGAGTGACCCGGGTGACCGTAGTTGGGCCACTTCCTTCAGCTTGCACCCAAACATGGACTCCACAAGGTGACCCATCCTGCCCGTAATTAAGTATGTTATTATAAAACAGGGGGTGACCGAATTATAGTCAAAGGACCTGGGTATCAAGTATTATAGTCAACAGTTGGTCCTAGACATTGATTCAACATGCACAAAAATAATGATATACTTCAATTGATTTCTTTAGTCACCGTTAGATTAAATCCACTATGGTTAATATAGAACAGAAATCAATTGAAGTATATCATTATTTTCGTAATTAAGTATGGGCAAGTTTTGCAGAACCGCTGTCAGCGAATTCGCGTGAAATGGCAAAAAAATCGGCGAATTTGCGGATTTTCCCGCGCACTTGCGGATTTGTTTGCCATTTGCAATAATGTGATGTTGTGTACCCTAGTGTGTGTGGCGGGGCCAAACGGGCGGGGTTTCCATGCGAGTTTACAAGCCTCTTGTTTATAAAGGGTTAGAGACCATTCAGAGCAGCAGTCGAGAAGGAAGCAGCCTCCTGGCTAGTCTCGACCATGCTCACTAGTTGTTTGGGCTGATTATAATGCCTTACTGAATTTGAGATTCAACTCGGGTGCAGGAGCATCGTGCCAGAATGAGTCCTGCCTGCATATTTATCCACGAAGATGCCACTGTGTTGTGCCATACCTCTACTCAGCTGGAGTACTTTCTACTGTCTAATCAGTAAGTGCTACCTCGTTGGGTAAATGTATAGTGCTTTTGCTCCACTACAGTTGCTTAAAGGGCCAGAAGAGTTGTCTCCAGTGACCACGTGTGTCAGTAATTTTGCCACTGCACCGAAAGGCGCAGAGGTCCCTCGAGTGAGCTGTCCATCATTGTGAGGAAAGGGCACAAAGACGTTGCATACCCTGTGTGTGGGGCAAAACGGGCGGGGCTTCCATGTGAGTTCACATGCCTCTTGTTTAAATGGTCAGAGACCGATCAGAGCAGCAGGTGGGAAGGAATCAGCCTCCTGGTTACTGGAAGTACACGGGGATTGCGCTCGAGAAGCTGGTGGATGCAAAGACCTCCATCAAGGATTACATATAATTGTAGGTGTTAGATATGGGGAAGAAGCACACCTGCCTTGTCTCAACCATGCTCACTAGTTGTTTGGGCTGATTATAATGCGTAACTGAATTTGAACTTCTACTGGGGCACCTGCTTTATGTATATCTGTAAGTGCTTCCTGTTGAGGTTTAACAGGAGCATTGTGCCAGAATGAGTCCTGCCTGCATATTTATCCACGAAGATGCCACCCTCTACTGAAAAAAAATGAAATAAAATCTGCAAATCCGCTCGAGGGTAGATTTTTCGGCAATTTCGCGTTAGCGGAACAGATTTTGCGTCCATCCTTACCCGTAATTAGGTCGAGGGGTTCGAGGTTGCATCAGGTCGGATAGGCGGATCAGGTATCCACACATGATAAAGCTTAGTTCCCGCAGCTGCACCGCCTGTCTTATCGAGCGGCTCCTCATCTAGTGATCATCTTGATTTTTGGTAAGTGCAGCGCCGTCTTGATTAACTTGGTGGGTCTGTGGATCCTTGTGATACGGAGAGTTTTGAACGTTCTCCATGGCAGCTTGTTGAATTTGGTTTAATAATGAAAAGGCCTGGGTCTAGAGCCTATCTTGTCTTTGTGCAGTCTGCGGACTGACTTGTCTAGGTGCAGCCTGAGGACTGACCTGGGGAGCTATTTTGTTTGTGTGTTCCTATTGTGTGTGTGTGTTGATTTAGGTGGTGAGTGAATGCGTCCGATGTTAGAGTGCTTTGTTGAAGTAAAGTGTTGTGCTTGGGGTACCGCTGTTGTTCTGCTGAACATCGGCTGGAGGAAAGGCAGCCTACGCCTCCGGAAGGCACTCCAAGTATTGAGATCTATGTGAAGCACGCTATTGGCCCTATTATGTATTATACATTGTGGCACACGTATACAAGGTACAATACTGAGCTGCAGTGGCCACTGGATGATACCTTTGATTAACAAACTATGAATTATTTGCAGGCAAATTATTCGCTAGAAGAAGCAGGCAGTCGATGTTTGATACTTTGCAGGTATGGCAGAAGGGAGCTAAGCAGAGGCGTATACGTGCCGAGAAGGAGTCCATGAAGAAGGCAATGCAAACCATGTTTCAGAAAGCTGTGACTTATGATAAGAAGCGAACTGAAAAGGGTATTGAGTGTGCAGATAGGAAGTTTTGATTGCAATGTAATAAGTCCTATGTTGTTTGAGAGGATGAGGATCCCTTTGTGGAGGATCTGTTTGATACTCGTCCCCCACCTCCCTATGTCCTGCAGAGAATATATCCTGCTGTTCTATTGTTTTAGTCCTCCGTTGCCCCACCGCCCTTTTCTGTTTTTTCTGCAGATTTCGCAGCTTCGACTCCAGTCTTATCTGTTTCCCCTCCAGTTTCACAACCTGCGAGCGTGGTGACTGCAGGCACCCCTGCAGTATTTGCTGCTTCCCCTCATTAGTCTCCTCCTTCTCTTACGCCCACCACACAGTCATTGCTGACACTGACACCTGCATCTGTACCTCTTGTGTCTTCCCCAGTCATTTCATCCGTGGTGTTGGGTAGTATTGGAAGATCAATACGGGGGTTGGATGGAGGGAATTAGGGGGTGGCACAGGATCGAATGGGACTGGCATTGGTTCAGTCTGATGTGGGGAAAAGAAGATGGCTGCAAATCAGGCAGCACAATGGGTTCCGAATCCGATTTATAGTGTGGAAGATATATGGAGTGTGATGATACATTTTGACTCATTTGTACGCCAGCATGCCCTTCAGCATATGACAACTACATTGATTGGTTTGTGGGAACAGAGTATTGGAGGCACAGCTCCTCAAGTTATTTATGATATTGAAGATTGTGTATATTCAGGTGGTATGGCCCCTGCAGAAGTTTTTAGTAATGTTGGGAGGCTTCTCGGTTATCGAGAAAGATTGCATCACCGTACTCCAATTACAGTGTCCCAATTTTCAGTGAGATAGGTGCACCCTGATCTTTACCCTGAGATCCCATCACAGCGTAACCAGAAGTTGTGGAGATGTGGTTTAGCAGCGGGCAGAGACTCATTTTTCGGAACAATGGGTCTATACGCCATGGAAGAGAAGTGAGGTGCTTGCTCTTAAGAGTCAGTTACCGGACCCTAGGAAAAATCCTACTGCATACTATAAAGAATTAATAGAGGCTGCCTCCTCGTCAGTTATGACTTTAGCAGACATTGAGATGTTTTTGGGGATTTGGTGCCAGTGGACATTTGGGGGCAAGTGCATACACAGGATCATGCTACAGAGCTGGGTGGTACTTGAAATGAGATTAAGGCATGAGACAAGGAGAGGAAGGCTGGTGAAATGCCCAATAATAAAATTGTGGCCTTGCCAAGCCGCATTATTACCTATATGCATTCTCTTATCCCACCAAGATGGGTGAAATGGGACAAGTTAACGGCATGCCGTCAGAAAAAAGAGGAGGGTCAGATCATTTTACTTGTTCTGAAGGGGTATTTCTAGAATTCAGTGGACAGGTTTTGTCAGTTGAAGGCGGTGTTTGTTTGTTTGCTAATAGGATTGTTACAAATTTGCTTCCTGAAATTGGGGCCTGGCTGCAAGCTTCTGAGAGTACTTTGACTACTTCTTCCCCTTCAGTGATATTGAGTATGGCTCAATATTATGAGCATTGAGAAAATTAGGAAAAAGATAAAGTGGAGAAAAAGAGTAAGGATTTGCAGACAAATTTGTTACTACAGCAGGTTACAAGGGGGTCTGGAACGAGTCAAGGCAATGGTACAGCTCAAAGGTCATGGGGTGCTGGTAGAGGTAGTGCACCCATGGGGCTGAATCAGTGCACGTATTGTAAAAAGGAGAGATATTGGCAAAGCGAGTGTCTGGAACTGTTGTAGATACTTGCAATACTTATGGGGCGGGGTCCAGGTGGAAGAGGCTGTGGGCAGGTTGGTCAGGAAGAGGATCAAGTTGGTACATCTTCAGGGGTCCGTTCAGATCAGAAATATTTTGATGACCCCCCCGGGGGAAGCCGTATTATCATGACGATTATGATATGGATGAAGTTACAGGAATCGCCTATAGCTAGGACAGCAAGGTACAGGGTGAGGGACCAGTCCAAATTCCTGTAGATCAGCGTGGTCCTTATGTCACAGCAGATTTGTAAAGTTCGGCACAGAAATCTTTTGTTGATACAGGTGCAATGAATAGCTCTGTTTCTCATTCGCTGGTCCAGCCCTGTCTGGTCGTAATAATATCTCAGTGGGTTTTTTAGGCATACCGGTTGTGTGCCCCATTTCCTGACCTCTTGCTTTTACTGTTGGTCCTTTTACGGTGCACTCCCCATTTTTGTTGACAGCAATTTGTGGGTGAAATTTATTAGGATTGGATTTGTTAAAGAAGTCACATACTACCATTTGTTGTTCCCCGGATGGTGTTTATCTAGCTTTCTGACCTAATGTGGTTAGTGCAAAACAGTGTTTGGCGAAATATGTACCACTTCCTGTTGAATTTAAGGATGTGCCGTCTTCATTGAGGGCCTCAGGAGATACGGATGTGGGGTTGTTACAGGTACCACCAGTTTCAATAAAAGTCAAAGATAACTTTGCGCTCCCTTGTATTCCCCAATACAAAATATCACAGGCTGGGGAACAGGCTTTGATGCAGATTATACAGTACCTGGTTAAATCGGGGGTGTTAGAGGAGACAGTAGCTAACGTGTTCAATAGTCCCATTCTTCCAATTCTTATAAAGGCACCTGTGTATTCCCCTGGTTCACATCCTGATGTCTATCATTTTGTGAATAATCGCCGGGAAATAAACAAAATAGTTGTCCCACAGTTTCCGGTAGTCCCTGATATTATCATCCTTTTAACAATGATTCCTTCCACAGCTAAATTCTTTTCTGTTATTGATTTGAATAATGCTTTTTATAGCATTCCTGTCCATCCTGACAGCCGCTATATATTCAGCTTTGCTTTAGCTGGCAGAAGTTTTCAATTCTGTAGAGTTCCTCAGGGGTATACTGAAAGTCCTAGTATTTCTAGCAAAGCTTTGAAACGTCAATTGGACTCCCTTTCTCTTCCCCCAGGTAATGTATTTTTGCAGTACGTGAATGGCATTTTGATAGCCTCCGATACCGAAGAGCGTTGTCAGGGTGCCACGGTCAAAATGTTAAAGCATTTGGCAAACACAGGATCCTTTTTCAAATTCCAATATTGTCACCAGTAGGTCACCTTTGTAGGTCATCTGCTGTCGAAGGAGGATTGGAGGCTAACAGCTGAGCGAGTTGATGCCATTGTTTAGTTGTTTGTCCCTGTGACTCAGATAGACGTACGTGTTTTCATTGGCATCACGTCACATTGTCCACACTGGGTACCTGCTTATTCTTTATTAATACAGCCTCTGATTTGCTTTATAACTAAAGATGTGCAAGAACCTTTGCCTTGGACGCATGAATGTCAGCATGCTTTTAAACAATTAAAAGGGGCTCTTTGCTCTGCACCTGTGCTTGGCATGCCTGATTATAAGAAGCCCTTTGTGTTGTGCAAACAAAAGGGCTGGATGTGCACTCTCCGTGTTAACACAAGCATTTGGAGGTAAGCAGAGGCCATGTGCTTATTTTTCTTCTACGCTTGAGCCTCTCGTCAGAGCCCTCCTGAGTTGTTTAAGAGCCACCGCGGCGGTCTCTATCCGACAATTGGCAGGGCTCGTTCTTAATCTTGATCTCACAGTAATTGCTCTGCATTCTGTGGATGTACTTTTGAACAAAACAAAGATGCAGCACCTTACCAGTGCTCATCTGATGTGTTATGAATTAACATTGTTTGCACCTCATATTGCTATCAAAAGATGTGTCACACTGAATCCAGCCATGTTACTACCCCTCCCTTCAGAAGAAGACATGGATGTCCATGATTGTCTGTTTCGTACAGAGGAGGAGACAAAGGGACGGGTAGACCTGACTGATGTTCCCTTATCTGATCCTCAATCGGGACCATATGTCGATGGTTTATGGTTTCGCCTTTACTGTATGCCGATGATATTGTATTAATAATTTATACAAAGGTGGGGTTGCAGAGATTAATTAGTGAAAGTGCTCATTATACCTCTACTCATGGGCTAAAGATTAACTTTAAAAAGTCAAAAACAATGCTGGTGACTAGGGGGTTGGCTGCAAGACCAAGATTGAGAATGGAAGGTTCCGTCTGTTTATTTAGGTGTTATAATAGATTCTAGGGGTACTGGTCGAAATCAGTGTGCTGCACTACAGAGAAGAAATAACGCATTAATTGCAGCATTTGCCACACTCCAGAATAATTTAAAAGGGCTTTCCCTCAATCCATTATTACAAGTCATGTCGGTTAAACTTGTTCCATCTCTCACATATGGAGTGGAGACTTTAAGAGGATGTGCCGATAACACCATAGACAAACCAGTGACAGGGACCTACTGACGCCTGTGTAATCTTCCTCAGCAGACTTCACCAGCGCAACTCTGACTTGAGTTTGGACTCAAACAACAGAACCCAAACAGCTTAGGAGTATATTTAAAATACTGCCATAAACTTAGAAGGGATTATGACTCCTCGCTTATGATAGTGGTCTGGGAGGTATTATATGTGATAGGAAACATAAAAAGGCTCATGAATATTTTAAACTGGCGATAGACACTTTTAAGGCGGAACAATTATGGGCTTTAGCCCTCTCACAGGTGGCTTTTAATAAATGTATAAATGGGTGCAGTAAAAAATTGTCCTTGGTATGGGATAAAGCAGTATTGACAAAGAGATCCCATGCATGGACAGTTATTGCTTTGTACGGTATGTTAAAACCTCAGAGCTATCTAGGAGTCTCAAATAGCCAAAGGGCAAAGTTAAAGTTTATAAATCTCCGATTTGGAAATAGCCAATAATTTCTTGGAGATGCCCCTGCTTGGAAAATGATGAGTAGTGAGAGGATGTGTCGCCTCTGTAACAACAAGAGAGAAGATATTTTTCATATAATTTGTAGCGGTCCTGCTCTAATAGGTGAACATAGGAGGCTGCTGAGGTCGGACTTTAATAGGCAAATGATACGAACATGTCGACAAGCAGTCATTGCCAGTTTACAAGGAGAAAGTTTGCAATTCACGGGCAGACTTTTGAAGTTTATAGAAATGGTGGATAAAAAACTAGTTAACTGTGGACAACGAGGATTGTTTTATATATTCTTGTTTTTTTGGAATTGATGCAAAGTACTTCTAAATTATGTGGTTTTAAAATAAGAATATGGAATTGATTATGCATGAAATGTAAGAAGAATTTGTATAAATGTGTTTTTCAATGAAAGTTTTTACTAACTGAACAATACATTTTTCATTCATTTATTTATATGTCGATGGCTCTTGTTTCAAATGGTCAGATGGCACCACTACAGCAGCGTATGCTTTTACCACGCTGCACACTGTTGTTGAGATGTCACATGTTTCTCATCGATCAATGCAAGCTGCGGCGTTGATAGCTCTTTTAAGTGAAGGACTGCCTGTCAATATTTATACTGACAGCCAGTATGCCTTCGGGGTGGCCCATAATTTTGGACGGCTCAGGGCAGAGAGAGTATTCTTGACTTCAAATGGGACCAAAATTCAACAGGGTCCATTGATAGAGAGTCTTCTGACAGCTTTGACTCTCCCCAAACAATTGGCAATAGTAAAATGTTAGTGCTCATTAAACAATTATGGATGATGCGAGGAGGTGAAAAGCCTTTTCAGATCAGATACGAAAGAGACAGCCAGGTCAAGAACAACAAAAATGTTTGTGGCAGGTCCTGCTAGATGGGTACCAGAGGTTAGTATGTTTGAGAATTCGCTGGAGAGTGTTAGAGAGATACCGAGTGAAGCAAGAGTAGAGGAGTTGGCAGTGTGGCAGGAGAGTACAGGGTGTCTAAATGACAAAGGATGCTAGACTGACCAATTCAAGAAACAGAGATGGATGTTACCAGATGCATATGTACTTTCCAGTAGTTACCATGGCACATGGACCGGCTCATATTAGCACCAAGGGCATTTGTAAATTGTTAGAGCCTGTGCGGCAAAATGACAATATTTCAAAAGTTGCTGCTCATCTGGTAAAGCACTGTATGATTTATTTGAAACACAATCCTGGGAAGGGTACCCCTACACCTTCTGGTAATTTTGCACCCCCTTCTTCCCCTTTTGAGGTGCTCCAGATGGATAACATAGAGCTACAGAAAGTTAATAATTTGAAATATGTGTTAGTGGTAGTTTGTACATTTAGTAAATGGATTGAGGCTTACCCAACAGAGGAAAACACTGCCATGGCAATGACAAAAGGCTCTTATTAAGGAGTTTTTCCCATGGTACAGCTTGCCCCGTTTGATTTGAAGTGACAACGGAAGTCCCTTCAAAGCAAAGATGATCCTACTGGTCTGTGATGGTTTGCACATCAAGCAAGGATTCCCTGCAGCCAATCACCCTCAATCAGTACGTTTAATTGAGAAGTACAATGGTACTCTCAAGCTAAAATTGGCAACAATTAATTAAAGTACTGGGTTGCAATGGCCAGCTACCTTACCTATTGTCCTGCTGTCCACCAGAATGACGCCCCATTCTAGAACACGATTATCACTCTATGAGGTGATCTTTGGTCGTCCAGCCAATGTGTGGGGTGTCCCTAGCCCGAAGAAGTTTTCTGAGATAGATTATCATTTATTGGTCAATTATTTGTATGAACTCACTAAAAGTTTGTGTTTAATTCATCAACAGATACACAAGGTTTTACTTTCAGCACCTGAGGGGCCCGGGCACACCATTCAGCCTGGTGACTATTTCCTTGTAAGACGAGACAGTTTGGAGCCTAGATGGAAGAGACCCAATCTGGTCCTCATCACAACGAGCACCGCGTTACGAGTGGAAGGCCAAAAGCACTGAATTCATGCATCCCACTGCAGACAGGCACCGTTACCCCTTCCCTACAATGCCTGTGTGAGTGATAGCATTGGAGACCACGAGACGGAGATAGTCCCAAGATTTCTTCCGTTCTCCGATGCCCAACTAGTTTGGATGCAGAGAGAGGAAGAAAATGATGCTGTTTTGTTCGCCCTAAGTTGGCAGGGTATTCCCAGACCTGGGTCCCTTGCTCACTTTGCCACTGGATTCAAGCTAGCCTGGCTGATGAAGGGTGCTACCCAGAAACTGGTCCAAGGATGCTTGTTTTCAGTTCAGGAAAGACCTGGCTTGGCAGTTCGGGCTGGACTGTTCTCATGGGGCACAGGGTCAAGGCTGATTTGCATATAGCTGGGTCTGAACTGAGGTGGCAAAGTGAGCTAAAGAATGATGATAGATTGAACCCAGATCTGTGACTGGGGTGAGTGTGTGAAAAGTTTCAGTGTTCCATCCATCATCTCCTTGTGTTTGTGTCAGAATTCAATCACTCTTCCTTACAGTAATTCAATCAAGTTGTTGTAGCATTTCAACCGATCACTTGTTTGCATCAGCTCTACCTATGGTACCTAAAAGGACATCCAACAAGATTCCTGCACTCTATAGTTGTACCTTTACTCTGTGATGAGAAACAATGTAGGAGATCAGGCTCCAACAATCATTTGCAAAGATATAGAACTCAACAATTCAACAAGTGAATTTATCGCCTTGTGCCGCCTGTTGGGGGGTACCATCTAAAGAAAACAATATGTTATTAATAACATGTCTTACACGGCAGCCATCTTTACTCCTCCATGTGAATTTCAAATGAAAGTTTTTGCAACCTCATGTGCCACCACTTCGGCTAATACTTGAGGGAAGGGAGGAAATACTAGCACTGGTGCCTGGGACCTCAACCCTAACTCACAATGCAAATCTATAGAAGAAATTGAATAACAGCTGCAAAAGAATAATGAATTTCAACGTTTGCCCTTGCCTTCAAGGCCAGATGGGGAACCCAAAGCAGCTCAGGCAAGTTTACCAGACCAGCCCTCTCCCACGGGCGCACTGCTACTTAACAAAACTGGGCCCCAACACTGCTGCTTCTATTACTGAGGGTCGATCTTTCAGGCCTACTACAAAACAGCCCCCACCACTCCAAAAGCGGATCCCACCCTTCCAGCCTCCCGATCAAACACTCGATGCCTGCTACAGCCAGTCCAGCTTGCCTTTCTCACTGACAGCTATGGTGTTCATATGCCTATTGATCTGTGTTCCAGCTAATGGCTGAAAGGGGAAGCAGACATCATGTATCTACCGAAAGGAAATGCAAACTAAGTTTTCACAATGTCATAGATTTCAATTGCAGAATTTCCAAGGAATCAATTGCATTAAAGGCTTTTAAACAGGAGAGGCGTTCTATTTCCTTGAGGTCACACGCAGACTGTTTGTGCAGCAATTCCATAGAAATCAGCAATGCACTTACGTACTTCACACTTCTAGATAATATATTGTATGATAACCATGCTCATATCAATATCTAATTATTTTTCAGACTTTGAATAATTAATTTATCGTCAAGTTGTATGTGCTAAATGGATAACCGCTTGTTTATTATCCTGACAAGAACTCGCTGGCCTTTATGGTAAATTCGTTTATGGATTTTAATTACCATTCCTTTTCAAGCAGTCCTCTTAGGCTCAGCTCAGGAATGTCAGCTCATTATACTGTGTCTCCTGACACGCTCTTATGATTCTGTTATTACCTGAGAGGGAGCCTAATTAGTCTATGTTCTGTAGGACTACTTTAGGTTCCCAGTCTTTCAAATTTTCAAAAACTTTATTGTTAACTCCATAAATCTTAATAAATGTATGAAACAAAGTCTTTAAATTAAATGAGTTTGGAATAATTAAACAAAACTGCCAGTGATAGCAGTAGATATAAAAAGCTTTGACAAAGACAAATGTTCTTGGTAGTAACAGGCTACGCTATTGGATTTGCCATAGCTTGTTTTTATTCCTAATACCAAGATGGCTGCCAGTACATCAGGATGTATGTGCACATATACTGACACATATACTGACACATAAGCAGCGATGCAGCTGATAAGAAACTAGCTCATTTGTTTGATACCTGAGCCAATCATGATACATTTTGAGTAATCTATGAATGAGCGTACTCCAAGTACACGTTAAAGAGACATTAAAAATAAACATGAGAGAATTTAGTGACTGCATCATAATAACATGCAGATAAATGTAGAATAGACGGAATTATATTCATTCAATAATATGGGTTCAGATTTACAAATAGGCTCTAATAAGCTATTTTTTAATGTGACTTAGAGTGCTAAAACTAAGGACTCATATTATGAAATTCTTAATCTTACTCATTGAAATAGTAATGTGTGTGCAGAACTAATGAAATCTAATGCAAATCTAGTTTTTACGTGTGATGTTCAAGGGATCATTCTGAATTTCATATGTGAAACTGTGCACCAAATGAGAAAAAAGCAGTGTTGCATAGATATATTAGGAGACAATGTACTAATGTCAGTCAGTCAGTCAATTATCTTTATTCGATTATTAAAAATCATAAATAATCGAATAAAGATAATTGACTGACAATGTACTAATGTAACCCACTTGAAACAACAATAATATTTTATAATTTGAAATAATTTCACACATTGGTACTTTCAAAATTCAGTAATATGTCATAGTTACATGTGACTTACAATACAATTTAGAAAGTATTCTGAGTATCTACATGTTGAAAGCATATTAGTGCATTACTTTTATTCATGAAATGTGCATTTTCATTTCATTATATTCTGCACATCTTTGAAAGCAAATATACGAGGCCTGCTGTTCTTCCTTTACTTACACTGTTTTCCAGCATGAGAAAATTTCATTAACTTACAATGTGAAGCCAAATTGTGCCCTGCCGGAAGAGTTCTCACTCGCTTAGAAGGACTAGCTGTTACTTAAGTCTGTACATTGGGAACATGTGCAATGGGAACTAATCATTTTAATTCGCCCATGTGCCTACTGGAAATGGATCATTGTTTGTGTAGTTTACGTTTACCAGATGATTCGACAATTTACATGACCAGCAGTACATCTTTCCTACAAAATGTGTCTTCTTTATGTCTCATGCCAGCCATCCTATATGGACTGGCCAATAGACTGAGTGGTCTCACACAAGGCGGTGTCACCACAGGACCTAGAGAATTATATTATACATTGATCTGAAGGAGAGATAAGGAATTTTATCTTGATTCGAGTCAGATCTGCTGATTCTACTTTTTCCCTTTCAGCTGATGCATACGCTGTGTGCGCCATTCCTGAACTTTCTTCTAAGGGACACTGCCCTTAAACTGCCATGGTTTTATGCTGAGCTTACCCGAGCTTCATGTCATCTTATGGGAAGCAAAAATCATTCAGAACTGCCCTGTCTTCCTTAAATCTTAAATGCGAATCAATAATGCACCTGCCTTTTGACTACCTGATAAAATGTAACCTTTACTAAACTAAAGGCTCTGTCTTGTCATGATTGATCCTTAACTTGATTGTGCATTCCCAATTGTTTTATTAATGACAGAGAGAGACCAGTATAGAGAAATTTCCAAATACCAGATACTAATGTTATTAATTTGCATTGCCTTAACAGAATTATTGGTTTGTATGATATTGGCACGACATAATTTCTTCAGGAGATTGAGACTAGCGGTGATAATTCTTTACTTGTATAGCCTGGTATTGAGAGTTATATATATATGCATTTGACTACTAGCTTGTAAGATGGTTGTCCAATTCCTGGCTCTTATCTGATAGCCTGATAACGTATCCCCAATGTCCAACCCCTCATCGGCACAAAACTAGGTCCATCAGAGGACCAAGTGTGTATCAGAAAAGATGGTGCTGAGAAACTACATCTAATGACTAAAGAGCCCAGTAATGCTGGAACAGCAGACATCATAGAACATGCTTTCTGCTAAAGAAAAGTCATTTCAAGATGGTCATGGATGCATACACATGCATGCACGTGCATCATAATACACTGGTGGCCATCATGTAATTGTTAATGTATCATTCTTACATGGGTCACAGGAATTTTACAATGTTAATTTAAAAGTAAAAAACAAAGTGTGTAGGACTTCCAGAATGTTCCAGCCACAGTCCTTTAAAAAAATGAAGAAGAAGAAAAGAATGATGGGGAGCGGGATGGGAAGCGCAATTGAGAAGCAACAGATGAGGGTGGGAAAGAGAATGTGTAAATTATATAGGGTACATGCACTGGAAAATAAAATGAAAAAGAGGGTCGCAACGGAGATGGTGGAGAGGGCTGTAAATGAGAAAAGAGAGGATATTGATGTATTGTGGAGCAAGGAAACACATGGTTGGCAAAATAAAAAGGGAAAAAACGAGTAGCCAAAACTCATTAGTAGTAGAATATAACTCATACATATGCTCCTCTGTGGAACAAGCACAGGAATAATGAGGAAACCCATTGAATCACGAGCAAAGACCTGAAATAAAAAACAAAACATTCAAATCCTGATCAAGAGGCTGACCCATAAGCCACTCAAAGTATATGTAATGTACTCGAATCCATAAATCTGTTTAAAAATAGCATAAGTTGTCTATAGTTTAACTAAATAAAGGATATTTGGTAAATGTATCTTATGGCAGAAGCTTGACCACTTTTGCCTACTTGTTGTAATATATCCTACTAAGAGGTCATAACCTGTACTGAGAAGCCGTGTAATCATGTTTCTGAGCTTAAGAACCAGATACCATTAACATTCATTTTACTACCCTCTTCCACATATATTTAAGTTAGAGAATTACTTTATTGCTACATCCCGGGATATAGCCAAAAGAGGGGGAGGCTGGGCTTTTATACAGGTCCGGCATACATGCTCAAAAGTAATCTAACAAAATGAGTATGCAGTTCCTAACAGGGAAGACGAAAAAGGTTAAGGTTGGCTAAATGTGAGGCAGTGTTCACTAAGTGGTGGGAGGAAATAGGGGAATTCCGCCTTGCGGAATAAGGGCCCTCACACACCCAGCCAGTTAGGTGTCATGCATCCTCATAGGGCTTGCTCCTCATCAGGTGCTGCAATATCTGACGGGCACCCTATGAGGGGCTCTTTGAAGTATATCTTTTATTCCATGCCGTTTGGTGCAGTGGGTGCGAGGGACCAAAAGGGTGTATGTATTTATTTATTTTTACGATTTGTAAAGCGCGACTTACACCCGTAGGTGTCTTGGCGCTGTAACTCAGCTTATTGTCTCAGTGAGAACATTATCAGGCTTCAAAATGTTACAATGAGTGGAAGAGTCATTGGTCAAACAACCAAGTTTTCAGCAGCTTTCTAAACTGAAACAATGATGACGTAGATCTTATCACCATCGGAAGGGTATTCCAAAGTTTGGCGGCGGTGTTTGTGAAACATCTATCACCCCAGGTGACAGTCCTGGTCCGTGACACTGTCAGTTGGTTCAAACTTTCAGATCTAAGTGATCTCTTGGGTTGATAGAGGATAAGCTTCTGTTTGAGAAATACCGGGCCAAGACCATGTACTGCTTTAAAAGTAAGGCATAAGGTTTTAAATTTGATCCGATTTCTTACAGTTAACCAGTGGTAGCTCCTGATTACTTGCTTTACGGATTTAAATTTGGGAGTGCCAGACAGTAGCCTAGCTGCTGCGTTTTGAATGAGTTGTAATTTGGCCACCACCCTAGATTGAGCATTCGCAAATAATCCATTGCAGTAATCCAATGATGATAATACAAAGGAGCGTACCACCGTTTTCCTCGCAGTGTCTGGAAGAAATGGTAAGATTTTCCTGAGGAGTCTGAGTTTATGGAAGGCAGAAGATGCTATCTGATTGGCATGGTTAGCAAAATTCAGTTTTTCATCGAAGATTATCCCTAAATTTCTAACCTTATGAACGGGGGTTGGTAAGACTCCAAGTGACGGGGGCCACCAGACGGAAGACCACAAAGGAGATAACTTTCCGAAGATAATTACCTCGGTCTTCTCTGAATTGAGTCTTAAACAGTTTCCAGCCATCCACTCCTTAATTGCCAACATGCCTTCCTGAAACCGAGCAGCCACCTCTTCTCCATCATTCTTGATGGCAAGCACCAACTGGGTGTCATCGGCGTATGTGGTAAGGCTCATCCGGTAGCTTTTAATAACCCTAGCTAAGTCCGACACGTAGATGTTAAAAAGTGTCGGACTTAGGGATGAGCCTTGAGGAACACCACATGGTAGAGCAAGATCCTCAGATTTAAAGGATCCTAGTGTTACTGCCTGCGTTCTGCCTGATAGAAAAGAGGCAAGCAGGGCTCTAGTCATAGAATGGATGCCCAGTTCTTCGACACGGTCTATCAGGATGGAATGATGGACCGTGTCGAAGGCCGCAGATAAATCCAACAGGACCAGTACCGCTGACCCCCCTTGGTCCCTGATGGTCCTAATATCATCAGCGGCCTTGATGAGTGCAGTCTCGGTCCCATGCATTTTACGAAACCCAAATTGAGAGTCGTCAAGTAAGGTGTATTGTTCAATGTATTCCGACAATTGCTTGTTCATTGCTTTCTCAACTACTTTAGCTAAGAACGGCAAGCTAGCAATGGGTCTGTAGTTTTTCAGCATAGTTTTTTCAGACCAGATTTTTTAAGAAAAGGTTTCAGTAAAGTATTCTTTAACTTGTCCGGAAAGACCCCTGATTTAAACATCTTATTACAAACATGTGTTGTGACTTCACTAATTAAATCAATTACTGGGGAAAAGATTTTAGGGGGGCAGGGGTCTAGGGCTGAGCCCGTTTTTATGAGCCTGATAATATCAGCTGTTTGCTCCTCCTTTATCTCTTTAAATTGGGAAAGTGAACAGTCAAGGGGTTTGCATGAAGAAGTAAATTTTGATTTAATCGAGGTTGTCATTACTGAAAACTCAGAGTAAATATCTTTTACTTTAGAAAAGAAATAGTTTGCCAGTGCATCACAAAATACCTGCGAAAGAGGAGGACCCAGGTCTGCAGATTTCCCAGCCAAAGATTTTACCATCTCATACAATTGTCGTGTTGAGTTTTTAGAATTTTCAATTTGTTCCTCAAAATATTTCTTTTTTGCTCCTGAATCATTTTTTTATAGACAGCTAGTGTTTCTTTGTATTTAGATTTACTTTCACTATCATAAGTCTTTCGCCAATTTCTTTCATGGTTCCTGCAGACCTGCTTTTGCCTTCTTAAGGCTTCTGAGAACCACGGGGCCAAAGGCACCTTCCTGTTTTTTTGAATGGTTTTAAGCGGCACATGTGTTTCCACCGCATTGCACAACCAGGTGAAAAACTGATCCACCGCTGTGTTAGGGTCTTCCGAAATAACCGGACAGGATTTAATCAGTGACATTCTAAAAATCTCATAGTCAATGTCCTTCCAGACTCTAAACGTTTCCTGCATTGGAAAGGCCCTTTTAGGAATAGGGGCCTGAGTAATAGGAATATGACATACAATAGCATAGTGGTCAGACCACGTGAGGGGCAATACATCACAAATTACTAACTTCTTGATGTTAGAGAATAGGCCGTCCAATGTATGTCCGGCCTCGTGTGTAGGTACATTTATAAGTTGAGTTAATCCCAGCGATTCACAGTCGGCCAGTAGGGATACAGTTTCAGGATCCTCCGTCTTGTCTAAATGGAAGTTTAAATCTCCCAAGGCTATAAAGGTGTCATCAATTGCCAATGGTTCCATAAATGACATAAAGGAGGACAGGAATTCCGAGCGTGCACCTAGGGGGTCTATAAATAAGTACTCCTTTAAGATTATATGAAGGAGAAAGCTGAATAGCAAATTGTAAATCTTCACATGTTAATGAAGGTATAGGGAATATTCTGACCGGAAAGGTATTCCGGGAAATAATTGCCAGACCTCCTCCTTTTTTCCCCGTCTATCTAACCAGTGTACCGTGAAGCCGTGCGGCACTGCCACCAGTAAATCAGGGTCGGATGCTTCACCCATCCACGTTTCTGTAATGAAAAGGATATCTATTTTTCTGTCCAGAATTAAATCGGCTATCTCCTGCCTATGGCTGGCCAGAGAGCGAGCATTAATAAGCGATATTATGATGATCTCAGGTGTAGTGATATAAGCATCTGAAATGCTGGCTTTAGAATTAGTAGACGAAATAGACGACTTACAGTTTGATCAGCGGATGGTGGTAAGTTCAATAATAGTTTCAGGGTTGTGTTGTGGACAAGCCTCCCTATGTGCTGGCTTCAGCTGCATGATCTCCGCCGGAGCATATGTAATCCTCTCTGTGGTGAGTGACACAGGGGGTATGGCGCTAGGCGCGGGTCCGGCGCGGACGGGCGCAGACGGGCTTGCCTTTGGCGTGCCTTCGGCACGCTGCCGGCGCACCACCGGCGCGCCCGCTGCGCCCGCCCGCTGCGCGGACGAGATGACAGTCCCCTTTTATCCAGTGCTAAAGAGGGTGGGAGGCGGCCAGCTACTGGAACGCCACCCTAGATGTGTGGAATGTGGGTCACTAGACCGTGCAAGGATTAAAACAGGGATTAGAAGTCCAATCAAGAAAAGGGCTTCTAACCTGATTAAAAAGAAAGATGTGGGGCACGTCTGTTAGCTCAAGCACCTCTTCATCTTCTCCATTCGGCGTTGTCTCCCGATGGTCCCAGGTCCGTCCCGGCCGTCGGGCGAACTGGGGCTTCTTCAGCGCGCAGGCCAGGGTTTCAAGCCGAATCGCAGACTCGGGTAGTCAGTAGTCATCCAGGCCTCGCTGCACCAGTCCAGTCCTCCAGAACAGTTGCCACCAGCCGCAAGTCTTCTGCCTTCCTCCTCAGTGCCATGCAACAGCATCCACTGCCTCCCAATATCGGCTGCTGCGTGCCTTGTCCGACTGCTCTTCTTTGTTCAACGCAGTTGGTTCACTTACGACTGCACAGTACACCACATTTCAAAGGTGCTACTGGTCGGGAGCAACCCTGTTCTCGATGGCGGTTGTATCAGCAACGTTCACGGAGGATTACACAGGATAATAAGGGTGCGATGCAGATCTGCATTAGGATGCATCCGCAATCTTGGCTCGTTAGCCACGCCACTCAGAACATCACTCATGACATGTTCTATAGATCTTTCTTCCTTTGTAAGAAAGCCCTTGCATGCTTGCTATGATAAAACTAGTGCTATGCTATGGCAATTGGTTTCTTCTTTCCGATCATTAGCATTCTAAAGTGTTACAAACAATCAGTGCACTCCATTCCGGTGATTAGACCATAAAGACAGTGGATTTTTCACAACACTTCTCGCTAGAAGCAGTGTCTTGGCCTCTGGACTTCTGCCACGTAGTGAAGCTACAATCACTCTGTTATCCCGCATTATAAGCAGTACTATTATTCATATTTAATTCAAAAATGCTTCTGAACATCAAAAATTGGAAAATAAAACGCTACAGGACCCCTCTTGAGGAATGGTGGTTTTAATGAAAAGAGATGCTTCTGAATCATGAAGAGTACTCCAGTGAGAGCAGCTTTTCAAAGAAATTCATGTTCTGACAGTTTAAAGCGAATTAAACGCCTGCCCTTGGAGAGTTACCTGTCCCTCAAGACCAAGAGCTTCTTTGCTCCTTAGCATCCCTATTCTCCCACCTGGGACATTTCTTGCTAGTTTAGGCGGCCTTGTGCTGAAAGAGTTCATGTTGTCAATTCTACAGATGGGTTGTTTGATCTGTTTCTCCAGGAGAGTGAGTGTTTAGTAAATGTATTTTTATAAAAGCATATAATTTATAATAATTTCAACAAACGTCACTACAACGCATTAGTCCCCAATCAAATAATCACATTAAAATACGAAATATCGACTTCAGGAGCAAGAAGAAAGTGTCTAAAATATTTCATACATTTCCAGTTAAGACAATGGTAGTACATGATCTAATAATCATAGAAATGCTGCTTTATATACCGCTGTCAAAGATGTCAAGGATTGTGTAAGTCATAGCTTAGAGTGCAGACATGCAGAGTGCAAGTAACATAACGGTCTCATTTCTTCCATATAAATTGTATCCAGAATGTTAATCGTCTTCATATTTAATGCTAATGTACCATGAAAGAGGATGGAATATGCTTGAAGTTTATGTTTATGATTGACGGTCCAATCCCTCGACAACTGCAAATGTTTCAGAATAAGTTGATTTAGTAGTGATGTGTAATTTCTTTTTTTCAGTTGAGATATGGTCAGTCCATGACAGCTTGTTCTCAACATGCCAGATATTCGTATTTGTTAACTTTATCTATGTGTGTTCACCTATGTTCCAGGACAGCTGCACGTAGATTTTACCAATGGCATCAATTTAGTGTTCCCGAGATTCACTGTTAAACCATTCTCAAGGTTAAACGCAATCAGCTTTGAGAGTTGAACTTTCTGGCCTGTTGATGTGAATATATAAATAACCGAATCATCCACTTAAACGAAAAGAGTAATAGCTTTTTAGTCTAATTTGGGTGGTAGTTCTTCCATTGGATTAAGAAATGATGATAAATATGACACATATATAAAAAGACAGTTTAATTTTCAGCCAGTTTTCATCATGTACAACAATTTAAAAAATGTAATAGTGCCTGGTCCATTCCCCGTTTTAATAGTTTATCCCACAACCTTTGTCGATTGGCTTTAGTAAAGGTCAATGTAACAGACATATAAGGTGAAGCTTTTCTTTTTTTCTTTATTTGCTATTAAATTAAAAATATTAATAATATCGATAGTGGAACAGCCTGATCAAAATCCTGTTTCTTTAAATTCTGTAAAATTGAGTACTTTCGTCTATGCAGATAGTTTATCCATTAAAAATGTAGCAAATATTTTGCCCTCAATGTCAAGAAGGGTTATTAGATGGTTGTAATTTAACCAATTTGGAGCCCTTTTATAGATGAGTTGGACAATTAATCCTTTCCAAAATAGCGGGATTTGCTCAGTTTAAAAGGCGCGTTAAAAGTGTTTAAAGAATAATAAACTCCTTAAGTAAGGTAAGGTGTGGATTTACTCCAGGAATGGGTATTTCATTTGAACCTACTGCACATGAAGATTACTAAAAAAAATCTTACGTTCATGATTTCTGTGTGTGAGGTATCCAATATTGTACTGGAATATTTCAACAGCTGCAATGAGGGAGTAAGATTATTCAAATAAAGATCCTTAATATGATCTTCCCAGATCTCATTAAGTATAAAATAAGTATTTGAGATTCAGTGAGCTTAAGTCCCATGGCCACCTAAGGACTAAAATAATTTTGCATTATTTGAGGAGAAGCTATTTACTTGAAGGAACAGCCGAGATGACCTCAAGAAGTGGTCAAAGCTTATATCTGCTTCTGCTAGCTGTATGGAGATAGCAACCCGTGGAGCACTGCAACTGTTACGCACTCGACTAACCAGCTTTTGCGGAAACAAAACATACTGGATGAATTCCAACAGTGTGATATATGACCAAAGATAGGGGCATAATCTCAAGAAAGTGTGATAACCATCGCAAAAGTAACTTAACGTAACTACCAACATAGCAGCCTATCGCGGGAAAATTACGCTGTGTTAACGAAGCATTCTTAAAACGGTGGTACCATGCGATAGCCCCCAGATAACGCATCAAATGTCCATGTTAAAATCAACGCCACACTGCAAAAATGCGAAAAGTGAACGCAAAAAATCTTGCAGTGAGGCCCATCGCGGTAGATAAAGCAGCAAACACCAGCGACAAGCCTGCAAATCGCACACGTGTGGCATGAAAATGCACTATAAAAAATACTGAAACAGCACACCAGAAACAATCCAAAGCGCGCAGCAACATGGATGCACGCTTACCAAGCGCAGAGGCCAACACGAACCCCACAACCCCCACAGACCACCAGCAAGGAACAATAGGGACGGCCAAGGAGAAGATGGAGAGGAAGACGGGGGCAGTCTGCAGCAAAACCAGATCTGTGTAACGGAGGTGGCAGAACACTACCATCAACTGACCCACAAGTAGACCACAGGAAATGCAGTCGTAGTGTTGAGGAGGCCCATCGAGGAGGCCAAGAGGTGCTGGCATGATGTGAAAACCAAAGCAGGCACAAACGCGCTGCCAAGAGGAAGGCATCAACGTCGACAGGAGGTGGGAGTCCTGCACCACAGGAGGAGCTGGGGGAAACAGAGGCCACAGTCATCAGTGTGGAGACGGTGCAAGGAGTAGAGAGTGTGGACACAGCTCGAGAGGACCTGACGCAACATCAACAGGGTGAGTAATGACCAGGGACTGGGGGTACTTGGGGAGATGGGCACAATGGCACACATGCACAACGAGGTGTAGCACAATGCACACCCACAATGACCCTGGATCATGTCCCTGATCCCCGTGGCACACTGCAGCATACACACAAAGCAATAACAGCACACCTACATTGACGACAATGTGGTTCAATGCACAAACACGACACTTCAGAACAGAGGACAGAACTGGCTCCGCACACATGCAGAAAAAGGCCTACTACATCTGACAGAGCTGGAGACTGTGAAATGGAAATGTACGCTTACAACCTCATATCCGTCATGTAGTGCAAATGTACACGGTCCGACATCCAAATCCTGCAATTCCCAAACAGTCACAATGTAAACTGTCCTACAGTCTGCATGTAAACAAGAACAATGCACCAACATACATGTCAACTCAATGTCAATATGCATCTCCCCTTCACATTTCAGAGGGGCACCCAACACCTCCAGCAGTGCACAGAAGACCACTCATCTGTGATGCCGGAGAGGACCACCACACCTTCAACACCGACGCCCTACAAATAGCCCATGACATCCCATGCAACCCACCACCAGGACCAGGGCAGCCAAGCTACTAAGAGGAGAACACAGACCCTGCAACAGACCACACAGCAGGAAGATCCTGCAAGCATGGCTGGCTCCTGACACTTCACTGACCAACACATGGAACCCAATGCCCAGGTGTCAGAGCGCCAAACAGAGGTGGTTGAACAGGTGCGGGTGGGGTCTGCACCCATTTAAGGCAAACTAGATCACATATGTGGGTGTCTATAATCCTTCAGGGACAACCTACACACCACAAAGGAGACCCACACTGCCGTAGAGACACATTCAGATGCACATTCACAGTACAGAATCCCGCCCAGGGGCATGCAAATAGTAGTCACACACCCACATTGGCTCTGTGGTGACATGTCTGCACCCGCTGTACACAGCACAATGTAATGTCCAAGGGCCCAGGGCCCTCATGCATATAACAAGACCACATGGACACACTCAGATATTGTGTTGAACTGGCTATAGGCACGTGCGCCCGACCCCTTTATTGGCAGGGCCACATGTACAGTGACACCGTTGCTAGATGTGTGTGGGGAGAGTCTAAGCCTGCCCGCACAGAGTGCTTGGTGCAGGCAACAACTTGAACAGTGAACACCAGTGCAAAGGAAACTGAAAACACCTGCATAACAGAGTCAACTGCTGAGCAACAAGGAGGGAGCCGGAGCAAGTACAGAGGTTACTCAACATGCAAACAGAAGTGTCTGTGAGGTTGGGGCACTAGAGTTGAGTGCGCTCACGTGATGAAAATGACTAGGCTTGTGTACATTCAGGATATTTATGATGCAGATGCAGTAGGGTGTGTTAGACCGGCATCACTTCTTTATCAATGTCCCAGGTCTCCTACACTGCCTGAGGTGACATTAATGCACAACCTTTCCACAGCACAAAACTCAATCAGCAACGGTCCATGGGTTGCGGTGAACTATATCAGTGGTACCTGGAGTTCTGAGCAGGGTGACAGGCAGGTGATGGCATCCACAATAGGTGTGAGCAACTCCGTTAGTCTGCCATTACCACTGTTTTGACTCTGGCAGATGGTGGTTGGAGGTGGTCCAGGCTATAGTGGCGTGCGCCTCCTGCGATGATGCCACGTCAAGGCCGGTCAGGACTCGATTGGATGTGTGAGCCCTGGTGGACCGCATTGAGGCCAGAGGCAGTGGACAGAGAAGGGCCACAGACACATGGCATCAAAGACCCCAAGACCACAGTCTCAGAGGTCATCCAATAGAACATAAGAAAGGGTCCCTGACTTGGCCAGCACAGAGTTAATGGCCCCGGATGCACAGCATCCGGCACAGGACAGTGTCTTGCGGTCCACTGAGGTAAAACATGATATAACCTTTTTTTTTTCTTTATTTCATTTAAAAATGTGATTATATTGTTCATAGTTTGGGTTTTAGGGTTTTAGTGGACAGCATATTATATTTAGTAATTACATTTTTTCTGGATTTTTAATTGTAATTACATTTTTTAACTTTATTGTCATAATTTTTATTTAATTTATGTTTTAATACGTTTTTCATTTGTTTCATTGCGTTTTGGGGTTTTAAGGAGTTTGGGTGGGTAGTGTATTCCATTTTTGATTCTATTTATATGTTTACATGTTGTTTTTGTAACTTGTATTTAATATTTTTTTTATTAATTTTGTATATGTTATTTAGGTTTTTCATTTGGATCCTGGGTCTTAGAGTGTTTTTTGGGTAGTGTATTAAACAATTGCATTTTATTTATTATTTTTAAAATATAAATGCTATTTTTTGTGCTTTTTTGGTTTAATAGGGGTTGATTATTGGGTAATGCATTAATTAACAATTCGTTTTGATGGTGGAGGGATGGTTCTAGCATCTGGTAATCATTTAGTTGGTGTTGCACCAAGCTACTGATTAGTTTTTAGGGCTCTGCTACAGGTGGCCCCCTGGGTTAGCAATTCATTTTTAGGGTGCAGGGATGGCTATTACACAGGGTTTCTGATTCATTTTAAGTGTTCCTGGGTGGGTTTTGCACTGGGTTAATAATTTGTTTTTAGTGCACCGGTGTTGGTATTACATCAGGTTACTAATTTGTGATGAGGGTGTTGGGATGAGTATTGTACTGGTTTACTGTTTAGGTTTTAGGGTGCAGGGATGGGTATTGCAAAACGTTACTGATTAGTTTTTAAGGAAAAGGGAATATATTGCACCAGCTTACTGATTCGTTTTTAGGGCATACAGTAGGGTGCTGCACCATTGTATCAAATAATTTTAAGGTTGATGGTTATTGAACAGTGGTTATAAGGAGTCTTAGGGCTTAGGGCGGGCAGACGTGAGGCCGCTTACTCTTCCATCACTGTGTTATATACTAAATTTATGCCGTAACATAGGTGCTCTGTTTCAGAGGCACAAATCCTTTGTGCCACCGAGACAGGCAGGCCCTTTCACCCAGCTAAGGCCCCTTCACCTAGATTAGCCCTCCCTTTACAATAACGAGCAACAGTGGGCTGTCCCTTATCTGACGTGTGCTCTAGGTGCAGAAGACGGTCCATCCTAAATACGTCATCTCCATGTCCAACAGTGACTAACCTACGTCACAAGAAATTCTTGGAAACATGCCCTTTCTCTAAGAACACACATTCTTGGAAACAGACACTTTCTACAAGAACTCATCTTCCTCTGACCAACTTTACGTCAATCCAAGGCACCTATCTGGTAGAAATATACCTCCCTTTGCCCAAGCAAGAGAGAGGAGACCGAGACTTCCATGCCGACACTCTGATATCTGAGATGCTGCAACCTGCGTCATGCCACAGCTCCAACAGGCAGAAGTCCCTCACCCACCCTGGAGGGTCCAGCTTGAGAATCAGGATGAAGTCCCACTAAGGTAATGGGGTTAGACTAAGTCCTAGGGGGATTCTTGGCTCTCTAAGACCTACACACATGCTAGGTACACTTAGGTACATCTAGTTAGGCATCATAAGGGTATAGGCTTTATCTTAATGCATTCTGTATTTCATGTATGTGTTCATTACTATTGCAAAATGGTAGAACTATAAAATGCCTTTTAATTTAACTGCACTGCTGGCCATTATTCTCTGCTACTGTCCAACAGTTGTCGCAGCACATATAACCAGTACTAGAATAACAACTGTGCAATAAATTTTATTGTAAACACACCCAACTGTTTCTTCTATGTACTCCTCTGAGATGAGTGACTGAATGAAAAGTAGTATATTGTTTTCACGATCCTGAGGGATCAGGATTTTATGTTATGTGGTTGCCAGAAGCTGTTCCCTTCTTGTCTTCCAAGACGTTTCGAGTGGCCTCTGAGCTAGCTGGTTCACAGTAATTAAGTTTAATACACATAATAAGGGCCTACTGACCTCAGTCCTATGCCAAGCCTATTGTGTATGTTATTCCAATGCGCAGAACCTATAAGGGAAATAGGAACTACACTACATGGCGCCCAACCGTGATTGTGGCACTTATTTAACAGTAGAATCTGAGTAGTTCAGTCATGCTTATTCTCAGAGACCCCTACTCACAAAACAGAAGAGATGTCTGGAATGGGTAGGCACAAAATTCCGAACTCAGCTGAGTAGGCAAACTTCCTATGTATTGGCTGTTGGTTAATCAAGTTTGAAGGAAAAATTTCCCGAACAATTATGCCTTTTTAAAACCTTATCTTAAAACCCTTTCTTTAGGACATTTTGTTTTCACAACACAATGTCTGCCGAGGCAGCTGCTTCTGTCACTGGGACACAGGTCTCAAACAATGAAGAGGAAGCAAATGCAATACATTTTGCACCCGAAATCAGGCATACACTCACACAAAAACCCCTCAGACATGGTTTAACAGACCGCGGAGGTACAGTGATCTTTATAGAGGCGCACAAAGATTATCAAACAGATGTGTTCTATTCTTGAGTTACATTCCCAGCAGTAAATGCAACAACTAATACTTTTCATTCTTACATACATGAAAAAGTCCCAGCGGTCTACACTCCTTTTGAGGAGATTAAGATTCCGCTCACTAACCAGGACCACAATTTCTGGTTTAATGGCGCCCTACAACAAAAAAATAAAACCAGGCTCGGTCCAGTATGTGGACCAGGAGCTACATGGTCAACATTAACCGGCTACACACCACATCCTGAAATTGATATAATGCCACAAGATGCACGGCTCTTAAAACACAAAGAGTTGGTAAAACTCTTACAGAGCCATGACGCAACTCGTCATGAGGACACTTGCTGTCCAGCCCACAGTAGCTACAAATAATACAGCTCCTACACAGAGCACCGCTACAAAAATCACTCCACAAAACGCACACACAGTAATGGGTAAACTGCCCATGAAACGTGAACAAATTCCTTTCTGGGTAGTTCAGAAAATCACCCAGTTAGAAGCAGTATTTCTAAAAATACCACACCATTTGAAAGCATATAATGCTAACACTTTGCTTGCCCATGGGGATCACACCACACTTAGAGGACTGCAACAATTGTGGTACAGTCTTTGCTGCCATATATACCAGAACTCATGGTATTTCTTTCTTAGCGGTAATTCCAGATGTCTTACGACAGATGCAGAACAAGTATGGAGCTGAACCAGCTCTGACCTTAGGTATGAAATTACTAAGTAATTACGACCCGGTATCAACAATAATACTAGCTAACATTAAAGGGGAAGCAGCTTCAGTGGCGATCCGCCAACACCTAAGAGAGGTCAGTCTTATAGACCAACAACAAGAACTTCCCAAAATAATTAAAACTGCATATGCTGAACTGGGAAGGGAGAGTTTGGGTAGGAAAGCTTTTGAAACTACGGCTAATGGGCAGTCCTGAGAAGGACACCTCAGCAGACACCTACTTCTTTTAAAAAGAAATGGGATAATAATAAAAAAAAAACATTTTTCAGAAAAGATTCTCAGTCCCGAGGTAGGTCTTGGAGAACCGGGCCTTATGGGCCGGACGGCGCAGGGCACGCCTAAATCCCCGGGTTCACCTGCCTTGCAACTAACAGAGACACAAGACACTCCGTTGGCATTGAAGCCAGGTTTATTAGCTGCAGCTAAGCACAGTTGTCCCAGAAGTTACACAGAGGGTGGATTCTAAGGAGACTGCCACTTCAATCCGTGGCGCACAGTCTTTTATAGGAAACACATTTACAATATCCCACTCTTTGCACATACAAAACAAACCAATGAGAAAAGTTGAAAAACAAGCTATCAGGTGTCTCAAATACGCCCCTTTCTCAGACCCAGTGTGCTACCCCTCCCGACAAATTAATCAGTGATGGTGTCCACAATCCCCTCTTGCAGGTGACAGGACGTATTTGTGTGCCTCACAGGATGGTTGTGTAATAGGAGCATACAAGGAGAGAATAGCGAAGGCCAATCGGATAAGATAGTATAAGGAAAGAATAGGAGAGGGCAAATAGTCGGCCAAGACAGGGATCAATCAAACCAGACAGGGATTAACAAACTCATCCAGACCCTGACATCGGGTTTCATGAACAAGGACAATGGACTCACTTTTTAACTGAAAGAACACGTAACAGCTGGAAAAGAAAAAGCACATTGTTCGCCGTGCGGCCTGAGTGAGGGCAACACAAAATGGCGACAGGACACAAAATGGCGGCTAGATATGAGCCGAAATCCGAAATCATAGAACCTCAGTCTTCTCAACAGGAGCCCTCTGCAAAGAGGTATAACCTTTATAATAGGGATATTATTAGGAAACATGCAGTGCTTAATTTGTAAAAAACTTAGTACCGGGGCTCTCAACAGTAGTACACTAGAGCTTGCACCATCTATTGCCCCTGGCAGCACTGCCAATGACAACACCAACACACTACTAATCATCACTCTCTTAAAAGTGTGACAATTCATAATATAACATGCCCCCAAAGCTATAAGAATGGCTTTGGAGGCAAATACTACTAATTGGAAATTTAAATCTAAATAATGACCAGAAGTTGTTGTGCTAGTACCTAAATTGGCAGACATCACTACCATGTGGCAGACAGTCATAAGCCCCGGCACAAATTAAGCACTGGAAACCTGACAGGTATCAGGATACTGATACACATTCCTCCCGATAAACAACATAGGGAGAGAAGGAAAGTCAGAACACAAAGAAGAGTGCAGGCAGTCCAGGGACAAGCACGCTCAGGACTCTTCTAAAACAGAAGACAAGCCACACCTAAATTAAAAAAAAGAAAAAAAAGAAATTTGCGGGTCTCAAAGTTAGACTTTAACAGAATCCTAAGGACTCAACTTCTGAAAAGGGATTGGGCTCAGACAATGCTAAGGCAGAGCGGCAGAAGTAACAATAGCTCATCAGAATGTGAAGGAATTTCTGGACAGCAAAATTGAATGATTACATCACGGTGGAAACACCAGACAAAAGGGTAAGCGTCCCACACAAGTTATATGAAATAACACTCCACATGGAGGAGGACAAACACAGGAAAGTAAAAGGTCTCTTTGCGAAGAACCTATAGTCTGGTTTTGACATACTGTTAGCAGAATAAGATTAGCCGCCAGCATTCGTCAGGGAGCGCCCAAAGGGAGAAAGTATATTTTTCCAGCATTTTCGAACCATGTTCCCGTTCACCTTATACATACATATGCACAAGAGTGGGCAGTAGCCCAAGCTCCAGCATTGTATAAAAATCACTCTGGATGGGATGATGACTCAACCCACCATGTGACCCTGTTAATAGTTTCACCACATGCTCAAAAACAATGTCGCTAAAAACACAGGTCAGGGTGATCTTAGATCAACTTGAATACCAGGAGATCATTTGAAATGCACTTCACAAATGAACAATCTCTTGCATCACTTATCAAAACTTGATAATAATTTTAGTCTAGTTTTCATTTACAGAAACTTGAACACTTGCACAAAGACATATGCTGTCCAACATGCAGATAGTGCAGCATGAATGAATAACGTTATGCGGAGAAAAAAAATAATCAATAGTTGTCTCAAATGGATATTTCTGTAAAAACTATAGCATTTGAAAGCAGGTACCTAACAGCATTTAGTATATTAGAGTCACAGAGACAATTATTGTCATTTCCCCCTGGGTATAAGAACAGCTTTGGGGTATTTTCTGAAAGAATTACTGAATTGCTAAAGCACAGTGTTGCCCTATATTTTGTGATATTTATCTAATGGGTAACCTTTTAGGGAAACACTTGACCAGGGTGAGCACCAATATTATGGGATTGGCCTCTGGGGGCTACAAATTTAATTTTGAGAAATCAGAAATTGCGCACCTCAGTATTCTATTTTTGGGATATGAGATTTCAAGTGCAGACAAAAGCCTGGCAGCTAACCTTTTAGAAAAGTGCGTGCTGCTCCAGCCTCCAAAGACAATAAATAACTTCCAATCAGTACTGGGATTCCTAGATTTGGGCAGAACATACATTTTTGATTTAACAG
This sequence comes from Lissotriton vulgaris, assembly GCF_964263255.1. Classification (NCBI taxonomy): domain Eukaryota; kingdom Metazoa; phylum Chordata; class Amphibia; order Caudata; family Salamandridae; genus Lissotriton; species Lissotriton vulgaris. Next base: position 1,118,450,188 of record NC_141693.1, read on the forward strand.
AGAGAGTAAAACCTTTTTAACACGTCTTTCAAACCTGACTTTTCAGTCAAACACTGCGCATGAGAACACACCAATATTCTTTGTTCACTCCAGGAAGATAATATTGCTTCCAAACACATGCACACACGTGTAAACTTGCACCACTTGATACTCAGTATCATTTTGGGTAATAAAGGTGAAACTGTACCATTCACATACAATTCTCATCTGTACACAAACACAGAAATGAGTTTTAATTCTACAGAAAAAAATTCTGACAACCATTCAGGCTGTAGCAAAAGAAAGAGCACTGGCTCAGGGGAAGAGGCATTATTGTTGTCACCCCAGTACAGGGGCTAGCATTCCTAATGCCAAAGCCTTACATCCAGAATGAATACAAAGGGCTATCTCTTTTGCTGCATCAGACTTTGAATGCAGATTTAATCCAAGTTTTAAAAACAGAGGCATTCCTGCAATATAAAAAGAACACCATCTACCAAATGAAATCTTGCCTCTAGATCAGTATGAATTCAAAAAAGTTTACACTGATGGGTCTGCCCCACCAGCCGCTTTTGTTAAAGATCAGATGCTGGATGGCAAGTTCTGTCCTCATTGCACCAAAAAACTACCTCTAGGTAATAGCATGGCTTGGTTGTCAGCTTTAAAAGCCCTGATACTAGCACTAGTAAACACGGATCAAGAATTCCCAACACTCATTGTGTGTGATTCCTTTTACTGTCTGCAATGATATAATACATATTTACAGCAATGGGAACAAAGTGGGTTTAAAAATGAAACAAGGTGGCATAATTAAAATACAAAAATGATGGGAACAGGTAGTGGAGTTGGAAAACGACCAACCAAAAACTCACGTGATTAACACGCTGAGTCATCAACCTGATGGCGTGCACGTCGAAGGGAATTTATTGGCTGTTGAAGCCACATGGGGGCTGTTCACACAGCTTCCATAGCTGCGCACACTCGTCCAACAAATGAGAATAGATGGCTAGAATATGGTGGCTGTAATTGCTTCACGCAAAGGTAGCACAGCAGTGCCTAAGAAATTTCCACTCATATACTCCTAAAAGTTAGGTGCAAGCAACATTCCATATGCTCAGATTCCTGGAGTGGGGGATAGAGTATTTCCAAATATGGATAATATGCAGGAATTAATCATTTAAAGCACACAGGGCTTGGGCTCCGCGCATTCAGGGGTAATAGCTACTATTTCTTCATTGCAACAGTGCTATTGGTGGCCTGGGATCAGAAGTCAGACTATTGGCTTTGTCTTGTATTACAACATCTACAAACAAATGCCAGGCTACACCATGACAAGACCCACACAGGTCCCATTGCTAGACAGCATCAGACTGTCCACTTGATCATGTCATGTAATTTTGAGGTTGCTTAAAAATATATCTTAGTGGCAGTAGGGTCCTTGCTCAAGTTTCCTATAAGTGTGGCCTCAACGCTTGGCTGACGCTCAAAACTGTTATAAAAAGATTTGTGAGTCCATAACAGGAGATACGCAATCAACGTTACACCCTGACTGTGGCCCCACTCTTGGCTCTCAAGCCTACTAAGAGTTCATGGAAGGGATGGACGTAGTATTGTGGTACTCCTCTCCAACGCCATCCTGAAGAAATTAAGGTCGAGGAGAGGAAGGACTGGGGCATAGAACAGTTCTTAACTGCTAGGGTATTAGGCGGGGCATTAGTGGGGTCAAACACTTATATGGATTCAGGGGGCGAAATACACTCAGCCAAGAAGCTCTCTAGGAGGTGTCACCCCATGTACAAATGTGGGAACCTGATCATACATGTGAAGGCACAGTGGCGGATGAAAACCATTCTGTATCTATGATCATTTGGCTGTTTTACAGGAACTAAAGGAAACAAAGACACAAACAATGATTCTGTCAAAATGAAACAGGCTGCCACTGGCAAGTCCTGTCTGAATCCCAAAAGTCGTGGATCTGGGCAGAGAGAGAAAAAGATCGCGGACACAAAGGAATTTGGGCCCTCATACAGAAATACATGAGCCAGTCCTTAAAGTGAAAGGAACAAGAACTGTACTTTTGCCGCATCCTTCCGTGATAAAAGCACCAGATTAATTTCAGCGTGACTGCGCTCCCCGGTTTCATTTTCGTGAGGGCCAGGGTAGGCTCCTGGCACTCCGTGGGGGCCCCTTCACGGGATGCGCCGACTTCACTTTTTCTGGGAGAGCCCGGGACCTGACCCATCCCTTGGGCACATTCAAGACTTGTGGCGGAGCCCCACGCGATTCGTCGTCGGTCTTTTTTGAGGACAAAGGTCACCTACCTTCGGCGGGGGCATATCTCAGCCCCAGAGTATCAATCTGTGCCATTTTCACCTCCTCTTGCTCCTGGTGGTGCTCTGCAGCCACTGGGAGCAATCTCCTTTGCCCCCTGGGTCTCAAGACGGGGATTCAGCAGGCAGCTATCCTCACTGGCTCCTGCGGCAGCCTCTCACCTCGCTCTTTTCCTGGGCATCTCTTCTCCTTGCACTGAGGCCCCAGGCTTCTCTTTACTAGTCCTGGTCTCCCCTCGTGGCACAAGTCAGGGTCTTGGGCCTGTCTAGAGGTTCTTCCTTCCAGCTACCCATGATGCAAGGCTCCAGCACCAGTGGTCCTCAGCAGACCTTGCCCCAGAAAGAGCTTCTCTTCTTTTGCAAACACTTTTCAAAGAATGGGGAGGGGGCTGGAAGGAAGTCACTGTTTGTCCTATGAAACAGCAACACATCACTTAACTGACCCTGCTCCCTCCTTCCCGCCCAGGCCTCTGGGTTGGTTCAAGATGACGTCATCCAGGGGTCTCCTGCCACAGGGACTCTGAAAGACCCTTCCCCCGAGATGCCATCTCCCTTGTGCAGCTTGGTGCCTGGCACCAGGTGACAGCTGTTGATGGATTAACCTATAGCTCCACCCATCTTCTCTTCTTGGAGAGGAGGCCTTTGCTTTTCGAAGGAAAGTCATAAATCCATCCTGCCAGGGTCAGCCCCCAGCCAGGCCCAGGTTATGAGCTCACTCAGAGAAATATGACATTTCTGGAAGACTCAAAAGCAGTAAAAATATGGCTTTGGACTCTGCAGAATACTTCTTCTCACATCAGTTACAGTGGACTTTAGTGTGTGTCAGGAATTTGTAGGCCTTAGGAAAGTGAAACTAGCCCATGGGCTCCACATCCCCATAGGAGAATAATGAAATGAAAAACAGTAAAACACACTGACTTTCCCTAGCATGTTTCTTCCCAGTGTATAAAGCCTATTCCATGTCACCACTCAATTCTGCATAAGTCCTGCCACACCAGTATATCTGCCCCTACTCCTTGGCTGCGCATGCCAGGAATCTCCCCTCTGCAGCCCCTACATGTGTGCACATGCATGTACACCTGTCTGCATGTAAACAGCTTGTCCCCCTTACGTCGGCTGCAGCGCAGCCACCTAGTCAAGCTTAGGGGACACCAGTAAAATCCACATACAGTCTCTTTCATCATGAGTTTACTGTGGGTGAGTTCCAACATATGAGGCTCTTCCACAGTAAAAGTTCAACAATTAGGTGCTCAAAAGGCAAACAATCCAGGCTACTGAGATGGTCAGAACTGCCTTCTAGCACACATATATAGCATTTTTTATGGAAAAAGCAGCAAGAACCAATAAACCTTCTGGGAATGAAAGACTGCCAGAGTCTCTGCATGAGATATGCATGATTAAAAGTAGCAAAGCCACAAGAAAACTATGGACTGGATGATGAAAGTTCTGAGTGCCAGAGGCGGAGCCAGAATCAGATTCAGGAACTTATGGACAGTGCATGATATAGCAAAGCTGGTTTAAGTAACCACTGAGATGAGTACTACAACCTACACATCCTAGGGGTCAGCAAAAGTAGATTGGATATGGCAGAATGAAAACCAACACAGTACAGAACTGTACTCAGGAAGGGTCGATGACTATCATCACAAAGGAGAGGACCTCATACTGAGCAAGGGTATAAAGAAATTCCTAATTGAATGGAAGCCAGTCAATAGCAGAATCATGACAGCCGAGTGGAGTTTATCATCAACACCTACTCACAACAAAGAAAGAGGAGGAAGCACATTGGGACGAACACTTCAAACGAGTCTTGAATAGACCGGTAAGCAAAGTGGACATCCAGGAAGCATAGACAGACATGGATGTGTACACCCCCCAACAGAAAGAAGGAATTGTGACTGCCATCTGATCTCTCAAAAATGGAAAAGTTCCTGGGCAAGACAACCTGAATGAAGAAATGTTCAAGGCAGACTCTGAAATATCAGCCAAGATCCACCTGCCCCTTTTTAAATCAATTTGAAAGGGAAAGCTCCAGACGACTGAAATCAAGGCATCACCGTAAATATTCCAAAGAAGGGAAAATTGACTTACCGTAACACCTGCTGCGGAAACCCCTTCTGTCAATCCCAAGTAAAACCCTTGTGAAAATCATCATACAGTGCATTTCTGATGCTCTGGAAAAACAGTTAAGAGAAAAACAGGCTGGGTTTTGCAAGGTCAGAGGGTGTGTTTTTGTCAGATCCTTACTCAATGCAATATCATAAAGCAGTCCACGAAGTGGCAAAGACAACTATACATCAACTTAACTGATTTTGAGAAAGCCTTTGACAGTATTCACCCTGTCAACCTCTGGCATATACTGAGAGCCTATTACATACCACAGCATATAGTTCTCCTCATCAAGAGCTTCTGTGATAATTTTCCCTGCAAGAGGGGAGATATTGAGAATAGCTTCGAAATCAAGACCTGTATGAGATAGGGATGTCTGATGTCAGCGTTGCTCTTTGGCATAGTCATCGACTGGGTGATGTGACCCACAACAGAAGATCAAGCCAAAGACATCAGATGGATCTTTATTGCTCCACTCAAGAACATTGATTATGTAGATGCCTTGAATTGCTCTCTCACTCATACCAGCATAGATTTCTCACCTTTGCACAGCATGTGGACATGAAGAAATCAAGAGTCATACCATCAACATCCAAAACCCTACACCAATCAAGGTGGACGTAGAGGACCTACCATGACTAAATAGTTCAGCTACCTATGCAATAATCTCAGACATGATTACAGGCCAGGCAGTGACATCAAAAGCATTCTGAACAAGGCAAGGAATGCCTTCAGGATGTTAAACAATGTGTACAGGTCATCTCAGTACAGCACCTATTTCAAGCTGAGGCTTTATCAGAGCTGTGTTCTGTTCTCTCTTGTATGGACCAGAATGTTGGCAGATGATGAAAAATGACCTCAATAAACTGTCAGTCTTCCACGCCACAAATCGTGAAAAGAATCTTGTGCATTTTCCCTCTGGGAACCCTCTCCAATCAGGAACTGCTCACCAGATGTAAGTAAGAGAGCATGGAAACCATCATTATGAGAAAAATATGGAGATGGATAGGACACACCATCAGAAGAGAACAAGACTCTAACACAAGAACAGCTCACAACTAGACCCCAGAAGACAACCGGAAGAGGCAATACCCTTTCAGCATTAGAGTGTTGCATAAACTATGCAGAAAAGGATGCATGGAACTCTGGGTAGTTTCCATGTTTAGGTGAAGAGAAGGTCCTTTATATGTATTACACTGCAACAGCCGACATTCTGAATCTGCTCCCTTCAATTGTCGGTTTCTCTAACAGAGTTTTTAAACATAGGATTAGCATAGTGCCTTCCATGCCCAGTTAGAGAGTGCCAAAGCTATTTGCAGTCTTTAAACAGAGGATTAGCAAGTGCCATTCACGCCGAGATGAAAAATTACAAAAAGCCTTTTACCAATCCAGGCACAGTATTACAGCTTTGAATTGGTAACATGCCATCCAAGCCAACCTGGAATGCATAAGAACAACCCCGACACCTGATTCACTCTAATTAGAGCTCTTACTAGAGGTATGGTGTTGTCCAGACACAAGGGTGCACCCAGTATACTATAGTAATATAATTTTCATGATTTTATTTTAGAGGATGAACTTCTACGATTTATATTATGAATGGGACTTTTAGTTTTTAAATCAAATAAACTATTTAGTTGTGAATACAATATTCTGTATGTTTCAGATCAGACAGCTGAGCAAATGGCAATTCTCCGAAATGGCTCAGTGGCATTTTGCTTTGCAGTCTTCTTTGCAATGCCTAATTAATAGGTGCAAGACAACACATGCACGACTAATCTTTTCTGTTGCTTCCCTTTCAAAAAGACAGCAACATCTCATTCACATTGTGTCACAAAGTGGATTATTAATTGGAGTGAGAGAGAGATAAACAATGTTTATTTAGACCATAGTCTTTAAAACCATACACAGCTTTTGGATCCTCATAGTGATAACACAATAAAAGACACATTTCATTTTAACACAATTTACAAAGAATATAAATCCATGAATTTCTCATCCATAAAATTTCCAATTTTGGGAGAACATTTTAAAAATATTTAAAATCAGCATCCCTCTTTTAATTGCTCCTTTATAAAGTCGTATATCGCTTTCAGGAACCTCCTCAAAGCGATTGTAATATCTGGGGATGGCATATCCATAAGAAGACAAGCCGCTTGAGCACGTGAATTTACCTTATATTTTAAAAATATTGGATGTAAAAATACTTTTCATATCACTAAAATCAATGTGCAATAAATCAATATATGTAAAATATTGTTAAGCTGTATCTGATTAACTTATTTTGGAACCAAACACCTTTGCAGCTAGGTCCCACTGAGGCTCAGGAGGTCTTGGAAGTCTAAAAGTGTTCAGAATTTTGCGAACAGCTCCTCCTGGTCACTTATAGGGCTACCAGAACCTGGGCTTCTATGGGAATTCACAAGGGCATATTATCAAGCCCATTATCGCCACTTCAGCATCAGTTTCCTGCAGATAAAAGCAGCGATAATGTATTGCCCTTTCTTCATAATATGGCCCTATGTTTTTGCCAAATGCACTGTGACTATGTCATCTGGAGCACTTTAGACAAAAAATCCCTAAGTGTGGCTTCTCTTCTCTTATCTCCGTGCCACCCTAACCTTTTCCATCTCTCCTTTACCCTTTCCAAGCTGTGCTGCAAGAACCCGAAACTCATCTGAGGCCTATGCAGCACTGCCCAACAACCCAGAGAGCGGGAAATGAGAAGTGATTCTATAAAACTCGCATTGGTCTGAAAGGCGGTGATTAGAATGTACTGCTGCTACATTCAAAATCATGCAGAGTGGGGATATACTAGGGTACAGGCAAATAGGACAAATTACAGCCAAGTATACACTTGTGAGCTTACAGATATTTTGAAAAGTGCCCTCAACTCTTCAAAGTTACTTTAAAGAGGGAGGGGGATTTTGTGCTATTTCGGTAGAAATTAACTCAACAAGGACAGGCTTTAGGACAGTGCGACTGATGCGGCCCCACTGGGCAATGACCTAAGGAGGTTGTGCTGACCTCAAGGAGTGCTGTGTTTAGTAATAATTCATGATTCGAGAGATGAGGGGAACTTTTTCCCAGTGGTAGTGAGAGAATCCAAGGAGGTGGTAATGGGTTGTGGGGGCGCCTGGTGCGACAATCATTTTTAGCGCCCCCACAACCCATTACCACCTCCTTGGATTCTCTCACTACCACTGGGAAAAAGTTACCCTCATCCAAGGAGGTGGTGATGGGTTGTGGGGGCGCCAAAAATGATTGTCGCACCAGGCGCCCCATCACTAAAGCTGACTCTGAAACCAACAAATAAATGGCATGCTTTATCACTGCATCGTTAGTGAAGTCTCACTAATAGTACTTTGGCCAAGTAATGAAGGCACATCCCCAAAAGACAGCTAGATCAGAGTGTGCAATGAAGAGCTATCAAAATTATGCAGAGTTTGCCTGAGAACTCAGATCTATAGAGGTATGGGCACAGGAATCTGTATAGTCTGCAAGACAGTGCCTAGAGGGTGCTATGGTCAAGATGTTTAAAGGTCAACACAAATATTATTGCAAAAGAGGGATCAAGGGGTAACAATGTTCTAGCTAAAGGATTCATTAACTAACTTTTTGGAGAACGTAGTTATTTATAGAAATGGTGGTTACATAAAGTAAACCTTCCAGCCAGGTGGTTTGGAACAATCCCAGCAACTGGATACAGATTGTGTGGAAAAAGGGAGCCACTGTTGTGTAGGAATTAAAACTGTGTTGACGATTTAATTACATGTTCACCTGCTAGAACTGGGGGTCTCTAGTTGGCTGAGGTAGGTACCTTAGTCCAAATAGGAACTCTTGCTTCTAGTCAGGGAAAGGAGGGACACACTCTTAGATAACCCCTGCTCACCCCCTGGTAACTTGGCTTGAGCAGCCAGGCTTATCTCCAAGGCAATATGTAAAGTATTTGTAACCACACCCCCAGTAACACAGTGGTAACACCCCAAATGGACACCACACTGGTTTCATAAAAATAGCAGTATCTTTATAAAAACGAATACGATAAGACCAAACGATAGAAATCCAACATATGTGTATTCGTAATATTTCACTTTGCCGGGTACTAGGCCAGCAATCACTTGTAGGTTCTTGCAGTATTAATGAGCAATTCACAATCTTTAATGCAGTCCTAATGCAGTACTAATACTATGCAGTTCGGAATGCCGTTTGAAAAGTAGTGTGAAGACAGTCCTGAATGCAAGAATCAGGCAGTTTGTAATGCAAGAATAATGCAGTAAGAAATGCACAAATCAGGTAGTTCATAATGCAAGAATAATGCAGTCAACGATGCATAAATAAGCAAGTTTGCAATGCAAGAATAATGCGGTCAATAATACATAAATCAGGCAGTTGGTATTGCAAGAATAATGCGGTCAATGATGCATAAATCAGGGAGTTCGTAATGCAAGAATAATGCGGTCAATAACGCATAAATCAGGCAGTTCCTAATGCAAGAATAGTGCGGTCAAAAATGCATAAATCAGGCAGTTTGTAATGCAAGAATAATGCGGTCAGTAATATGCACAATCAACTCGGGCACCACTAGGCCCCAACAACAGAGACAGCGGTCAGATGCTTAAAAGGGCACCCCTGGTACTGCTGGGCAGGTATGGGCCGCTTGGGGACTCAGCGCGTCTAATGCGGAGCAGCGGGAGAGACCTTGGAGCACTCCTGTACTCCTCCTGCAGCCTCTCCAGGCCACACATGCTTGCGGCTCCGGACTGGAGTCCAAGCCTTACCTGGGGGGTGCTCTGTCTTGCTCTCTCCCTCTGCTCGTTGGATGTCCTGCTGAGCGATCCCGATCATGTTACAGCTCTGTTGCTAGGCGACGTTGTAGCCGGACGGCTTACAGCGCTGCCTTTTCCTTTGCTGGTGATCTTGGGCATATTCTATTCAATGAACAGCACTCACAATCCCTTTCACCTCGTAGCTTCCTTTGCTTCAAGAAATCGTTTCGCATGTTGCGGCTCGGGCCAACGGCGGCGATCTTTCCTCACAGCCTCAGTTACAATGACAGCTCAGGCCACAAACAGCTATGCAGCAGCCTGGACGATGTTTCACGCTGCGGGGGCAATGCAGTCATGGGTCTCCTCGTAGACAGCACCACGGACCACACAGCAGTCTCAGGTGTGCAAAGAGCACACACACACACAGTGTCACTGAGACACACTTCTTCGGTTCAAGCAAGGTTTTAGCACTTTGCGGCTCAGGCCGTTGGCGGCAATCTTTCCTCGCAGCCTCAGTTACGATGATGGCCACAAAGTGCTATGCAGCAGCGTGACAATGTTTCACGCTGCGGGGAAAATGCGGTCATTGGGCACTTCGTAAGCAGCACCACCAGAGACGACACGGCAGTCTCAGGCGTGGAAAGAGCACACGCACACAGCATTGCAGCGACACCCTTGGAAACTTTTATGTTCCTGAGTTTCCACAACACGGGACCAGCTCTCCTCGGGCTCTTGGAGACAATTTATTTCAGGACACAGCACACAGCAAAGTCCTCTCAAGCAGCGGGACACAGCAAAGTCCCTTATCCTCTCCTCAGTCAAATGAGCAAACTGCAGGCCAGCCCCAGAACACACAGCAAGGGCAGTATTTTTCTTCAGTCTCTTTAGCTGTTCTTCTTTGGCAGAGGTTCCTCTTGTCCACTAAGTAGTTTCAATCCTGTTTCAATCTGGATTTCGGTCTTGAGTTCAGAGGTTTCAACTATTACACTGATACCTCTACATGCCTTTGATGTCTTTGTGTTCATGGGGTTCTGACCTCGGTCCAGACCAGACCTGGGTGTCTTCCTGTCAGTGCACACCCTCTTCCTTTGATAGTAAGGGTCTGGGGCCCAGACGCTTAGTAGGAGGTGGAGTCATCCTTTTGTTGCAGCAACACATCTTCACATCCAGGGGGCTATTCCTCCCCCTCCCACATCAAATGCAGGCCAGCCTGTTACTGTTTCACCTTCTACTCCCTTTGGTCAGGAAACTTCCCAGACCCTGCCACATCCAAACCCAGATGGTCAATACACAAACAGGCAGAGGAACACAGGATGGTTTAAGACAAGAAACTACCCACTTTTAAAAATGGGGTTTCTAAGCACACAATTTAAAAACCATCTTCACAAAAAGATTTTGTTATTAAATTCATAGTTCCGGCACCCTAAACTCCACCTCTCCATCTTATGCCTATGGGAAGATATGTTGAAAACATGAGACACAGCATTCCCTGTTCTGTCCTGTGGGCAAGATGGCCTTGCAACAGGGAAAAACGAATTTGGCATTATTTCACTCAGGACATGGTACATACCTCAGTACATGCCCTACCTTTCACAAACACTGCACCCTGCCCAGGGGGTGCCTTGGGCCTACTATATGGGTGTCTGATGTGCAACAAAAGGGAAGGGAAGGTCTGGCAAGTAGGTGTACTTGTCAGGACAACAAGGCAGTTACCAAACTGGATGCAGGCACTGCAGGGCAGGCCAGAGATCTCTTTTTAGGGCTACTTGTGTGAGTGGCACAATTAGTGCTGCAGGCCCAATAGTAGCATTTGCATTGCCAGCCCTGGCACATATAGTGCACTTTACTAGGGACTATACTAGTAAGACAAGCATACCAATTATAGACAACCAATTACCCTAACACTTTATACAGGGAACACTTGCACTTTGACACTGATCAGCAGTGGCAAAGTTCCCAAAGCACCTAAGTCGGCAACATTATGTCAGAAAAAGGTCTAGGAGGAAGGCAAAAAGTTTAAGGAACTTTAGCCAAAAAGGGCCAAGTCCAACAACACCTTTGTGAGCAGGGCCTAATTTCTAAATTAGAGTAAGTGCTGGGCCCCAAGTTTTGCTGCTGAGCTGGGGGCTGATTTCGTTGAATGGGACCTGTGTATGCTGACCGAAATTAGTTTTACTTTGTTTATTTCAAAGCACACTCAGGTCTCCATCAACAAAATCAGCCCCCACCGCAGTGAAATCAGCCCCCAGCTCAGCAGCATTCCAAAACGCCTGGTAGTCAGTCCGGCCCTGGGAGGGACCAATACCACCTCAAGCCTTTTAATCACTCCTTGCCCATTGATTTCACCCTTGCTTCCTCTCTTTGTCACGATCATACCCTCTTTTTCTTTCATCTTCTTTATCCCTTTTATGTTTTCTCTCTTTCTCTGTGTCAAAGTCTAATAGGGAAAACTGAGTGGTGATGGGACCCAGCTACAACCACTGGCACAAATTAAGCACTTCTTGCAGGGTGTAAGGAGAGGGACAGTCTATGTGCCGCTGTCGTTGCTCAGCTGCACTCAATATCTGCATATCTCTACAAAGGTCTATGCAGCATGCTCCATTTGTAAGACATAAGGTCCGTCTCAGGCAAAAGTCCAATTTAAAAAGAAAATCAATACTGTGTAAACGAAAGGTAGTGGGAAGAGAAACTTTCCCTAAATTTGAATCATTCAATACACGACTTGGACACGAAACACATGTTTTTATTGTGATATTTATTTGCATTTGTTGATATATCAGTAAGAACCAACCAACCATCTCCAGTCCTGGCTCGCCTCAAGATGGTCTTGCAATCACCAGATAAACGCTGAGCACGTTAGAACTGAATTGTGCACTTTTCCATCCATAATAGGATGACTGTGGTTTTAATATTCAAGCAAGACATGCGTGCAGTGCATGCGCGTGTTGGTAGGTTGCTGTAGTTAAACTTTTATTGAATTTCAACCACAATTGGTTACATTAGGTTTTTAAAAATTTTTATAAGGCCTCCTCTCATTTTTGAGAAAGCATATTAGCACTTTGGCACACATAAAACGGTGAAGCAGAGTTCCTGGAATGTGGCTTTCCATCAGAAACACGCCTGTTTGATGACTGGGAAGTTGAAGGTGATCTTAGGACTCGGAGTGCGTTCTACAAAAAAAAGACTTTGGTCAAATGTGCAGTTAGGCAAATAACAAGGTAAATACATTCTACATCAAAAATACATCAACTTAACGGAAAGTTCCGTGAACTGAACAGGGCATTTTGAACCTCATTTTCGTGGCCACAGGTTGTCAGTCGTGTTAAGTAGGAAGCGTGTGAAATACGTATCGAATTCAAGTTATCTCAAGGATCTGAGGGCCACCAAAATAGGAAACAGCTCAAGGAAAGCAATATTACTCGTCAGCCCCTCATCGTGCCACCATGTTGGCCACTTTTGTGCCGACCATTTTGTGCCGAAGATGGCGCCGAAACCCATGCTTCCCGCTGAATCCGTCCATAGACCCAGCTCTTCAGAGGACAAGGCCGGTTTGTTCCAGACGACTCGACCATTGAAATCCGCCAGGAATGCTAACCAAATACGCATGTCCTGGCGGACCTCGGCCGATAACCTCGTGCGATGGTGACCCTCTTTTAGGCCGACCGTCGCCTGTGCAATCGAACGGGAGAAGGGGCGGGCCATCGGGATCACCCTTAAGGCAAAATTCAACTTCCCCACCAATTGCTGCAATTGATGCAGCGTAACTTTAGATGCAGTGATACACATTTGCAGGGCTGTCTTGAATTTCGATACTTTGGAAGCTGGTAAACGAAAACAACCCTCACTAGAGTCCAACTCGATCCCGAGGAACTCGAGGCAAGTCGTGGGACCCACAGTTTTACCTGGTGCCAACGGCACGCCAAATTGATTCATTAAAACACAAAATTCAGTCAAGGCCCGGGCACATTCATCATCCCCAGCGGCCCCAAGGAACAGAAAATCATCGAGGTAATGCATCACATTCCGAAAACCTGTTTTCTTCGTGTAAACCCATTGCAGAAAACTACTGAATTTCTCGAAATAAGCACAAGATATCGAGCACCCCATTGGCATACACCTGTCCATGTAATACAAACCTTGAAACGTGAATCCCAACAAACGTTGATCATCCGGGTATACCGGGAGCAAACGGAACGCTGACTCGATATCTGATTTCGCCATCAGCGTCCCGGGCCCCAGGCGATTCAAAATGGCTACGGCCTCATCGAATGATGCGTACCGCACCGAACACATTTCTGGGTTAATTGCATCGTTTACAGAAAGGCCATGAGGGGCTGATAAATTGTGAATCAATCGAAACTCACCCAGGTCCTTCTTGGGGACCACCCCTAAAGGAGAACAAACAAAGTTCGGTACCGGGGGGACAGGAAACGGGCCGGCAACCCGACCTCGGGTAACCTCTTTCCGGATCTTATCCTGTACTACAGTAGTATGCTGCAAGACGGAAAGTTGATTTTTGCACGACCCGACACCCTGAAAGCTACCCACCGGGATGCGGAAACCATATGAAAAACCGTTTCGTAGCACCCCAGCAGAAGTACGATCTGGGTATTCGCTGAGCCAGGGAATCATCGCCAGGGTATCAATCGGGGTTGGTAAAGGCGCCCCTCGGACTATATTAGACCTGTTTAGCGCCTCCTCTACCCCCATTTTCACCCGATTTGGCTCTGCACGAGGACTCAGGATGGGGTGCCCCACAACCACTACATTCGTGTTTGAACTTACAAGACCCCGGGGGCCTAGTACATTTGCTTCTGTTGAAATTGAAACAGAACCCCCTCTTCCCTGTATTGCCGGCGGGTCTCGGGTAATCGTCTGTACCCGTACCCGACCGAAAGGGCGTCCCCCCATTTTGGCGGGAGGACTCACTAACAGCACTCCCCACCAATGGCACTTTCAACATTCCCGACTCTTTCATCTTATTCCATGTTAAAGAATCGTAACAGTCCCAGGTTAAACTTTTGTTATGCTCCATCGCTTTCCTGAAAAGGTTGTCATAACAGAACCATTGGTTACCTTGGTGTGATGTCGAGTACCCCATAATTCGTGACTGATATACTGGAAATTCAGGGAGCACATCAGGCCTACGTTCCCCCAAAATTGCCGTGAAAATTCCCCAAGCATTACCCCAGTTACCAATATTTTCATTCACTTTAAAGGCGGCCATTTTTTCGCGCCAAACACTCGGATGCATCAGATCCTTTTGACCCTTAACAGTTTCGACCTCATAGTGATCAACGAGCAGGGAGAAAATGTTAACGTATTCCCCCGCCCAAATCTTTTCCTTTATTGGCAAAGGAACATGTTGCCCCAATCTTTCTCTACGAGAGGGTGTTGACTCATCCCTTGCAATCGGCAATGGCCGCTTACCTGCACCGGACGCTGCTTCCGTCCCTCGTGGCTTGTCTATCGCCGCATCCGGCGCGGGCACCTTGGCTGTATCACGTTTCTCGCGCAACTGCTTTATGAGAGCTTGCGCTTCGGTAGCCATGGCGCCCCCATTACTGTCCCCCAACCATGCTGCTAACTGTGCCGCCAACTCGGGAGGCATATCTCCGGCAGACGTCGGGGTAACTATCACGGGAATCGGATTCCCCTCATCCGGTACCGGGGCCGGTACCGGGGCTGGCGCCTCGAGCGGGGAACAGGGAACCGGGACGTCTCCCCCGACCGGCCCCCTTCTCGGCCTCTTTGGCTTCCCTCCGGCCGGTGGACGCCCCGATCCCTCCTCGCCGTCTCGCTCCGCCAACCGCTTCTTAATTTCGGACATGTCCTTCATGAGTGCCCGAACCAACTGGTCAGTCGACATTCTCTTTGCTCCTTTCTTGGGCATCCTTCCGACGAAGTATCTAAAAGACAAAGAGAGAGATTAAAACGCTCAAAATTGGCTCTTCGTTCTGTCCCGAGCTCACGTGCAGCGAGGAGGTGCAGCTTCAGAGCACAAGAACAAGAGGATGTCTTCTGGTCTTGCGTCCCTTTTTATCCGTCTTCAGGGCGGGCGTATACCCGCCCCTGCCTGCCCCTGAGGGCGTGGCTGGCTGCGTCGGTGTCTAGGCCAGCCCACTCTAGGGCGGGAACGAGCGCGCCCCAGCTACGCCGCTTCGGGCATACCAGCTGAGACGCGCCTCCCGCCCAAAATGGCTTCCCGGGGGGATCGAGGCACTCGGCCATAAGTTCGGGGGGACCGATTCGGTCGCCCCTTTCCAAAAAGCACTTTATCCAGTAAATTTCGCTCTACTCAAACCTATGTTCTTCTATTGAAGCCCTGCAGCTTCCGCATCAGCAGGAATCGTTCCAAAACAACAACTGATTCTTGAACATGTTTATCACGTTTGAGGAAAGCAGACTTTTTTTAGATGCATTCTGAATACTAAGGGGAAGATTTGCAAGCCTTCTGTGCCACCACTATGTCACATTTTGTGACGTACTGGTGGCGTATTTTCCTGCTCCATTTTTACAAGGACAGGAAAAGCCACCCTACGTGGCTTTGCCTGTCCTTGTAAATATGGTCCCTTTACACACAGCACTTTGCGTGAAAGGGGCATTCCATGGGGTAGATTTAGAAGCCCCTGCGCCACCAGAACCTCACTTTCTGTTTTTTTCTAATGTACTGGTGGTGTATTTTCCTCCTCCATATTCACAAGGACGTGGCTTTGCCTGTCCTTTTAAATATGGCCCCTTTACACGCGCACTTTGCGTGAAAGGGCCGTTCCATGGGTGTTGCTGTGGGCGTTCCAACGCAACACCCATGGAACCAGACACATTTTCAGATTTACAAGGAATCGTAAATCTGAAAATGCGTCTGAATGCTACGCCTCCCAGGGGAAAAGTAGGGAGGTGCAACAAGGAGAAATGTTTTCATTACTCCTCGTTTTTTCCTCTTTCAATACGTGCTGCATTTTACAGCATGCATTGGAAGAGGAAAGTGCCTGTAGTGATCGTTTTTGTGCAGGAAGGTGCCCCTTCCTGCACAAAAACAATCTCCCCTTGACGCAGGTACCCTTGCACCACTGTGCAAGGGTGCCTTGCCAGGCGCATGGCAGCTGTTTGTGCTCCAGCACAGGGGAGACCACAGGAATGCATCATATTATTGTAAATATGTTACATCCCTGTGCTTTGGAAGTGCCGCAGCATGGCGCAGCCAAAGGACTGGCATTGCCTCGCTGTGGCACTTCCTCGTAATTCTGTCCCAACCAGTTTAGGAGCTGCGTTAAAATTTGGAAAGCCAGGCACCTCATCAGCACAAGAGAATCAACATGGAGCAAAGCCTTGAACAAGGAGATGAAAGAGCAACAACATAGGGAGCATCTTCCCAACATGGAGTAGGAAAAAATGCATGTATGGTCCAGGACCACGTACGTTATTAGAGGAACATGGCAAAAAATTTGGAAATCTGACTCTGCTTTGTTACTGTTACTTTATCCCTAACTAAACTATGTGAAATAATACTCACTGTTATGTCTATATTTATGCAGGTATGTTTCTATTTTGCGTATCACCCTACAGGATTGATATCATAAGTCCATACCTTCCCGCTGTGACTTGAGTTGATTATGTTTCAATCTTCTTTCCATTTGCAGTGATTGATGTGTGCCACAGAAAACTTCCGAAATACAAGAAATAAAAAAAAAACTGCATTGCGCCCGAGGTCCATGTCATGCCTGTGTGATTCGACCTTACAACACAGCCTATGTCTGCAAGTCCAATCTGCCGGATGAGGTTGTTTCGTTATGCACAGGTCTCCCGGGCCAGTGCACAGTAACGGCTGCAAGCTTCATTCTTCAAGCTAGCTGTTTTTGTACCACACTGCCATCTATTGGTGAAGCGAACGATTGCACCTGATACGGAAAAAAGCAAGCTAATAAACTATGATGCAGGGACATTTTTGGTATAACTATATGAGGATGGGTACCAGCAGGGTTTTAAGTGGGCCGGGTCTCACCGGGTCTGAGCACCGGCAGTTTTTTAAGGGGGCCTCGAGAAGCGTTTCTATCGGACTCTGTTTTGTGCCCTGGCACAGGCGGTCCGTTTTTTTTTTCGGACTGCAGTGACAACATCAGATGTGTGCGTGGTGAGCGTTGTAGGGAAAGGGAAATCGATTATAGAGAGTAATTTTCTCTCTGAATTTCCCGTCTCTTTTTGAATCTCAGGAGCAGCAATATTGTCGTGTTGTCACCACCAGGGCTTTAAGTGGAAGTGTTTTCAATATTATATACAAGCCATATTTGCTCCTTATTTATCCTATGCATCTAGCAACCATTGACAAAGACAATAGTCCTGACTTGTAGGAATGATGTGACTTGTTGTATCATATATCTGGACGCAATGACAGGAACAGCAAACCATAGTCAGGTGGCACACTGTGCTAAACACAGATTTTTAGCTTACGTGTTTTTAAGCCACACCCTTAATTACATTGATCACCCCCCTTTGAGAGACCCCCCCAGTTTTTTCATCCCACTTAAAGCCCTGGGTACGAGGGTCACTTTAGCGCTGGTGGTGCCTGGTGCATCAATCTTTTCGGCGCCCAATCCATTATCCTCGCATATTCCCTCACTACCACCAGGCAAATGTGACCCTCATCTCTCCCATACATTTCATTTTTTTAAATTGCTAGTAAAGGCTGACTTTACTAACCCACACAGCTATCCACATAAAATACAGATCTGTTCTTTGCAGCAGGCATATTAACCCTCTGCGCTACTTTATAGCGAGTCAAAACTGCCACTGAACAAAACTCCGATCTCTCTTTATAGCAGGAACATTATTCACAAGAGTTAGCTTGATATTTTTTTCTGCCTGAAAGCTGGACACACAAGGAACTCTGCAGCACAAGCTTTTAAAACGTAGTTATTGCTAAACATCCGAGGTCAATGCCCCCCTTCCAGGTCAACGACCAGTGCAGCCAACACCGGTGGCACCTACCTAAGGTGAGCCCTGATGGGTATATTTATGTTTTTAAAGAGAAAGGTGTAGTGTTTAATTTGTAAAAAAAAAAATAAGTGCCAGGGTCCTTATCAGGAGGCCACAGTAGCTTACACCACACATTGCCCCAGCCAACACTGCTAATGACAGTACTTACACAACTACTAACTGTCTCACTGCTACAAGTGTGACAATTCAGACTGTTTGAGACCCCCAAAGCTTTAAGAATGACTTGGGTGGCAGGTATTAGTGATTTGTAATATATATTGAATAAAGAAACAACTGTTTTTCCGCACATATTCAAATTACACAAACAGCGCCACCATGTGGCACCTCTCATAAGTGCAGGTGCCGGCAGTTAAGTGCGAGCACCGAAACCACCAGCTCAAATTAAACACTGGGAAATGGGGGGATGGTTAAATGACCATTGGACAATAAATTGGGATCAGTTGAAGAAGAACATAAAAGTGACCAAAGAGAAGGTAGGCTATCCTATTGCATGTGGTCTTAACGTGGGATTAATGACCACAAACTCGAACCCTGCCTGTCTCTGGATCAAGGCAAAAGCTTTAAGTGTATACTGTACCATCAAAAAACAGCTTAGCAACAATTGTCTCCCAGGACATCTCTGAGAGAGGAACAAGGCTGCAAGAGGGTATTGCTCTAAATGCAATTACCTGTCCTGGACAGAAGAACTCAATAAATATCACAATAATGATCCAGAAATAAAATGTAAACATGCAGATACTGAAGCTGCTCTACATTTGTAAACTAACAGGAAAGTATCCCTGGTTTCTGCCATTTAAAAAAAGAATCAGCTACATGTTCTGCTGTGACCCAAGGACATACACTGTTGCCCAGTCCAGGGGATGCAGTGTCAGCAATGATGGGCAGGGAACTGAGAGCAGTACTGCTCTGTGCCTTCCCAAGATGGCCGCTAGGTGTCCGTTTGCAGACACTTGGCAACAAAGGTCCGGATATGGAGATTTCCAGAAACAGCGAGGTGTGACTTGCATCCGCTCTTTAAGCACTTGCACTGTACGCCTGGCTTTTTTTAGCCCTTCACTATCCAGGGGCCCGCAAGGGAGGCACGATTGCGTGCTTTTTAGATTAAGAGTGTGCTCCTGGAGTGGCACTGTCAGTGTTATTCATGGTCTAGAGCGCCAGTGAGGTCACAACACAAGTGGATTTTCACATGCCCCACTGCCCCATTAGATCTAGAATATGTCTTGCTGAAATATGTGGACGAAGTGAGGAAGGAGTGTAAACCACAGGCACAAGAGATGGCTAATGTGTGTATCATGCGGGATCAAGTAAGTCAGCTGGGTAAGGTTTATCAGTGTGTCAGGTAACCAGTGGAGGCTCCTCACCAAGGCAGATGAGCGTTTCCTCACTGAGCAGGTCGAAAAAGGAAAAATT
The DNA here is from genome assembly GCF_964263255.1 of Lissotriton vulgaris. Lineage (NCBI taxonomy): Eukaryota > Metazoa > Chordata > Amphibia > Caudata > Salamandridae > Lissotriton > Lissotriton vulgaris. The sequence goes on from NC_141693.1 coordinate 1,118,469,779, forward strand.
AAATTATATCTCATTGTTATTATCATTGTATTTTTTCCCTTGCTCAGCTGAGTGGGGGGGGGGGGGGGGGGGCTGCTATGCAGACAGGGCAGGGCACAGGAGGAGGGGTTTGCTCACTCCAAGTGTGCAGGATGATGTGGCCATCTGTTTTGGGCTGGTCAGTCATGCGCAATTTGCATGTTTTCCATGCAGCCTGCATTAAAGCCTGCCTGGAGAACATGCCCAGCCTCCCATTTGCTGGCTGACTGCCTAACCATGGTGCTCAAACCAATCGCAACCCTGCATTGCAGTATTGTGATTGGTTATCAGGATGCTGGGACCCGGGTGCTAACTGCTTCCTGCCCGGGCTGCCGGCGAAGAGGACTGAAAGGAGGTGGCGGCAGCAGACAGGTAAGTATTTTTTTTCTTTTTTCCCTCCTCTCAGCCTTCCTCGGCCCTACAACCCGTCCCACTCCCCCACTGCCGTTAAATACCAGATGCCACTGCAGGTAACTGTGGAGAAAAGCGGAGCCTGCCTTGTTGGGGCAATCACACTGTTTGGGGAGCACTCAGTGACAGAAGAAGGAGAGTTTCCTAGCACTTTAGATTTGGACAGTGCCATCTTGGGTGATTTGCAGGTTCTGGTTGAATAGTGTCATGGGGGAAGGATTGCCCTACACCGGATTGCGCTAACATAAAACGTTTGCAGGGTAAACTGTTCCAACTAGGACAAAAATGGTACATTTAGACATGGCACAACCTGGCATGAGCCACATAAATGGGAATGATATGCAGAGGAAGAGAACTGCCATTCCCAATCACAGTGCCAAAATTGGTGACAGTGTTGGAGGGCTTGCATGACAGGAAACTAACTCCTGCTGTGAAGCTTTCGGGAGGATTTCAAAATCCCTGTAATAGGTCCTTTCAAATCAGCCAATGCAAAGAATCCAAAATCACACTGAGAACACACTAACATGCTGGCGTAAACTTTTGAAAATAAATATTTGGAAGGTTTGCAGACTCCTTTGTTACAATGCCTTTTACAGCCCTCTAATGATACAAGATTGACAAAAATCTAATGAGTAGAACCGGAGATATTACATTTTAAATTAAGTATAGTGCCTAAAAGCATAACGAGCCACTCAAGGTCATCTAGTCGTGCTAGACTGGTGGAAAGTCACATGTTCAGGCTGACTGCAATAGAGTTCTGGTAGGATACAGGAACAAGGTTAGTTTCTCTGAAAGACTTCTTTAAGTCTGCGTTAAGAGTTCTGGGCGAAAAGGATGAGGCCGCAAGAAGTAGGGAGAGTTGGTCATTGCACGAAGTACAGATCTTGAGTTGCGGTTGCCACTGGTGGTCACTGTAGCGTGATTAACAGGTCTTCGCTCCCACTCCATGTTGGCTGTTGTCACAGGTGGCTGAGTGGCAGCGTAAATGGGCCCATTCATGTTGCAAAGTGCCACAACTTCAAGTGTTCTTCTTGGGAGGAGCTCAGACAAATGCAAGCAAAGGGTCCTGGATCTGGGGGCACCTCTTGAGGGCCAAGAACTCCCTCTAGCAGATGCTAGCAGGACTCAGGCAGGTTCAGTTGAAGTTTCAGGCAGGTCCAGTGCAGCTGGAGAGCTGGGCACTTACAGGGAGGCCCCTAGAGCGTGTTATGTCCCTGTATCTCACACAGGAGGTCATTTAACTGATCATTGGAGTCACTCAGGTTAGCCTGGGATGAGGGGAAGCATGTCCTGTTTTCATTCTTAGACAGCAAGGCAGTCCTCGGCAGCAGGGTAGTCCTCTGGCATGCGGGCAATCCTTCTTCCATTATGCCCACATGCCCAGATGTGTTCTAATGAGTGGTTCTGGAAGTCCAATATTTCAATCCGGTGCCAGCCTGTGTGTGTATGGAGGACACCTTATCCTACTCCCACAATCTGCTCTGGGAAGTTCTTATTTTTTCCATGTCAAGGCGACTCCAATAAGGCTGGAGTGAAAAAAGGTTAATGTCAGGTTCCTTTGTGAGGGCTGGAGGCAATCCCTTTGAAGTACAAGTGGGGTTTGGCAAAGCTTCACCCCAAGCTATTCTGCCAAAATGGCCCATCCTGCTGACTCCTCTTACCCTTTGTGTCACTGACTGGGAAGAATACGCACACCTCAACAGCAGAGCCAATCACAGTCATGTGATGTGACCCAGTACACCAGCAAAAGGCACAAATGGTTATGACTAGAAAATCCCAACTTTCTAAAAGTGGAGTTTTCAGAATTCTGACCTAATTCTTTGTCATTATAGAACATTTTTTTTTACAATTAATTTGAGTTCAAAACAGCACATCACTATATGCTCCCCATCCAATTTCTCACTTAATAATTGTAATAAGTTAACCCAGTGTTGTTAAGTCAAAGTGGGTGCTAGGCTTCACAAGAGTGAAAAATGATTTTAGGAGTTTTTCACTGCCAGGACATGTAAAACATAAGAAGATATGTCCTACTTTTTAAGTATAATGCACCCTGCCCTAAGAGCTTTTAGTGCCTATCTTATGGGTGACATATTTATTCAAAAGGAAGATTTAGGGCGGTGCAAAACTGCACTACAGGCTTCAGTGGCAGGCCTAAAAGATGTTTTAAAAGGCTTCTTTAGTGGGTGGCACAATGAGTGTTGCACTCCCACTAGTAGCGTTTAGTTTATAGACCCTGGGTAAATGTAGTACCACGTACTAGGGACTTACAAGTTAATTAAGCGTGTCAATTATGAATAGGCCAATTTTCACCATGTTTGAAGGAGATACTTTAGCACTGGTCAGGACTTGTAAAGTATGCAGAGTCTTAAAGCCAACAAAAACAAATTCAGCAAGAAAGAGGGGTGAAGGCAAAATACTTTGGGAAATACAGCACCAAGGATGTCAGGACTAACAAGGACATTATAAGGTAACCCAATTTTTGTTTATTTTAATATTTCCGCTAGATAGATCTTTTGTGAGATGCCTGGTCAGAGCATGGAGTATCAGCGGCATACATTTAATTTCACTACCTCTCCGAAGGCACTAAGCAAGACACACTAGAGTGGAATGACATCCTAACTAGTTTTGATGTGGAGTATTCATGGAGGGCAGGAAGAGGTTTTAATTTAGACCAGGACAAAGTCATTGCCTGTGCCCAGGCCATATCTCACCACCATCTTGGTGTTTCCCCACCACATCAGCTATTGGTAGTTGCCTTCAATTACAGCAGCAAGGGCATAACACACAGTTACAGGCACCTCAGGGCAGAACTTCCTGCAAGGAAGTCGGGGAACCTGTGAGTGAAGTCCTTCTGTGCCTGTGACTTCAGAAACAGGAGGCCAGCTCTTCTCAGGCCCTCAGACACTTTTCTTCAGATTGACACAGCATACAGCAAAGTCCTTCTTCATGCAGGGAACACAGCACAAAGCAAAGTCCCTTGATCCTCTCATTAGCGGAAACAGCAAACTGCAGGCCATCCCTCCTCACAGCAAGGGCTGTACTTCATCTCAGACTCTTCATCTGATCTTCTCTGGAAGGGATTCCTCTTGATCACGAAGTAATCTAAACTTCAAGGGTATCAGCTCTCATATTTATACACCAAAAGAATGTGTTCTCTATGTGTGAGGGGTCCTGGACCCAATCCAAGCCAGTTCTGGGTGCACTCTGCCAGTGCACAACTTCTTCCTTTGTCAGTGTGGGCCAGGGTTATCAGACGCACCACAGGAGGTTGAGCCAGCATTGTGGAAGGCAGGCACAGCCCTATTCAGGCCCAGGTGCTACTTCTCCCACCACTCCAAATGCAGATAGGTCTATTCAGCCTAGTGCTGACTCACCCAGACTCCTGGAGCCACCCCTGCCCCTGTCACTCTCAAACCAGACAGTCAATCCAAAAACAGGGAGAGGCACACATAAAGGTTGAACAAGAAAATAGCCACTTTCTAAAAGTGCTATTTTCAAACACAGGATTTAAAAACCTTCCTTCCTAAAAGATGTGTTATTAAATTCTGAGTTCAGTGTTACCAGACTCCAATTTTCAATCCCACTCCTATGGGAAGATATGCAGGTAAGCATATTACACAGCATTCCCCATTCTGTCCTATGGTCAAGATAGCCTTTAAATAGTGAACAACGAAATTGGCAGTATTTCACTATCAGGAAATGTTACAGACACTAGTCCTACCTTCTATATACACTGCATCCATCCTACCCAGGGGGGTATCTTGGGCATAACATAGGGGTACCCTAGGTGTAAGAAAAGGGAAGGGAAAGGCCTGGCAAGTGGGTACATTGGTGAGGTCATCATGGAAGTTATCAAAATGCGCACAGGCACTGCAGTGGCAGGCCTGAGACACCTCTTTGGGGCTACTCATGGGGTGGCACAATCAGTGCCGCCGGCCCACTAGTAGCATTTGGCTTACCAGCCCTGGCATACTCAGTGCCCTTTACTAGGGACCTACTGGTAAAGCAAATATGTCAATCATGGATAATCAATCACAATAACAATTTACACAGGGAGCACTTGCACTTTGGCACTGATTAGCAGTGGCAAAGTGTCCAAAGCATCTAAACCAGCAAAATCCAAATCCAGTTCTGTGTAAAACATACAGGAGGTAGAGGCAACAAATCAGGGGGAACCATGCCAAGGATGCCAAGTCTAACAAATACTGAGAAAGAAATGTAGCAACATTTATTTAAAGATTACACAGAGCCTTGCGGGTGATAAGGTGGGTTCCTCCCAGCACTGCAAAGGCCATGACCTTTTTGAACAAGAACAATAAGGATAGTGTGCAGAGGAGTAGAGTTAGCTGAGCAAGCTATGATATAGATCCATTCCTCTCCCCGCCCCCTGCTCCCCCTAGAAGTTACTAGTTACTGATCACCATCTTTTGAATCGGATCCAGCCTGGATCTTCATTCTGAGCAAATCATTTGGGGAAAAAAAGTGCAAACACTGAATTAATTCCCTCGTTAACTTTAATTATTACTGGATGCTGCTATAACCTAGTGCACATGGGTTTACAAAACAATATGAAGCTGAAAAGAATTAAGAAAATATGGAGCATTTTTGTGACGTTCCAGTGGCGATAAGGGCGTGGCCTTAAGTACAAGGCAGCGTTGAGCCACTTAACGTGCCTTAACTCTGCCTTTTACATAGGACACCCTTTCATGCTTATGTTTAGCGTGAAAGAGGCGTGCAGTGGGTGTTGTGGTGGGCGTTCCACTGCAACACCCATTGTATTTGACGCTGCCTCCTATGTACAATGGTGGCGTACATAGGAGGCAGCGCTTACATTAAGACCAGGAAAACCCTGGTCTTAAGGTGGCGAAACGAGGGGAAAAGCATTATTTCTCCTCGTTTTTGCTTTTTCCATGTGTGCTGCCTTGTGCAGCACACATTGAAAAAGCAAAATGCCATGGTTTGTTTATGCAGAGGAATGTGTCCCTTCCTGTACATAAACCAACTTTTTTATAAACGCTATTTTGTAACTTACATGTGTGGTGCATGAAGCAGCACACATGAAAGTTACAGAATGGCATTTTAGGACTGTTTATGTGCTGGAAGGGACACTTTCCCACACATAATCAATCCTCCCCTGCACACAGACACCCTTGAACTCTGGTGCAAGGGTGCCTGCACCTTCGCAGAGGGAAACGCATGGCTGCACCACATTCTTGTAAATATAATGCAGCCTTGTGTTTCCAAAGTGGCGGAGCGTGTCGTTAAGCCCAGGAGGCTAACGACACGCTCTGTCACTTTGTCGTACATATGGTCCTATGTGTCACATCTTCTTTTCACTCTAAATGAAATACGCTTTAGCAATGCATGCAGTCGGTTAAAATGAGTTAAAACAGAAAAGCATAAAATTGCTTTTTGTCTATTTGGAATGTATGCCTAATGATACCCAAGAACAAATTGTACATTCAACCTATAAAAGTTTAAATTTCAACAAATACATAAACCAGTGTGCAAATAAGAACAATAATCATTATTTTTACAATACTTAGAAATCTGCTTTTTTAATATAGAGAGAAAGAAAGAAAAAGGACGATGCTGCTCCAGCACTGTCAGCTTTGTTCACTAGTGCACCGCCCCACACCTTATTCCTGGCAATTAACCATCGCACAAAAAATCTTAATTTATCCAGAAGCCTGTCTGTCTATACACTTCTTAGAATTGTCTAAGGATCGTATAAAAACACCTTTCCCTCGATTGAAATGTGACACTTTGCACTGAAGAAAGCCTTTAACGGGGCCACCCAGTGCACAAACACAATTCTCTTTACCCAGGCCTGCATCTCTGACAGTTACCAACAACAGGCATTCCTGAATGTTGCTTTGTTTCATGATGTCTGCTTGGGGTTTGAGTTGTATTGTGATATCATTCACTAGACAGTCCTTTTAAACTTCTTTCATGTAGCAGTTTCAGGGTTTCATAGCTGCTTAGCAACATATGAGCAATTAGATTTAGCAGGTGTTAATTGTCCTCTGGAACAACCCTGTTCCAATGGTCTTAAGACATAAGTAGCAATTTGGGTATACATCTGACACCAAATCTGTTAACTTGTGCACATGATAACTTTGCAGCCTTGTATAGCCTCACCAAAGTCAGACTAGCACCCTGGAGAACAGGAACGTTTTCTTAAGTAGGTCGTATAGTTGCACTCAAGATGACCAAGCTATCCCACTAGAGCTAAAAATGAGTCACCCCCAATGTTTACAAGTATAACGTAAGAAATATGTCAGGGGGCTTCAAAACCTACCTTAGATGGAATCCATAGGTTCTAGACCCTAGGAGGACTGGCAACATCATATTTGATCCTGTACTATCAGACATTACGGTTAAGATAGCTGGTAGAATGGTCCAACTGTGAAACAGATAAGCTGAGGTGCTACATTGATCAGTTATTAACTTCATGGCAACTTCAGGACATCACATGCATTCCAAAAGAGGAGAGAGGATATAACATGTACATCTCTATGGTGATGGGTGAAGCCCTTACTGTCTGAGACCGAGAGGCCATACTATGTACATCTCCATGGTAACAGGGGCAACACTTACCCTCTGGGACCGTCTGGTGAGAATTAGAGTTAATATATCACATCTTTCACCATTCATTTCCACATTTGGGCACACAGACTTTACCCTGTGTTTGGATGTAGATAGATTTAATAATTGAACAAAAATGGAAGGAGCAGATGTATATGATATGGGCAAATGATCACAATAGAAATGCCAAGGGAAAAGATGCAATTGATGTAAAACTGCACAGATGACATGATACACCCAAGTCCTCTGAAAGGAGATATAACCTCAGGAATAGGGACAATTTGACAAAAACTGATAGATATCAAGATACAGATACACGTTCCTCTCGTACCTTTCAGACTTCATCACAGAAATCCGAAACAAGAGGACAGTCAGAACAAAAGGAAGAACGCGTGAAGTCCAAAGACGATCAACACGTTCCAAAAAATAGGAAAACTCAATTCACCAAAAAGAAGTTAGCAGGTCTAAAATCAGACATGCCGAGGATCTTGAAAACACAACTCAAGAACGGGGAGTGGGCTCAGACAATGTTGGACAGCGCAGCAGAAGTAACCGTAGCCAGCAAGATCTTGAAGGATCATCTGGAGACAGTGTACTTGAATGAGTACATCCAAGTTGAAACTGCTGATACCAAAGTTAGTGTCCCACACAAGTTATATGAAATAACACTCCGGATGGATGGGATATAACTAGAAAAATAAGAGGACTCTTTTGGGAGAAGCACTCTAAGGGTTATGACATTCTTCTAGCTGAACAAGACTGGCCACCTAAAGTTGTCAGGGTGTGCCCACATGGGTAAGACATCATTATGCCAGCATTCTCCAATCATATTCCAATTCATAAAAAATATACTTATGCCAGGAGATGGGCAGTAGCCAAGGCTTCTGCATTATATAAAAATCATATCTGTATGGGACAAGCAGCTGGGTTCTAGTGGACAGCACTACCAGAACACAGTCACAGTATTTTTAATCTATGTTGCTCATCTCAAATAATCTTCTGCCAGAAGATCATACAATAAATACAATACTTTCTGAATGAGAGGCAACATTAAGCAAACAGGTCAGGTGTACATATTTCAAGCTGACGAAAAACGCTCTTGTGTTGTTATTATTATTGCACAGGAACGAGATCAACCAACGCGATTCGCCCAGAGAAAGACATTTGTTTTTTGAAGAGAGCAATAAGACCTGTATCTCGTTGTGTGAATGTCTTGAATCTGGAGCCGTGTCCAGTAATGATCCTTGTATCAGCAGTTCTTATGTGCATTCAAGACATTCACACGATGAGATACAGGACTTTATTGCTCTCTTCAAGAAACACATTTCTCCAAAACAGTGATTCCTACACTTGGACCAGATTATACTATTCACGCGATCTTGAGAAACATACAATGAGTTACCTATCTTATCTATACTATTTGCTCTGAAGAAGCCCTTTTTCTGGGCGAAACACATTGGCTGATCTCATTCCTGTGCATACCTGAGATGCATCTGACAATAAAAGAAGAATGACAACACAAGAGCGTTTTTCGTCAGCTTGAAATATTTGCACTGACCTGTTTGCTTAATGTTGCCTCTCATTCAGAAAGTATCACAAATAAATCATGTAGGATGGGATGAGGATTCTACTCAACATAAAATCCAGTTAAAAACTCAACCAACAGCACAAAGGCAGTACCCAGTTTAGCAAGAAGCTAAAAAACAGGTCGGGGAGATTATTATTATTATTATTAATTGAGTTTCATTAAGCGCAAACAACCCGGGGGCCTCGTAGCGCTAAGTATTGCCAAACTGGACAGGGAAACGGAAGACCAAGAAATTAGATGAAAAGAAAAGTTTTCAGTTTCTTCCTAAATTCCAGAAGGTTCGATTCGCTGCGAAGGGTAGTGGGCAGGGTGTTCCAGGCCTTAGCGGCATTCCAGGAAAAACACCGTCCACCCCATCTGGTTCGTTTGATCTTATTGGTGGTGGCCAGAAAAGCAGTGCTAGATCGCAATGTTTGATGGGGGAGATAAGGAGTTGCTAGGGAACGAATCATTGCTGGTGCGGTCTTCCACATGGCCTTGTGCATAATGCACATAGATTTGAACAGTACTCTGGCCTTAATAGGAAGCCAGTGAAGTTTTTTGAGAGCCGCTGTGCCTGATTCACGATGATTACGGCCCAGCAAAAGGCGGGCTGTCGCATTTTGAGTGACCTGGAGCTTCCTTGTAGTAGATACCGGGCCCCAAGTTATAAGGAATTCCCGTAGTCCAAACGGGACAGGATGATGGCTTGCACCGTTATTCTACGGGCTTGGGGGGGAAGAAGAGGTAACACCTTCTTAAGCATGCGCATAAGGCCAAAGCAGGTGGCAGACAGAATAGTTGCTTGTTGTGTGAAATTTAAGTTAGCATCCAGCCAAATTCCCAAGCTTTTTACATGGGTTTTCGATTGAGGTGGGGTACCTAAGCATGTGGGCCAATCCAGCGGAGGGCTAGAAATAGTAGGATTGCCCAGAATCATTAGCTCAGTTTTTTCTCCGTTGAGCTTCAGATGCGAGGTGGTCATCTACTGGGTGACCGCTATCAAGCAGTTACTAAGATTGTGAGGAGAGGTATTGGGCTGATTCATAGATACAACCAGTTGCGTATCGTCGGCGTAGGTCACTATGTCTAAACCGAAAGAATGCACTATGTCAGCAAGAGGTTGCATATAAATATTAAAAAGGGTAGGGCTTAAGGCAGAGCCCTGGGGCACACCTTGGTCAAGAGGCCAGATTTTTGAGTGGGTGGTGTCCTCTATTACCTCAAAGGAACGGTTCTCCAGAAAGGACTGAAACCATTGAATAGCCTTCCCTGCGATTCCTATTTGACGTAGGCGGTGAAGGAGGATGCTGGTGTTGACAGTGTCGAAGGCGGCACTAAGATCAAGCAACATAATTGCTGTGGTGCCGCCTTCGTCCATCTGTTTCCTAGCCAGTTCAGTTACCTTCAGAAGGGCGGCCTCAGTTCCTAATTTTTGACGAAAGCCTGCCTGGGAATCGTGGAGCATATGATTATTTTCCAAAAAATGAGTGATGGAGGCATTGATATGTTTTTCTAGTAATTTACTGACCCAGGAAAGTAAAGAAATAGTTTGGTAATTGGCCATATTTTCAGGATCTAAGGTGGGTTTCTTCAGCAGTGCTCTAACTTGGGCACATTTCCACGCTGATGGGACTAGGCCAGTGGTGATGGAGGTGTTTAGTATTTTGAGAATAACAGGTCTAATCGTGTCTAAGATCTTTACTAGATGGCACGGGGGAGCGGGGTCAGTGGGAGACCCTGATTTAACTTTCCTCATAAGGATATCAAGAGAATCCTCATTGAGCAGAGGGAACTCTTCCAATTGGTGAGACCTAGTGCGTGATGGAGAAATTCCTACGTCAGAGACCAGGTTGGGTGGGTCAAAAGTGGAGGAGATAGTCTGTATTTTCTTATAAAAGTATTCGGCCTGTTTATCACAGCGCATCTGAGCTTTACTGGGGTCGAGGGGAATAGGGGGAGTGTCAAAAAGGAATTTAGCAATTTTAAAAATTTCTCTCGGGGAGTTGGAAGCATTAGTAATTTTTCCTTCAAAGTAGGAGGCTTTCGTGCTTCATATTTCGGCTTTGTATTTTTTTATTGCTTCGTGATGTTTTGCTTTATCTAAATTGCTGCGGGATTCCCTCCACGTTCTTTCAAGTTTCCTACAGACTCTCTTCAGTTCCTTGAGTTGGGGGGTGTACCAAGGTGAGTCCCTTGACTTAGTTTTCTCTTTAAGGGCTTTCTGGGGTATGATAGCATCCAAGGACGTACATAGCCAATTGGTATAGCTGTCGTAAAGAGATGTAGGGTCAGCCTCAAATTGGGAGGGGGCAGGGGACAGAGACTTGATCCACTTATCAGTGGACAGTTTTGTCCATTCTCTTCCTTGCAAAATAGTACGAGGACGTACCAGGGCCGAGGTGACTGGCAGCCACTGTATGGGAATCAAATAATGATCCGACCATGTAAGAGGCAGGGGAGTCCCTACCTGAAGTCTTGGATCATTACTAAATACCACGTCTAGGAGGTGTCCTTTTTCATGAGTAGGTTTAAAACCCTTCTGTGTAATCTGTAGGGCCTCCAAATTGTCCAGCAGAGACTTGGTCACTGGGTTATTTAGATCATCCAAATGGATATTGATGTCTCCTAACAGGGAAAAATGAGGTCTAATAACTACAGCCTCTGCAGCTTTGGATTGAAGTGAGTCAAGAAATTCTCCCATTTGATTAGGGGGTCGGTAAATAAGGATACCGGAAAAGGTGGCGGTGGGAGCAAAATCCAACGCAAAATGCATGCTCTCACAGTTAGATATTGTAGCCGGGCTAGTCCTACAATGATAGTGGTTTTTGAAAAGTATGCCCAGGCCTCCTCCCCTGCCCTCCGGTCTGTCCACCCTCTGAAATCCATATCCCAGTTGCATAAGGGATATGATGTCCGGATCAGATGTGTCTTTGAGCCACGTCTCAGTCAAAAATATGGCATCAGGATTGTATTCTTCTAAGAGAAGTGACATTTGAGCAGTGTGTTTGACGAGGGAACGACAGTTTAAAAGAAACATTATATAGGGTTTGACCGTGTGTGAATTGCTCCTGTGACTAGACAGGAAAAACTTGCAATGAGAGCAGGTGCCACTAGTTGTACAACAGTCAACAGAGTGCCAGCAGAGGTCCTTCATGGGCGGCATTACATTTTTCAGAGTATGGGGATCATAGCGTATCGATATAACGCCAGCTAGTCTATTTTGAGCAGGGGGGGTGGCCCCTGGTCCCGTCAGGTCGCGGACGGGCGCAGAGGGGCTTGCCTTTGGCGCGCCCTACTGCCGCCCCTTGCTGGAAGAAAGGAGAGATCTTAGATCAACTTGAATACCAAGGGGTGATTGAAACATGTACCTCGTCAATGAACACTCCTTTGTTTCCTGTCTCCAAAGGAGACAATACATATCATCTAGTTTTGGATTACAGACATTTAAACTACTGTTGCAAAACCTTTGCGGTACAAAATGCACACAGTGCAGCACTTATAAATAACATTGTGCGTAAAAAATACAAAACAACATTAGATATTTCTAACGGTTTCTTCTGTCAAAACATTGCATAAGAAAGTAGGTATTTGACCGCTTTCTCAATCATGGGGACACAGCGTCAATTCTGTCATCTCCCTCAAGGATTCAAGAATAGTCCAGGGTTATTGTCAGCCAGAGTAACAGAGTTACTGCAAACATATGATGATGAAGCATTATTATATGTCGATGACATCTATCTAACAGACGATGATTTGGATAGGCACTTGAACAGGGTACACACCATAATATTGGTCTTCGCCTCTGAGGGATTCCAAAGATTGGGGATCTAGTCAGAGAAAAGATCGCAGACAAGAAGGAATTTGGGCCTTCTTACAGACAACCAGTACCTGTGCTAGCAATCAACGGATCAAGAACAGTGTTACTGCCGCCCCTTGCTGGAAGAAAGGAGAACAGGTTTGTTTCCATTGACCTGGTCAAACCACATCATGTGGCCAATCATAGGTAGTAGGCCAAGTGGACTCCAAAGATGTAGCAGACGCACAAATATGCCTACAATCGACGAGGTTCAAACTGAGAGACTCATCACCTTTGAAGAATCTGCAGTGCGAAAAGAAGGACTATGCAACAAAGCCATGGAACTTGTGCCTCTTGAGACCCAACTAACAGTTTGTCAAGAAACACCTGTCTACAATGAAATAGCACCTGACTATACTAATATGACAAGTGATCAAGTGATTCCAGCGATTTCATCGAATCCTGAAGCCATCCCTACAATTGACAGAACTGCCTCTGGCTATTTCATTAACTTTGATACGTTTTCCGAGGATTCCAGCGAACCTGAAATGATGCCAGCTAAAATAACTTTTAAAGAACAAGCAACAGAACTTTTTCATCAACTGGAAAAGACATATCTGGTTTCACCATGGATTGAACTATGGATTGTGTTGGGTGTACTTTTTCTTCTACTTTGGTTGACTCTGGTATTTACTTTGGGAATGCTGATCAATGGGAGATACAGTAAAAAGGACACAGCAAGTAAGAACATCAACTTACTCCTCAAACCTCACAAATCATCCCATCGTGAACAAAGAGACTTGTCATCAGAGAACATTACAGCCGTTCCTATACCTGTTGGTATAGTTTGGGACAGAACTGATTATGACAACTTTGGTCCTGCAGAGCTATTGAAGATTCTAAACCAATTCAAGGTTTTCTTGAGTAACTTTGTTTCATCCAGCACCTTTTCTGATGATTGAGACTTTGAGACTGTTAATAATCTGATGTCAGACTTAGAAATGTCTGCAAAATTTACAAATGATGAATACTTAGAAGGTTCATCAGATTATGAACAAATATACTGTCATAGTCACATTGGTCATCATTTCTTGCACAATTCTGCAAACCCTAGAACTGTACTGAAATGTAACCAATGGGAGCATTGTCCTACGCCACCGAAGGGTAGCTCAAAATCATTTTATGACACATTTCCATACTTTTCAGGTTTTAATGTTTAAAATCCAGAATCATTTTACTTTAAAAATTTAAATAAGACAGGTATGAAAAGTATGCTGACTAATACTAAGCAAATTTATTCTGCAGCCTTTTACGCTCAACTGTATACTTTAGGCTTTGACTTTTGGAAAGAAAACATTGAGATAAAAACTGTCTGGGGCACACACAACTGGCAAGTGCAGGGATTAGAAGCTTTATTTAGAGCCTGCATTATCCCAGAACAAATAACGATTTTGAATGACACTGTTCAACAGACATCTTGTCTTTTATTAGCTAAGAGAAAAGATTTAAACAAACCATCCATACCTACACCTACACTAGATAGTAATAACACTACAGAAGGGGTGGTCAAAGTACATGCTATTTTGCTTCACCACAAAACAGATCCTGATTGGAAAAAATGGTTAATCTGGCCCACAGACACAAACAACTGTCAAGATAGATTCCTGAATAAGACACAAGGGGTCACATTTACTAGGCCAGAGCCACAATATGTCCAGAGACAACATCCAGGGATAGTAACATCATACAGTGTGGGAAAACTATGCCTTGAGTGGCTACAAAAATCTACACTAAAGGAAGTAAAACAACACTTATCTTTACTTAAAGATGGCGTTGATCTGAGGGACTTCTTACAAGGACCTACTAAACCGCATCATAAACTTTTTATATATGCCTGCATCTATACTCTTTATAATGAAGTGTGGAAGGTTATGCAAGCAGAGACTGCAGAATAAATACAAGAAATTGATCGTATTCATTTAGAGAAATCTCTCTCTGTAGTTGACAATGGGTTAACGACTCTGTTATCCAGAATATATTCTTTGGACAGCATAGTATCCTCGGCCATAGACATAATAGAACAGGACTTGGTCATGTTACAACATGGTCAGTCACAATTGCGTTCTATGATGCTATTGGGCTGGACGTTACAAAATCTTTGTTCAGGCTATGTGCATTGGCGTCTAATCAACACTACGTCATTTTGTTTTATTTAACCTTACAGATAAACAAATCACACTGGCACAGAGGGGAGCAGACTATACGGTGCTGAGCATTGAAAAACTGGAAAGATTGCCATTAACTATTTTTGAGAAACCAGCAACAGAATGGATAATACACAGTACAATGACTCTGCCTGTTACAATTTTCCATTTTCAGTATTTTTTAAAACATATACTAGCAGGCGTATATAAAAGGTTAGGTAAAGAATACATCAAGACATCATGGGATTTACCTTATACACACAGATGTTGGAGTGAGGGAAAAGAAGTGTTTCTTAGTGCTACAAATTGCGAAAATGCACTAAGCGGTTCACTCCCATGTCATGGTATTAATTTACACGGGCCTGCGATGGTTCTTCGAACAACTTATCCTGCCACCTGCAAGGTTCCTGGCTGCAGTGATTGATCCAATTTTTAGGCAGCTTTATAATGGAAGTTACATTATGTTGAATGATCACAGCTGCTGTGGCATGTTGCCAGGAACCCCCTATCTCGTAACTGTGTTAGCCAGGGTCACTTGCTGAATGCAAGTATTGTTTCCTAAAACCAAGACAGACGGGGAGTCGCCATTATGGCCTTCACTGAACATCTCTTCTATACGAATTGATACTTTAAGCAGAATGAAAGCCATTCTTTTACAAAAAACTGTGCCATTGACCTCGGCCAAAGAAACATGATCTGCAAGTCGCAAGGACTTCTGCAGAGATACATACCCTTTTATCAACAAACTGCCCTATACATCTCTCAGAATTGTTAGGTCGTATCTTAAACATGTCTGATACGAATGGTATTGTACATTTATTTAAGACAATTTTTTCGGGACTGTTAGCACCCTTTGAAGCAGTCCTAGGCATATTTCCAAACTTCGTGCACTCTGTGTTTGGCGGACTGCCTCTCGTTTTGGGACTCGTAGCAGGGATACTATTTTTGCTCCTTCTGCTCCGATATGGCAAGCCAACTCACCATCAACACCCAGATCACCTTGGAGAACACTCTCCTGGCAATGAAGTGTCGTGAGTGCATGATACAAATACTGGGATTGACTCATTTAAAAGATTTGAATACCTCGTGGTTTCTATCATTCCGACCAATCTGGAAAGATTGCATCTTACCTGTTCTACGATGCCTGATATGTTGAAAAGAATGCGTGCTGGACATATGTCTGACACTCCTATCAGTCCTGCCAATGGAATTTGATACTTTGAGTGAACCAGTAATGGATCACGCACTGTGTTGTCCCCAGCGGCTACCAATTTTGATGACGGCATTCGTTGAGATCTCACAGGCGCAAAATGCAGACAGAAAGATACATGGAGCAACAGGCGCATGGGTACCATCTACTTCGAACATTGCTAATGAGACTGACGCTGGTGGCGATGCTTTTCATCTATGTGTGTTTAATTAGCTTAACGAGGTAGTCCAACTTTCCCCTACAATAGTAGACAAATTATTTACAAACTTAGAAGATTGGATGTTTTCTCCAAATAATGACACTGACTGTTGAAGTTAGCACACAGTGTTCTGTGGGACTCTGAATTCAACCTTCATTTTTCAAAACATGATTCTAACTTTGGAACTCTATTTTTTCTATGATCAGACTTTTTCCAAATTTGTATATTTTTGGCACAAAGTAATCTGCTTAAAGTAGAACTATTTATAGAGAACTAGAATTCTTTGAAAACTTCCAAGAGACTATATTTGACCTTGTCCACACTCAAACAGTTTATATATTCTGCCATGGAATGGTCTTGACTTTTTCTTCTGTATTTTAGAGCCATTTCATAAATGTATTTTCATGATTCATTCGGATAGCGTTTTCAAATGTCATCTAAATGCTTTGAATGAAATATTGCTTTTAAATGCCACCCTGAACTGGGTCAACCGTATACAGAGGATGTTATCAAAGTCCAACCTGTACTTTTGTGGCATAGGGTATGGACTACGTAGGAGTGTGTTTTTGCTCAAACAATTTTGAGAGATGTAATGAATTTGGATAACGTCAGCAAGATCAGATGGTTATTATTATTTGTAAAGACGTTTCTCATACAAGTAGGCCGCCGGGATTACTATGATGATCCCTTATTGATGTCCCATGTGTCTAGGGGAGAACTAAAAAAACAATGTATGACGCATTTGGGAGATCGCACAATGTGCACTGAAATTATGAAAAGTACAGTTTTTGCTTACCAATTAACAATGACCACTACCATATCCAACCATATGTTAAGCTACACATGAGTGATTTTGAAAGGATTCTATTGACGCGTTTTAGATTAAATATCTTATTTAGAATTTTAGGTTTCCCCAACATGAATGATTGGACAAAGCAACTTAGTAAATGTCCATGTGACGATTTTTCCAATCAATCAGACATGCATATACTGCGATTCTGTAAATTTTATATTGTACAGAGGAAAAGATGGATTGTGCCCATATTGAAGATTATGGATGTCAATCAATGTCGCCCTGCTTTTTTAGCTCTCCAGAAACTAGATAATATATTAACTATTGCATCTGTCTCTGCTTTTTTTAAAAATGTTCTTAGAGTACGAAAATTAATTTATGCTTCACAGTAAACAGCCAATTTTAATTGTATTATGATGGTTGTTTATACATATGTATATACCGATCTTCTTTTTATATTGTGATTTTTTAATTGTAATTTTATGGTTGTTTTCGCATATAATAACCGAATAAAGTTAATAAAGAAAAGCGTACAGCACAAATGCTCTTTCCAATGCATTTTTAGTAATATTGTACATAATAAAGTGGAGTGGGTGTTGTGTGGCGTTTTAGGCTCGGAGTGAATTTTTCCGATTCATGCCCTTATACAGGTACAATTCACATTGCCCTAATATAGGCATAGAAATCAAACCCTTATTTAGACATAGCCGATGCAGACCAAATACGGGCATGGCTACTTCCACCCGTACCAAACGTCACAACAATTTCTTGGAAAATCGGCTTAAGCAGTTAGAGAACCTCCCCTTGCTTGAATATTGATTTGTTCAAGAAGTCATGTATTTTGCAAAGAACAACTATTCCCTAGGGGTTATTTCCTGAAGTTATTATGCCCGACTTTGCGTCAAACTATGACATTCCTAGACACCTTCAAGGTATAAATATACCTTCACTTGCTCTAGCAAGACACAGTGGTTCAGAGCTGTTCGACTATCTACTTGACCGACGCAGCTCGCTACAGCAAGTGCTGAAGGAAGCCGACCCTCCAGCTGACGCACTGATCAAGAGGCTGCCTTTCTCTCACCGATAATCCAGCTCCAGTGTTTCCAAGCTCTCCTTGCGGGGTGTTGGAAAATCAAGTCCCTGGGACAGAGATAACAGACCTCCTTCATTCTAACTAAGGTATGGAGCTGATTACAACCTAGAGAAATCTTGGATAGATTCTTGGCAAAGAAAACGAAGCCTATGCTACACAATACTTACTTCTTCCCGCCTACTAGACTTAGGTCAGGTACATTGGGGTAGGCGTATTTTAGCAAGGCAGAGCTCTTAAGAGATTTGGACCTAATTAAATCTAATACTTGCCAGCTAAATAGAACTCGCCTTCTCTTTTACTTTAGCCTGCTTTAAACCCAGAGGAAACTTGACCTAGTGAACAACAAGGTAATTCATCTAAATGCTCAAGCACCGTTAATTCGTGTTTAAACATGCCCATTGCTCTATAGATAAATTTGACTTTTTAGAACTGAGCCTCAAATTCACATCTATAAAATAATTTTACTAACAATTCAATCAATGCCATTTCTCATTGTTAAACCCCCCCTTATGTAACTCGCCAAAACGTCCTCCTCAATGTGTTTGATATATCAAGAGTAATGTTTCTTGAACAGAAGTAAAAATGTTACTTAAATGTGGTAAACTAAGCATGCCCAACACGAATGTCATAGAATATGATACATTGTGATTTCTATTGCAAGGAAACTATTTCTTGTTCAACTAATTCAGTGGATACAACAAAATCCACAACTATATACTACACAACCAGTGTAAGTATTCTATCTGTTGTTTTGTCCTGACGAAAGCTCCACAGACCCGGCTGGGTAATACGGAGCTGAAACATGTCGACTGTATGTTCTAAAAGATATACCTAGATCCAGTAACTCGATCTGAAAGTATACACCTAACCTTTTTTACTATTACAAATCACACCCCTTTTTTGAATAAAATGGTCGCTTGGGTGAAGGTTTGTTTTTTAATATAACTCTACCCTCCACATTCACCAAAAGTGGTAACAGCCAAATTAATTTCTGGACACTGCTACGCTGCTCCAGAGTGGTCCTCATGGTTTGAGGCTGGCATGCTGCACGAATAGATTACCCAATGACGAATGCCAAACGTCTATGAGGGGCGGAGAACCAGAACATACCGCACTCACGAAAAATCATAGCGTTTATGAGGGTTTTCTATACCACTCCATGTAACGTAGTTACAAGTGTCCTAGTCTAATTCTTGATAGTACACGTATTGTAGCCAATACCAGTTGAGCATTTTTAGTCATTGTTATTTATGTATGTATTTTTATGTGGCTTAGAAACCATACAATGCTCTTACAGTATTATTTTATAATATTGTTCTCGCTGTACGCATTATACTTTGCAGTCTGCATTATGATTGTAGCAGTTCACTTTTCTTGCATGAGAAAGAAGACTGTTCTATAAACCTTTTATTGAAAACGCCTGTCTCTCTATTTCTCTGCAACTCTGTAGAAACGAAGCATGCACAATTGACTGAGTGAAATACTTATCTATTATTTCCGCGACTGTAGAGATATATTTCTTATTCTTGGGAAACAAAGTTGTCATGTTTATGAGGTTGTCAGAAACTAATCCCTTCTTGTGAATTTGGGAGAGTTTCTAGTGACCTCTGAGCTAGCTGGCACTCACTATTAAGTTTAATATATTCGATAGAGACCTAGTCGACCTCAGTCCTACGTCTAATCTATAAAATATGTTATTCCAAAGCGCAGAGCCTATTGGAATTATAGGAACTACACTACACCCTAACGGAGACCCACAGTCTGCTCCAGGCTCTCCAACGAACCATGGCTGACATTGCCAGAGTCCTGACTCAGAGACAAGAATGACTGTCTAGTCAGAGTGGCTCCAGCGAGCTCGCCCGGGAGGTGGGAAACATGCGGAGGCTCATGGAGACCATGGAGCTGGCCAATGCAGAAGCAGCGGCTGCCAGGGCTGCACGCCAGTGAGTGGTAGCTGGGTTCATCAATGACCTCAAACCCATCCTCATGGCAATGTTGCCACAAGTCCTGGTGCTGATGCATGCTGCTGCTAATACTGAAGTGTCAGTACCACACAGTGCTGCAGACATACCATCTCCGGCACCTGAGGGGTCACTGCCACAGAGTGCTGAGAAAGGCCAGCACCACCCAAACTTGATGCACATGGAACAACAGAGGACGAAGAGGCAGATGAAAAAGTGCCATTGTGGAAAGAAGGACGCAGTAGCGTTCATCTATGCCATATGTGTTAGAAAGTTATAATCATCAATAATCACGAAGATCAGAAGGAGTAGTTGAAGTGAAGTTTATTCCGTCTTCACAAGTTGCAGATTCATTGTACAATGTCATCCCAACTGTACGCCAACCGTTAACCTCCCATCGAACCTCCATCAAAACAAAACAAGACATAGCAGAGCGTGACAGTCACGAGCGGAAAAAAAAGAACACGCTTGTGACTCGAAGATGATCACGTATCCTCCTAGTAGGCCAACGACTACGGTTAGGATGAGACAAATCATAGTTGATTGGAACAGTATACTGTGCTTAAAATCTAAAAATACATTACCCTTGAACAAAGAAAATCTGTTAAGATTCCAAACACTTCCACCCCACACTGGAGAACCTTTGGCAACACCATTTTTTTTTAAGCGAAAAATATCACCAATCACAATTCCTTGTTTGCTGACAGTACCCCTCTTTTCTTCCATGGCCTGTTTTATTTTTCTTTTGTAAACTTTACTTTTGTAACATTTTTATCCTCACTCAAATTTTTCTTTAACCACTTAGGAACCAATGTGGTAATCTGCTTACGTCCCCTTAGAAATTCAAAAGGACTAACTAAGGTGACAGAATTAGGTGAGGTACTGTATGCCAACAACATGCACTGCAAAGCATTACGCCAATTAAGTCCTCCTTTAATGGATAACTGAATAGCTTCCTTCACAACACGGTTAAAGCGCTCAACTTGACCATTTGCTCCAGGATGGAAAACAGCTATTCTCCTATGGGTAATTACACACATTTCCAGAAAAGATTCCATTTCCTTACTAATAAATTGTGGTCCAATGTCTGTGACAATTTCCTGTGGATGCTTTCTCTACAAAAAATATCAACAATAAATTCAATAATGCTTTGCGAAGTAACCTCTTTAACCAGCTTGACTTCTGGCCATTTCGAATAATAGTCAATAAAGACAGTACCAAAACTTTCATTTTTGGGAAAAACATGAAATTGGCCAATAATGTCTGAACCCAATTTTCGCTGCGGACCAAGAGGAAAATCCACAGGATGAGGTTCAGCATGTAGAACAACAGCTGACTTATCAGTGACCAAGAATTTGGTACAAACACGCACAAAATGCTCAGCAGACACATCTATACCAGGCCACCAAAACACCTCTCTGATACGTCTCCTAGTAAATGAAATACCTATGTGTCCTTCATGGGCAATCTCCGTAATAGTGTTCCTCAAGGAAAAGGGAGGAATAATCTTATCACCTCTTATAACTAAATAATTCTCAATTGCTAATTCATCATGAACTTTGAGATAACTCATATCTCCTGATAATTTTCTCTGTTCGAACCATCCTTGCACAATGTATTTTTGACATTATTTAACTAAATATCCTTTTCCATTTTCAAAAGGCAAACTTCTTTACAAAAATTGGGTTGTTCACCAAGTAATAAATTCACATTGCCTGTTGTAAATGCTACTTCATACTCATCCTCATGAGCCATTTCCTCACTAGCTACAGGTAATCTAGACATTCAACCAGCATGTATATTAGTTTTCCTCTGTACATATTCAATCTGGAAACCGAAGGATTGTAACCTTGAAGATAACCTAGTCAGACGTGCAGACATAGAATATCCTCCACCTGGAGACATCAAGAAAACAAGGGGTTTATGGTCAGTTTTAATAATAAATTCAGTAACCCATAAAAAATCTTTTGAAATGTTCTGCACCCCAAACACAAGCAAGTAGTTCTCTTTCTATAACAGAGTACTGTTTTTCTGCTTCTCTTAATGCTCTAGAGGCATGTGCTAATATCCATCCATTTCCATTGTCCTTCTGTATTAATACACCTCCCAGACCAGAATTGCTGGCATCTACCATTATGATGCATTTTTTCCCACACACAAATGGTTTTAAACACGGAGCATTGATAATAAATTTCTTCAAATTTTCAAAAGCATCAGACATATCATTAGTCCAAATAAACTTTGCATTTTTCTTAAGAAGACATCTGAAAGGATCTACTTTTGATGAGTAATTAGGTATAAATTTCACTTAACATTCAATTAAACCAAGAACTGCTACCAATTGTTCTTTCGGAGAAGGAATGGGAGCATTCGTAATACTTTCAATATGTTTCCACTGATGGTAAGTCCGAGGTATTCTCCCTCTTTCACCTTGATTCTGCATTTATCAAGACAAAGAGTGAGGCCTTTATGAAACAAAGCAGCTATACCATTCCGTGAATTATAAACATGTTCCACATCGTTCTTGCCATATACTAAAATGTCATCTTGGAATGCAATGGCTTACCAGATAACCCCTTGAGCATTTATTTCATTAATCTCTGAAAAACAGAAGCAGCACTAGCCAGACCAAAAGGCATATGGCAATACCTGAAAAGACCTTCTGGTGTAATAAAAGCAGTTACATTTTTTGATTCTTCTGCAAGTACAACCTGGTGATACGCACTCGCTAAATCAATACATGAAAATACCTGCGCACCAGATAAGGTTTGTAAATTAGGCAGGGGGTGAGCATCTACCCATATGGCACGATTTAGCCTGCGTAAGTCCACACACAATCCAAGTTTGGCTGAAGATTTGATCGAATTAACAATGGGAGAAACCCCAGGAGAGGACTCAATAGTTTCAATAATGTTTTATTTGCACAAATGTTTAAGCATGTCCTTCAACTTATTCCTGTTGAAAAGAGGTACGTTTCTAACCTTGTGACGGATAGGTACAGCATTACCATGTAATTTAATAACATGCTCAAAACCTTGATACTTTCCCAATTTCTCCCTTAATACACTGAGAAACTCTACAATCAATTTATCAATGCATTTTGAATTAGATCGGGCAATTGTGTGAGACTCAATGGCATAAATGGGAGGATAAGCTCTAGGATCAAGCCTGACGCCCAACTGTTCTTGGTGTGGCCATCCTAAGAGTGACTGTCCTGACTTGGTAACATAAATCTTTACTAAATATATGATGACCTAAAAAGGTTACATGAGCTGTGAAATAGCCTACTAGATCAATCTTATGTTCTGTGTAACCTCCAGGGGAAACATCAGAGGAAAAAGTGCTCTGTTAGGCCGTCTGTCGTTAAAAATATCAGAGGAAATGATGGTATACCATGCACACATTTCTACCGGAAATCTCAGTTTGATATCATCTACAGTAATAAAACATGAGGGAAATTTGGTGAGCTCTTCATCAGCACAAACAGTGATGACCTTGTTAATCTCATTTCCATCATTATCACAATTAGTGTCATCACCCTCTGGATATAGTATATAATTCACCTTCCTGGGAATGGTTTTACAAAATTTCCCAAAATGAACTTTCATATTACATTTTGAACAGATTTTATCAAAAGCAGGACATGTTTTAATAATTGTGAATTCCATCTTTCATATTTGGTGTTTGTATTTGTATTTCTAGATTTATAATCAAATTTATTGGTGTTGTCATTTCTTTGAGTAAATAGTTTATTTTGTTTCTCTGTTTCCTTAGTTTCCTTGGTAATATTGAATACATCTCCTTTTTGGTTGCCTCTAATTTCCTTAACACATTTTTCAGAATGTTCTATGGATTTAGCAATGTCAACGGCAGCATTTAATGATAAGTCAGAAGTAGTCCGTAACCTCTCTTGAACTTTTTTATTGTTTGTTCTCATTAATATTTGATCTCTTAGGACTTGTTCATATGATATATGTTCAAAGTCGAAAGAAACTGCCAAAGATCTCATTGTTGATACATAATCTTCAATTGACTCATAATTTTTTTGTTTGCATGAATAAAAAATGAATCTTTCCATTACAACATTCTTCTTCTTACCAAATAGTAAATTAAGTTGTGCAGAGGCATACTGATAAATATTACTTCTACCTGGGAATGACTAATGCAAGTAGAGTTTTTAACTCTTTTAACCCAATACTTCCTAAACAGTGTTTTAATAAAGAAAGTTTCCTTTCAGGTTCACAATCATCTCCTTCTAAAACTTCCACATGAGTTAATAAAACAGGTTTCCAAACCTCCCATGCCATGGGAGGTTCTCCAGCAGATGTTAGAAAGGAAGGAGGAGGCAGAATTCCTGACATAACTCTGTACTAGTGACAATGGATAAGAGAATAAATACTAACTGCTATTTAATACAAATGACTTATAAAGCAGTGTATGTAGCCAAAATGTAACAATACAGAAATAATGATGTTGCAAGGTGTGCGTGTCACCGATGAGTAAGATAATTATCTAAATACGCAAATCACTTTCTTGAAAATACAGCAGAATTTAGACTAGTAATATAATGTACCTCATAAAACACGAGGTGTGTGTGTCACCGATGGTTTATTTTGGACAAGTAGTCGATAATAATTACATTTGTGGGGCCTTGAGGATAAACGGTGTGCACATCACCAAAGTATTGACATTGCACAATTTCCCAAAATGGCGGCGCGCAAGGTCAAAGTTGGGGGTACGCGTAAGCGTGACCTTGACGGAGTGCGTCTTCCTTTGGGAACTAGCTAATGTAGAAACCAAACTGCTGAGCATGAAAAAAATGGCGTTAAGAATGAAGGTTGCCAAGGAGCTCCGGGAATTCCACACTGAAATCAGGTAAGTGAAACGGCTTACAATTTTGAAGAATGTAAACTTTTTTGTTGTTCTCACAGCAGGTTAAGTGGGGAAAAATTATCCTCAACTTCCATGTCCCTCTCATTTTCCAAGGCATTATTCTGATCCAATATATGGAGAGCACCGGAAAAAATCCAAAAATTGAAAAAATAATTAAAAAAAATATTCAAAACCATATGTAAATTGTAAATCAGCTAAATACTCTTTAGTTATGCTTCCAAAATGAAGTATCCAGGCAATGAAAACACGATGTAAAAATCCAACTTAATTAAGTTTAAAATCCTCAAAATTGCAAAATTGGCAATGCGTACACTGAAGTAAAGGGCAGTGGATACGTGCCCACTCATCGCCAGTGTTAGAAAGTTATAATCATCAATAATCACAAAGATCAGAAGGATTCATTGAAGTGAAGTTTATTCCGTCTTCACAAGTTGCAGGTTCATTGTACAATGTCATTCCAACTGTACACCACTTTTTAACCTCCCATCGAACCTCCATCAAAACAAACCAAGACATAGCAGAGCGTGACAGTCACAAGCGGAAAAAAGAGCACGCTTGTGACTAACACGCTCATGATTACAACAATGTGACTGGTTTCAGCTTGGTTCTGACCTCTCCATCGTCACCTTCCACTGTCCCCCAATACACTCAGCGACACTCACCTTGGACCTCGCAATGGACAGCCATATTCTGTTTGATCGCCAATGACACAGCAAGCAGACTGCGGACTGAACTCTACCTCTTCCTTTGGACTTGTCATTCCCAGAAGGACTCTGGCTGGCCCTCCAGGGGCCAACATTGTAAACTGGGGTTTGTATGTCCCTGTACTGCTCCAGATGGCGCAACACTCCACTGAATGTGCATTAAACATTCCCACTCACACAGATGTGTTGTGTCTATGGTCTTTCAAGTGTGGTAGTATTGATGAACTTAGGGTCATTGAATTCCTCCTATGTCCATGTGGCTCATGTCGTTGGACTTGGGTAACAGGGTGACACATTGCAGAATGTTGTCCGGGTGGCGCCAACGCAACAACAGCGACACACGCATTTGTTACTTCCTTGTCCAGCTCCATACAGAACAACGACCAGAGCCACGGGGTCATTGTTCAAATCCTTACGCTGGACTGGCATACGCCAGGCCAGCTCACTGCGCTTATGCTCCAGGGGGGGACAACAACGCAACATGTGCCAGAACTTCCCTGTAGTGAACTGCTCCTCACAGGTCTAGCTGTCAGCATGCCACAGCCACTCCCTCATGGCTGGTTTACACCTACACCACACCCATCCAGCAGACGTGTCACAGCACATGTGACCCTGCCAATAAAAAGGCCCGGGTGCATACGCTCAACGCCATTTCCAACCTCTCTTGGGGTGTATCCGTGTGGCGTGCATGTAGGAATGAAGTCCCAGGGGCCCGGAGGTGACATGATGGCGTCCGCACCACAATAACCAATCATAGAGGGCATCGTAAGTGCTGAGCGGGTGTGCAGCCTGCGATGATGCCCCGTGGTCAGGGCTGCTCAGGTTTTGTGTGCCCTGCTGGACCGCAGTGTAGGCCTGAGCCAGCGGACAGCGTGGGCCTACTGCCACATGTCATGGCCTCGCGGGTCAGAGAGTTAGTGGCACCTCAAGGGCTGAGCGGGTGTACAGCCTGCAATGATGCCCTGTGCACTGGTATGTCATCTGCCATGGTGAAATCAAGGCCCAGCATCAAAAGTGAGACCTGGTGGCCTATAGAGCAGAGCTGCATGATGTGGAGGGGGCCATGTCCAGGGCCCCGGCTTGTGGCTTGCAGCGGCACCTGGTGGTCCCTCTTTTTGGCACTCTCTCTCCCTTTCCCTCTCTTCTTTTCTTTGTGTCTCTCTCCCTCTCTCTGTCTGGCTATCTCTCTCTCCTCCACTCTGTCCGTCCATCTCTCTCTTCCCCTCTTTCTCTCTCTCTTTCCTTCGTTCTCTCTCTGTCCGTCTTTCTCTCTCTCTCCCTATCTGTCCATCTATCTCTCTCTACCCCTCTCTGTCGGTCTATCTCTCTCTCTCCCCTCTATGTCCGTCTATCTCTCTCTCCTTCTATTTCTCTCTCTCTACTTCGCTCTCCCTCTGTCCCTTGATGTGCGCAGGACACACCTTCTCATCATGATTTTTGTCTTACAGGATGTGACCTACGGATTGTCCTGAGGGGAGCTGCCATGTGTCTTCATTTCTGTTCTGTGTTTGTTTTAATACATTTTCATTTGTTGCTTCGAAGGTGAATGCGGGATGCTGATTTTTGTGACGACACATGCATGTAACCAGATGTGATTGTATGACATCAGGCGGATTATTTAGTACATGATTCAGTGTAGTTGATGTGACATGTCTTTTGCCGCGGGAGAGGGGGCCCAGGGGTGGTGGCGGTGGGTGTTGTGGTCCTGTTGGGGCTCTGAGCTGCATGATCAGTGGATCCATGGCATCTGTTGGTCTCTGACCTGGGTTTCCTTTTCTGGTGAAGGCTGTGATCCGACTTTGCACCAGGTCAGAGCAGGTATTAGTTTCCTGCTGCTAACGCGCCATATTGCATGTTTTGTGGTCCTATCGCCAATCTGGTTTGTCGTTCAGAATGTTGCGGAGTGGTGTTGTCACAACTTTTTGCTCCCGAACGCCTTCTCGAGATCTCATTAACGATAGTTGCGTGGGTCATCTGTGGCAATGTTTTTTGTGGCTGCTCTCGCAGGTAAACTGGTGCTATAGGCTGTTAGCACCAGCTTGTGAATGGGGCAATACATTTATTGCGTGCTGTTAACTCGGCAATAGCTCTTTGGGAATATGCCCCCCAGTAGGCTGCTTGTGAAGGCAAAGTAAATTGAAAAACACTGTTGGATGGGATATGGGGAATTGGCACACTTGCACACAACAAGTGGAGTTGTCCACGTCTTACCAATAGGTGGGGAGAAGTAACCAAGTCTATATCCTAGATAACCACCTGTAGTCTGTGGAGTTGCTCAGAGTGAACTTGATGGGATGAGTGGCTCAAGACATCTTACCACTGCAGTCTCCAACTGACAAAGCAATCTCCCTTACTAGGGAAACTAGTTAAATCAACTTTAAGGGGAAAATAAACAATTCTGACAATCGAACTTTGGACACAAAGAATGTGAAATATGTTGATATAGGAAACTCTTGCAAATCATCAATAAATAGTGAGCATTAGTTTCAAAAAGTCTCAGACTCACTCCTCAGATTTCGAAATGGTGAACACTGTGGGCTATTCTCGACAATTAAAAGAGCTAAGGAGTACCTGATATTCATATAAATGCTAATCAGAAAACTAGAAGGGAGCTCATATGGAGGTAAACATTGCTAATCTTGAACAGGGTATGATAGCAGAAAATGGGAATTTTGAGAGCCACGATTGTGAAATGGATGGGAAGGTTTTGAGCAAGAAGGGATTTGTTATCTTTGTATTATATTCACTCTTTCCTCTTTTCAAGGTCTCACCAATGCCTATTGATTTTACTAAAATTATTAATAATATACTTACATATAGGGACTTTCATGCTGCCCTCTTCATGCATTGGTCTGTTGTGTCATTCACACTTTTCTCCTAACCAACTACAGCACATAGCATTGGACACTTGGGCAGCCCACTTCAGCCATCGGTTCTGTTTCTTGTGAGTGCCACATTTCACCTGTGCACACCCACCTACCACGTATGCCCCTTCATCTTGCTTACATAGTACGGAAGGGACATGTAGCTCTGCTGCTGAGAGCAGAAGGGCCAGCCCAGGGTGCCACCTCTACCTGCTAGTACACAACAGCAGGACTACAGGCGGACATCGTCATGCCATTCAGGAACTTTTTCATCCTGGCATTGATCCAGAGGTATAGAACCTGGCAAGCTCTCCCTCAGGTACCGTTTGCTGTGAAGTACCCCCTCATAATGCTTTGTCTTGTGCGTTGCCTGGTGTTTAGTGTTTCCTCACACAACCCAGCTGCAGGACAGGAATCTGTCTTTTGGACTGCCTCCTAAGAATCACAGAGCTGGAAATTTCTCCTCAACCATGCGCAGGTTGTCCCAGGGGAGCGGACAGGTGCACAGACTGACAAGAACATCCACTCTGCTAGGAAGACAATCCCTCTTCATAAGAAACGGCAAAAACCTGGTATTATCTGTTTTCTGTCTGGGTTTCTTTAACTTTCATCACAATTCCTATTTCATTTATTTGGACAGGGGTGTATGTCGGGGTGCGGGATGTTTGGGGCTTTACAGCCCCCCTAAAAATGTATTCTGTAGTAAATAGTTGGGTACAAGGGCTTTCAGCTGGGTAATGTGAGGTGTCTGTCAAATTTCATCTGAAGTTTTTATACGCCCATAATGAAAAAAACACACACACTCTCCTATGTTTTGAAAGCTTTAAAAAATGTGGATTCGTTTGAAAACGATTGTGTTTTAAGTATAACTATCAATTCACCCTCTCCTCTTTTTCCAATGCCCTTCTTCCCCCTCATGTCCTGCTTCTCATAAAATGTGTTCCAACAAGATGTCCCAGGGGGATTGTTGGGAAATCTGAAGCTCACACCCCTGCCTAATCATACTGACAAGTCTACGCCCCTGTATACTGAATGGCTATTTTATTATTGGAATTTAGGGCCCGATGTAAGTGAAAGAGATTTACCGATTTTCAATTACCGGATTTTACCGATTGGGTAATTAAAAATCGGTAAATCTATGTGTTGGACATGTAGGTATTCCAGATGTGCTGGAATACCAAATCGGATGATTTCGGTATTTACCGATTCGGTAAATACCGAATCGGTAATGCCCATTCATTCCTATGGGCTTTGAAGCCCATAGGAATGAATGGGCATTACCGATTTGGTATTTACCGAATCGGTAAATACCGAATTTCACAAGGGTGCAGGGGGTGTCACTTTGACACCCTCTGGCACCCCCAAAACAGGCTCAGGTGCCATGTGGCAGGCATACATGCCCTAAGGGCAGGTCTTCCTGTCACATGGCATAGGTGTGCATGCACACATGTGCATGTACACCGGAATCAGTATTTTACCATCAGATTGGATTTGATGGTAAAATACCGATTCGGTAAGGCCTTTGGGACTCTGAAGAGTCCCACCTACATCTGGGTGGCTCACATTCGGTAAATTTACCGATTTTTTATTTTACCGAATCGGTAAAATTACCGATTCGGTAATTTTACCGATTCGGTAAAATAATGCCCCCTACATAGCGAACACCTATTTACCGATCGGTAACGGCCGAAAATACTGATTTTCGGCTGTTACCGACCGACCTACATCTGGCCCCTAATGTATATTGCTGCAAGGACATATTGATGGCAATCCACAGCTATATACACCTTGGATAATTTATACATATGTATTGGGTAGGGGTGGGATGCGTGTGTCCCCCTGAGATGTTTTAGGAGTAGGATCATCAGCCCTCTGCAAGGATCCTCGATTCCCAGGAATGGGGGTGCATTTCTGGTAATGGCAGGGATTGCTCAGTTGAAACAATGATTTGCTGAACTGACAAACTTGTGAAATACAAATTACCCCCTTGTCAGTGTCTTTGTTCTAACTATTATCACTGTCATGAAGCATGATTTTTGCGAAAATGATCTTGCTTAATCAAACCTGCTCTTAACTGTGTTATTAACAAAACAATGACGAATGGAGCGATGTTTTAACAATTTCGTACATGGGGATATTTCAAAGTACATCGTGCAAATGTGCAAGAAAGGCACTTGGTATTTATTAAAATAGAAAGCTGAACATGCTTGAACATGCTGAAAGCTGAAAACATGAAAATCCTATTAAATGTTTTTACAAAGTTATGGGAGAGAGACATGTATAAAAATGCATTTAGAATCATGCACCTAGAAATATGAAATAGTAACATATAGAAAATGCTTATAGAAAATGTTTAGTGAAATGTTTATCCTACTTTTATAACAAGAAATATAAGTCCTATTAATAGCTTGATTAATTGAAAAGAAGATTATACTTGTGGATTTAATTTGAATAATGAACTTACTTCTTATTACTTTATGTGCTTCTTTCCCTTTTTAAAATATGAATGTGTGTTTTATTTTCTCAGAAAATTATAAATATTGGGGCATATTACCAAGCAATAGCGATAATTATTGCTATTGCTTGGTAAGAGACAAAAATTTACCGCTGAGCTGCGGCGATTTTTTACCGCAAATAAACCTTGGTATTACCAAGGTTTATCGCAAATGCGATAAAAATCGCCGCAATGCATGAATATCGCTGAAAAGTCAGCGATATTCATGCATTACCGAGCTAATGCTCTTAGTCATGTTATCCACCTCCCATTGGATAACATGGCTAAGAACTGCTCAGGGCAGGTGTTAGCTTTTGGAGATATTCGCGCTTAGCGCGAATATCTCCAAAAGTTGGTAATAGGAGATAGCGATGTTAGCTACTGTTTTCAGTCGCTTCATAAGTCTAACCACTGAAATCGCTTGGATTGTAAAAAGTGTTACTTTCAAGGGTTCGGAACTTTAACATTTGGGTTATAATTATTACAGTGAGAAAATAACTTGGCAGTAGCTGTTTCTATGAGAATACAGCCTTTGCTGCTGTACTCTCTATGCTACTCTGGCTGGCTATTATCCTTGTGAAACCTGAGAAAGACTTTCTTGATGATTTTGCACTTCATCAGCTGATGATGTTCTTTATTATATACCTTTTCAACCAAAGTGTTAGCTACCTCTGACTATTGTACGCTGTGCATCATTATTTCTCTGATTCTAGGTTCATATGAAATTCTGATTTGCATACTGATATTGCAACAACATTTTCTTTGTCTCTCTCTCCTCTCAATGCTGGTAATTATTATTTGATGTATTTTTAATGCTCTATTACTTACCGGAAATCTTCATTACCCAAGGTCCTGTTGTCCTCGTCCCATGCATTAACACATGAAGGGCCACACGCTTGACCTGGTATGGTCTTCTATGCCTAATACTGCAATTACTGAGATCAGCCCCTGCATCTGGTCGGACCATTCTATGATCAGATGCTGGGTTCCGGGTGACCCCGTTCGGGCTGCATCTCATCAGGCACGGAGGAAAGTTCGGCTCTGAAATAAGGTGGAGGCTGACTCTTTAATAGCCGCCCTGTCCTCAGCCGCCCCTCCCACACTGAGTGGCATAAATTTAGATAACGATGCCACCGCACTCATGTCTTGGCTGCTCGCCGCTCTTGACCAACTGACTCCTGAGCAGATTGAGAGGACCAGATCCAAAGAGAAGGGAGCACTATGGTTCGACGCCTCACTGAAAGAGAAAAAGCAAGCTCTCCGGAAGGCTGAGAGAAGGTGGAGACTTAATTATGGTCAAACGGAGGCAGAAACCTTTAAAACTCTGCTGGCGAAATATAAGGCAGACATTCTGGAGAGAAAGTCAGCCTTCTACGAGGGAAGAATTAGAGAAGCAACCAATTTACAGCGAGAAACCTTTGTGATCCTAAGAGAGCTCACGCAACAGAAAGGGATCATCTCTGTGAATGATCAGCCAGACTGTGACTCATTTCAAACCTTTTTCCTCCAGAAGGTACAGGATATCATTACTGATATCAACGCACGCTTAGTCACTCCCACTTTGCCCACGCTAGGGGCTCAGGTGCCGCCCAGGATGTTAAGCATCTTTCCTCCTATCGACGACATATGCCTCGAGGAACTGGTTGGACAGACCAAATCTGGCTCCACTATAGATCCATGCCCCCCAAGAATTTTTAAAATGGCACTGCCAGGTATCCAGCCCCAGGTATTGAGTTTACTTAATAACTCACTGGAAACAGGGTATCTTCCTGTCCAGTTGAAGGAAGCTAGGGTCTCCCCACTATTAAAAAAAGTTGGCACTGACCCGAAGGCCTTGAAAAATTATAGGCCCATCTCGCAGCTTCCTTTCCTGAGTAAGCTTTTGGAGAAGCACGTCCTAGGCACCTTGGCCGGCCATCTGGAGGAACACCGCCTCCTTCATGCCAGGCAAGCAGGGTTCCGATCCCAACATAGTACGGAACTTGTAATGGCCGCGGTCACCGACGAACTGAGAGTCAGGGCAGACAATAAACAGCCGTGCGCCCTGATTCTCCTAGATCTGTCGGCGGCTTTCGATACGGTTAGCCACACCATCTTGCTGGACCGTATCGCGAAGCTGGGGATCACAGGCCAAGTGCTAAAATGGCTGGAGTCTTTTCTATCAGGTCGGACTCAAAGGGTACAGCTGGGTGATCAGCTATCGGGGATTAGTGATGTAACATGGGGTGTGCCCCAGGGGTCAGCGCTATCTCCCCTGCTGTTTAATATCTATCTGCAGCCGCTGGTTGAGGAGCTTATGAGCCGGAACTGCAAAGTTTTTAACTACGCAGCTGATACCCAGCTACTGGTTCAGCTGGATGACACCATTGAGGCCCAGGAATCAGTGAGGAATCTGCTTAGCTTCACGGTCAACTGGATGACCAACAATCTGTTGAAAGTGAATGCAGAAAAAACAGAGGTGCTGGTCCTCAGTAACCTAGGAAACCCCTGGAGTGACCTATATTGGCCCCCAGAGCTAGGTTCTACTCCCCCTCCTGCCAGGGTGGTAAAAAGTCTGGGTTTGAGGATTGATGCAGACCTCTCGATGGCTTCCCAAGTTGCAGCCGTGGTTGGCTCTTGCACGGGCGTATTGAGGCAATTGCGGAAATTGGTACCTATCTTATCAGCCTCTACCCTGCAATCGATTGTATCTGCCACAGTTATTTCAAGACTTGATTATGGCAATGCACTATACCTCGGCTTGCCACAGAAGCTGTTGAGGAAGCTGCAGGTAGTACAGAACGACACCGCAAGGCTGATTCACTCCCTGCCTAGAAACTCTCACGCTACCCCTTTACTCCAAAAGCTGCACTGGCTACCGGTCATGTACAGAGTACAATTCAAATGTCTCTGTGTGGCCCACAAGGCTCTCTTTGGTAAAGCACCAGAGTACATAAAACAACATCTCATGAGATACGTTCCCGGTAGACCTCTGCGCTCAGGGAAGACATCTAATCTGATTCAACCCAGATTCAAGTTAAAAACCAGAGGAGGCAGAGCCCTGTCTGTTCTTCTCCCACAGTTGTGGAATGCACTTCCGACTACTTTGAAGGAAGAATCTCAGTTACTGCCCTTCAGAAAGAAATTAAAAACCCATTTATTTAAAAGGGCAATGACTTCAGCATAGTCGATGGGTAACCTGCGAGACTTGGGTTAACAGTGTGTTGTGTTGTTCTGTTTCTAAGCGCTTAGAGACCGGCGGTGATAGGCGCTATACAAATAAGCAATAACATAACATAACATAACATATTGGGGATAACCATCTCTGACAGAAAAAAAGAGCAGAGGCATGCTGGGACCGTAATACTTCCCCTCCCACCGGGAGTACATAAGCAGTACTTACCCAGCATCCCGTCTGTACAACCAAGCTCAGACAGGAAGGCCTGCCCCCCGGAAGGGAGCGAGGGGCGCATGAATGGGACAAGAACAACGGGGCCTGGGGTAATGAAGATTACTGGTAAGTAATAAGCATTAGCCCAGGTCCCTTACGTCCTCGTCCCATTCAATAACATATCGGAGAATACCAAAGCAGAAAACCGGCCTTCCGCACCCACAAGCACACCCAGAAAACCACAACAAAAGCAGCAACACAGAGAAGGAAGAAAGAGAACCACAGGAAACAACCGAGCCGCAGCCCAAGACAGCAGGGCCAAAACAAGGACCGGAGACAACCCAAAAAACAGAAGGCCAGGACCCCAACAAGAAGGCCGCCAATCAGAGAAATCGGAGACAGAGCAACCGGAAGCAAGACCCAAAGGACACGGCCAAGCAATCCACCAGACAAAGCCGCCCAGCCAAGAACGGGAAGGCACACAGGACACCTCAACCACAAAGACACGGAGCAAACCGAGACCGCCCCGGAGAAGGCAAAAGAAAGACGGGCCAACAGAGCGCAGGCACAATCACCCAGACCAACAAGGAAGGAGGAAAGCACAGGCCAGAAACCGGCCCACCCCACCAAACCTAGCAACGCACCCCCAGAGCAGGGGCAGGACAGGAGCAAAACCCCAACCAAACAGAAAAGACAGGTAAGGGGAAAGACACCAGAAAAACCCAGAAGGCCAAAAACCCCACAGGGAAGGAGGCCACCAACCAAACCAGGAAGGCCAACAAACCCAGAACAGCAGGGGTAGAGGAGGCCAACCCAAAGACCACAGGCCAGATACACCCCCAGAAGCACCAGCCGAAAGCCGACCAACAAAGGAGAGGCCAACAAGACCAGAAACCCATAACGAACAAGCCCAACAAGGGTGGTGACAGAGCCACAGGCCACAACCCCCAGAAAATCCTCAACCCCAAAAGGGAGGTTAAACAAAGCAGGATCCAGAGCAACCAGGAACACCCAGCAGCCCCCACACCAGGCACAGAGGGCAGAAAAAAACAGGCACCAACACTGCAGAGGCCCATACAGGATCCCCACAGGCAGGTCAAGCAAGCAGCAAGGGCAGGAGCGGACAAAAAAAGAAACAGCCCCCGGGCGCACAGCACCCAGGCAAAAAGCCCACAAGGCCTGACTCCAGCAAAGCCGGAGAGGAGCCCAGAAAACATCCCAAACCAGGGCAACAGGCGCCAAATAAACCAGGAACCCAGGACCAGAGCCAGGCAACCCAACCATGCAAGAGTGTACGCAGGCCCAACCAAACCCCAAAAGGAGCCCACGCTGCGCCCAGGCCATTGCAAGAGGCAGGGAGGAACAGGGAACGCCCAGCACACCACCGCCGGACCACACAGAAGGCCAGAAGGAAACAGAGGAAACAGCCCAAGCGGAAGCCGGGGAAAGCAGAGAAGGCAGAGGGCCAGGCAGCAGGAAACCCTAGAAAACTTGCAGCCAGGAGGGAGGACCTCACCCAAGCAAGAGCACCACGGAACCGCACCCCAACCAGAGAGGGGGGGGAACCCAATCAGACCTACACCAGGAACAAAGCCCGGAGAAGCAAGGGAGGCAAGAGCGAACTAGGACACCACAACCAGGAAACTCCCAGCAAAACACCCCAATGAGCAGACCAAAACAGCTAGGAGGCCCAGGAGGCATGGCCCGAGGACAACCAGAACCAGCAGGAAGCCGTCAGACCCAGAGCCACAGGATCCCACTCAGGCCCAAGACAGGCAAAACAAGCCGAGGAAGCGAACCGCCGGCAGGAGAAGGCCCCGTAGGACCCACCAGGACGCGGCCACAACCGCAGAGCGCCCCACCAGGACACAAAAGAGAGCCCAGTCAAGGACGCAGAGTCCAAAAAGAAGACCAACACGAAGGAGCAGAAAGCCCCAGTAGACATCCAGCCAGGGACCCAG
This sequence comes from Lissotriton vulgaris, assembly GCF_964263255.1. Classification (NCBI taxonomy): domain Eukaryota; kingdom Metazoa; phylum Chordata; class Amphibia; order Caudata; family Salamandridae; genus Lissotriton; species Lissotriton vulgaris. The sequence goes on from NC_141693.1 coordinate 1,118,505,908, forward strand.
ACGAGACCAGAAATCCCCAGGGAACAAACACACCAGGGCGTAGACGAAGCCTACAGCACCTGGCGAACCTACAGAAGAGGGGAAACAGGTACCCCGCCAAGGACACGGCAGCAGCAAAAGACAGCCAGGCCCAAACAGCAGAGTCACGAACCCAAGGGGAAACACAACTCGGGGGGGGGGGTGCCACGGAAAAGAAAAGCAGGCGCCCAACAACCCCAGCCAGGGAACCTGCACCAGGCCCCCACAGTAGGCCCCAACAGGGGAAAAAACAGGCAGGAACACTGGCTGAACCAGGAGTGGCAGGCAGGAAACACCCGAAGCAAGCCAAAGGCCAGCACAGGAAGAGCCAGGGCAGGAGCAAACAAGAACAAAAACAGCCGGACCCGAGAAGCAACCAAGCACACAGAAGGTCCCGGGACAACACCCGAAGCCGCAGGCCCGGAGCAAAGGAAAACAGAACAGGCTCACCCAAGGCAGCATGAACCACCCAGGCGCAGGCAGAGCGCCCCAGATAGCACCAGGAATGACAGCAGGAAGCTGCAAGAGGGACCAAGCACAGCCCAAGGGACGGGAGGAACAAAGCCAGGAACCAGGTGCCCCCGCACCACAAACCCTGACCAACCAAGCCGAAGCCAGGAAGCAGAGGCACACAACCAGAAACGCAAGCAGAGCAAAGGCCACAACACAACAACCAGCCTACAGCGGAGACAAGGCCACCCGAAAAAAGGGGCAGACGCTGCACAGCCAATGCCAGGCCACGACACCCGCCCCAGCAACACCCCGAGAAGGAGGGATGCAGAGGGACAGAAAGAAAAGCGGGGAAACCCCACGGCAGGCAAAAAGGAACCCAGGGGAGCCAACAGGACCCCCCCCATGCAGCCCCCCCAGGAGCCGGAACACCGACTCACCACCAGCCGGGGGCAGGGAGCTGCATAGGAACCTGAAGAAGGTAGACACAGAAGCGCAACCCCAACATGCCACCACCGAGGAAGCAAGAGGGGACCCCGACACAAGAGCAGCAGAGGGCAAGGTGGAAGCAAGCAGGCAGGGAGACCCCAACAACACAGGGAACTCCAGGAGCAAGCACAGACATAGCCAGCAAAAAAAGGAACCAGCCAGCACAGAGGCGACAGGAAGCAATGCCAACCCGAGGCAGGCCACCAAACGGAAGAGTGAATGCCAACAGCCCAGAGAAGCAGCAAACAAACTCAACAGAGAGGAGAAACCCCCAACAAGGCCCGGAACAAAATGCAAATGCACGCGAGGTCAGGAGCAAGGGCATCACCCAAAGGCAGTGACCCAAAGGAAGAGTGCCCGTGGCACAAACAGAAAACACCCACCACTTGCAGACCACGGGAGGAGAGCAGAGAAGCGGAGCCAGAAGAGGTAGCTTCGGGCCACACATACAAGCTACCCGACCGAAGGCCGCCAGCAACCAGGGAAAAAACCATGACCAGACCACACACCTCAAGCGGGGGGCGGAGGCCAGAGCCCGGAGAAACCAGGCAAAACAGAGAAGCACAGCCCCAAACAATGGGGTATCCCAAACCGGTCAGAGCACGCCAGGAGCAGCGTGAGTGAAAGGATCCGCACCATGCGAACCAAGAAGGAGGGGGAGAGCAGCCCAACAGGACGCTCCCCGAGAGGAGCGTTACAAGCAGAACGCTCACCCACAGAAGCACAGCCACCACCAAGGAGCAACTGACCAGGGCATCAGTCCCCAGGGACCGCAGGAAGCCACCCACGAGGAGCAGACCAGCCCCAGGAGGAAGCACCCCAAGCGAAGCCGGCAGAAGGCACCGAAAGCTGACACCAGGCCCCAACCCAGAAAGCCAGCAAAAAAAACGGCAGCCAAGCTGCAAGGCAAGAGCCAGAAGGAGCGCCCCACCACCATAGGTACAAACCCCAGCAGAAGGAGAAGGATCCAGACACACAGCCGGTAAAGCGGCCGAAGGCAGAGCAAGGAGTCACGCAACCCAACACCACTGGAGCCAGGCAGCCCAAGAGAAGAGCAAACCAGTAACACAGCACCAGCACGCTAGGAAGCCGGGAGTTCACTGACCGGGATGTAGCTCAGAGGCAGAGCGCATGAAAGGCAAGCATGAGGTCCCGGGCTCAAACCCCAGTAGACTCCTGCAGCCCAACAACCAGAAGGGCCAGGAAGAATTACACCAAGCCACTGAAACAGAGAGGATGCAACCAAAGAAGAGCGCCCCATCAGAACCGTACACTGTGCACAGAATATCGCGACAGCATAGACAGGAGCCGAACCCTTGTCCTGAGCCACCAGAGGCACAGAAATATTAACATGCAATCCAGTTGGTAGAACCCCCGCTGGACAGGGACCTGCAACACAACACAGATCCACGCAACAGAGGAAAGTGGCGCTCAAAACCAAGAAAGGAGCCAGAGGCAGAACCCGAACCCATGCAGTGCAGGGGCCCGCCACACCAAAGCCACAGGAGGCTGTAACAGAGGGAGCTTCCAACAAAATGCAGCAGGCGCCAACAGCGGCAAACCGTATCACACAGTATGGTAGAGCAAAGAAAACCGCTACGCAGGACTTACCCAGGAGGGAGGCCGGTGCAACCCACTCCACAACACCAACAAGGCCCCCCCCTTTGCACCAGCCCAAGTCGCACCACAGGAACCACGCCAGGGCCAGGCAGACAGTCAGGAGCAAACACAGCGCGACTTCCTCACAGTCAGGCTCCAGGAAGACGCTCCATGACCCGGAAGAGACCCTGAGGCCGGCGCACCAGCCGCAAAGGGCCGGGGCACCCAAGAATCCACAATCCAGGAAGAAACCAGCCTCCCAGCAAGCCCGGCAGACCAGGAGAGAGGACAGCCAACACCCTGACCGAACAGCCAGGCTGCCGGATGGGGAGAACCAAGAGAGGGAAGCCACTCAAGCCCAGCAGGAGCAGCTCCAGCAACCACAGCAAACTTCTGTTGACAGACAGAAAAAAAGAACAGACGGAATGCTGGGTAAATACTCCCGGTGGGAGGGGCAGTATTAGAGTCCCAGCATGCCTCTGCTCTTTTTTTCTGTCGGGAAATGGTTATCTCCAATATGTTAATGAATGGGACGAGGACATAAGAGACCTGGGGTAATGAACTGTATTTCCTGTTGTGTACTTACTTTTGACAACGAATAACACAGATTTTATGATTCTTATGTACGTGTGAATTTAACCATTCATATTTTGAAACAAATAGATAAAAGTGACTTGATAAGTATTCAGAGTTTGTCTTTATTAGCGAGTATTGGACATAATGTATATGGAGATCACTATTGTTGGATAGGCCTTTCCTTCATTATAGGTACTTATGTGGGAAATAACATCCGTCTCTCATTATCGAGTCCCTATTACCTATACCAAAGATCTATCGGAGGACTTGATATATGTAAGTGGTTTTTGAGTTTATATTTGCCCAGAACCTGAAAAGTTCCTGATCATAAGAAATTAGGGCTATGTTGAATGATTATAACATTTACAGCGCTTCCGCTGCATCAACTGTTTGTCCTTTTCCGCATTCTATGCATTATTGGATGAAAGGATTGTGACAGGTAGAATGGAAGTGGACATTAGTACTTGGAGCATTCATTTCCCTCTATTATGGGTCAGTCTTTATCGGACATATGTGTCTGGGGTGTTTTGGTGTGTGCTATAAATGTTTGGAGTAGTGCTTACCACGTCTCTTTTTGTTCCAAAGAACAGTACCAACATACTGGAAAACTGTGCTCTTTCCAGCTGGAGTGTGTCATTATTTCTGCATGTTAGCACGCACATATGGGTCCAAATGTAAGACCCTATTATGTACTCGCAAATGGGGAATCAGACCATTTGGGACTGTAAAATAGGTCTGCCCTACGTACAAACCCTATTTTGCGGGTCTGTAACCTATTACCGACTCGAAGAATAAGGTTTACTACTCGCTAGTAGGAGGTGGCGTGCCAAGGGTATCCCTTCCTCAAAGCGAGTCGCACTTCAATGTACAATTGTTTTGCAGATGCAATTGCGGCTGCCAAACACTCACAGTTTACTACCCATTCCAAAAAAGTGGTCAGTTACTCAGAAATGGGAACGGGTCCCCAAGGATGCCCGTCCCCTTCATTACTGGCAGCGAAAATAATTTTTAAGGTCAGGCAGTGGTTCCAGGGACCACTGCCTTCTCCTTAAAAAAATTAAACAGAAATGTTTCATTTTTCTTTTTTAAATGCAGCCTGTTTTCCTTTAAGGAAAACGGACTGCATTCAATAAAAAAAAACTGCATTATTAAAACAGCAGTCACAGACATGGTGATCTGATAACCCCAGCAGGCCACCATCCCTGGGAGAGCTCGCCTTTCCCAATGAAGTCAAAAATTGAGACAGACAATTTGCGACCCCATTAGGAATCAGAAACAATGTCTGAGAAACTGTTGTAAATTCCATTTTGCGTGTCGCAAATTGCGAGTAGCATTACGATGCAATTTGAGAGTCACAAAATGGAAGGGACGTACATCTGGCCATAGTCCCATGATTTTTCAGACATGCCCACATTTTACTCAAAGCACCTCCTACTTGCTTTTACTAGATTGCCAAAATGGGGCACAATTTCGGAACACAGAGTCTTGTAGAATATACATCTTTACGGCAACTGATGTTCCTAAGCGTGCAAACCAATCAAGTTTGTGCAGCATCTTGAGGATTTGGGACTTTCCTTATAAAGAGAGGTTGGGTGTCCATGTAACAGAGAACCTGTTCTTACCAGCCCTGCAAGACATGTGTTCTTCTACAATTCAAGGCCTTTATAGCAATTGATCCCTTCCCTTCACTGGCAAAAAGTAGCACTGGAGACCATCAATTGGTAGGGAAGGGAGGACCGCACTTTAAACATTAGGGGCTAGATGTAGGTAATTTTATTTTACCACTTCTTAAATACCGAATTTTACCGATTCTGTATTTAAGAAGTGGTAAAATAGAGGGGGGGGGGTGTAGGTATTACAGAATCGGTAAATACCGAATCGTTAAGATTTGGTATTTACCGATTCTGTAAATACCGATTCGGTAATGCCCATTGATTCCTATGGGCATTGAAGTCCATAGGAATGAATGGGCATTACCGATTTGGTATTTACCGAATCGGTAAATACCGAATTTCACAAGGGTGCAGGGGGTGTCACTTTGACACCCTCTGGCACCCCCAAAACAGGCTCAGGTGCCATGTGGCAGGCAACTGAGAATAGCAAGGACCCCCTGGGTAGTGACAATCTATAGACTCCTAGGGCAGGGTAGCAACATATGCGAAAAAAATCCTAGGACGTCTAGGTATACAGGTGTACAGATAAGACAGGCCAGTTGTCAAAAAGGAACAGTAGGGGAGGATTAACGAAGTTGTATAAAAGGTATATTTTTATTTTGTATATTTAAAAATCATATTAGAAATGACAGGAGGTCAAACCAATATGATGGGTATTAAAATAGCTTTCTCAAAATTACATACAATAGTCATAACGAATTAACATAAAATTCATAATACATAAATTAAAGGAATACATTAACAAAAGCATACAATTAATCACATCAATAATAAAAAAACAAGTGTCTAAGGGCAGGTCTTCCTGTCACATGGCATAGGTGTGCATGCACACATGTGCATGTACACCGGAATCGGTATTTTACCATCAGATTGGATTTGATGGTAAAATACCGATTCGGTAAGGCCTTTGGGACTCTGAAGAGTCCCACCTACATCTGGGTGGCTCACATTCGGTAAATTTACCGATTTTTTATTTTACCGAATCGGTAAAATTACCGATTCGGTAATTTTACCGATTCGGTAAAATAATGCCCCCTACATAGCGAACACCTATTTACCGATCGGTAACGGCCGAAAATACCGATTCTGTAAATACCGATTCCAGCAAGGGTGCAGGGGGTGTCACTTTGACACACTCTAGCCCCCCAAATACAGGCATGTGTGCCATGTGGCACACAGACATGCGCACAGCTTTGCGGTGTCTGTTTGTTGCTTTTTATCTGCTTTGAGAGTTTCCTCAAGTATTTGTTTTGGAGCTCTGCTGGTTTGATGACTCTTATAGCAACGCACTAATCACTACAAATGCACACGTTGTTTGGGCTTTGAAAAAGCAAAAAGTTCTGAGCATAATTTTTTTTAATATTATGTTTAAAACTGCTTTTTGGCTCCCTATAAATTATTTGAAGCTTATGAAAAATTGTGCCTTGTGCTAAGTGAACTGAGCTCTTCATTGTAGCATCTACAGTTTAAACTGGTTCTCCTTCCAAATTGCCTTGCCAGGCTGCTCTTCACACACATCCTTTGTGTAATGATGCAGCTCACAGCAGGGTAGTTGCCAGTCTGGAAAACTCACTCCAGTGATGCAAAGAGGTGTGTGATGGTTTAGCACCTTCCTCTGATCAGCCAAAGGTGTGATCAAGGAAGACAAAAGGCTCAGCCAAATTTAGAGGTTCCACTTCACCTTCCGCAACAGAATCTGCAGTTCCACTCCTCACCCCTACCGTTTATGAAAGGGCAGTGCTTCCGAATATTAAACAGCTGCTCCCACTAGTCTGTCTTGATTTTTTAAAGGAAGCACCTTAACATCAGTGTCTGGATGTCTACCCACAGAATGCAGGCAACACACTTCCACTCCCTGAGGGGGATGCCCTTACCATCCATTTTGTGTCATGTCAAACTACAGGTGGCCTAAATGAATCCCACTGTGCTTTTTATTTAATACTGTGCACCAAACTTGAGGCTGAACATCAGTAGCTATCTGCTCTAGCATTTGCAGAATCTACTTTCATTATTTGCATCCAGAAATAGCTTTTTGCTTCCACCCCCTGAGTGGATCAGCTCTCCTTGCTGAAGCAGTGGTCTATAGATGACATAACCATGGACAAACTGTTTGCTTTACTCTAGCACCTATCAAAGGATCTAATAAAGCACTATCTTCATATGCAAATAATGAATAGTCCTCTATATATACTAAAACCCAGCAAAAAAACAGATCTTTAATAAAACGTCTGGTGGTCACCTCTCCTTTTTCCTTTTGAGTGACCCTCTCCTCCCTTTCATCCTCTGCATGCCTCTTCTCCCTAAAAACAACGTTCTCACAGTCACATTTGTTTGCCATAATCTCTATTAATATATTTCTGCAAATTGCCAACAGCTCATTTCAAGCATCACACATTCTCCTTCTTCAGGCAGGGGTTACTCTACAATCTAACACTACCTTAAGTCCACCAACATTTGCATGGATTCATTTATACCTATTTTCTCAACAATGGTCACACCTACCTCCTACTATGAGCTACTACAAAGACAATTTTGAATGCATTGAATGCATGGAATGGTTTGTTTGTGCATGCAATATTAACCCCAATAATATATAATAGGCAATTGCTGGAGTTTAACCACTAACCAAGGGTTCCAGAGCAACATACTGCACTTCAACACTTCTTCAGTGGTTGTAAAGGCTATATAAATGCAATTACAATTGTACTTCTGCTATACACTTCAGTTCATTCAGCTGCTGTTGGGGCTGTGTACCACTCCTTCTTGCCTCTTTTTTATTTGGCAAAAAGGGCACTTTGTCTTTTTGTCGTTTAGCAGAACTTCGTATCAGGGACTGTGCCTCACGCCTTTATGTTTCTTCTGCATTTGGAGGAGGTGCTCATTTAAGCTTACTCATGTAGTATTTTTTTATTGATTGATTATTTAAAATCATTACAAAAAATATAATTGCGAAATTATAGACATTTCAATTAAGATACCTCATTAAAATGGTTTTTAAATAACAGTAAACCTTTAAAATTATACACACGCATTATAAAACTCTTTTATATATCGCAAGTTCCTATGTTTAAAAGATTGGCAGAGAGTTCAGTCAGTTTAAAGATTAAGATTATATCATTCTAATTTTTTCCATGCAACTTTTAAAAATGTTGTAAAAGCAGAATTAATGAGCACGTCGTCCAGGCAAAGACACTGAAGCAGTGCTTGGCTAAAAATCCTATCGCTCTTTCATTAAAAAGCCTTTTTAATAGAGTTAGTCTTTCATTTTTCAGTTCTGGACAAAGGCACAGAAGATGTATAATATTTTCCTCTCCAGCTTTGCACAACCGACATGCTATGTTATTTTCAAGTTTTTTCCAAGGTAGTGCATGGGATTCTCCTGGCAAAATTCCGAATCGTGCTTTCATGAATATATTTTTATTTACCCATGACCATGCTGTGTCCAGATACTGCTGAGTCCTCTTCTTTTTGTAATTGTTTATTATGGACCAAGCTTGTTTCCTTTTAGCAAAGGTCTCTTTATCGCTTATCAATGATAGGTGATCTGTTGTTTTGTTCACAACTTTTTTGAAGGATTCCTGGTTTATGGTAGTAATCCAAACACTCCTGAACCCAAATTCGTCCAGGGCCTTGTTCAGATATTTCCAGACAAAAGATTTAGTGTTGCCATCAATTTCTTTCCATAAGAGCTGTGAAATTAAGTTCTCCTTATCATTTTTTACTCTGTTCCTTACTTTGATTGTATGAGCCATTTGTGCATATAGTTGGTTATTCAATCCGAATTCCAGTCTGACTTGGGCTTGTGAGGCATTTTTTGGTAAAAGAAAGAGGGACCGATACGTTTTTGAGACAGCTTTATTTATGATTGTTGCATCTTTTCCGTTTAACGCCTCACTTCCATAGGTTAATGAAGGTAGCAATTTCGCCGATATCACCTTAAGTAGTGGTCCGTAAGTTAAATTGCTAGTAGATTTTTTAATTAACCTAAATGCACCTGTAAGTGCATTTGCTTTCCTGGTGAAAACCAATTTTTGAGAGTTAAAGTTACCATTATCATTAAATATAACTCATAGGTATCTGTAGGTTTTAACTTGCTCCAAATTTTCCTTTCCCAAGAATCATGTTGATTTGTACTTGTTCCTTAGGTTTTTTGTAACAACCATAATTTTGGATTTTGACTCATTTATTACCATTTTGTTTTCTGTCGCATATTCCTGTATGCGTGTTATTAACCCACCTTAGTGTTACTTAGAAGAATGACGTAATCTGCATACAGTAGGTTAGATATCTGTTTATCAGCAATCTTCGATGGATGTGCATTTATGTTGTTTAAGGCCTCGGTTAAATCAATTACAAACAGATAAAATAATAAGGGAGCAAATACACATCCTTGTTTCAACCCACCTAACATTGGTATTTCTTTAGTTAATGAGTGACCATTGCCGATGCGTTCTCTAGCCCAAGTTTTTGTGTGCAGAAGCCGGATTAGGTATAGTAGCAGGGAGGGAATACCTTGAGCCAGTAGTTTTCCCCATAGGCGTTCTCTGTTTTCACAGTCAAAAGCTGACTTAAAATCAATAAAGCATAAGGATAAGCATAAGGATAAGGTTTTGCCATTTATGATTGTTTTGTCGATTAAAACCGATAGGGCTAGGATGTTGTTAGTTGTTCCCAGTCCTTTTATGAAGCCGGTTTGATATGGCGGGAGAATATTATTAGTCTTTACCCAGTCAGATAGAGTTGTTAGAAGATGACTTGCGAATATTTTTGCATCGGTATCCTGTAAGATTATTAAACAATAGTTTTCCGGTGACGTCCAATCTCTTTTTTTATATATGGGGGATATTAAAGAGCCTCTCCAACTTTCTGGTATCTCCCCTTTCCTAACGACTTCTTTGAAAACCCTTACAAGATGTTCTGCCCATGCTTCCGGATCTTCTTTATATAGGGCAAAAGGTATACCGTTTGGCCCTGGTGCTCCATCTTTCTGTTTTTTTATTAGCTTGGCAACCTGTTCTTGAGTTATTTCTAGATCAAATTCTCATATTATTTCAAGGTTAAGTTCTTGTCTTGTAAATTGAATTTACTTCCTTTAATAATGTTCTTCGGTTCCAGGTTTTGTAGAATTTGGGTTTAGATGATGCCCCAAAAAGTTCACCCATTCCATCTCAGTTAATACTGATGAGACTATGGTTTTATCTGACCTGGTTAGGCTATTTATCATTTTTCAGAACTCCCTTGAGTTTCCTTGGTTACTAACATAAAATATTCGAGTCCAAAGAACATTATTAGCTGCCATTTTTTCATTCCAGATTAATTTCCTTAAGTTTTGATTTAGATCCTTTAGGGTTGTTTTAATTTCTTCATTATTTGGGAAGTTAGGCAACTCTTTCCTTAGTCGATTTCTTGTTCATTTCATTTTCTGTACTACATATGGAAGGCTAATATGGGTTACCCTTTTTAATTCCCGAGTCGCACAGCTATCTCTAGGTTTATTATAATTCCCATTATATGCAGGTAGTTTAGAAATGAAACTAGCCCATTGGTCAATTATAGCTATAGGTGCTGTTTCATCAAGACATTCCCTAGCCCGTTTTAAGGCCAGATCACTAGTCAATCTTATGTCTTGTGACTGTGTCTCCCAGTTTAATATCCGATAGTTGATGGTTCCGATTTGGCCTTGAGTTGTTAAGTAAATTTGATGTCCCCTATTTATAAATGATTTGGTGATAATTTGCTGACTGTGATCACTCTCCAGGACCTTCTTTAGATAATATGAGGTGCAGTAGTTGAAAATGTTCAATGATACCATGGTATAATCGATGCGAGATTTACTGCTATGGTTGTAGAAGGACCATGATGGAGGCTTACTCCCAAGCACTAACTCATCAACAGGCACTTGTCTTCCTGCTCCTGAGTCTTTCCTCTCCCTGCACCTCTGAATTGCCTATTTCTTCATGTTATTTCTGTGGTAGCATTCTTAAAATACATGTTGTTGTCTCTCTCTTTTTCATGTTCTGTGTGTATTAGTAAACTTTTGTTTTCTTTTTTGATAAATATCTCAAACACCAGATGTTAGCATTCAGTGCCCATGCACTGCACAGCTCCACCATTGTGCCAATCTTACTTGGCTTCATTGGACGATAGCAACCACTCTTCTTGGCAAAAACTTGGTTCAAAACATAGTCCTTCTAGATTGTCATTCATGCAGATGCCTAAAGCCTATTTTATCATCTCTAGAAAGTCAATAGCGGGGGCGTTGTTTCGGCACCGAAGAGAATGGCCGCCGGTCCCGAGAGCTCCGCGGGAGTGTAGTCGTGACGGGAGGCGCCTAAGCACTTCTAACGACTGCAAGGTCTTCAAACACGCATTTCCTGCCGCCGGAATACCTGCTGACACCACTGATGTATTCTTTGTTGGCAGAAGGGAGCGGCGTCATGGTTTTCTCTGCATTATCGGCACTGAATGTCTCTCCTTGAGCCGCGACTGCCATTTTGCCGCTCCAAATGCGCAAACGACCGTTGCTTCATGCTCCTTCACAGGCATTACCATTTACTGTCTCCACATTTTTCTCAAGGCTCTTGACATGGAATATCTTCATTTTGTGAGTTTTTGGTCACTAACTCTTTGCTTTTTCTGACTGAATATCATCATTACTGCTGAACAGTGTCCTGCTTTGCCGCCATTTTCTCTTCACGTCCTTCCAGCTTTGAAGCTCTTTGATGTTACCGCTTTGAAGCTCTTTGATGTTACCGCTACAGCTCTGTATTAATTCCTCGTCTCAACAGGTCTACTTTATCTCCTAGCGAGGAACCAGATTTATTACTGTTGAAACACTAAACTATTTCCTGATTTACTTCATTTGGCTTGCTGAATTTCCTCAACGCATCTCCTCAAGCAATTTTTGTGACTTATCTAAGTTGTTTCCCTAGTCTTTTGAAAATATATTTGCTAGAGCTGCTGATTTTAGCTATTTACCCGCAGCTTATCCTTTATTTCCTAATAGCAACCTGGTGTCAGAATAGGAATTCTTCTCAACAAGTTAAAAATACCATTATGTCTTTAGAAGACGCACACCCCTTCAGCATCTTACCAGACAATGTGAAAAATGCAGCTCATGCCTCTCCTTCTATAAAATGCTCTTCTCCACATTCCTCTAGCTCAACCACCAAAAACACCTCTAAGTTAACGTCTGTGTCTGCCTCTACCACAGGGAAAAGAGTCAAAACGAATCCTCCTTCTCCTACTGGTACAGCCTCTTCCATTTCTATGGAACTTCTTTTGGAAGAAATTCGTTCACTCAAACCCTATATGGAAGAAATTTGTTCACTTAAACCCTATATGGCGGACACTAATGCACATCGACAAAATTTGGAAGTCAATTGGTCGCACACTGAGCAAAAAGTTGACCACCTTGAAAAAACAATTTCTTCAGCTCAAGCTATTACTGGCCAAGTTCCGAATATGCACAACGAAATACAACTTCTCAAACAACAGGTGGAAAACTTGGAAAACCGGTCTTGCGGAAAATCTTGAAGGGTTAAACCCCATATCCTTCTTTCAATCTTTTTTGCCTACGCTCCTTGGATTGCCAGACTCACCATCTTTGAACATTCAACATGCGCATCGGCTGGGTCCGCCATCACGTATTTCCACCTCCTCATCTTCCACAGTTTAACCTAGAGGGGTTATTCTGTACTTCTTGTAATACACAGACTTACTTAAAGTTCTTCATGCAGCCAAGCAAAAAGGTAAAATCAATTGGAAGGGTTGCATTCTTTTCTTTGCGCAAGATTATCCCAAAAGCACTGCCGATCGTCGCAAGACATTTCTGGATATGAGACCTACTCTTCATTCTTTGAATGTGCAATACGGCTTAATCCACCCTTGCCTTTTTAGAGTGACTTATAATAATAAGACGACGAATTATGAGGACCCAGCTAAGCTTCAACACTTCTTGGACTCTTGTTCAAATTTATTGATGGAAATTCGTCAACCTTGAGATCTTCATGCAATTTCTCTGCTTACTACAGAATGTTAAATCTTGTTGTCCTTTCTGTATCTTGTGACGTACAATATTTCTTCCCCTATCTGTATTATGTCATTCCTTTGTTGTAAAATTACTTTGTTAACATTATTTCCCTTTGTTTCCTTTTAGGTGCGGTTTTGTGCCCCTTGCTTTGTCTTATTCCTCATGTTATCTCGGGAGCCTCTCTTTCTCTGTGCTCGTTCCTGCGGATTCTTTGGTCTGATGGGCCTTTTCCTTATGCGGTTCCACCACCCCCAGTTCCAATGTCTTTATGTGGTATGTCCTTTTAATGCTTTTATTCATTACTGTACGTTATTCCCCTCTATTTGTGTTCTTTGCTTCTTGTTTTTTTACTGGTTTGCTATCCCTTTTTCAGATCTACTTCTCACCTTTCCTTGTATTTCTACTTTCTTTGCTTTACCTTCTACCACTTATAACACTATATCTCTTCTTGACCTTTTACTTGATCTCAAACATATATTTCTTTCTTTTCTTCTTCCCCCTTTCTTCTTTAGATATTATATTTAAGAGCTGTTACATCGTTTGCATGCTAATTATACTTAGCTTATTTGTTAGATATTTTACATTTATCTCTGTAAGAAATTTGTCTGCTTGCAGTTACCATATAATCCTAGACTTTTTTGCAGTTTACTTTCTTATAGATAGTTCATCTATTATTTTCTATAGACATCTGTGCATATTTCTTTTCATGAATATCTTTTAGAGTTTTAACTTGGAATGTTAAAGGAGTTCCTAATCCTATAAAGAGACAACGCGTGTTAACTCATTTGGCTAGGCTAAACACAGATATTGCCTTTACTCAAGAAACCCACTTGTAAGATACTGAAGCAACCAAACTGAAAAGGGGATGGGTAGGTCACGTTTTTTCTTCTCCAGCCTTAGGTAAGAAAAACGGACTGTCTATATTATGTCATAAACGATATCAGCTTACAGTAGTCCATCAAGAAAATGATCTTGAGGGCCGTTGGGTTATTGTCAAACTACTGATTGATCAAATACCCCTAGTACTATTTAACGTTTATGCACCTGTTAATGTTGATAATGTTTTTTTGAATCACATTTCAGATAAATTGCTTAAGTTTGCTGATGATTATATTATTTTTGGAGGTGACTGTAATCAAATCCTTGATCCCATTTTAGATAAGCATTCCACTGTAAAATTCTTAAACACTAAGATGCATTCCCAATTTACCTCCGCTATACGACGCAAAGCTTTAACTGATGTTTGGAGGCTTTGTAGTCCGGACCTGTTTGAATTTTTTTTTTATTCTCCCCCTCATAATTCACAATCTAGAATACATTATCTTTTCTTCAGTAAATCTTTATCCCAACTTGTCTCTCATGCCCAGATTGGTTCCATTCTAATTTCTGATCATGCTCCTGTTTTTGTTGACTTTGATTTTATGCCCTTTACTCCCCATACAGGCAGATGGCGTTTTAATAATTAATTACTATCAGATCCAAACTTCTCTGTTCAATTTGCCTCTTTTGCTTCTGAATTCTTTTCTTTTAATTCTACTTCAGATTTTTCTCCGGTAATGATTTGGGACTCTTTTAAAGCAGCAGCTAGAGGCTTTATAATAAATTTTGTTTCGCAGAAGAAAAAATCTTTTGAAATCAAACACGCTCAGTTACTGGCCAAAATTAAACACCTTGAATACTCCTACTACTGCTCCAACTCTGAAACCTCATTAAACTTATCAAAGCAAAAATGTCTTTTAACAAATCGTCTATGGAAGCTGCATCCTCTTACCTTTTAAAAAGTAATGCCCGTTACTATGGCGGCCAGAATAAGATGGTCAAACTACTTGCCAACTATTTAAAGATTCGTCGAGAACAAACTAAAATTGATTCCATCCGTGGTAACGCTGGAACTTCCCTCTTTAAAGATGATGATATCTTAAATGAATTTGTCTATTTTTATAAAACTTTGTATACTCTTGAACAACACCCGACTATTGAAGCTCTCTCTCCTTCTTCCAATCAATTCTCCCTCCTCCTCCACATGATACGGATTTTGCCTCACTGGATTCCGAATTTTTTTATCTGAGAATACTCATGCGGTATCTAAATTAAAAAGGGGTAAAGCTCCTGGACCTGACGGTTTTACTATCAAATTTTACGTTCACTTTGCTTCTTTATTACTCCCTCATCTTTTATCCCTTTATCAATATTTTATAAAAGAAGGTTCTTCTTCAGGCTCTTTTCAAGAAGTCGTGATTTGTTTAATCCCTAAAGAAAATAAGGATCCCTCCTTCTGTAAGAACTATCGCCCGATTTCCCTGGTCAATTTAGATTATAAAATGTTTGCAAAAATTTTGGCTCTTCGTATTGATCCCATCTTAGCAAACATCATTGGCCCAGAACAGTCGGGCTTCGTCAAGGGCCGGTTATCATCTGACAATTCCAGAGTCTTCTTTAATAGTCTAAGCAAGGCCTCCTCTCTTGACTATCCCATTGCTGCCATACCATTAGATGCTGAGAAAGCATTTTTTAGAATAGGTTGACAGTTCATGTTCCAAGCTCTTAAGTGGATTGGCTTTCCGGCTAATTTAATCTCCCTGATCTCCCTATTATATTCTAACCCCAGGGCCTCTATATTTGTAAATGGAAAATGTTCTGATTATTTCTCTCTCTCTAGAGGGGTTCAACAAGGTTGTCCTTTATCTCCCCTTCTCTTTATAATAGAATTGGAACCCTTCCTAACGAAAATTCGGTTAGATGAAAACATTTCTGGCTTTAAATTTAACTCCTCTCAGGTCAAATTATCAATCTACGCTGATTACATTCTTCTATATTGCACCAATCCCTCTGTTTCTCTTCCAGCTTTTCTGTCTCAAGTGGATATTTTCTCTCAATTGTCTGGTTATCGTCTCAACTCAGATAAATGCGAAATTCTTCCTTTAAATATTCTTTGCTTAGAACATAATTTAATTTCATCTGGTTTCTATTGGAAAACTTCTAAAATTAAATATTTAGGTCTATGGTTTTCTCCGACTATCCCAGAAACCCTAAAAGAAAATTTTGACAGTCTCTATAAATCCTTATCCACCTCTATTGACCAATGGCATCCGCTGTTTCTCTCCTGGTGGGGTTGCTTAGACTCTATTAAAATGATGCTTTCTCCACTTGTTTTATATCTTTTATCCATGATTCCCGTTCATATTCCTACCTTTTATTTTAAAAAGATTGATTCCATACTAAACAAATTTCTCTGGAAAAATAAATCCCCTCGCTTAGCGCTTAAAGTCCTTAAAGCTGACAAAGTTTCTGGTGGCGTCAAATTCCCTGACTTCATATCAAATCATCATGCCTTTTCGTTGAGACAATCCTCTCATTGGCTAGACCAAGCTGAACATATTTACCCACCTCTTTGGCTGAACATTGAGAAACACTTTATAGCCCCTTTCAACTTCTGTGAATCTTTGGCCTTTACTAATACCATTTCTGCTTTTCGTCCTCCAGTGATTTCTCACACTCGTAAAATATTAGTACCTCGCCTTCCGTCCTCCTATCCTGCTCACACATCATTAGATCAACAACCTATTTGGTATGATAATTTACTTCGTATTAAGGGTCGTACTATTTGCTGGAAAAAATGGAGGCTCACTGGTTTACTTTGGATCTCGCAACTACTATCTAACTCCCTTCCACTCTCTTTTTCCGAACTTCAATCTAAATTCTCTTTACCCTCTTCTTGTAAATCTCAATATAACCTACTTCTTCCGTCCCTTCGCCAATATCTTCTTTCTTTACCTCATAGCCCCACTATTCTTCCAGGACTTCAACTCTCTTCCCTCTCCTCTCTTCTACTACATCGGCCTCTTCGCTCAACAAAAGTCTACTTTTCTCACCTGATAGACCCAAGAAAAATTCTGAATTGGCATGGGAAAAAGATCTTGCTGAGTGTTGGTCTATCCCTTTCTGGAACACACTATGGTTAAAATTTCTCAAAACGTCAAGAGCCGCTAATACCTCCCATACTCTTTATTTTATTTACAATCGCCTACTTTTTACTCCAATGAAACTGTCCTCTTTCTCCACAGACATATCCACATCCTGTTGGTCATGTAACTTTCCCTCAGCAGATCTAAAACACATGCTTTTTGACTGTCCTTCCCTCTCTCGTTTTTGGCCTTTAATCTGGTCCCAAATAAATAAAATCTTCCACACCCACATCCCCTTTTCCGTCTCCAACATTTTTCTAGGTTCCCTTTCTCCCTCTTGGCCACACCCTTCCTCATCGCGCTTATTAATTGACTTGTTACTAGCGAAAGCCATGCACTTGATTACCTTTAACTGGAAACAAGCTGATAAAGTTACTTTCAAAGCCTGGTGGAACACTGTTTGTTTCCATCATAGTTTGGATACACATAATGTTTCTCTCCTATCCTTACGTATCAAGACAGATCTTTGATGGCTTCCCCTATCTTCCTACTTAACAGATCTCACCTCGACTCCTACTACTACTACTACTACTACTACAGTTAACACATCGGATGAAGTTAGGAAACCTCCATAATTTTGTTGTTGTCTCCTCTCCCTTTACCCCAACTGTTTTGCTTTTATGCTATAACTCCTTGTTTCCCTTTTGAATATTGTATCCCATTGAATATATTATTTACTATTTATGCATTTAGTCTTTTTATTTTTAACTTAGACACATGTTTCAGGTAACACTTTTAATTCATAATGCTTTTTATATGAATTCCCCCTCCTTTTCTTTCTTTCTCTTCACCCTTTTCTACTCTTTCTCTTTCCTTCCCCATCCTTTATTAGTTATGGATTATTGCTTCAACATGCAATGTACTTTTCTATTGTAAGTTTTCTGTACATGCTATTTTTTGCTCATATTGTACGTTCTTTTTCTCTCAATAAACCTTAAACTTAAAAAAAAGAAAGTCAATAGCACGTGTTGAGCAGAAAATGCATCCTTTCACTTCATTATCACCTTTTTAATTTAAGACCATGTTGTGCTTGTGAGTGAATCACTCCTTCAAATAAAGGAGTACAGTTACAGAAATACAGATCATTTTTTAATATTACCTAAGGCAATGGAAGTTTTGGAGCTGCCACAAAGATTTTTTTTTTTGCAGAACCTGTATCTTTCAGGAGCAAAATCGTAGATCAGGGTTCTCCGAAGTCACTCAAGGAGGGCTGGATCCATGGCAGAATTTTAGCACAACAGACAGACTGATACAGACATTCACACAGTTTAGTTACTAACCCATGCATTCAATAAGACACGTTTAAACAGACACTTATACAATCAGTCCCCACAACTCATAAAACCTTCATCCAGACACCTATACACCCACTCACTCTTCAATACACCCTGATATATACATATATAAAACATATTTAAACTTTACAGAAACACACAGTCAGTGGATGATGTCATCAGTGATGTCATCACTGATGTCGCTGACCATGCCATGAATGATGTAATATTTGACATCAGGAGCAGTGAATTGCGGGGGCGCAAACTATAGTTAACTGAACTAACTATAACAGTGGAATTTCTATGGTCTTGCACGAGTGAAATGTCCAGCTAACTATAACGCCCCTGAAACCTATGTTTTTTTCCAGTGAATTTCTAAGGATTTTTTAAATGCAAATTTCTAACCATAACATTTGTAAAACCTATGTTTTTTCAGTAAATTTCGTAGGTTTTTTAAATGCTAATTTCCAACTAGAATGTCCCTAAAACCTATAATGTACATTTTAGAAAGACGTGTAAACTTTTTATAGTGAAAAACCAACTGTAAAAGTAGTCTTCCATAACTTATAATTATGGCTCCTTGTTTTCTGGTATTTATTTTGGGGGCATTTCCGTCTGTATTCATCCATATTTTTTTAAATAATTGTATCTGTATTTACCCATATATATTTTGGCTTTTGTGAAAACATTTATCTAAAATTTGTATATTTCCACATTCATTTTTCTGATAAATATGCACTCATGCCTGAAGGACTGACCGTTTTCATTCTTATAAACACACTCAAATGATAAAATATGCACAAACTTGATATTAAAATGTGCATGTTTTCTTTTTTTGAGTATATTTATTGCTGTTTAAGGCTATTTACTAAAATTCTTTCATTGCTTTAACTCTCTTACTTTTAGAACAACAGAGCTATTGGCATGGAAGTCATGATTGACAGCATTTAGAATTGCTCTAAAAATAACCCAATTTCCGTTTTTATCCACATTTTAAAATTGATATAAACAGGAAAATAAAGTTTTCTGTCTGTATTTATCTGTAAAAATCTGTAAAAATGGAAAACAGGGAGTCCTACTTATAACTTAACAATGTTTATAACTCAATTAGCAGTAATTAACATATAAGTGTAGAAAACGGGTGTGACGCAGCATCTATAATACCTGACTTTGAACAACAGCGTTCATAGTTCGATTCCCGGCTCCAGCGGCATGTTAGCCCACCACTATGTCACTGTGGGCAACACCTTGCTTAATCTTCCTGACGCTCCCGAGTGCCGGCACACCTTTCCGGGGTTAGCTGTATGCTTTACAACTGCTGGCCTTTTTTAAATTAAACAGCATAGGGCCAGATGTAGGTAAATCCCATTTACCGATTTTGAAATACCGAATTTTACCGATTCGGTATTTCAAAATCGGTAAATGGGATTGAATTCAAATACCGATTCGGTATTTACCGAATCGGTAAATACCGAATTTGGTGCACTTTGACACCCTCTAGCACCCCCAAAACGGGCATGTGTGCAATGTGGCACACAGACATGCCCTAAGGGCACGTCTGTCTGTCACATGGCACATGGCACATGTGTACATGCACAGATGTGCATGTACACAGGAATCTGTATTTTACCATGGATTTGTATTCCATGGTAAAATACCGATTCTGTAAGCCATGTGCCAATGGAAAATTGGCTACCCACATAGCATTTTCGGTAATTTTACCGAATCGGTAAATATTACCGAATTGGTAAATATTACCAATTCGGTAATTATTACCGAATGGGTACTTATTACCGATTCGGTAATAATAACGATTCGGTAAAATTACCGAATGTGTGCCCCTACATCTCCATAGCCCTTTACCGATCGGAAACAGCCGAAAATCGGTATTTTCGGCCGATTCCGATCGGTAAAGGGCTACCTACATCTGGCCCATAGTGATGACAAATATTAGCATGTATGTTTTATTTGTTCATTTGTGAACAATATTTTTTATGTCTTCTATTTAGATGTTTCTAGTCATGAGAATGGAAATGACACGGTTTGCCAGGTAACAGTTTTTAAGCTGGCCAATGTATGTACCAATATTTGCTATGATCGAAATCAAAACCTTTATGGCTTCACATTTTGTAACTTTTTCCAACACATGCACAAGTTATGTAGTTAAAACGTGAGCATGTGTAAACTGTAAAACGCGACACCTAAATCGGCGGAGCTGCATCTTCCTTCCATTGACTACTTAATAACCAAAAAGTATATAAACCACACCCGTTGTTCGATTAGTTTTGTTTTCGCAAGTTATTTACCCGTGTCCATTCTGTGATGCAGGTTCCCTTTTCTAGCGTTGGATTCTTGTATTGGGGCAGCAAAACATATTCCAGACTTGTAAGTTGTTTGATTATGGCATTCAAGATATTTATAATACGTAGCTATTTGTTAATATTTAAACATTTGTATTTTTTAAAAAAAGTGTTATTGCTTGTTTTTGTTTTTTTTCTGTAACATCAGCAGCTTTTTACGAGAAACAGACAGAATACAGCAGACATTGCTCCTTTCCTGACTCCTTTGAGCTCATATATTGTGACTTTGTATATTATTATATTGACAATGTTCTTCACTTCAGGGGTGTTGGTGACCCGTCGAGGAAAATCCTAAAGATTTATAAGTAACGTCACCAGCTTCTGGTTGTTCGTCTGTTTTCCCCTTGGGATCATATACTGCCAATGTGTATATTATAATATTGTCAGTCATTGTGATCTCAGAAGAGTTCATACCCCGTTGGCGCCAAGAGTAAAGATGTATACGCAACATCATCACCTTTTGGTCTGTTTCCCCTTGGGATCATATATTGTGAATATGTCTATTATAATTTTCACATTCAGGGGGGCGTGGCTTGAGCGCCGATGGCGGAGGTCGCCTAGCATCCCAGCTCCGCGGCCGAGCTCTTATTTATCCTGCTGTTGGGGGGTCCCTGTGACACCTGCACCCCGGGAATAATCCCCAGGCGACCCGGACACCCCCTACTGTGAATAGAGGTCCGTGGCTGCCTCGGGACCGGGAAAGGACGAAAAGAAAGATCTGCGAGGCGGAGCCCGAGATGGCGCCCGCTACTTTTCCGCCGCCTCGGAGCTGAGGACAGCCGGAGACCCAGGGGAAACGGACGCCTCGACACCCCCAACGAACCAAGCGATTCTTCCCCTGCTAGAACAGCACCCTGCGACCTGACCCCTGACGCCCCCGAGGGTGACTGCCGCCACCCGCGGTTGAGAAACGCCGAGGTAGAGCGGAGTGGGGGAGGAGTGAAGAGACCTGGTCGCCTCCGGGCGGAGGCTGCAACAGCGACCCGCGACACTGGCCCCGACGCCCAGCCTGGGGGTGAGCGAGCTGCACCACGGGAGCAGAGAGGGACACTGGAGACCACCCCCGCGACCCCCCAGCGCGCAGGGCCTGAAGCCACTGGCACCACGAGGTGAGGCTGTGGAGCGTCCAATGGGGGAGACAGCGATCGCTGCGGAGAGCCCTGACCGGGGAACATCCACTGGGGCAAAGGAGCTGTGCAGAGAAGAGGAGAACCAAATCGGACGCTGCTGAGGGGGGCCCAGCGAGGCGACCCATCATTCCAGCGCTGACACTGGCCTTGTGGAGGGAGGGGTCGCTACTGAACTCTGTGGGCTGGCCCCATCATAATGCGGCTGCGAAACCTCCCGAAGAGGCCGAGGGACAAGTAAACGATCTGGGGTGCCGTGGTGGCTGGACGGTCCCGGTTCTACTACCACGCTCAGCCGTGCGGAGCTCCTGCCGACCGGCTCTGATCCTGGACTGGCCTACCGATGGACGACCGTCCTGACTGCCGCCTGGAGACCTGCTGGCCTCGGAGGGCCCCTGGGAGCCGCGAAGGAGCGGGCTGAGAAGCGGCGGCGTTTCTGGGGACCGCGCCGCATCGGAGCCGACCCCCGGCTTTCTTGGCCCCGCTACTGCTGTGGCCCAACTGAAGTCCCTGTACACCATGGGAAAACCGAGAGGACCTAAGGGAGGCGCCCAACCCGCATCTGACGTGGAACCGCCGGACAACGAAGAGCGACTACACGTGGAGGGGCAAGGGGGCCCGCAAATTCAGGAACAACTTGATAAAATTCTGCTGGCGAACACTGAGACTAGATCTGCCCTCCGAGAGGACATTGCTCAGGTCGCGACGGGCCTGGGACTGCTCCGAGCGGATCATGGCTAGCTCTCCGACAGAGTGAAAGAGGTTGAGGGATCGGTGCGACAACTAGAACCAGCGCAGAAAGCCTTGGATGCAACGATGAAGGACGCTCTAACCCGCATAGAAACACTGGAGAAGCGGGCGGAGGACGCGGAAGGGCGCAATAGGAGAAATAACATTCGGATCGTTGGCCTTCCGGAAAAAAGGTGGAGACATGGTGCTGTTCCTTGAAAATTGGCTGCGGACGATGGTGGCACCGGATGGGTTATCCCCTTTCTACACATTGGAACGTGCGCACGGAGTGCCGGCCGAACCGCCGCTACAGGGCCGACCGCCCCGCCCGGTGGTGACGCGGCTGCTCCATTTTCGCGACAGGGACTTCCTGTTGCAGACGGCCAGACAGAATGGTCCTTATCAGGTGGACAACAGCCAAGTGAATATTTTCCCGGACTATACCTATGAGACACAGAGACGTCGGTCCTCCTTCCTGGCCGTCAAGCGGGAACTACGAGCCGAGGGCATCCAGTACTCCCTGCTGTTCCCGGCGCGCCTCTGCATCATCGTGGACGACTCCACCAATTTCTTTGATACCCCGGACGATGTGTGCAACTGGCTTGAACTATACAGGGCGGGCACAGATGGATTTGGAACCTCCTCTCAATCCACGAGGGGGGACACTCTGCAACGGAAACATAAGAGGTTCAGACACCGCAGGGGCAGGACCACCCGCCCCTCCACAGTAGAGACTGCGGCGGAACGGCGAGATGCGCTAGAGATGGTCTCATCCATATCTGGTCCTCAGGACGACCATGGAACTGCTCAATCGGAACCTGGAGAGAGTGGAGGCCACTCGGACACAGAGGGCTCTGAAATAGACAGTGTGAAGCTCCCGGAGGTCACCCCTGGGACAGCCCAAGGTCTGCTTGATGAACAATGAAGCTATCGGGTGAGCCGGTGCTGGTTGCGGGGTTGCGGGAGGGGGATGAAACGTGGGGAGAACAGGGCTCCTCAAGGGGAATTGTTTGAGCACTGATTTTGGAAGGAATCGCAGGTACTCTCTTGATAGACCTTGATACCATTGAGCTCGGCCGGTCTGCGGCTTGCAGTGGGACCCCGCATCGTTGCTCGGCCCCCACGTTGCCCTTAAGGCATGCCTACGGTGGCTACCGTTAGGTTAATAGGAGGGGAGGATATAGAGAATACAGTTTGGATGGGGACTAGATGGCACTATTTTGAACCTGTTCTGGGGGGGTTGGGCAGGGGCTCCTGTTTGCAAGTTGTTTCACAGTTGTTAAGGGGGGAACTCGTCATCGGTATAGTTTTCAGTGGGTACTTTCCCATAGCTGTAAGGGGCTCAGAGGGACAGGGAGACGCGGTATGGGACAATGGCTGACCTATCAAATCTGAAATGTGTTACTTGGAATGTACGGGGACTGCACACCATGTCCAGACGGCACAAGGTCCATGCTTATCTAGTGCGCAGAGGAGTACAGATCGCGCTGCTACAGGAGACACATCTCACCAAATCTGAGGGAATAGCGCTACAGCGTAGATGGCGAGGACAGGTATACTGCACCACCTGCTCAGCTTACGCAAGAGGAGCACTAATATGGATAAAGGCAGGGGTACCCCTGCAGGTAGTTAACCACACTGTAGACCCAGAGGGGAGATATGTCGCATTAGCAGGGAAATTGGGGGGAAGGGATTTAAATATTTGCTGTATTTATGCGCCTAACGTGGACCAAATCGCCTTTCTAAATGGGCTGTCGGGCTCTTTGGCCCGTTACCTCTCAGGACCCATCCTGCTACGGGGCGACTTTAACTCGGTGCTAGACGTTGGCCTAGATAGATCTCATCCTCCCCTTCCAGACTCCCCGACGCATCGGATAGCCAAGGGTAGATTAAATTGGCAGACTAGGTGGGGACTGACGGACATCTGGCGGGCGCACCACCCGCACACTCGGGACTACTCCCACTTTTCGGGCATGCACGAATTACATGTGCGACTAGACAGCCTATTAGGGTCGGGAGAGGTAGCCGCTTCGGCTATGCCATCTGAATACCTGACGAGGACAATCTCCGATCATAACCCATTACTGATTGACCTCTGGTGGCGCCAGTGTGCGCCGCATGTACCTACCTGGAAACTGCGGCCTGAGCTGCTGGAGGACCAGGTGTTCCGAGGGAACCTGGAGGACAAGATCACGGGATACTTTGAGGTTAACGAGGGTACGACTGCAGAGAGGGCCACGGAATGGGACGCCTTTAAGGTCGTGATTAGAGGTTATTGTATCACGCAAAAAGTTGGAGTGCGCCGAGTGCTCCTGGAGGACCTGGCCAAAGCTGATCGAGCCCTCCGGGTACTGGAACTTTCACACCCTGGCCGCCTAGAACTACAACAACAGACCCTTGCGGCAAAGGAGGCGGTGGCTTTGGAGGTTGAGCGCCTACGCAGTTATGACCACAAAGCTTACCTGACAAGATCATTGGCGGAGGGTAACAAATCGAGTGCCCTGCTGGCTTGGCTTGCTAACCCTACGAGACGGACCTCGCCCATTGTGGCAATGAGGACAGCAGGGAATGAGGAGGTCTATACTCAACCCGAAATCCTTAATTGCTTCTGGAGTTACTACGAGAGGCTATATCGCAGTCGGTTGCCACCGGACACTTCCACGGCAGACACCTTCCTGAGGGATCTGCCGATCCCCACGCTGGAGGTGGACCAGGCGAAAGACCTAGGACGTGAGGTGGAGGTGGGTGAGATCAGAAGCGCGATAAAAACATGGCACGTAATAAAACACCGGGCCTTGACGGACTACCTGTGGAGTTTTACTCCACATACATGGATATCCTGGCCCCCAAACTCCTTGGAGTCTACAAAGAGGCGAAGGCCTTGGGATGACTACCGGGCTCGATGCGCGAGGCCCTGGTGGTTCCTTTACTTAAACCAGATCGAGAGGGAGTGGAACCAGCATCCTATAGACCGCTCTCAATGCTCACAGTCGACTATAAGATCTTGAGCAGCATACTGGCCGCACGTTTGCTAAAACACATGAGCTCTCTGGTGCATACCGACCAGGCGGGCTTTATCCCCAAACGCAACACCACGATGAACATCCGACGCCTATTTAGACTCCTGGAGGGTGATGACACGGATGCTCCCTATCCTATGATCCTCTCGATAGACCTGGAGAAAGCCTTTGACAGTCTGGAATGGAGGTATCTTCACAGGGTCCTTGAGAGGTTTGGTCTGGGTGAGGGATTCCTGAGATGGACCACGGTGTTGTACGCCTCGGCGGTGGCTAGGGTGAAATCGGGTCCGCTGATATCCCAGCAATACCCAGTGTAACGGGGCACGAGACAAGGCTGCTCGCTATCCCCGCTGCTATTCGCCCTAGCGGTGGAGCCGCTGGCTATCTCGATCCGTACGGGGGCCCACTACAGGGGGCTGCAATCTCCAACGGGCTACCAACACATCTCCCTTTATGCTGACGACCTACTGCTTTTCCTCGAAGACACTGGAACGGCCTTAACCGGGGCAGATGCAGTGCTCACGACTTTTGGTGAGGTGTCGGGACTCCGGGTGAATTGGGCTAAGACCTGCTTATTTCCGATCCACAGTGGTTGCCCCCGGCCGGACAGTCACAGAGAGATTAGATGGGAGCCTGCTTATTTTAAGTACCTGGGGGTGTATGTTTACCATCGCCCTGTTGACATACTGGAGGGTAACGTCTCCAGGGGCATCCGGGCGCTCAAGGGTAGTATGTCCTTTTGGTCCACCCTCCCCTCGGTGGCAGGGCGAATAGCACTGTTAAAGATGGTGGCACTGCCCCGCCTATTGTACTACTTCCGGACACTCCCGATATGGATCCCCAGATCCGTCTTCCAGAGCCTGGACTCTATGATAGTGTCGTTCCTGTGGGGCTCAGGCCGCCGCAGAGTAGCGCTTAGGACCTTGATGAGGCCGAGAGCGGAGGGGGGATTAGCAGCGCCTGACTTCGAGAAGTACTACTTGGCGGCCCAGCTACAGTTCTACACCCAGGAGGTGGCCCGGGAGTTTCGTGGCCCGGAGGAGTCCCGGGGCAGTGGCATACCCAGACATGTGTTATCGTTTATTGCGATGCAACAGAAGCTCGAGGTGAGAGATCTCACGCAGGAGGAAAATACCATACGTTCATGCTGGAACCGAGTGCACCGCGAACTGGGCAGACCGAGACCCTATGCCCCGGAGATTCCTCTGGGAATGCTCACTGCATTGGCCCACGGCGGAGATTGGTCTTGGCTGGGTGTTTGGGAAGAAATGGGTGTGCAGACCATAGGCGACCTCTACGAGGATGGAGCACTACTGCCCTTCCAGGAGCTTCTGGATCGCTACGACATCCCTCGAGGTGACTTTTTGCTTCACGCGGCGGTCACAAGGGCACTCCAAGCACACTGGAGAACTGGACACGAGGAACCACAGATATCGGTGACATGTCAGTATACCATGATGTCTGCGGGGACTATCAAAGCAGTGTCGTGCTTATACTCTAGAATGATCGATGAGGGATTGACCCCCCTAACGGTTCTTAAAACCCGATGGGAGGCGGATATAGGGAAGGATATTCCAGAGTCCACATAGCCCCAGCTACTGCAGCGGGCATGGAAGGGAACGCGGAGCGCCCGGTTTCAACTGGTCCACTTCTATATATTGCATAGAGCCTACCTGACCCCGGAGAAGTTACAGAAATATTTCGACCTGGAGACAGCAGATTGTCCTAGATGCAGGACAGCCAGGGCGGACCTTTTCCACATGCTGTGGTCCTGTCCTATGCTGACCCCCTTTTGGTTGATTGTAGGAGACACACTGACCGAGGTGACTGGAAGATCGTTGCAGATAGATGCGGCGGTAGGGTTACTACACTGGTTTCCACACACCCCTAAAAACAAAATTACTAGTAAATTTATCGATTTGGGATTACTTCTGGCCAAACGGGAAATCACCAGAAACTGGAAGGCGCGAGTTGGTCCAACGGGCACTAAATGGCGCAATGAACTTCTCAAGTGGGCGGGGAGTGAAAGCACATTGAGATTCCAACAGGGGAGACGGCGACGAGATGAGCGAGCCTTAGAGGCGGCACAGGCTTGGGAAACGGTAGTGCAGGCCCTGCGCGACCATGACACACATACTGATTCAGACGATACAGATGGGGGACAGCCTGGCTCCCAACAACATGCTATTGCTGGAGTGCACCCAACATAGAGAAACACGGCTTGCATCGCACGACATGCAACCACGAGATAATCTACCGATGACGAGTGGGGTGGGGGGTGGGGGATAGAGGAGGAGAAGCGACATTCGCCTCCATCAAACATTAGAGTTCCGAACCATGATGAAAGACACTTTATTCCTCTGGGGGGGGCAAGGCGGTAGGAGGGAGGGGGGATATGTTTGGTTGGGGTGTTTGGAAAAGCAGAAGAGATTTATTCTACCACCTGGGATAACCGGCGAGAGCAAGGAGAAATACACAACAGAAAAATGGCACACGCCGCCCGACCCCTGGGTTGTAGGCTGAATGGCTGTGTATAGAAGTCATATTATTGTCACCAGCACGAATCCAGATTACACTTCAGGTGCCAATGTTGTACTAATACTTGTTTCCTGCAATAAAAATATATTTACAAAAAAAAAAAAATAATAATTTTCACATTCATTATGATCTCAGAGGAGGTTATGACCCATCGCCACGAAAATTATTCATTTTGAACTCCCGCAGAAAACAAGCTCTAAAATATTCACTGCCCAAAAGTATTTCGTTATTCATCTTTTTTTGTATTCATAACTTTATTTTCTTTTCTTTTTTGTGTAACAACAGTGTCACTTTTTCTATTGTAATAAAGTGTCATATTGTTACAGAAGAGGAATTGGAAATTTGTCGGCGCCATCTGAAATACAGCTTACTACCCTTTATAACTTACTTGATCAGATATTTTTTCAGTGAGCATATTTTACAAAATTGCTGTCTAAAATATTATAGCTTTCATACATACTTTCTTACTTTAAACATTTGATAAACCCTGCATTTCTAAATGTTATTTTCTAATTTCTATTTTTCTCAGTTTCAGTTCCTATACACTTTCTCCCTATTGAATATATATTACTAGTACTGTATATTATAATAGTACTGTTCTATATATTCTTTAAAGAGTACATGATTTGTTAGCTGAACAGTGTGCAACCTCTAAGCACTACAACAGAACGTTACCGAATTCTACAGAATACAAATTTAAAAAAAAGATAATGCCTACATTTCTATGTAATATGAAGTCATTTGTATTTAACTGTTTATTACTTGTTCTCCTGACCTCAGATGATGTAGTGTGGGAGTGTTTCTCGTAGAACTTCTTTTCTACTTTATCTAAAAGTAATACATGCCCTTTTAGAATATCAACAATATGGGGCAACACTTTTACAAACTATACCAGAAAAAAGGAGGGTGTGGCCAATCTTAAGTGATATTTTATGAAATTCCATTTTTATTTGTCACCCCTTTGATTTATACAGTGCCAGTTTCCGAAGAAAGATTATCTGTAATTGCTCAATAAAAACTATTTGAAACCTAAACTGAAATTTTTGAGGTGCAACCACACCACCCCGTCAGACACGTAAACACCACATTATCAGTAAATAGTGCTCCTGAGAAGTATCCCACCGCAAACTTGATAAAAAGAAGACAGCAAGACACTCTGTTATTTTTCCGCTGTGATTTGAACACCCACGGCAATCCCTGTCTACCACCTTGTGATCACTGTTCAGAGTTCATAGTGTTCCTACCCTCCTCTCTACTACATTGTATCCCCGTACCCATTTAAAGTGCATCACAAAATGGCTGACAACAGCGAACCATTCCCACCCAATAAGGAACAAACTTGTACTCGGAACACTTTAGCCAATAAAATGTCCAGGTTGTTCCGCAGAGGAGGAGGGAATGGCTGCCAACACCTATACTTTTAATCCTTCACAGCCAATGAACATTAAGCTTGGGAAGGTCCCGCTTGGAACACGTTACCAAATGAGATGTCCCTAATACTACATGGAGGGGGAAGGAATCTCTGACAACACTTCTACTTTCAATGTTTTACAGCTAATCAACATTAAGCTTGGGAACGTTCTCCTTGGAACACGTCAGCCAATCAGATGTCCCTCCTACTCCGCGGAGTGGAAGTTAATGGCTGGCAACAATTCTCCTTTCAAAATAGTTCGCAACCAATCAACATTAAGCTCGGGAAGCTCCTCCGTAGAACACATCAGCCAATCAGATGTCCCTCCTACTCATCAGAGGAGAAAGGAATAGCTAGCAACACTTCTCCTTTCAATGATTTGCAACCAATGAACATTAAGCTCTGGAAGGTTCTCCTTAGAATATGTGAGCCAATCAGATGTCCTTGCTACTCTTTGTAGGGGAAGTGAATGGCTGGAAAAACTTCTACTTGCAATGGTTTGCAGCCAATGAACATTAAGCTTGTTGTTGGAACACCTCAGCCAATTTAATGTTAATTTTGTTCCGTGCACAGATAGAGAACACGTCCTCCCACATATGATTACATTTCCTGTAACAAAGTGACACTATCCCTATTAAAAGTGAATACTGCATTATAAGTAAACATTTTTCCGCACTATATTAAAGGAAGGCTGCAATACGGAGCATTGTTGCTTTCCTGATATAATTTCCACAGCCTACTGAATCCCCCTCCCAACATGAGTGAAGCCCCGCCGGCTGCGGGGACCCCAGCGGGCACCCCAATTATAATTTTTTAAGAAATGCCCCTGGAACCTACCCCACCCAGGGGCCTCATTAAAATAAAATGCGGGAACTGGCAACCCCAGCGCAAATTGTACCGAAATTATTATTTTTGTAAGTGCTTTTTTTAGCCCTAGGGGGGAACCCCTGAGCAAGCCTAGGGGGTCAGGGTGTTTCTATCCTGCCCCCTTCTCTTGTTTTATATATTTATTTCTCTGTTTTCTGGTGACTCGCTATTACCGAGTCACAAGATGGCTGCCAACACTTTCTGGGTGGAGTGTTGGCAGCCAATCACAGTGAAGTTCGTGCTCGCGACTTAGGCACCGCCCAGATATTGAAACTATTATTTTTCTAATTTCTCAGAAACTACTGAACGGATATACTCCATTTGAAGAAAAGGTTGTTTCTTGATCCAAGTACTACCTTTTTGCCAAATTTGGGGTAATTCTGTTCAGCAGTTTCGGCTGTCGCCTTGCCCAAAGTTTAAAATGGGAAATTGAGTTTTTTTACTCATATTCTTTGATTTTCTCAGAAACTACTGAACGGATTTAAACCATGTAAGAAAATGGTCACTTTCTGAACCAAGCTCTACCTTTTTGTCAAATTTAGGGCAATTCCGGTCAGCAGTTTGGGCTGGAGCCCGTTGCTAAATTTTCTATGGAAATTAATATGGGGAAAACACACTTTTTTCTCAGCTCCCGCTTGACGAATCACCCCCAAACGTTCAAGGTAGGAGTTGACCTGAATGGACTTTTTTCGTGAAGATTCGTCAAATCAAAAAATGCTTTTCCAATGGAAACTAGTTACCAACTATAACTACCTACTGGTGACCGCCAGTAGGTAATTTTTATCTCTCTCTCTCTATATATATATATATATATATTACCTACTGGCGGTCGCCAGTAGGTAGTTATAGTTAGGATTTTTTTCAATGTTAAATCTGAAAATTCTATTTGGAATAACTTTGGCGCCGGTTGACGAATCTGCCTGAAAATTTCCTCAAAATGGCCTCGCGGCGTTCCGGTCCTACCCTGAAAGTTTGGGGGGGATTCGTCAAGCGGGGGCCGAGATAAAAGGGGGGTCCCAAAACGCGTTTTCCCCATGTTAATTTCCATAGGGCGGTCGATTTCACTTTTAGCCCGAACGGCTGAATGGATTTCCACCAAACTTGGCAAAATTGTAGGGACTGGTAGCCCGATGTGCCTTTGCTATGTCTCAAGATATGTGCTCCAGTGGATTTTGAGTAATTAAGGTTCAAAAAAATATATATATCTATAGCCGCGCTCCGGTACGCGCACCGGTACGCGCACCGGGCGCTTACCGCGACTTGCGCGCAGAAAGCTGATTGGCTCTGGGATGTCTGTAAACATTCTAAACAGTCCGGAGCGGCCGCCATCTTGTGTCTCGGTAGGATCGAGACACGAGAGGTGGCCAAAACAAAGAGGGAAATGACCATAAGGGGGCAGAGTAGACCCCCCTTGACCCCCTAGGTTTGATGTGGGGGCCATAAAAGGGCCCCGCGGAGCAAAAAAAAAATAAAAAAAAAATTTGGTTTTCGCGGGGTGAGCGCCCGGTACGCGCACCGGTACGCGCACCGGTACGCGCACCGGTAAGCGTACCGGGGAGTGTACCATGGGGAAAAAGAATGACAGTTTTAAAAGTAGCTGTTTAAAAAAAAAAATGTTTTGTTGTTTTTTTTTATACATACACATACATATATATATAAATGCATATGCATATATATATATGCATATATGTGTATATGTGTGCGTGTAGAGAGAGGTAGAGAGGTAGAGGTGTAGAGGTAGAGAGGTAGAGAGGTAGCGGTAGAGAGGTAGAGAGGTAGAGATTAGTAGAGAGAGAAGAAGAGAGAGGTAGAGAGGTAGAGAGTAGAGAGTGAGTAATAGAGAGTAGAGAGTGAGTAGTAGAGAGTAGTAGAGAGCAGTAGAGAGAGTAGCAGAGAGTGAGTAGTAGAGAGTAGTAGAGTGAATAGTAGAGTGAGTAGTAGAGAGTAGTAGAGAGTGAGTAGTAGAGAGTGAGTAGTAGACAGTAGTAGAGAGTAAGTAGTAGAGTGAGTAGTAGAGAGCAGTAGAAAGTGAGTAGTAGAGAGTAGTAAAGAGTGAGTAGTAGAGAGTGAGTAGTAGAGAGTGAGTAGTAGAGAGTAGTAGAGAATGAGTAGCAGAGAGAATAGTAGTGAGTAGTAGAGAGTGAGTAGTAGAGTGAGTAGTAGAGACTAGTAGAGAGAGAGTAGTAGAGAGTGAGTAGTAGACAGTAGTAGAGAGTGAGAAGTAGAGAGTGAGTAGTAGAGAGTAGTAGTGAGTAGTAAAGAGTGAGTAGTAGAGAGAGTAGTAGAGAGTGAGTAGTAGAGAGTAGTAGATAGTGAGTAGTAGGGAGTAGTGAGTAGCGAGTAGTAGGGAGTGAGTAGTAGAGAGAGAGTAGTAGAGTAGTAGAGAATGAGTAGTAGACAGTGAGTATTTGAGAGTAGTGGAGTAGGAGAGAGTAAGTAGTAGAGAGTAGTGGAGAATATTCCAAAGTTTGGCACAGCACCACTTTCACAATGAGTCCAATCAAATCATATCACTTAGAGTCCTTATTGAAGCGCTGAATCTTGGTGTATATTCAAATGCTTTTATTTTCCTTAAGTTTATGTACCACAGCCAGCCGAAAGGTTTCGTTCTGAACAACAGAACTTCTTCAGGGCATTCTTATTTCCTTCAAGTTATGTCGGTATCCAGTTGTCATATAACTAGATATTTCTTCCAAATGTTAGACGAGACATAAGTATATTCTTATTCAAAGTGACTAGGTATCAATTTTACCCACACAATTCGGGCAGACTTGAGTAATTTATAGCATCCTCAAAGTCAGTCTTTCAAAAATTCCAAAGTATAGGACATGATAATCCAAATCCAAATGTTTCTCAAGAAAAGTAATTTACAATCGTTCGGAATATCGGTGTTTGGGCAGATATGATCCAGGGACCCCCAGTATGCAAGGGGAATTAGTCCCCCCTCTACAAACGCGCCAGTGGCCTGCATTGCAGAGAGGTGTAACAAGGGTGTGGCCTCATTACACTTCTCTGCAATGCAGCTCCCTCGCGCATACTGGAGGCTCCTGGTGGACCAGTTGACCCCAGGGACCCCCAGTATGCAAGGGGAATTAGTTCCCCCTCTGCAAACGCGGCAGTGGGCTGCGTTGCAGAGAGGTGTAACAAGGGGCATAGTCTCATTACACCTCTGCAATGCAGCCCCTGGCGCATACTGGAGGTTCCAGGTGGGCTAATTGGCCCCCAGGGGCCCCCAGTATGCAAGGGGAATTAGTTCCCCCTCTTCAAACATGCACGGGGGCTGCGTTGCAGAGAGGTGTAAAAAGGGTTGTGGCTTCATTACACCTCTCTGCAATGCAGTCCCCTGGCGCATACTGGAGATTCCTGGTGGGCTTTCAGGTCTTATATAGTTAGGAATTAGCATTAAAAAAACCTTTGAAATTCACTGAAAAAACCATAGGTTTCACACCAGTTATAGTTAGGAATTAGCTTTTAAAAAACCTTTGAAATTCACTGAAAAAAACATAGGTTTCACACCAGTTATAGTTAGGAATTAGCATTTAAAAAACCTATTAAATTCACTGACAAAACCATAGATTTCACACCATTTATAGTTAGCTGGAAATTTTACTGACATAAAACCATTGAAATTCCCACGTTATAGTTAGTTGGACTCACTATAACTTGCGCGCCTGTAATGCACTGCTGATGACGTCACATATTACATCACTCATGACATGGTCAGTGACATCACTCATGACATCACTGATGACACCATCCTTGTGACAGAGTGACAGACCTAATTTCAGTGTAATGTAACGCTTGAAACACATATTCAAAAATAGAAACAAACATTTTCAAAAAAATGGAGATACCCAAACCAGTAACAACAACCAATTCAGTAATTCCACCATCTATATACACATCCACTCATTCACCAACAGTTCTATATAGTCACTCATATATATACTCACTCATCATATGTAGTGATACACCTATACATCCTGTTACACATCAGCAGTCATCCAAAAGTTACTCACACACATACTCACACATGCAAATAAACTATTGAACATCCATTTATTTGCATATACATTTATACACACACTACCACCTTACTTCTAAGGAAACTTACCCATACTTACTCTCTTAAACAATCACTTATAGAAACACATACTTATTTAAACAGGAACTCCTACAATCTCTCACTATATATACTATACTCACTTATATACATCAATACTCACATATACTAGATTAAAACATATGTCGTTACTAATGAAGACACTAGTGAGACAGTCATTCACTCACTAACACACACATATACACACTCATCCACCCATACAGTCCTGCACATATGCTGTCTTCAAAACACATACAAACAGTGAGTCAGTCACCAACCCCTGCAGCCACTTATACACAAAGAGAAACACTGATACAAACATTTAAATATTTAAACAATACTCGCTAATATATGTATTCACTAAGATACACGTAATAAGCCAGTTACCCAACCAATTTTTTTTAAAAAAAACATCCATTTACACACTTATTTAAACATTTATTCTTCCATCGACCTTTACAAATACATATATAAAACAAATTTATTTTTCAGAAAGACACACATTCACTGGATGGTGTCATCAGTGATGTCATGAGTGATGTCACTGACCATGTCATGAGTGATGTAATATGTGACGTCATCAGCAGTGCATTACAGGCGCGCAAGTTATAGTGAGTCCAACTAACTATAACGTGGGAATATATATATATATGAAGCTCCAACTTATCACCAGCAACCATCGCCAAGCAAACAGGTACACAGACTTCAATTTAATTACCAAAGCCAGTCTTCTCTTTTCAGAAATGATTTATTTCATTTGCATAGTGGTGGTGCTAGTCATCAGACGCGTTTCGGACTGGCGTCCTTGCTCACTGATGAGGGGATAATGGAGAAGCCATGTTTTTAAAGGGGAGTAACACATTTCAAAACTCGCGTCTTTACAAAGAATGGTCGACATATACAAAGGACTACAAAATCAAGTCTCTTACATCTCGTATTTCTACGGTCGCCATATTGATCTAGCATGAGGCGGTCATTTCATGTGCATCACTGCATTCCCATCAATATTAGTTAGTGGAATTAATCCATTTGCATTACAGTGAGTATCAAGTGGCATCTTAGTTGCATAATGCACGATATTTACAAGAAGACAAATTTACATGTTCAAACGAAAAAATCTTTGATTTCAAAATCACAGTTCTAATACTAAAAAAGTGCACTAATATGTCTGTTCAAATACAGAGTTATTTGTTAATATTCTGATGTTTGTTCAATATTCCATGAGACCATGTACACAGAATTTCATAACGTAAGACACTACATTGCTCCTTGCAATTTCATCAATACAAATTGTGCCACTTGCAAAATACTAATATGTAAAATTTCGGTTAGGTTAGTATTTATCTGTACAAATACAGAATGTCACTGACGATGTCATGAGTGATGTAATATGTGAGGTCATCAGCAATGCATTGCAGGCGCGCTTGTTATAGTGAGTCCGACTAACTATAACGTTGGAATATCTATGGTTTTATGTCAGTAAAATTTCCAGCTAACTATAACTGGTGTGAAACCTATGTTTTTTTCAGTGAATTTAATAGGTTTTTTAAATGCTAATTCCTAACTATAACTGGTGTGAAACCTATGGTTTTTTCAGTGAATATATATATATATATCTATCTATATATATATATATTTTGAAGCTTCGGATCCACCAAAATGTGCGGACAGCACTCCAGAACGGGTGCGGTTATGACCTGGCAGCAGAACCACAAATAAACTCAGCTCAGACTTCCCCTTCACGGAAAAGAAGGCACCGTACTCACAGGTTTGAATTTCATCTGTTTATTCACAAATTACTTCATTTGTGAATAAACAGATGAAATTCAAAAAAGTGAGAGTGCAGTGCCTCCTTTTCCGTGGAAGGGAAGTCGGAGCTGCATATAGAAAGATCTATATATGATATATATATATATATATATATATATATATATATATATATATATTACCTACTGGCGGTCGCCAGTAGGTAGTTATAGTTAGGATAATTTTCAATGTTAAATCTCAACATTCTATTTTGAATAACTTTGGCGCCGGTTGACGAATCTGCCTGAAATTTTCAGGAAAATGGTCTCATGGCGGTCCGGTCCTTCCCTGAAAGTTTGGGGGGGATTCGTCAAGCGGGGGCCGAGATAAAAGGGGGGTCCCAAAACGCGTTTTCCCCATGTTAATTTCCATAGGGCGGTCGATTTCACTTTTAGCCCGAACGGCTGAATGGATTTCCACCAAACTTGGCAAAATTGTAGGGACTGGTAGCCCGATGTGCCTTTGCTATGTCTCAAGATATGTGCTCCAGTGGATTTTGAGTAATTAAGGTTCAAAAAAATATATATATCTATAGCAGCGCTCCGGTAAGCGCACCGGTACGCGCACCGGGCGCGTCACGCGACTTGCGCGGAGAAAGCTGATTGGCTCTGGGGTGTCTGTAAACATTCTAAACAGTCCGGAGCGGCCGCCATCTTGTGTCTCGGTAGGATCGAGACACAAGAGGTGGCCAAAACAAAGGGGGAAATGACCATAAGGGGGCAGAGTAGACCCCCCTTGACCCCCTAGGTTTGATGTGGGGGCCATAAAAGGGCCCCACGGGGCAAAAAAAAAATAAAAATTTTTTTTTATTTTCGCGGGGTGAGCGCCCGGTACGCGCACCGGTAAGCGTACCGGGGAGTGTACCATGGGGAAAAAGAATGACAGTTTTAAAAGTAGCTGATTAGAAAAAAAAATGTTTAGTTGTTTTTTTATATATACACATACATATATATAAATGCATATGCACATATATATATGCATATATGTCTATATGTGTGCGTGTAGAGAGAGGTAGAGAGGTAGAGGTGTAGAGGTAGAGAGGAAGAGAGGTAGAGAGTAGAGAGTGAGTAATAGAGAGTAGAGAGTGAGTAGTAGAGAGTAGTAGAGAGCAGTAGAGAGAGTAGCAGAGTGAGTAGTAGAGAGTAGTAGAGTGAATAGTAGAGTGAGTAGTAGAGAGTAGTAGAGAGTGAGTAGTAGAGACTGAGTAGTAGAGAGTAGTAGAGAGTAAGTAGTAGAGTGAGTAGTAGAGAGCAGTAGAGAGTGAGTAGTAGAGAGTGGGAGAGAGTAAGTAGTAGAGAGTAGTGGAGAATATTCCAAAGTTTGGCACAGCACCACTTTCACAATGAGTCCAATCAAATCATATCACTTAGAGTACTTATTGAAGCGCTGAATCTTGGTGTATATTCAAATGCTTTTATTTTCCTTAAGTTTATGTACCACAGCCAGCCGAAACGTTTCGTTCTGTACAACAGAACTTCTTCAGGGCGTTCTTATTTCCTTCAAGTTATGTCGGTATCCCGTTGTCATATAACTAGATATTTCTTCCAAATGTTAGACGAGACATAAGTATATTCTTATTAAAAGTGACTAGGTATCAATTTTACCCACACAATTCGGGCAGACTTGAGTAATTTATAGCATCCTCAAAGTCAGTCTTTCAAAAATTCCAAAGTATAGGACATGATAATCCAAATCCAAATGTTTCTCAAGAAAAGTCATTTACAATCGTTCGGAATATCGGTGTTTGGGCAGATATGATCCAGGGACCCCCAGTATGCAAGGGGAATTAGTCCCCCCTCTGCAAAGGCGCCAGTGGCCTGCATTGCAGAGAGGTGTAACAAGGGTGTGGCCTCATTACACTTCTCTGCAATGCAGCTCCCTCGCGCATACTGGAGGCTCCTGGTGGACTAGTTGACCCCAGGGACCCCCAGTATGCAAGGGGAATTAGTTCCCCCTCTGCAAACGCGGCAGTGGGCTGCGTTGCAGAGAGGTGTAACAAGGGGCATAGTCTCATTACACCTCTGCAATGCAGCCCCTGGCGCATACTGGAGGTTCCAGGTGGGCTAATAGGCCCCCAGGGGCCCCCAGTATGCAAGGGGAATTAGTTTCCCCTCTTCAAACATGCACGGGGGCTGCGTTGCAGAGAGGTGTAAAAAGGGTTGTGGCTTCATTACACCTCTCTGCAATGCAGTCCCCTGGCGCATACTGGAGATTCCTGGTGGGCTTTCAGGTCTTATATAGTTAGGAATTAGCATTAAAAAAACCTTTGAAATTCACTGAAAAAACCACAGGTTTCACACCAGTTATAGTTAGGAATTAGCATTTAAAAAACCTTTGAAATTCACTGAAAAAACCATAGGTTTCACACCAGTTATAGTTAGGAATTAGCATTTAAAAAACCTATTAAATTCACTGACAAAACCAGTTATAGTTAGCTGGAAATTTTACTGATATAAAACCAATGAAATTCCACGTTATAGTTAGTTGGACTCACTATAACTTGCGCGTGCAATGCACTGCTGATGACGTCACATATTACATCACTCATGACATGGTCAGTGACATCACTCATGACATCACTGATGACACCATCCTTGTGACATAGTGACAGACCTCCTTTCACTGTAATGTAACCCTTGAAACACATATTCAAAAATAGAAACTGAAATTTAAAAAAAAATGGAGATACCCATATCAGTTACAACAAGCAATTCAGTAATTCCACCATCTATATGCACATCCAGTCATTCACCAACAGTTCTATATAGTCACTCATACATATACTCACTTATCATATGAAGTGATACACCTATACATCCTGTTACACACCGACAGTCATCCAAAAGTTACTCACACACATACTCACACGTGCAAATAAACTATTGAACATCCATTTATTTGAATATAGAGTTATACACACACTTCCACCTTACTTGTATTGAAAATTACACATATTTATTCTCTTAAAAAATCACTTATAGAAACACATACTTATTTAAACAGGAACTCTTACAATCTCTTACTCTCACATATACTCACTTATATACATCAATATTCACATATACTAGATTAAAACATATGTAGTTACTGATAAAGACACTAGTGAGACAGTCATTCACTCACTAACAAACACATATACACACTCATCCATCCATACAGTCCTGCACATATGCTGTCTTCAAAACACATACAAACAGCGAGTCAGTCACTCATGCATCTATGTGCTAAGTAATACCCCCACCAAACCATATAGACACTCATACTGATACTAAGAGAAACATCTAATAACCCATATACATACGCATGTAGCTACTTACCAACACATGTAGCCACTTATACACAAAGTGAAACAATAATATATATATTTAAATATTTAAACATTACTCACTAATATTTATTTTTCAGAAAGACACATATTCACTGGATGGTGTCATCAGTGATGTCATGAGTGATGTCACTGACCATGTCATGAGTGATGTAATATGTGACGTCATCAGCAGTGCATTGCACGCGCAAGTTATAGTGAGTCCAACTAACTATAACGTGGAATTTCATTGGTTTTATATCAGTAAAATTTCCAGCTAACTATAACTGGTTTTGTCAGTGAATTTAATAGGTTTTTTAAATGCTAATTCCTAACTATAACTGGTGTGAAACCTATGGTTTTTTCAGTGAATTTCAAAGGTTTTTTAA
Source organism: Lissotriton vulgaris (assembly GCF_964263255.1). Taxonomy (NCBI): domain Eukaryota; kingdom Metazoa; phylum Chordata; class Amphibia; order Caudata; family Salamandridae; genus Lissotriton; species Lissotriton vulgaris. The sequence goes on from NC_141693.1 coordinate 1,118,545,637, forward strand.
ATGCTAATTCCTAACTATAACTGGTGTGAAACCTGTGGTTTTTTCAGTGAATATATATATATATATATATATATATATATATATATATATATATATATATATATATATATACTAGCAGCCCGCCCCAGCGTTGCCTGGGGGCAATGAGGCTTTAGGGCCAACCGCCCGCCTTGGCCCCCGCCTGCCCCGACCCCCTAACGCTCCTACATTGCCCCGAGTGGAGTGTGTTATCTTTCAGCCTCGTCGTCCTTCACCCACCAGCAGAGCGGCTCAGACCATGTCTCTATTTGAAATACCTGCCAACCAGGATGTGACAGTTCATGAACGCAGAGACTGATGCTGCCTGGTTTTGTTCCATCGTTCCTGTTTGCACACAAGTGAAGTGTGCCAATTACTTTCTCATATCTGTGTGTACAACTCCCTCCCCGCTTGCACACTTGTGATGTCTTCCAGTTACTGTCACCTACATTTGAAATGTGCGAGGTTCCGCCTGTGTGCCCTGCTGTTCATCTGTGCTGCATATGTTTTGTCTGGACGTTTTACTGCCTTGTGTCACATTTCAGAAAGGCAGTACCGTCAACTGAGTCAGTGAATTATGATTTGGAACATTGCTACCGGCATGATTGGATACTTACTGCCACCTACTGGAGGAATGTTAAACTTTGATTTCGCCTGCACCTTCGTTACTATTGATTTCTCACATGGCATCCAAACCAGGATACCTTTGGGGGGGGTGACGAAGAACTTACCTTTCCTTCTTCCTGCGACACTGCATCACGCGCTGCCTGAGCTCCAGCTTGCTCCGGAGTCCTACTGCGTTGTAGGCAGCCTCGCTCCTCCTGCATTCTCCAGCGCCGCTCTTCCTGTTGCTTCCACGCCGCTCCTCCCCGCGCTCCCGATGTCATGACGCAGACGTCGCGGCCGGCGCTAGTTGCAAGGGACTACTTTTATTTATTTAAACATTTTTAAAACAATGTATATTTTTTATTTTTAAATAGACTATTTCCTTCTGCTTGCCCTGCGGTTTTCAATGATGTCTTGGTTGTTCGGATTGGTGGTGTACTTTTCGAGTTTACCTTGCCAAAAGGTGCAAGTTCTCACTTTATAATAGTAGTATATATATATATATATATATATATATATATATATATATATATATATATATATATATATATATATATATATATATATATATATATATATATATATATATATATATATATATATATATATATATATATATATATATGCACCAAACAATTCCCACCACTTCCGGCGTGCGGCGAGGAAGGAACTCAGACCACCACAACGATTCAGGCAAAGAAGATGGTTTATTTGCGTTTCACCAGCCTGCAATGACGCGTTTCGGGCTTCGAGAGCCCTTGATCTCATTCAGCAAACATTACGACCATCATGTTTTTTATACGTTTTTTTACATCAACTGTGCACACCCCCTACACTGAGTGGACTACAAGTCACATGATTAATAGGCATGAAAAAAAGACTTCCGAGTGGATCTTCGTCTTACGGGGTAATTTACGAAAATAGAAAAATAACCGCATAAATGCAAGTTAAAAGTTTGTAACACATTGATCTTTCATTGAATTTTAAGGCAAGTTGATATTCATTATTCAAATATAGTTTTGTATAACAGGATGAATCCTTATATCAAGTATTTACAATATTATGCCCATAGCGGTTGTACTATGGGTCAGACTACAAAACATTAAACAAATACTACTTTGATCAATTAATATATATCATGAGTAAATTGTACCCCTGCATTCATGCATACAATATAAAAAAAATGGTATGAGTCCAACCTAACCATAAACAGTGCAAAATACAACCATAAAGTGCTAAATTTTGTGCAAAAGTGCAAAAGGTAATAAATATAAAGTGTCCAACGTGCAATTTATATTGACAAATTAGCCAATGTTAGAGATTCATAGCTATGCATTACTATGTCATTGTAAACAAGAATTTTCATATGACTTATTATTAAAGTCACTATTTACCAGTGTCCATAGGCCATATGGAAAAAGCCATGAAATGGGTGTCTTGTTGTAAAAAGTCAATATAGGATATTTTCAGGGTAAAGGAGATTCATGAGATTGAGCATGGAAGAAAGAATGAATAAATATATACATGGGCTGAAGACAAGGTGCAAATTCGCTATTATAATATACTGTGCAAATACAGGCATATAAAATCACTATTTACAAAGTTTTTACACAGTTTTTTACAAATATGTGTACATGTCCTCAGAGTTGTTAAGACCCCTCGGCCATTTGCTGTCTAATTCAAGTATAAATTTGGTCTCCAACTGTCTTAGCTTCTTCTCCCTATTACCGCCGCGTTTGGATTTTGGAACAGCGGCGATAACAAAGTAAGAAAGACAATTAATGTCTCTGTTATGGCACTTGGCAAAATGCCTGGCCACGGGATAAGCAGCATCATTATGGAGGATGGCTCTCAAATGTTGTAAGATCCTGACATGCACCTGTAGTTTTGTGCTTCCCACATAATTTAAACCACAGGTGCATGTCAGGATGTAGACAGCAAAGTACGTTTTACAATTGAAATTCCCCTTGATGGATATAGGGGAAGTGTTGAACGGGGTCTCATATGTCGACTTGTTACAGCCGAATTTGCAGGCCCGACATGTGGCACATTTTTTGAAACCCTTCGCTGCCTGTAACCATATTGTCGGTTTCCTAGTCTCTGGAGAATTTTTATCCAGGTCATTGCCCATGGATCTTCCCTTTCTGAAAGTCACAGCGGGGGGAATGGATAATCTTTCACCCAGAACATTGTCAGTGAGGACAATCGGCCAATGTTTGTGAACAATGGTTATGATTTTCCTTTCCTGACGGGAATAGGTCAGAATTAGTCTAGGATTGTCTGAGTTGGTGTTTTCAGATGTACCTCGAATGGACCCATCTTTGAATAAGCTACTTCTAGGCCGCTCTTCTGCTTTGTTAATTGCTGCATTGATGATTTTGTTGCTATAACCCCTCATTTTTGGTCTGGTGCGCATGTCTTCAACACAGGTTCGAAAGTCACCCTCATCGCTGCAAATACCTTCAGTCTGAGGACCTCTCCGTAAGGTATGCTAGCGATGAGGTGCTTGGGATGTGAGCTATTGGCGTGCAGTGTGATATTGCCAGCCGTGTTTTTTCTGTGTAAAGTACTTTGTAGTGTGTTGTTAACAATTCTAAGCTTGACATCCAGAAACTCTATTTGGGTGGTGTGTATATGGGAAGTAAACGTTAGGTTAAACTCATTATTGTTGATACTATCGACGAAACCCTGTGCGGATGCTGTGTTACCGCGCCAGACGATGAAAACATCGTCGATGTATCGGAGATTCAACACCACATGTTGATCAAAGACCTCCCTATATTGGTACCTAAGGACCTGCTCCTCCCACCAGCCCACGTGTAAACACGCGTAGCTGGGGGAGAAACAGGCCCCCATGGCAACTCCTCTCTTCTGTTTGTACAAGGTGTTATTAAACAAGAAGAAATTGTTGTGTAGACACCACTCGATTAATTCTGCAATCATTTTGTTGTGCGCATACAGCTCAATGGGTCTGGTGGCTAGAAAGTGTCTAACCACAGCTAATCCTTGTGTATGGTTGATGCTGGTATACAAGGATTCTATGTCTAAAGTCATTAGACATAATTCATTGGACCACTCTACGTTCTTAATTTTTGTGAGAAAATCACCAGTGTCTTTTACAAAACTTGGGAGTGATTTTACCAAATCCTGTAAGAAATGGTCGATGTACTGACCAATATTTTTTTTCTAGCGCTGTTTATGGCAGATATGATAGGCCTGCCAGGTACAGGTACCACCTGCTTATGTATCTTAGGAATAAGATACAAAACAGGTAGGACCGGATGTTCTTTGAATAGAAATTTGCTCTCCTCATTGGATATATATATACCCTCTGCCCCCTCAACAGACGCGTTTTGCCTTTCGGCTTCGTCAGTGTCAACCAGTCTGTTGTGAGAAAGACCATTATATCTCCACCATCCCCAAAACATGGAAAGAGGACTTTTCGCATCAGAACATACTGGTGGCCATTTGCAGTGGGTTAATTTCGTAAAATTTACAAAATATAGTTTTTGAAATACACTGGTTTTAAAAAAGTGCTCGTGCAAATTAAAAAACATTTGATTTTGTATCACAGTAAATTACATTTCAAATGTCATCATGTCGCATACTGTTAACAACATAATCAGGGAAAAAGTGCAAAGTTAGGCATGTCTTGACAGAACTAATTGCATTCTGATGTTTCCTATTCTCTCGTCGGTCTTACCTAGTATGTGATCATATATATCTATGGTCAACATAGTGTGTGATAATTACATCGCCATCTTCAATCTATGATAGCTTTATTCCCTGTGTGTTGTGTATGTATGCATTTATTTATTCTTATTACGCCCTGTATGGGCATGCTCGACTGTTATATGTCGATAGTTTTTCGATTGTGCCCTAAATCGGCCTTTCTGTCAGTGAAGCTGATACTTTTTTCTATAGAGAGAGGGAGAAGGAGATAGTGCGTGTACAGCTATCAGTGCCACGTTGGTATATTAGCGTTTGTTCTTGTGTTACTATTGGATGTAACCGCTGTGTTCTGTGCTATATATAGCTTATCTTGTCTGCCTATCATCTGCTATTCTAGGTGGACCCATAATTCTTCATCATTGTTGAGCCCTATCGGTTACATGCTCTGAAGATCGATTATATATTTTGATCCTAGCACCCTTAGGGCTTTTACCCTGTCCCCACCTTGTTCCTTCCTGTCTAGCTGGTCTAGGCAGAAGAATGTTAAGAGGTCTTGATTACTGTTGTGATGGTTTTCAAAGTGGCGTGCCACCGGGTAGTTCTTATCTTTGTTTGTTATGGCACGCATGTGCTCCAAGATACGTTTTTTTGCCGGATTTATAGTGCTTCCAATGTATCTTTTTGAGCAAGGGCATTCCAAACAATGGATGACAAAATCTGAATTACAATTTAGAAATGTTCTAATTTCTCTGATGGGTCGTGAGTCCTTGGGTCTTCCCTCATATTTGGTTCTCTTCCTACTGTGTTTGCATGCTTTACAATACATGCAGGGAAAGAAACCTTGTATGGATTTCATCTTGGATGTTTTTGGCGGATCCTCAAAATGACTTATTGTCAGATGATGCCTGAGTGACTGACACCGTCTGTAAGTTATAGATGGTTTGGGGGGTAACTTGTTTTTCAAGATGAAATCTGTCTTCAAGATGTGCCAGGTCCTATTAAAAATCTGGACAAGCTCACTAGATCTCATGTTAAAACCTGTAATCATCAGTATCGGACCCTCCGCTTCGATTTCCTTATTTGGGTTCTTCAGAAGGTCCTTCCTATCAATAGCATCTACTCTATTTGATGTACTAACTAGTAGTGCTTTCGAGTAACCCATGGCCTCAAATCTAATAACTGCAGCATCTTGGGCCGGTAGAAAATCTTTACGGTCCGAGCAGTTTCTTTTCAAGCGGAGCAATATTCCAAATGGCATATTCCGTATCATGCATTTTGGATGATGACTTGCCGGATGTAGGTTTTCTATAGAGTTTTGTATGTAAAACATCTCCTGCTACAAATACCTCAAGGTCAACATAGTGTACTGATGTGTTACTGATAGTGCTTGTAAATCTCAAATTTAAACGTTGTCGTTCAGGGCGGCCACGTACTCCTCAGCCGAGGCCCTGTCTCCGCGCCAGATGACAAAGAGATCATCTATGTATCTTGCCCAGAACACTAATATGATCCAGCCATTTCTCGTTGGTTCCTCCCCAGGCCACGTTCTTCTCCCACCAGCCCACGAACAAGTTCACGTAACTGGGGGCGAAGCACGTACCCATTGCAGTCCATCTAGTTTGTCGATACAATGTACCTGCGAATAGAAGGCATAACTCAGTCATTTTGAGCAGCATGCGGTTATGTTGGTGATATTTTAGATCTTTCTTCCCAGGAAACCATATTACAGTGGAGGTCCCATCATCATGCCCAATGCAGGTATATAAATTGGCGACATCAAGGGTGATCAATATCATTTCGGCACCATTTGATGCCGTCAATTTCTCCATATGGGGGAATTGCTGCGTGCAAAAAGAAATTGTAGTACTGAGACTTCCTTTGAAAAGGAACAAAACATCATGTGTCAAAGGTTCTTTGAGAGAGGATATAGTAAAAGGATTATTAAGGAAGCTGTGGAGAGGGTAGAACTTAAAACCAGAGATGATCTACTATACCCCAAACAGAAAAACAAAGAAGAGGGATGTATCAGATTTATCACCACATTTTCAGGACAGGCAAATGCAGTGCGACAAATGTTTAGAAAGCATTGGCATGTATTGCTGACAGACAATCACCTCAGTAAGAACCTAAGTAGTTATCCACAAATTACTTTTAAGAAAAGTAGATCATTGAGGGACGAACTGAGCCATAATCATGTCAGGTCGGTGACAGCAAAAGATACCCCAACACCATCTGGTTTCAAATGCTGCAAAAAATGCAAAGCCTGTAGGAATAGCAGGGACTGTGACAAACTACAAATACCCAATTCCAGTATGGAGTTTACTATCAAAAAGAACCTTACTTGCAATACAACATACAGTGTATATGTCTTAATCTGCCCATGCCAAAAATGGTACATTGGTAGTACCAAACATGAAGCAAAAAAACGAGTGGTAGAACATCTGCGGGCCATTAAGAATAAAAACAGACAATACCCGGTATCTCGGCACATTGCTGAAAATCATTTCAGCGATGAAACCCTGCTACAAATGGTTGTAATTGATACTGTAAATTTGGGAGCTAGAGGAGGAAATCGTGAACTCTCTCTGCGTAAGTTGGAGTCACGATACATTATTGATTTGGAAAGTCTTGCACCTAAAGGTCTGAATATAAGCGAAGAATTAGCAATTCATTTATATGAATAAGATAGTCATATCTGTATTCAGTTTAGCTGATTGTAATTTTAGTCATGTTTTTATTCTAGATGTTTTGAGCACTTCAATCTTGGCAACTTGCGGCACAGAGATGAAATAATGAATTGCACAAATGAAAGATGAAAGGTACGGACTTGGACATTTGGAATCAAGAATTAGATACATAGTTGGTGTTTAGTGCATTTTGCCCACTTGGGCTAATTATGAATGTCTGTTTGCCCACTTGGGCTAGGCAGTAATCATGATGTCTCAATAAAGTTATGAGATTGAGACAGGCTACATAAACCTGTTAGGGTTTTATCAGCTCGCTGAAAAATCAGTGTGACAACTGTTATGAATTGTACTAATCATCTGTGTACTTATACAACATTTTTGAAATTTTGCCAATATGGTCAGATGAAAATATGTTATAGTTGAATGAGACTCAGAATTTTTTTCCCGTAAGTGTAATTAAATAAACAGCAATGAATATCGAGTTCTGATATAAGAAACTGAATATTTGTTTACATTTTGTATGTGTCCAATGCATTTATGCACATTACAAGATAGCCGCTTTTGAAAATCACATGGAGGTTAATGTTTTTTATGCTTTCTCACGTAATGTTTATGGTGTATTTAAACATGGTGGATACTTGCATTTACAAGCGCGATCAAGGGCTAATCCCCAAAACGCGTTGTTATTCCCTTGCCAAATAAATCTACTTGCAAGCACCTGGAGTTTTCCGAGTGGTTCCTGTGTCTAAGGGAGCCTATGGAGTGAATATATATATATATATATATATATATATATATATATATATATATACATTTGGGTTAATACTGCGTATGGGGAAGCAAGCAGAAATCCAGCCCATGTGGTTCAGAGATGTTAATGTCAAGGTGCAGAGTGGCCGGTTGGTTGCGCCTGGGGTGAATTATAGACCAGAAGGCTTCCCTGGGTCCCCTATAACGTTCAAGCCCCCATGCAGGTGTCCGCCGGGTTGTGAGCCGCCGTACAATGAGAGCGGCTCCACGTGAAATCACCAGCTACGCCTGGCAGCAGCCACCGGCTTAGCGAGAACTGGAGGCGGGCCGGAGCTTTCCGATACCTCGGAGAAACAAACACGGTGTAAACAGCTGATGCCAGCAAGCTCCAGCCTCTTGAAGAATGGGGCCTCATTAGCGCCCCTGGCCGGTGCAAAATATCACCACAGACTCCTCCAATAAAGAAAAGTAAGAAGCCCAGGGGAATCCAGGAACAACCTTTAATTGAAAATTCAGGCATAATGCATTTCAGCTTAACAGCCTTCGTCGGATGCCACTAAACAACAGGATGCTCCTCCACCCGCTCCTTTGAATAGCTTGCTCCACTCCTATTGGTCGGAGTGCACCTTGCCCCAGATCACATGTCCTTGTACACACTGCAGGGCAAATTGAACTACAGTTCCCAGAAGCCATCAAATTTGGGTAAGTACTGCGTACGGGGAAGCAAGCAGAAATCCAGCCCATCTGGTTCCAAGATGTCAATGTCAATGGTGCAGAGTGGCCGGTTGGCTGCCCCTTGGAGTGTATTATAGACCAGAAGGCTTCCCTGGGTCCCCTATAACGTTCAAGCCCCCCATGCAGGTGTCCGCCGGGCTGTGAGCCGCCGTACAATGATATATACATATACACGTGATCAAGCCGTCTTTTTGGCGAAACGCGTTGTGGAATAAACAGCACTGTTTTGAATTCGGTGACTACCTGGTTTTTGTCCTGAGAGCGTGCTTGAGAGATTTTTTGATATAAGAAAGTAAAATTTGTCTGCTTTACTCCGCCGGCGTGCACGCCACCTATCACGGGTCGTGGAGATCCAGAAGGAGTTGCTAACTTGTATGGATATATATATATATATATATATATATATATATATATATATATATATATATATATATATATATATATATATATATATATATATATATATGCATATATATATATTATAGTTGTAATATTTTAAAATAAATTAAAGTTATCAGGTTATTAATTGTTTTACAGTAAATATACATTTATATGTTACATTTTATATATGTACGTTTACATTTTGTTAATTAAAGTTATTTATTGTATTTGTTATAATGTACATTGCATCTAGATAATTTTGTTAAGTTAATTACATTATTTAATTTATATAACATTCTTTTTTCTATATAGAAACGATATTTTGTACATTGATATTTTTAACATCTATATCGTTTTTCAATATTTTTGTATTTTACATTTTAAAGATAGGATGTGGATATTGCTACTTGTGTATGGGGATATTTATGTGCTCCATATTATGTCAGTGATTCAGCCCCGGCACAAGCAGAGCTATGAAAATAATTGTTATGTAAATCATGCGGCAAACATATCAATTATTACAAAGTCTCTTCAAAATTCAAAAAGTGTTAATTTTTTTAACAAGCAGAAGATTTTCACCTTAGTGCATCATGTTATCTATGGGGAGAAATACATTTATTAAAAGTGATAGTTTTGCTATAAGAATTTTGAATCATTCATGGCCCCTGACATGGTGACAATACCATTAGCGAACAAAAAGGAAAAACATTTTTCATATCTACCTAATATGTGGCCTAGAACTTTATACATGGAGGGCCATCATAGTCTATTACATCAAACACAGGAGGTAGTGTACAGCACACGTTCTGAACTCACATACTTGAAAGTGGTCTCATATGTGATAATGAAGAAAGGTGGAGGCTCAGTGAAAGAAATATTTTTGCCTAAGATCCAGCTACTTGGTGAAGCGGAAAAGACACAATTGATCCCGGGTTTTCTAGTTTCATATTTTTCAGTTCTGCTAGATGGGTATCTCTTTAGCTCACCTTTTTCAGGTTAAAGTTCACTCCTTTTACTTTCTTTGCAAGCCGGGCTCGATTTGGACTCAAGAGGCCAAGAGAACCTCAAACTGAGCCAGTACCAGGCATGTGTCTTGTTTAAACTTTCAATGGCTCACCAGTCCATACTCCTTTCATTAACTTAAGCTGCTTTGAATGCACTGAGGCCATATAGTGGGCTACAATCATTGTTTCCATTTAATCCCAGGGTTGTTTACCATGCAAATAAAGAATATAATGGCTTCGCCTTTGTCACAGCATCAGCAGGTACAAAGTATAACTCTTCATTCATTAATTCATTCTTCTGTTGGTATCAAGAGGTACACTTCCTCTCATTACAAATAAATATGAAGAAGTGAGACAATTAGGACACCTCTTGAATGTCACTTATTTTCATATATGCCTTTCCCTTGTGTTTTTGAATGACCTACTTCTATGGCATGGCAGAGTACAGAAGAATAAAATCATAGCCGTCTACATGACAGATAGCACTCTTACACCAATCATAAAGCCACACTGTGCCAAAAGCACACCTACACCCTTCACAGACTGGTAGTCTTGCACAATGTACAGCTTTCTTACACACCTCACATCTAGCCACACATTTTAACAAACACTCATAAGCTCCATACACTAGTAATTATACCCTAATAACTGCACTCTCATACCTCTCACATAGGGGCCCATTAGGATGGCAGGCGGATCATCCCTGCCGACCCGGCGGTAGCCACCGCCGGCCCTGCGGGACGATCCGCCCACCATCCAATAAATGAATGACACCCCGCCATATTATGATGGCTGGGGGGTCCGCAGCAGAAGGGAAGACTGTCTGACGCTTTTCTGCCCATTGACGAATCAAGCGGGCGGAAAAGGGGTTAAACATGGTGGCGGTGTTCTCAAGACACCGCTATTAATATTAGCATGCAGACGGAGATGTGCCTTTGCATGGCAGCAATAAAGGCATGCGGTTTTTACCTGTGGGGGCCCGTGGTGGGACCCCAGGAGGTTGGGGAGTGCACATGGGGGGTACCAATGGTACCCACTGCATTGGCATGGACAAAGTAGCAGGCACTCTGCGGTGCCTTTCACCTTGTGCATGCCAATGCACAATGTGCCTTCCCAGCATTTGGCGGGTGGTGCTGTGAGCACCGCTGGCCACAATGTTGGGAATAGGGGATGGCATACAAATTACAGGTGCGGGACCACTGCATCCCCTTGCGGATGGTCCCACATTCTGTCCCCCTTATAATAGACCCCATAGTATCAGTCACATATAACCAACAGCACTCTGGCAACCTTCAAAAATCAACACTAACACATGGCTAGAAGCACTCACACCCCTCACATGCTAGCAGTCACACACTACTGAAAACACTCAAACGTCTTACAAACTATCAGCTACAACCACAAGCCATCTTCACAGATAAGGAGTCACACAACATCAGCAGCACTCTCACATCACTCATTTTCCCCTGAACTTTGAAATTTAATTTACCCATAAATTCTTGCATCTTATAAATAGAGTGTGAAAATATGAAATGTTGTTTCTCTTACAAACTTCATGAGATTCTTGTGAATACCAAATGTATTGTCTTTAGTTCCTATAGTTTTTCGGTATGGCATTAGCCAAGGCTCTTAGATTTTACTAAAATGATATGTATATAATTCTTATTTAAAGAGTTTTTAGCCACATCTCTTCATTCATTGGTCTGTTGTTGTGGCATTCACATTTTGCTTCCATCAACTACAGCATACAGCATCAGGCAATGGATCAGCCTACTTCAGCCACTGCTTAACTTGACTTTGAGTGCCTGCATTTTACTCTCGATGATGAGCACTAACTGCCAGAAGGTAGTTCCCTTCAGAGCCAGCGTTTTTGTTTTTACTGTATAATTACTTTAGTGTGGCCTTTGTGTTTAAATCCTGAGGTGAAGGCAGCAGGTTTTTTACCAGATGTGAGCAGATGTCACATTCCACGCTTTTTCAGTTCCTGTCTCCTGCCAATGCTGTTGTAAAGTCCTTTTGGAGTTTCCTATATTCATCAACGCATAACAGATTTCGTCCATTTGAATCTGTTCTAAGCTTCAATATTATACATAATGAATTCAGAAGCGTACATTTTTTCTGGACTCAGTTTTCACCAATGATTCTTCAATACACTTTGCTCAGAAAGAAACCCAGCCTTTATCATGTTTAATTTGCAGCTCTTGTACATTTAAAAAATAAAAATGTTTTGCATTCCTTCTTCCTTTGGTTTTTTTCTTTCCTTCTTTTATAATTGCTTTCTTTCTCTTTTTTCTTGCTTTGAGTCTTTCTAGCCTTTCTTCTTTCGTTCTTCCTTTCTTATCTCTTTCTTTCCTACTTTTTTTCTTCTAATCATTCGTTTCTTCTATCTTTCCTTTTTCTTTATTTTTTTCATTTATTCCTTCCTTCATTCATTTACTCCTTCATGCTTTCTCCTTTTTCTTTCCTTCATTGTTTCTTCCATATAATCCATCCTTCCTTCTTTTTTCCCTTTTTTCTTTCTTTCTTTCATTCTTCAATTTGTTCTTCTCATTTTCTTTATTTCATTCAAGGCTTTCTTCTTTCTTTTTTTTTTGCTCTGTCTTTCTTTCCTCCCTTTTTCTTTCCTTAAATTCTCCCTTTTTTCTTTCAATCTGTTTTTCTTTTTACTTTCCTTCTTTTGTTCTACTCTTCTTTCATTCATCCCTTCCTTCATTAGCTTATCTCTTTTTTCTTTCTTGCTTCCTCTTTCCCTTTTTGCTTATATTTATTCTTTCCTTCTTTCTTGGCTGCCTTCTTTAATTTCTTTCTACATTATTTTCTTCCATTTTCGGACAAGAGTGAGGTCTCATCCTCGGCTCCAACCCTTCAGCCTGGGACCACTCTTGGTGGCCGACGGCACTGGGGGCATCCCAGACACCCACCAACCACTCAAGCAACCTGGAAATCATCCTCGACTCAACAATCTCAATGACCAAGCAAGTCAACGCCGTCTCCTCCTCCTGCTTCAACACCCTCTGTATGCTCCGCAAGATCGACAGATTGATGCCTACAGATACAAGAAAGACAGTCACCCAGACCCTCGTCAGCAGTAGACTCGACCCTTACGCTGGAGCCCCGACCAAGCTCATCAAACAACTACAACGCATCTGAAACGCCTCGGCACAAGTGATCCTCGACGTACCACGCCACTGCCACATCACCCCCACCTGAGAAACCCGCACTGGCTCCCCGTCAACAAGTGGATATCCTTCAAGCTCCTCATCCATGCACATAAGACACTCCACAAGACCCGCCCAGCCTACCTCAACAGCTCAGATGCCTTGCAAGAGATTGTCTCTCCTGTATCTCCTCTAGATACTGTATATTTAGAAGACGCATCTGTTCCATACTACAATTTATCTCAATGGTAGCAGGAAAAGATGTTTCATCAGCTACAGGAGTTGGTTGTCAATCCAAGGCATCCAAAACAGATAATGCCTGGAACCTATTTGTGGATAATATTGAAACTTCATAATGAACAAGTATCCCGGGGTATGGTTTGTAGGAATTCCCCGAAGGTAGAGCACAGATACAAGTATTTTGAGAAAAGGTCTCCTCTTGCCTATTTAGTAATGATCGGACCATCTGAGGACGGAGCAAATTTTCTATTATACAATCGCCATCTAACTTCTTAGAGGAGTCACCAACCCACCCTACTTCGCAGGCCATCAAAATGTTGTTAATATTTCGTGGACTAAAGTTTTTATGCTTTGTCCACCAGTCAACGGTCTTATTTCACAGGGTAGACCAGGATTCACTCTGTCCTTTGTTTAGTGCTGGAACCCCTGCTAAGATTAGAACGTAGGGACATGACGTTGCGTTGTAATAGTAGCGTTGTAATGGTAGCGCGTGGTAATACCCGCATTGTAAAGGCTGTTCCCCTTTCATTCCTTCCTTTTTTTCCATCCTTCCTTGCTTCTATTTTCCTTTTATGTTCTTCTTTCTTTCTTCCCTGTTTTCTTTCATTCATTCCCTCTTTCCTTCTTTCTCTTGTGATAATTTTTTCATTTTCCATTTTATTTCCTCCTTTTTCTTTTAATAATTTCTTTCTTTTTTTATTCATTTCTTTCTTTTGTCTTTCATTTCCTTTTTCTTTCATTCCTTCCTTCCAAATTTCTCTCTTTTCCTTTTCCTCCCATTTCTTTTTACCTTCCTTCTTTCTCTCTTTTTTATCTCATTCCTTCCTTCTTTCCTATTTTCTCTTTCATTTATTCCTTCCTTCTTTCCTTTTTTCTTCCATTCCTTCCTTCTTTCTCTTTCTTTCCTTCCTTCTTTAATACTTCCCTTTTACTTCTAGTTCTTCTTTCTTTCTTCTTGTTATCTTCCCTTCATTCCTTCCTTTCATCTTATCCATTTCAATCTTTCTTCCTTTGTTTCTTTCCTGATTTCTTAATTTCCCACTTTCTCTGTTCTTTCCTTTCTTCTTTCTTTCCTTCTTTCCTTCTTTCTACTCTATTGTTCTTTCCTTTTTGCCTTCTATCTTTTGTGCCTTTGTTTTGTTTTTTTCTGTCACTTTTTTAAGGCAAAAGGCTGGCAGCCTCCTGCAGAACAATTGTCCTTGTTAGCCAAATCCATTTGATTTTACTAAAATTATGTGTGGCATAGTTACTTATAGGAGTTTGAGCTACATTTCATCCCTTTGTTTACTGTTGTGTCATTCACATTTTTCTCCAACCCACGAGAGCATCCATCAAGGGGGAATGAGTCACCTCACTTCAGCTATTGGCTGACTTCCCTCTGAGTTAAGACTTGCTGCCCTTTCACAAGGAGCACACTCACACACAAAGTAATTCATTTCAGTGCCAAAGAGTACCATGGTAATATGTGCTTTTGTGAGACCCAAAACCATGTTTGCCTTTTGGCAATGTTTTTTTTTTTTATTTGCAAATGCCCAGCAGCTATCCAAACAATAAAGTATTGCAAAAAACTGGCGGCGGCATTGAGACAGGCTTTCAACAGGTCCAGAGAATTTTTGAGTAGCCCTGCGAGAGTAGTTTAGGAGAACAAGGGTACTACCCCCCTTCATTGTATCCATTTATGTGGAGTTCCACTCTTGTTGTCAATGTGTTGTTATGTTTTTAATTCACCTTCACTCTGTCACTTTACGCACTTTTTCACTTTATGTGAGCACCTGATAATAATCTAAAGTACCAACTAAGTAAAAATTAAATTCCTAATTTATACACTATCTATGTTCCCTTCATCTTTGCTTCCCTTCTGATTAATTGTCTAGTTTAAAATTGTTTTCCCCCTTTGAGGTCTTCCTCACTCTTGACCTATTGAGGCCAACCCTGAGCCATTGTTTTCTTTAAACCTGCGAGAGTAGAGGATACATATTCTAGTCTGGAAATGACTAGTGCCTGGATTGCCGTTTTTAGGTCAGAGGCTATGAGGAAGAGTTTTAGATTTCTTAGGTAACTCAGGTGGAATCTGGCAGTTTTGGCCATCGGGTTAATATGGCCCGGCATGTTCAGTCTGCTGTCAAGGGTTATACCAAGGGATTTTGCAGAGACAACAATGGCAGGAGGGCAGTTTAGTCCTGCGATAGCCTTGATCCAATCCTGGATGTCTGGATTGGATTTGGGTGGGGAGATTAGAAGAAATTCAGTTTTATTTGCATTAAGTTTAAGCTGATTGGTGGTGAGCCAGTGGACAGTCAGCTTCAGGGCCTCATTCAGAGAGAAAATGTCCTATGGGGAAGAGATTTTTATGTAGATCTGTGTATTGTCGGCGTACATAAGGTAGGAGATCATGGCAGAGTGTAGCACCTCTGTGAGTGGTTCAAGGTAAAGATTGAAGAGGGTAGGGGAGATGGTTGATCCTTGGGGGACTCCAACCATGATCGGAGAGGGAGTGGATAGATTACCGTTGATGAGGACTCTCTTTGAGCGATTTTGGAGGAAGGATCTAAAACATTCGAGGACAGTGCCATCCAAACCCATCCTGAGTTTGAGGCGTTCAAGGAGAATTTTGTGTTTAACTGTATCAAAGGCAGTAGATAGATCTATGTAGTGATGAAGGTCCACTCAGAAAGTAGTATTTAAAGATGCTTTTTTCCTTGAAGATAACATGTAGTAAGGTACAGGTCATCATCTAGTTATGTGGTAGATCAGAGCCCCACCAGGAGCTGCCTGTCAGCTGCTCAGCCCATGACCATCTGTCGCTCTTCCTCTCTCAGTCCCAACATTCCGAGGCATCATCAGACTCCAACATGCTAATGAGTCAGAGCACAGGCACTGGCTGAGCAGGGGAGATAAAACACCTTACAGTATAATATGCAGGATATGTTGAGTGGGATGTTGGATATTGGTCTATGGTTGTCGGTGGAAGCAGGGTCCAGCATAGGTTTTTTTAAGATGGGGATAACTTGGCCAACTTTAAAATAATCAGGTATTGAACCCTTTAGGAGGGAGACATTGATTATTGAAGTCCAGGAAGGGATGATAGCCTGAGAGGCGGCAGCTAGGCAGTTAGAAGGGAGAGGGTCATTGAAGTGATTGTTTGGGTTTAAGGAGGCTTGAATTCTTGAGATAGTAGAAGAAGGATGAAAATTCCTCTCTTCATATTAGGGGTTTAGGTTTTTTTATGGAGGTATTTGCTAGTCTGTTGGATTGGTGTTTGACCAAGTCAAATAACTTGCAAGGTCGATTCTTAGCGTTCTCAAGTTCAGTTCTGAAGAACTCTTTTTTATAGTTGAGGATTTTCTTATTGTAGGCATTTCTGGCCTGGCAGATAAGTTTTAAATGGGCTGCTGATGGGTGCTGTTTCCAGTCTTGTTCAGTCTGTCGAAGGGATTTCCTGTCCTTGTTGAGGGATCATTTGAACCAAGGATTCCTGTCTTTGATCTTTGTTCTTTTTAGTTTTAGTGGAGCAAGGTCATCAAGAATGTCGGATATAGTTGAGGAATAATGATCCGCTAAATTGTTGACCGAGGTGCACTAAGGGGGGTGGGTTCGGTCTCTCAGCATGCAACCGGTTTCCCATGATCAAGGTTCTTGGTGTCTCTAACCTATAGTTTGGGAATCACAGGTTGTGGTGTCCATGTCTTGTGGGTTCTAGGCAGGAGGAAGGTGATAGCGTGGTGGTCAGACCAATCACAAGGGTCAATAGAGATAAGCTTGACCGCTGATTCCTTAGCGATGATCCAGTCTAGGGTGGCGCCTTTCGCATAAATAGTGAGAGAGCAGGCTTGGGTAAGGGCTTGATTGGCCAAGAAATCTCTGATGGCGTTGACCTGAGTGTCCTTCCAATGCAAGTTGAAGTCACCAAGGAAAATGTCATTAGAGTAAGGGGAAACCTTGGCTGTGATGATTTCCATGAGGAGGTCAGTGAAGGTGTCATTCTTGCCTGGGGATTGGTAAAAGATGTGAAATCTTCACAGTTGGGAGCTGTTGTTGGAAATGGAGAGTGCAAGGTATTCGCAGGAGTCTGTAGGGTCCACCAGAAGTTCAGTAAAAAGGAGGTTAGAATGGTAGATGCAGTTAATGCATCACCCTTTTTTCTATGAATGCCTGTCCGGTCTTACGATGTTGCAATTGGGCAGGACTAAAAGGTCTAAGTAGGACGATGAGGATTCCTTGAGCCTAGATTCAGTCAAGATCTCTAAGTCCGATTTTTGGCTCAGGATGAGATTGGCGACATCAGATGCATGCTTTACTGCTGAGCGGCAGTTAATTAGGAGGCCGGCTATGGAGGTGTCTGAGTAGGTGTCAAGGGTTGATGCAGAGATGGGTACTCTAGCTAAGTTGCTATTAACCATCCCTCTGACGCGAAGAGTAGCAGATCTGTTGGGCTTGGTTACAACATTGCAGATAGGGTGTTCTTCCCTTAGGTCTGAGGGGCATGGGGTTGTCAAGGCAGAATCGTAGCTAATGAGGAGGTCAACCACTTCTTCCTCCGTGAGGTCTAATGGGTTAGGCGTGCCAGGGGTGGGTTTGTGGTATGGAGGAAGGAAAGAATTTCCTCCTCCGAGAGGTGGCAGGGTTGCTTGCGGGGGCGCAAGTGTCTCAAGGATAGTGGTAGTGGGTGAAGGAGGGGCTTAGTGTAGGGGGTGGTGGTCACGTTCTGAGAGAGCCAGAGATTCAAGAAGGAGAGTTCGGTGAGGAGTGGGTGGTTCTTTAGATCCAGAATGAACATGAGGATGCTCAGGGTTAATTTGGTGGCTCTGCGGGGGAGATCATCAATATTTCTAAGAAAGGTGGGTTCTGGTGGGCAGGGGGCCAGTTGCATGCGAGCAATTCTGATAGAATGCGCTGGTAGCCTAGTGGTGGGTTCTGGCCTGCTGGGGGCTGGTTGCACGCAAGCGATTCGGATGGAGGGTGCCGGTAGCCTAGCGGTGAGGCTAGGTCGATCAGTATCACTATGAGAGGGAAGAGCTTGCGGGCATGCGGCCGATGGGGTGGGAGCAATTCTGTTGGACTGCATTGGTAGCCTAGTGGTGGGGCTAAGTCAACCAGTGTCGTGGGCCCTAGTAGATGTTTCAATACCAGTGTCATGGGCCCTAGAAGACGTTTCAATAGCCCAGTGTGCAGGAAGATTATGCGGGCAGGAGCTTAAGGGTTTGGGGACCCTTCTGATGGCAAGTACTGGTAGCATTATAGCGGGGCTAGGTTGGCTCAAGATGTTGGCCCTAGGGGGAGTTTCGGAAGCCGATGGAGAGGGGAGAGCTTATAGGCCTGAATTCAGTAGTACAGGAGCACAGTGGCCGGCATGCTTTGGTGACAAGGTAGTAGGGCTGGGTCGCCCAATGACGTGGTCACTAGCATGTGTGGTTAATGAGAGGCTAGTTACACTTGGCAGATTGGGCGAGAGGTGGAGTGGGAGGAGCGTGGACTGGGTAGGGTTGTGAATTTTTTTTTAAGGAGGGTGAACAGGTCCGCAGATTTGGTGAGGTCTTTGGGTGGTCCTTGAATCAGGATAATGCTGCTATTGTACAAGGTGATGGTGAGGTCAGCACTCAGGTTTGCAAATGGTGTGATCATGAGTTTTTTTCCGTGAGGGATGCTCCTGGCTTCCTGTACTTTGAGGAGGCTCGAGAAGGCATTGCGCCAAAGATACATTTTCCTGGAGTGGAAGATGAGGTCGTTAATGACAGTGCCCTTGTCCACGCAGAGACGAAGATCACGTATCAGGGTCTCAGGATGAATTTTCAGGATGGAGTGTTTGGGGGATTTAGAGGCTGATTTGGAGAGATTAGGAGGATAGATAACGGTGTACTAGTTGTCACCGATGGAGGTCAGGCAGGGCCCTGCCATGCTGGGGAGAGTGATGAGACTACTGCCCCAGCGGTCGGTTTGAGTAGTGAAATATAACGGTAGCAGTCTCAGCAGGTCTGCCCTAATACAATTTTGGAGGTTCTGCTCAGGACGGGACTTGGTTGGTTCTGTGAAAAGTAATGTAGAGTAGTGTATTAAAGCTTTATCAACTTTGACTAATCCCTCCTAAACATTCTATTTCTAAAGCGTACCTCTATTTTTCTCGCAATGAATAGGATACCAGTAGCATTTTTCGTATTTTCTTTATCAAGTAAGTATGAGACCTGTTCGATGAGATTTAAATCCCATGGTGATACTTTAAGAAAGTATTGCTGTGAAAGGAATGCAGCAGACCATTAAATATTCTGAATTAAGATTCAAACAGTGAGCTTATCTAATCAGTCAAAACGTGACCGGGGATTTGTTAAATATCTCACGTTAATGCTATGAGTTCTAAATAAACCTGGATACTATTTTTCTAAACAATATTCTCATATTGCAATGAATTCACTTGCCTTATTAATTTTAGTTTGACGTTCTTCGTTTTTGAATCTGCAGTGATTCTCTTCATGCCTGTAACGTGAAAACAGACTTTCATTGAAGATATGTTGCAAGTTCCACAATTCCTAACACGCTTGTTTCGAAAAGCCATTGGCTTATACAACCTTCCAATTGAGCGCAGAGTTTTCATGCTGCAAGAGTACATTTTGGAAAGTAGACTTTTTATTAAGTCTAAGTTATATTGAAACACTTACCTTCACCATTCAATGTTTATCGTTTGTTTGTTCAATGTTCAAGCTTTAGTCTCTGAGCTATTCAATTGTGAAGTGCTTCATGTAAATAAATTAACTAAGAATCGTGAATCAAACACCCATGCTGACCTGTCTGCAGGATGTATTGTCATAAAACGTGGTGTATGTAGTAATCTGCCCCTGTCAAAAAATGTATATAGGCAAAGCAAATCTGGAGGTTAAACAAAAGGTGGTCCAACATCGCTCCAGGTTAAAAAATAAAATTTCAGCAGCGCCAATAATCACTTTACAGAGATGGGTCACAACGAAAGAGACTTTACATGGATAGTCCTCAGTGTCATCAAGCGGAGTCCAAGGGGCGGGGACCTAGAAAATGTGTTAATCAGAAAAGAAGCGTATTTGATCATTAAGTTTAATACGGAAATGAGGTGATTAAATGAAATGACCTAAATTAAAAGATTATAAAATCAATCAAACCACAAGTTGGCTTAAATCTTGCAAATGACATCCAAAGTACTTATCACTGGTTCTATCAGAGGTCACACACTTAATCACGGTTGTGCCGATCAACATGTGTCGTGAATTTCAATGATTTGAACTACAACATCCAGCATGCAATAAACCGAATCAGGCAGTAACCCAATACATCATCCAGACAGGTCTACATCAGTGTTTGATTCCCAATCCTTAGTCAATTCATTTGTCATGAAGCACTTCACAATTGAGTAGCTCCGAGACCAACACCTGAACATTGATCTTTAAACGATCAACATTGAATGCTGCAGGCAAGTGTTTCAATATAATTTAGACTTGATACAATGTCAATTTTGCAAAGTGTGCTCTTGCAATGTGAAAACTCGGCGTTCAATTAGAAGGTAGAATAAGCCAACGGCTTTTCGAAACAAGCGCATTGGGAACCTTGCAACATATTTTCAATGAATGTCTGTTTTCACATTACAGGCATGAAGAGAATCACTGCAAATTGAAAGAGGAAGAACGTCAAACTGAAAATCATAAGGCTCATGAATTCATTGCAATAGGGGATTATTGTTGAGAATATCATATCTGTGTTTATGCAGGGCCGTAGCTACAGGGGAGGGGTTGAGCGGGGCCGGGCCAGACCATATTTCTGTGTTGCCCCCCCAAAAAGTACAAGCTTTGCTTTTTGTTTTTTTTGCCACATTATTATTGAAATTTGGGCCTACTCTTAGAATGCTCAGCAAAGAGGATTGCACTTATGGTCTGGAACTACCGACCCCCCCCCTGTCGTGTAAACTACCACATCAACCCCTAAAGTAATTAGCCATGCGAGGAGTTTTCTTTGGAAGGCAGGGGTCTCACGAGTCCCGGCCGTATTTATTAAAATATGAAAACAAATTAAAATTGTTAAAATAAACATTATTTACACAATCATTAATATGCAAAATTCTGACATTAGATTTACAGCAATGTAGAGAGGTATGAAGGGTTAACCTTAACAAATGTCTAATACAGCGTGTTCCTAACCGAATCTAAGATCCTACGTATGAATTTTGCATCCTAACATTTTGTGCCGACGGCAAGGTCCTTAACCGGTGTCAGGTCCTTATTATCCAGCTACGGCCTCACATATGAGTGCGCATGTGCGACAGGGCCCGGTTACCAGGAGAGTACTTCCCTCTCCAGGTTACCCTGTACACTCCGTGAACTCCATTAAACCAAAAAGGAGGGCCCTTTCACTCGTGCCATTTGATGACGTCATAGTGTATGTGCGGGGTGGCTAACAGCCCAAGGAAAGTGTGACTCCCTCCCCCGCACTCTTCCAACCAAGCGGATATCCTGCCCCTGAAATTCTAGGAGAGACCATTGGCTCCTCCCTCTGGGCGACCCCATTCGAGAATGGTGCCGCCCCCTAAGGACCTTAAATTGCTGCTCACCAATCATGACCTTACCGCCACAGGCCAGCATAGTTGACTGACTATCTGGCCCCCCCAAAATTCCTACACTGAAAGGTCATACCTACCTCGAAAAAACCCTCTAACTCAATATGTTCTTTGTTAGTAACTCATTGCCTGTCTCAGTCAGGTGGACCGCATCCTGTAAGTAGAAATGATCCCCCCTGATGCACCCATGTGGAATACTCTGCAATTGAGGTATTCAGAACAGTTTCTCTATCTTGTTGTTGATCCTCTTTACCGAGTGATTCAACGCCCTAACTAAGTCCCCCCCCTCCACTGCAGTGTAGGTATCAACTGAGACCACACTATGGTGCAGCCCGGGAGAAACTTCGCCAGCCAACCCGCTGCAGAGATAATCTCTTCAAACAGGACCCTCCTGCCCAGCGTTACCAAAACATTTCTCCCAGGTGTAAGATAACAACTGAGGGTGGTGGGGCGTGTTTGTTGAGTCATTCTGAAAAGAAGCCCCTAAGCTGATTAAGACAGAGCCCCCCTTTACCATGAAAGGAAACCTTGAAACCCCCATGCTCCGCCCTCCGTTTACATTCACCTGCAAGGAAAACTGGTTTAGCATGTTTAAAATATGAATGACCAACAGCCCATACTTCATGTGTCCTCTTTCTGTCTTCTTGCGTTTGCCGTGACGATGGTGGATGCTGTTGATGACCCGGTACCAGTTTCCGCCCTGCCTCACAGGCTAGAGAAACTGAAAGATAAACAGACAACAAGACAGGTGTCAGGGTGATTTAGTTGTACCTTACAACATGTGCAGCCACACATAATCAATCAATCATAGACATTTATAGAGCGCTCTACTTACCCGGAGGGTCT
Organism: Lissotriton vulgaris; assembly: GCF_964263255.1. NCBI lineage: Eukaryota > Metazoa > Chordata > Amphibia > Caudata > Salamandridae > Lissotriton > Lissotriton vulgaris. The sequence goes on from NC_141693.1 coordinate 1,118,568,303, forward strand.
CAAGGCGCTGGGGGGGGGGGGGGGGGGGTGCTGCTACTGCCCGAACTGCCAGGTCTTGAGCTTCTTCCTGAAGGCGAGGTGGTCTTGGGTCAGGCGCAGGTCGGTCGGGAGGGAGTTCCAGGTCTTGGCGGCCAGGTAGGAGAAGGACCTTCCTCCTGTTGTCGTTCTTCGGATGCGGGGGACGGCGGCGAGGGCGTGACTGGCTGATCGGAGGTGTCGTTTGGGAGCATAGAAGTTGATGCGGTTGTTGAGGTAGCTCGGGCCTTGATCGTGTAGGGCTTTGTGTGCGTGGGTGAGGAGACGGAAGGTAATTCTCTTGTTGACCGGGAGCCAGTGCAGGTCTCTTAGGTGTCCGGAGATGTGGCTGTGTCGTGGGATGTCGAGGATGAGTCTGGCTGAGGCGTTCTGGATCCGTTGGAGTCTCTTCTGGAGCTTGTTGGTGGTTCCGGCGTAGAGGGCGTTGCCGTAGTCCAGTCGGCTGGTGACGAGGGCCTGGGTGACAGTCTTCCTGGTCTCGGTGGGGATCCACCGGAAGATCTTCCGTAGCATGCGCAGGATGTTGAAGCACGACGAGGAGACTGCGTTGACTTGCTTGGTCATGGAGAGGGAGGAGTCCAGGATGAAGCCCAGGTTGCGTGCGTGGTCTGTCGGTTTGGGTGCAGTTCCCAGGGCGGGGGGCCACCAGGAGTCGTCCCAGGCGGAGGGCGAGGATCCCAGGATGAGGACTTCCGTCTTGTCCGAGTTCAGCTTCAGGCGGCTGGTCGACATCCACTCGGCTACTTCTTTCATTCCTTCTTGAAGGTTGGCTATGGCGGTGGCAGGGTCGTTGGTAAGGGAGAGGATCAGCTGGGTATCGTCGGCGTAGGAGATGATGTTCAGGTTTTGTTGGCGTGCGATGGCCGCGAGGGGGCTCATGTAGACGTTGAAGAGGGTTGGGCTCAGCGAGGATCCTTGGGGTACGCCGCAGATGACTTCGGTGGCCTTTGATTTGTACGGTGGTAGTCGGACTCTCTGGGTTCTTCCGTCGAGGAAGGAGATGATCCATTCCAGTGCCTTCTCCTGGATTCCGACGTTGTAGAGGCGCTGCACTAGGGTGCGGTGGCAGACGGTGTCGAAGGCCGCGGAGAGGTCTAGGAGGATGAGGGCCGCTGTTTCTCCGTTATCCATCAGGGTTCGGATGTCATCGGTGGCAGCGATGAGGGCGGTCTCGGTGCTGTGGTTGGCTCGGAAGCCAGACTGTGAGGGGTCGAGGGATCCGTTCGTCTCGAGGAAGGCGGCCAGTTGCTTGTTGACGGTCTTCTCGATGACTTTGGCTGGGAACGGGAGGAGCGAGATGGGGCGGTAATTCTTGAGTTCGGTGGGGTCCGCTGTTGGTTTCTTGAGTAGAGCGCTGAGTTCGGCGTGCTTCCAGCTCTCAGGGAAGGTGGCGGTGTCGAATGAGGTGTTGATGATGTCCCGCAGGTGGGGTGCGATGACAGCGTCGGCCTTGTTGAAGACGTGGTGAGGGCAGGGGTCGGTCGGAGATCCGGAGTGGATGGAGTTCATCATGCGGACGGTGTCTTCGGTGCTGATAGGAGTCCAGGCGCGGAGGGTGGTGGTGGGGGGCGGTGGTTCGGTTGAGTCGGACGTGGCGTTCGTCGGTTGGGTGTTGAAGCACTACCGCTTATACCGCTATACCGCTTATAGGCGTTGGAAGACCATCCCCCAATCCTCTTTACACTGTTGGCATGCAACCCTCTCTCTGTTGCTTCAGTGGCCGCCCTGATTCGGAATGAATGTGTCCCAAAATTGTTGTGGTTCAAACCCACCTTGCTGATTGCCATTGCCAACACTCTTTTGAACTGAAACCTGGTCAGTGGGGTACCCTCTGCATCTATTAAGAATGTTCCCATTGCCACGTCCACCCGTTGCCTGATGAATGCCTCTACATGTGACACTGGGCAGCACGGATTGGTCGGTGCCCGGTGTAATACCAGGCTATCCCCCGGGCCCCCTGATCAGTTTTTAATTTCCGTATGTTTACCCACATTGACTCACAACTTATCTTAGTGTTGTCAAGCTGAAGACCACCTAACATGTCCAGTTTGTTGTTAGCCACCAGTTCACTTACCCGCAATGCCCCACAAAAAGCCAAGGAAAACGCGGCTTTAAATAGGAGTACCTCTCCTGGGGAGCTACAGGTGTCAGACAAGGCATCCAATACAACTGCCAACCGCTCCAAACCTATTGGTCATCTGAAATCGGGGGTGCTTGCTTGTAGGCGCCGCCACCCCCTCAATGTCTTCCGCACTATAAAACTGTTTGTGGGATCCATGGCACCTTTTAGCTGTGCAAAGAAAGAGACGGCTGCTTTGTGTCTGCTAGCTGTCGCCTCTAAGCACCCCTCTCTGTGCAATGTGTCCATGTATGAGGTAAAATTCCCCTTCTGCTCCCACTTAACCTCCCAGTCCTGTCCCAAAAAACAACAACAAGCCATAAACGCCCCTTCGTAGGCTGTCCTGGTCCTGGGTGCTAGGCTGGCAGCTACGAGGTTCTGTAGTTGGTGGCACCAATTTGCCAAAGTGTTGTTGGGAAGTGTGCTGGTGAAGCCTCTGCAGATGGTAGGTGTTCTCTGAATACCTGCATCTGAAAGCGAGAGAGTACGTCAGCTGCGTTATTCAAGCCCCTGGGACATGTTTGGCCCTAAACTGTATATTCAACTTCAAGCATCTTAGCACAATCTCCTACATGAGGCGGAGTATAAACTTACACCGCGCTGCCTGTTGATTGATACATTCCACTACAGTCATGTTGTCTGACCAGAAGATCACAGATGGATTGGACAATTGTTCAGGCCAGACCGTTAGTGCAACCCATATTGGAAAGAGCTTCAAAAACCTGATGTTCGCTGTCAAGCCGCCTTCTTCCCACCACTCCAGCCACCGTTTTGCCACCCACTTGTTGCCAAGTATGGTGCCAAACCCCACACTGCCAGCAGTGTCAGTTCATAGACCTAACAAAGCCAATGTAGTGGGGGGGCCGCACCACACCACTCTGCCGTTGAAATCCTCCAGGAATGCCATCCAAATCTGCATGTCCTGGCGAACCTCAACTGACAGTCCAGTGTGATGGTGTTTGTCCCGCAGGCCCTTCCTGGCCTGCACGATTGAGCGGGAAAAGGGTATAACTCTTAGTGCGAAATTCAGCTGTCCCACAGTCTGCTGCAGCTGCTGTAACCTGACTTTCTCTTTAACCAAACATTGCTGTAGGGCTGCTCTGAATTTTGGGATCTTTTCTTTGGGTAACCTGAAAAAACCTTCAACCGAGTCGAATTCAATGCCTAGGATTTCCAAACATGTTGATGGCTCCACCGTTTTCCCTGGCGCCAGCGGGACCTCAAAAGCCTGCATGAGCACGCAAAATTCCTGCAATGCCCATGCACACTCCTGTGAGCCCGCTGCCCCAGCAAAAGAAAGTCATCCAGGTAGTGCATCACATGCTGATTCCCTGTTGTCTGCCTCATAACCCATTCCAGGAAAGAACTGAATGTCTCAAAGTAGGCACATGACACGGACCAACCCATGCGCATACACATATCCATATAGTATTTGCCTTTAAAGGAAAAACCTAGAAGGTGTTGGTCCAAGGGATGTACTGGCAGCAGTCGGAAAGCTGATTCAATGTCTGATTTCGCCATTAATGCCCCGGGACCCAGAACTCTCAACATCTCCACTGCCTGGTCAAAAGACGCATACTTTACGCTGCAAATGCCCTCATCAATCGCATCATTCAATGATGCGCCCCTAGGCGCTGAGAGGTTGTGTATGAGTCTGAATTCGCCCTTTTCTTTCTTTGGGAAGCAAACAAAATTAGGTACAGGGATGTCATTGAAAGGACCAGCTACCCTACCCAGGCATAGCTCTTTCTGAATTTCTGATGCCACCACAACTGGGTTGTGTCTAACTGACAGCTGGTTCCTACATTCTGGCATCCCGGTATACCCCCCGCTGGAATCCGGAAGCCATGTGAGAAACCTTCCTGCAGTATCCTTGCGGAGGCATGGTCTGGGTACCTGTTCAGCCAAGGAATCATAGCCAGCACGTCAATGGGTGAGTGAGCGACCTGCAAGGATCCCCCCTATTCCTGTTTCATTCTCCCCCTGTTCCCTGAGTTATTACCTTTTGAACAGCATGCTGTTTCTGGGTAGGAAGAGTGGCCGCATATGTGACATGCATGTTTGAATTTTCAAGTGCCCGCTGCCCTGGTGCATGTTCGCCTGTTAAAGTCCCAACACACACCTTTTCGATCCCCACTGCCTCTGGCCTTACCGGCCGAATTACCCTCATGCGCTGGCCAAAAGGGCTGCTGGGGCTTGGACGGATAGCCTTTGTTCCAGTTGGTGCCCACCCCCGCTGACTGACTGCCTGAAAACTGGCCATACCATGAAATGGAATCTACCTTATCCCAGTATAATGATTGGTCAAATTCTCTAGCTTTCCTAAAAGCTATGTCATATTCTTTCCATCCATCCCCCCCATGTTTGTCACAGAACATTGTAATTCTACTCTGGTAACAAACTATTTCTGCCTGCAAGTTGGGTGATCGTTACGCGGTGATTGCCATAAATACAGAAAAGGCTCTAATCTAATTAATCAGTGTCTCCTCCACGCTGAATTTAGACAATTGAGACCGCCATTCGCTAGGAAACATCCAATCTTTTTGTGACTTGGCATACTCCATCTCTCTGTCATCAATTAGTAATGAGAATATGTTCACATATTTGCCTCCCCAAATCAGCTCCTGTACCGCTTGTGAAACATTGATACACTGGGAGGGTTTGAGGTTTTCCAGAATTAGGACAGGCGCACTCCCTAGTAACCGCACAGTATCGTGTCACAGAGTGTCAGACTCCAGGCAAGGGGGCGGGCGGTAATCCCTCGTAACCGCTCAAAGGTGGATTACAAATCCACACAAATTTGTACAAAAACAACAATTGCCCCTGCTCTAGGAAAATATCATAAAGGCTTAGTAAGTCTTGGTTATGGTACAGTAGTAAATTGCGCACATCAATAGTGTTTCAGAATCAAAAGCAAGAAAGTTCAAAGAGGTAGAATCCTTGTTATGGAATACAGATTTATTGTTCCTCTTGTTCTGGCCAACACGTGTTTCATCGCAGGGAAACAGACTGCGAATCTTCAGGGCTGGGTATAGATACAAAAGATGCATTTGTATGGTTGATTTGACATGAGTGAAAAAGGTGATTGGTGGCCCTTGGTGACATAAGGCGGGCATGCCATAGGTGACATTGTGTCATAGAGGTGTGACTTGATATCTACGCTGTTTGTGACTGTGAGAGGTGGTGAATTTTTATCGTGGCTATACAGATTGTGTTGATGTGACTTTAAAAAGTTCTAAGGTTATTGCTGTACTTAAAAGCAAACACATGAACCAGTATGCGTGGATAATATTCCAAAATTTGGGGAAAGGGGAAGGGAGGACACGGGAATATAACAAGTTGTGAAAAATGAGTGAGATGGTGTCCGTGCTTGTTGGTGGGTACATGCCTCATAGTGACTTATAGTGACTTTTTGGTGTTATAATTACATCCAATATATTCAAGAAGGAAGGCTAATACAGCTAAAAAATATATTGAACATTCCATATAATACTGTGCTAAGCAGGAGCGAACAGTGATGTTATATGTGTAAAAAAAGATATGCTTTAGCCTGTTCTAATCTTGGTTAATGGATTTATGTTGATTCTCATGATGAGAATACAGAATAATGGAGACATATTGCTCATTCCCCTGTAATTTGTATACCCTGTATTTATTGCGAGGTTGTACTCAAACACGCTCGTATGAAACGCCACTGGTTACTGTGAACGCTTGGCGCGGAAAAGGGGGGTATCTATTAAGGAAGTGTGCTTAGGGAAAGCGTTTATTTAATTTATCTCAGAACACCAAATGTAAAATACCGCGTGTTTGTTTAGTACACGCAATTGCATCGTTACGGAAATTAAAGTACGGGATAGGTTAATTGAGGGTTTGAATATGAGTCTATTCACAAAAACAGTATCTAAGCATCGGTACGTGACTCACCCTTTGGAAAGAAAAAGCCGGAAGTAGTGAAATGGCCACGAGTATTGTTATTGCGCTAGAAAGCGTTGTCTGGTGATTCCTACAGGTAAACAAGGTTTGCATCAATGACGACGAAAAAGTGAGATGGTAATATATGCCATGTCACATGAGTTCATTGTGAGAACTATTGCTGCATATAAACAAACCATTGATAAATATTCATACCTTGAAGAGTTTTATAGGAAAACCTTGCCCGGGAGGAGAAGAGTTTAAAGCTGTTACGTTAGTAGACTGGTATTCAGGCGGGTACACCTGTAGAATAAATAATGAAAAAACACGAGTGGTGTTATCTTATTTCATTATGGTGTGGTTTGTTACAGGGAGGGGACCAAAAGGTTTGGTATGCGAGAAGAGTCGTTTTACCTGAACAGGTTCGTTCTCCCTCCTGTAGATCCCGGTGCCGTCGTTCGAAAAACGGTCACCTGACAGGAACTGGGGGTCTCTATTTATGCCTACTTCCGGGATTTGCTCTGTAAGTCCTAGAAACACTAGAGCGGTAACGTATCGTTTAGTTAGACGAAACGTTGGCCGAATTTAGAAAAAATACTACATGCTAGTATCAGGTTGGGTGAGTCAATGGAGAGAAGTGGTTAAAGGTAGAAGTCTAAGAATTGGCGTTCTGAAAATTGGAGTGCAAAATATAAGAACCCAAGAATCAGTTGATATGCCAATTTGGTAGAATGAAATAGAGCGGGAGCAAATATTCAAAAGTGAACTCCGCTTAACCTGGAGTGAACCCGGTTGATCTCCGGTTGGATGAGAGTAGTTGCATTAATTATACTGATACTTGGTCCTGATAATGCTAGTGTTTTGGTGTTGTATACTGTGATAATGAGCAGACGATTTCAAACGCAAATTACATATTTACAATTATAAAACGAAGTGATCCAGTGATTTATAACAGTTACATAGTTTTTGATGAACAACGAAAAAAAGGGGAGAAAGGCGTGTGAGAACACATGTTAAGCATACATGTTGTGGTGTATTATTAAACATAGGTCTCATTTAGAAAAAAGAAAATAGAAAAGAAAATATGCCCCTCTTGCAATGTGGAAATGGGTTTCAGGAGATCATCTGGTCCTTTGTAAGAGCTGGTTCAATTTGATTTAATTCCCTAAGAAGTATTGCATCTCAGGGTCGTAGTTCAAGCCCAGTTCGATACTGCGAAGACGCATAATCCAAGTCGCTTCTTTGCGTCTCAAAGTTAGCTCTCGGTTGCCACCCCTAATGTGAGTGGGTACTGTTTCGATGCCGTAAAAACTAATGCGGAAATCTTCAATGGTTGACTGACATGTGGCTACATGTAGGGCAACAGGATATTTGGGGTCTTGTTTTTGTATCGCTCTCATATGTTCAGAGATTCTGTCTTTCAGACTTCTAATTGTGCTGCCAACATATTGTTTACCGCAATGGCACTCAATTATGTATATTACATATTTAGTAGTGCAATTGATATTCATTCTGATGTCATAGGTGTCCCCATTGGGACTAGTAAATTTAGTTGTTTTGTGTTTTGCCCATTTACACATTACACAAAAGCCGCATTTGAAGAAGCCCTTGTTGCGTTGTGTCAGCCAGTCCGGAGTTATGTCTACTCTTGGAACGGTGGGACTAAGCCTGTTCTTCAGGGTTCTTCCTCTGCGGAAGGTTATTTGTGGAGTTGGGGGAATTAGATCCTTAAGTACTGGATCAGTTTTAAGCAGGTTCCAGTGTTTAATCATGCTGGTACGAATTGATCTGTGTAGACTGTTGAATTCTGTGATCATCCTTATTGTGGAGTCCTTCGCCTTACTTGAGGTGTTACATTTAAGTGTCTCTGGTCTCGTTATTTTGTTAAGTCTCTTTTTTGCTGTGGAGAGGATGGATTGGGGATATCCACGTTTTCCGAATCTCAGTTCCATGTCTTGTACAGTCTTTGCCAGATCACTGTCATTGCTGCAGTTTCTTCTGGCTCTGAGGAATTCCCCAAATGGAATTGATCTAATTTGGTGTGGCGGGTGGTGACTATCCGCTCGAAGTATAGCGTTACACGAAGTGGGCTTCCTATAAAGTTTACTGTGTAATTTGTTATTGAGAATGTAGAATTCTAAGTCCAGAAACTCTATCTTGGTTTTACTGTACTTCATCGTGAAGCTCAGTTCCCAATCGTTATGATTAAGATGTTCAAAGAAACTTTGGAGAAGTTCGTCTGGGCCTGTCCACAGTAGGATACAGTCGTCTATGTAACGACCCCAGAATAGTATGGAGTCGGTGTACTGGCTACCCTTAGTACCCCAAATGTGGTCTGTTTCAAAGGAACCCATAAACAAATTGGCAAAAGATGGCGAGAATTTGGAGCCCATGGCTACTCCACGTTTTTGTCGGTACCAGTTTTTTTGGAACATAAAGAAGTTGTTATTGAGAATCAGAGTCATCATGGTTATCAACATTTCTGTATGTGCCCACAGGGATGCTGGTCTGTTGGATAGAACTCGTGTTATGGCCTCTATACCTAGGACAGGGTTGATGCTTGTGTATAGGGCAACCACGTCCATAGTCACTAAGGTAGTGTTTGGTTGCCATTCTAGGTCATTTAATACACTTAGGATATGCTTGGAGTCCTGAATGAATGAGGGTAGATTTTTGACCAGTGGGCCTAGAAACAAATCCACATACTCAGCCAATCTCTCGGTAGGACCCCCTATGCCAGAGACAATTGGTCTGCCTGGTGGAAAGGGGAGATTTTTGTGGATTTTAGGAAGGGTATACAGCCATGGAAATGTTGGTTTGTGTACTTTAAGGTACATATATTCATCATCGTTCAGTAAGCCATCTTCTTTCCATTTGTGTAGGTGGTGATTAATGGATGTTGTTAGGATACCCATGGGGTTAAGTGTGATCAGTTCATAACAGGAAGTATCAGCTAATTGACTTAGTATTTCCTTGTTGTAATCGTCTGCATTCATTATTACAATGTTCCCTCCTTTGTCCGCTTCGCGGATCACGATGGTGGAAGTCTGTGTGAGTGTGGTGAGGGCAAGGCGCTCACCTTTGGTGAGGTTGTCTTTAAATGCAAATGTTTCGTTAAGTTTTCTTGTATTGATTTTGTTGATATCATCAAGAACACGCTTGTGAAAAATGTCGATATTGTTGCCACCTGGTAGAGTTGGTGTCCAAGTGGATTTATTTTTCAAGCCACTAACAACCCCCAGATCTGTGTCTATGTTCAATTCCTCTAGAAGTTGTCCCATCTCTACGGGGCTATCCTCACATTCAGTAATGGATAACAATAGATGTATTGCTTGTATATCTTTTATTGCAGTCACATTGTCTGTTAATACATCAGGAATATTTTTAACATTTCTAGTGTTGGTAGTTTTTCCAGCAAAATACTTTTTCAGTTTCAGGCTCCGTACAAATTTAAAGAGGTCTATTTTAGTTAGGCATGTGTCTCCTACTGAGAAGGGATTAAAGTTTAAACCCCTGGAAAGGAGATTAGTCATATCAGCAGTCAGTGGAAAAGAGGAGAGGTTGACCACTTGGACCTCGTTATGTCCGGTCTCTACTTCCTTGCTGTTCCTGACCTCAGTTTTTTTCTGTAGTCCTCGTTTGCCGCCCCTGCTACCTCTGTGGGTCTTTGGTCTGTGGTATCTCGTGGTGGTAGGGTCTTGTTCCCTTTGCGCATCCGTTCCAGCTCCACTAAAAAAGGAGTACTGTTCTCTAGTACATCCCGATCGGGTTCGCTTATACCTGCAGAATTTAGGGAGGCATTACTAGATGAAACAGAACTCGGGGCGGATGAGATGTTACCACTTTTTTTGGGGTTGTTAGGTCGTACTAAAGAGTCGTATTTACGATCATAGGTAAAAATTCGACCATTACGGTAATCTGTATCATCTCTTTTTATTTGTCTGGCCTTCCTGTTTTTTATTTCTTCCTGATGTTTAAAGAGCACCTCATCCAGAATGGTGTAATTCTTCACAGTAGGTTCTGGTAAGTTGAGGTCTTTAATTTCTTGCTCTAGTTTCGCAATTTCTCCCAGTAGTTTACTGGATTTGCGATCAGCATTTTCTATTAGAATGTCCATAAGGGCAAAAGAGTTATTGGTAACAGAATCTTCCCATTTTTTTACTAGATCTAGAACAAGATCATCATATGTAGGGAAAGTATTGGAGCGCAAGCCTCTCGGTATTTGTTTAAGACGCATATATTGCTTCAGGGTGGTGGAGTCCCACCAGCGTGAGTTCTCCTGTTTTTTAAGTCTCTCTAATTTTTTGAATTTGTCTTTAAGGCCCTCCACACGGGGGGGACCAGCAGTTGCCGTGGCAGTGTGGGTAGGCATGCCCTTGGCTAGGTTCTCGAAGAGATCTGCTGCTATTTTATCTCTATCCATGTCGGTGTGGAGATATTTGTTAGATTGATTCCAAAAACAACGTGCTAGTTTGTAGATACGTGATTTGTGAAAGGTGGAGTGGCGGGGGGCAGCCTTAACTGGAAATCAATAGGCTATTGATACACTGGGAGGGTTTGAGGCTTTCCAGAATTAGGACAGGCGCACTCCCTAGTAACCGCACAGTATCGTGTCACAGAGTGTCAGACTCCAGGCAAGGGGGCGGGCGGTAATCCCTCGTAACCGCTCAAAGGTGGATTACAAATCCACACAAATTTGTACAAAAACAACAATTGCCCCTGCTCTAGGAAAATATCATAAAGGCTTAGTAAGTCTTGGTTATGGTACAGTAGTAAATTGCGCACATCAATAGTGTTTCAGAATCAAAAGCAAGAAAGTTCAAAGAGGTAGAATCCTTGTTATGGAATACAGATTTATTGTTCCTCTTGTTCTGGCCAACACGTGTTTCATCGCAGGGAAACAGACTGCGAATCTTCAGGGCTGGGTATAGATACAAAAGATGCATTTGTATGGTTGATTTGACATGAGTGAAAAAGGTGATTGGTGGCCCTTGGAATATTATCCACGCATACTGGTTCATGTGTTTGCTTTTAAGTACAGCAATAACCTTAGAACTTTTTAAAGTCACATCAACACAATCTGTATAGCCACGATAAAAATTCACCACCTCTCACAGTCACAAACAGCGTAGATATCAAGTCACACCTCTATGACACAATGTCACCTATGGCATGCCCGCCTTATGCCACCCCTAGCCATCATGATTTTTGCTACCATTCTATGCACCTCTGCTGAGGGATCAGCCGAGGAGGGTAACATCCCTCCAATCCCCAACCAGGGAAGTACTGCCGCTATCTGTGCCGCCAGTTCAGGGGGCACCTGACCAACCCCAGAGGGTTCACTGACCGGGGAGGTTGATGCCGTTTCGTGCATCATGACCGGTGCCTGGTTTACCCCTGGGACCCATGGAATTACTGCTGGTACCACTGGTGGCACTAGGTTTGGGGGTGCCTGTGGCGTAGCTGGAGCCGGTGCCACCGGTACACTTATTGGGGTTGGTGGAGTTGGTGAGGGTGCCTCAGGTAATGTAGACACTCCATCAGGGACCGCCACAGGTGACCCCCCTACTACCTGTGACTTGGGGGCCCGTCCATAATTCCTCTTGGCTCTGCCCCGCTTGGGCAACACATCTAGTTTCCCCCAGGATTGAGGGGGTACTATCACCCGCTTGGGTCTCCCTGATGGCCCTGCTTGAGCCTCAAACCTCTGACTCATCTCCGCCATGCTCCTCCCCAACTGATCCACTTTCCCTAATTTCCTGTCCATCGCTGACATTCTGCGCATCATGCTTTGAAACATGAGCTCCATGCGGGAACTTTTTGCACTCCGCCTACTAGACATTCTTTCTCTGTGATTCACAAACCTACACTGCAACACAATGACACACTTATGGGCACGATGTGCCTTGCACCTGCACCAAAGTTGGGGGCTCACAGGCTAGCCATATGCACCACGCGACTGTGACCACAACACACCAGCTAGCCTGGGTGCTTGGGCGGGCGCACTCTAGCCCGGCGGCCCGACCGAAGCAGTGAAATGCAGGCCTGCCCGTATCTTCGGATCTCCACCTCCACCGTGCACTCTCCGGCAGCTCCATCCGCAGTGCCCCCCGAATGTAGGCCTACGATGAAAGAAAAGTTAAAAACAATCCTGGCTCCAAGAGACAGTGAACCTCGCAGTTGTAAAACCTCCAAACTTCATTCTGCACACTATTCAAAAGTCAATGCAATCTTAACTCTCCCCTATCTTGCCTCTATTCCAATAGGCCCTGGGCTTTAAAGTTTTAACAAAACAGTCTTTTACTATTTATTGGAATTCACTAAAAAAAAACCCTGTTGTTATATTATCCTAGCTGACTTCAATATATGGAAGCAACTGGGAGGCGTTCAGCTTTGGTTTCCCATCCAAGTACTAACCCTGCTTCCCTTGTTTTTGCTGAGGTTCAGCAATGTTACACCTATTCCGGTGATTTTATTTTACTGGTCTCCCCTCCACTTTCAGTAGCATTCACTCGATATAGAAGCGTTCCTGGTTTCTTACAGCTTCGCGTGGATCCTAGCTTGCAGCACAGTGTCTCCCTAAAGCGACACCCAAAACAAAGTGCATGCCCGAGTACCAAAAGCTGCCGATTACTAGCAAGCAGGGCCGGCGCCATAAACTCAACTTAATACAATGCCCAATGCTAATGGCAATCGCACCCCGGAGCCCACTCCACGGCACTGCACTCTGCCCCTTACCGTGTGTAGATGCACCTACGACATGCCACCGCCTGCACGCGACCCCTCATGAGGTTTTCCCACCGGTTACCGCCAGTAGATTTCACCCCGTCCTCCGCTCTCGCCGTTCACAGCCGCTTCACTTCACAGGACCCGTCACTGGCACACCGTAACCTCTTGTACTTCACGGCGTCAATCCTTCGGCTACCAAGAGCTGAAAAAAACCAAGAAAAATTATTCTGCCCCTAACTGAGGGGCACGGAGCAAGCCTGGAGAATGCGGGTTCAAGAGGGCGTCTCCGGCGCTCCCCAGACCTTTTAATCTCACCTGGCCCCTCCCCTTGACCCAGAGGCACTCTTACTGCTTCCGGGTCAATGGTGGGGCCTGCACCAATCGGTCGTGAGGCGCCCCCAGCCTCGTCATCAAGATGCGGCAAGAAGGGGGGGCACACCCCACCATCGAGGATATGGGGGAGGGGGGAAGCCGGGCCCCACCATACGTGCGTGGGGGCAGAGCGGCACCCCCTTTCCTGTCAGGCTTTACTAAAGGAGTCGAGGCTGGGCGGGGATTCATCCAGAAAGAAAGTGGGGGGGTCTGTGCAGTCACACATGTGATATTTACCTATGAAATCGAAAATAAACTCACAAGAAAGGCAGAGGAGGGCTATGGGGCGTGCCCTTCCTGACACATCCTTGACTCTTCCAGCAGGTCCCTGGTGTCTTTGCACGTGTGCTGCACAGCTCAGGGAACAGCGTTAGTTTCACACATAGTATAAGACCCAGTTGTGTTGCTGCTTGCAATGCACCTGCTGCTTGGCCAACATTTGCAGCACGCATCAGCCTGCCAGAGCTGCCTCTCCATGTATATATGCCATCAGAGGATGGCGTTCAGACAGAGCTTCAGATCTGCGCATCTCGGGGCCTGAGGCCACTTTTTGCTACAGCAGCTGGTATTATAATATTGGCAAGAAGACGCTGCTCTCCACCTACATGATACTGTTTGCAGCACCAGTGACCAGGATAGCTGCGGGTTCTCCAGCCGGACAAAGAATCTGGGGGCATATTAAAAGCAATAGCGATAATTATCGCTATTGCTTGGTTAGAGACAAAAATTTACAGCTGAGCTGCGGCGATTTTTACCGCAAATAAACCTTGGGGCATATTATCAAGGGGGTTTATCTCCGCTTTTTTGGCTTTAAAAGCCAAGAAAGCGGAGATAAAATTATCTCCCTATTACCTAGCTGCCGCTAACACCAGTTAGCGACAGCTAGTAGGAGATAGCGACCATCTTGGGCCCCACTTTGCATGTCAGTGATATTTATCACTAATGAGATGCAAAGTGGGCGTGCCAAGATGTTAGAGACTGAAAACAGTCGCTAACATCGCTATCTCCTATTACCAACTTTTGGAGATATTCACGCTAAGCGGGAATATCTCCAAAAGCTAACACCTGCCCTGAGCAGTTCTTAGCCATGTTATCCAATGGGAGGTGGATAACATGGCTAAGAGCATTAGCTCGCTAATGCATTTGCGTTAAACCTTGGTAATACCAAGGTTTATTTGCGGTAAAAATCACCGCAGCGCTGCGGTAAATTTTTGTCTCTAACCAAGCAATAGCGATAATTATCGCTATTGCTTGGTAATATGCCCCCTTGGTATTACCAAGGTTTATCGCAAATGCGATAAAAATCGCCGCAAATGAATGAATATCGCTGAAAAGCCAGCGATATTCATGCATTACCGAGCTAATGCTCTTAGCCATGTTATCCACCTCCCATTGGATAACATGGCTAAGAACTGCTCAGGGCAGGTGTTAGCTTTTGGAGATATTCGCGCTTAGCGCGAATATCTCCAAAAGTTGGTAATAGGAGATAGCGATGTTAGCGACTGTTTCCAGTCGCTAACATCTTGGCACGCCCACTTTGCATGTCATTAGTGATAAATATCACTGACATGCAAAGTGGGGCCCAAGATGGTCGCTATCTCCTACTATCTGTCGCTAACTGGTGTTAGCGACAGCTAGGTAATAGGGAGATAATTTTATCTCCGCTCTCTTGGCTTTTAAAGCCAGAAAAGCGGAGATAAACCCCCTTGATAATATGCCCCTAGAGTCCTCAGTACTGGACAGATGAGTGATTTTTCTCATAAGAGGTGGGTGAGACATAAATTACTAGGGAGCACGTGCCGGAGCAGAGCAGGGGGTCAGGCTTGGCTCGAACAAGCCCGTTAACGAGCAAAGGGTCATGCAAATATCTGCCATGTAACCTTTGTAGCAATGTGAAAATGTGGCAAAGTCTCTTCAAGAATCAAAAGCATCTTCAAAAAGCGTTTCACCATAAACTATCAGATTATATCACTGCATTGAGAGACATTTAGTCCAGATGATGGTTTTAAACCCACAAAAACGACAATTGCATTAAAGAACACTAAGCATCAAGTCAGTTGTCATTTGTGGCCTATGTACGCCTTAGATTGTTTTTATACGTGGACCAGCATCACAGCCTTTTAAATCAAACACAAGATTTTTGCACAAGAGGATGTGGACATCTCAAACTCACATATTTGATGGTGCTCTGATATGGGACAATGAATAAAAACTGGGCATGGAGAAATAAAATATTTGCCTAGGATCAACAATTTGTCATGCAGGGAAGCCGTGATTGATCTCATGTTTTAAATGTTCTCATTCTACAATTTTAAATAGCGACCAGATGGTAATCTCTTTCTCTCATGTTTTACATCAAAGATAAATGACCTGACTTAAAGTCTTATTAATTCCAGAAGCGGAAATATTTCCATTGTACCTTAAAATATCAGATTTAAATCACTGCAATGAGAAGAACTTATCAAAACTGATAGTTAGTTTTTAAACTTTAACTTAAAAAAAACATACTGACTCATCCAAGAAGACAATGACAGTGGTGAACACTAAAAGGCTTGTCAGGTACCACGTGTGCCCTATCTTATTATAGGTAGAGCAACATTATGACTTATTAAATTAAACACAAGAGGTTTATGTACAATGCATATCCTAAACACACATTTGAATGTGTTCTCATATGGGATAATGAAGTAAAGGCGTCAAGGGGAAATAAAATATTTGCCTAGAATCACACAATTTGCTCAAACGGGGAAGCTGGGATTGAACCCACGTTTTATAGTTTCACACTGTGCAATTACCCTGCTAGATAGGAATGTCGTCCTCCTATCTGTCTGTTTTACATCAATGGTTAATGCTTTGATGTTAAATCCTAATTCTGGAAAGCAGAAGTTTCCCCCTAAAATATCAGATTATATACCTGCATTGAGAGGCATTTATTAAAATTGATAGTTTTTAAAATTCAGCTTATAAACATTCCTATCCCTCTCAAAGAGGACAGTGCCATTAGTTAACAATAAGATGCAAGTCTGTTATGTGCCCTTTGTTCTTATTACATTCGAAGCAATATTGTAGTGCATTAAATCAAACACAATAGATTTTTGTACGTCGTCCATCCTGAGCTCTTCTATTTTAAGGTGTTCCCATATGTAATGATAAAAATAAAGGTGGCACGTTGAACCAAATCTTTGCTTAGGATCACACAATTTGGTCAAGAAAGGAAGCTGGGACTTACCCATATTTTGTAGTTTCACATTGTGCAATTTAGGGGCACATGCATCAAGGTATTTAGGAATCGCGAACGGTGCGATTCGGTAAAATCGGCCGTTTGCGATTCCTAAATACCTTTTTAGTATTCATCATGCATTTTTGGAAAAATCGCTATTTTTAGCGAATTCCAAAAATGCGATTGCTCTTAAGGAATCGCAAATTTGCGATTCCTTAAAAGCAATGCATGAATAATTTTAAAATTGACAATTCGCAATTAGGGGGGGCAAATTACCACGAGGGTAAACCTCGTGGTAATTTGCGAAAAAGGTTTAAAATGCTCAAATTAGCATTTTAAACACTGTCATGTTACAGACACACATGTCCTTAGGACATGTTTGTGTGAAACATCCATTTCAAAATACATTTCAGGGGTGCAGGGGGGGGTCCTTTGGACCCCCCCCTGCACCCATGGAATGCATTAACATTTTGCGAATTCCAATTTGCGAATTTGCAATTCCTATTGATTCCTATGGGCCTTTTGGCCCATAGGAATCAATGGGAATTGCGAAATCGCAAATTGGAATTCTCATGACAGTTGCGATTCGGTAAAAAATTTGATTTTTACTGAATCGCAAATATTATGCACTTTCAATCATGCATTCCGCTTTGCAATTCCTTATTTGCGATTCGGTAAAAATCGCAAATTAGGAATCGCAAAATCGGACTTTGATGCATGTGGGCCTTGGTCTCTAGATAGGAAATTCATAATCTCCTGTTTTAAAGAAAAGGTTAATACTTTGACTTTAATTCTTGGTGCCCTAGCTTAGAACAGGGGAGGCAAACAGACACATTAAAAGTCATTTCGTTTTGAGCTCAAGGGTCCAAGAGGAACTCCAGCTGAGCTACAGCAAACATCTGGCTTGAACTTCCAGTGGCTTGAACTTCCAGTGGCTTGCTCACACCTATTTTCTCACTACTACAACCTACAGTGCAGGTAGTGTCACTGAGCTGGTTAGCCAAGTTCAGTGCCACCATGGCTTACTCTGCTGTTTGTTAAATAAGCACAATCTTCACAACATGCTCAGAAGCTGTTACGTATTGTGTAGAGCTATACAAGTGTAGCAATTCAAATCTGAGATATTTGCTGGATTTGGTGGTTAATTTGAAAAATAATAAGTACTGGGGCTAGAAGGATTGCTCAGAAGCCCACAAGTATGCAGAGTTCACCTGTCGTACTCCTATTTTAGACTCTCTCAGTGGGGCTTAGGCCACATTTTATTTCTGGTGATAGTAGGGTGGCCAGGCTTTCAAAATTAAAAACCAGGACATTCAGGAAGTGTTAGCTTAGAAATACAAAGATGAGTCACTGCTATAGCACTATTCTATAACATAGCTTCAAAGATATTGCTATTGTTTTTGTGGTGATTTAACACTAAAAAAAGAAATCTAAGTGTTGGGCTGCTCTTTAAAATTGCTCATTTCAGCTCAGACATATGGGGTTGTAAGTGGATCTAGGCCATGGGGATCTGCTGAGCCTGTAATAGTATGGTACCTGATCTGGCTTGGTGTGTGTGTTCACATTCTACCATTTTCACCAGAAATCTCTCACTTGGTAAGCATAGCATGAAACAGAAACATTGCAGTTTGATTGCCTTAAAAGACATAGGGGCCAGATGTAGGTAAAAAACAAATTTACCGATTTTAAAATACCGAACTGTACCGATTCGGTATTTCAAAATCGGTAAATGGTATGTAGGTCCCAACATCTGGATTCGTTACCGAATCCTTAACAATTCTTTAATTACCGATTCGGTAAATACCGAATCAGTAATGCCCATTCATTCCTATGGGCTTTGAAGCCCATCGGAATGATTAGGCATTACTGATTCGGTATTTACCGAATCGGTAAATAAAGAATTCACAAGGGTGCAGGGGGTGTCACTTTGACACCCTCTGGCACCCCCAAAACAGGCACAGGTGCCATGTGGCAGGCATACCTGCCCTAAGGGCAGGTCTGCCTGTCACATGACATAGATGTGCATGCACACATGTGCATGCACACCGGAATCGGTATTTTACCATCAAATTGGTTTTGATGGTAAAATACTGATTCGTAAAGGCTCCTGGGACTCTGAAGAGTCCCACCTACATATGGGTGGCTTCAAATCGGTAAATTTACCAATGTTTTATTTTACCGAATCGGTAAACCGGTCGGTAACGACCTACATCTGGCCCTAGATGTTTGACATGCTGGACTTTTACCCCTTCTTTTGCAGCAATGGTAAGAAAAGGCAGCCTCTTTGCTTGTAGCCTCGCTGCTATATTTACTGGGTCAATACATGACTAGATGCTCCACATAAGTGTTTTTCTTTTAATTGTGGGACTTAAATTCCTTATTTTATCTTTGGGATAAGCAAGACTAAAAGCTACCAAATGCAAAGGAAAAAACCTAGACGGAAGGAGCTAGTCGCACATAGACATGGGAAACGTGGAAGGGCTGTGTTAGAGGGATACCCATCTTTGTATCATGCTGAACATGCAGTTCGGTTCGATGCAAGGCATGGCATGCTTGTGCTCATTCAACCTAACAAAACGAGAAGTATTTTATTAAGTAAAACATGTCAGGATGCTAGGACAGATGTAATAAAAAAAAGGCACTATCCAAGCAAATCATCAACATCTGGTCACCTTAAAAGGCATCTCCGATTGCCATATTGTGTACTATGAGGGCTGCATTAAACAGTCCTCTGAATCTTCGCAGGGTAATAATGGAAAGGGGCGACCGACTCGGTCCCCCCGAACGTATGGCCGAGTGCCTCGATCCCCCCGGGAAGCCATTTTTGGGCGGGAGGCGCGTCTCAGCTGGTATGCCCGAAGCGGCGTAGCCGGGGCGCGCTCGTTCCCGCCCTAGAGTGGGCTGGCCTAGACACCGACGCAGCCAGCCACGCCCTCAGGGGCAGGCAGGGGCGGGTATACGCCCGCCCTGAAGATGGATAAAAAGGGACGCAAGACCAGAAGACATCCTCTTGTTCTTGTGCTCTGAAGCTGCACCTCCTCGCTGCACGTGAGCTCGGGACAGAACGAAGAGCCAATTTTGAGCGTTTTAATCTCTCTTTTTGTCTTCTAGATACTTCGTCTGAAAAGATGCCCAAGAAAGGCGCGAAGAGAATGTCGACTGACCAGTTGGTTCGGGCCCTCATGAAGGACATGTCCGAAATTAAGAAGCGGTTGGCGGAGCGAGACGGCGAGGAGGGATCGGGGCGTCCACCGGCCGGAGGGAAGCCAAAGAGGCCGAGAAGGGGGCCGGTCGGGGGAGACGTCCCGGTTCCCTGTTCCCCGCTCGAGGCACCAGCCCCGGTACCGGCCCCGGTACCGAAGGAGGGGAATCCGATTCCCGTAGTAGTTACCCCGACATCCACTGAAGACATGCCTCCCGAGTTGGCGGCACAGTTAGCGGCGTGGTTGGGGGACAGTAGCGAGGGCGCCACGGCTGCCGAAGCGCAAGCACTCATTAAACAGTTGCGCGAGAAACGTGATACAGCCGAGGTGCCCGCGTCGGATGCGGTGATAGACAAGCCACGAGTGGCGGAGGCAGCGTCCGGTGCAGGTAAGCGGCCATTGCCGATCGCAAGGGATGAGTCCACACCCTCTCGTAG
Organism: Lissotriton vulgaris; assembly: GCF_964263255.1. Classification (NCBI taxonomy): domain Eukaryota; kingdom Metazoa; phylum Chordata; class Amphibia; order Caudata; family Salamandridae; genus Lissotriton; species Lissotriton vulgaris. The sequence continues at coordinate 1,118,588,331 of NC_141693.1, forward strand.
AGAAAAGTTGGGGCAACATGTTCCTTTGGCAATAAAGGAAAAGATTTGGGCGGGGGAATACGTAAACATTTTCTCCTTGCTCGTTGATCATTATGAGGTTGAAACTGTTAAGGGCCAAAAGGATCTGATGCATCCAAGTGTTTGGCGCGCAAAAATGGCCGCCTTTAAAGTGAATGAGAATATTGGCAACTGGGGTAATGCTTGGGGAATTTTTACGTCAATTTTGGGGGAACGTAGGCCTGAATTGCTCCCTGAATTTCCAGTATATCAGTCACGAATTATGGGGTACTCGACATCGCACCAAGGTAACCAATGGTTCTGTTATGACAACCTTTTCAGGAAAGCGATGGAGCATAACAAAAGTTTAACCTGGGACTGTTACGATTCTTTGACATGGAATAAGATGAAAGAGTCGGGAATGTTGAAAGTGCCGTTGGTGGGGAGTACTGTTGGTGAATCCTCCCGCCAAAATGGGGGGACGCCCTTTCGGTCGGGTACGGGTACAGACGATTACCCAAGACCCGCCGGCAATACAGGGAAGAGGGGTTTCTGTTTCAATTTCAACAGAAGTAAATGTACTAGGCCCCCGGGATCTTGTAAATTCAAACACGAATGTAGTGGCTGTGGGGCACCCCATCCTGAGTCCTTGTGCAGAGCCAAATCGGGTGAAAATGGGGGTAGAGGGGGCGCCAAACAGGTCTAATATAGTCCGAGGGGCGCCTTTACCAACCCCGATTGATACCCTGGCGATGATTCCCTGGCTCAGCGAATACCCAGATCGTACTTCAGCTGGGGTGCTACGAAACGGTTTTTCATATGGTTTCCGCATCCCGGTGGGGAACTTTCAGGGTGTCGGGTCGTGCAAAAACCAACTTTCCGTCTTGCAGCATACGACTGTAGTACAGGATAAGATCCGGAAAGAGGTTACCCGAGGTCGGGTTGCCGGCCCGTTTAGTGTTCCCCCGGTACAGAATTTTGTTTGTTCGCCTTTAGGGGTGGTCCCCAAGAAGGACCCAGGTGAGTTTCGATTGATTCACAATTTATCAGCGCCTCATGGCCTTTCTGTAAACGACGCAATTGATCCAGAGATATGTTCGGTGCGGTACGCATCATTCGATGAGGCCGTAGCCATTTTGAATCGCCTGGGGCCCGGGACGCTGATGGCGAAATCAGATATCGAGTCAGCGTTCCGTTTGCTCCCGGTATACCCGGAAGACCAACGGCTTTTGGGATTCATGTTTCAAGGTTCGTATTACATGGATAGGTGTATGCCGATGGGGTGCTCTATATCTTGTGCATATTTCGAGAAATTCAGTAGTTTTCTACAATGGGTTTACACGAAGAAAACGGGTTTTCGAAATGTGATGCATTACCTCGATGACTTTCTGTTCCTTGGGGCCGCTGGGGATGATGAATGTGCCCGGGCCTTGACTGAATTTTGTGTTTTAATGAATCAATTTGGCGTGCCATTGGCACCAGGTAAAACTGTGGGTCCCACGACTTGCCTCGAGTTTCTCGGGATCGAGTTGGACTCTAGTGAGGGTTGTTTTCGTTTACCAGCTGCCAAAGTGTCGAAATTCAGGGCAGCCCTGCAAATGTGTATTATTGCATCTAAAGTTACGCTGCATCAATTGCAGCAATTGGTGGGGAAGTTGAATTTTGCCCTGAGGGTAATCCCGATGGCCCGCCCCTTCTCCCGTTCAATTGCCCAGGCGATGGTCGGCCTAAAAGAGGGTCACCATCGCACGAGATTATCGGCCGAGGTCCGCCAGGACATGCGTATTTGGTTAGCATTTTTGGCGGATTTCAATGGTCGAGTCGTCTGGAACAAACCGGCCTTGTCCTCTGAAGAGCTTGGTCTATGGACGGATTCAGCGGGAAGCGTGGGTTTCGGCGCCATCTTCGGCACAAAATGGTCGGCACAAAGGTGGCCAACATGGTGGCATGAAGGGGGGCTGACGAGTAATATTGCTTTCCTTGAACTGTTTCCCATCTTGGTGGCCCTCAGGACCTGGCCCGATGGATTCAAAAATCACTCTGTCATATTTTGGTCTGATAATATGACCGTTGTAGAATGCATCAATAGTCAGGCAGCACGTTGTAAAATGATTTTAAGGCTGCTTAAAGAAATTGTCTTACTGTGTATGCAACTGAACGTGGTATTCAGAGCAAAACATGTCCCGGGGGTGATGAATCAGGCTGCGGATGCACTGTCTCGTTTTCAAATACAGGCTTTCTTGGGTTTCCTTCCCTCAGCGGACCCAGAGCCAGCACCCTTTCCCGAAGCTCTCTGGTCTCTCGGTGCCCCGAACTTCGTTACCTCGTGGGAGAGAGTCTAGCACCAAGGACGAGGAAGGCATACGAAGGGGCGTTTCGGGCCTATTTAGCCTTTTTGGGGACTGAGAGAGGGGGGCTTTGGGGGCACGAGGATTGGGTAGTACATTTTCTGATGTCCTTGCGTAGGGCTGGGAAGTCGGTGGCTACAGCCCAGAGGCATCGTGCTGCCATTTCCTTTGTTGCCAGGGCTCATAATATCCAGGACCCGACAGCGTCTTTCGTGGTGCAGAAAGCGCTACGTGGGTGGCAACGCCTTGAGGGTCGCAGAGTAGATGAGAGGCGCCCGATAGGTCTGGATAGGTTGGCCCAGTTGCTGGCCACACTCCCCGCCACATGCTCGTCTCAGTTCGAGGCCTGCTTGTTCCGAGCTGCTTTTACGCTTGCATTTCACGGGGCGATGAGGATAAGTGAGCTGGTGGCGAGGAACAGACAGGATGCGGTGGGGGGTTTGTGCCGGGAACACGTTCAGATCAGGGGAGAGACGATGACTGTATCCTTTGTTAAGTCAAAAACCGATCAAGGTGGGGTGGGAGACTGCATAGTCATTCGCAGGATTCCAGGGTCCCCCATGTGTCCGGTGAAGTGTTTAGAAGATTACCTAGCACGAAGGGTGGCATCATGGGGAGGGACATTGTTGAGACACGCGGACGCCACCCCGCTGACGAAGTTTCAGTTTCAGCGGGTGCTCGCGATGTCAATTACTGCGGCGGGCTTGGACCCGGGTGAGTTTGGGACCCATTCCTTTCGGATAGGGGCTGCCACTGAAGCTACAGCCAGGGGTCTTAATGTGGAACAAGTAAAACGAGTGGGGCGTTGGTCCTCCAATTGTTATAAGAGGTATGTGCGGTTGCACATGTTGTGAAGCTGTAATAATGTACTCACGCTTCTTGTCTTTTGTTTGGTTTTCAGTTTCGCAAGCCTTCGAGGCGGGGCGGACTATGCAGTCGACCCAACACCGGGCCAGCGGTCAGACATCACCGGCTGTGAGAAAGGAGGTGTGGGTCGTGGGCCACTCATACGTGAGGCGTGCCGCAGACGTATTCGAAGCAGGTGACATGATTCACGTAGCTGGGGAATACGGGTACAGGATGTCCTTCTACGGAAGGGGCGGTCTCTGTATTGACCAGTTTCAGGCATTCTTTGAGGGTTTGTTAGGGCGGATGAGGTCACCGCCGTCTATAGTCATAGTACATTTAGGGGGCAATGATTTGGTCACCACCGGTAGACGACTTCTCCTGGAGGCAATGCTTTCCACTGTAAGTTGGTTGGCGAGGAAAGTTCCGGGGTGCATAATTGCGTGGTCTCATATGATCCCACGAAAAGTGTGGCGGGGGGCTATTTCGATCCCTGCTTTGAACCATTCTGTTAGGAAACTTAATAACAAAATGAGTAGGTTGTTCCGTTCCAGGACATTGCATTCTATCTCGCACGGTTGTATTAATGATGACAGTATGTATCTGGGGGATGGTGTGCATTTGTCTCGGGTGGGAAATGAGTTACTCATAGGAGACTTCTTAGCATGGTTAAAAACGTTGGAACATGACCTTTAGCTAGGAGTTTTGTGGGGGGCCCGGATAGCCGGTCAACTATCCGGGCCTGTGGCGGTAAGGTCATGATCGGTGAGCACTAATTAGTAGATCCCTATGAGTGGGCGTCACCCAACACGGATGGGAGCGCTCGGGAGAGGTGGCCATTGGCCCCTCAATGGGGAGGCGGTCCCTTCTAAGGATGGGTCGCCGGAAGTAAAGGAAAGGCGGTCAAGGCCCCTTCCTTTGTAGGAGGGGTTACAGCCCCCTCCTGGGGAATTTCCCGGGGCCAGTGACATCTGCGACGGCAGATGCGGTAAGTTGTGTGGGGTTGGGATAAGGTCCACGATACCTTCTAGATACCTCACACGAGTATTCGAACGACCTTTAACTGGCGTCGAGTTTTAGGTGCCCCCGTCAAGTCAAGGGAAATTGGTAGTAGTTGCACTTGAGGTACGCCTCCGTGCTGTCGCCCATCCCAAGTGGGAGGGGTAAGTCTGGTTAGGGATCTTGACACCGGTTATGACCTTGCCGTTGGCCCTTAAACGTTAGGTTGTACAATTTCAATATGTCAAGAAATGTTTTGTAGGTTGCTAGTTCGGCTAGGAGAACCTCTGTATTAGAGAATCTGTTAAGGTTAGCCAAACATCGCAATATGGTAATGAAATTGTACATAACATGAAACGTTTAATGTTTTAATTTTGTTTTAATAAATACGGCCGGGATGGTCACTCCATCCCACTTCCAAAAACTTCAAGAACTGTTTCCGGTTTCCCTCCTTTTGGGGATTGTGTTGAGAGGGGGTGGCGGGTATCTCGGCCATATGGAAAGGGGCGACCGACTCGGTCCCCCCGAACGTATGGCCGAGTGCCTCGATCCCCCCGGGAAGCCATTTTTGGGCGGGAGGCGCGTCTCAGCTGGTATGCCCGAAGCGGCGTAGCCGGGGCGCGCTCGTTCCCGCCCTAGAGTGGGCTGGCCTAGACACCGACGCAGCCAGCCACGCCCTCAGGGGCAGGCAGGGGCGGGTATACGCCCGCCCTGAAGACGGATAAAAAGGGACGCAAGACCAGAAGACATCCTCTTGTTCTTGTGCTCTGAAGCTGCACCTCCTCGCTGCACGTGAGCTCGGGACAGAACGAAGAGCCAATTTTGACCCACCCACCAGCCCCTGAAGACAGCCAGTTGTGTATAATAAAGTTGATTAAGTTTATTTCTGTTTTCGTTTACAGGTTGTAGTGCCATGTTGATTTTGAGTTAATAAAGAATGGTCGTTTTGAGTATGTTTGCCATTAAAGATATTCAGTTTAGGGTTGAATTTTGATGCATGCTCGTTCGGTCATAGTGGCCAATGTACGCTTAGGTTAATTTGCACTGTCGTATTTATTTTGGTAGGCGGTAAGGTCATGATCGGTGAGCACTAATTAGTAGATCCCTATGAGTGGGCGTCACCCAACACGGATGGGAGCGCTCGGGAGAGGTGGCCATTGGCCCCTCAATGGGGAGGCGGTCCCTTCTAAGGATGGGTCGCCGGAAGTAAAGGAAAGGCGGTCAAGGCCCCTTCCTTTGTAGGAGGGGTTACAGCCCCCTCCTGGGGAATTTCCCGGGGCCAGTGACATCTGCGACGGCAGATGCGGTAAGTTGTGTGGGGTTGGGATAAGGTCCACGATACCTTCTAGATACCTCACACGAGTATTCGAACGACCTTTAACTGGCGTCGAGTTTTAGGTGCCCCCGTCAAGTCAAGGGAAATTGGTAGTAGTTGCACTTGAGGTACGCCTCCGTGCTGTCGCCCATCCCAAGTGGGAGGGGTAAGTCTGGTTAGGGATCTTGACACCGGTTATGACCTTGCCGTTGGCCCTTAAACGTTAGGTTGTACAATTTCAATATGTCAAGAAATGTTTTGTAGGTTGCTAGTTCGGCTAGGAGAACCTCTGTATTAGAGAATCTGTTAAGGTTAGCCAAACATCGCAATATGGTAATGAAATTGTACATAACATGAAACGTTTAATGTTTTAATTTTGTTTTAATAAATACGGCCGGGATGGTCACTCCATCCCACTTCCAAAAACTTCAAGAACTGTTTCCGGTTTCCCTCCTTTTGGGGATTGTGTTGAGAGGGGGTGGCGGGTATCTCGGCCATATTTGTCCTTGATTATTTTTTTACATAGCTGTAACATGTCACCTTGCAGTCACTTCAGGCGCTAAGATATCCAATAAGCTAACAGAAATTCCAAACCAATTTGGTGACCACACAGTTACAGTGAGCAGAGGTAGTCTCGTGCATCCAGAAGTGTGCCCTGAAAGGCAAAGCTATCTCACTAGTGTCCTAAAGTCCATTCCAGGTGGCTTCCAGAATCCATTCAATCACGACCTACAATTAAGCAACCATCCATTTAACTTCGATTCACCATACACAATGAATTCCCAGTTGTTTATATTCACTATCCATGCAGTCATCACTCCATACACCATCTCAGGGTCGTGAAACAATAAATCAGATGATCCCTAGACAAATTACAGTAGTGGAGATTTCCAGAAATGTACAAAACCTCCATATGTGCCCCCATAATTTGAAACAACAGTACAGATTAGTACTGCAAAAACAAAAAGATGGCCTGATCTCCTTACTGAATATGGTAGCGTTGGCCCTTAAACAATGGAGAAATACCTTCCTGATTGGGCTTTAAGCACTGAGTACCCAATTCAGACTGCAGTGCATGCATTGGATGAAGTTGGAAGGAAACTATTTCAAAAATCTCTCTCTGTATCTTTTGTCCCTAGCTATATCAATAGACCAAGACAGCTGTTCCTGCAGGTCTCGGGTCAGAGGGCAATTTATACCCAGCACACAGATGCTGGGGCAGTTGGTGATTTATGCATACTTAGGGCCACACTTACTACACTTTTACACAAAGCAGGGCAACAAGCAAAGTTCCTAGGTTGCTTTGCATAAAAAGAGGAGAGCAGCAATGCGCCATATTTTTAAAGATTTGGAGCATTGCTGCTCTCTTCTTTCACCAGAACCCTGAAATGGCAATAAAGGACTATATTGCACATGTAACCCTTTATGTATTTTGATTAGTTCGTATGATCAATCTATTTGATTCAAAATTCATCTAACAACGAGCACAGACTGGATTTAAAATGTTTGAGTTTACAGTTCATGAACAAAGTATTAAGAAAACAATAGGGAATGGAAAGGGCCTGTTGACTTTTGCACCTATCTAGCCGCGGTCTTTACCACATAATTATAGATTTACCATGTTTGCCACATAAGTATGCATGATTTGAAGATTCCACAAAAATAGTTTCTAGCTCAATGTATGAAAATAATACTGCCAAAATGTGCAGCGTTATTCGCCTATTTAGCTACTCAATTCAGATAACATTGCCTTGTAATTCTAGTGGCCCTGACAGTGGTAAAGCTGTAGAGAGTTCTTTAGGGTTTGTCATTATGACTAAAAAACCTAAATTTCACAAGGAACTGTGAAATATTTCTCATATGTCATGGTTCCCTGTGTGAAATATGGGTTTTTATACCACAGCAATTTATGCAATAAAATACCTCAAGCATGTAGTATCTATGCATTTATATATATATATAGATAGAAAGGTAGCTAAATGAAGACAGGTTGATATACCGAGATAGTTAGTGGCGGATAGACCGACAGATAGCTAGATATAGATACCAACCCGAACACAGAAACATATATATATATATACAAAAATAGAGATTCAGACATATAGTAACAGTTAGAGATAGTTTGATAGCTTATAGATAATTGGATAGCCAGATAAAAACAGAAATAGATATTTCTTCCTGTTTCATCCTTGCCCTCTCTTGCTTGTTAGCTTTTCCTGACCATTCTTTATGCATATCTTTCTCTCTCCCTCGCTAAGTTTTTGTCGCTGCTTCTATAACATAATTTGCCGACCTCTCTCACATTCGGTCTCAATGTGTGCCTCTCTCTTTTGTCTTTCTCTGCATCCCTATCAATTCTTGTCACTTTTCTCTCTCTCTCTCTGTCTTTCTATTCTGTCTTTCTTTCTCTTGCCATCTCTATCTAACCCCGTCTCTGTGTTTCTATCTCTCTCCCTGACCATTAGGTCGCACACAATTCTCTATCCCCCTGTTCGTCCTGCTCTTGGCTTTTTTTCCCCTATTTTCATCTCAGTTTACTTGCCTTTTTCTGCCTCGTCCTTTAACTCTTTCACTGTCTTTCTCTCATTTTATTTTTGTCTATACGCTGTTCCATGTCTTTCCTGATTTATCTCTCCGTCTCATCTTCTTTGTGCCTTTCTATGCATTCTCTCTGTCCCCTGTCTTTCTTTACTTCTTCTTTCCGCCACTTTCTGTCTATATAACCTGTTTTTCTTGTCCTCCCAAGTCTCTCTCTTTTCTCATATCTTCTTGACTTTATCTGATTTCCTCACTCAATATCTTTCTCTTTCTTGTCTAGGCTTAAGTTCCAGTTCATCTCTCTTCCTCTCTCTCTACCTATCTCTCTGTTTTACTCTCTATTCCCATGTTTTCTTTCTTTTATCTGTCTTCTTGTCCTTGGACATTCTTAATGTCATTGGATGGGTGTCTTTTGCAGTCTCTTCTTTGTCTCCTTGGGCATTCGTAATGTCATTGGATGGGTGTTTTTTGCAGTCTCTTCTCCGTCTCCTGGTCCTTATCCAGTCTTAACGTCATTGGATGGGTATCTTCTGGACTCTCGTAACCAACTAGACCACATGGGAGGGCATGTCTATTAGGTCTCCAAAGGGCCGCATTAAATGTAATTCCTGTCTCCTGGCAATTCTACCAAAGCTAGAATATGCCCAATAGAAAAATAATATTTGTTTTAGGTACAGTATTGGCAAAGTTTTATTTTTTTAACCCTTTCACTGCGGCGGCTATTCCGCCGCAGTGCTAAGGGGTGGGGGGGCCGCTCCGTCACACCCCTTGGGTGAGCTGTGCTTGTGACGGAACGGTTCCGTCACGGCCCGCCCGCTCAATAGAACGCGCAGCGCAGGCGCAAAATCAGCGCCATGCAGGCGGGGCGAGCGGGCCGTGACGGAACCGTTCCGTCACCAGCACGATCCCACCCGAGGGGCGTGACGGAACGGTTCTGTCACAAGCGTGGGAGGGGTTAAACTTGTCTTTGGAGTTGGTGCTTCATTATATAGAATTTAATCATTCATACAATATGGTGGCAGAACATTCTCCTAATGCAGCTAGTCTCATGTCTTTAGTCTCCTTTCTGTAAACATATATTTATTGAGATTCCTTGAGTGTGCTCAAAAATATAGGTCATTTGTTAGAGTTCCTGACAAAGCCAACTCAGTTTTTCATCCTTCTGAGGAAGATAATTCAAGTATGGTTAAACTGGGTAATAGCAATCTCAGATATTTACAAAGCTTTGGATTTGAAACTGCAATGTGGATGCATTCCAGCACATATGCAAACAGAAGAAAACATCGACAGACATCCAGGCACACAAAAAACAAAACAAGCATTTTCACTAAAAATCAGAGAAGTGTATAGTATAATCCTAAAATTCAAATGAAAATACACTGACTGCTTTCTGTTTTTAAATCACATTAATACTGCATATTTGGCTCAAATATTTTAAGGCAGTACAACCCGGCCGGCCGGAACCCCTCTAGATGTTGTCATTACAGGGGCCATGCCCCCCAACCAAATATTACTGTCTACAGGCCTGTGTTTACGCAGAGCTCCTAGCATGAACATGAGATATTTAACATGATCCTCGGTCGCGGTTTGACTAATTAGATAAGCTCACTGCTTGAATCTTAAATCAGAATATCTAATGCTGTGCTGCATTCCTTTCAAAGGGATACTTTCTTAAAGTATCAACATGGGATATACATCTTATTGAACAGGTCTCGTACTTGATGAAGAAAATAAGAAAAATGCTACTGCTCACCGATTCAGTACAAGAAAAATAGAGGTGCACTTTAGCAATGGAATGCATTGTGGACTACATTAAGAGGGATAAGTCAAAGTTGATAAATCTTTAATCCACTACTCTACATTAACTGTCACACATTCAACCAAGTCCCAGTCCTGAGGAGAACCCCCAAAATTGTTGTGGGTTTGAAATGCGTTGACCCATGCCTCTGGGGAAAGGATATTTATAATTAAATCAACAGTGTTTGAGAGAGATTTATAACACATCAACTATCTCAGTAAAAACACTCAGAGCTAGCAACCTAGGGCAGTTTACACTGGCAGGACATAGTATGTAAAGCAACAAGAATGGAATACTCCGCCAAGTGTTAGTATGTTTTCAATGAAGGACTGGTCTAAGAAAGGTGATTTATACTGTGTTATTTCAGAAGAGAACTTGTTTTTGTCAATATATGGTTTTTTGTATTGTTGTTATGTCAAATGTGTCTTGGTGGATACATTTGAATTCTTCTTTAAAAAAAAGTTTGGTCCTTCACAAAGACATGTAATGATGTAAAAAACTTTGAAGTAAACAAAAAAGAACGGTGAAATACATCACAAGGGCTAATGAAGTAAGATAATTGGTACCTTTGTTTTGAGTGAGTAAATCAAAAATTTGGCAACTAGATACGTTTTTTACTTCAAAAAGTTGAAGGAGGTCTAATCTGGTTTGTGTCAAGGGTCCAACCCCTCCTTAGTTATCACTTTTAGAAAGTAGGCATTTTCTTATTTAACCATTCTGTGTTATTCTGCTATTTTGTGTATTAACTGTCTGGTTTTGGAGTGACAGGGACTTGGGATGTGCATTTACTGTAGACAGCCACAAGGGCGCTTGAGTGGTGTCCTGCCTTTCCTAGGTGACTCATAGCTAAGCTGAATAGACATTGGCTGCATTTAGAGTTGTGGGAGGAGTTTTCACTTGCACCTGATTAGGCAGTGTCTCCTCTGCAGAATGTTCTCTCTACTTTCTGCAATGAAGCTGCACCAGAGAGGACATAAGTGGTTTGGACTGGGTTCAGAGACCCTTGCCACAAAGAGAACAAAGACAAAATGGGGCATAAGTATTGGACCTTAAAACCTAGAGACTTAGATCACACCTGGACTCAAGGGGAACCTCTGTCAAGGAGACGAGCTGGAGAGCTGTAAGACGGAGTACTGCCCCTTTGCTGTGCATGCTTTGCTGGGTTGGCCTGCAGTTGCTGCTTCTGCCAGGAAGAGGACAATGACTGGAACTTTCGGTGAACATGCTTGAAGAAGAATGCCAACCCTGAAGTGCTGGCTAACTATCGGCCTATATCACTTCTACCTGTTTGCTCTAAACTTCTGGAGAGACACATCCATTCTGCTCTTACTCTTTTCACCAAGAATAACGCCCTCCTTCATCCATCCCAATCAGGATTTCGTACCGGTTTCTCTACTGAAACCGCCTTACTAGGCGTCACGGAAGTCATTAGGAAGCACCTGGATGAGGGCCAAACTGTCGCACTCATACTATTAGATTTGAGTGCGGGGTTTGATACCATCTCGCATTCCAAACTACTGACCACATTAGATAACAACGGCATTAGAGGTGCAGCTCTTGACTGGATCAGATCTTTTCTGTTACATAGGACCTTTCAAATTACCTCGTCCATTGCTTGCTCGGACACCTTCAGTGCCCCACACTGTGTCCCACAGGGCTCTATCTTAAGCCCCCTGTTCTTCAATATTTACCTTCGACCTCTGGCCGATCTAGCAGAAAGTTCTGGTCTCACCCGAATGACCTATGCTGACGATTCCCAAATCGTCTTTTCCCTGACAAAGCCAAAATCCCCAGACCCCTCTCTTCTCAGACAAGGACTCCTGAACATCTTCAGTTGGATGTCCATCAACCAACTGAAACTAAATGGTGATAAAACGGAGGTCATACTCCTAGGTAAAGACAAACATCTGTGGAACCCCTCCCATTGGCCATCTGAACTAGGGACCATTCCAACTCCTGTTGACCATGCAAGAAATCTGGGCGTCTGCCTCGACGATACTCTATCCATGAGGCAACAGGCAAACAAAGTAGTCGGTCTTTGTTTCACCACAATGAAATGGCTGAGAAAAATACTCTGGATGCTGCCCCTTGCAACTCAAAAGACCGTAGTCGACGCATTGATAACATCACGTCTTGACTACGGGAATATCCTGTATTTAGGATCAAATCAGGCTGTGATCAAAAGGCTGCAGCTCGCCCAGAACTCAGCAGCAAGACTGCTCTGTAACATCCCCAAATTCACCAGTGTATCGAAACATTTGAGGGACTTACACTGGCTCAGGATTGATCAACGCACAAAGTTTAAAGCCCTCACCTACATGTTCAGAATTAAAAACTTAACAGCCCCCAAATACCTGCAACCACTGGTTACTCCTTACATCCCTGGAAGGATGCTGCGCTCCCACTCAGGAGCATTCTTTGTGATCCCCAGATATAAACTGTCAAGAATTGGTGGTAGATCTTTCTCTGTCCTGGGACCCACTCTGTGGAACTCCCTCCCAGTCAACATCAGGACTGAGGTAAATTTTGCCAGTTTCAGAAAGAGCATCAAGACCTGGCTCTTTAACAAATAACTCTTTGTAACCCTCAAGCGAAACTTTGTGATCAGCAAACCTGTTGTCGGCGCCGGGAAACCCTTCTTGGGTAGCTGTGCGCCATATACATGGAAAAAATAAAAAAATAAAAAAGAATCTCCAAGGGTCTGTGGGTGTTGGCTTCCTGTTCTGAAGTCTCAGGGCCTCAAAGACTTCACCTGCAACCCACTTACTTTTAAAAACCTGGACTTCTCTGTGTACTCCTGCATTTAAAAGGGCACCAATTCCAGTGCAGGGGCCCTGAGAAGTGTGTGCTTGGTGCTGCGAAACAAGGAAAATAAGCTCTGACGCTGTCAGCAATGCCACCAGTGACGCAGTGACCTGTACTGAGGCTGGGGGCACCGGTCGTGAAGTGCATGACGCATCACCCCGCGTGCACCCCAGCTCTCATGCCCGTTGATGCCTGCCAACACTTGCAGTTATCAGCCTTTCTAGCTATTTTGTTTCTACAAGTTCTATTTTTCTGATAACTGTTCTAAAGGGATATTTTGACATATGTGTGTTGGATTACTGTCGCTTTGGTCTTGTTTGGTTTAGACAAATGTACATTATCATTATTCTTCTAAACTGATGTGGTATCAATTTGTGGTGTTTTCACTGTATTACGGTGTGTTTTGAGTGCAAATACTTTACACAATGCCTTTAGAATAAGCCTGCCTGCTTGTGCCAAGCTACCAAGAGGGTGAGCAGGGGTTATCTAAAGTGTGAATCCTCCTTACCTTGACTAGAAGCAAGGTCCTTACTTGCACAAAGGCACATACCTCTGCCAACTAGAGACCCCCATTTCTAACACTGCGATGCAGCAATCTTCTTAGTTTCGATCCTAAAGGATTTATTGAATCTTGTTTCTTATCCTAATTGGCATATTTCAGATGTAATAATGCAAACTCTGCTTAAGTTTTCATCTTTTTGCTAAATTCATACTTTGATTTTTCTAATATTTGTTTGTTTCAAAGAGACATGTTTGTTCAGTCGTATAAACTTCATCGTTTGTTCGAGCTTATTTTGGCTTTTTTTCTCTGGTAAATTTTAAGCCCTAATCATTCTCCTTATTACACCACCCCGAAATAGTGACAGCGCGTCTTCCAGGTAATTATCGTCTGGCATTTGTCAATTGTCTATGTCCTTTAGGGTAGAGATACACTTCGGTACCCACTGTAGTTCTCCCCTGTGTTAGCCCTACTGTAGGTTGTAGAACGCTTTTGAGTTTCACATGTAACGAGATAAAACATACGTTTTAGTGCTACACTATTTTTAGAAATAGACTGCACATGTTTTTGTTATTCAGCATTTCTTTCTGGAACTCACTCTGAACATTTTGTGCAAGGTGGAACAACATTGGCCCTGTTTTTTTCTGTGGTCTGTCACTAACACATATACATAATAGAGCAACCCAGCTGCTGTTTTCTAGCATGGCATTTCTTAGCAAATAAGCCACGACTTGCCTTTTTGAAAATAGGGAGGCAGATTTCTAGCAGAGGAAAGGTCACAGGATGAGCGCAAAAGCTCCTCGCTACTCTGAAATGCAGACCAGCTAACGGCAAATGCCAGGTATGGGTGCCAGTACTAATCCCAGAGATCTCTTAGATGTCACTCTGCTCATGTAGTGAGGTTAGATTTAGGCATATATATCATTCACCATGGTAGGGCTTTTTATTGTATACAGTTTATTGGTAATGTCAATTACTCTGCTCTGTTGCATATGTTGTCTAATTGCAGCACAGTTGCTACATGATAGAGCGTGTAAATTTCAATAAATATTGTAAACTTTCTTTGTGTCCGTCATTTGCTCAATATAGACATGCATCAGTGATTGAACAAAAGGTTAAGATCTGTTGCTAAGGTTCCCTGGGGGGAGCTAGAGTGTTGCTTTCTGGGATGCCAACTTACCTGTTACTCTGGGAAGGTTAGGAGGACAGCTATGGCACTATGAGCTAGTCAAATTCGGGACCACAGTTATTGATGTGGTACGTGCCTCCGTTCCTGCATACTGATGTTCTGTGATCTTAGGCATAGTTCTGTTTCCAAACAGAATCCCTGCAACAGCTTCTGACCAGGCTTCTAGGATTGGGGTATATTACTTATTGTTAGGTTCAGGTATTATACATTAGTGGTCTCTCATAGGTTATAGGTACTGCCATGTTTCCAATACCAACACATCCCCAGTATGAAAAGAAAACATTGACATGGCAGCTTGTACTTTGCCATATATGTAAAGTAGTGCCATGATGCCAGAACCCTCAATGTAGTGATAGGTAATAACCCAATACCATGCCAGAATCCATAATACCTCTTATGTAAAGTGCCATTGTTCCAGAATTCATAACACATATATCATCCATATATTGACCACTTGTGCATTGTAGCAATGCAAACCTGAATATATATTTCTATTGCACATAACGCACCATTGCACTCTATGCGTTCACCTTACCTTTCCTTATGCATTGCTACCACCAAAGGAGAAACTAGATTGATTAGGCAATTTATAAGCAATTGTCATGCTAGAACTAGGGGTCTCGAGTTGGCTGAGGTAGGTACCTTAGTCCAAATAGGGACCCTTGCTTCTAGTCAGCGAAAGGAGGGGCACACTCTTAGATAACCCCTGCTCACCCCCTGTTAGCTTGGCACACGCAGCCAGGCTTATCTCCAGTGCAATGTGTAAAGTATTTGCAGCCACACTCCCAGTAACACAGTGATAACACCTCAAATGGACACCACACTGATTTAGGAAAATGGCAGTTTCTTTATCAAGAAGAAATATGATGAGACCACACGATAAAAATATCCAGCAAATGCGCAGTCGTAATATTTCACTGGGCCGGTTATTATGCTAGCAATCACTTTTAGGTTCTTGCGGTATTATTGAGCAGTTCACAATAATCTAATGCAGTCCTAATACAACGCTATGCAGTTCATAATGTAGAAATAAGACAGCTCTTAATGCAGGTACTAATGAGGATTGTAAAGCAAGTAATAATGCAGTCCATAATGCAAGTACTAATGTGGATCGTAAAAGCAAGTAATAATGCAATTCGTAGTGCAAGTAATAATGCGGATTGTAAAAACAATTTGCGGCACTCTTATAGGTCTCAATGACACTCCTGGCTGACTTACGATCAGCGTTTGCCAAAATATGGACCCAATACTGTACAAAGGAAAAAAAGTGCAGCTCCACAATCCGACCCCAGTACTGCCACTCCTCGGCGAGTACGGGCTGCGATACTCACTTGAGCGGAGGCTCGCACAGCAAAGATGGGAAAGACTGAGAGCTGTCTCTCATAGCACACACTCCGCCCCAGGCGGCGACACAAGCAAGCTCACTGAGCGTTACCAGGGTGGGGGGGTGCAGTCTCTCCTCTCCTTGCGGCTTGGGTGTCACGCTGTGCAACTTCGGGTTGGCGCAGCTGCTCCTCGCAGTGAGTCGAGCTACCAGGCGATGGCCTCGCAGTAGATCGGCTTCCGGCGCAACTCCGTTGATTTTGGACAAAGGACTTTGGACCCACAATGGTGAAGGTTCACAGGTCTCTCCTTGGCAAAGACAAGCTCGGGTTGGCGGCGGTGATTTCTCACGGCTCCCCCCCTTGGGACGTTGGGACGATGGTTTGGGCCGATGGCGATAACAATCACTGCACTTCTGGTCAGGTTGTTGATCGAAGCAGAGTGCAAGACTGCTCCGGGTCACACGGTCATGGGGCAATTCTCACGGCTGGCTCAGGCTGCAAAAAGCACATGCAAACAGCTTTGCTGAGACACACTTGGAAACTTTTATGTTCCTGACTTTCCACAACAGGGAGCCAGCTCCTCTCTGGGCTTTGGAGACAAGTTACTTCAGGACACAGCACACAGCAAAGTCCTTTCAAGCAGGGGGACACAGCACACAGCAAAGTCCCTTGTCCCCTCCTTAGTCAAATCAGCGAACTGCAGGCCCGCCCCAGAACACACAGCAAGGGCAGTCCTTCTCTTCAATCTCTTCAGCCGTTCTTTCTTGGCAGAGCTTCCTCTTGATCACGAAGTAGTTTCAATCCTTTTTTCAGGCTTGAGTTCAGTCTTGAGTTCAGGGGTTTCAGAGCTCACATTTATACCCCTAAATGCCTTTAAAGTCTTTGTGTTCAAACCCGGTCCAAACCAGACCTGGGTGTCTTCCTGCCAGTGCATCCCCTCTTCCTTTGATAGTGAGGGTCTGGGCTCCAGATGCTCCGCAGAAGGTAGAGCCATCCTTTGGTGGCATCAACACAGCCCTCTTCACATCCAAGGGCCTACTCTTCCCCCCACATCGAATGCAGGCCAGCCTGTTGCTGTCTAACCTACTCCTCCCCAGACCCTGTCATATCCAAACCCAGTTAATACATAACCAGGCAGAGGCACGCAGGATGGTTTAAGACAAGAAACCAGCCACTTCTAAAGGCGTGGTTTCTAAAATCCCCATTTAAAAACCATCATCACAAAAGATGAGTTCAGGCACACTAAACTCCATCTCTCCAGCTTATGCCTATGGGAAGATATGCTGGAAACATGTGATTCATCATTCCACATTCTTTTCTATAACCAAGATGACCTTGCAACAGTGTAAAAACGCAGTATTTCACTGTCCGGACATGGTACACACCTCAGTACATGTCCTACCTTTCACATACACTGCACCCTGCCCAGGGGGGTACCTTGGGCCTATTATAGGGGTGTCTGATGTGCATAAAAAGGGATGGGTAAGGTCTGGCAAGTGGGTGCACTTATCAGGACAACAAGGCAGTTAACAAACTGTGTGCAGCCACTGCAGCGGCAGGCCTGAGATCTCTTTTTAGGGCTACTTGTTTGAGTGGCACAATTGGTGCTGCAGGCCCACTAGTAGCATTTGCATTACCAGCCCTGGCACACATAGTGCAGTTTACTGGTAAGACAAACATACCAATTATGGGCAACCAATTAACATAACGCTTTATACAGGGAGCACTTGCACTTTGACACTGATCAGTAGTGGCAAAGTACCCAAAGCATTTAACACCATTGATGCTAGTGTTATTTTCCTCCTGTGCTGAACATTCTTGATTCCCATTGTTCATGACGAGCTCAGCTCGTCATGAGTGTATGGAGGTGTACATCATGACGAGCTGAGCTCGTCATGAGCATCCAAGGAGTTAAGCCAGGTAAACAAAATCCATCACAGCATCAAAAATAGAGGAGGTAGAGGCAAAAGTCAGCAGTAACCACACCAAGAAAGGCCAGGTCTAACAGTCCATAATGTAATATCCCTTCCATCAGTGAAAGGTCAGGAAGACACTGGGCAGTGTGTTATCTACCTCAAATGATACCCCCTCCATTCCCTGTCATTACTTTCCCCCTGTTCTTACTCACAGGGGTGTTGTAAATAAAACAGCGATAATGTTAAGCATTCGCTGAAGACATGCTTTATAGTTTTCCCGCTCATACTTGTGTGTACGGCCAGACTCCATTTTGTTTTCTGGCCTCCATCTTGTAGGCTACATTGTGCCATGTGCTCGCCACGAGGCAAGTCCTACCTCACTGACCGTCGCCCTTGGAGTTTGCCCAGCAACAAGCTATAAATAGTTCCAGCCTATTTAGCGCATGCCCAGTACGTGTAACATCTGTTTCTGCTTAGAGGGGATTGTAATGTGCATTCAGGGGGCTTCTGGAACTGTTAACCCCACCCATGTATTGATCATGATAAAGAAATGTCCTTATATGGCCGTAAATCATACTTTTGAGCTGTAACCGCCCACTTATGAGCCCCTTCTTTGTGTATAAAAGGGGACCGCGTGTTCGTGTTCTTTGTGCTACCTTGTACAATACTGTAGAGTGTTGTGTGGGCTGAAGTACCACCTTTAAAGGTTTATTAAACTTTGTCTTTGTATTTCCAGTTTCCGTGCCAACTTCTTATATAGTCTCAGGACTTTGCGTACAGAAGGGCGAACCCTTTCGCATTTACAGGTCTGGCTGAGGCCTGAATTCATCAATTGGCCACCGTCACGTGGGGCTCATCGGCGACTCGGATGCTCGAAGGACTGGTTGTGACGAAGGATTGGAACCTTGCCGGGGACGTGATCACTGCCAGCGGCGCCTTTAGTCCTGGCATCCCGAGGTATTCTTCTTTCCCTTCCGATCTGACCATCTGGGTGGCGCCGGTCATCGACTGAGACCTCTTCTGTCGGTTTGCCGTGTAGTGGCCGTTTGGGCGAATTCAGAACTTGGCAGTTGGAATCTGGACGCTCTTGACTGGTAAGATTCGTTGTACGATACTTGCTCCGAGCCTTTGATAGTCTTGACTGGCAAGGCAGTTTTAGGATACGCTTGCCCCGACTACTTTGTTGTGATTGTTGATGATGACTAGTCATACTGATTGAGCCTATGAGAGTGATATATGAGTTGCAACCCATATAGGCAGGCAATGTGGGGATTTTTCCCCTGATCTATGAATTTGAGCGGTGCCACGTTTAAGTGCCATTTAATTGTAATATTGCATATTCTGCATTATTTTTAAAGACATTCCTGTTTGTAGCGCACTTCGCAAGTGGTGCTGCTGTTTTGGAAATGACCGGTTGGTACTTGAAGAATCACAGCCGGCTCTCCCAGAGGGGATGCCGAATAGGGATATGTATGTAAAATGTGGTCTTTCCCCGATAATGTACAGCACGCTGTGGAGGAAATATACCAAGAAGGATCCTGAGTTGCGATGGCCTATGTATGGATCATTTGATTTGAGGAAGATTGAGTATGTGGAACAGTGTATGTGTAAACAGAGAGTGCGACAAGATATGTTTGAGTGTATACGTATGTGGGTGAAAGAGGTGCGAGAGCGTGAGAAGCGTGAGCAAGCACTGATCGAGAAAGAGCAACAAAAGAGTGAGCGTGAGAAAGCGCAAGAGCTGAAGAAACGAGAAGCAAAGGAATTAGAAGAAAATCAGGAGAAAGAACGGCGGTTGCAAATATCTGGCCAGTACCCTGTTCGTCAGCCTCTCTATCCTGTCCTTAATAAATCGGATGATGATTTTTCGTTACTAGATCGTTCACCACCGCCGTACACTTGGTCCGTCCGCTCCGAATGGAGGAGATCCAGATTCTAGGCCGTCCGATCAGAAGAGGGTTACGCGGTCTATGTTATCGGACGATCGTATGGCTGATCTTCGTAAGATTGCTTATCGAGTCACCAAATATACTATGCCCTTAACTGATTTGTTGACAGAGCTTGAGACATGGGAAGATAGGGAAAGATTGTATTTTTCTAGTTTTCTTTCTGATGAAGTGGTGTCCACCTTTCGAAAATATTCTGATGTTCTTGAACCAGCGGATGTGATAGCTGATGCAAAGGAACTGCGTAAAGGTCTTTTTCTTTCTCCCCAGGTGCCCAATGCAATTCGACGGCTATTTGCGTTACGGGATGAAATGTTTCGGCTTCGGGATGAAGCACGGAAACGGAAGGCTGGCGACGAGACCTTGACTCCGACTGGCGGCGGGAAGCAGTCATCCATCTTTTATTCAGATAAGATCCATATAGTGCATGCTAAACCGATGCGGGAGGCGGCGCCTTTGTACGTTCCCCCTAAGGGAGCGGGTACTAGTACGGATAGAGGATCACCTGATGCTCAAGGGTATTTCATTTATAATTGGGTTTATACTCCTTGGAATAGAGCAGATGTAATGGCGTTGAAAGCAGCATTACCTGATCCCCGAAAGAATCCCGCAGCCTTTTATGAGGAAGTCGAGGGGGCTCTGAATTCCTGTACTATGACTTTGACCGATATTGATTTGTTTTTCGGGCTTAAATTGCCACCAGATATGTGGAGGTCGATACGAAAGGTTGACGATCTTATGGCATTTAAAGCTTGGGGGGCGGACCTTGAGGATGAGGACAGGGAGAGGAAACCAGCACAGAAGCCGCCCCAATCGATTCTAGAACTCCCCGCTGCCATAATAGTTAAATTGAAAACGCTTATTCCCCCTAAAAAAATTGATTGGACTATGTTAGCAACCTGTAAACAGAAAGTAGATGAATCCGTATCGGATTTCTTCACGCGGTTTGAGGAAACATTCCATGATTTTAGCGGTCAGTCGCTTACGGACGATACGGGCCGACACCTCTTTGTTGATAAATATGTCTCAAATTTATTACCAAGTATAGCAGCTCGATTAAAAGCGAGTGAAAGTTCTTGGACAACTTCGACACCAGCATCCCTCCTGACGATGGCTCAGTATTACGAGCGTCAGGAATTAGAAGCGAAAGGAAGTGAGGAAAAGAAATCTAAAGATTTAAAAACGAAGGTTATGTTAGCGCAAGTATATGGGCCACCTCGTAGAGGTAACGAGCAGGGTGGCAGAAATTTTTCTAACCTTCCTTCGATTCGTACTGATGTGGCCCGGGATCAATGTGCGTATTGTAGATAGAAAGGCCATTGGGCAAGCGAGTGCCCGGTGTTACGTGCACAGCGTCAGGAGCGTGGGCAAGGGTCTGTGAGGGGTAGAGGAAATTTTTCAGGTCCTCGATATAATTCGAATGACCGAGCTAGGTTTGACTCCAATGTGCGATCCCGAGAGGGGTCCAATGTTTTTGATCGACGAAACCAGTACCAAATGTCTGAATATACACCTCCCAAATGGCATGATTCCCATTATGCATAGGATTGCGTAGGATGGGGTAAGGAACCAGTTGAAGTGCCAGTAGATCAGAGGGGTCCTTATGTTACAGCACACGTTTTGGGCTCTACTGATAGGTTTCTGGTTCATACAGGAGCTACTCGTAGCGCTTTGTCCAAAAAATTGGTTCCGAGGGCTCCCCTGTCTGGCTCATCGATTACATCAATAGGGTTTGATGGAACTCCTTCTGTTAGCCCACTGTCACAACCTCTTGCATTTTATGTCGACCAGTTTACTGCACCATGCCCATTCCTACTCTCCCTAAAAAACTCCTGATAATATCGTCGGCCTGGATATGTTTAAATATTTTCGGGCCACGATACAGTGCTCTCCCGAGGGAGTACGTGTTATTTTGAATGACAATTACCCATCAATGGAGAGGGTATATATGCTTACTGTGGAAGCTGCATTGGCCTCTTTGCCTGAATCTTTGTGGGCCACCTCCGATACCGACGTGGGACAGATGGTTATTCCTCCAGTGCATATTAGTGTAAGGGAGGGAGCTGTGCTGCCACGTTTGCCTCAGTATCGGATTTCACAGGAGGGGGAGGAGGCGCTCATACAAATAGTGCAGGATTTGATTAAAGCAGGGGTGGTTGTAGAAGTCACATACAATGTGTGTAACAGTCCTATCCTACCGATTTTGAAGAAAGACACTGACACCAGGATTTATCGATTCATTATCGATTTGAGGGAGGTTAATAATATTGTGATACCTCAATATCCTGTGGTTTCCGATATCACAACACTTCTTACCTTGGTCCCACCAACTGCAACAACGTTCTCTGGTATAGACTTGAAGAACGCTTTCTTTTCGATCCCTATTCATCACGACAGCTGACACCTTTTCGGATTCACTTTGAATAATAGATCGTACAGATTCTGTAGAGTTCCTCAAGGCTATACTGAGAGTCCCAGCATTTATAGTCAGGCATTGAAACGACAACTAGATTATTTTGTTTTACCTGACGGTGTGGCGCTTATACAATATGTCGTTGACATCTTGTTGGCCGCTGACACCCCTGAGCAATGTGAAAAATGCACTTTGTCCTTACTTACATTTTTGGCATCTCACAATCACAAGGTATCGAAGAAAAAACTGCAATATTGTAGACCAAAGGTAACCTACTTAGGTCACCTTTTGTCTAAGGAGGGGCGTGCACTCACGCCAGATCGTATTCAAGCTATTTTAGACACATGTATTTATCATGTTCAAGAAATGTCCTTATATGGCCGTAAATCATACTTTTGAGCTGTAACCGCCCACTATAAAAGGGGACCGCGTGTTCGTGTTCTTTGTGCTATCTTGTACAATACTGTAGAGTGTTGTGTGGGCTGTAGTACCACCTTTAAAGGTTTATTAAACTTTGTCTTTGTATTTCCAGTTTCCGTGCCAACTTCTTATATAGTCTGAGGACTTTGCGTACAGAAGGGCGAACCCTTTCGCATTTACAGGTCTGGCTGAGGCCTGAATTTATCAGGGGGGCTGGGATATAATCAGTAGTAGAACATTAGTCCCTGTGGTGTTGGTGTGCCTCCAGCCCTAGGGGGATAACTCAGAGGGCCCCCTGCCTGAGAGCTCCTTAAGGGGTTAGGGGCAGCAGAGCCCCTACAGGCACCTTGCAGGGAGGGCCCACTCAATTTTCATTACATCACTGGATATATGGCTTCTAGAGGCTAGCAATTGGATCTGTGGGATCCATGCACCAGCTGCTTGATATGATACTTGTTGGAAATGGCCCTTTTTGCAGGGTTATCCCAAAACCTTTTGCTTCTTGCTCGTGCCAAGCTACCAAGGGGGTGAGCAGGGGTTATCTAAAGTGTGTATCCCCCTTACCTTGTCTAGAAGCAAGAGTCCTTATTTGGACAAATGTACCTACCTCAGCCAACTAGAGACTAATCATGGGTGAATTTTGCGAATTCGCGATCCGCGAATTTGCGGATTTGCGAATTCGCGATCCGCAAAATTTGCAAATTTGTACGAATTTGCGGATTTTTGGTTTTTTTGCGTGTTCGCTGTTTTTTTTGCGTGTTCGCTGGGTTTTTTGCGTGTTCGCAGGGATTTTTGCCTCTTCCCGAGCCGCTTGCATAGCGAAGTTACCCATGCAGTCGTTTATGGGAGAGGGAGAGATAGATAGATAGATAGATAGATAGATAGATAGATAGATAGATAGATAGATAGATAGATAGATAGATAGATAGATAGGGAAAGAGAGAGGGAGAGAAAGAACGAGAGAAAGAAAGAGAGGCCGGATCTCTGAAGGGCCAGATTCCTGATTTGCCCCTACAGAACATACAGCTTTTTATTTTTAGCAAAATGCATATGAAAATTGTGCTGTAAAGGTCTCTTTTAGTTTAACCCCTCCTGACAACTCAAAATGGGTTTATTTGCCATCCTCTCCCTTCTTCCTGTTTTTTTATATCTGTAAGTGCTTCCTGATGAGGTTTAATTCCTTGGACAGGTGCCTCGTTGCCTACTTGTAACTATTCTCTGACCCTGCTTCAAGGGTCAGAGCAGGGTCAGAGAATAGTTGCAAGTAGGCAACGAGGCACCAGGAAGCAATTAGCAGCATGTGTCCAAGTTGAAGTTAATTTGTTTGTAACCCTTTTGTAAAAGGTTACAAAGAAATTAGGTTCAACTTTTGCACCTGCTGCTGTAACCCTTGCTTGGCTGAAAATTCGTCCCCGCTGATTCGCGGATTTTACCGCGATTTCGTGAGATTCGTGAGATTCGCGGATCGCGAAATCGTGGAAAATTTGCCTGCGAAACGGATTTTACGCCTACCCTTACTAGAGACCCCCAGTTCTAACAGTACTAGACATACAAATGGTAGAACGTAGGTCCGTTTTCCTCCCTGGTGCTTCTGTAGTTGCCACAAAAAATACTTCAATTGACCAACCATTGGTCAGAATTGCTACTATGTTTCCGGAGCCCAAGTGCAGGGGCAGAAGAGGAGACAAAAATGAGGGGGGCCTCTCTAGTGCAGACAATCAGTAGTACAAGGTACGGACATCATGTGTCCCTGAATTGAGCAGCACAGAGTTTGTGGCCCTGAATGCACAGCGGCCGACACAGGCACACCGCCACAGGACAGTGACTTGCGGGGCACAGAGGTAGGGCCACCCGAGCTGAGCGTGTACTCGTCAATGTCCAAGGGGTATGTCGCATAGGACAGTGGAAGGTGTCCCTCCAGGGCATGATGCAGAGGGCAGATGCTAGTAGGAACAGGCAAATGGCAGAGTTAAATGCTACAGACTCCACTTTGCCACCTTGTCAGTATTAGCTACATGTAGAGGAAGACAACCTCCAGCCCATGGGCCCGGACGCCACTGACGTACAAACAGAGATCGACCATGAATTACAGGGAACACACTCAGGGGCACCAGAGCTGTAAGGGGATTGTTAGACCTGGCATCTTTGGCATGGTTTCCCCCTATCTTTTTGCCTCTACCCCCTGTTTTTTTTGATGCTGTGCTGGATTTCGTTTTTGCTGGTTTAGATGCTTTGGACACTCTGCCACTGCTGATCAGTGTCAGAGTGTAAGTGCTCCCTATGTAAATTGTTATTGTGATTGGATATACATGATTGGCATATTTGTATCACTAAGAAGTCCCTAGTAAAGTGTACTGGGTATGCCAGGGCTGGTGATGACAAATGCTACTAGTGGGCCTGCATCACTGATTGTGCCACCCACATGAGTAGCCCTAAAATGGTGTCTCAGGCCTGTCACTGCAGTGCCTGTGTGCAGTCTGTGAACTGCCATGTCCTCCTGGTCAGTGTTCCTTCCCTTTCTGTGCACATTGGTCACTCATATGTAAGGCCCAAGGTATCCCCTTGGGCAGGGTACAGTGTATGTGAAAGGTAGAGCATGTACTTGTGCAGGTGACATGCTCTGGTAGTGAATTACAGCCATTTTCGTTTTTCACTGCTGCAAGGGTATCTTGCTCCATAGGCTATCATGGGGGATGCTGGCTACAGTGGCTACCAGCATATCTTCCCATAGGAACAAGATAGGACATAAAAGTCTGGTATCCCTGAACTCAGAACTTAATAACACATCTTTTAGGAAAGGTTGTTTTCAAATCCTGTGTTTGAGAACAGCACTTTTAGAAAGTTGCTGTTCTCTTGTCTGACCTTTCTGTGTGACTTGTCCTGTTTGTGAATTGACTGTCTGGTTTGAGAGTGACAGGGGCTTGGGATTCACCAGGAGGCTGGCTGAGTCAACCCTAGGCTGAAAGACTGCATTTGCACCTTGAGTGGTGGGAGGAGATAGCACCTGGGCCTGAATAGGGCTGTGCCTGCCTTCCACAATGCTGGCTCCTCCTTCTGCTGGGTGGCTGACGACCCTGCCCCTCACTCTGAAAGGAAAGGAGAAGCCAGGAAAACAAAGTGCTCAAGGAACACCCAGAACTGGTTCAGACCGGGCTCAGGGCCCACTTGCACAAAGAGAACAAAGACTTTTAGGGGTATAAGTACAGGACTCCTGAAAACAGAAAATTAGATCATCCTGTATTTCAAGAAGGAACCTCTGCCAAGGAGAAAGCTGAAACTGAAGACTGTCCTGCTTTTGCTCTGCTGGATTGACCTGCAGTTGCTTTGCTGCCAAGGAGAGGGGAAAGATTTTGCTTTGTGCTGTGTCCCCTTGCTTAAAAGAATCTCCAAGGGCCTGAGAAGAGCTTGCTCCCTCTTTTTAAAGTCCCAGAAACAAAAGAACTTCACCCCCAGCTTCCCTGAGCTATGCTGAGAGAGCTCTGTCCTTCCCGGAGTGCTTGGCCCATGTGTGGTGCCTCTGGAAGTTGTACCTGTGTTGGGGAGCTGGACATCAAGCTTTTAAAGACATTGCCAAAGAAAGTTTATCGCAATCCCGACTGAGCGAGAAAATTCCCGCCGCTACGAAGACCGAGATCGTCACAGCACCTGTTGCCGCTGCCTAAAGACGTCACACCCTTCGTTAGCGGGAAGATTTCCGCCGCTGCGAACATCGTCACAGAGCCTGTCATCGCTGGGTGAAATCATCGCTTCACGTCGCTGCGAGAATCGTTGCAGAGCCATCACATTGAGGAGCTGCGAGAGAAAGATCGCTGCTGGAGCGCAGATCGTCACAACACCTGAGAATCATCGTATCGTGCCTTTGCGGGAGAAAACTTCCTACAGAACCTACGCACCGGAATCCATACAAGAAGCCTTCCTCCCCATACAGACCAGATTTGTCGCAACACACCTGCTGCTGCAGTGGGGCTTTCGCTAACACCTCCCTAGGGTCTCAGGAGCAACGCATTGCTTGTTTTTCACCGCTACACCTTCTGTGCTTGGAACTTTTTATCGCTAACAAAGGTACTGTGGCTAAAACGTGACGCAACTGTGGATAGTTTTATCGCTAACCTTAAGAACCTTAAAAACTCTTTTGCAACCATATTCTTGAACTGTGTATGTTGGATTTTTGTCATTTTGGTCTTGTGTAGTTTACATTAAATACCTTTATTTTTCTAAACTGTTGTGGAGCCAGTTTGTGGTGTTTTCACTGTGTTACTGTGAGTTTTGGTACAAATACTTTACACATTGCCTTTGAGAAGCCTTGACTGCTCGTGTCAAGCTACCAAGGGGGTGAGCAGGGGTTATCTCAGAGGGTTTCCTCCTTACCCTGACTAGAAGCAAGGGTCCCTATTTGGACAGTGGTACCTACCTCTGCCAACTAGAGACCCCCAGTTCTAACAGGGATGCAGTCTGCAATGAGGCCTGTACAATGACATTGACTCTGCCATGTAGAGGGCAAGACTCAGTTCAAATTGTGTGACCTACTCTACCGCAATTTGTGCCGGAGCCAGCGGTCATCAGGGGACCAAAGCCGCGTGTGGGAGGCATGCACTGCACAGTGTCAGTGGCACCAGTGCAGTTTTGGTAGGGCTTTTCTCCTCCAACTGAAGCGCGTCTTCCCCTTACTCATCTCCTTGCGTACTGTGAAATGTACACTGCTATGAAGATATCAAGACTCGGTTCCAAAAATGTGACCTAGTTGGCTGCAGTGTCAGACGGAGGCTGTGGTCAGCGCTGTCCAGCCATCTCCTCCTGGATCTCTAACACACAACATTGGAATGGCATTTGTATAAGATTTGTGGGTGACATTGGTAGTGGCACCAAAGCTGAGCGTGTGTTTAGCCAGCAACTATGCCGTGTCCTGCCGGTGACGGACTGCATTGGATTGGTGTGAGGCCTGCAAGACCGCAGTATAGGCCGAATGACTCAGTCAGCAAGCGCCCACAGACACGTTTGGTGCGAGTCCTATGCACAACCTTGGTGGCACCACATTGAAGGGAGTATAATGACATAACCTCAGCCTTAAAAAATGTTCTCTGCCATGGTGTAATCAAGACTCACTATCCAACACCCATCCAGCATAAGCGTCACTGGAGATTTGACCCTGGCAATAAAAGGGGCTGGGCCCACGTGCCCGTAGCCAGTCCCACAAGTTCACTCAGTGTGTCCATGTGGTCATTATGTATGCATGTGGGAGCGGGCCACTCCACATTACATTGTGCTGTGTACAGAGTGTGCAACCATGTCACTGCAGGCAGGGTGTAGACCTGGGACATGTAACTGTGTTGTATCTTCATGTGTGCTTAAGCAGGGTGGACAAGCATATGACAGTACAGCGTAGGGGTGTGGCTCCTCCACACGTGGATATGGGTGTGGTTCAGCGTGGGCCTTGCCAAGAATGTAGCTAATGCTTGTGTCTCTGTTGTAGTGTCTGTGTCACCCGTCCCACAATGGACAATGTTTCTATGTGGCATGCCCCAGGTGTGCATGGTCGACCCAAGGGGTAAATGGGGGTGAATATGCCTGCTCAAGGTCAGGGATCACAGAAGCCAACTGTCGTGTGTGTTGCTATTAGCGCAGCAAGAGCCAAAGATGTACCCTCAACTGCATGTCGAGTACAGCCAGGCAGGTGCTCCACATCTGTGTCATACCTGTCCTTGCAATGGGCCTACACACACGTGGCTAGCCACATTCTGCGCTGCATCATCACTGTGTCATACTCACGCTTGTAGACATGTGCAGATAGCCATGTCAATGGTGTGCCGTAGGGGTGCATGTGATGTAATCATGCTGCGCACACTAGTGAATGTGCTCAGGGGGAGGTGCAGCAGTAAGGCTACGTAGTACACAGTGATGCAGCTCATGTGCAACACGCAATACATGTCATGTAGGAATCACAAGGTCACACATATCACACTGCAATGAACCAGTGGGCCTGCCAACAAATCACTCAGTACGGGGTTGTGACTCATGTCTCTCTGCACTGTCACAGGTGACCAAGGATATGCACTCTGCGCTTGGATGATGACAACCCTCCGAGCCCCGAGCACACAGGCCCAGAGGCAGTACAATGTGGCCCACAAACGCACCAGGGGCATCGTGGAGTGCACATTTGGTGTGTTGAAGTCACGTTCCAGGTGCCTGGACGTCACAGGTGGTAAGCTCCTGTACAGCCCAGACCTTGTGTGCAAGATGATCATTGCCTGTTGTGTATTGAACAACATATGTGTACGCAGCAAGGCCCCATGGATACGAGTGCCAGATGCACCAGACGATGATGATGATGAGGAGGCAGGTGGACAACACCCCACTGAAACCGCAGCAGGAATAGCACGTAAGGACTTCATCATTGACAATTTCTTCTCTGGTTGATGTCCCATTGTGTGGGTCCTTAGAAGTCATGGCACAGTACGTTGACTAACCATAAGCACTGCATGCTCTAATAATGCCATTCTGAAAACACATTCCCTGTATGCATGCCACTCAGCTGCACAGGCACTTCACTAAGCATTTCATAAGTAAGTTTGTTTGGGGCATTACAGTTGCTGTTCTGCAGAAAGCACTCAGCAGGTGCAAAAGTTCACTCATCATTAGTAACCATTCCCTGTAGTACTTCCTGAGGGCCCCCTCCAGAGTTCAGTTGCCTATGTTTGTTTGGGGCATTACAGTTGCTGTTCAGCAGGTGCAAAAGTTCAAACTCATCATTAGTAATAGTAACCATTCCCTGTAGTGCTTCCTGACTGGGGCCCCTCCAGAGTTCAGTTGCTAGTTGCAACAATTGTATGACCCTGCTCTGACCCTCACAGCAGGCTCATAGAATAGCTACAAGTAGGCCACAAAGGTCCTGGAAAAATTGCACTGCAACAGAAAGCAAATTACAGATAAGGAAGCAGGTACTAGACTGGAATTTTTAAACAGTGACACATTAATAAATCAACCCCAAATTAATTCATGTCAGTTGAAGCAGGGCAGGTGTGCTTGGTTTTCACCCCCATAATCTACAGTGATGATGAACCAGAGGGTGGCATTGATGTACCAGAGGGTGGCATGGGTGAAACAGAGGGTGGCAGTGGTGAAACAGAGGGTGCTGGGAACCTGTGATGATGAACCAGACGTAGAAACAACATAGTCGCGACCGTTGCGAGCCGACAAGTAAGTTCGCAATTGTGATCTGGTACAAAACCCTCGCGAACTGGCAGAAACCCTTGCGAACACAAAAAAAAATACGCAAATTCGTGAACGCCAGATTCGCAAAATTCGCCCATGCTCACAATTCACTCAGACAAGTGTGAGTGGGACATGTTGTGCTGTCAATTGAGGGATTTGTTAATGGATGTTGGGTGTCACTGCTGTGCAGTGAGGCTGTTTATGGTGTCATGTATTCGAACTGCCAGTCTGTGTGTCACAGTTGTTAAGGTATCCCACTATTTGGCGTTTCACAAGTGTCCTAAATCATTCCATTTTGGCTGTCATATGTGGCCTACAAGTGACAAAAGGATTTATTTTGTCCTCCTATATGTGCTGCCATGATGCAGGGATGCACCCTGTGTCTCAAGTCCCACGAAATGGGCAACATGTTCGTAAGGGGGAGTCACTGCCCCTACATTAGTCTGTGCTTTCATTCTTGTTTGGACATGGACATGGCACGTCTGTGTGCAGGGGGTGTTGTTTGTCCCTCTGCAATGTGAGGGAGAGATGCGGTTTCACGGTGTGTACCATGTTTGTTTACGGATTGGCACAGGTTACATACTGAATGCATGTCGATGTACATTGTGGCTGTTTATGGGAAATTGCATATCTGATTTGTACAATGGTCATTTGTTCTGCGTCCTGGCTGTGGGTTTGTGCTAGCACATTGTCATTTCACCATTCATTTACACTGCTTTTATGGTGAATTTACTCGCAAGACACATGGGATTTGCAGGCCAGTCGCTGGTTTTCGGTGTTTTTTGTACCACGATTGGCCTAATTGCAAGATTTTTTGTGTTTGCATTTCGGATTTTTGCAGCATAGCGTTGATTTTAACACGGACATTTGACGCATTATCTGGAGATTATCGTATGGTACCGCTGTGTTGAGAATTCTTGGTTAACAGTGCGTACTTTTCCCGCGATAGGCTGCGATGTTGGCAGTTGCGTTGTTACTTTTGCGATGGTTGTCACACGTTCTTGAGAATATGCCCCATAGTGTATTAAAATATTAATGCTTACAAGAAGACGTGAACTTTATGACTTAATCTTTTAGGTTACAACTAGAAGGCTTCTGCCTTTAGAATAGTTCATTGCTACTCAGTGGAATACTGAATAGCTAATAGTTTAGAATGCAGGGATTCTCAAGGGAACTCAGAGTGAAACTAATGCACATGAATGTTTAGCAACTAAGTTGACACTTATAGATAGCACCTTGACGACTTTGTGTCGACTTCGTGCATATACCATGGGAATGAAGGAAGAAGTAGCAGACCATAGGAAAATCCTTCCTCATTGGCTTGAGATGGCCTAACAACAGCATGGATTGTTACATGTGTTTTATAATATACATGTTCTTAGCTAGAATTAAGATAGTGATGTCCATTCTGATCCTGGCCATTCTTCTGCGATCATCCCTTTTTCTCCTTGTACTTTTTTTACTCATTCACTCTGAGGCACTGCTGAGGATGATTTTTGTTGCCTACTACTTTGTGGGTGTCTATTTTCTTTAACAGTGATGGCTACATCTGTTACTATTTTGTTACTACGACTGTTTGCTGATACTGTTTTGAGAGAAGAGACTCAGGCAAGTTTCTGGAACTACTCTTCAATGGGAGTTCAACTTCAATCTGATTCTATTATAATTGTCCTTTAAATCTTGCTCTTTTCTAAAACGGCTCATTATGGGTTCTTCTAGGTTACATTTGTTTAGAGTCAAGTAGAGTAGGGATTACATTTCTTTATGGAACTTGCTGTCATTTACTTATTTTGCTATAACCATGATTTCTTGATATTTCTGTAAATGGAATTATCTGATTCACTAATTTCAATAAAGAGACCAAAACTATATACTAAACTCCGATCGATAAATAAAGGATTTCAAACTGATCCAAAACTCTCATTATAGAATGAACTAAATGACCAAATTGATGATAGTTATTGAAATGATTTCGATCGATGCTCCATTCTAAAATGCCAAAGATCCATTGCAGAGAAGAAGATTTTGGTGCGGAGCAAGAGACCCCTTTTTTAAGTTATGGATTGAACAGATTGAATTAAAGAAACACGTTTCCGCACCATCTTTAAGTAGACCTTGATTTTACAGCCCACTGGAAAATGTGAGAATGCCTGAATAGACAGTCCCTGCCTGAGCATGTTCACCATGTGCACAATCACATCTACAGACACAAAGGAAAATTTGAGAAGTATGATTCACAATGACACATAAACGTCCATAAAAAATCTTGTGATGGCTTGAGTCAAATTCTAGAAAGATCAGTCATACCTAATCAGAAGCGCTTAAACAACAGTATAGCTTTTCAGCAAAGAAGTACTTTAAGAATGATTAATAGACCCATTTCTTAGCTGGGAACCAGCTCAGCCAACCAGGATTGACAGATGTGTGCCGCTTGACAGAAACACATCTCAGTTTAGCTAATAGGGAGGTGATGATAAACCCACAGATGAAAGAATTTAACATCTAAAACAATGTATTAACATTTAAAATAATGTACTTTATTCAGATTTGGATTGCTAAACGTTTGCTTTTCTGGCATTAGATGCACAGTTGTGAGCTGTGTGAAGTACGTTTGCTTTACATGAACATTAACTAACACTGTATATGTATGCAGCAGACTTTTAAAAATCACTTAGAAGAATGAACATGTCAGGCAGTAAACTAAAAATAAAAGACCTGGGGGCATATTATCAAGGGGGTTTATCTCCGCTTTTTTGGCTTTAAAAGCCAAGAAAGCAGAGATAAAATTATCTCCCTATTACCTAGCTATCGCTAACACCAGTTAGCGACAGCTAGTAGGAGATAGCGACCATCTTGGGCCCCGCTTTACATGTCAGTGATATTTATCACTAATGACATGCAAAGTGGGCGTGCCAAGATGTTAGCGACTGGAAACAGTCGCTAACATTGCTATCTCCTAGTACCAAGTTTTGGAGATATTCGCGCTAAGCGCGAATATCTCCAAAAGCTAACACCTGCCCCTGAGCAGTTCTTAGCCATGTTATCCAATGGGAGGTGGATAACATGGCTAAGAGAATTAGCTCAGTAATGCATGAATATCGCTTACTTTTCAGCGATATTCATGCATTTCGGCCGATTTTTATTGCTTAGGAGATAAACCTTGATAATAGCAAGGTTCCAAAGCGATAAAAATCGCCGCAGCTCGGCGATAAAAATATTGCAGCTAAACCAACATAGCGATAATTATCGCTAGTTGTTGGTAATATGCCCCCTGGTGTATAGTTTAACGGATGGGATACTCCATCACAAACTGCGTGCATTACATCCTGGATATCTGCATATTAGAGACAGAGTACTGGTCTGCAAAACTCTAAATTAAACCCTAAGTCTCCAGTACGAAAGGGCAAAATACTAGAACACCAACTACCAATATCAGCTACTGAGAATGGTAAATAAACAGCTGCAGCATTTCCTCCTAAGGAAAATAATAATGTGCATGCTAAACACATATGTCAATGAAGTGCTATCGACCAGTCACAAAAGAGTTAGACCTCCATAAGACACCGCAGTTGCATGTACAGAGAGGGGTGGTGCACACTTTTTTTCCTGCCGGCTGAGCTCTGTTAAGTTCACAACTTTGCAGTTTGATGAAGACGCAAAAGATGTGGATTTTGTGGATTCTGTACGACTGTGTTCGTAAGCAAAGTTTATTGCAAAAAAAAAGGTTTTAGTGGATGAATTTTCCTACTGGAACATTTGCTTGCAAGCGAAATAATACTGGTATGAGTACTTCCTAGGCAGGCCACTGAGGCTGGTCTAAAGAGACAGAAGCAAGAAAGACCTACACCTGATGCAGTGAACTGCCATTTTGTGTGCGACATATCATATGTTGAAAGGGTCACAATAAAAGATGTCTGGCATGCGGATCCTATCAGTGATATTACAATACGAACAGGTATGCCATATGAATGAAGTATCCAAGCAGCTTCATGACAAAATGCACCATCACTTCACCAGAGCCAATGCACTTTACTGCCTCTTGTGCTGTAGGACAGGAAAGTCCAGAAGGTCCTGTCTAATGCTGACGTTGTTGAAAACTTTAGCTTGCATGTGACATATGCATTGCAGCAGGACACGCTGTACAATTATCTCATTTTTTTGAATGCTTTATCTTTTTACTGAATTTGATGAATAGTTGTAGAATAGATGCTAAATGACGGAAAAGGACTTAGCAAAACAATTGCACATGCAGCAACAACAAACTGTAAAAGCCCATACCACACGGGGCAGTGTGTACCATTCATTCAGTGGCAACACTGCAAAGCGATAGATCTCATTTCCAGAGGGTAGGTGGGAGACTGCAACATGGCACTTATGGTCTGTTCATGGTACCACTTTTGTGTTCATTGAACTGGTCTTACTGACCTCGAAAGCTACAACCATATCTTGACTGAGACCATTGATTCGAATGGTGCACTTACACTGGGTGCTGGTCAAATCATTTAAAGATTTAGCCTGTTTTCTTAGGTAATAGTAATATTATAATTGCTAATATGGAAAAAGATAGCGTTAATATGGAAAATTATACATTCATTCATGAAAACGAAATCACATCCCTATTAACAGAATTGCCTGACGTGAACTCCACATCAAACCCAACTCGCAAATACATAGGCAAGATCTGAGACCCAGGCCTAGGGTTACTGATTTATAGGTCACAGTTGGGATGGCGCATAGCAGGCAGATACCCGCATAAACAGGAAACCCTAGATTAATCTCACAGATAGGCGTAGCAACATTACAGTGGTCAAGAGACAATGACCCTAATAAAGCACACAGGGCCGGAGGGGGTACGTTCGCTCCTAAAAACACCATAAAGTCAGATGCCACATAAGTTAGGAAAATGTAGCCAATCAGGATACAGCATCGCAGTGATCACTTGCCCCCCATGCCGGAAATCTGGACATGTTACCTACTGGCCACATTGTGTCCACACAAGGTTGAGACCCACCTGTAGTAGCCATTTGACCATTAATTTATTACTTTAAGGCAGCATTCAAAGTTCCTCACCATTTATGGTGCGCTGGGGAACTTTTACAAACTGTTGAGCATTGTATTTAGGAAGGATGCCAACTGAATGTAAATTGAGACAGTCCACAGACTCTCTTCCTGTAACTGTTATCCCAGCTGCCTGCTATGTGTAATTAAACAAACTGTTTCTGTTTTGCCAAATGCCTCGTCTCTTGTTTTTTAAATGTATTTCGTACTAAAGTAACATAATTATAAGGTTATTTATTTCGAAAACAACTTCAGTTTTTGAAGTTTTAAACATCAAAGATATTTTCAATTAATGCATAGCGACTGATGTGGTGGGCAGGTGGAAGAGCTTGCTGTGGTGTGCATAAGACACAGGCAGTGCCGTACTGGCCATAGTGGGAACCAGGCGTTTTCTGGGTGGGCAGGAAGGGTGGGAGCCAGTTTTGGACCCCTGGGGGCCGGTTTTGTTACAGGGGGCCAGTTTTGCAGCAGTGTTGCAATATTATTATTATTATTAATTGTATTTTGTTAAGCGCAAACAACCCGGAGGCCTCGTAGCGCTGTATTGTCTGAATCAAGAGAGGGCTAAGAGAGCCAAGTTAGGTGAAAAGGAGAGTTTTCAGATCCTTCCGGAATTTCAGCAGGTTAGATTCACTGCGAAGGGTGCCAGGCAAGGAGTTCCAAGCCTTGGCGGCATTCCTGTAACAAAAGCAGCAACGGGAGTGTTGCTTCCTACTATGGAATCGTAACAAACACATTCCAGAGAGGATTCCTTATGGGAGCAACACATGACAAAGCTATCATTGTACAGCTGGATGACTTACATGCTCAATAATGTATGTACCTATAAGTTAGGAGAAACGTGAAAAGGATTGGTGGTTGGGCATGTATTCGAGCAATAAAAGACTTTTCTAGATCATTTCCACTGACTGCATTGAAATTGGTATTCCATACTGAGAGGAGGTTTTTCCTAGTCTGCAGAAACCGGAATGCAGGAGGATTGGCTGAGGAAGAGGGTGAAGAGAGGGATGGCAGATGTGGAAGAGAGAAGATGTAGCCTTAGGGCTAGAGTGGTCAACCTCAGACCTGGGGAACCAGGTTCGAGTCTCTGTAAAGAAGCTCAACATCCTGTGATACTGGGCAACTCACTTAATCTCCCTGTGCATAACAAAATAATGAATGTGTTCATCTGTAATGAAACTGGTGCTCATGTAAAGCGCTCTGATACTTGATGCCTCGGGTCTAGTTCACGCTAAAACTAAAAAGGGGAAAGATTGCTTGAATGCTGGTGCTCAGAGGTTGTAGATTCAAATGGTGTGGTAGTTTGGAACCTACAGAGTACAAAACTGCTATTATGAGTTCTTGCTGGATCGAGAGCACATGTTTGGGATCTTACTGGATGTGGGGAATTCACAGAGAGAGCGGAAGCCCCACGGAAATAGGTTGGCAGTGTATGGGTGTGGAGTTTCATAAAAAATGGTTTATGTCTGCAAAACTCCTTGAGCGATACCAAACCCTGATACATAACCCCCTAAAGCCAGTGCCTAAACCTGCTGAAATGCAGTAGCCAATGGCTGAAAGGGGGTGTCCGAAAGCACCTTTCTATGTCTTTATGTGTGAGAATGTGCATGTCTATGTTGTGTGATGTGTGATGACATAAATTGATGTTACATAGTTAAATCTAAAGTCTCTTGATATTCCCCGAAACAGAAAGGATGGTGTAACTGTACTCTAAGTACAAAAAGTTAAATTCACATTTGAAAGAATATTCAGACATCATTTTTAGTTGAGAATGAGCCAGGGATATTAACATTGTAAATTGACAGCTGAGATGAAGAATTGTTTCTCTACATTTTGTTATGTGCTTGAAGTACCATAAAAATAATGTAAAGGCCTATAGCTACCAATAGCCCCAATCCCATTACCAAATAATGAGTCAGTTGGCAGTGAAGACATTTCAATCATTTATTAAGCAAAAATACTCTATAGAGGAGCCTCTCCAACCCTCACCCATCAGGTGCGCGGAGAAGACTGTTGACTTTCATTCAAACATGAGGTTATATACTTTTCAGTTCAACACATATAATCACTGTAAAAGGAAAAACACCAGTTGGCCCTCAAACTTGGGGAAAGGACCATATATGGCATCATAATAAGTTCAAAGCTTAGCTATTTATTACTGGGGAG
The DNA here is from genome assembly GCF_964263255.1 of Lissotriton vulgaris. Taxonomy (NCBI): domain Eukaryota; kingdom Metazoa; phylum Chordata; class Amphibia; order Caudata; family Salamandridae; genus Lissotriton; species Lissotriton vulgaris. Next base: position 1,118,625,118 of record NC_141693.1, read on the forward strand.
GTAAGGAGGGGTGACTCCCTTTTGTCTTGGTACCCGAGAGTGTAGGCACGGCGCCACCAAGAATGCGCTTTTCGCACCTAAAGCCAGATGCAACCTTGAGTCTCAGGACAGTCGAGTAAACAGCCTACGTTCAGCTGCTCCCAGTAATTCAGATGAACTGGGGCTTGACAACTGCCGGAGACTAACACGTGATCACAGCCCGTGTTCGAGCATAGATTTGAAAATGGCGTCTGTATGGTTCTCGGCCTACCCTGTTAGCAGTGTTAACGCAAGGAATGAATTAATACTGTCCTCCCTGAGAAAGCAATATATATTTTCATGTGATCAAGGGCTCTTGGGCCCGAAACGCGTCATCTGCCATTGCTGTTTGGATAGAAAAGGGTTAAATAAACATCTTGCCTACAGAAGTGGTCCGTTTCTCTGTCTTCGCCGCTGTGCTGTGGTGGAAGTAGCCGGAGTTACTGTTTGGAAATATATATAAATATATATATATATACATATATATATATATGAGTCAGAAAACTGGTGTAGTCCTATTTGAAGAAACCAGAGTCGAGGCCCAAATATATTTTCAGTGCTCAAGGTTTTATTTGGCAGAAAGATTCAACAGCCCCAACGCGTTTCGAGGTAAGCCTACCTCTTGGTCACGGGTGGAGTAACATCAGTTCACCATTCTTTTAAAGTAAACAACGAGATGCATTCCGTCATGCATCACGTGCACATAAACATTGAAGAAACACTCCGATCAGGCTACAATGTATCAGTGAGTTTGTTTTCACAATAGTTCCGTTTGATTGCTTCTATCTCAGCAAAATATACGACATGCATATTGGCTTTACAGCTACATATGCAGGCAACTATTCACATCGTGTATCACATTTATCAAATTAACAAATAAATGTCAGAAAATACATAAATGCCTGTTATGTATAAGCTGTCTCGAAGAAAATCTCAGCCCAAGTGGGCTTTTGACCTTCACAATACTGTTCATAATGTCGAGTCATAATTCTAGTCCTGCCCCAGTGGGCGTGAAGTCCTTCCCTGAAAAAAACGAAACAATCCAATTTTAGCCTGTGTGCTCACACCCATTACTGTGCAAATAACTTCACAAGTGCTATTTAAAAATCACCTTTCTTTAAAAGTTTCCACATTACTACAGAGACGCGACAACAATTAATTGATTCATTCAAATTACTCATACAGGTGTACTGCTAGTTCTTCTCCAAGGTTGTGCCCAATCGGTTGAATGGTGTTATATTTAATTATATATTTGGACTCTAGTTTTCGTAACTCTAACCATCTGTTCCCACCTCTCTCTTTATTTTCAACACAGTCTATCACCGTAAATGTCAGCAGATTGGGGTTCTGATTATGTACTGCCGCAAAGTGCCTTGCTACTGGGTATTGGTGGTTCAGGTTTTTTATTGCTCTTAAATGTTCTAATACTCTGAGTTTAGCCTGTTTCGTGGTGCATCCAATGTAAAATTTGTCGCATGGACAGTGTAATGCATAAATAGCATGGCCAGTCGTGCAGCTAAGGTGTTTGGTGATCTTGTGTGCCTCTTGATCTCTAGAAATCATTATTGATTTACAATTTTTGCTGGTATTGCACGCTTTGCAACGTTTGCAAGGAAAAAATCCTTGTATTGCATCTGCTTTGGGACGTTCTCTGATTAATGTCGTGCTCAGGGTGTCCTTTAATAATTTTGCCTTCATGTAAGTCAATGATGGTGTCTCATGTATGGCCTCACATACATCTTTATCCAATTTCAGGATATCCCAAAATTTCCGTAAACTCCGTCTCACTTCCCAGGACTGACTGTCATACCGGGTTATGAATCGGATTTTATCGTCTACAGGACGTTCTTTAGGGATCAGGAGTTCTTTTCTATCCTTTTGATCTACCTTTCTTTCTGCCTGTTTGATGATTTCATTGGAATATCCCCTTTCACGAAATCTTGCTATCATGAGTGCTTTTTCCTTTTCATAGTGCGGCCCTGTGCTGCAATTTCGCTTAGCCCTGGTCAGCTCTCCCAAAGGAATGCTTCTTATAAGTGTAACAGGGTGACAACTTTCAGCATGTAGGAGACTATTCCCAGCTGTTTTTTTGCGGAATAAGGAGCTTGTTAGAACTCCATCCCTCACCACAAGATTGACATCCAAAAATTCCAACTGAGTCTTACTCATGTAGCTAGTAAATTTCAGATTAAGACCATTATTATTGATGATCTTTTCAAATTCCTGAGCTTGTTCGCGGGTGCCCTTCCAGACACAAAAGATGTCATCAATATAACGGAGCCAGAGGACGGCGTGGTTACTAAAGTGGGAGATGTTGCTCACCACTTGCTCCTCCCGCCAGCCCATGAAAAGACCAGCAAAGCTGGGGGCAAAGCAAGTACCCATCGCCGTCCCCCGTATCTGTCTGTACATTTTTTTATCAAATATGAAAAAATTATTTTCAAGACATATCTGCATCATATGCAATATCATGTTGGTGTGGCCCCAGTGGGAAATAGACCGTTCCTTGAGAAAGTGTCTGCATGCCTCTAACCCCAAATTTTGGGGAATGCTTGTGTACAAGCTGACAACATCAAAACTGATCATCCAATAATCAGGATTCCATGTAAAGTTGTTAATTTTTCTGAGGAAGTCAGATGTATCCTTGATATAAGATGGTAGGGACTGGACTAGTGGTTGTAAAAAGTGATCGATGTACCTTGAAGTTTTTTCTAATAGACTACCCACTGAGGAGACAATCGGTCTCCCAGGTGGTTTCCCCAAATCTTTATGTAACTTGGGCAGTAGGTACAGTGCTGGCACCATGGGGTATTTACACAACAGATATTTATACTCCTCATCTTCAATGATACCACTACCTTTCCATTCAACAAGTTTATCAAAAAACATTTGCTTCATGTTATTATATTCTTGTCTCGTGGTCAAAACATAGTTTTCTTGATCATTAAGTTGCCTGTACCCTTCCTCCAAATACATCTCTACAGGCCATAGTACAACGTTTCCCCCTTTGTCGCTGTTCCTGATAATTACATCGGTCCAGCTCTCCATCTCTTTCAGTGCTAGGAATTGGTTATTAGTCAGATTAAGTTTGAGTTTGGGTCTTCTTTTTTCAATTTTACGCATTTCGTTTAGTACCCCTTGTTCAAAACTATCGATATAAATATTAGCAATGTTAGGTACAAATATCGACTTAGGTCTGAACCCGCTAGCACTACACATATCAGTCCTTTCTGATTCCATCAAATTAAGCAGAGGATGTACATTCACATTTTCACAACCTGCTAATTCTTGAAAGGCTTGTAGTGTTTCTGCATCATTCGGGGTTAACATACTAGGTTTTTCAACAGTATTGTCCTTTTTCAGTCTAATTTTACTCGCAAACCATTTTTTTAATTTAAGCTTGCGAGTGAACTTGAATAAGTCAATACGTGAGTTAGTAAAGTTAAATCTTGAGGTGGGACAAAATGACAAACCACGTGATAGTACTTGCATTTGAGCAGCCGTTAATGTACGTTTAGAAAGATTTACCACTGTTTTCTTCATCATTTCTTCGCAATCTTTCCTCTGGTGCGTGTTCCCACTGGACTGGCCACCTCGTGTGAGCTTTCTCCTCTGTTGGCCCTGTCTCCTCCTCTGCCGCCTCTTCCACGATTCCTTGGGGGCGTGCCCATCTGGCGACCTTGTACCATTAGAGCTAATTCCTTTAAAATTCGGTCTTTTGGTTGGACCGACTCAAGCTGCTCGGAGGTGTCACTTTCTTCAGATTCCCTTTCATGTATCTCCAGGGTTCTTTCACCTTGTACTCCTCCGGTTTGATCGCCCCCCCCCGGGCTTATGGTGGCTCGCTTAGATTTCCCTTTCGTGTTGGCAGAGTCTCTTAAGGCATCAAATTTCTTAGCAAAGGTCAAAATCTGACCCTTCTTGTAATCCACCTCATCACGAATGAATTTTCTTTGCTTTTTTTCTTTGATTTCCTGTTCGATTTTTTCTAAGCGCTTATTGATTTTGGCCATCTCCGTTGTAAAATCAGTTTCTGTACATATTTCTTTCAACTTGCAAGTTATACTCTCAATCTCTTCATTCAATCGACCACATTCCTTTTCGGCATCTGTTATCAGCATTTTCAGCATATTTGTCGAGCAGTTATGATTGTTTTCCATCCAATCATTAATTAGAGCAGGGTCCGGTTTCTGAAAAGTGGGTACAATAAAGATACGTAATCCACGGGGAATGCGGTTACATTCTATGTACTTTGTGAGAGCTGCCGCATCCCACCACTTCGAAAGTTCACGTTTTAAAGCTTTCCCCAGCGCATCCCAGAGTTTTTTGCTTTCGTCCGCTATTGTCACGGTTGGTGCACTTTCCTTCGCAGTATCATCCTTGCTGGTCCCAGCATGGGAACAGGCAGAAAGAAACAGGCAGGCAGGCAGAAAGAAAGGTAGATCAAAAGGATAGAAAAGAACTCCTGATCCCTAAAGAACGTCCTGTAGACGATAAAATCCGATTCATAACCCGGTATGACAGTCAGTCCTGGGAAGTGAGACGGAGTTTACGGAAATTTTGGGATATCCTGAAATTGGATAAAGATGTATGTGAGGCCATACATGAGACACCATCATTGACTTACATGAAGGCAAAATCATTAAAGGACACCCTGAGCACGACATTAATCAGAGAACGTCCCAAAGCAGATGCAATACAAGGATTTTTTCCTTGCAAACGTTGCAAAGCGTGCAAGACCAGCAAAAATTGTAAATCAATAATGATTTCTAGAGATCAAGAGGCACACAAGATCACCAAACACCTTAGCTGCACAACTGACCATGCTATTTATGCATTACACTGTCCATGCGACAAATTTTACATTGGATGCACCACGAAACAGGCTAAACTCAGAGTATTAGAACATTTAAGAGCAATAAAAAACCTGAACCACCAATACCCAGTAGCAAGGCACTTTGCGGCAGTACATAATCAGAACCCCAATCTGCTGACATTTACGGTGCTAGACTGTGTTGAAAATAAAGAGAGAGGTGGGAACAGATGGTTAGAGTTACGAAAACTAGAGTCCAAATATATAATTAAATATAACACCATTCAACCGATTGGGCACAACCTTGGAGAAGAACTAGCAGTACACCTGTATGAGTAATTTGAATGAATCAATTAATTGTTGTCGCGTCTCTGTAGTAATGTGGAAACTTTTAAAGAAAGGTGATTTTTAAATAGCACTTGTGAAGTTATTTGCACAGTAATTGGTGTGAGCACACAGGCTAAAATTGGATTGTTTCGTTTTTTTCAGGGAAGGACTTCACGCCCACTGGGGCAGGACTAGAATTATGACTCGACATTATGAACAGTATTGTGAAGGTCAAAAGCCCACTTGGGCTGAGATTTTCTTCGAGACAGCTTATACATAACAGGCATTTATGTATTTTCTGACATTTATTTGTTAATTTGATAAATGTGATACACGATGTGAATAGTTGCCTGCATATGTAGCTGTAAAGCCAATATGCATGTCGTATATTTTGCTGAGATAGAAGCAATCAAACGGAACTATTGTGAAAACAAACTCACTGATACATTGTAGCCTGATCGGAGTGTTTCTTCAATGTTTATGTGCACGTGATGCATGACGGAATGCATCTCGTTGTTTACTTTAAAAGAATGGCGAACTGATGTTACTCCACCCGTGACCAAGAGGTAGGCTTACCTCGAAACGCGTTGGGGCTGTTGAATCTTTCGGCCAAATAAAACCTTGAGCACTGAAAATATATTTGGGCCTCGACTCTGGTTTCTTCAAATAGGACTACACCAGTTTTCGGACTCATTTAAAGGATCGGCGATCCTGTTGAGCGCCCGCCGTGAAAGAGGCAGAAGCACGCCGCTTTTTCGTGTTGTATATATATATATATATATACATATATATATATATATATATATATATATATATAAATATATATATTCTTGCTCCAAACAACACCAAAAGCGGGTCATTCTTCCAAGCGGGTGCTGCAGCGCGGTGGTGTACCACAATACTTATGAAGGCTCCACAACTTTCCAGTCTCAACGAAAAGAAAAGGCGGCACTCCCGGGATTTCAGCACAGATGAGTTTTTATTTTCACGACAGACGCGTTTCGGGAAAGCTCCCTTCCTCGGTGTCAAACATTTACGCTCTGCGCGGCGCCATTTTTAACCATGCATCTGGCCAAAGAAAGTAAACACAAACGAGGGACACCCGCACAAACCTCTATGTCGGGAGCGCCATTTGTAAGTGAAGTATTTACAAAATCAGAGTTTCTCGGACAACAATACATTTCATGGTTATCTGTAAATTCAAAAAGTAATCTTGCCGTGGATCGGCAATCGCGACCCAGCCGGGTCGCTTAGTCCCTCCTGTGAGCAGCCAAACATAGGTGGAAAGTTACTGAGAGGGATAAATGCGCTTAACTTATATCATGCGCCTCATGTAAATAAAATATTTACAAAGAATGAACATTTGTAGATAAGGAAACAGTTCATTGGTTATCAACACAGTAAACATGCTCACTTCTTATTCAATATCAAGCCATGGATCGGCTATTGCAACCCATCCGGGTTGCTACCTCCCTCTGATAATGCATCCAATGAATGCATCAATTCAATACCAAATTCCACCACAATCGGCTGTTACACAAAAAAAAAAAGATTCAGTGTTGGTCCAGATACATCATCATTATCTATCATGTAGTTTACCGCATCTCGAAGGCCGAGATAACGGAACACTCCAGGCTCACTCAGCAAATAAAACTTTCATGTTACATGTCCAAAAACGCACATTTTCAAATTTGGAGACATGGATTAAGTCGAAAAATACATCATAATACACGATTTGTCCATGTACAAAAAAATGAATTACATAAACTCCCTTTGATATTTGGTTCACTGTGATATCATTCAGCCCAAATGTACAGCCATCTCCTCCCCGCTGTTAAGGCCTTCAGGGACCTTTGACTGTAGGTCCACTAAGTATCGTGATTCTAGTCTCCTGAGCTTTTGTAACTTGTCCCCTCCCCTAGCATTATCGGGGATGTGGTCCAGACAGAAGTGTTGTAGGAGATTCCTGTCACTCTTATGCTTAATTGCAAAGTGTTGTGCGACTGGGTAGGAGAAATCTTTATTAGCAATTGCTCTCATATGCTCCAGGATTCTGAGTTTCACCGGATTGATAGTGCTCCCTATATAGATAAGTTTGCAGGGACAGCGCAGGCAGTATACAGCATGGCTCGTATGGCAGGACATGAATTTATTGATTCTTCTACCTCCTTTACATCCCTTGACTTCATAGGATAGTACACGTTTACTAAAGGCGCAAGCTTAACATCTTCCACAAGGGAAGAATCCCTTAGCTTCTTTTATTGATCCAGTTTTCTTTACTATTGGATCAAGATGACTGTGCACAAGTTGGTCGCGAAGCGACCTGGCCTTTCTGAAAGTGATCAAGGGGGCCGGGGGGATATCCATGCCAATGATATTGTCCGTCTTAAGGACGTGCCCGTGTTTCTTCATCAGAAGTCTGAGTCTATTTGAATCACAGGAATATGTGGTAATTAGTCGAAACCTCCCTTCTTCCAGACTAGTTTGGTCTTTTTTCTTTTTAAAGTGCATTGTCGAGGAGATTTTTCTTGTAACCTCTTGCCAGAAATCTGTCGGTACTTTCCATTACTGCCTCTTTGACTCGGATTTCAAAGAGGCAGTAATGGAAAGTACCAACAGCTTTCTGGCAAGAGGTTACAAGAAAAATCTCCTAGACAATGCACTCCGACGTGTTAAACAACTACGGAGGGAGTCATTGTTTAAAAAGAAAAAAGACCAAACTAGTCTGGAAGAAGGGAGGTTTCGACTAATTACCACATATTCCTGTGAATATATATATATATATTACCAACTGGCGGTCGCCAGTAGGTACTTATAGTTAGGATTGTTTTCCATAGGAAATCCGCAACATTCGAATGGGAATAACTTTGGCACCGGTTGAGGAATCTGCCTGTAATTTTCCTTAAATTTGCCTCGCTGTGCTCCGCTCCTTCCCTGAAAGATTGAAGGGGATTCCTCAAGCGGGGGCCGAGATAAAAGGGGGTCCCACAACGTGTTTTCCCCATGTTAATTTCCATAGGGCGGTTGGACTCACTTTTAGCCCGAACGGCTGAATGGATTTCCACCAAACTTGGCAAAATTGTAGGGACTGGTAGCCCGATGTGCCTTTGCTATGTCTCAAGATATGTGCTCCCGTGGATTTTGAGTAAGTTCGGTTAAAAAAATATATATATCTTCAAGCGCGCCCCAGTACGCGCACGGGGCGCGCTCCAGCGCACTATGCGAGTTTGCGAGCGGAAAGCTGATTGGCTCTCGGGTGTCTGTCAACATTCCAAACAGTCCGGACATCTTGTGTCTCGGTAGGATCAAGGCACAAGAGGTGGCAAAAACAAAGGGGGAAATTACCAAAAGGGGGCAGAGCAGACCCCCCCTGACCCCGTAGGTTTGATGTGGGGGCTATAAAAGGGCCCCGCAGGGCATTTTTTTTTCTCGATTTGCGCGCGTTGAGCGCCCGGTACGCGCACCGTGGAGCGTACCGGGTAGCGTACCATGGGGAAAAAAGAATGACAGAGTTTTTTTAAAATGTAGCATTTTTTTATAAATTGGAGGTAGTTCTAAAAAGAACTGTTTTTTTAATTCTTTTTATTGTTTTATATTTTTTTTATTGTTTTTGGGGAAAAAAATACTTTTTTTGGCTTTTATGAACAATTTTATATATTTTTGTAATTTTTATGGGGACACACAAAAAACAGGGAATTGTAAACGGTTCAACTGGAGCAAAAAAAACCAGGAAAAAATTAAGGTTTGTTTTTGCACTTGTAGTTATCTCCAGCACGGTTAATCAGTTTAATACTTTGCTCTCCATAGCAAATTCTCCTTCCACAAAATTTGCAAACTATTTTGAAATCTCCAAACTGGGTTTGGATGTTTGGGACCATCTCACTTGTCTCTGGACCTGATGGAGTGGGTTGCTTACTTTGGGAGGTGCTGGGAGAAGATTGGGGAGGGTTTCTGGTCAGTTCTCTGACCTCTGCCGCAGCATAATTGTTTCGGTGTTGGCGTTGCATGTGGCGAATCATGGTGTTGTTGCCAAAAGAATACTTTTTGGCAGGGTTCCCCCTGGAAAGTACAGTGCCACAGATCAGACAAGTAACCTTTGGCGCATTAACTTTCTTGAGGCCCCTTCGGATTTTAAAAAACTCGCAGACAATGTGCTCCTTTGGCTTATAGGTGGTAGTATCTTCAGGCAGGTACCGCCTCTCCTCCTCCTCCTCCTGCTCCTCTTCTTCTTCTCCACCCCTGTGGTGTTGTGGTGGTCCTTGTGGTGGTGGTGGTGGTGGTGGTTGAGATGCTCCTGCTGCTGCTGCTACTGTAGCCATTTCTTAGTACAAATAGGTACAAATAGGTCTGCAAACAGGTCTTCCTCAGTCAAAGTAAAAAGTGAGAATGAGGAAAAAAGGTGGGGGCTTTCATCATTTGGAAAACAAAACTGTCCTGAACCAATGAAAAGTGTTATTTTCAGGTCACATGACCCGGGCTTTCTTCATTTGGAAACCAAAACTGTCTTGAAGCAATGAAAAGTGTTATATTCAGGTCACATGACCCGACGCGCTTATGCTACGCGCCCCGGGGCGCTTACGTAGCACAATCGTATGCGTTCGAGTGCTTCCGGGTGCACTTACGCCGTGCGTATCACGCTGACGCGGCTACGCGATACGTCACGATGATGTTTTCGTGCGCGGCAATAGTGCAAATGGGACGTTCACCAAGACCCGCACCGGGGCGTGCCAGAAGACTGCGCTTACCGGTGCGCTCACTGGTACGCGCACCGGGAGCACTCCTGGGCAAATAAATAAAATTTTTAAAAAAAACATGAACAATATACATAAAAAAATATTATTACATAAATATACAATATAGGATTCATTATAAAAAATATTATATTTGATAGCTATAGATATTTCCTATTAAAAAACCTTTGAAATTCACTGAAAAAAACAAAGGTTTGAGGCCCTATATATAGTTAGGAATTAGCATTTAAAAAAAACCTATGCAATTCACTGAAAAAACCATAGGTTTCACACCAGTTACAGTTAGGAATTAGCATTTAAAAAACCTATTAAATTCACTGAAAAAACCATAGGTTTCACACCAGTTATAGTTAGCTGGAAAATTTACTGACATAAAACCATTGAAATTCTCACGTTATAGTTAGTTGGACTCACTATAACTTGCGCACCTGCAATGCACTGCTGATGACGTCACATATTACATCACTCATGACATGGTCAGTAACATCACTCATGACATCACTGATGACACCATCCTTGTGACAGAGTGACAGACCTCCTTTCAGTGTAATGTAACCCTTGAAACACATATTCAAAAATAGAAACTAACATTTTCAAAAAAATTGAGATACCCATACCAGTTACAACAACCAATTCAGTAATTCCACCATCTATATATACATCCACTCATTCACCAACAGTTCTATATAGTCACTCATACATATACTCACTCATCATATGTAGTGATACACCTATACATCCTGTTACACACCGACAGTCATCCAAAAGTTACTCACACACATACTCACACATGCAAATAAACTATTGAACATCCATTGATTTGCATATACAGCTATACACACACTGCTACCTTACTTCAAAGGACACTCACACATACTTACTCTCTTAAACAATCACTTATAGAAACACATACTTATTTAAACAAGAACTCTTACAATCTCTCACTCTCACATATGCTCACTTATATACATCAATACTCACATATACTAGATTAAAACATATGTCGTTACTGATAAAGACACTAGTGAGACAGTCATTCACTCACTAACACACACATATACACACTCATCCACCCATACAGTTCTGCACATCTGCTGTCTTCAAAACACATACAAACAGTGAGTCAGTCATTGATGCATCTATGTGCTAAGTAATACCCCCACCAAACCATACAGACACTAATACTGATACTAAAAAAAACATCTAATAACCCATATACACACACATGTAGCTACTCACCAACCCATGCAGCCACTTATACACAAAGTGAAACACTGATACATATATTTAAATATTTAAACATTACTCGCTAATATATGTATTCACTAAGATACACTTAATAAGCCAGTTAACCAATCAATTTTTTTTTTAAAAAACATCCATTTAGACACTTATTTAAACATTTATTCTTCCATCAACCTTTCCATATACATACATAAAACATATGTATTTTTCAGAAAGACACACATTCACTGGATGGTGTCATCAGTGGTAGGGTGTTAAAATATAGATTACAAAAATATAGCTGACATAAATATCGTTGCAAAAATATCGTTTACAAAAATATCGACACCCTATACTTAAACAGGTAAGTACATTAATATTGACTCCAAAATATTGTTGTAATTAATATAGATGTAAAGAATATCGACTTTTTAAAATAATTAAAATTACATTAAATATTAAATAAATATAAGTACTATTAACAAAATACATTACATTACTTTTATTTTTTAACTATTTCAAAAACATTTACTACACTTTTTAATTATAAACTTAATAAATGTGGAAACATAAATTGATTTTACACATTACTTTATATAACAACAATAATACATACATATAATTAAAATACCCCTTTACCCAAAAACCCAAAACTGACCCTGAACCCTAAAAATACCCCTTTACCCAAAAACTGATCCTGAACCCCAAAAATACCCCTTTACCCAAAAACATTTTCACTAAAAAAATCCTGTACACACACCTAAAATTAATTAAAAAATTAACATAATTAATTACATAATTATTACTCAATTAACTAATTGAAAATAATTAACTATTATTTATTACACTATTTATATTCATTTAAAACATTAATTAATCTATTATGTAATTATATTTAAATACCCCTTTACCCAAAAACTGAAAACTGACCCTGAACCCAAAAAATACCCCTTTACCCAAGAACTGAAAACTGACCCTGAACCCTAAAAATACCCCTTTACCCAAAAACTGAAAACTGACCCTGAATCCTAAAAATACCACTTTACCCAAAAACTGAAAACTGACCCTGAACCCTAAAAATATACCCTTTACCCAAACACTGAAAACTGACCCTGAACCCTAAAAATACCCCTTTACCCAAAAACTGAAAACTGACCCTGATCCCTAAAAATACCCCTTTACCCAAAAACTGAAAACTGACCCTGAACCCAAAAAATACCCCTTTACCCAAAAACTGAAAACTGACCCTGAACCCTAAAAATACCCCTTTACCCAAAAACATTTTCACTAAAAAAATCCTGTACACACACCTAAAATTAATTAAAAAATTAACATAATTAATTACATAATTATTATTCAATTAACGAATTGAAATTAATTAACTATTATTTATTACACTATTTATATTCATTTAAAACATTAATTAATGTATTATTTCATTATATTTAAATTACTTCCCACCCTACTCCCCTATAAACCCACAACCCGCTACGGAACTATTAATACTGAATTCAACTGAAAATACATTATTAAATAATAATATACTACTAAAAATACTACTTTGACTACAAATATTCATTAAAAACACTACATTACTTATAATTATTTAAAAAACAATATTATTGTAAACTATGTTTTTGTAAACGATATTTATTACAACTATATTAATGTTAACGATATTACTTACCTGTCTGTCGATATTCTGGTCAGACGATATTTTTGTCATCGATATTTCTTCCTGTAGATATTTTTGCAGCGATATTTAGGTTAGTCGATATTTTTACGACGATATTCCTGCTCTGTACCATCATCAGTGATGTCATGAGATGTCATTGCAGGCGCGCAAGTTATAGTGAGTCCAACTAACTATAACGTGGGAATTTCAATGGTTTTATGTCAGTAAAATTTCCAGCTAACTATAACTGGTGTGACACCTATGTTTTTTTCAGTGAATATATATATATATATTTATATATATATATATATGCAGTACGTTGTCATCTAAACAGAGATTTGAGCCGTGAAAAAAGACGAGGCAAACCCAGATGATGGTGCGTGTATTTTTATTCAACCCAACACCACTCCGCCATGACGCGTTTCGGCCTGACGAGGCCTTGATCACATATATATATCTCAAGCACAGAGGGTACCTATAGATGCATCATACTAACATAATATGGTCTGATACTCCTTATGTAGGGGAAATCTATTTTTTATCCCTCAGAACGGCCCTTTTAGCATGATGTAGCTAACTAAAACAGCTCAATCTTCAAATATTCCTTCATCAATCTGCATTAAATCTTTGAGCTCCTGCTGGACTAACTGAGCCTTTACTGCTGCTTGGGATGGGCCGGCCAAGGAGGAGGTGAGTTTAGTTGCGCAATAGGAGCAACATGCAGGTCCACATTGTACACAAAAGCAACATGTGAATGTGATACTGGCTATACCTGCCAGCACCATCAAAATGTTCCATCCCCAAGTAGACAATAGACCCCAGAACTAACCAGAGAGGGACAACATACTAGTCTCCACATGTATTTCGGAAGCCAAACGATGTAGCTTCTGGATACCCAGATGAACGGAGGGGCCGGAGTCAGGAATATGAACACAACAGGAACTGCGGATCACACGGCATGCTCCTCCTCGATCTGCCAAGATAACGTCTAATACCATACGATTTTGGAGCGAAACGAGCCTGGTCGCTTGCAGCTCTACAGTTAGATTAGTCAATATTCCTGCAGTAGTGTTAATTACCCTTTCAACTACTCTGGACAAACGCCGTACTTTTTTGCTGGTGATTATAGGCCCACAGATGGGAAACACTCCTTTTACAATGTCGATAAAATGCTGTTCAGGAGTATCTGTCTGATCTATATCGGTAGTATCTATCATTCTTTTATATCTCTTAACAGGCATACTTCGTTTATCTAAGTGGTGATCCTTGTGATAATTAGAAGGGGGAATATAGACAGGTGGGTACAGGAAGGACAGGTAGCAAGGTTCAGCCCAACCTTGTGGAAGCCAAGTATAGGCATTCTCTCCACAAAGAAAATATACATTAGGAGGGGTTAACAATGAGGGGCTGCTAAAGGTACGCAACCTTTAAGTATGATTACATCGGCTTTCTCCTACTGATATGTACCCTACTCCCTGAACACAGAACGCAGAGGTACTATTTAGTAAAGGCACTGGAATAGCCCTGTCTTCAGTAAGATTACAGTCTTGAATATGTCAAAAATACTGAGTAAAATTAAACTCAACAAAATCCAAAATCTCATTTTTCAACCAAGTGGTATTTTCATGCGTTGTATACATATTCATACATGCATTCAAATCTAAGGTTCCCTCTCCACTATTCCCTTCAAGGTCGAATCCTTGATGAACCTCAATATATGCTAAAATAATTTCATAATCCTTTTCCGAAAACCTGTCCACAGTATATTGCATACACATCATTGAAAGTAATTTAAACCAAGCCTCACAACTCCCCAGATGAGACAAGGGTAGGGATATGGATAAGTTGTGCTTGTGCATAACAGATTAAAAAGACCACAGACCCAACAAATTGTAGCATTAGTGGCGCTGTGTATTTAATGAAGCATTTCAACAAATACATTTTTCACATAAGTCTGACAATGTCTTTCCTTATGTGGGGCTAAAGTATGGAACACATGTTCCGGAGGTGGGGCAGTTGTTCCTAAAATAGTATGCATAGGGTGGCGAAATTCCAAATAGATGAATACACCCATCAATGTGAATAATAATATTGCTATAACAACTATAAATGCAATTTTAACTCGTTGGGTCCAACTAGAAAAGACAGGCATATATGTAGGGAAATAACGTGCTACAAATAGACTAGCCTCTTCAGGAACGAAACGAACAAAGGGATACATGCTAACTAAAAGTCCAAAAATAAACTTGGGGGATGCAGTCCAACCTGCCAGAGGGTGCTTCTTTCCTATGTCCGTTTAGAACCTCACAGGCAGGCTCCTATTGTTCATCACAAATAATTCCAAAGCAAGCCTCTCACGTTGGAGTTATGTTCTACATAACCCTTGAAGAAAACACAACTTGGGCCCTTTTAAACAAGAAATTCAGTCTTTCTTTCTGAACAGAGCAAGCAAATGTTTAAGGCTCTTGGCGCGTTCAGTCCAGTGTCTTGCTCAGTACCCCAGAAGCGCATCTAACAGACATTCGTGGAACAAGTCTGTACCCCATCACTCAAGTCTCTCCCTACCTCCTTCCATATTTACATGGGGTACCGTGTTATTTTCTGGGCCTCAGGTTGTATCGAGCATGGCCAGGCACTTCTTGATCAGAAAACAAAACACAGGATGATGAATCTGGTGCAACAGGGGTACTGCGAGCCTCTCGTTCGACTGTAGAGGCAACAGAATCTGGGGCAATAACTTGTGCTGATGACAGAGCCCCTTCCGAGCCTGAGACACCTTCTCCTTCTCCAATTACCAGGGCGTAAGAAAAAGGGACAAAAAGAGGAATTCACTCACTTTCCTGGGTCAGAACCTCTTCCTGGATTCGCTGATCAAATGGAAGTGGGAGGGGTAGTTTTTTTAGATGTGACACATGGATCAAGTGTCGATTGCCGTTCACCTTTACCGCCGTCCGCGTGGCCAACAAGCTTTGAAACGATTCAGACCAATGGGGATCCAAGCTGGATTTTTGCTGGTAATTATGGACCAGAACCCACTGTCCTGTCTCCAAGCGATGTCCGGGACCCTCCGGCAGGGGCTGCAAAACTGCTGAGACCTGTTAATGAATGGAATGGAGATCTTTAGTGAAAGCATACAGATAGACTGTAATCATAGGATACTCTATATCACAATACGTTCTGGGTCTCGGGATGCCCCAAGCATTAGCAGGGTGCCCAAAAATTACCTCATACAGAGAAAAGCCAGAACGAGAATGTGGGGAACCCGTATTGACATTAATGCTAGTGGTAGAGCATCTGGCCACTTCAATCCGGTACTTTCTTGAATTTTTGCCAATTTCAGCTTCAGTATCCCATTATACTTTTTGACCAGCCCAGCGGACTGGGGGTGTCGAGCCTCATGGAATTTCAGTTTAATCTGTAGTCCATTACAAATGTGACTGATAAGATCTGCATTAAAGTGTTTTCCGTTATCACTCCAGATCACCCGAGGCAATCCATAGCATGGGAAGTATTCATTTACCAATGCCTTTGCCATTGCCAAAGCAGTATTTTCCTTGGTCCGGTAGGCTTCCACCCATTTACTGAAAGCGCACACCACAACCAGGACATACTTCAAATTATTTACAGGCTCCAGCTGGATATAATCTATTTGGAGCACCTCATAAGGCTAAGATGGTGGTGCAAAGTTTCCGCTCAGAACAGGCTCTCTGCCCCCAGGAATATGTCATAAGCAGACCATGCAATATTGCACCAAATGAGCGGCGGTCTTTGCAATATTGGAATTGTACCATACAGGATCCAATAATGCACAAATACCCTTTGCTCCAATATGCGCAGAACCATGTGCCATTGTTACCACCGCCTTCACTAATGCATTGAACAACAACCATCGTTGTTTTTCTGTCAAATCAATCCAACAATCACCTGCATCTAATTTCCCCACTTTCTCTTTCCTGTGAGCCAGCTCAGTAGGGGTAGCTTCTTTCTGTATTTCTCGGACACTCTCTACAGTATTATTAAACATCTCTGTTTCAGCCACCCACCTGGCAGAGCTAGTCACAAACATTGAAGTAATTTTTGATTTGGCAGTTTCCTTAGCTACTTGATCAGCAAAGGCATTACCCTCACCCACAACATCAACCACTGCCTTGTGTGCACTGCATTTAACTACAGCCATCACTCTGGTAACGTCAATGCTGTCAGCAATCGCAAAATCAAGGGGCCATGCTATATTCGCTGACCTTGGGAAGTGAGAAAACCTCTTTCGGCCCAAAGTCGGCCAAAACTATGAGCCAGGCCGAAGGCGTACTGGCTATCGGTGTAAATATTTACTCTCAATCCTTCACTTAGTTCACAGGCCCAATACAATGCCACTAACTCAGCTGCCTGAGCTGAATGATAGGGTACTCAAGAAGCCTCAACTACAGTGTGAAGAGTAGTTATCGCATATGCAGCAGTTGTCATGCCATCTGGTAATTTGAAACAAGAGCCATCGACATACAACTCCCCTTGAGGGTCAGATAGAGGATTGGCTGTCAGGTCTACCCGTCCCTTTGTCTCTTCCTCCATCCGAAATATACAATCATGAACATCATTGTTCTTTTCGTTTGAAGGAAGGGGTAGTAACGTGGCAGGGTTCAGAGTGTCACATCGGTTAATCGCAATGTGGGAAGCAAACAAAGTCAATTCATAACCTGTAAGACGTGCACTCGTAAGGTGCTGGGTCTTTGTTGTGTTCAATAATGTATCCACAGCGTGCGGTACTATCACTGTGAGATCAGTGTTTAGAACAAGCCCCTCCGACTGTTGAATAGCCACTGCAACCACAGCAGTAGCCCTTAAACAGCTAGGAAGTGCTCTGGCGACGTTATCCAACACCACTGAGAAATAAGCACAAGATCTCCGCTTACCACCAAATCCTAAACACAGAAAGCGAGCAACCGTCCACCTTGTGTACATAAAGCACAAATGGTTTTTGGTAGTCAGGGGTACCAAGAACGGGTGCAGAGCAAAGAGCAGATTTCAAAGAGTCGGAAGCATTTAGGCAATCATCAGTCCAAGGTAAAGGTTCATGCACATCTTTAGTGGTTAAATACAGGAGAGGTTTAGTAAGAAGGGTAAAAATTAGGGATCCATTGGCGACAGTAAGAAGTTATGCAGAGAAATGCACGAACATCACGCTGAGTACGAGGTACACCATATTAGAAATGGTAGTCACACACTCAGGGTTTAGTCTCCTCCCCTCTTTCGACAGCAGATGACCTAAGTAGGTCACCTCCTGTCGACAATATTGGAATTTAGAAAGAGAGACTTTATTGCCATTAGCCGCCAAATGAGACAATAATTGTACAGTGGCTTCCTTACAACCCTCCTCAGTATCAGAGGCCACTAGCAGACCATCAACATATTGCAAAAGCACATTACCAGGGGTAGGACCAAATCATCCAACAATGTCTTCAAAGCTTGACTATAAATACTAGGACTCTCCGTGAACCCCTGGGGAGTGCAACAAAACCGGAAGCTGCAACCAGATAATTAGAAGCCGAAAATATGACGGCTATCAGGATGTATCGGACTGCTAAAGAAAGCATTCTTTAAATCGATCACGGAGAAATATTTTGCAGTAGGAGGAATCATGGTAAGAATAGTAGTGATGTCAGAAACCACAGGGTATTGGGGCACCACTATTTTATTAATTTCACGCGAATCAATCACAAAAGGATAATTATCAACATAGTCAGGATCACTTCCAACATGGGCCTTTTTTAAGATCCGTAAAATGGGGCTGTTGCTCACATTAGCAGCCGTCTCCTCCATCACACCCCTTTTGATCAGATCTTGTATGATGGAGAGCAAAGCTTTCTCTCCCGCCGGAGAAATTTTGTACTGAGGCATACGTGGAAGCCGAGCATTTTGTCTCAGAATAATAGAAATGGGTGGAATCCTTAATAATCCTACATCTGTGTCTCCAGTGGCGCACAACGTCTCTAGGATAGCAGAAAACTCAGAAGGGAGGGGTTCATTTTTGGTGAAACACTGCAAAGTATGCTTGCCAAGGGGTTGATAGTCAAATAAACACCATCAGGTGAACAATGAATTTTTGCATGTAATTTCTTCAACAAATCCAAGCCCAATACATTTTCACCACAATGAGAAGTCAAGAGAAACAGGGAATTGACAGTTACTGGGCCAATTGTGAACGTAATAGGTTTGGAATTATTGTGCCCAGAAAGAGCAGCCCCTGGGACCAGAGAATGAGAAATAGAACTATTCATCGCACCCGTATCAACTAAAAACTTTTCAGATGTCCCCATCAAATGCGTTTTTACATGAGGACCTTGCTGATTAACAGGTACTGACATCTGGCCTACCCTTCGGTTGCATCCATCGCACAGTCCTCATTATAGTACTGCCTACCTCTCGGATTATCAAAACAATTATTTTCTGACCCGACGTGTGCCACCTCCTGTCATCGCATATTATTGCGATCCACACCAGCTAGACGGATCACTGACATAATATCGAGCCCATTAATATCGAGTTACAAAAATATCGATGACAAAATATCGAGGGACAAAATATCGAGTTTCTACCTTCATACAGGTAAGTACAGAAATATTGACTCTAAAATATCGACTGTAAATGATATAGACTGTCAAAATATCGTTTTTTTTATATGTCTTTAAATTAAGTTAAAACTAATATAATAATAAATATATTTAATATAAACTTAGTTAAAATGATTAAATAAATGTAATATTAATAAATAATTAATGTAAATTACAATAATATATAACAAGAATAAGAATATATATATATATATATATATATATAAATGCATATTATTAACTAAACATATATAATATTTTTACCGTAGCATAGCAAAATGGTTAAAATGTATTACTATAGTGAAATCAACTGTAGAAAAACGCTGGATAGCGTAGGGGTAAAAATTACTATTCCCACTCCAGTGGGTGCAACAGTAGGGAAAACGTTGGATAGAGTAGGGGTAAAAATTACTATTCCCACTCCAGTGGGTGCAACAGTAGGGAAAGCGCTGGATAGCGTAGAGGTAAAATTACTATTCCCACTCCTGTGGGTGCAACAGTAGGGAAAGCGATGGGTAGCGTAGGGGTTAAAATTACTATTCCCACTCCAGTGGGTGCAACAGTAGGAAAAGCGTTGGATAGCGTAGGGGTAAAAATTACTATTCCCACTCCAGTGGGTGCAACAGTAGGGAAAGCGTTGGATAGCGTAGGGGTAAAAATTACTATTCCCACTCCAGTGGGTGCAACAGTAGGGAAAGCGTTGGATAGCGTAGGGGTAAAAATTACTATTCCCACTCCAGTGGGTGCAACAGTAGGGAAAGTATTGGATAGCTTAGGGGTAAAAATTACTATTCCCACTCCAGTGGGTGCAACAGTAGGGAAAGCGCTGGATAGCGTAGAGGTAAAAATTACTATTCCCACTCCAAAGAGTGTAACAGTAGGAAAAGCTCTGGATAGCATAGGGGTAAAAATTACTATTCCCACTCCAAAGAGTGCAACAGTAGGGAAAACATTGGATAGCATAAGGGTTAAAATTACTATTCCCACTCCAGTGGTTGCAACAGTAGGGAAAGCGATGGGTAGCGTAGGGTTAAAAATTACTTTCCCACTTCAGTGGGTGCAACAGTAGGGAAAGCGTTGGATAGCGTAGGGGTTAAAATTACTATTCCCACTCCAGTGGGTGCAACAGTAGGGAAAGCGCTGGATAGCGTAGGGGTTAAAATGACTAATAATTAATTAACAATTAACAATTTTAATTAATTTACATGAATAATTAATTATTATTAAATTACTTCCCACCCTATCCCCCTATAAACTCACAACCCACTACAGAAAATAATTTACTAAATATTAATTATTTATCAATTAAATATTTATAAATAATTACCAATTATATTTTCATTATTTTCCAATTAATAATTAATTAACAATTATTATTAATTTACATAATTAATTAATTATTATTAAATCAATTCCCACCCTATCCCCCTATAAACCCACAACCCGCTACAGAAAATAAGTTACTAAATATTAATTATTTATCAATTAAATATTTATAATTAATTACCAATTATATTTTAATTAATTACCAATTAATAATTAATTAACAATTATTTTTAATTTACATAATTAATTAATTATAATAAAATTACTTCCCACCCTATTCCCCTATAAACCCACAACCTGCTACAGAAAATAATTTACTAAAAATTAATTATTAATCACTTATTATTTTTTACCAATTATATTTTAATTATTTACCAATTCATAATTAATTAAAAGTTACTCTTAATTTACATAATTAATTAATTATAATTAAATTACTTCCCACCCTATTCCCCTATAAACCCACAACCCGCTACAGATTATTTTACACAATTATTAAAAAATATTAAAAACTAGCCTTATTTTCAATTCTTTTTTCTCTATATTCTATCTAGTCGATATTATGTCTAGTCTATATTTTTGATTCGATATTTTGGCTATTAATATCGATATTACTCGATATTTTTGTAGTCTACATTATGTCTGGTCGATATTTTGGCTAGTCTATATTTTTTACTCAATATTTTGTCCAAACGATAATTTGGAATCGATATTATGTCTGTTTACCCAGCTAGACCTCTTCCGCTCATAGCCCCATTCTGAGCCAGCAACAATGGACACTGAAATCGCCAATGCCCTTCCTCTTTACAATAGGCGCACTGGTTTGGTCCCAAAACAACTGCTAGCCCTCCGCCCCGTCCGGTTCCCGCCCCCCTCGGGATGAACCCTCTGCCTCCTCTCTCTCTGCCTCGTCCTCGAACGACTCGTTGCAAAAACACCCGCGTCTTAAGATCTTTCGTTTTCTTTTCCGTCTTAGCTATAAAGAGAGAGAGTTTTCCCAAATAAACCCAGAAAGGACCGGGAAATATCACAACCAAAAAAGAATTCCTTTCTGTGTGTTTCAATTTAGGTACTAGTATATATCATATACAACAACATTTGTTTAGACCAATTTCATCCTCATATCCCCATACAGTATCTTTAAATCAAAACATAAAATTGTATGTAACTAAATAGTTTTTTATTTATTAAAAAAGTTTTTCACATACTTAGTGTAAGCAAGTTATTAAAAACAAAATCATACAGTTTTTTTCAAAACAACGTATTAGACATATTTCCTAAATTTTACCATAAGTCAATACATATTTCTCAGTACATAATAAAAACAATCAATTTATGCAGGTAAAAATCTGTGTGTCGATGCGTTTCGGTGCTTCGTTTTTTTAGAACACCTTCCTCAGGACAGTTTTAAAAACATCTTCTTTCTAAAATAAATACATACAATTAGTCAACTTATATTGGGTGGGGAGGTTAATATTTTTACTCATGGACTGTGGGTGAAAAAGGTCTTAAACATGTCTTACATTTGTGACAATTTTTCTTTGAGGTACCAGATTTATCTCGGGGGTTATAGTGAGTATAGAACCTCTACTTCCACTATGTATATCATCAGAGGATCTGTACATAAAGTAACATAGTTTTAGAGTTTAACAAACAAGTGCTGGATTAAATGTCTGGTGAATAAGGACATTTTACATTGTCGCTTACTTGTTGTTTGCGTAGTAACACTACGCTCCGTAGCAAGGGCTGCGCTTCCACAGACTTTAAAGGTTTGTTGCTTCTGTTTTTGACTTAACCAATCGGATTCCTTTATTCCTCATGGGTTCACGCAATAATCCTGCCTCTTTATTATTTGAGGGGATCTACAGCGTCTAAACAAACAATATATAGTTTCAGGAAAAATATTGTATAATTCTATTTAAATGGTACATACAAATAACTCCCTGATCACATTTGTGGATATGTTATTTTTCGCAAATGCATGCGATCCACATAGTCATTAAAATGGGCGAGTAGATTCCCTACTTATTCCCAACTGAACTTATATATTAAATGTATTCTGTGGCTTACGTACACAGTTTTATTTACAGAACCAACTAGCTTTATTTAAATTAATTTTTTGGAGCTCCCACTTATGGGGTAAACTACTTGAATTGCAAATGGGATTCAAGGCGGTAAAGAAAAGGAGCTTTCAGGGCAAGTTAACCTCCCTCCCAGCGTTTCGGATCAATTTAGTCTTACCTCTCGTTGAAAACGAAACGCTCCGCCTGCCCGGTCTCCCTGGTTGCCCGTGTCAGATGAATTACTACACTGAGCCCTCACTTTTTATACCCGATGCGGTTGTGACTATTAAACGATGACAAACACCTGAGTTCCTTCAAGCGATATTAATTGGGTTTGGCCGCCATAGTTGTAGTTTTTGTATGTAGCGTTTAAACCAAAATGGAAAAAGGACTTCCGATTACTGCCACCCGGGAACACAAGCTTTCCGTGTTTAATTTTCTCTACACATATATTGTGTTCTAACTAATTATACATATATATTTATGCAAGCGAATGAAGCAGGTTAAATTTAATTAAAGAACGCTAACATTATATTAGATAGATTGTTTTCGGTCACCAGTCATACCGCAAAAATGTGTCCACCATTTTAGTAGTTTTTAGGTGTAATTGTAGTTCCAATATTTTCGGACTAACGAGAACTAAACAACGAAAATAAACTACCGCGTCCGTATATCCAACTGATTTTTTTTAAATATAATGCAATAACATTCGAATTTCCGGACTACCTCCAACTTGCATGAAGTATTGACAACAAATTTGATTTCTAATAAGTTACATCTAACCTATACATCGAGTGGTTAATCTCTTCGCATAAACTGGGAAATATTGCCTGAATGGTAATACATCATCACATTCAGTATAGGAAGTAAACATAGGATCATGGACCACATTCTTATTTTCCTATTTTCACACAATTAACAATAAAATCATTCCAGTTCAATTTATACAATCCCTTTTTGTTGGCAAACCACTTTACATCGATCTTCTTATAGGGAATTATCAACATCCTCAGTATCTCATATCCTTTAAACATGATTTATATAAATATTTTTCATATTATTTAAAGAAATACATTAGGTCTCTCGAAAAAACTTGTGTATGCCTATTTCACAGACCACTTGGTTGCACATATTTGTTTTTATATATACATTGACACTGTCAAATATTGTTTATCAGTGCCGGGTTTACATATTTCCACATTCTACAATATTCATCAATACATAAGAATGGAAACATAGCTTATTCAGTCTAACACTTGTACAGTTCTACAAATTATCCCCCTATTGAATCATTTCGATCTATCTCGGTATCCTAATTTCTTGCCTCATCTGTTAACTAATAAGGTTCATCTGGTGTATGTATTGGAAGGCAACTAGATTTACCTAACCAATATTTCCCATTCTTCCCTACTGTTCAGGCCATGGGTATCTGTTCTAAATTTTGACATAAACAATTGTTCTCTCTGTTTACGTCTTTTTTCAGTGTCTCCTCCTCTCATAGATGTATAGATGTCTTAATTTTTTCCACTATAAACCATTTAAGTTCATCTTCTTTGTGATTTTCTGCCACCCAATGTTCAACTAATGGGGTATTTTTCTTTTGATTTTTAAGGGCTGATCTGTGTTCTGATAGACGTAATCGTACCTCTCAGCCAGTTTCCCCAATCTAACCCTTTTGACAGGGGCATATCAGCAGGTATATAACATTGGACGTTCTACAATGTACATGTTCATTCATCCAATGCGTGATGCCGTTCAGTTCAATCTTATCACACCCAAAACCAGATGCAACCTTGAGTCTCAGGTCAGACGAGTAAACAGCCTACGTTCAGCTGCTCCCAGTAATTCAGATGATCAGGGGCTTGACAACTGCCGGAGACTAACACGTGATCACAGCCTGTATCCTAGCATAGATTCCAAAATGGCGTCTGTATGGTTCTCGGACTACTCTGTTAGCAGTGTTAACGCAAGGAGTGAATAAATACTGTCCTACCTGCGAATGCAATATATATATATATATATATATATTCACTTAAAAAACCATAGGTTATAGACCATATATAGTTAGGAATTAGCATTTACAAAACCTTGAAAATTCACTGAAAAAACCATAGGTTATAGACCATATATAGTTAGGAATTAGCATTTAAAAAACCTTATTTTACTCACACAAAACCATTGAAATTCCATATATAGTTAGTTGTACTAACTATATATCGCGCACCCGCAATCCACTGCTGATCATGTCACATATTACATCATTCATGACATGGTCAGTGACATCACTGATGACATCACTGATGACATCTCAAATGACATCACTGATGACATCACTGATGACATCTCAAATGACATCACTGATGACATCACTGATGACAACATCCAGTGACTGTATTTTTCTGTAAAGTTAAAATATGTCTTACATATTGAAGAATGAGTGGATGTATACGTGTCTGGATGAAGGATTTAGTAGGGGCATGACTGACTGTATAAGTGAGTGATTAAATGTGTCTCACTGAGTGCATGGGTTAGTGACTAAACTGTCTTAATTTCTGCATCATTATGTCTGTTGTGATGTAAACTGCTGCATGTGTTGATCAGTAGCTATATGAGTAACTATATGGGTTATTGATTGGTTGCCCAAGTATTTGTATGGGAGACTGAGTGTGTGTGTGGGTGGCTGGGAGGTGTGTGACTCTGTGCATAAATGTGTGAGCAGTTGATTCACTAGATGTATGGGTTCAAAAGTGCATGTGGAAACAGCTGTATGGATGGTTGACTGTGTGCATGAGTGTATTGGTGAGTGAATGGATATCTCAGTGCTACATGTCAAAGTAAGTACATATGTAAAATACAGTACATGTGAGAGTTGACATATATAAATAACTGTGCATAAGAGCCAGTGAATGTGTGAGTGGCTGTATGGATCATTGTGAACTTGTATCCAGGATTGTATAAGTGAGTAAATATGTTTTAGTATATGTTTGAATAAGTAAGGTGTGTATAACTGTATAGTTGAAAAAATGGAGGTGTGATTGATTTTTGCATGACTGACTAGGTGTGTGTGTAACTTCGTGGATGAGTGACAATCTGTGAGTCTTTGTTTACACTGAGTGTATCTAAGGTTATATTAGAGTCTGAAGAGGTTCATTGTATTATCACATGAATGATGTCATCAGTGATGTAATCAGTAATATCAAATGAGATGTCATCAGTAATGTCATCAGTGATGTCATTTGAGATGTCATCAGTGATGTCATTAGTGATGTCATTTGAGATGACATCAGTGATGTCATCAGTGATGTCATTAGAGATGTCATCAGTGATGTCGTCAGTGATGTCATCAGTGATGTCATTTGAGATGACATCAGTGATGTCATCAGTGATGTCATCAGTGATGTCATTTGAGATGTCATCAGTGATGTCATCAGTGATGTCATTTGAGATGTCATCAGTGATGTTATCAGTGATGTCACTGACCATGTCATGAATGATGTAATATGTGACATGATCAGCAGTGGATTGCGGGTGCGCGATATATTGTTAGTACAACTAACTATATATGGAATTTCAATGGTTTTGTGTGAGAAAAATAAGGTTTTTTAAATGCTAATTCCTAACTATATATGGTCTATAACCTATGGCTTTTTCAGTGAATTTTCAAGGTTTTGTAAATGCTAATTCCTAGCTATATATGGTCTATAACCTATGGTTTTTTAAGTGAATTTCATTGGTTTTTTAAAAGCTAATATCAAAACCTTTAAAATGTATTCTTCTTTAAATCTTAAAATATATTTTACATGTTTTTAATACAATTTTTTTAAAATTATTTTTATTGTTTCGCTCCCGGTCCGCGAACCGGTTAGCTTCCCGTTAGCTCAATTTGGAGCCGCGACCCGGTCCACGAACCGGTAAACGTTCCGTTTGCGTAACTGTTGCGTTAGAAAACAACATCGTGACGCGTCGCGTCAGCATGACGTTTCGCGTTGTCGCGTGATACGTCATATGACGCGCCACGTTAGCGTACCCAGAAGCGAACCGGGACGCGGCGCAAAGCGCGTAACGTAAACACAGCAGGTCATGTGACTTGGTAATAACACTTTTCATTGGTTCATTTCACTTTTGGTTTCCTAATGATGTAAGACTAGGTCATGTGATCTAAAATTAACACTTTTAATTGGTTTAGAACTATTGTTTCTCCCAAATGATGAAAACCCTCCTTCATTCCTCACTCTGACTTTCATCTTTGTGAGAGAAAGACCCTTTGTTATCAGTGAGCAATGGCTTCATTAGTAGCTTCAGCTGGTTCTTCCCCACCACCTCCACCACATCCAAGGAAGAGAGGACCACCTGCTGAAGTTATAATTCAGCAAGAAGAGGAAGAAGAGGAAGAAGAGGAAGAGCAGGAAGAGAGGCAGTTTTTGTCTGAGGAGCCCAGGAGGTCTCATCGGAAAGAAAACTATATTTGGCAATTTTTTTAATTTCCCCGGGGCCAAAAGAAAGTCAATGCACGGTACGTAACTTGCCTTATATGTAAAGATAGACTGTCCAGAGGGACCGAGAAGAAGTACAGTTACGGCAACTACACAATGCATCGGCACATGAGTAGGTGGCATCCTATCAACTACAGTGCTGCGCAGTTACGTGACGAGCAAGATAATCCCCCTTCGATGGCCAGAAGATTAGTAGTACAGGAAGTGACGGGACCAGAGGCGAGGGAGATGGTCCCAAATATACAAATGAGGTTCGGGGAAATCAAACAAGTGTGCGTGCGTTGCAGTCAGTTGATTTGCTACAGAGAAAGTAGCATCACTCTAATCAACAGAGCTATTGACAATCATGATTGCCCGAAACGCCCCAGAGAATAAATTCTTTTTTTTTTGTTGCTCCTGTTGAGCCCTTTACAATGAATCGTTTTCGTTTCCCCCCCCCCAAAAAAACCCCCAAAAATATAAAACGTTCAGAAAATACAGAAAAACAAAAAAAATGTTCAGAAAAATAATAATAAAAATATAAAACAACAAAAACAATTAAAAAAAAGTTCTTTTCAGAACTACCTCCCCGTTATAAAAAAATTGGTAGAATATTTGGAACTCTGCCAACCTCTATTTCTCTTAGTTCGCTTCCGGGTTCGCTCTCCGGTACGCGAACCGGGAGCGAACCAAAACATTTTTTTTTTAAAAAGAACAGTAAGTATAAGGGAAGGAAACAGACAGTTATGTTAAAAGAAAGATAGCTATAGGGAGTAAACTAGAGATACTGTTACCCGCAATCCACTGCTGATGATGTCACATATTACATCATTCATGACATGGTCAGTGACATCATCAGCAGTGGATTGCGGGTAACAGTATCCCTAGTTTACTCCCTATAGCTGTCTTTCTTTTAACATAACTGTCTGTTTCCTTCCCTTATACTTACTGTTCTTTTTTAAAAAAAACATTTTTGATCAGTCAGAAACAGTGACAATAATAGATACAGAGTGAGTGAACAAGAGTGAAGAAGTATGAGAAGAGAGGGACTGAGAAAAATAGTGGAAGGAGTAGAGTAATTAAGTAATAGAGAAAGGAATGAGGGAAGTAGCAAAGGCAGGAAAGTAAGGGTTAAAGAAATGAAGCAGTGGAACTAATAGAAGTTAAATGTGATAGAAATATAACGAAAAGAGTACAAAACATTTACCTTATAATTGTCGTTAAGTTAGTCATTTGTTATTTTTATACTTTCAATCTGTGAAAGAGAGAACAAACATTTGAAAAATATTTAAACATGTTTTTAAAAATTAGAAAAGACAAGGGAAAAGATTGAAGGACAAACAGTTTTTCAACAACTTTGACACTTACAGAAGCCTCTGCTTCTCCATGCCCCTACACAGTCCTAAAAATATACATTTTAAACTAACAGTATCTTGATGCAGATGAAGTGAATCCTATCTTGCAACATGGTGCATCTTTTGCATCACTGCTGCATCGGTTTCATGTGGCACGGTTTTTTTACAGCACGACACATCTGCCTAGATGCATCAATTTGTAATTTTGTCGCCTTATAGCAAAACTTTTCCACCGCCACTGCGTCACAAAAGTGACGCACAGTGGCGCAAAAGAGGCATACACCTATCATAAATCTGTCCCTAACATGTTAAATGATTGATTCAGGATGACGATAAGGTGTGGCCTCTCCAAAGGTTTGTTTAAGGTGAGGCCTACTCAGGGTTGAATATCAAATTTATGCTTGTTGAAGAATACAGAGGAGATAATACATGTGAAGGCCTACCAATGAAGTAAATCATGTCCACTTCACTCTTGAACAAAGGCCAGACCTCTTCTGTGTCCGTGGACAGACCTAAACTTCATCTGCACAATGTCATTCATAAACTTAGGAAACACAGGTGATGTAATTGAAAAACGTGGAGTTTCTTTTGCTCATTTCACAATCACATCACCTGTGTTGCCTTTGCTTAGGTATCTCATAGTGCAGATGTAGTCCAGCATATGAAACAGTACCCAGAGGTGCAGCAGTGTATGCATTAACTTTGACACTTACAGAAGTCTCAGTTTCTCCATGTCTACCTCACATTTCTAAATGTATATCATAAGTACAAAAAGTAGAGAATTAATTATACATGTTAAATGGTTTATTTTTGCTGTTCTCAGAATGTATCAAATTTCACTAAAATCAGTGACTTGAAGGTATTCATCATGTAACAGCGGGGAAAAAAAACACAATCAAAATGATTGTGTTTAAAAAACCCATACAACATAAGAAATCAGAATTCAAAACTCCTTAAAATTAACTTACTTTCCATGACGTCGAAGGATGTCCTATGAACAGCTTACACTCTGTTGTGCTATTAATATTTTCAGCCCGCCACTTTCTGAAAGAAAACCTCTATCGTTTTGAAAAATATGTTACATACGATAAAAGACTTCTCACATTCTACCACATGTTTCCACAAGGCCAAATCATGTTAGAGCGATTTACAACTCTTGGAATTCCGTCATTTTTTATTTTCGCAAGTTTCAGAAAGAAAACGTTTAAGATTACTTTCACAATTCTGGACTACTAATATCTTACCCTTCTTACTCAGTTATGTTCTACTTTTCCTATGACACTGATACTGCTTACTATGAAGCAGACTTACTTGCATCAGGTTTATATAGTTGGATTTTTAAAATGACATTATAATCTAGACAGCATTGCAGACTTACATTCCCTCTACTCCATGAACCTCTTGAAATTCCTCAGAGCACATCCCGAGATTCTTTCCCTAAAATTTTGGTTTTAAAAACACCAGGTAAGAATTTTTAAGGTCATACGGCAATTTTTTTTTGAAAGTTATAATAGAATCGTTGCAGAATGACCAGCCGTTTCTAGACTTTAAATATGCTGTGTAATGTCCTGATGTTGTTGAAGGACCGTCATGATATATAATTGCTGCAGTTACAAAAGTCCTTCCTGATATTGACAACTGCGAAGCAACAAATTTTTTTATTAAAGTTGTCAATTTTGTTCCATCACGCCTACATCGTTGGAACATTAAAATGACATACTGGCCATATCTTCGTATAAATAATGTTGACATCATTTCAGATTTACATTGGCTACACTCCATGTTGTGATCAGCTGCTTTTACTAGCTTATTAAAGGACACTGATTTACTGTCTGGCAAAGTTAAATATATAAATCTTTCTGAGTCTACACTAGTAGTACTTGATACCCTACAGTTCTCGCAGTCATGCTGCCATTGATAAGAAAGCCCAAACAGGTGATCTACATCTACACCCTCATCTTGCAATGCATCAAGCATATACATTAAAAACTCCTGACAATCCTGCTGAATATTTTCAGAGAAGTCTGTTTGACCTGAACATTCGTCTAATAGATAACGAACTTCAGACACACTTTCTACTTTTGTTCTATCAGTGCTACATTTCTCTAACACAGAATTCAACAAACAGCATAAACTTTGTTCCGAATTGATCACAATCTGTTCTTTTAAAGTCTCTAGTGAAAAGAGAAAATTAACAACTACATTAGCATAGCAGTTGACACCAGAACTGTTTTCAAATTGAAAACCGACAACATCTTCAACAGAATCGATTTTCTTTCTGCTTACAATTTTCGGTTCATCGACTTTTGGGCTTTTTTCTACAACCGCCCTACTATTACTGATATTTCTTCGTTTCCGGCCTACCACACGTTTCTCAAACAAAGGATATTGAGGCAAATGTGGCGCATACTCTCTTCTTAACCTATTGTATTCCTTAACACAATCTAGATCCGCACAAATGTTTGTGACATCACAGTCAATCAAGTACAATCCTGATAAAGTTCTAACTCGTGACAATGCCACATATGCCATACCTTCCTTGAACACAGAACTGCCAATATTCACCAATGCACTGTCTACACTTAAACCTTGCGATTTATGGATTGTCACCGCATATGCCAAGCAAACAGGAAACTGCTTACGGCGAACATATAAGTCTTTAACAAGCAAAAACCTAGCAGAACAACGACCAATTAGCTGTACTTCCTCAATGCCATCAAATTTAATTTTTAAAAATTCAATTCCATCTCTACTTCTGTATTTCTCAAAATCAACAACATTACCCATTGATCCATTTACCAGACCTCTTTCAACATGTAAATTCCTTCTCAAAATGATTCGGCAAT
The DNA here is from genome assembly GCF_964263255.1 of Lissotriton vulgaris. NCBI lineage: Eukaryota > Metazoa > Chordata > Amphibia > Caudata > Salamandridae > Lissotriton > Lissotriton vulgaris. Next base: position 1,118,656,596 of record NC_141693.1, read on the forward strand.
TTAAACACACATTCAAAGTCTTTTCAAAACCCGCAGTTTTAGATATAGTCTTCTCTAATGAATCCAATTTTGATTTCAAATTCCCAGACAAAATAATTGTTGATCTCATATGCTCTATCCTGTCAATAGCTTCCAGTTTCACAATCTCTTGCTTTTCTAAATGCAACATTTTGTTGTTGAAGATGGCACATTCTGCAAGAGTTGGCATCAAACATATTCCGGATTTCTTCTCAGTAATTTTCTGAAAAATATTCTCAGGCACAACGTCTTGTTCTGGATATAAATTTGACAGTAATCGTGCATGTAAAGCTTCTTTCCCATGCTCAGTCACTTTTCCAATTCTAACATCTTGTAGAATATTCTTGTAATCTTCATCCTTCGCCTGACGCATATTTTCATGCAGTTCAGCATAATTGAAGTTTAACCATATATTGACGTTGCCAATGCTCCCTAGGCACTTCCTGGTATCTTCATGCGTGAGCATTTTGAACACAGGTTGTCCTTTCACTGGTGTCAGCTGCAGAAGATCTCCAAAAACAATGATGTGTTTACCACCAAATAACACATCATACTCAGTTTTAGGAACTTCTTGCATTCTCAAATGCACAAAGGCAAGCATGACATTGGAAACCATGCTTACTTCGTCAATGATAAGAAGTTTCATTTTCCTCAAGACTCTTGAAACTTCACAACAAGCATCTCCAGATAACTTGTGGTATTGTAATTTATTGTCATGCTCCACTGGCAGCATCAGTAGACGATGCAAAGTAATACCTTTAATGTTATGTGCTGCCAGTCCAGTTGGAGCGGTAACAACACAAGACAGCGATGACTCAGTCCTTTCCTGCAAATAACAAGAAATTGCTTTAATGAGGAAACTTTTTCCAGTTCCCGCTTCTCCACTCACGTACAGTCGGACAGGCTTCAACGACGTACATGAGCACTCTTTCTTCTCATGACTTAATCCATGATCAATTTGCTTGGTAACTTCGTCATATATTTTCCTCTGCTCAACGTTGAGTTGTTTTTCCAAGTCTTCTAAGTTAACCGCATCCTCCTGAGCATGTGCCATGGCTCTTTCCACTTCATTCATAGCAGTGGCAGCTTAATTTTCGATAACAGGTCCTCCTAGTGGATCCTGACTCAATGAAACAGAACTCTGACTGTCCTGAGAACTGTCTCTGGCAATCTCGGCTGCAATCGTTGCTTCCTGCTCAATTTCCAAAGTCAACATTTCTTGATATTTGGGAAAAGCAGGACATTTTATGGTTTACTTGGCGGCAGTGAAAGAGTCTTCGTAACAGAGGAAATCTCCAAGCAGTTCCTCTTCTGTACGCCAAGGCTTGAAAAGTTGCAAAAGGGCTAAATAGAAAAACTCCTTTTTTTCTGGAGATTCGCCACTCAATTTTCAATGGTTTACCAAGTGGCATTTTCTTTGCTTGACCAGACATCCCTCACTTCCAATTACAGCATACGCTCCTTTCTCAATATCTTCTTTGATGTTCCTCTTGAATATGTAATTTTGTAGAACCTCATACAAACAAACATTCTCAAGGTGACTGCTTCGATTTGGATAATATGTATCCAACATGTTGGTCTTCAAAATGTCGGTACTGTTTGGCTCCTTTTCCGCCAAATACTCAATTTCCCGCACAGGTTTCAGAACTCGATTACGCGTTGCAACAAGACCAAGACTCGCCCAAACGATACTCCTGGATTTGGCATAAAGACTTGCTGAAGACAACCGGTCAGAACATTCGTAAGCTCCGATTTCTCGATGCGACAACATCTTCAGACTGAAACTGTACAACTTCTTGCTGAGGCTCTTTTCATGGGAAATGTCCTCCCACATATCCTTCAATTCTGTCTTTTCTTTTTTGGTGATGTAAGATGTCACATACCGAGCCACAGCCATACAGTTGTCAGCCACAAACTGTATATCCATGTTAGCATTCCACATGGACAAAATCACTGGGTTGTAGTCGTTGATGTACTTGGACTCTTCGTTCCTTTTCAAATTGTATGTATTTTTGGGTGATTTCCTCGTCACATTATGTCGCAGAGAAGACATCAAACTGTTCACTCTTCCTTTAGAAATCACCGGTCGTGGAAAGTTGAAACGACATTTGGTGTAGAACTTGTCCTTGTTTCTGAATTTACGACGACAGTACTTTCCACAACGATGGCTTTGGAAACGTAGAACTTGTTCTCTTAGGCTTTTCTTCTCCGTTGCGTTTGGAACAGCACACATAGAATACTGTTCTATGAAACTCATCACTAAGTCCTCCGGATCTGTTCCAAATTTAGGTGCATCCTTGATCCACAGCAGCATATGTATATGAGGAGCACCTCTTGCTTGGTACTCCTTTCTCCAGAAGAAATCCAACACCTCTCCAAGAGGTGGATTCTTCTTATTCATGATGAAAGACATCATAGCTTCAAATCTATGATTGAAGTACCTGCATACATTCACTGGATCCAAAGAACACAGTTCTCCGGGTGTCTTGAATTCAATGTTTTCAATGTTTCCATTTGCCTCTCGTAGAAATTCAAGTAAGTCTTCCCAGCCATACTCGGCACAGCTCAGAGTGAGGAACCATGTCGGAGTTCCTAAGTTCCTCAGCATACATTTTAAATCACCATGACGACGGTACCAGTACTCATTAGTACCACGCTGACACGACATGAGATTAATTAGGTGAGAATCCAAAATACTGTCTTGGACATTGACTTTATGCATAAAGTCACTTGCCGAGATGTTTCGCATCTGTATACCACTTTTCAAGATGTGGTTCACTGCATATGACAGTCCAGACAGATCGCTTTCAAACAGGAGATGAAACAAATAGGGAATGCATTGACGAAACCTAGGATCTTCTGCATACAATCGTAAAGTCCGGTATTCAGAACCAGGAATTTGATGAGGTCGCTCATCATATCTTCCTCCTTGACCTGTTGGAAATAGCTGTGGGAAACACCGAGCTTCCAAACTTTCCTCCCAAACACTAATGGGACTCCCTTTGGCTTGTTTCATTTGAAACAACTCAATAGCATTCCCCATGACTTCCTTGGAATGCAAAGGATGAACACTATAATGTTCATATATTTCTTCACTTTTAGAGGCTTCTACTTTGTCAATTTGGCCAGCACACAAATCGCTATCCTCTTCATCACTTACTTCCTCTTCTGCAACATATACATTCTTATAGTACTTATTATTTTTTTTCAAATACAATGTTGCCTTTTTGACTTTCCTAACATCCACTAAATCTTGCCATATTTTCTTATTCTTTGTCGGAACCCCATTAACTAAGATAACCAGAGGTTCCTCTTCCACTTTTTCTACTCCAATTGTGTTAATGTTTTTGTTCAAATCTAGAGGCAAATAAACAACTCTTCCCTTTAATCCTCTCTGTAAATCTGATGGAGGCAACTTCCCTGTCTTTGGCTCCATTCTTACAATAGCCTGAAAGGGATGGATACTTTGAATCAAAATAGATTCATAAGTATTTAAATCCTTCAATTCAGAAGGAATCTCAACCAATTCCAGATTATTATGAACCGCCCTAGCAGGCATCTGGTTTTGGTTTAATTTGTTACAACAATAAGTACACACACGTTGATCCGATCCCAAATCAAAACAATTTTCTACCATCAAGTATGTTGCGAAATCCTTCCATTCACTATTATTTTCCATTTCACTTTTTGTATATAAATCCACTAACTATATCTGATTCTTATAATAAGTGCGTCGACAACACACACAAGTGAAATTAGGCCTCTCACTTGATTTCACCTGAAGCGTGGCAATTTCCTTCTGAAAATTTTCTGTGCTGGAAACCTGTACATTATCTTCAACATTACCCTCTACTTCTGGGTCAATTTGAACATTCTCATCTTTACTTCCAAAGTAACAAAACTCAATTTCTTCACAAATATTCTTCACATCTATTTCAGAACCATGCAAAAGAGCAGCGCATAATTGTTTAAGCATAATTGCTGGACTCTTAGCATAATACAACATTCTCACTAATTTCCTCACTTTATTATGATGCACTGCTAGCATCCTGAAATGATGAAAAACACTCTGGCATACTCTCCTGGAAAGACAAGCCAGTGAATGACCATGCAAACCTGTCACTTCTCTCAATCTGCAAGGATCTAATTCTTGCAACAACTTCATTTTCTGCTTCAAACTTTTCTTATTAAATGTCCGTACAAAATCACAAAGCAAATTGATGGAATCCTGTCGCACACTGCAAATACTACTACACTTCCAAATGTACACAGGACCCTTAGGACGTCTTCCTAAAACCTGATTACCTAACACCTCTTCTATCTCTGTTGTCACAAGTTTTTCTTTTTCAACTGGACAACCATCTTTCACTTCATAAGCTCGACCACTGGTGTCAACTGCAAGCACCAAATCATTATCCTGGAAATAACTCTCCTCATTAAAAAATGCCTCACAACTTGAACTATGCATCCATTCTCCGGAAAAAACTTCACAAAAATTACTTCGATTAACTACTCTCTTCCATCTACTATTTGATTTGAAATCAGAAATTACCTTGTTTAGTTTCCTAATTCTATTGATTACCAAAATAAATAACTTTCGCTTAATTTCAAAAGCCTGATCAATAATTTTCTCTACATTTTTCTTTTTCTTATAAAATGCCACTTTCTGTTGGCCTTTTTCTTTCTATTTTTTAACAAATTAACTATTTTCCTGTTGCGGATCATTCGTTTTCGAATGTCCCTAAACTGTTGTTTCCTTCTACTATCATGCACAGAGTTATCTCTTGCTCTAGCAGTAACATTTTTGATTGGTCTTTCCTTTCCGTTTAAATTGCTACTCTTTTTCTGGACTGAAACATTTTCTGTAGAAATACTTTTTTTACTACAACTATTTATTATGAATGATTTCGTGGTCTTACCCGGAGCTTTCTTGGTGACTTGACAAGTTTTTTTTGTAGAGGACTGCTGCAGTAATAGATGAACCTGCTGTCTTTGACGTTTTGTAGCCTTTCTAATTCGATTCTTAGTTGGCACTTTCAAATTTTGAAATGATCTGCAGTTGAATCTGTGGTAAAATATAATAAAAAATGTTATTAACCACTATTACCAAACAGTAAATGAATAACAGTCATCAAAAACTTAACACCCTACTTATTATTTAACATAGCAAATCTTTTGCACCACCACTGCGTCACAAAAGTGACGCACAGTGGTACAAAACAGGCATACACCTATCTTAAATCTGTCCCTAAAATTTTAAATGATTGATTCAGGATGACGATAAGGTGTGGCCTATCCAGAGGTTTGTTTGAGGTGAGGCCTACTCACGATTGTAGATGACATTTACGCTTGTTGAAGAATACAGAGGAGATAATACATGTGAAGGCCTACCAATGAAGTAAGTCATGTCCACTTCACTCTTGAACAAAGGCCAGATCTCTTTTTTGTGTCCGTGGACAGGCCTAAACTTCATCTGCACAATGTTTTTCATAAACGTAGGAAACACAGATGATGTAATTGAAAAATGTAGAGTTTCTTTTCCTCAATTCACAATTACATCACCTGTGTTTCCTCAGTGACTTAAAATGTCCTTAAGACACATGAAAGCGTTTTTTGATTGCCCTTGCACCATTTTTGGGTCACTATTAACATGGCTATGTAACTCCAAAAATCAAAATCTAAATTTGCCAAGCACAGGTGGGAGCATATTTACAAGAAACTTGCCCCACGGAGAAAGCTCTTCAATTTAAATCGGAAAAAATAACATCATACACACTCAAATGCCTTATAAATATGCCCCAAACAACCTATGAAGCTCAGAAATGTAATTGATTTCAAAAAACGTGTTTAAACACAACATATAAATCAATTGTATACCTACATTCAAGAGGAAATGACTTAAAATGTCCTTAAGACACATGAAAGCTTTTTTTGATTGCCCTTGCACCATTTTTTGGTCACTATTAACATGGCTATGTAACTCCCAGAATCAAAATCTAAATTTTCCAAGCACAGGTGGGAGCATATTTACAAGAAACTTGCCCCATGGAGAAAGCTCTTCAATTTAAATGGGAAAAATAACATCATAGACACTCAAATGCCTTATAAATATGCCCCAAACAACCTATGAAGCTCTAGCAGTACATATCCAGAAATGTAATTGATTTCAAAAAACGTTTTTAAACACAACATATAAATCAATTGTATACCTACATTCAAGAGGAAATGACTTAAAATGTCCTTAAGACACATGAAAGCGTTTTTTGATTGCCCTTGCACCATTTTTGGGTCATTTTTTACATGGCAATGTAACTCCAAGAATCAAAATCTAAATTTGCCAAGCACAGGTGGGAGCATATTTACAAGAAACTTGCCCCATGGAGAAAGCTCTTCAATTTAAATGGGAAAAATAACATCATAGACACTCAAATGCCTTATAAATATGGCCCAAACAACCTATGAAGCTCTAGCAGTACATATCCAGAAATGTAATTGATTTCAAAAAACGTTTTTAAACACAACATATCTGTTTCAGCTTACATGAGAGACCATGGAATGGGCTCCATGTACAACAATAACTTGCGTTACTGCATGCAAGATATCTACACAGAATGTGCAATTACAATTTCTCAAAGAAACAAAATCTATTTGTATATCACTTGAGACAAAGCAACATTTTAAAAACACAGCTTTCTTCATAATTTTCTCCTTAAATCATACTATTCTCTATCTAAATTAAATAAATCTTTTCTCACCTTAGCAAATACTTTTTGAGTTTCAAAACAGTCTCAGAAATACACCAAATTGTCTTCAGCAGAACAAAGAGTATGCACTCAAGAGACTGCAGCTATAGAAAGCACAGAAATGCTGATATTCATTACACATATCTCTCATGTTAGCCAATCAAAACTCTTCCCTCACTTTTTTCAAATCAAAACCCTTCCCTCCTCTGCCCTCGCTGCCTTTTTTGCATAGCAACCACCTCCTGAAAGACCTCTGATGTTTGCAAGTTCACACAACAATGTTTCAATTGAACTCTGATCTCTCAGTGCACCTGCGTATCCAGTGCAATCTTTCATTAAATGTTTTTTCCTTGACCATTCAAATTACATCTTTCAAAGAACACATCCATGCACCCTAACTTTCTGTTTTCAGAAATGGAAATCCACCAATCACTGCTAGTGAATCATTAGCACTGAAACTCCACAGTTTTTTTTCTTTACAAACTCCTACTGTTTCATCTGCCATTTCATTACCACACTTCATCTGACTGCAGCAGAAACTTCTCTCACCATGTTTACTGTCTGGATTGTTGGACATAGTTACATCTACTGGGCTCAAAGGTATGCTGAGAACAGAAATTTACCTAACCTCAATTTACAAGATGTGGAAATTAAGTGGTTTGGCCATAGAGGATTAAAATGTCACCAATTGATACCATTGGTGAAAACCTTTATGCATTTGCCAAAACCTGACCTGTTAATTGAGCACTGTGGAGGTAATGATTTGGGCACTTTGACTGGAGTAGGTCTGGAAATGCTTTTAAAGGACACCTTTGAGCAATTAATGGCACTTTTTTCTCAAACTGCCTTGGTATATTCAAATATATGCCAAAGACAGAAATGGAGGTGGTCCAACCAATTTTGTCCACAAATTGAGAAGTCGAGGAAGCATGTAAACAAATCTGTTTCAGCTTACATGAGAGACCATGGAATGGGCTCCATGTACAACAATAACTTGCGTTACTACATGCAAGATATCTACAGAGGAGATGGAGTTCACTTCTCAGATGAGGGCAACAGAATTTTCAATCTGAATTTAAGACTGTGCATTGGTACCTACTTATAAGTACCTAAATGTACCTTAATCCCAAAAGCTCTTCTCAGAGCTACCCTACATCTGATCACTCACAATTATTATTTTTTTCTAACTTTTTTCACTAATTTTCAACAAAGTACGCTCCCCGGGGCGCTAGCAAAAGTACGCTCCCCGGGGCGCTACGCGAACCGGAAGCTAACCTCGCGGAATTTCATAAAAAATGGTTTTTTTCGCACATATAAGCCTCCTCAGCCACCCTCAGAAAACCTAGGGGGTCAAGATAAGTCTACCGTGCCCCCTTCTACCCATTCTGAACATTATTTGCCCTCCATCTTGTATCTTAATTTGACCGAAATACAAAATGGTGGACTCCCGTAACGCTTCAGGGTCGCGTACCGGGTCGCTCCCTGGGAAGCGCACCATCAAAAAAGGTGGGAAAGTAATTTACAGAAAAACGACTGGAGACACTCTCACCAAATATAGATTAGCTCATACTACATACCAATCCCTTTCATTTTCACAAATTTGATTGAAATTCCATTTAGCCATTTAGCCTGTAGACCTCTCTAAATACCGTGAGGTAAATTACTTCACAAAACACATCTGAAGTGTTGGAATTGACAACCAATGAAAATTTTACTTTCATTTTCTACTTTTATTACCTGACATTTGATTGGTTATATACCTGAATATATATAAAGGAAGAGAAGGAAACACAGCCATTTTGACTACTACTTCTTGTTGTACATTTCAATTGGATTTTCACTAATCACTTCAACTTCTTTGTAAAGGTAAGTTGTTATTTTTAAAACTGAAGTATATTGTGCACTATAAGTTAATATGGTAAACTTTTTCTGATAGTTATATACTATCCCTCTGTAGTAGTTATAGATTTAGATAGACTTCTCTGTTATAGTTATGGATGGAGTTAGGCTTCTCCTGTATAATTATGAATTTACTTACGTTAAATCACATACACTTTTTTATATTCCTACTTCCACTCTGATACTATACACTGCCCAAAGATAAATTCACTGATAAAAACTGCCTATCTAAAATTAATCCCAACAGTGCCCTATCTCTACTAATATATATTTTTTTTATCCAAATTTCAGGCAAAATGGAAGGCGAACACAAAGTTTCATTTCAAATTGTCCTGCAAGAGAGCAGCCAAGAAATAATTGATCCAAATTATATAGAATTTATGGATGAAACTTGGGACCAAGAACTACTGCAATGTGTGCAAGCAGTAGATGACCTCCTTCAAAATTAGGACATTTTACACCCTCAGAGATTACAAACTATGTTCAATGAAAATAATGACATTTCAGACAGTGAAATGTTAGAAAGTTTCTTAAATTTTGAAACACAATCACAATAATAAATAATTGCTTAAAAAATAAAGAAATTAAAAAATAATCAACAAAACCAACAATCAATTAACATACAGTATTTGAAAAGTCTATCATTCTTTTTTCCTTATAGTATGCTCCCCAAAACGCTTCCCGGATCGCGAACCGGGCGCGGGTTGGTTTTTTTTGCCCTGCGGGGCCCTTTTAAAACCTCTACATAAAACCTAGGGGGTCAGGGAGGATCTACTATGCCCCCTTATAGTCATTTCCCCCTTTGTTTTGGCCTCCTCTTGTCTCTCGATCCTAACGAGAGAAAAGATGGCGGCCGCTCCGGACTGTTTAGAATGTTGACAGACACCGAAGAGCCAATCAGCTTCGCTTCGCGAAGTTCCGTTACGCGTCAAGTACGCCCAGAGCGCGCTTACAGATATATATCTTTTTTTGAACGTTAATTTCTCAAAATCCACTGGAGCACATATATTGAGACCTAGCAAAGGCACATCGGGCTAACAGTCCCTACAATTTTGCCAAGTTTCGTGCAAATCCATTCAGCCGTTCGGGCTAAAAGTGAGGCCAACCGCCCTATGGAAATTAACATTGGAAAAACGCGTTTTGGGACCCCCCTTTTTTCTCGGCCCCCCCTTGACGAACCCCCCCCAAATTTTCCGGGGCTGCTCAGAAACAAAATGTTCCATTTTCCTGAAAATTTCAGCCAATTCCGTCCACAAACGCCAAAGTTATTAGACATAGAATTTTCAAAAATCCCATAGGGAAAAAATCCTAACTATATATACCTACTGGCGACCGCCAGTAGGTAATATATATACATATATATATATATATATATATATATATATATATATATATATATATATTCCAACCAAATCGATCCGTTCATGCACGAGAGCGCTCCACAGTGTGTGCTCGACCCAAGGGCTGGATCAAAGCCCCGATTTTTGGAACACAAAGAGGGCGGCACAACCGGGTACTAGTTAGAAGTTCTTTATTTTACCAACACTCCACCGACGCGTTTCAGCCTCACGTCTTTTCTCACATGAGAAAAGCCGTGAGGCTGAAACGCGTCGGTGGAGTGTTGGTGAAATAAAGAACTTCTAACTAGTACCCGGTTGTGCCGCCCTCTTTGTGTTCCAAAAATATATATATATATATATATGTATATATATATAAAGCAAAGAGGGTACCTGTAGATGCATCAGGCTAACATAATATGGTCTGATACTCCTTATGTAGGGGAAATCTATTTTTAATCCCTCATGCTCGTAACCTTAAATTATCCATAGTGTGAAAGAGAGCAATGTTAACAATCCAAGTGAAGAAAATATCGGACTTTTGTGTTTACTATACTCGCCAATTAATGTACTTGTGGTAAACCAGCGCTACAGGTCCTGCATTCATGAAAGTGTTCAAGTAATTCCAGGACTTGTCCCTAATAGTCTTAAAACAAAGGATCCATATATAGATTCATGGACAGGAGAGAGAAATTGACCATCTAATTCAGTACTTCTCATAGATTCTGAGTGCATGAACAAGAAACGTAGCCAATGCTTGTTAAGGAGGCTCCATTCAATCATTATAACTGAAGGCCTCAGTAGAGGTGATTGACTTAAAGACCGTCTATTGAATACTTACACGCATCACAAAATCCCATAGTATAGATATGTGTGAGATTTGTTTTTTTTCACCATAAAGAAAGTTGCGAATATTTATTTTTAGAAAACATACTGGGTATTTCAATATGGGAAACTTAGATACCACGAGGGGTACCGCTGCATTCCAAAGAAGAAGTGGTGGTCTGTTAAAAGTTGAGGCATTGTCAATAGGATGCTGCCTTTAAAACTCAGGGGGCTGAAGCTGTGCCAGTCTTGGGTTTGGCTTTAGAAAAGCTGATAGTACAAGTTCAGACTGAATATCATACCAGTCTTTTGCTGCAGAATGGCCAATCAGGAATGGCAGAGTCAGTCACTAGCCAGGGACCTGTCTCTGAAAGGGAGGTGAGGCAGGAGAAGAGTCACTCATATGTCATACCAAAGACTCCTATAAGCTTATGGGTATCTGGGTAGAGTTTTGGGGAAATCAGTCATTGACCTCTGAACAGTTGAATGGGCTGGGGAAAGTCAGTCACAAAATGAGCTTCCCTTGCAAACAAGACACCAAAAATTACATTATTCAAACACATTATCTCCTTTTTTAAAACTACAGTGCAACAAGCTGTGTCCCACAAGTGAAGATGAGGAGGATGAGGATGACGAGGAGGAGCTTTAGAGTACCCTAAATTTAGTACACTCTAAACACCTGCTTGCCTTATGGTGCTAATTTCAATGAGCCCTGCAGTGGAATGATGCCCACAAAAGTGGTGCTTAATATGAGTAGAAAGAAGGGATACCATTACTTGTCATGCATGTCCCCAAAAGTGACAGGTTTGTGTGTGTCTTTAAAAGTGACAGGTCTGTGTCCATAAAAGTGACATGCCTGTGTGTGTCCTTAAAAGTGACAGGTCTGTGTCCCCAAAGGTGACAGGGTGTTCCTGTCCTTAAAAGTGACAGTTGGTGAGCAAAATGTTTGGTGACATGAGGAATGTGTGGCCTCCCTATATGGAGCTGAGCTGTGGGGGATGTAGCTTAGGGGGGGTGTGGCAGACCATGAGACAGTGTTAAATGTTATGTTAACCTAGCAGGGCATTTAGGTTAAGAGAAATGTGTGTGCAAAAAGTGCCGTCGTGTAAGAGCCGGGATGTCTGGGCATGTGTAAATGTTTGCAGAGCAAAGCTGAGAAGAGGAAAGAAAAAAATAATCGACCAGTCCCCGCCTTCCTAGGAGAAGGAGTCCCAAACACAGACTCCCCTCAGCAAACAATAGGTTTAACAGCTGTCATAATACTAAGAGTCTATTTAACAAACAAAGCCCTGATTAGAAAAACATGGTCATTCGGCATGTCCGGCATGTCCCTAAACTACGGAAGGAGCTTATCTTCCCCAGAGATTGAGTCCCGAGCACATCTGGTTACACCTCTCTTCCCACTATAGACAGTAGGTTTAATTAACAGATGTTAAAGGGAGGCTTACAGAAGCTGTACATTGGTCAGAAAATGTTCCCTCCCAAGGCCCATCACTACAAGGTTCTAAACCCCACCTCCATAAAGGGTGTTGACCTAATTAGCAGGTCAGGCCATGTATAAAAGCATACTCTGGGGGGTCAGCAGAAATAGCCATTCAAAAAAATAAAACCCTGGTGAAACGACATACTTGGATTGTTTTGCTGCACAGGCCCACTCAGGAGTTTCAAGGAATAATGGATCAGAACAACCTATCACAGATTGATGCCGCGTGCTACACATTTATGGAGGTAAGTAAAATAGGGGGGCTGGTGCAATGTTATATGTTTAAGGCTTTATTTAAAAGTATTGGGAGCAAGGCTTTTAAGCTGAAGGAGGGTGCATTTTAAAAAGGGTACCTAGCGCAATGTAGGGCATTGTTCATAATGTTTTAAATAATATATAACGGGGGTTGTGGACTGCTGTCTAAGGTGTATAATGCTGGATGTCAAAAGGAGTTGTCATTTTAAGGTTTTCAAAATGCACTAAGCACAAGGGAACTGTATTTAATGTGACTAAAGGGTGGTTTTGGTTGTGGCACAGGGTTCTAACCTTAAGATTATGCAGATCTTAGAAACATTTCACCATGTGGGGGTTTGTTTAATGGGGTACTGCTAGAGGGTGTAAATGTTTTCAAGTTAGGTTTTAAAGGCTGTTTAAAACAGATTGGTATGGTGTCTGAAGTGAATAATGGCTTTGTTGATTCATTGCGTTTAAAAGCTTTGTGTATAGGTATTAATGTTAATAAGGGTTGTGCTGTTGGGCTGTCACAGAGGTTGCAGGGTTTGTATTTAAGGTGCATAATGATATAGGCCTTAGGAGGGTACCTGTAGGGGGAACGCGTATTTTACAGCACATAGAAGCATTTTACAGGGGTCACTACTGCTTTAAGGGGCCCAGAGCCAACAAAATAAAATAATACCGGTTTGTACTCACCCTCTGGTTATGCAGGCAGTGAACTGTCTCAGGCAGTATCGTCTTCTGCTAGTTGTCCCGCTTGGTTAAAAAAAACTGTTATAAGTCCACAGGGTCAGGGTCCATACGAGATGAAAGGCCCTGGAAGGTAGGCCCCTCAAAAAAAAAAACAAGGTTGTGACCCCAGATCCCTATGAGGTCCTGGGGCATGGTGTGGTCCTAGGTCCCAAAGTAGCATGTCCAATGTCGATGCTCAGGGGTCTATGCAAGGCATTGGGGGGCTCGAGCCCCAGTTTTTTTTAAATAAATAAAGATGGCCTGGGTGTTGGGGCTTGAGGCCCCGTTTTTATTAAAATAAAGATCACCCAGAGACCGCTTCACGGCATGGTGCTCTGGGGGGGATTGTTGCTGCAGTTATGTGGGGCGCGATTATTCATAAAATAAAGATCCAGAACCCTCGGTCGAAGTGATGGGCTCCGGGACTAGTGCTGCAGAATGGCCGGTGGGGCTCGGTGGGGCTCGAGGTCTTTTTTTAATAAAAATAAAGGCCTCCAGAGACCGTAGCCATGTGTGCTACTCTGGGGGCTTGTGAGGCCGTGCTGGGGTTCGTGGTCCCGATTTTTAAAATGAGGCACTTCATGCGGAGCTCCGGGATGCTTGTGCTGCTGTGATGGCTCCCGGAGTCGGCTATGTCCTGTGCGCGGCTCTGGGGGCTCCCGTGGGGTTGAGTGTGGGGCTGATCCGTTTTTAAGAATGAATCCCCGGAGCACTCTGCAGTGTTGCGTAGCTCCGGGGGCTGGTGCAGGATCCAGGGCATTGCGGGCTGGCTTTGGGCGGCCCGGGGTCTCGAGGCAATGTTTTAAAAATAAAGCCCCGCAGAGCCCGCTTACCGCCGGCACTGCTCTGTGAGGCTGAGGGCTGCATATCCTTGGGGCCACACGTGGGACCAGGGAGCTCCCTCATCGTAACTGCGAGGGCAGGGCCCGCCCCTTCCGTGATGTCACCAAGAACATCCCTGACATCACGGAAGGGGCGAGCCCTGCCCTCGCAAACACAAAGAGGAAGCTCCATGGTGGGGGCTCCCATGTGCCTGCTGTTGCTTTTGAGGTACATGCAGACCTAAGGGGGGCTGGTAATAAATTAAAAAAAATTTTTAAAAAGCAGTGACAGGGCAACAGGGAGCTTCCTAGCAGCGCATGCCAGGGCAGGCCCGCCCCCTCTGTGATATCAGGGGTTTCCCCGGTGACATCACGGAGGGGCGGGCCTGCCCTCGCACACGCGACTAGGAAGCTCCCGCCCGAGCTTCCTACATGCTGGCTGTGCCCCAAAGGGGCTGGCTGTACCCCCCGTGTGCAACCCCCAACCCTCCTTCACTCTGGGGGCCCGCAGGGGGCCTCCAGAGTGAAGACTGCATGCCTTTGCCACGGAAAGGTGTCCACAATTACCCATCCTAATATGGCTGGCGTGGTCTGATAGACACCGCCACCATATTATTCCTTTCTCCTCCCTGGTCGCAAGGTGACCGGGGCGGAAAAGCGGCGGACGGTCTTTCCGTCCGCTGAGGTCTCCCCGGCCATACTAATATGGCGGGGGGAAAACAAGTGTGGATGTCGGGCAGATTGCGCCCACCAGGCTGGCGGTGGCCACCACAGCCTGACGGGGGCAATACGCCTGACATCGTAATGGGCCCCTAAATGTCCAGGCAAGACTGTTTATGATTAAACCTCTTTTTTTTAAAAATCGAACCCTAAACAGAACATCCCTGTAATAGACATCACAGACGCAGAAATGCTAGCCCTGCAAACAGGTATATGTATTTAGAGTTGCATGGTTCTGTGTAGTTTTTGTACACCACTGTCTCAGAAGCTCTCCTTTTCTAATGGTACTCTCTTTTATGTATGCTTTTATATATGATGATGCCGCTCTAGAAATAGAATCTAATGATCTAGAGCTAATCCTGGGGGCTCAAGACGTTATGCAGCGTATTCAGGATAATGTGGTTCTTACAGGTAAATAAAAAAATGCCATGGTTCTTTAAACTGTCTAAGACTTTGCTAGCCCAAAAACCCCCAGGACGTACTGTAGGAGGGCTCCTCAGAAGGGACTGCTAAGGCCTCGTTTATACCTCAAATGTGATTATTTTGTCTTTGCAGGTTCCTCAGAGTCAAGCACAGCCGACGCCGCTTTGCAAGAGGCTGCACCGCCATCAAAAGAAAGACCGTTAAAGAGTGAAGCTTCAACATTTGGAGAGAAACCGGTGACCAAGAAAGGAGCGGGGAAAATACCTCTAAAAGGTGTGTTTTTACAAAAGGGTGCGAAAAAAAAGAACTCTCTGTGTTTTATTCTAGCAGGTAGAAGGGTATCAGCCGCCATGTTGTAGGTATTGTATAAAGGGGCCATGTAGAAAATATTGTGGGGGGTTGTCTATGGGTAATGTAAGCATCATTATACATGTTCTTTATTTTTTCTAATATATATATTTTTTATCTTACATTCTAGGAGCTGTTTAAAAGAACACCACTGAAAATATGTGTGAGGTCAAAAGGTCTGCGAAGCCGTTAAGGGACAAAACAACGACCGTTCAGAATGCAGAGCCTGCAGCAAAAGGTGTGAGTAAGCGTGTGCGCCTGGACAAGCTCTGCACATACTACACGCACATACAACATAGAACCAGTACTGCTGTGAAATGTCAGATCAAGCCCTCCTCCAGCATATTGAACAATCCTACAGGAATGTCTATTCTACACCGGAAGGGGGCAACAGCGAAGACGTTCTTACAAGCCCAGACAACGTTAGGCCTGTTCAGTGTAAAAGCGACGCAGCGTATCTGAACCCTCTCAAAGCCTCAACGACAGTCGCTGAAGATATGGTACAGCCCCAAACTCCTAAAGCGAGGCGCCTCTCAAGATCCTATCTTAAGAAGAACCATGGGGTGCAGGAAGATCCCTTAATCAAGATCCTTACGGCGTTGTTTCCTACCCATACCTTGAAGTCCTCTATAGTTTTAAATAAACTAATGGCTACTGTAGAGGGGTTCCCCCTAGACTAAACCCTAAAACGTGCTATAATCATGCCTGCTGGGCTTAGAAGCTCAGCTCAAAGGCTGATAATGCACAGCCCACAGGCACCCCTTACAACGGTAGCAGTGGTGGTCTCAAGGCATTGATAGGTATAGTCGCCAAACTTGATAGCCCCTCAGAAGCAGCGAACAAGAGCCCTTCCAGCACGGACATTGGTTATTTGTATACAGCTATTAGACATTCACCTGCCCACAACCACGACCATTCCTTAGCTGATAGGGACCACAATTGTTTTGACGGACATTTACACTCCCCAACCGTTATGTCACCTATCCCCCCGCTGGGAGCATATGACCCAACCAGCCCCGCGCCTAGTGTAAGCCACACATCACCATCAGCAATATGCGGCGATAATAGTATGGGTTGGGACGACTGGTCAAATCAGGGTTTAGAGAACGTATCTAGTGAGGACCCTTTCATGGCAGCCCCGGGGTGTTCGCACTGGGACCTGCTTTCTATGAACCCTCTGGCCCCTCAGTTACAGAATGGTGTTGCTGCGGATGGGGCAGTGGGGGTCCAGGGATGTTGCCGACAGGTGTACAACGGGACACTGTATTTATCCCTAATCCGCCGCAATACGATTCTGTAAACCCAAAAGAGGTACTAGGGGCCATGTGAAAGACATACAATTGGAGGTCAGAAAGTTAAAACGACAAGTAAACACCGCCACCTTAAAACTAGGGGTGTGAGGTAGCGACGACAGATCGGGGCTGGAGGCGCAGCGAAAGATACTACAGATGATTGACCAGTGTAAAAGGGTTATCATACAAACGTGCCAAACAACAGTGTCCGACATTTGGAGTATTCCCTCTTGACTATGCCGATGTAGGCCCTTAAAGAACCAACAAGCCCTAGGTATTAATAAAAGTAAGCATAAATCTAAATACAGCAGCAGGGTCCACACAGTTCTGACAAAGTCCCTGCGCTTCTTATGCTTCCTCAACCATAAAAAGGACCTGGAACCCCTCAAGCAAGATTATATATTTTGAATCACATACACCGGTACAATGCACCAGTCATTACACAAGTTCAGGTGAGGACAGACCTTGGGCGGTGCAATTGGAGGGATTTCGGGGTAGAGCCCAAAATGACAATCCCATGAACACACAGAAGGTCCTAGGGCTGGGGCTGTAGCAGAGGTCTCTATGAGCACATCACACACATACACAAACCATACTGTTCAGGTAAGAGGGGGTCAGCTACCTAGAAAAGGATGTATGATGTTACAACGCTTGCATTTACATCGCATACCTTTACAACACAATTATTAAAACGCAGTCCATTACAACGCATGGTGCTTTGGGGCGCTGGATAGTGAATAGTTTAATTTACTATTCCAACTCCAGTCGCCATGGACACTAGGGAAGGTTATTGGATAGTAAATTAACCTATTCCCTATCCTAGAGCGCCCCCCTGAGCAATGCGTTGTAATTGTTTGCGTTGTGATGGTTGCGTTGTAAAGGCTCTGTTATGTAAAAGTTGCATTGTAAGTGTTGTTCACCCCTAGAAAAGTATAGTCCAGCAAAAAAAATAAGTGGGCTAATAGCGCTAAGCAACGCCAGCTTTTAATAAGTAAATTAAATAAAGCCAAAATATGCGCTACACAACGTCTTAAAAGGACCCCAGAGCCCGGCCTAAACCAGAATCCCCAAAATGATACAGCAGCAAACTCCCCCTCCAGTCAGATTCCTCAAGATGAGGATTCAGAGACAGTGTTCTTAGAGAGCGTCAGAACCTACAGTCGTACTATAGAGAGATTTAACGCTACAGAGCACTACGAGGACTTTAGTTTTATTAACCTACACCGGATAAGGTCCTACATGCACGGGAATTTAGTCATACAGCAGACTGTGCAATCACTTATACATAGGTTGATACGTGATGTGGGTCCTAATGATGTTTTCCAGCTCCGCTTCCAGGGGCAGGGCCTTGACAGTCTGTTGTTCACCAAACGAAGGGCCTTGATGTGTTTGATGCTGTGGAATTTTTTGAAAACCTGTCAAAGCTTTTACAGAGTAAGGCTGAACTAGTCGCCTATGGCACTTTCAGAGTCATAGCCCTTATTGTAAGGGGTTGTGAGGGGGGATGTTTCCACGCCTTTAAAGATCATCCTGTACAGTAAGATCATTGGTAAGAAACAGCGTTGGCTGCTCAACTTTAACAACGGAGCAGCCAACACCTGTCTGGCGGCCAGCATCGCGGGATTGCTGATGGGTCGCAACACCACCGACGCTGTCCTCATGTCTAGAGCAGCTGAAGCCCATGAGGTTCTTGAAATACCTCCAGACCGCATGGTCGGCTTTGGCGACATAGGTCTTTTTGAGAACTATTTTGCCGTTACCGGGAAAGTTTTTTATCACAACGGTTCTTGGAAGTACTTTACAAAAGGGGATCATGTGAAAAACAAGACTGTATATGTCCTTCACCATGAGAATCACTTTTACGGTATCTTGAACCTTAAAAATTGTCTGGGCGTCAAGTACGTGTGCACACATTGCGACCATATATAGAGCACTAAGGCACATCATCAGTGTGAAATACATTTTAGGATGTGTCCGAGGGATGGTTGCATTGTAGACAATGCCCTGAAGGTGCTGTGTCGCACCTGT
Source organism: Lissotriton vulgaris (assembly GCF_964263255.1). Taxonomy (NCBI): domain Eukaryota; kingdom Metazoa; phylum Chordata; class Amphibia; order Caudata; family Salamandridae; genus Lissotriton; species Lissotriton vulgaris. The sequence goes on from NC_141693.1 coordinate 1,118,675,499, forward strand.
AAGATGTTTTGTCGCTCGCAAGACTGCTTGTGCATACACCGTGAAGCTATTAAATGCAGCCCTAATATGGACTGTCAAGAGTGTGGCCGGTACGTGTCAACAGAGCACAAATGCAAAGGCATGAAATGTCCAAGGTGTCAGATTTCATGTCTGGCTGAATTTGTACACCAGTGTTACATGGTTAAAGGCAGACATCAGCCTAAAACCGAAGATTACATCATTTTTGAAACAGAGTGCACACAAGGAACGGGGGTACACCAACCTAACTATATTTACGCTCACCATCTAACTTCCGATGACTGCTGGGAGTTTGAGGGGCAAACGTGCGTTGGTGATTTCCTTAATACATGCATTCAGTCCAAATTCAAAGGGTATACCATGCTGGCCCACAAATCTAAAGCATACGACTCATTCTTTATTTTACAGAATATGATTCGTGAAAAGGTGCAAGTAGAAGTCCTCACTCAAGGTTCCAAGCTGATGTTGTTAATGGCTGGGCAGTTACAAATAAGATTCATAGACCCCCTGAATTTCCTACCCATGAAATTGAGCAAGCTGCCAAAAGCTTTTGGTTTCCCCAGGTGTAAAGGTTATTTTCCACACTTTTTTAACACTTGGGCGAACCAGAATTATGTGGGGCCCATGCCGCCTCCGGACAGCTACGGGTTGATTTATATGATGCCTGCTGAGAAAGAAAGCTTTCTACAGTGGTACTCTGAAAACCATGAAAAGGAGTTTAATTTTCAAACCGAATCGAAAGCCTATTGCAAGGCCGATGTAATGATCCTGCGACAGGCCTGCAACCTCTTCAGAAATGTTGTGGTGTCTATGACTAAGAAAGTCAGGGTCATGAAACACAAAACTCCTCAAATGACTAAGAAAGTCAGGGTCTTGAAACCCAAGACACCTCAAATGCCAAAGTCGGTTGAATACATAGACCCTTTTCAAAACATCACCTTGGCCTCCATGTGTATGTCCATCTACAAACACATGTTTTTAAGACCAGAAAGTATCGCTCTAGTGCCGCCAGACCTCTATAAAGGTAAACAGAAACGTTATTCAACCCCTTCTATCCAATGGCTCATGTACGTCTCTGAGAAGGAAGACATAGATATTCGGCATGCCTTACAGGGTGGTGAATACCGCCTGGGTCCCTATTACCTGGATGGGTACGCTGAAATTAAGGGCGTGCCGACGGCCTTTGAATACAACGGCTGTTTTTACCACGGCTGTCCTCAGTGTTACAAACCCCACGAGTTTAACAGTCTGATGGGGGCCAAATTTGGACACTTGCACAGACGTACTATGATAAGGGCCCAGTATGCTAAAAAATGTGGCTTTGCTCTGCGGGTACTATGGGAGCACGAGTGGTTAGATATGGTAGCAACCAACACTGAGCTCCGTTCATTCCTTCAGAGACGTGATTTACCACAACCTCTGGAACCCTGCGATGCCTTATTCGGGGCGTACAAATGCCATACAGCTGTACAGGGCCGCTTGTGAGGGTGAGAAAATACACTATTATGATTTCACCAGTCTGTACCCGTTTGTAAACAAAATGAAGGTGTACCCCTTAGGACACCCTACCATCATATATAGAGACTTTAAGCCCCTTTCCGAATACTTTGGGTTAGTCAAATGTGAAATCTATCCTCCAAGGCAGCTTTACTTTCCAGTGTTACCATATAGAGTCGATGGTAAGCTGATGTTCCCCCTCTGTCGAACATGCGCTGTATTTAAAGAAATCGGTGGTTGCAGTCACACCGAAGAAAAAAGGATGCTCACAGGAACCTGGTGCACCATCGAGGTCCAAGCTGCCTTAAACAAAGGCTACAGACTCGGCAGAGTACACAAGGCGTAGCATTTTAAGAGGACCACGACACATCTCTTTTCACGCTACAATAATTTATTTCTCAGAGACAAACAGAAGGCCTCCAGATATCCTGATTGGTGTACTAGTCAAGCTGTAAAGCAGAAATACATCAATGACTACCACAAGCACAAGGGTTTACGTTAACAACCACATTTGATAGAGGTCAACCCTGCCCGCCGAGAGTTAGCTAAACTCTGTTTCAACTCCTTATGGGGAAAATTCGCACAGCGTACAAACATGTCAAATACGACCTTAATAACAGATCCTGACGAACTGTTTAACCACATGGCTGCTGGGCGTTTTCCCCCCCTGTGCTGGAAAATGTCATTTTAGTGGCACCATGACGAGCTCAGCTCGTCATCAGCACACGACACCTTTGGGTGATGACGAGCTGAGCTCGTCATCAGCATCGAAAGGGTTAAGTACCTTTTTGCTTTGTAGAAAAAATTGGGGCCCCTGCCTTAAAGGATGAACCCTGGCAAGGTAAAGTATTTTTGGGAAAGGAAAGAACACACCGGGTTATGTGTACTAATTATTCATGAGTATCTTAGACATGTATTATATAATAACTCATTTTCCACTCTTAGAAATCTGATTGATGTTATTTATTTTTTATGCATCTTTGATACTATTTTCTCTTTGTAGTTAAGTTACTAATCTATCTTTTTTCTTTTTATCTCCTTGTTTTATCTTTTTTCTATATATATATTTTCAATTATTTAGTTTACAAAAGACATTTTCACATACAATACATTAGGATAGTTTCACATAAAATCTGAATCATATAAAAAACATCATTTCTGTTTGAGACTTCATATAAACGCAGAAATAATTCCTTCAACGCGTTTCGGCGGTCGCCTTCATCAGGAAATCTGCTTTGGTCTTTGCTATAATACCCGTAGCTTGTTTATGTGGACGTCGTGACTTCCAATAGATTTATGTTTTAGATTTGTATCATTAGCATGGGACCAGGCTTTGTTTCTCAAGCGTAGGTTATCTTTAACTGTATATGCGTGTATATCCGACTTGAATCCGACGTGACAACTCCGTTCCTAGTTTGCCAATATGGGTGCTCTGGATATATAGGTTGTTTCCTTAAAATAATCAAATCAATCCGTTAAATGTACTGCTTCTTTCGGTTAGAATAGGTTTCGGATTTCAGTTGCACCTAAAGATGTCAAAGTCCGAGTTCCAATTAAATTTGATGCTTTAACCTTAATTAAAAAAGTTGTTTACTTGTGTTAGCTAGGCCAGCTAAACAAAGTGCTCCTCTTGATAGTGCAGGATTTTATTTCTATACAAACTGTCTGATGTTTGAAATGAAGAAGTCCTCGAAGTGCCTCCGGTTCAGGAACCCATTCCTGAACCGGAGGCACTTCGAGGACTTCTTCATTTCAAACATCAGACAGTTTGTATAGAAATAAAATCCTGCACTATCAAGAGGAGCACTTTGTTTAGCTGGCCTAGCTAACACAAGTAAACAACTTTTTTAATTAAGGTTAAAGCATCAAATTTAATTGGAACTCGGACTTTGACATCTTTAGGTGCAACTGAAATCCGAAACCTATTCTAACCGAAAGAAGCAGTATATTTAACGGATTGATTTGATTATTTTAAGGAAACAACCTATATATCCAGAGCACCCATATTGGCAAACTAGGAACGGAGTTGTCTCGTCGGATTCAAGTCGGATATACACGCATATACAATTAAAGATAACCTACGCTTGAGAAACAAAGCCTGGTCCCATGCTAATGATACAAATCTAAAACATAAATCTATTGGAAGTCACGACGTCCACATAAACAAGCTACGGGTATTATAGCAAAGACCAAAGCAGATTTCCTGACGAAGGCGACCGCCGAAACGCGTTGAAGGAATTAATTCTGCGTTTATATGAAGTCTCAAACAGAAATGATGTTTTTTATATGATTCAGATTTTATGTGAAACTATCCTAATGTATTGTATGTGAAAATGTCTTTTGTAAACTAAATAATTGAAAATATATATATAGAAAAAAGATAAAACAAGGAGATAAAAAGAAAAAAAGATAGATTAGTAACTTAACTACAAAGAGAAAATAGTATCAAATATGCATAAAAAATAAATAACATCAATCAGATTTCTAAGAGTTGAAAATGAGTTATTATACAATACATGTCTAAGATACTCATGAATAATTAGTACACATAACCCGGTGTGTTCTTTCCTTTCCCAAAAATAAGTACTTTTTTGCACCTTGTTACAAGGTGTCCAGCTGCGAGTTTATCGATGACCACACAGCTGCTGTGTGCTGGAAATACACAAAAAAGTATCCCACAACGTATAACGACATAAACATCTTTATAGCATGCTTCATGGCTGCACACGCCCGTCTAGAGCTTCACAGTGTTATGGATAAACTTCAGGATCGCTGTCTGTATCATGATACCGACTCAGTGATTTTTCTGAGTAAACCGGGGGATGAAGATCCTCCTCTTGGGGATTATCTAAGTAATTTGACCAGCGAACTCGATAGGATGAGCACATAATAGAATATACCTCAGCCGGACCTACGACATCATCATACATAACAAACACCAACAAAGTGTGTATGAAGGTCAAAAGTATAACATTAAACCTCAGCAACACCCTAAAAATTAATTTTGACAGTCTGAAAAATCTGGTGCATAAATACTCTGCAGCGGCTGCTCATGAAAATGATAAAACCATCGTTGTTAACCAGCCCTGCATAGTCAGATCCAAAAAGAAGTGGAAAATAACAACTCAGCCCCTACATAAAGCCTTACACGTTGTTTTTGACAATATATTAGGATATTAGGAGCATTAGAGAGGACACCACCAGCATAATGGGCACCCGAATACAGCACCTATTCTTCTGTGTGTTAGCAGGGCCCTCAAACTGCGGTAAAAGCTACTTTATAAAAAAAGCTCTAAGAAAATGCTGCAGGTGCTTTATCCCAAACACCTGATAACATTGTATGGCTTTATTCGTGCTGGCAAGAGCTTTATACCAACCTGTTCCGCAGCTTCCCTCATATCAGATTTATGAAAGGTATACCTGAGAATCTCAACGATGATGAGCTGCTACCCCGACCCTTGTAAACATGGTGATTGTCGATGACCTTATGCGTGAAGGTGGTGACCATCCTGAGCTAGAGCGAGCTTTACTAAATATTCACATCACCGCAATCTAAGCATATGTTACATTGTGCAGAACCTGTTTTACAAGGGTAAGAACAGCAGCTCTATAGCACTCAATGCCTCATACCTTGTTTTGTTTAAAAATACCATTGACAAACAGCAAATATCCGTCATAGTTAAGCAGATGTACCCTGGGAACACACACTTCTTCATGGAGGCCTTTAACGACGCTACATCAAAACCCCACGGCTACCTGCTGGTCGACCTAAAAAATAATACTCTAGAAGACTACAGACTAAGGGCGGATATTTTTCCCCCTGATCTCCCAGTCGCTTACACCCCAAAGACTAAGTCCCGAGCCTATAAAAGGCAGCGCTGAAGACCTTTAGAGACATTTGTACCAGGCCTTATAACCCCCAGGTGCTGACCATGTCTGACCGCCTACGTCGCAATTTGGCCCTCCTGAAAATGTTGGTAACAGCCAGTCCCCAACACCAAAAGGCCCACCTCTGCGCTGCTTCTGACGATTTAGGGGCAGCAATTTCAGAAATAGCTTTAAACACCCTAAAAGACAACGTCCCTATATCAAAGAGCCAGTTACAAGTGTTGAAGAAGAAGCAACATCTTATCAGGAAGCTCAGTAATAAAAGGGCCTCACTCCTCACCAAGAAGAAACTGGTGAAACAGTCTGGGGGCTTTATAGGCTCATTGCTGGTCATAGCTATACCCGTAATTACAAGCCTCCTCTCAGGACTCTGATGGAGCATGCCTCAAAGATGTATTTGGTTCCTAAACAACAGTTGGAGAAACTGGGCTCTACTGCGGACAATGCCTGGGATATACGGCGAAATTAGATGCCTGGATGCTGAAATTAAAGACATTTTGAACCGGACAGATCTAAACCCTTACGACAAAGCTAACCTTTACACCAGCACCCTTAAAACATTTCTAAGCTACTACAAACAGTGGGATACCGAATAAAACAGGTTAACTTTATATGCCCCGGACTCTGAACAGCTAGCAGCGCCTGCGCATGCTACGCCGCCGCAACAGCCGCAGCCCTCCCAGACCCATCCCTCGAATATTTTTGTTGACGACCTCCTAAAATATATAAGTCAGAGGCAAAGGGGGGCCGCGCAAATGTTGATGAGTAAACTAGCCGCTTCTAAAGACCTAACAGCATGGAATGAACGTGGTGAATTTCTCTACAAGGGACAGCCGGCTGTTGGTTCACACATGTACGATCTGGTCAATGGTCTCACTCACCCTAGATCCTAACACATCAAAATGCTCCTAGAGGCTGGGAGCAGTTTCTATAAGCGGCCGCTGAACTCAACATCCCTTCCACACTCGTGGGTAATAACGACCACCACTGTATGCTTGAAAGTTTAAAGGTGCCCCTCCCGCCATCGCCTGCCGCCTCTGACGGGCCCCCACTATCCCCCTCTTGGAGCAACTCAATTGGCCTTTCATTACGGCGAAAAAGACACACATCCAAAACCCAGACGTGGATTAATCCTTAATGTTTCTACAGACTTTTTGAATAACTGTGCCTTCTACGTGTATAGCCGTGATTTTCCTTTATATATTTCTTTAGTATTGCATGTCAATGTAATGCTTAACCTACATAACTCTTTGTAATAAAATACTTTTATAAATTTTCAACCTTTCTCACTCGTCTTTTTAAAACATTTCAATTCTGGTGTGTGGGACAGCATAGAAATACAGAGTCTTAATGTGTGTTTTAAAAATGTCTTTATTTTAACACCTTGGCTGCTAGGCGTTTTCCCCCCCTGTGCTGGAAATTGCTCTTACTATGTATTCATGACGAGCTCAGCTCGTCATCAGCACAGCTCAACTGTGCATCATGACGAGCTGAGCTCGTCATCAGCATCGAAAGGGTTAAACATTAAACATACATGTGCTACAATCCCTTACAATTTTGACAGACGCTATATTCTGTTTTCACAGGCCTGACCGAGACCCATGTGTTTTCTTTTACATATTTCACAACTATACTGTCATTGTTAACAAGGTCACTCGGATATAGATTTAAGAAATTTCTAAATGACGTACCCTCCGACATTTTACTGATAAAATAAATACAGTGTTCCCCGAATGTGATGGCCAGTGAATCCTGGACCCTTAGCTTGTTATACTCAACCCTCGCCGCAGCTTTTTTCACAAACTTGAATTTGGGTTTTGTGTAGATACTATGTACGGGGAACTCTGATGTACTGGCAAACACCGTAACCTTGTCACTATCTATAAAGACGGCAACTCAGTGTGTTCCACCCTTGTAATGAGGATCGGTGTTAAAGACTAGAGTGCGTGGTCTTTCTGACCCTATTTCGTCAGGCAGCCCATCGCTAGGGTAAACACCTAAAAAATATTTCCTAGCGCATTTGTGCCTGCTTAAGAAGTCCCGTATCTGCACAGTGTCCATTTCACAAACGTTTAAAGATAGTCAAACACAATCTGTCTGGCGTGGTTGATCTGAATGATGCTTTCAAATACCGAGAATACGATCATGTTCACATTCGTAGGTAACAGATTACTAAATCGCATTTCAGCTTTTAGATTTCCGTTTTTGACCAGGCTGTAGTGATCACCGTCTTCCATGTCGGGAGTCAGGTCGAATGCGAACAGCGTGTATCCGGTCCCATAGCCTTCTCTTGTCACGGCTACACCACAGTCCCGTAGATGCTTCTGGTTAATCAAAACCAGCCCCTGGTATTCCCTGATGTAGTTGGAGTTTATAAAACTGGGTGTGTAGGGTTTCGCAGGAATCACAGTGCCTTTGTGGACCAGCGCAGCATAGTTGATGCTGTAGTGCTTAAAAATGAAGGGATTTGAGGCGTAGGCGCCACTAAAAGCGGTATTGTCCACAAATCCGATGATAAGCATTGGTACTTGTCCCAGAAATAAATTCTGTTGCTGCGTTAACCGTGTACCGGCTGTGATTCTGAATACCTTCAGAGCCACTCTTCCACAGCGTATTTGGCGTTTAATATTTGCAAAGCGTCGGCGTGAGCTAGTCTGACGCTCAGAGACACTTTTACCCTCTTTACAAACAGACTCGCTGACAGTATGTCCAACTTGTACTGGTCCGCATCCCCGCTGATGAGACAGAATGAATCCTTTTTACGCGTGAGCTTGATGTTAAGATCGATTCCGTTGATGACCAGTTTATCTTGGAAGAATAGGTCTGAATGTATGTGGCCCAGGAGGTCAAACTGGCGACTGCCGGACCAAAACTGGATCTTTTCACAAAGCCCTGATTTTCACCGTCCAACTCCTTGACTTCAAAATGTTCACATGTGTCCTTGTACAAGAGCCCCGTTGAAAGCTGCGTGTCGAGGGCATCGCTACTGTAATTTAGAATGCTCTCAAGGTAGGCTCTGTAGGCGTACATGTTATCGTTCTGTGTGATGAGACGGTCGCCCAGGGTGATGTCCACCTGATTAAACAAGGTTGCGAGGGGGTAAGCTATTGTAGCCACTTTAGCATCTGCTGCTATGTTGGAACCATCAGCTTTTACAATTTTACACATAAGGTGGAGTAGCGTGCTTTTGAGATTCAGATACATATCCGTGGACCCTGATACATAAAACTCTATAGGGGCCAGCGGCGTCAAAGTGGCTAAAGGCGATACCTCCATGAAGAAGCTGTTTTCGATGCTTGTCTGCGTAGGCTTTAGAGTAAACAAGTCTAACTCAGATTTGGCGCACTCGCCCGATGCACAATGTACGAAGGCCATGCTTTAGTTTGTGCTGCTTAAAAAAATATTTACTTTATAGGAGGATCTCTTCTTCTTCTTAGCTCTCTTCCGCCTTGGGGTTTTTCTTTTCTGAGCGCGCTTTGAAGATCTCCTGGGTGGGCCGGAGGTCCTCTACGTCTCGATGTGCGTCGCTTCCTTTTAACACACGTGCGCGGCTTGTACACTAAGCCAGTGCTGTGTTGCAGTTGTTTGTTCATGCGTTCGGCAACCGCCGAAGTAACAGAGCCAACAACATCATGGGCAATGTTCGAAGCCGCCTCCTTAACATGCGGTTTTACAATATCATAGCCTTTTCTCAAGAATGGCATAGCTCTTCTAAACAGACTGCGGAAGAAACCTCCTAGACCAGCCCCATACATAGCGGGTGACCCTTGAAAGTACGGTGGGCCTCCATAGCCGGCCTGGTTTCGGTAATAGTCCCTGTACGTTGAAGGGTCCCTATATGTTTTCACCACCACCATGACGTCTGCTTAATAACCTCTGTCGCGTCTCGGTATTAAATGAAGCTTAACAATAACTTTCCTGTATTTAAAGGACACCGGCTGCAACTGATCGTCGAACATCATAATTGAAATAGTGTCAAAATGGTTTTTAAAAACTGCTATGTAGTCGGGTTTGTTGAATTGAATATTGACCATCGTATTATTTTTGCCCTGTACATGGACACATCTTAACAAGGGCGAGTAACTATCTCCGATCCTCTGTGCCTCTACAATATCGCTATACACATAGAGCGTGTAGAACCCCCCTTAATATCAGTGCACGTGTGATCCGGCTCGACCGGACTTTTAGCATTCTGTACTGTTCCTAAAACTCTGCTTAATTTACCGGAACAGTTAAATGTTGTGGTGCTACTCTGTGTTTTAAGAAGCACCTTCCTTCTGACATTATCTAGTGACAGATGGGTATTCGTATATGTTTCAATGGTACCTATGGCTTTGTTGATGGCGTCGACAACACTTGAAATGGTTGGGTAGTAGCCGTATGGGATGCTCTTGTGCATGCTCACAGGGTCCTACTCACGCTTTAGGTAAAACTTAGCCTCGGTCTGTGTAAATGTGTTCCAGGTTCTAGGGTATTGGATCTCGGTTAGGGCTACCTCCCAATCACCTTTCAGGTCCACAGGCTTAGCAAATTTCACTGTATAATTAGAAATTTGGTTGTCGGGGAATATGTCTTTAGAAGCGTTGGACGGCAGGGTGATATAAAAGGGCGCTGTCTCCATCTTAACATCAGCTTTTAGACGATCCTCAGCTCACACACCCTTCAGGGAGCTGGCCAGCACCCAACTGTTAAATTTCTCCGGCCACCCCCTCCATTTGACATATGCCTGACTATTAGCGACTCTACCTTTCCTTTTCAGAATCTTTTCCACCCTATACACTCTGTGCGGATCGTCAGGTATCCTTTGTAACTCTTCCTTGTAAAATTCCCCAGACACCATTTCCCCATCATAGTCCTTTAAACTGTAGATATACAAACCCTCTTTAAGCGCCACACTTTCCACTATAAATATTTCATCGCTAAAAGTCTGTTGGTAACCCTTCGTAAAGACCCCTTTCAATTTAGAAATTCTTACATGATCACCTTTTTTAAAAATAGACTTCTTCCCCTTTGTAGCGAAATTATGTCCATAGACAGTTCTCCAAACAGATAATGAATTAGTATGAGTTACCTCTACGGGTGCTGTTTGATGGTCCTGTGATAACTGGCATTATATACATCTAAAAAGGCCTGTAGAACATCAACGTATCTGTAGGTGTTGTGGGCCGTAATATACCTCCACATCTTGGACTTTAAAGTTCTGTTAAACTGCTCTACAACCGCTGCTTTTACCTCTGTGTGTGTTAGAAAATGTTTAACACCGTGGTGCTTTCATAATTTCTGAAATGTATTGTTTAAGAATTCTTTACCGGCATCTGTTTGTAGTTTTTGAGGAATTCGCCCTTTCTCGAAGATGGCTTTAAAAGCGGCTGTGACGCTAGCCCCAGTTTTATCGCGTGATGCTTCTGCGTAGGCATACTTGGACAGCACATCTATAACGGTTAATATGTAATGAGCTCCGTTATTATGTTTTGCTAAATCTTGAAGACTGATGATATCCGCCTGCCATTGATAATCTAATTGCGCATTAACTATTGTAGGACGTCTCTTAAAACGTCTTCTAGGGGGTTTATGTAGTTAATATGCATCCTCCCCTGATAACCATTTCTTCACCAGAACTCTGCTTACAGGTTCGTTTTCATCTACAGCCCTTCCATAAAGAGCTTCAGCGCTTCCCAAGCTGCCAACTCCCCTTGTATCATAATAAAGTTTTCTTAACAGGGCCCCCAACATGTTATCATCCGCTACACACCAAACAATGAAAGACACATGTTTTGCCTGAGTACCTTTTATTAAAAAAGTAAAGAAAAAATTTAACAAATCATAATCAGAGTATACTTTACATTTTTCACAGTAAGTGTCGCAAGGACGTATTAACACCGAGTCACCTTGAGGTGTAACATTTTATTACTTTGTTCTAAATACACGCTATCATGTAATGTTAAATAAGCCCCTGTTTAAAACAGTGTTCAGGGGGCCAAAGACCCTATTTTTCTATTTTTCTATACAGATTACACATACGCCTTGCTACGAGTCTTTCTATCATCTTTCTGTTGAAAGTAGTGCCCATGCCCTGCATACCTGGTAATTTTAAGCTCGGGTCATAAGCATATCGGATCTCTTTGAGTGCAGATGTCAAGATTCTCAACATATCAGGGTGGACAAGCTTCTTTTCAGCGTACAACCCATAGACCACCGTTAGCAGTTTATACACCTTGTACGGGTCTAACATACTACAAATATATTGTATTGTTCTTGCTCTGTATGATTCACACAAGCATTTGTGAGCCTCCTGCTGCGGATCGTTGATTTGATGGCCGTTACAAAGGCTGTAATAGTCAAGCCTGACACAGTTTAGTACCAACTGTGCGGCAAAAGCCTTAACTTCCTGCCTTGCATAGTAGGACATGCCTTCATCTTTCTTTTCACACATGTCCGAGCCGCATACACACTTGTCGCAGCCATCACGGTTTTGGCATGTGGAACTTTCAGCCTGTTTTGAGCACCACAGACAATTGAAAATTACATTGCTCGCTTTTGTAGACAGCGATTCTGGCGCAGGCTTTTTTGGGGTTTCTCTCTAGGGTTCAAAAGAAGAAAGAATTACAATCCGTTAGTTGAAGAAATAAAATACATCGTTATGTAGGTGACTGCGCATAACATTTTCTTACTAACCTCTGCATTTTCACCGCTCTCTGCAGCGGCTCTGAAATCTTGAGTGTCACTAATGTCCTGCGATGCCCCATCATCTTCGACGCTTGTACCAGGTTGTTGCAGAACACCCTTCTCAGCACCCGTATCCTCCTGAAGGTCCATGTCTTCATAGATGGGTGGGCTAGGAGGTGCTACATCTTTTTTAACATAGTTTATGAAGTAGGTGCATCCAACTGTGGTTGCTCTCTAGGGTCAAAAAGAAGAAAGTATTGACAGTTCGTTAGTTGAAGAAATAAAATAAACCATTATGTGATTGCCTGCTCATAACACTTTTTAAAAATGTTACTAACCTTCGCATTTTCATCGCCTTCTGCGGCGTCTCTGAAATCTTGAGAGTCGCTAATGTCCTGCGATGCACCATCATCTTCGACGCTTGTAGCAGGCTGGTGCAGAACGATCTTCTCAGCAGCCTTATCCTCCTGAAGGGCTATGTCTTCATAGATGGGTTTATTAGGAGGTGCTACAGATTCTTTAGCTTCCTCCAGGTCCATTGAACTGAGGCCAGCAAGCACGCTGCCACTACATGAGCCCTCACTTTCGCTGCTGCCGCCCTTAATCGGGGACATCCGACATACTCAACCCTTGAGACGGAGTGCTTCCATAAGCCTACATATGCCATTGTCAAAACCAGTGGTACAAAAGGGGGTGGTGATGGACGTAGCATCTGAATCAATCAAACACTCGCACCCAGTCAAAAGATCTGGGTATAATCCATCACCGTTCTTTAGCCCACTCTGCCACCCCAGTTCAGACATGGCTATATGCAAATCAGTCTGACAATGTGCCTCATGGGAACAGTCCGGCTCGAACTGCCAAGCCATGTCTTCCCTGGACCGGAAACAAGCTTCCGAGGACCGGTTTCTGGCATTCCAGCCGTCTTCAGTCCGGCTTGCTTGAATCCAGTGGCAGAGTGAGCAAGGGACTCACGTCTGAGCATACCCTGCCACACTTATGGCGGCCAAAAGCGGTACAAAAGGGGGTGGTGATGGACGGAGCATCTGAATCAATCAAACACTCACACCCAATCAAAAGATCTATATTGTGAGTGTTTGATTGTTTTTTTTCCCACAATCGACTTAATCAAGTTGTTTGTCACTAACAGGCACATGCATCAATATTGCATTTTGCGATTCCTTAATTGCGAAAAATAAGGAATCGCAATTAAGGAATTGCAAAATGCAATGCATCAAGAAATCGCTATCAAAAATAGCGATTTCTTAAAATTCCTTAATTGCGATTCTCTAATTGAGAATCGCAATTAAGGAATACTTCCCCATAGGAATGAATGGAAAGACATTCTTAATTTGCAATACACCATTGAAAATTCGCAAATTAAGAATGCAATTTCAAGGGTGCAGGGGTGTCCAAAGGAAATCTGTTTAGGAGTACATTTTGCGCACACACATGCCCCAAGAGCATGTGTGTGTGTAAAATGGAACTTTGAAAAATGTTCCTAAACAACAGTTGGAGAAACTGGGCTCTACTGCGGACAATGCCTGGGATATACGGCGAAATTAGATGCCTGGATGCTGAAATTAAAGACATTTTGAACCGGACAGATCTAAACCCTTACGACAAAGCTAACCTTTACACCAGCACCCTTAAAACATTTCTAAGCTACTACAAACAGTGGGATACCGAATAAACAGGTTAACTTTATATGCCCCGGACTCTGAACAGCTAGCAGCGCCTGCGCATGCTACGCCGCCGCAACAGCCGCAGCCTTCCCAGACCCATCCCTCGAATATTTTTGTTGACGACCTCCTAAAATATATAAGTCAGAGGCAAAGGGGGGCCGCGCAAATGTTGATGAGTAAACTAGCCGCTTCTAAAGACCTAACAGCATGGAATGAACGTGGTGAATTTCTCTACAAGGGACAGCCGGCTGTTGGTTCACACATGTACGATCTGGTCAATGGTCTCACTCACCCTAGATCCTAACACATCAAAATGCTCCTAGAGGCTGGGAGCAGTTTCTATAAGCGGCCGCTGAACTCAACATCCCTTCCACACTCGTGGGTAATAACGACCACCACTGTATGCTTGAAAGTTTAAAGGTGCCCCTCCCGCCATCGCCTGCCGCCTCTGACGGGCCCCCACTATCCCCCTCTTGGAGCAACTCAATTGGCCTTTCATTACGGCGAAAAAGACACACATCCAAAACCCAGACGTGGATTAATCCTTAATGTTTCTACAGACTTTTTGAATAACTGTGCCTTCTACGTGTATAGCCGTGATTTTCCTTTATATATTTCTTTAGTATTGCATGTCAATGTAATGCTTAACCTACATAACTCTTTGTAATAAAATACTTTTATAAATTTTCAACCTTTCTCACTCGTCTTTTTAAAACATTTCAATTCTGGTGTGTGGGACAGCATAGAAATACAGAGTCTTAATGTGTGTTTTAAAAATGTCTTTATTTTAACACCTTGGCTGCTAGGCGTTTTCCCCCCCTGTGCTGGAAATTGCTCTTACTATGTATTCATGACGAGCTCAGCTCGTCATCAGCACAGCTCAACTGTGCATCATGACGAGCTGAGCTCGTCATCAGCATCGAAAGGGTTAAACATTAAACATACATGTGCTACAATCCCTTACAATTTTGACAGACGCTATATTCTGTTTTCACAGGCCTGACCGAGACCCATGTGTTTTCTTTTACATATTTCACAACTATACTGTCATTGTTAACAAGGTCACTCGGATATAGAAATTTCTAAATGACGTACCCTCCGACATTTTACTGATAAAATAAATACAGTGTTCCCCGAATGTGATGGCCAGTGAATCCTGGACCCTTAGCTTGTTATACTCAACCCTCGCCGCAGCTTTTTTCACAAACTTGAATTTGGGTTTTGTGTAGATACTATGTTCGGGGAACTCTGATGTACTGGCAAACACCGTAACCTTGTCACTATCTATAAAGACGGCAACTCAGTGTGTTCCACCCTTGTAATGAGGATCGGTGTTAAAGACTAGAGTGCGTGGTCTTTCTGACCCTATTTCGTCAGGCAGCCCATCGCTAGGGTAAACACCTAAAAAATATTTCCTAGCGCATTTGTGCCTGCTTAAGAAGTCCCGTATCTGCACAGTGTCCATTTCACAAACGTTTAAAGATAGTCAAACACAATCTGTCTGGCGTGGTTGATCTGAATGATGCTTTCAAATACCGAGAATACGATCATGTTCACATTCGTAGGTAACGGATTACTAAATCCCATTTCAGCTTTTAGATTTCCGTTTTTGACCAGGCTGTAGTGATCACCGTCTTCCATGTCGGGAGTCAGGTCGAATGCGAACAGCGTGTATCCGGTCCCATAGCCTTCTCTTGTCACGGCTACACCACAGTCCCGTAGATGCTTCTGGGTAATCAAAACCAGCCCCTGGTATTCCCTGATGTAGTTGGAGTTTATAAAACTGGGTGTGTAGGGTTTCGCAGGAATCACAGTGCCTTTGTGGACCAGCGCAGCATAGTTGATGCTGTAGTGCTTAAAAATGAAGGGATTTGAGGCGTAGGCGCCACTAAAAGCGGTATTGTCCACAAATCCGATGATAAGCATTGGTAGTTGTCCCAGAAATAAATTCTGTTGCTGCGTTAACCGTGTACCGGCTGTGATTCTGAATACCTTCAGAGCCACTCTTCCACAGCGTATTTGGCGTTTAATATTTGCAAAGCGTCGGCGTGAGCTAGTCTGACGCTCAGAGACACTTTTACCCTCTTTACAAACAGACTCGCTGACAGTATGTCCAACTTGTACTGGTCCGCACCCCCGCTGATGAGACAGAATGAATCCTTTTTACGCGTGAGCTTGATGTTAAGATCGATTCCGTTGATGAGCAGTTTATCTTGGAAGAATAGGTCTGAATGTATGTGGCCCAGGAGGTCAAACTGGCGACTGCCGGACCAAAACTGGATCTTTTCACAAAGCCCTGATTTTCACCGTCCAACTCCTTGACTTCAAAATGTTCACATGTGTCCTTGTACAAGAGCCCCGTTGAAAGCTGCGTGTCGAGGGCATCGCTACTGTAATTTAGAATGCTCTCAAGGTAGGCTCTGTAGGCGTACATGTTATCGTTCTGTGTGATGAGACGGTCGCCCAGGGTGATGTCCACCTGATTAAACAAGGTTGCGAGGGGGTAAGCTATTGTAGCCACTTTAGCATCTGCTGCTATGTTGGAACCATCAGCTTTTACAATTTTACACATAAGGTGGAGTAGCGTGCTTTTGAGATTCAGATACATATCCGTGGACCCTGATACATAAAACTCTATAGGGGCCAGCGGCGTCAAAGTGGCTAAAGGCGATACCTCCATGAAGAAGCTGTTTTCGATGCTTGTCTGGGTAGGCTTTAGAGTAAACAAGTCTAACTCAGATTTGGCGCACTCGCCCGATGCACAATGTACGAAGGCCATGCTTTAGTTTGTGCTGCTTAAAAAAATATTTACTTTATAGGAGGATCTCTTCTTCTTCTTAGCTCTCTTCCGCCTTGGGGTTTTTCTTTTCTGAGCGCGCTTTGAAGATCTCCTGGGTGGGCCGGAGGTCCTCTACGTCTCGATGTGCGTCGCTTCCTTTTAACACACGTGCGCGGCTTGTACACTAAGCCAGTGCTGTGTTGCAGTTGTTTGTTCATGCGTTCGGCAACCGCCGAAGTAACAGAGCCAACAACATCATGGGCAATGTTCGAAGCCGCCTCCTTAACATGCGGTTTTACAATATCATAGCCTTTTCTCAAGAATGGCATAGCTCTTCTAAACAGACTGCGGAAGAAACCTCCTAGACCAGCCCCATACATAGCGGGTGACCCTTGAAAGTACGGTGGGCCTCCATAGCCGGCCTGGTTTCGGTAATAGTCCCTGTACGTTGAAGGGTCCCTATATGTTTTCACCACCACCATGACGTCTGCTTAATAACCTCTGTCGCGTCTCGGTATTAAATGAAGCTTAACAATAACTTTCCTGTATTTAAAGGACACCGGCTGCAACTGATCGTCGAACATCATAATTGAAATAGTGTCAAAATGTTTTTTAAAAACTGCTATGTAGTCGGGTTTGTTGAATTGAATATTGACCATCGTATTATTTTTGCCCTGTACATGGACACATCTTAACAAGGGCGAGTAACTATCTCCGATCCTCTGTGCCTCTACAATATCGCTATACACATAGATCGTGTAGAACCCCCGTTAATATCAGTGCACGTGTGATCCGGCTCGACCGGACTTTTAGCATTCTGTACTGTTCCTAAAACTCTGCTTAATTTACCGGAACAGTTAAATGTTGTGGTGCTACTCTGTGTTTTAAGAAGCACCTTCCTTCTGACATTATCTAGTGACAGATGGGTATTCGTATATGTTTCAATGGTACCTATGGCTTTGTTGATGGCGTCGACAACACTTGAAATGGTTGGGTAGTAGCCGTATGGGATGCTCTTGTGCATGCTCACAGGGTCCTACTCACGCTTTAGGTAAAACTTAGCCTCGGTCTGTGTAAATGTGTTCCAGGTTCTAGGGTATTGGATCTCGGTTAGGGCTACCTCCCAATCACCTTTCAGGTCCACAGGCTTAGCAAATTTCACTGTATAATTAGAAATTTGGTTGTTGGGGAATATGTCTTTAGAAGCGTTGGACGGCAGGGTGATATAAAAGGGCGCTGTCTCCATCTTAACATCAGCTTTTAGACGATCCTCAGCTCACACACCCTTCAGGGAGCTGGCCAGCACCCAACTGTTAAATTTCTCCGGCCACCCCCTCCATTTGACATATGCCTGACTATTAGCGACTCTACCTTTCCTTTTCAGAATCTTTTCCACCCTATACACTCTGTGCGGATCGTCAGGTATCCTTTGTAACTCTTCCTTGTAAAATTCCCCAGACACCATTTCCCCATCATAGTCCTTTAAACTGTAGATATACAAACCCTCTTTAAGCGCCACACTTTCCACTATAAATATTTCATCGCTAAAAGTCTGTTGGTAACCCTTCGTAAAGACCCCTTTCAATCTAGAAATTCTTACATGATCACCTTTTTTAAAAATAGACTTCTTCACCTTTGTAGCGAAATTATGTCCATAGACAGTTCTCCAAACAGATAATGAATTAGTATGAGTTACCTCTACGGGTGCTGTTTGATGGTCCTGTGATAACTGGCATTATATACATCTAAAAAGGCCTGTAGAACATCAACGTATCTGTAGGTGTTGTGGGTCGTAATATACCTCCACATCTTGGACTTTAAAGTTCTGTTAAACTGCTCTACAACCGCTGCTTTTACCTCTGTGTGTGTTAGAAAATGTTTAACACCGTGGTGCTTTCATAATTTCTGAAATGTATTGTTTAAGAATTCTTTACCGGCATCTGTTTGTAGTTTTTGAGGAATTCGCCCTTTCTCGAAGATGGCTTTAAAAGCGGCTGTGACGCTAGCCCCAGTTTTATCGCGTGATGCTTCTGCGTAGGCATACTTGGACAGCACATCTATAACGGTTAATATGTAATGAGCTCCGTTATTATGTTTTGCTAAATCTTGAAGACTGATGATATCCGCCTGCCATTGATAATCTAATTGCGCATTAACTATTGTAGGATGTCTCTTAAAACGTCTCCTAGGGGGTTTATGTAGTTAATATGCATCCTCCCCTGATAACCATTTCTTCACCAGAACTCTGCTTACAGGTTCGTTTTCATCTACAGCCCTTCCATAAAGAGCTTCAGCGCTTCCCAAGCTGCCAACTCCCCTTGTATCATAATAAAGTTTTCTTAACAGGGCCCCCAACATGTTATCATCCGCTACACACCAAACAATGAAAGACACATGTTTTGCCTGAGTACCTTTTATTAAAAAAGTAAAGAAAAAATTTAACAAATCATAATCAGAGTATACTTTACATTTTTCACAGTAAGTGTCGCAAGGACGTATTAACACCGAGTCACCTTGAGGTGTAACATTTTATTACTTTGTTCTAAATACACGCTATCATGTAATGTTAAATAAGCCCCTGTTTAAAACAGTGTTCAGGGGGCCAAAGACCCTATTTTTCTATTTTTCTATACAGATTACACATACGCCTTGCTATGAGTCTTTCTATCATCTTTCTGTTGAAAGTAGTGCCCATGCCCTGCATACCTGGTAATTTTAAGCTCGGGTCATAAGCATATCGGATCTCTTTGAGTGCAGATGTCAAGATTCTCAACATATCAGGGTGGACAAGCTTCTTTTCAGCGTACAACCCATAGACCACCGTTAGCAGTTTATACACCTTGTACGGGTCTAACATACTACAAATATATTGTATTGTTCTTGCTCTGTATGATTCACACAAGCATTTGTGAGCCTCCTGCTGCGGATCGTTGATTTGATGGCCGTTACAAAGGCTGTAATAGTCAAGCCTGACACAGTTTAGTACCAACTGTGCGGCAAAAGCCTTAACTTCCTGCCTTGCATAGTAGGACATGCCTTCATCTTTCTTTTCACACATGTCCGAGCCGCATACACACTTGTCGCAGCCATCACGGTTTTGGCATGTGGAACTTTCAGCCTGTTTTGAGCACCACAGACAATTGAAAATTACATTGCTCGCTTTTGTAGACAGCGATTCTGGCGCAGGCTTTTTTGGGGTTTCTCTCTAGGGTTCAAAAGAAAAAAGAATTACAATCCGTTAGTTGAAGAAATAAAATACATCGTTATGTAGGTGATTGCGCATAACATTTTCTTACTAACCTCTGCATTTTCACCGCTCTCTGCAGCGGCTCTGAAATCTTGAGTGTCACTAATGTCCTGCGATGCCCCATCATCTTCGACGCTTGTACCAGGTTGTTGCAGAACACCCTTCTCAGCACCCGTATCCTCCTGAAGGTCCATGTCTTCATAGATGGGTGGGCTAGGAGGTGCTACATCTTTTTTAACATAGTTTATGAAGTAGGTGCATCCAACTGTGGTTGCTCTCTAGGGTCAAAAAGAAGAAATTATTGACAGTTCGTTAGTTGAAGAAATAAAATAAACCATTATGTGATTGCCTGCTCATAACACTTTTTAAAAATGTTACTAACCTTCGCATTTTCATCGCCTTCTGCGGCGTCTCTGAAATCTTGAGAGTCGCTAATGTCCTGCGATGCACCATCATCTTCGACGCTTGTAGCAGGCTGGTGCAGAACGATCTTCTCAGCAGCCTTATCCTCCTGAAGGGCTATGTCTTCATAGATGGGTTTATTAGGAGGTGCTACAGATTCTTTAGCTTCCTCCAGGTCCATTGAACTGAGGCCAGCAAGCACGCTGCCACTACATGAGCCCTCACTTTCGCTGCTGCCGCCCTTAATCGGGGACATCCGACATACTCAACCCTTGAGACGGAGTGCTTCCATAAGCCTACATATGCCATTGTCAAAACCAGTGGTACAAAAGGGGGTGGTGATGGACGTAGCATCTGAATCAATCAAACACTCGCACCCAGTCAAAAGATCTGGGTATAATCCATCACCGTTCTTTAGCCCACTCTGCCACCCCAGTTCAGACATGGCTATATGCAAATCAGTCTGACAATGTGCCTCATGGGAACAGTCCGGCTCGAACTGCCAAGCCATGTCTTCCCTGGACCGGAAACAAGCTTCCGAGGACCGGTTTCTGGCATTCCAGCCGTCTTCAGTCCGGCTTGCTTGAATCCAGTGGCAGAGTGAGCAAGGGACTCACGTCTGAGCATACCCTGCCACACTTATGGCGGCCAAAAGCGGTACAAGAGGGGGTGGTGATGGACGGAGCATCTGAATCAATCAAACACTCACACCCAGTCAAAAGATCTATATTGTGAGTGTTTGATTGTTTTTTTTCCCACAATCGACTTAATCAAGTTGTTTGTCACTAACAGGCACATGCATCAATATTGCATTTTGCGATTCCTTAATTGCGAAAAATAAGGAATCGCAATTAAGGAATTGCAAAATGCAATGCATCAAGAAATCGCTATCAAAAATAGCGATTTCTTAAAATTCCTTAATTGCGATTCTCTAATTGAGAATCGCAATTAAGGAATACTTCCCCATAGGAATGAATGGAAAGACATTCTTAATTTGCAATACACCATTGAAAATTCGCAAATTAAGAATGCAATTTCAAGGGTGCAGGGGTGTCCAAAGGAAATCTGTTTAGGAGTACATTTTGCGCACACACATGCCCCAAGAGCATGTGTGTGTGTAAAATGGAACTTTGAAAAATGCACTTTAGTGCATTTTTCAAAGTTTTCGCAAATTACCATGAAGGTCAACTTCATGGTAATTTGCTCCCCTTATTTGGAATTCGCAAATGTTTAAAGTTTGATGCATTGCATTTAAGGAATCTCAATTTGAGATTCCTTAACTGAAATCTCAATTTTGCACCGTTTGTGAATACAATTTCCTTTGATGCATGTGGCTGTAAGTGTTGAACAGCTTGCAAACTCAGCTTTAAGGTGATGCTCTGGATCAAGCCCATTTTAATGCTTTTGGAGTAACAAGGCAGTCATTTCTGGACCGACGAGACGCGGCTTGTAACAGAGACACAAAAGGTGATAGGAAGAATGCTTGCAAATGTCTACCCACTGTCAATAGCGAGGGTTAGCATTCCAACTCATCGTTTTTCTGCCCACCAATCCACCTCAGAATAGACTCCGCTATATGCAAACCGGCCTCAGTGCTTATCCAATGAGATCAGTCCAGGACAGGTCATCTCTGAACAAGAAGACAAGTAACCCTAGACTAGATTCCACATATTTGATCCTCTTCAGCCAGGTGCAGCATGATTCCAGTGGAACAGAGATTTGCACCGCCTCAACTGCTGTAAATGCACAGACCTGCACATGAACACCCTCCTCGCCTGTAATTGATAGTTTTACGCGAAAAAGTCTTGTAAAACCTACAATTTGGTAATTCAGTATCGGACAGAAAATCTTGCACTCGTCGGTTTCAGTATATTAAAATAGTCTATAGTAGCAGGTACGTTTCACTTTGCCGCCTTATAGATAATTAACATGAAGGTTGGCTTCAATGTACAGATGAAATGAATGTGAAATTAAAGTTAGTTTGCTTCATTGACCAATAATAAATGAGAAAAAATAATCAAAGTCAGTAGCTATAATTTTTCTCAGAATGTGTCAGAATGTGCCTTACATATCTTAAAATTCCTCTTGTGGAAGTTGCTATCCGATCAACGCCTGACATATTCATCTAATCCTCGGTAGCACACATTCCATGTGACTTTTCCAAGAGTCATGTGCATCGCCATGGAAGAGGCAATCCAGAAATAATCAAAATGCTAATGCAGCTCGCCAGCTCTACAATTCACATGCTATCGCATCTCTTAGATAACTGCTTTTTAAATTTCATGTTTTAGGAGCCATATTTATTTCTGGTGACAATGCCATCAATATGTAAAGCATGGTGTCACATGCCTGTGCTAAATCAGCATGTAGACTGCACATAGCTAAGAGGAATGTGCTGGAAATAAAATATACATTGGGTGGAGTTTTTATAACATCCATTACTTAACCGGAGTGTGATTGGTTCCCTATAGTAGGCTTCGCTGTCGCAAAACCTCATAGATCTAATAGCCACTCAGACAGCTCCTGTGCTTAGCTCCAGGTGGACGAAGAACTTTCACATTTTGTCCGACTTGGGAGATTTAGATGGTTTTTAAAACAATAAACTTATTGATTTCTTCTTTTCCTTATTTTTAGTCTGTTTGTATTATATTATTATTACATTATTACACCATGACGCTACTACTACTTTCACTATTATTGAAATGGACTACAAGTATTGCTATTGTTCCTCTTAATTCTTATTTTTCTTTCTTTTAATTCTTCAACGTTATAATTAGATATTAATTGATCAGGGCTATCAAATAAAATGTATCTACATTCATTTTTTCCAGTCAAAGTAATACTCGTATAAAAGGGGAATATCCTTCTTTTCCTAGGACATGTCTCGTTAAGACGAAACGGGGACAGGCAGACAAAGGTGTGCATGCTGCATCTGCCACAGGCCTTTCCTGAGTGGGGTAACGAAACTGGAGGGGGCCCCCTTGCAAAGTACATAAAGGGGGCCCCCCACGCATCACTGCCAATGTGCCAGGTTGCTTATGTGTGACATTTCAATGGCTGAGGTGTTCTTATGTGTGACTTTGCAGTGACTTATGTGTGACACTTTATCGCAAGTCAAGTAACTGTGCCTGTGTAATAATGTTAATTTCAGAATGTCCTGGGAAACCCTTAAAGAGTGGAGTAAAGGCATAAGCAGGTAGGAATCTGCTTGTTTCCTGCAAAAGGCGCATAGCCTGGTGAGTATTGCATGCGTCCCAGGCTAAATTATAAAAATATATGAAAAAAAGTACCCAAGTAGCAGGCTGGCTACACAGGTATTTTGGTGGTCAAAAAGTGAAAAAACAGAGCTAAGACAGAGAGAAAATACGACTACTGATTATGTGCCCTCTTTCCAGATGCATTACATCCAAAACCAAAAGATAGAGAATAGACTATTTCTGATCTAGGGAGATGACTATTAGATTTCCATCAACTGCCCTTCGTGGCCAATGTCATCATTTGGAATTCCAGCTTCCCTATCACAGCACCCCATTCAATCAGGAGGTGGCTCTGTGATCTAGGCGTATAAACCAGATAGCCAAAAAAACAAGAAGTCATACCCATGTAACAACAAGCCTACAGTCTTACATACACAGGCCAAATACAGTGCAGGTCAAAAACTAGTGAAAAGTTTAAAAAGGATATGGCGGCAAACCAGAAACTTTATTAGAGTTTGCTTCCAAACCTATTAAAAAGAATGCAGGTACGGCTTTCAACAAATATGCGGCTGATTTTGGTCAAAATCAGCGGCATATTTGCCCCTATTAACCCCTCCTGCCCAGATAGCACATAATTCCTGTCCATTTTATTGGCGCTCTTTGACTCACCCTCATATGCAATAAATAAATTGAAGTTTCATCAAAACAACTAGGAGTCTCCATCAAAACTAGATACCCCAGAATTGTTTGCTGTATGTTTGTGACATGGGTTATTACATCAATGTATTTTGTGGTTTCCCTCTCTGCCCCAGCCACAGAACTATACAGAATGTATTCTACACACGTCACGGTTACAGAGCAGTCCCAGATGTTATCGGCTTGATGAGGATGAGTAGCATAGACAGCCCCGCTGACATCTGAGCCTGTTTATTGTGCATTTGATAAAAAATATACACAAAAGGCACGCATGGCCCTACATCCCCACAGTCCTCCCTACCCCACAAACACCCATTGGAGTTTATAGATCCAACATGCAGAATCTTTGTGTTTTCCCAAAGGCACTGACTCCATTGGTTGTTCTGCAAGGGCTGGGTGACCTGCGTTCATCTGACAGCCTTTCCAGATTTTTAAGGCTCATAGTCTCTTTTAGGGGCAGATACAGAACCTTTAACTTTTCACCTAACTCAATTCATTGGCCATCCTATGAATATTCCCCAGTTACCTTTTCAGGAACCTTTCACATATGAAAATAAAAAAATTTCAATAAAAAAAAAGCTGTGCAATATTATAGGGGGTGGCTGTTTTGAATTGGGGTGGGAAGCTGGGAAGTGTTTCCTTTGCAAATTTCTCAATTCCTGAGAAAACTATCATTATTACCAATTGTATTTGTATGTTGGTTGTCAAGTTAAAATAAGACATTTTGTACACCAATTAAGTTGCTTAATGGAAAATTCATCTACATGCAATGCACCTTCATTTTTAGTTCCAACTACTGCTTTCAATGAAATGTTTCAGTTTTGTGGGTAAAATGACACCACTAAACGTTAATGAAACAAGAACCTCCTAGATGGGCATGTAGGCCAATAATCTGAATCTATGGAGACTTTGCTCATGTAATACAAAATGCGCAACCCGTGCTCTGATGTGCCTGATTAAAATATCAGGGAATTCTGATATCCAATACTGTCAGCATACAAGAGTGATCACGAGGGGGGTGTGACTGCAGCTTGGAAAAGTTTTGAGAGGGGTGGGAGGGTAGTGCGGAGATAAAATGAAATTGATTTGAAGATTCAGGGGGAGCTCAGAAAGACAGGCAAAAGCAAGATTGTTGCAAGTGGGCAAGAGCCTTGAAGTACCATGCGCAGATGCTAAGGGGAGACCCTTCTGAAGGGGTGATCAAAACGATGGTACACCTGTTTGTACACCCCTGGAAACATTAAAATGTGTAAACAGACGAGCTCTGACTGCGCACTTGCCCAATTGACTCCAAAGCTCCTTTACAAATAGACAGAGGCCCAAATGCGTGATTTTCTTTTTTTATTGCAGTGATTCGGGAATTGACTTTAAATGGCTTAGGCATGATGCTTGGCAGGGCTGGGCCACGCTCCCTACAGTCTGGTGCTCTTGGGCCTGCCCTTGCACAGTGCTGGAGGGGGCCCCCCTCGAGCTCGAAGGCCCCCCGCACTGCATGGGCTGCGGGGGTTATTGTTACGCCCCTGAACCTCTCTCCAAAATAATTGGATCCGAGATGTATCATGCAACTTGGCTTAAAATCGAGGGGTCATGCCCACTTCTGCTTTACTGGGGATCAGTAGGATCCAGGGTTTTTTGCCAGTCACGGCCAGTACTGTGCATGAGTAGAAGGGCGTACAGACACAAGCGAACACTATTTCCCATCCATCTGCTCACAAAAGCACACACATAGTCACACCCATCCACATGCATACTCATACCCATCCATTGACACACATACACCGACCACTCACAAGCAATACAGATGCATATACCCATTCAGACCATGCACGTGCAAATACACATACATTCATACATACACACATGCATCAAACATTCAACAAGCACTTACCGGGCTTCGGAGGGGACTTTGTGTGGCAGGAGAGAGAAACAAAAAGGCCTTGGTGGTTGCTGGAGACTTTGGGGAAGGACAGGATGGATGGAAGATCCCTCCACCTTCTCTCATTGGCCGACCTTGGTATGGGTCAACCAATGAGAGGAGGACCTTCCCTAACTCCTCTCAGAGAGTGGTGGGGTTAGTGAGACTTGCAGACCCCACCCCACTCCGTCCCACTTTGTGATGAGGCATCATTGATAGACAGTCAGCTGTGGGCACACCAGGGCTTAAATCTGAAACACCCACCCATGAGAAGGAGTACCTCACAGAGCTTTGCCAGGCTAGGTCACAGGCTTAGGGCCGTGAAATCTGTCACCCAGCAAAGCTTGTCTCAGGCTGCTAGGTGTCTTCGCATTAGTTCATGCAAATCGCTAAGCTGCTGTCCCTGATATGGTAAGTGTGTCAGGTGGAGCTTTGCTCAGCCTGACAAACACTCATTATGCTTTGGAAAAGGGAGGGGGAAGAACCCCAGGCTCCTAATGATGGGCTACCCTGATCTTTGCAAAAATATCCCCAAAAGAAAAACTGACAGACTCCACTGTAATCTTTGTTGAACAGTTTTGCTAACTTTGACACAAAATCATTTGTAAAAAGCTTCATGAATGTGGCGGATTGATGAACATGAATCTAAAGAGTACACACACACACATAATTATAAGCAAGCACATTTAAAAATATATATGGTAATTCTGCAAGTTTTGTTTCTTCCAGTCAATTACAACGATGGAAACTATTTCAAAAATATATTTGCTTTTCAATTGCCTTAGAATCTCAATTCAATGTAAGTCCTATTGACTGAAGATTTGCCTCGGTGGTGATATAGACACACTATATATTTCACTTCAATTTTCTGTTAGAACTGGGATTCCTGTATCACTGCTCTAGTCAGGTAAGCTAGATAAACTAAAAGATAACCTGTGATCACCCTCTGGTAGGTTGGGATAGAGCAGGCATGCTTATCTAAAGAGGCATTGGGTAAAGTATTTGTGCAACACACCCCAACAGTAACACAATGAATACACCACAAAAAGCCTCCACACAGGTTTAGAAAAATAGATTATCATATTCTGAGCAAAACAAGACCAAAACAACAAAACTCTTATGTATAGCAGTTGGAATATCACATTTTAAAGGAATAAATGTGGTAAAGCACTTAGAAGTAAGTAGCACTGAAAAGGTTACTTTTGGGTCACACAGGGCAGGGGCAAAGTCAAGGTTCCGGCCGACTGCGATGGAGTGTCAGCTAGCTATAGGACCCACAAAGGCCCGGTGAAAAAAGTACCTTTCTTGATCGCAAACAGTGGGAGCCATTAATCTTCTTCATGCAGTTACGGGGATGCGTCAATTCCCAAGAGTCGGGAGGTACCGGATTCTGCCAGGCGGTGGAGGGAATGGGCCAATCTCCCCAAGCTGCAGCAGCAGCAATATGCTGCATGATGCGTCGATCACTGGAGGCAAAGTGCTGGTTCCAATGCTATGCAACGATTTTACTCCCACAACAGGGTCGATGTCCCAGTTCTGCTACACGCAGACAGGAGATCCGTCGAAATCTGTGTTGCAAGTATGCGGGCTATGTCCAGTGAGCCAGGAACAGGAGCAGGGGTAGAGACTTTGATATCCCTGAGTCTCAATCAACAAGAGGCAAGCCAACAAGCTCTTGGAGAGCACTTGGAGTGAAGGCAGAGTCCAGCTTTCCTTCAGCAGAGTAAGAGGGCAGCAGGACAGAAAACAGAAAAGTCTGTATTCCAGGTCAGGAGTCCAGTTGAGTCCTTAAAGCAGCACAGCAGTTTTTCTGGCAGATGTTCGGTTACAAGTCCAGTAGAGTCTGATTTTAGAGAGTCAGAGACTCAGTACTTATACCCAAAAGCGCCTTTGATGTGGGGGTGACTTCAAAGCAGCTCTCTGAAGTGCACAAGTATATCTTTCAACCAAGTCCTGTCTGCCAGGCTATCTGTGGGGGGTAATCAGTCCTTTGTGTGGAGACAGGACACTGCCTATTCAAGTGAAGTGTAAGCCCCTCCCTTCCATCCTGCCCAGGCAAGGCCATCAGAATGCAGAAGTAAGTAGATGGATATTCAGACACACCTATCTTTCCTTTGTTGTGACTGTCTA
This sequence comes from Lissotriton vulgaris, assembly GCF_964263255.1. Lineage (NCBI taxonomy): Eukaryota > Metazoa > Chordata > Amphibia > Caudata > Salamandridae > Lissotriton > Lissotriton vulgaris. The sequence goes on from NC_141693.1 coordinate 1,118,703,619, forward strand.
GAAGGAATGCACAAAGTGTAGCAGTCACCCATCCCAAACGTGTATAGGAGACAGGCTGTCATGCACATAGGAAAATAAGTGCAGAGAAATGTCCACTTTCTAAAAGTGGCATCCCTAAAACAGTAATGTTAAATTCTATATCACCAGCTAGGAAGATGTATCATTACCATTCCAAAACATAAGAAAATGAAACAACTACTCCTCTCTGATCAGGAATTACAGCTGAAAAGAGTATTCAGGAATTCCCAATGCTAGCCTATGAGAGGAGTAGGCCTCACTGTGGTGAACATGGAATAGGCTGTTTGTCACTACCAATACATGCAAAACAGAAAGGTACATGTTCTACCTTTTAAATACATAGCACCCTGCGCTTATGGTTATTTAGGGCATACCTTAGGGGTGACCTATATGAAATAAAAGAGGAGTTTAAGGCTTGGCATGCAGTTTTAAATGCCAAGTCAAAGTGGCTGTACACTGCACACAGAGGCACTGCAGTGGCAGGCCTGAAACAGGTGTGAAAGGCTAATTCTGTGGGTGGCACAATCAGTACTGCAGGACACTAGTAGCATTTGAAGTACAGGCCCTGGGTATATGGTATACCACTTTACACGGGCCTGACAGTACATCAAATAAGGCAATCAGGTAGACACTAATATCATCATGTTTAGTGGAGAAGCACATGCACTTTAGCACTGGTTAGCATAGCTAAAGTCCTGAGAGTCCTAAGGACAACAAAAAGAATCAGCAAAAACAGGAGGTAGAAGGCAAAATGTCTGCAGGAAGACCACCCTAAGGATGCCAGGTCTAACAATTTTATAGATCCAATAAATAGAGAGCTCACTAACTACAATTTTAAGTCACATATAAAATATTCCAAAATGTTCTTGAAATTCACATCCTGAGTGGGGTTTCAAAGAAAGAAAAGGAGGACATTGTTGGGAAGAAGTCACCCAAATAAACCTCCTGGGGTATATTATGAATAACGCTCCCTATCACACTCTTCGGAGTCCACTTAAGTGTGCACTGGCCCAAGCTAGTATTGTACATCATATGATAACAAATGCACTGATCTGAGTGCAGAAAAAAACCTTCAGGTACACTTTAAATAACACATTTGTAAAGCTGGGGCCAACTATTTGTAGCCACCAGTCCACTGGTTACTGTGCAGGCGCAACCAGCCTGCATTTTCAAAGGGAGGGGGCAGAGATCCCTTTGCAAACCGTTGAAGTGACTGATTACTGCTCCTATTAGGGAATGTCTGGTTGGTCCTTGATACTCCCTTTCCTCTCTTTCAAGCAGCACCTTTGGGGAGGCTCACTGAGTGCCAGCCATCTCTATATGGTGCACAGTTTACCTCTTGGTGGTTTCTCTGCTTCTGTGCATGTTTTTGTAATATGGATCTGGGACAGTGGCAAACCACATGGCATTGAGGTAACACTAGGCCCGTGCGTAAAACTCTGCTCCGCTCATGGACTTTGTGGAATTCGAGCACTCTGCTGAGGAGCGCAGAGTTCCTGAACACTGCCTTCCTGGGCTTGAAGCACGTTTGCATGCTCGAGATTTGTTCTGGTGCTCATTCCCAAGCCCAAAGTTGATCTCCGGTTTCTAGCCAGCTTGATCATAGTTCACTCTAATTCGCATGGCTTCTGGCTTCAACAGCACCAATGTGGTGCAGATTACAAAAGTGAGCGATTTGTACTTTTATTTGATTTTTAAAATTAATTGTGGTGGGTGGCCTTCCGTTTAAGTAGGGCCTAGTTATTTTTTTGCATGTAATTTTTCTTCTTTTGTAAAGGTAAAATGTTGCACAGTTTAGTACATTTTCTCAATTTTTTTAAATTGCATATGCAATATAAATTTGATTTACTATGTGGCCTAGTCTTCCAATGGGCCGTCCAGCGAGTAGGCCCAGTAGTAGTCATGGGTGCATGAAACAACTGCTGCTGTTGTGTCTGTTGAATGAAAACATTGTTTAGAAATTGAAACATAATTTAGGGCATTGATGGCATTGGATAAAATTACAAAATTAGTTTTTTGTGGGTATTTCACGTTTTTTTCTGCAAACAGTTTATGGGTGGGGTTATTATATTTGATGCCTTTGCAGGATTTGTATTGTTGTAAAACTGTTGTATCCCAGTTAATTTTCATTTTTAGCATTTCTGTATTAATGCTGTTTTCACTGTGCTGCCAAGCCTCCTTTGTCTGGCTAATGTGTGAATGTGTTTGCCACCATAGACCACCATTTGTCTTTGTTCCCCATCCCCAGGGGCCATTTTTTTAATAGTCAGTGTCTGGAGGCCTGTATGGGTTCTTTGTTTTCCATGCCCCTTGCTCGTTGTTGTTTGACCATGTAGCTAGTGGCCATTTTCTGTAAGCAGCCTATGTGTTTTTGCCACAGTCCTGCATGTGTTTTTATTTGTGGCTGGGCCTCCTTGCTGGTTGTTGTTGTCGTTGTAACCATGTGGCTGGTGGCCATTTTGTGTAGGCAGCTAGCGTGTTTTTGCCATAGTCCTGCATGTGTTCTTTGTTGTGGCCATGCCTCCTAGCTGGTTGTTGTTGTTGTGCCCATGTGGCTGGTGGCCATTTTGTGTAGACAGCCAGTGTGCTTTTGCCATAGGGCTGAATGTCTTCTTTGTTCCCCAAGCCTTCTTGCTCAATGTTTTTGTTAACCATGTGGCACTGGCTGGCATCCAGTTTGCCCCAGCCAGTGTACCTTTGTCATAGTCTTGCATGGAAGGACGAGATATCAGTTTGATAATATGCTTGAGGATGATTTCACTTATTGTTAATTTTTTTTTTTTTTTAGTTTTGTAAGCTTAAATGTTTATTTAAATTCTTTAAGTGTAACTTTTTAATGTAATTTTTGTAATTATTATTTGTATACATTTTTAACAAAACAATATTTTTCATTTTGTATTTTATTCTAAATTATTTGCTTCCGCTGTGCTTCGGTCCGTCCATCAGCCATCCATCTATTTATCCATGAATCCACCATAGGTGCAAAGCATTCAGTTTTTTAGGTATATAATTCAGTTCCCTCCTGGACACCTTGGCTGCGGTGTACTTTAGAATAGACATTAGCATTGTTCATTTGTGTAATGATGATGACTATACAATTCCCCCCTGGACCAAATTGCCTGCCATAGGCAAACACAAACCTCCATTTTTTTAAAAGATTCCAATTCCGTTTACCCATTTAGTTCCCAGAGTGACAAAGATTTCTCCTTTAGAATATATTAATATAAAGGAAAGGGCTCTGTTATTCTGTATACTTTGTGTTATTCTGATAGGGAATAATGGTATGGTTGTGTGGTTTGACTTTAAATTGGTTATCTAAGTTAACAAAAAACACACTAATATTGCCTCTGTCTGTACTAATTCAAACTGCTAACAATGCCACATTACACAAAATGTTTTTCCCGCTTGTTTGCTTTTAGGTACACAAGAATAGAGACATCACCCACATTACTGCCAAATAGAAGGCCTGTGCAGTCACACATCAGTTCACCAATCAATTGTGCTTCTGAGGCTTCATTAAGCTGCCAACTGAGAGCTTTCGGATTGCCACAAAGAAAGATGCTTACAAGAAAATGATCACTGAGAAGAAGCAGCTTCCCACTAGTGGTATGTCGCCCAAAACCTTTTTTGGACCACCACGTTGTATGTCTGTCATAACGGCATCTGGGGCGCAAGCTGAGAGCAGCATACCAGCATCAACAGCACCACCTCAGACTATGCCCAGGACCATGTCTGTTAGTGAGGCAGCCACAAAAATCATGTCAATGGCAATGAGCAGTGACAGTGAATTGGATGTGTCCCTTTCGCAAAGTAGTACACAATCACTTCAGAAAACAGAGCACAGTGACAGCAGCCGCAGCTAGCTATAGCACATTTTTCTGATGTTGGAGCAGAACAGGAGGTTGAGCTTCCTTCCGAGCAAGAACCTTCTGTTTTAGAATCATTGGTTCCAGATCTCCAGCAAGTAAAAGAAAGGGTACTACTCCAACATCTTCTCCAAGCACCACTTCTGGTGATGATGATAGGGACATGGAGTGGATCCCGGGAGAGTCTAGGAGACAACATGAGAGGCAAGGGAAAAGAAAAGTTCCTCTAAGACAAGCACTTATGGAAGGCGAGGATGAGGATGAGGATGATGATGATGATGAGTCAGTCATTGTGGAAGGGGACACAGAGGAGTCTGACATTGTTGTTCAACCTGCTCCAAGGGATGTGGCATGACATGCCCACCTACCTCCACATCATCTTCAGGCATTGGCAGTGGCACAGTAAAAAAGTACTTCTCCTCAGTTTGGGACTTTTTAATGGTTAGCAAAGAGGGGGTAACCATTACAGTATGCATATGATGAAGCGAGTTAAACTTCCATAATAAATAATTATATTAATGAGTTTATGCACGAAAATGTACTAATCAACCTAGATTAAAATGCATACACGACATATGGGATTAACATTATGTGCTCTTTGTTGCATTCGCAAGTACGTTGAAAAATAATGAACTAACCTTGTCTATTTATTTTGTCAACATTAATTGCGGATGTTTAATTATTGGCATGTGCCTATTTTAAATGTGCTTTTGTCTATGTCATGTCTTATATGTGGCAAAGGCTCATGGAGAATCCTGTTGGCCTAAAAAGAAGATGGTAAATAAAAATGCTGCATTCATGTGCTTAAAGCTAGATAACATAAACTAATGGGTTAACATTAGTAAAGGGGGTGGGTAACAGAATGATTTTCATTACTCAAATTAATTAATGTTTTGTGTTTCTTTGAATACTAGTTTTCAAGAAAAAGGCCTGAGGCCTAGCTTTTTAAATGGGTGTTTGGAATCCTGTCGTGATGAGCCGAGCACAGCTAAGAAAGTGGAAATTTTGCCACAATGACGTTCATCAGAAAAAATAAATAAATGGAACTGTGCAAGATGTGCTCTGGGTTGAATAACTTCAAGGACAGGAAGCGGCCGAACAGCCAAGCTGAGGAAGCAGTGAAATGTTATTTAATAAGATGTTGCAAAAACCTCGGAAGCTAATGTCGCCTGTGGATAAAGGACAAAGACGTTTTAGAAAGGCACAACTTTGGATTGAAAAGGTTATGATCTCATATGAAATGACAGCTGTCAGCCAATAGAAATGCTGAATGACAAAGAAAAAGTATTCTTTTAGTGTGAATTAGTAAGTTTCAGATAGAGTGAAGGGTAAGGAAGCGTTGTCTATTCTTACTGGCGAATGAGGATTTTCTATTGGCAGGTTAAAGTCCTACCAAAGATAACCACGCATACATTGTTTGGGTTTTCTGTTTGAATGTGTATAAATGATTTTGTGAGAATAACGTCGTCTATTTCACGAGAAAGAATACTCGAATGATTGAGAAAACTATTGCTTTATTAAGCGAAACAGACAAATGGTTTGTTTTTCTGTAGTTACTAATTGAATTTCATTGAAAGAATTGTTAAAATGGCGCTGTGAAAATATTTTGTAAAGGACGGGTGAGTTTACGGAGCGGAGACAGTGGAGCTGCAGCGGCAGTATACGTCACAGGGTTCGCGCTGTGATTGGTTAACATACGTCACAGCAAGCGCACAGATTGGTTCATGTGACCAAAACGAGCTGATAGCTGATTGGTCCTTTCTGAAAACAGTACTTCCATTGGTTGAGCAAGGTAGTGACGTGGCTTAACCTGATTGGCTTGTTGGTGAATTTCGCGCACGGATTGGCTAGAGTAGCGGAACGACAAGAAATACTTACGATCTTTTCCAAATTAAGCAGAATAGTTTAAAAACATGAGTTATTGGTACAGAAAGGAGGAAAAGAAGCCTACATGGTTTCAGAAATTGAAAAATATATTCAATCCCGATAAGAAAATTGAAACGCGTGGTGGAAAATTACTTCATAAATACAAAACACCTGCAGCATATATGGAAGGTAAGCATGTGCGGCAAATCCGTTCCGCTCGTGGATTTCGCGGATTTTCTGTAAATCCGCGATCCGCAAACTCCCGCGAATTTACTGAAAATCCGCGAGCGGCGGATTTGGGGGGCAAAAGTTCAAGCCTGTTGAACTTTTAACTATTTTAGGATGGCGCCGGCAAGCTGCCAGCACCATCCTAAAATAGTTACTACGTTAGCTTCAACAGGAAGCACTAATAGATAAAATAAAGCAGGTGCTCGAGCACCTGCTTTATTTGATCTATTAGTGCTTCCTGATGAAGCTTATTTAGTAACTATTTTAGGATGGCGTGGCAGCTTGCCGGTGCCATCCTAAAATAGTTACAGCAGCCCAAAAATGTGAGTTTTGTCGAGGTTGGGCAGGTGTGCGTTCTCCCCATATCTATCGTCGAAAATTAGCTATGATGCTTGATGGAGGCCTTTGCATTATTGACTTTCACGAGCTCAATCCCTGTGCAGTTCCTGTGACCACGAGCTTCTCTGATCCATGCCTGTCCTTTTATGCACACAAAAGGCATTTGAACTTGCATATAAGGCTCGCCCGTTTGGCCCTGCCCCTCACTTTAGCGATGTGCACCGTTTTCCAGCCCTTTACCCACTATGGAGGACAGCTCACTCGAGGGACCCCGGTGCTCTTCTGTGTGATGGCAAAGTTAATCAGCCCCCCAAAAAATTTGAGTTTTGTTGAGGCTGGGCAGGTGTGCGTTCTCCCCATATCTATCATCGAAAATTAGCTATGATGCTTGATAGAGGCCTTTGCATTATTGACTTTCACGAGCTCAATCCCTGTGCAGTTCCTGTGACCACGAGCTTCTCTGATCTGTGCCTGTCGTTTTATGCACACAAGAGGCATGTGAACTCGCATATAAGGCTCACCCGTTTGGCCCTGCCCCTCACACTAGCGATGTGCACCGTTTTCCAGCCCTTTACCCACTATGGAGGACAGCTCACTCGAGGGACCCCGGTGCTCTTCGGTGTGATGGCAAAGTTATTCAGCCCCCCAAAAAATGTGAGTTTTGTCGAGGCTGGGCCGGTGTGCGTTCTCCCTATATCTATCTTTGAAAATTAGCTATGATGCTTGATGGATTGCATTATTGACTTTCACAAGCTCAATCCCTGTGCAGTTCCTGTGACCACGAGCTTCTCTGATCTGTGCCTGTCCTTTCATGCACACAAGAGGCATGTGAACTCGCATATAAGGCTCGCCCGTTTGGCCCTGCCCCTCACACTAGCGATGTGCACTGTTTTCCAGCCCTTTACCCACTATAGAGGACAGCTCACTCGAGGGACCCCGATGCTCTTCGGTGTGATGGCAAAGTTAATCAGCCCTCCAAAAATGTGAGTTTTACCCACACAATCCACAAAATCCATGAATCCGCAAATTCGCGGATTTTGCGGATCGCGAATTCGCAAATTCGCGAATTGCGAATTCGCAAAATTTGCCCATGCTTAATGGAAGGTGAATATGGTTATCATACTGTCCTTTGGTTTGAAAATTGGATGCAATATACCAAAGATGATGGTGTATTAGCATTGCCGGAAGATGGGTCATTTAATATTAAAGTTTTGAAAAACTTGAAAGAAAAAATGACGGCTCTTGTGCCAAAGCCTAGGCCTACTCAATTTGAGGCTTTAGTTGAATGGGAGGTTGAAATGTTTGAACTTGAACGAGAAACCAGAGGTATAACAAGAGGCCCAAAATTAGACATTAATAGGGAAACTCATGAAGATAGAGTACGATGTTGGAGAAAAGCAGATATGTGTGATGGGTTGTACCCAGTAAGAGTGATGATTACTGAAACACCAGGTTAAAAGAATACCCAAAAGAAAAACAATATTGATGAAGAATTAGATGATGCGGTTTTAGAAGAAATTTATACTACAAAACACAAACCGCCACCTTATCAATCAGATTGTTCACAGTCTACCCCGAGAATGTCTCCAGAAATTTCTCCAAGTGCACCTCCCAGAGAAATTGATGAAAATTCACCTAGATTTTTAAAATTACATGAAAGAGTAGAGACAAGTAATTCTAGTACTCCAGGAGAAAACAGAAATTATCCTGAGATTCCAGAACAGAGAAATTAATTCCCGAGGAATGTAAAAAGAACAGAGAGACTTGGGAATATACCAGAAATTTCGGAATATTTAAGAGCAAAAGAGGAATTAATACAGCAATTAACTAAAGGGATGGAAGCAGTAACAGTACCAGTAACAATTGGTCCTGTTGACCAAAGAGAAAATAGACACTCAGCTCTGACTGTTCCATTAAATGCGGAAATTCAGAAAGTTGCTGAAAAATTTTATTCAGATTTATCAGAAATACATCGAGAAAAAACAATGCCAGAATTAACTTTTAATCGAAGTTTGTCAAATGATCAGACACCATCTGTTGCAGGATCTGATTCTGGATCTCCAGAAAAGAGCATGAATAAAACAGATTTAACACAGACTTCATTAACCTCACAAGCCCCTGAATTTAAACTTCTTGATGTTGCAAAATTGAAAGCAGATTTAGAAGATTTAATTATTGGCACAATTGGATCTGACAGTTTAAAGCAATATCAGGATGATGAATTATTGTTTATTTGCAAAAGCATACAATGGAAAACGAAAAACAAGTATGATCAATTAGAGGAAATGGCTGCTGAATTAGAAATAGATTGGAGTAGACAGAAACAATTGCAAAATCATTACAGAGTGGATTTTTCTGAAAAAGACATTGAAAATTTGAACACCACAGGTAGGATAACTCATGTAAAAGAATTAATTGTGTTTCTAAAAAGATTAGGTGAATTAAGTAAATGGAGAGTGAAATGGACAAAGAAAAGAGAAGAAGAAAAAAGAGAAAGAGGGGAAGTTGCAAATGAGTTTCCTATGAGAGAAATAGCTGGTGGAGGGTACGTCCATGTCCCTTGGACAAGACAGGACATTTTACTGTTTACAAATGATTTTCCTCGGCTGAGAGAAAAGCCAGTAGAATGTTATGGCCAGGTAGACAGATTTATTAAAGTTTCAAAAGTTCTGTGGATTGATCTTGATGGATTCTTTGACATTGTTGTCCCATCAGATCTTTGGACAGAATGTAAAATTTCTGTAAGTTGGCCCAAAGAAGAACCAGCTTGAGATAAAATAACAGGTGCTCCTTCAGCAGATGTCATGGATTTATATGGCAAAGTAATTGTGTGGTTGAAAAACAAAATTGCTCCAAAAGAAGTAGATTGGGTTAAAATTGACAGAACAAATCAAGAACCAAAAGAGTCAGTACATTCATTCTATGAAAGATTACTGCTGGTATTTAAACAATACAGTGGCTACAAAAATTAAGTGAGAAAGATATGAGCCACTTCATATACAGGTTTGTGTATGGCTTGAGACCTGAAATTGGTGAAATGATTAGAAATGGAATTGTTGGCTGGCAATCACTTACAGTTGACGATATTCTGAGAAAGGCAAAATATTGCAGTGACAAGATAGATGCCAAACAAAAGAAGCTTAAGGAAAAAGCAATGTGGGCACAGGTGAAGGTAGCTGAACAGCAAATAGCGACCTTAGAAAATAAAAATGTTGACCAGAATCAAGGCAAATTTAAAGAAAATTTCAATAAACCAAAATTGAATGTAAATATTGAAGAGCTCAAGCATAAGCTCCCATGTTTTAATTGCGGCGAAATTGGACACTGGAAGCGTTGAGGTTCTGTGATTGTGAACTAGTTTCATAAAGGTGATGATATCGCAACGATTTTGGTAATAGCAGACCGCAAATGACGAGTGCGGCAAGTACGAGTGTTTTTGTCATGTTCGATTGATGGATTCACTATGAAATTAGGGATTTTGTTCTGGACCTTTGGGTTCCATTTTGTGTATGGCAGCTATTTTGTGGTTGCCCTCACATAGGCCGATGACTTTCGAATTTCGTTAGTAGGTCGATAATGTATCTGGATTCTAGACGGCGCAGCTTGCGCAGTCTGTTGCCACCCCTGATATTAGCGGGGATGAAATCCAAACCAAAATACTGTAACTTACTCCTGTCACCATGATGGAACTCAGCGAAATGTCCCACGACTGAATAAGCCGGATCTGCTTTAGCAATCGCCCGCAGATGCTCTAAAAATCATGATTTTGAGTTGATGTATAGTGCTGCCTATGTAGCGTAAGCCACATGGGCAGACCAGGCAGTAGACTGCGTATGGTGTGCTGCATGTCATGAACTTTTAAATTTCCTTAGTTCTTCCTGCATCTGGTATAGTGTACGTGAGGACCCTCTTGCTAGCTGCACAAGCCTTGCATCTGCTACAAGGGAAGAAGCCTTTCATCTCTTTCAATGTGTTTGATCTCGGTGTCACTTTTTCTAAATGGATCTTCACCAGCATGTCCTGTAACAACCTGGCCTTCTTAAATGTGACCAATGGATGTTTAGGTATATCATCCTTAATTACATTATCAGTTTTAAGAATGTGCCAGTTTTTATGTAGCATCTTTTTTAGATGGTTAGCCTCAGAGGAGTAGGGAGTAATCATGCAGAATTTACCCTCCTGACTAATATCCTTCTCCTTGGGTTTGTCTATTAGAAGTTTTTCCCCAGGGATCTTTCTAACCCTCTTAAGTGTATTCTCAAGTGAGCCACTATCATAGCCTCTCAGATTAAATCTCATGATACAGTCAGAGGCAGCCGCCTCAAAGTCCTGTTCTCTAGAGCTGTATCTCCATAATCTGAGGAGTTCACCATACGGTATACTCTGGATCAACACTGGTGGATGGTTGCTACTGGCAAAAAGGGTTGAATTACCGGCAGTCGGTTTACTATAAAGTGCTGTGTGCAATTTGCTTTTATCAACAAACACCTTCAGGTCCAAATAGTCCACTGCCACCGGACTAATGGTTCCTGAAAAGTGCAAGTTGTAATCATTCTCATTGAGGACATCGATATATCTCTGAGCCGTATCCATTGTCCCTTGCCACACAATGAACAGGTCATCGATATCAATGCCATTGTACAACTTTTCCACTGTTCTGTCCCTCGTAGTGTCTCAGCACCTGCTCCTCCCTGCAGCCAACGAACAAGTCTGCATAACTGGGGGCAAAGCAGGTGCCCATAACTATTCCTGACACTTGCCTGAAGAACTGGTCCTCAAACAACAAAATATTGTTCATGAGAGAGAACTCAACAAACTCAAGTAACATCAAGTTGTGCTGCGCATAACACAGCTGCGGTTGATCTAAATAGTGTCGCATTGCATGCAAACCATGTTCATGTTTAATACAAGTATACAAACTCGTAATGTCCAACACTAATACCAAGTAGGTAGGGTCCGAGCTGATATTAGCAATCTTGTTTAGAAAATCTTTAGTATCTTTTGTATACGACTGGAGCTGTGCTACAAAGGGAAACAAAAAACTGTTGATGAACATAGACAGATTTTCTGTTAGACCATTGACTGAAGACCAGTCGGTCTGCCAGGGGGATGTTGGCAGTCTTTGTGCCATTTGGGAAGATGGTAAAAACTGTGAAATTGTTGCCACGCAAAAATAGATGTACTTTGCTCCCTAGCATGGATTGGTCATACCACTTCCGTATTAGTCCGTCGTAAAGTTTCACACTTTGCTTGTATGCCTCATTGTTAGTTCATTCACAATATTTCACATCCAATAGTTGCCGAATTGCCTCATTACGATATTGCTCCCTGGTCAGCAAGACCACATTTCCACCTTTGTCCGATGGCTTTACAATGACATTCATGAGGCCCTGTAATGCTGTTCTTTCGGCTAGGGTGATGTTTCCCATTTGCACATAATTCTTCTTGTTCTTTCTAAATTTCAAAAGATCGTTGGTCATAGACTCTGAGAAAATATCAATGGCGTCCCAGGGCATCTGGGGATTAAACACTGAAGTTGGTTTAAAATGTCTCTCCTCCCTTTCTTGTTCGATGCTTTGCTTGGACGCTCTTTCAGCCATATTCATGATCGTTACTGAGTGTTCATCTTGTTCAGATCTCAGATCCTCAAGGAGTTCCATGACGGGTAAATCCTTACTATTAAGTATATTCGTGGCTGTTAATCTAAAGAAAAAAGGTCTATTGGGGTCTGCGTATATTCCAGGTGATTACTTGGGGAGAAGGTTAAGCCAAGACTCAAGAGTTTAATTTCCATGTCCGTGAGACACCTTTTAGTGATATTGACTACAGTTAAATTGGTTGTTTCTACTGACGCTTGTTAATTCTCTTCTTGCTTTGATTACAGGACCTGCTGGTGAAGAGCCATTTAGAAAAAGTGACACCGAGATCAAAACATTGAAAGAGATGAAAGGCTTCTTCCCTTGTAGCAGATGCAAGGCATGTGCAGCTAGCAAGAGGGTCCTCACGTACACTATACCAGATGCAGGAAGATCTAAGGAAATGTCAAAGTTCATCACATGCAGCACACTGTACTCAGTCTACTGCCTGGCCTGCCATTGTGGCTTACGCTACATAGGCAGCACTATACATCAACTCAAAATCAGAATTTTAGAGCATCTAAGGACGATTGATATAGCAGATCCCGCTTATTCAGTCGCGCAACATTTTGCTGAGTTCCATCATGGTGACAAGAGTAAGTTACAGCTTTTTAGTTTGGATTTCATCCCGGCTAATATCAGGGGTGGTGACAGACTGCGCAAGCTGCACCGTCTAGAATCCAGATACATTATCGATGTACTAATGAAATTCCCTAAGGGCCTAAATAGTGGAGAGGAGTTAGCTGTTCATCTGGGGAAATAGGATAATAGTTTCTCCGGTTCGATCTTAGATCTGCCTTGTGACATTTGTCTTCTAGTAAGAGTACTGAATGAATTCATATTTCATTAGTTTATTGCTTATGATTTGAATAAGTATTTGAAGATGTATGTGATTAATTGATGCTGTGGACCATTATTATTGATTTTGATTTTGATTGAATTCTGTTTTCGCAGAAATTAATTGTTAGCATTTGTCTTTTAAGGGACATAAGCCGATCCACAGTGAGTGTGTATTTATACCCCTTTGTATTGTGTAAATATGGATTAATTGTTTTGCCGATTCACGGCTATACCAGGATGCCATTAGCGCGATTATGTCACCATGAATATGGGGTCCAGGGTGTGTCCTGCAATGTGGGTGGCAGTGTTTACCAGTTGCTTGAGTCCAAGGTTGGCGAGATTTTCAAGTAGCGTGTTAGAGTCGGGGTCATGGCGGTTCTCGAGGTGGAAATTTAGGTCTCCGAGCAGAATATAGTTTGTCGAGGTGATGGCGTGGGAAGCGGCGAGCTCTGTGATGGTGGAAATAGGAGTAAAAACGTTCACTCCTTGTCGTGACTCAGAAAGAATTAAAATCAACAGACCCACCATACATACACCTTTATTCTTTAATTTAGGTGCGATCTGATGAATTAAAAAGGAATGGTAGCTTAGCACCGCATACCAATACCTCCAGCCAGTTAAATTAAAGAATAAAGGTGTATGTATGGTGTGTCTGTTGATTTTAATTCTTTCTGTGTCACGACAAGGAGTTTAAGAGTGCATGTGGAAACAGCTGTATGGGCGGTTAACTATGTGCATGGGTGTGTTGGTGAGTGAAAGGATATCTCAGTGCTACATGTCCAAGTAAGTACATGTGTAAAACACAGTGCATGTGAGAGTTGACATATATAAATGACTATACATGAGAGCCTGTGATTGTGTAAGTGACTGTATGGTTCAATGTGTACTTTTTTCAGTGATTGTAAAAGAGAGTAAGTATGTGTTACTATATATTTGAATAAGTAAGGTTTGGTGTGTAGGTTTGGCGTGTATAACTTTGTAGTTGAGGAAATGGGAGTGTGATTGATTCTCTGCATAACTGACTAGGTGTTTGAGTAAGTCTGTGAATGAGTGTCAGTGTGTAAGTGTCTGTATAGGTATATGACTGGATATTATAGTGTTCTATTGATGAGTGTCCGTATGTATGAGTGTTTGTATGGGTGAATGAGTGTGTAGACCTAGCAATCAGTGAGTGCGTATGTAGGTACTGGTATTGGTGAGTCAATAATTTCAGTATTGGTAGTTTATATTTAACCACCCTGGGTGTATCAAAGATTAGATTAGAGTGTGAGGAGGTGCATCGTATTATCACATGGATGATGTCATCAGTGATATGTCATCAGTGATGTCATTTGAGATGTCATCAGTGATGTCATCAGTGATGTCATTTGAGATGTCATCAGTGATGTCATCAAGGATGTCACTGACCATGTCATGAATGATGTAATATGTGACATCATCAGCAGTGGATTGCGGGCGCGCGAGTTATAGTGAGTCCAACTAACTATAACGTGGGAATTTCAATGGTTTTGTATGAGTAAAATGTCCAGCTAACTATAACTGGTGTTAAACCTATGGTTTTTTCAGTGAATTTCAAAGGTTTTTTAAAAGCTAATTCCTACCTATTACGATTGTGAGACCTATGGTTTTTTGATTGAATTTCAAAGGTTTTTTAAATGCTAATTCCTAACTATAACGATCGTGAGACCTATTGTTTTTCATTGAATTTCATAGTTTTTTTAAAAGCTAATTCATTTGTATATCGACTTTGTAATCTATGATTATTTTTTTTTGTTAGCTGTTTTTAACATCAATTATTTTTTTTTTTTAAACATTTGTTAAATGTATATATTTTTTCTTAAAAAAATTCCGGTGCGCGCACGGTGCGCGTACCAGAGAGCGCACCCGGAAGTGCACCCAGCGCTTACCCCGCGATATTTTAAAAAAAAAACGTTTTTTTGCCTGTCAGGGTTCTTCTAGGCCCCCCCCACAGAAAACCTAGGGGGTCAGAGGGGGTCTATTCTGCCCCTTTTTAATTATTTCCCCATTTATTTTTCACCTCATGTGTGTCTGTTCTTCAGAGTCACAAGATGGGGGACTATGCAGACCATTTAGAATGTTTACAGACACTCAAGAGCCAATTAGCTTTTGAAATTTACAACCAATTAAAATGTTTCTTTGGTTTAGAATTTGTGTGTGATGAAGTTTCATTGGTTTTCTACTAATGAAATGGTTCTCTAATGAGAGGGAAACACAGCCATTTTGAGATAGTACTCTTTGACGTACATTTGTGAGGAATTTCTGGTGTTGTATTTCTGGTGTGAAATTTACACAGTATTATCTCTTCTACTGCTTTCTAAAAGGTGAGTTGTTAATTTGTAAGGGGAATTTAATACTTGATAAAGCTAGTTTAATATTATCTATTACTAAAAACGATAAATTAAAGGTTTTTTTTCTACTATTTACAGCAAGAAATTTAAAAAGAATATGGATGTCAATGAGGACACCGTTAATATTAATTTTGAAATTTCTGCAACCTTTGTTGAGAATACTTTGATTGAGGTCTCAAATGATCCTATTCATAACACTATTCAAGAAGAAGACCTTGTTTTGAGAGAAGATGGAATAAAGGATTTTAATGATGAGACTTTGGATGTTGAATTAATGGAATGTTTGGACTATGTTGAGATCCAGGAGTCATTTATGAAGAGTTCTGATGAGGAGATTCCTGATCAATTAATGCTAGAAGTACTTCTAAAGTATAAACATTCTGAAGAATAAATTTATATTTATAAATTATAAATTGTTTGAGACATTTTTTCTGTTATTTTACTTGAAATTTATGAGATAGTAGTGAAATAATTGTAGTATAAAGTGAGACTTATAGTATAGAGTGCAACATTTCTGTATTACATAGTTAGTTTACTCACAGTTACTTCCCTTCTCCCACTATATTTTCTCAAATGTGCATTTCACATCTCTTTTTCATCTCATGCCTTCTTTTTCTCACTATTTCTCTCTAAAGTACACTATCGCCGCCATTTTTTGAATTTTTAGAAGACAGTGAAATGTAATGCTTCACGTCGGGAGGAGGCACCCCTAGAACTATGCTTGTTTTTAATAAGGCTTCCATCAAATACAAACAATCTAGGTAGATGCGTCACTTTGTAAAGCCCTGTGCCACATTACATGTGCGTCAGGTGTAATGTATGCAAAGGGGGCGTATTGACGCAAAGAAGGGTTGTACAAATAATGCAGTGAAATCTATGAGATTTCACTGCGTCACTTTTAGGACGCTGTTGTGTCTTTATTTTGCACCTGCCGCACAGTAGGTGTAAGACTGACGCAGGCCCTTTCAGTTAGGGCTTGCCCCATGTGAAAGGATGCATTGCTGGAAAATATTTTTTTTAATGGCATAAATTGAGATAGAATATACAAAAAAGAGAGACATATTTACAAGCTGCGAGCGCAATCTTTGATATAGTTGTGTGTTTATAAGGTAGACTTTTTTATAAATTGTTTTCTATGCTTGGATTCAATGCTGGTTTAGAAATTGTGTAATGGTTTCATTGGAGTTGTAAATATGCTCATTTTTATGATGCACATTGTGCAACCTGTAGCATGGGTAGAAGGAGTGAATGTCTAGAGAGGGATAGGAATAGCAGATAGAAAACCATATGAAATGGTGGGAAGATGCATAAACACACAGCTATGTCAACGATTGTGCACACAGCTTGTAAATATGCAGGCAGACAAAGCAATCGTTGACATAGCTGTGTGTTTATGAGGTAGACTCTCACAGTGATAAGATCTCTCACAGCATTTCATATTCTTGTCTGAGTGCATATTTACAAGCTGTGTGCACAATCTTTGACACAGCTGTGTATTTATGAGGTAGACTCTCACAATGTTAACATCTCTCACATTACATAAGGTAAGGTCATGAGCTTGCCTCATGTGAAAGGATGCATTGCTGGAAATTATTTTTTTTACTACAATTTTGTACACTGTTTTTCCCTGTGGTGCGCTTGAGGGCCTCATTTATGAGACCATGCATCACTTTTATGCCGCTGGTGCGTAACTTTTTGTGACACAGCAGTGGTGTAAAAATTGCACCTTGTTGAGTTATATTTACAAAGTGACGCATCTAGGTAGATGCGTCACTTTGTAAACCCCTGCGCCACATTATATGTGCATCAACTGTAATGTATACAAAAGGGGTGCATTGACGCAAAGAAGGGTCGTAGAGGTGACGCAGTGAAATCTATGAGATTTGTGATAAGTGAGGCAAGCGCTATAAGGAAACAGAGGTGTGGGAATATCAAAGAAGAGTAGTGAGGTTATGGAAAATAGTATAGAGAAAAAAAATATTCTACACCAAACTTACCTTATAAGTAATATCAACTTAGTTTTATATTTTCATTTAAATTTATATCTGTGAAAGATAAAACAAAATGAGTTACAATATTTATAATATATATTTTACAATACAAGAGACAAAGTAGGAGATTAACAAGGGTAAGTGAGGATGAGTGAAGGGCAGGGAGGTGATGAAAAAGGGAAAATAAAGAGAGGATAAAAGCAAGTAAGCTCGAGACAAATGAAGTGAAGGAGTAAGAATATAGAGCTATTGAAGAAAAAAGTGACACAAAGGAACTGAGTAAGAGAGCAAAGAAAGGTAAGGAAGGGAGTGTGGGTTATTTTTAGGGAGTAAGCATGACGGAAGAGGAGTGAGAGAGTGAGAGGATCCAGAGACTGAAGCTAAGAGACAGGCTGTGAGGGAAAAGGAGTGAGGATGTGAGAGGATAGAGGAAGTGAGAAAAGAAGTGAGTAAAGTGTAAAATGGTGAATGAGAGAAGGAGAATGATTGAGGTAACAAAGAAAGGAAACAAAGGGAAGGGAAGGAAGTAGAGTGACTGACAGCTGGAAATATGTGGCTGGGAGAGAGGTAATGAGCAGTGAAGGAACGGTTAATGATAATAAGTGTGGAAAATGGAATAAGGGAAGGGAGGTGAGGGAGAGTCAAAAAAGGCCAGTGAGGTTGAGTTAAAAAGAGTGATAGAGGGTGGAAATAGATAAGTGAGCATAAGAGAATAGAAAAATACTATATATTTAATCATAGAAAATACAAAATCATTTCAACAACATGTTAAATGGTTTATTTTTGCTGTTCTCAGAATATATTGAATTTCACTGAAAACAGTGACTTCAAAAGTACTCATCATATAACTGCATGCAAAAAAAACACAATCAAAATGATTGTGTTTAAAAAACCCATTGAATGATTACTTAAATAATGTACATTTTTAAAAACCATATCTAAACTCACTTTTGATCCATCCACTTTTCCACGAGGCCAAATAGTATATGGGAAATCCATTTCTATGTAAATTAGTCAACTGTTTTCATAATGTTTCATTTACCCAACTTTCTAAAAGAAAAGCTCCAACGTTATGAAACAAGAGTTTTACTTCCATCTCTAGCTTACATTTAATAAATAATTCCTATAATACTCACAGCACACTTTATATAATAAACATATACTATCTCTATGAGAACTACAGGTTTTTTATTACCTTCATCACTCTCATTCAGAAAGTAATTTTGAAGAGCAAACTAAGTTATATTAACTGCTGCAATCTTCATAGGCCAATTACCTTCTCTAAAATTTTGGTTGTTTGAAAGTCAATTGAGTAACATTACAGAGCTTCCAACCTTTTTCACATGTTAAATAAGCTGTGTAATGTCCTGATGTTGTTGAAGGGCCATCATGGTAAATAATTCCTGCAGTTGTAAAGGCTCTTCCTGAAATTGATAATTGAGAAGCCACAACATTTTTAATTAATGTTGTCAATTTAGTCCCATCCGTTCTACATCGTTGGAACATTAAAATAACATACTGTCCACATCTTATTAAAAATAAAGTTGATAGCATTGCAGATTTACATTGACTACAAACCATGTTTTGATTTGCTGCTCTAACTAGATTATTAAAAGACACGGATTTGCAGTCTGGTAAAGTCAAATATATAAATCTTTCAGTGTGTACTGTAGTACTACTTGAAAAGGAGCAATTGTCACAGTCATGTTGCCATTTATAAGAAAGGCCAAAAAGATTTTCTACATCTACTCCTTCATCTTGTAAAACAACAAGCATATACATTAGAAATTCCTGACAATCTTGCTGAATATTCTGTGAAAATTGATTTAGACCAGACATATGTCTAAAACCTTTCGAATTTCAGAAACACTTTGTATTTTTCTTATATTACTGCTACATTTCTCAAACACAGAATTTAATAAACAACAAAGTGTTTGATCACGATTTTCAGCAATCTGTTCTTTTACAGTTTGGAGATAGAAAACAACATTAACCACTACATTAGCATAGCAGTCGACACCAGAACTATTTTCAAACTGAAATCTAACAACATCTTTAACTGAATCCTTTTCCTTTCTGTTTACAATCACTGTTTCATCTACTTTTTTTCTTTTTGCTACAACTTCACTACAATTGTTCTCATTTCTTCTTTTTTGGCCTACCACACGCTTTTCAAACAGAGGATATTGAGGTAAATTTGGAGCATACTCTCTTCTTAACCTATTATATTCTTTTACACAATTTAGATCTGCATTAATCTTTGTCTCATCAAAATCAATCAAGTACAATCCAGATAAAGTTCTGACTCGAGATAAAGCAACATATGCCATGCCCTCCTTGAACACAGAATTTCCAATATTCACCAAAGCAGTATCAACACTTAAACCTTGAGATTTATGAATAGTTACTGCATATGCTAAAGAAACAGGACAACAACTGATTTGTTGTACTTCTTCAATATCATCAAATTTAATTTTTATAATTTCAATTTCATCTCGATTTCGGTAATTCACAAAATCCACAACATGACCCATTGCTTCATTTACTGAACCTCTTTCCACATGTAAATTACGTCGTAGAATTATGCGACAATTTAAAGATGCATACAGAGTCTTTTCCATACCAGCAGTTGTAGATATTGTCTTCTCTAAAGAATTCAATTTTGTTTTCATCTTTTCTGACAAAATAATAGTGGCTCCTTCATGTTCTATTTTATCAAAAGCTTCCAGTTTCACAATCTCTTGATTTTCCAACTTTAACATTTTGGTGTTGAAGATTGAACATTATTGTAGAGTTGGCACCAAGCATATGACAGATTTGTTTTCAGGAATTTTCTTAAAAATATTCTCTGGGAGAATATTTTCCTTTGGAAACAAATTTGAAATTAATCGTGCATGTAAAGCTTTTTTGCCATGCTCAGTAGCTTTTCCAATTCTTACATCTTGTAGTATATTTTTATAATTTTCATCCTTTGCCTGTCGCATATTTTGAAGTAGTGCTGCATATTTGAAATTTAGCCATGTGTTAACATTTCCAATGCTTCCTAAGCACTTCCTGGTATCTTCAAGCGTAAGCATTTTAAACACTGGCTGTCTTTTCACTGGAGTTAGTTGCAGTCAATCTCCAAAAACAATGATGTGTTTGCCTCCAAATAACACATCATAGTCTGTTTTAAGAGTTTCTTGCATTCTTAAATGCACAAAAGCAAGCATTACATTTGATACCATGCTTACTTCATCAATGATAAGAAGTTTCATTTTCTTTAATACTCTTGAAACTTCACAACAAGCTTCTCCAGATAGCTTGTGGTATTGTAATTTGTTATCATGCTTCACTGGCAGCATCAATAAGCGGTGTAAAGTAATTCCTTTAATGTTGTGTGCTGCCAACCCAGTTTTGTTTCACACTTATATGTCCGTAAGAAATTGCAAAACAAATCAATTGATTCCTGTCGAACACTACAAATTTTACTACAATTCCATATATAAACTGGAGCCTTAGGACATCTCCCTAAAACTTCATTTGCTAACACCTCTTCTGTATTTCGAGACACAATCTCTTCTTTTTCAACCGGACAACCGTCCTTCACCTCATATGCTCGATCACTGGTGTCAACTGCATGCACCAAATCATTATCTTGAAAGTAACTTCCTTCATTAAAATATGGCTCAGAACTTGAACTATGCTTCCATTCTCCAGAAAAAACATCACAGAAATTAGTTCGATTAATTACTCTCCTCCACTTACATTTGGATTTGAACACATTGATTATCTTATCAAGTGTACAAATTCTATTCATTACTAAACTAAACAATTTATTTTTCACTTTAAATGCTTCATCCACAATCTTAACTATGTTTTTTTTTCTTGTAAAAAGCAGTCTTTTTTATATGTTTTGATATTTTTTAATAAATTTAAAACAATTCTGTTGTAAAACATTCGTCTACGAAAATTGTTTACTTCCTGTATTTCTTTGCAAGATATTGTCTCCTTGTACACGTCTAACATTTTTAGAAGGATATCCTGTCTTTTTTGAAATTACAGGTGTTTCATTTTTCTTAGGTAAACAACTTTTTTTTGCTTGACATTTCAATTAGTTCCTCGGAAAATTTTTACTTTGCTTACCAGGAGCATTTTTCTTTTTCTCTGAAGATTTTATTTTGGTTGCTTCTTGATTTTCTTTTTCCTTAGACCTTAATTTCCGTTTATAATTTTTATCTGCTCTGGTTTTCGAAGGCATGTTTTTGTTTGTTTGTATAGATGATTATAATCTGTGGAAAACAAAAAATAACATATTATACACCACTAAAAACATAATACATAGTAATTACAATAAGTAAACAATATAAACACTAGTATACAACAAAAAGCTCATTTACATTACATGTGCTTTGCTTTGTGTCAAAAACGATTTACTAATTAATATTACATCTTGTTTATAAATAGGTGGCCTGTTTTTGGCCTGTAGATACAGAGAAATAATTAGTGCATTGTATTTTCAATGCTTGATTACTTTGAATCCATCAAGAAGGCATTCAGATGTATCACACATTTGCCATATATTCTGGATGTTAGCACTCTAGTTGCTCATTATATCAAGCTTCACTCACAGTGTGATTTTAAAACAGATTAATAAGATTTTAGTTATAATGTACCATGTCTATCCCTGCCGACAGTATATGTGACTCTGCCTAACATCACAATAATGGATGAATCAACCTTCAGTCACAGTGTGATCTTAGGCACATAATCAGAATGTTAGATATAATGTACCATGTCTGTCTCTGCCAACAGTATGTGTGTCTCTGCTTAAGATCACAGTGATGGGTGAATCAAGCTTCAGTCACAGTGTGATCTTAGGCACATGATCAGAATGTTAGATATAATGTACCGTGTCTGTCTCTACTGGCCAAATACAGGCCACCTATCTATAAGCATATATATATATACCAGACTTTTTACCAAAAAAACATTTTCCATACTAAATCGTTTTTAACACAAAGCACAACCCATTTAAATGACCACTCCAAAGCAAAGCAGAAACCTAATTCATTTCCAAAATTCATTTCCAATATACACCATAAAAAAACAAAATATGCTTCTAGACTCTCACAATGTTAACATCTCTCACAGCATTGGTGGGGAGATGCATAAACACACAACTATGTCAAAGATTGCGCACACAGCTTGTAAATATGTCTCTCTTTTTTTGTATACTCTATCTCAATGTATGCCATTAAAAAAAAAAATTCCAGCAATGCATCCTTTCACATGGAGCAAGCCCTAACTGAAAGGGCCTACGTCAGTTTTACACCTGCTGTGAGGCAGGTGCAAAATTTTGACACAACAGCGTCATAAAAGTGACGCAGTGAAATCTCATAGATTTCACTGCGTCATTTGTACAACGCTTCTTTGCGTCAATACGCCCCCTTTGCATACATTACACCTGACGCACATATAATGTGGCACAGGGCTTAGATGCGTCACTTTGTAAATATAGCTCAGGTGCAATTTTTACACCACTGCTGTGTCAGAAAAAGTGACACACCAACGGCATGAAAGTGACGCATGGCCTCATAAATGAGGCCCTCAAGCGCACCACAGGGAAAAACAGTGTAAAGAATTGTAGTAAAAAAAAAAAATTTCAGCAATGCATCCTGGAAAGGGGCGACCAATCGGTCCCCCCGAACGTATGGTCGAGTACCACGATCCCCCCGGGAAGCCATCTTGGGCGGGAGGCGAGTCTCGGCTGGTATGCCCGAAGCGGCGTAGCCGGGGCGCGCCTTTTTCCCGCCCTAGAGTGGGCTGGCCTAGACACCAACACGGCCGGCCACGCCCTTGGAGGCAGGCGGGGGCGGGTTCACGCCCACCCTGAAGACAGATAAAAGGAGCGGAAGCCAACAAAGCATCCTCTTGTTCCTGTGCTCTGAAGCTGCACCTCCCGCTGCACGTGAGCTCGAGACGGAACGAAGAGCAATTTTGAGCGTTGTAATCCCTCTTTTTGTCTTACAGATATCCCGTCTAAGAATGCCCAAGAAGGTCGGAAAGCGGGTCGGTACCGAGGAGATGCTCCGCATGCTCATGAAGGAGATAGCCGATCTAAAGAGAAAGGTTGAGGCTAAGGACGGGGAGGGAGGACCGAAACGGCCTTTACAGGGAACAATTCCCGGTGGAAAGAGCAAGAGGCCCAGAAGGGGAGCACTTGGGGGGGAGACCCCGGTTCCCGAAGCGCCACGAGAGGAGCCAACCCCGGCGCCAAAGGTGGGGAACCCAATCCCTGTGGTGGTCACCCCTGCGAACAGGGAGGATATGCCCCCCGAGTTAGCGGCGCAATTGGCAGCGTGGTTGGGAAACGATAGCGAGGGCGCCACGGCTGACGACGCCAGGGCAGTGATGAGGCAACTGCGGGAATCTAGGGAGGCTGCGAAGACTCCATCTCCTGTTCCCCCGCAGGTCCCAGCGGTTGGAAGTACAGCAGGCCCAAGTTCGGCGACAAGCGTGGGGTCTACTTCAGGTAAGCGGCCATTGCCGATTGCGGGGGGGGAGTCTGCACCTTCTCGAAAGGAGAAGATTGCCCAGCACGTCCCACTAGAAGTCAAGGAATTGATTTGGGCGGATAAATATGTAAACATGTTTTCATTGCTTACCGACCATTACGAGATCGAGCATGTAAAGAGTCAAAAGGAGCTCATGCATCCGAGTGTTTGGCGCGCTAAAATGGCCGCCTTTAAGGTCGACGAGACCATTGGTACTTGGGGCAGAGCGTGGGGAATTTTTACTTCCATCATGGGGGAGCGCAGACCTGAGTTGTTGACCGAGTTACCCATTTATCAGTCACGTATTATGGAGTATTCTGTGGCATATGGGGGCAATCAGTGGTTCTGCTATGATAATCTGTTTAGAAAAGCTAAAGAACACGACCCGTTGTTGTCCTGGGATTGTTACGACTCTGTGTCTTGGCAAAAAATGGAGAGTACTGGGATGTTGAAGGTGCCATTAGTAGGGAGTAACGGGGGGGAATCCTCCCGCCAAAACTCTGGGACACCCTTTCGGACGGGTACAGGTAACGAGTTCCACACGAAGCCGAGTGGGAACACAGGTAAAAGGGGGATCTGTTGGAATTTTAACAGGGGCAAATGTACCAGGCCCCAGGGGTCATGCAAATTCAGACATGAGTGTGGGGGGTGCGGGCAGCCATCCCATCCTGAGTCCATGTGCAGAGCCAAAACGGGTGATAACAGTGGTAAGGGAGGCGCCAAACAGGTCTAATTTAGTCCGAGGGGCGCCTTTACCGACCCCGATTGATACCATGGCAATGATTCCTTGGCTCAGCGAATACCCAGATCATGCTTCCGCTGGGGTGTTGCGGAACGGGTTTTCATATGGTTTCCGCATCCCAGTGGGGGATTTTCAGGGGGTACCGGACTGTAAGAATCAAATGTCGGTCTTACAGCACACGGCGGTGGTGCAGGTAAAGATTGGGAAAGAGGTGACTCGAGGTCGTGTCGCCGGTCCATTCGATTTGCCACCAGTTGCTAATTTTGTGTGTTCTCCTCTAGGGGTGGTTCCCAAGAAGGACCCGGGTGAGTTTCGGCTGATACACAATTTGTCAGCCCCACATGGTCTTTCCGTGAATGACGCGATAGACCCGGAAGTATGTTCGGTGCGGTACGCATCTTTCGATGAGGCCGTTGCCATATTGAATCGCCTGGGGCCCGGGACGCTGATGGCCAAATCGGACATCGAGTCAGCGTTCCGGTTGCTCCCGGTACACCCAGACGATCAGCGTCTCCTTGGTTTTCAGTTTCAGGGTCGCTATTACATGGATAAATGTATGCCAATGGGATGCTCGATTTCATGTGCCTATTTCGAGAAATTCAGTTGTTTTCTGCAGTGGGTATTCACGAGGAAGACAGGTTTTCAACATGTTATGCACTATCTGACGACTTTCTGTTTCTGGGGGCAGCCGGGAATTCTGAGTGTGGACAGGCCTTACATGAATTTTGTGTCCTAATGAATCAATTTGGTGTGCCATTGGCGCCAGGTAAGACGGTTGGTCCCTCGACCTTGATCGAGTTTCTGGGGATCGAGCTCGACTCAGTGGAAGGTTGTTTTCGTTTACATAAAGAAAAGGTGTTAAAATTCAGGTTATCCCTTGAGACATGTATTTGTGCAACGAAAGTGAACTTACATCAATTGCAACAGGTGGTAGGTCAGTTGAATTTTGCCCTAAGAGTAATGCCGATGGCACGCCCCTTTTCCCGCTCGATTGCACAGTCCATGGTCGGCTTGAAGGAAGGACATCATCGTACGAGACTCTCGGCGGAGGTTCGCCAGGACATGCGCATTTGGATTGCATTCCTGGCGGATTTCAATGGTCGAATTGTCTGGAATAAACCAGCAGTGTCTTCCGAGGAGTTGGGGCTATGGACAGACTCGGCGGGGAGTGTGGGTTTTGGCGCCATATTGGGTACACAATGGTCGGCTCAAAAATGGCCGTCATGGTGGCATGAGTGCGGGTTGACGAGTAACATTGCTTTTCTCGAACTGTTCCCTATTCTGGTGGCCTTGAAAACATGGCCAGAAGGGTTTAGGGGTCACTCTGTGGTTTTCTGGTCTGATAACATGACTGTGGTTGAGTGTATCAATAGTCAGGCAGCACGTTGCAAATTGATTCTGAGACTACTCAAGGAAATTGTGTTGTTGTGCATGCAACTAAATGTACTGTTTAGGGCGCGACACGTGCCGGGGGTGATGAACCAAGCGGCTGATGCGCTCTCTCGTTTCCGTATGCAGGCCTTCTGGGGTTTTCTGCCCACAGCGGACCCGGTGGCGGCACCCTTTCCCGAAGCTCTCTGGTCTCTCGGTGCCCCGAACTACAAGACCTCGTGGGAGAGAGTTTAGCACCCAGGACGAGGAAGGCATATGAAGGGGCGTTCCGTTCCTATTGGGCCTTTTTGGGTACTGCCGGGAGGGAGCTTTGGGGTCTGGAAGAGTCTGTAGTAAGATTCCTGCTCTCTTTACGTCACGCAGGCAAGTCAGTAGCTACGGCCCAGAGGCATCGGGCCGCCATTTCCTTCATGGCAAGGGCTCATGGGATCCAGGACCCGACAGCGTCTTTCGTTGTGCAGAAAGCGCTACGTGGGTGGCAACGCCTTGAGGGTCGCAGAGTAGACGATAGGCACCCGATAGGTTTGGATAGGTTGGCCCTATTATTATCCGTGCTACCGGTAACATGTTCATCCCAGTACGAAGCAGTGTTGTTCCGAGCCGCATTTGCATTAGCATTCCATGGGGCTATGCGGGTAAGCGAATTAGTGGCAAAGAACAAGCAGGATACGATGGGGGGACTGTGCCGGGAACACATTCAGGTCAGAGAGGAGACGATGACGGTCTCGTTTGTAAAGTCCAAATCCGATCAGGATGCAATCGGGGACTGCGTAATCATCCAGAGGATCCCCGGGTCTGCCATGTGCCCTGTTGGGTGCGTAGAAGCATATTTAGCGCAGAGGGTGGCAGCATGGGGGGGACCTTGTTAAGACACGCTGACGCCACCCCACTGACGAGGTTTCAGTTTCAGCGGGTGCTTGCGATGTCGATTTCTGCCGCGGGCTTGAACCCCGGCGACTTTGGGACCCATTCCTTTCGGATAGGGGCTGCTACGGAAGCTACAGCCAGGGGTCTGAATGTTGAACAAATAAAACGTGTGGGGCGTTGGTCCTCGAACTGTTATAAGAGGTATGTACGGTTGCACATGTTGTGAAGCTGTAACGATGTACTCACGCTTCTTGTTTTTGTTTGGTTTTCAGTTGCGCAAGCCTACGAGGCGGGGCGGACTGTCCAGTCGACCCGACACCGGGGGGCCAGCGGTCAGACATTACCGGCTGTGAAAAAGGAGGTGTGGGTCGTGGGCCACTCATACGTGAGGCGTGCCGCGGACGTATTCAAAGCAGGTGACATGATTCACGTGGCTGGGGAATACGGGTACAGTGTGTCCTTCTACGGAAAGGGCGGGCTCTGTATGGACCAGTTTCGATCATTTTTCGAGGGTTTGTTAGGGCGGACAAGGTCACCGCCGTCTGTAGTCATAGTACATCTTGGGGGCAATGATTTGGTGACCACTGGTAGACGACTTCTTCTTGAGGCGATGCTTTCCACGGTAAGTTGGTTAGCGAGAAGAGTTCCAGGGTGCACAATTGCATGGTCCCATATGATCCCACGGAAAGTGCGCTGAATCATTCAGTAAGGAAAATTAATAATAAAATGAGTTGATTGTTTCGTTCAAGTACACTGCATTCTGTTTCGCATGGTTGTATTAAAGGGGACAGTATGTATTTGGGGGACGGTGTTCATTTGTCCCGGGTGGGAAACGAATTACTCATAGGAGACTTCATAGCATGGTTAAGGAGTTTACAGCATGACCTTTAGGTAGGAGTGTTTTGTGGGGGGTCCGGATAGCCGGTCAACTATCCGGCCTGTGGCGGTAAGGTCATGATCGGTGAGCAGTAATTGGAAGATCCCTATGAGGGGGCGTCACCCATTACGGATGGGAGCGCGCGGGGGAGGTGGCCAATTGGCCCCTCAACGGGGAGGCGGTCCTGTCTAAGGAGAGGCCGCCGGAAGGAAAGGAAAGGTGGTCAAGGCCCCTTCCTGGATAGGAGGGGCTACGGCCCCTCCTGGGGAATTTCCCGGGGCCAGGACATCTGCGACGGCAGATGGGTAAGTTGTGTGGGGTGCGGGAGGGGGTTTACGCTACCTTTTAGACACCTCACACGAGTCCTCGAACGACCGTTAAATGGCGTCGAGTTTATTTGGGCCCCCGTCAAGTACAAAGGGAAATTGGTAAATGCACTTGAGGTACGCCTCTGTGCGGTCGCTCCTCTCACAAGTGAGGGGGGTATTTCTGGTTTAGGGATCTGACACCGGTTACGACCTTGCCGTTGGCCCTTAACGTTAGGATGTACAATTTCAAGTCAAATGTTTTGTAGGATGTTAGTTCGGCTAGGAGAACCTTTGTATTAGAGATCTGTTAAGGTTAGCCAACATCGTAATGTGGAAATGAAATTGTACATTATATGAAACTGTTATTTTAATGTTTTCTTTTGTTTCATATTTTAATAAATACGGCCAGGAAGGGGTGACTCCCTTCCCGCCTTCCAAAAGTTCAAGAACTGTTTCCGGTTTCCCAATTCTTGGGGATTGTGTTGAGAGGGGGTGGCGGGTATCTCGGCCATATGGAAAGGGGCGACCAATCGGTTCCCCCGAACGTATGGTCGAGTACCACGATCCCCCCGGGAAGCCATCTTGGGCGGGAGGCGAGTCTCGGCTGGTATGCCCGAAGCGGCGTAGCCGGGGCGCGCCTTTTTCCCGCCCTAGAGTGGGCTGGCCTAGACACCAACACGGCCGGCCACGCCCTTGAAGGCAGGCGGGGGCGGGTTCACGCCCACCCTGAAGACGGATAAAAGGAGCGGAAGCCAACAAAGCATCCTCTTGTTCCTGTGCTCTGAAGCTGCACCTCCCCGCTGCACGTGAGCTCGAGACGGAACGAAGAGCAATTTTGACCCACCCACCAGCCCCTGAGGACAGCGATTCGTTGTAAATACAGTTGATATAGTATCTTTGGCTTTCTCTGTTTTCTTACAGGTTGTGATGATTGTCGTGAAAGTTCTTAACGATGCAATAAAGATTGATTATTTTCAGTATGTTTTGCTAATAAAGTAATTTTGAACAAGGGTTGATCAGTATTTACGCTTGATAATAAATGTTGTTTTGCTTTATAGATCTTAGTAACTTAGGTAGAACTGTCGTATTTATTTTGGTCGGGCGGTAAGGTCATGATCGGTGAGCAGTAATTGGAAGATCCCTATGAGGGGGCGTCACCCATTACGGATGGGAGCGCGCGGGGGAGGTGGCCAATTGACCCCTCAACGGGGAGGCGGTCCTGTCTAAGGAGAGGCCGCCGGAAGGAAAGGAAAGGTGGTCAAGGCCCCTTCCTGGATAGGAGGGGCTACGGCCCCTCCTAGGGAATTTCCCGGGGCCAGGACATCTGCGACGGCAGATGGGTAAGTTGTGTGGGGTGCGGGAGGGGGTTTACGCTACCTTTTAGACACCTCACACGAGTCCTCGAACGACCGTTAAATGGCGTCGAGTTTATTTGGGCCCCCGTCAAGTAGAAAGGGAAATTGGTAAATGCACTTGAGGTACGCCTCTGTGCGGTCGCTCCTCTCACAAGTGAGGGGGGTATTTCTGGTTTAGGGATCTGACACCGGTTACGACCTTGCCGTTGGCCCTTAACGTTAGGATGTACAATTTCAAGTCAAATGTTTTGTAGGATGTTAGTTCGGCTAGGAGAACCTTTGTATTAGAGATCTGTTAAGGTTAGCCAACATCGTAATGTGGAAATGAAATTGTACATTATATGAAACTGTTATTTTAATGTTTTCTTTTGTTTCATATTTTAATAAATACGGCCGGGAAGGGTGACTCCCTTCCCGCCTTCCAAAAGTTCAAGAACTGTTTCCGGTTTCCCAATTCTTGGGGATTGTGTTGAGAGGGGGTGGCGGGTATCTCTGCCATATTTCACATGGGGCAAGCACATGACCTTACCTTATGTAATGTGAAAGATGTTAACATTGTGAGAGTCTACCTTATAAATACACAGCTGTGTCAAAGATTGTGCACTCAGCTTGCAAATATGCACTCAGACAAGAATATGAAATGCTGTGAGAGATCTTATCACTGTGAGAGTCTACCTTATAAACACACAGCTATGTCAAAGATTACTTTGTCTGCCTGCATATTTACAAGCTGCGTGCACAATCTTTGACATAGCTGTGTGTTTATGCATCTCCCCACCATTTCATATGGTTTTGTATCTGCTATTCCTATCACTCTCTAGACATTCACTCCTTCTACCCATGCTACAGGTTGCACAATATGCTTCATAAAAATGAGCATATTTACAACTCCAATGAAACCATTACACAATTTCTAAACCAGCATTGAATCCAAGCATAAAAAACAATTTATAAAAAAGTCTACCTTATAAACACACAACTATATTAAAAATTGCGCACGTAGCTTGTAAATATGTCTCTCTTTTTTTGTATATTCTATCTCAATTTATGCCATTTAAAAAAATATTATCCAGCAATGCATCCTTTCACATGGGGAAAGCCCTAACTGAAAGGGCCTGCGTCAGTCTTACACCTACTGTGAGGCAGGTGCAAAATAAAGACACAACAGCGTTCTAAAAGTGACGCAGTGAAATCTCATAGATTTCACTGCGTCACCTCTACGATCCTTCTTTGCGTCAATACGCCCCCTTTGCATACATTACACCTGATGCATATATAATGTGGCGTAGGGCTTTACAAAGTGACGCATCTACCTAGATGCGTCACTTTGTAAATATAACTCAACAAGGTGTAATTTTTACACCACTGCAGTGTCACAAAAAGTGACGCACCAAGCGGCTTAAAAGTGACGCATGGTCTCATAAATGAGGCCCTCAAGCGCACCACAGGGAAAAACAGTGTAAAAAATTGTAGTAAAAAAAATAATTTCCAGCAATGCATCCTTTCACATGGGGCAAGCTCATGACCTTACCTTATGTAATGTGAGAGATGTTAACATTGTGAGAGTCTACCTTATAAATACACAGCTGTGTCAAACATTGTGCACACAGCTTGTAAATATGCACTCAGACAAGAATATGAAATGCTGTGAGAGATCTTATCACTGTGAGAGTCTCCCTCATAAACACACAGCTATGTCAAAGATTGCTTTGTCTGCCTGCATATTTACAAGCTGTGTGCACAATCTTTGACATAGCTGTGTGTTTATGCATCTTCCCACCATTGCATATGGTTTTCTATCTGCTATTCCTATCCCTCTCTAGACATTCACTCCTTCTACCCATGCTACAGGTTGCACAATATGCTTCATAAAAATGAGCATATTTACAACTCCAATGAAACCATTACACAATTTCTAAACCTGCATTGAATCCAAGCATGTAAAACAATTTATATAAAAAAGTCTACCTTATAAACACACAACTATATCAAATATTGCACACGCAGCTTGTAAATATGTCTAACTTCTTTTGTATATTCTATCTCAATTTATGCCATTTAAAAAAATATTTTCCAGCAATGCATCCTTTCACATGGGGCAAGTCCTAACTGAAAGGGCCTGCGTCAGTCTTACACCTACTGTGAGGCAGGTGCAAAATAAAGACACAACAGAGTCCTAAAAGTGAAGCAGTGAAATCTCATAGATTTCACTGCATCATTTGTACAACCCTTTTTTGCGTCAATACGCCCCCTTTGCATACATTACACCTGATGCACATATAATGTGGCACAGGGCTTTACAAAGTGACGCATCTACCTAGATGCGTCACTTTGTAAATATAACTCAACAAGGTGAAATTTTTACACCAATGCTGTGTCACAAAAAGTGACGCACCGGTGGCATAAAAGTGACGCATGGCCTCATAAATGAGGCCCTCAAGCACACCACAGGGAAAAACAGTGTAAAAAATTTTAGTAAAAAAAATAATTTCCAGCAATGGATCCTTTCACATGGGGCAAGCTCATGACCTTACCTTATGTAATGTTAGAGATGTTAACATTGTGAGAGTCTACCTTATAAATACACAGCTGTGTCAAAGATTGTGTACTCAGCTTGTAAATATGCACTCAGACAAGAATATGAAATGCTGTGAGAGATCTTATCACTGTGAGAGTCTACCTCATAAACACACAGCTATGTCAAAGATTGCTTTGTCTGCCTGCATATTTACAAGCTGCGTGCACAATCTTTGACATAGCTGTGTGTTTATAAGGTAGACTCTCACAATTTTAACATCTCTCACAGCATTTCATATTCTTGTCTGGGGACATATTTTATTTTTCTGCATGCATTTTCTGCTTCCATCCATGTCTAAAATTGTGCAAAAGTCTTATAAATATATTACTCTTTATCTTATATTACATCTCTTTTTATACCATTACTGAAATACTTTATACATCTCCCCACCATTACATATGGTTTTCTATCTGCTATTCCTATCCCTCTCCAAACATTCACTCCTTCTACACATGCTACAGGTTGCACAATGTGCTTAAAAAAAATGAGCATATTTACAACTCCAATGAACCCATTACACAATTTCTAAACCAGCATTAAATAAAATTATAAAAAAACAATTTATAAAGAAGACTACCTTATAAACACACAGCTAACATTATGGAAACAGGTAAAAATATAATTCTTTAAGTCACAGAGACACATGCTATGATACTTGTAAAAAAATCTTTAAACTCTCTATCTTTTTTAAGATGTCAAACAGTGTCAATAACAGTCAACAGAAATTCTTTTAAAGAAACTCTGAACAATGCTTCCTTCAATGGGAGCCTTTCAATAATGGCACAGATTCTTTCTGATTTCAGAGCCATATTCTTGCACATAGCCAATAAAAATTGTTCCCCCCACAAATTCAAAACCAAACTGCACATTTTAATAGGTTGAAGATTTCAAGACTTTGAAACTCACATAACATTCACCCATCCCCCCAGTGCTCATTCACCAAGTAACTATGGTAACTCCCTCTAAAACCAGCACAGAGTTCACAAGTTCATTTTACTGTGTTGCAAAATAATGTACTAGCTAATAAAATGCAACGTTTCTTTAAATGACTTTTTCTCAACCATTGAAATTACATTCACCCTAATTTTCAGTGGAGATTTTTAACAAAGCTCCATTCATTTCTACTTATTCATCTGCACTGATTCTCAAACACTGTTTTATCATAATCAAACTGCCATTTCATTTCCACAACTCATCTGACTAGAAGCACACCTACCTTCACACACTTACCTTCAAAATGAAAAGAATCTGGTTTGTGGGTCATAGCTATGTCCACTGGGCTCAAAAATACACAACTAACAGAGGTATTTACAATCTTGATTTACCAAATGTGAACATTGTATGGATTGGACAAAGAGGATTGAGGAGTCACCAATTGATACCATTGATAAAATACTTTATGCATTTACCACACCCTGACCTTATAATTGTGCACTGTGGTGGAAATGACTTGAGCACTTTGACTGGGGTAGGTCTGGAAATGCTTTTAAAGGACATCTTTGGGCAATTGATGTCCCTTTTTCCAAAAACTGCCTTGGTATTTTCTAATATATGCAAAAGGCAAAAATGGAACTGGTCCAACCAAATCTGTTTCTGCTTACCTCAGAGACTATGCTATGGGTTCCATTTATCACAACAACTTGCGTTACAACATGCAAGACATCTATAGGAGAGATGGTGTGCATTTTACAGATGAGGGGAATAGAGTTTTCCTCTTGAATATGAGACTCTGCATTGGTACCTACTTGTAGGTACAAAAAACACCCAATGAACATAACAGCTCTTTTCAGAGTAACTTACCACTGAACACTCTACATTATTTTTTAACTCTATTTTTTTACACTGTTTTTCCCTGTTGTGCGCTCAGGGTGCGCGTACCGGAGAGAGTACCGGGGAGCGCAGCCAGCGCTTACCCCGCAAAATGTTTTAAAAAAACAAAACGTTTTTTTGCCCTTCAGGGACCTTCTAGTCCCCACTCAGAAAACCTAGGGGGTCAGGGGGTGTCTACTCTGCCCCCTTTTAATTACATCCCCCTTTCTTTTTCACCTCTTGTGGCCCGATTCTACCGAAACACAAGATGGCAGACTCTCTGGACTGTTTAGAATGTTGACAGACACCTGACAGCCAATCAGCTTTCCGCTCGCGCACTCCAGTAGCGCGCCGGGTGCGCTCACCGGTACGCACACCCGTGAGCGCACAGAGCGCACCTATAGATTTATATGTGTTTTTGAAGTACATTTTCATAAAAACCACTGGAGCAATTTTCACCAAACATAGCAAAGGCACGTCTACGTACCAGTCCCTACAAATTTGGCGTCATTCCGTTCAGCGGTTCGGGCTGTAGACTTGTCAGACCGTCCTATGGAAATTAACATGGAGAAAACACGATTTGGGACCCCCCTTTTTTCTAAGCCCCCACTTCACGAATCCCCCCGAAACTTTCAGGGAAGGCGCGGAGCGCAGCGAGACCATTTTAAGGAAAATTACAGGCAGATCCCTCAATCGGCGCCAAAGTTATTCCCCATAGAATGTTGCGGATTTCCTATGGTAGCCAATCCTAACTATAACTACCTACTGGCGACCGCCAGTAGTTAATATATATATATATATATATATATATATATATATATATATATATATATATATATATATATATATATATATATATATATATATATATATATATATATATATATATATATATATATATATACACATATATAGTCACTGGAAAGTGACGTTATAGGTAGAAGAATATGTCAGTGACTGGTTTCCATTAAAATAGCAAATGAAATTCACCAGTTCTTGTTATGTATAGAAACTGCAACTCGTGCCCTAAGGTAACCACAACTTAAGTTGCCATACACAGTGTTGTCATCAATGATGTTAATTTAAATGTTGCAGTGATGTTATCAATGATGCCATGGAACATGCCGTGAGTGATGTAATATGTTGGGAAATTAGCAGTGTATTGCGAGGGCACAAGCTATAGTTAATGGAGATAATTATAACTCATGAATTTCAGTGCTTTTTTAGTTTAAAACTTTACATTGTCACTGAACTGTTTACCTAGCTATGGTGTCAATTTAATCTTTGTTTTTGTTTAGTAACTTTCTAGTTTTTTTTAATGTAAAATCATTTTTTTGGGCCCTATATAAAGTCAACGTAAAAGCTGTATACCCCACTCCCCTAATAATATATTTTTCAACCATTGGGGACGGGGTCCACAGCCCACTCTGGCTCGGGTAGGAGAGCTGCATACTCCCCAACCCTAAATATATAGTATTAAAAATGACGGCATGCGTTTTTTTGTTTTTTTTTACATAAATCACTATTTTGCAGAAATTTCATGGGATCATGCCGTTTACATTTTATTTTAATTATTTCGGTCAAAGGTGGATCCTTATGGGACCACACCAGCAGGGTCTATGGGAGAAGAGTATCCCTACCCTGCCCTCTATTTTTTTTAACTAATCTTATTACAGGGGATTAAGTCGCAAGTCCTGATTTGTTAACTGCAACATTTTTACATCGTTCAACAAGAGGCCTCCTGTATTAATCAAAGAAATGGACCTTTAGACTCATAACTAGTCTTATGTTGTTTTAAATACTGCCAATCATTTGTCACATTAAGAGAAGAATTGTTTTATATAATTTAAGTTGAGCAGACACCCATCCTTTTCAGTCGACCTGCAAACAAACCCCTTAGCAGTGCACACTGTGACTTTGGCATTGAGCCAATATATACCCCTGGCAGCCTAACTCATACTGTGTATGGCCTTCAGCTTGCACAATTGCAGTTGGCTGTAGAGTCGGGTGTGTGATCAGACCCTACATTTAGTTTTGTTAAAGTCATACAGGGTTGGACCAGCATTACGGCAAAGGAAAGCATTGCTGGGTAATGCGGGTCTAGCCATTGGGACCATGGTACTTGCAACAACACATTTTTTAAATCTGGGAATGCTCATCCTGCCCCCTCATATGCCTTCCTTTACTTTTTTCAGGACTGATTAACACTTAAAAAATAAAAGATGATCAGTATAGCAGGAGTTTGTTTCTCCTAGTGTTTAAATTAAATGTATTTCTAGGCAAAAGAACAGACTTTATTCGATTGGAGGTGCTTCGAAAGTTAATAGCAATGTGGTGGTAAATGTACCTATAATAAAGGATTGAAAGGATTAGAGGGATTGTTCCGAAGCTGAGGGTTGGGCATGATACTCCACAGGGTCCCTTCCAGCCCTGCAATTTAAAAAATCTGTGAACACCCCCACGGCCGTTTTCTGCATTTTTTCCATTGTGTTGTGATTTAAGACTCAAATACAAGTGCACTTTGTTGATTCTTAGTGTATGTTTTGATAGATGTAATGCTCAAGTGACAATTAGAAGAGTACAACACAAACTAGGAGCTTAACCAGAGCCCACACGCCTTTTGTTCACTGAAAACCCTTTATTACAGCTTTTGAGTTGTAAGCCAAAGCAGTACAAAAAGAGTGGTGACCTGTCACAGCAGAAGAGTTTACAGTATATTGTGGATACATGTGGATTTGTGACTTTTTGAAAAAGAACTTGATTTGTATTGATAATCCCTGGCATCAATCTTGGCCCAGAAATACAGGTTTTATGTAAAGTAGGCCGCGTTGCAAAATATAATTGATGAACGAAGCAAAAATGTACAGATCAATTATAAAGAAAATAGGTTTTACTCACATTTCCAAAACCATCGTAATAATCAGAGTATGATAATGTTTTGTAAAAAGTTAAACATTTGTGTTGTTGGGAAAGGCAATGTATAATGGGAAAGCTCTGCAGGCACAGTCTATAAAAGCCAAGGGTTGTAAAGTTATTTGATGGCATGTTCTTTTAGCAGAGATATTTTGCAGCATGGGCAATTGGCCTATTTTCCCGTGACCCCACCTTCCAAGAGCCCTCTGTGAGTGATGTATCTCTCTGTATCACTTCTAATATTCTATTTCTACCATAATCCACCCCAAAATCTATCTGTCTACACCCCATGTCCTCCTAATGATTTTGGGGCATTTTTTGGTTGTAATTGTGTGACCCTATTTCTAATAATTTATTGTATACAATAATATTGTTAATCCAGAAGTAATCTTTAAAATGGAAAAAGGGGAGGTGTGACTAGAAACATTCTAACCTTAAACAAGAGACGCTTCTGTCTCACACTTCACCCTCACCACCTACCAAATGGTTGAGCTCTGGTCGAGCCCAATCAGCAGCCCCTTACTAACAATGCTTTAAATGAGTTTCTAAAGGTAGCCATATCTCCATCCTCCTCACTTCAATGTGTAGATGAGCATCATCGAGCCACAGAAGTGTAGGAAATACACTTCCACTGTCTGGGGAAGTTGTCCTTATAGTTCATCTTGTGTCATGCTAAATCAGGGGTTTCTGAATGGATCCCGCTGGTTTCAGTATTCAGACTCACGCACACTACAACCACTCATACATCACATGCTCACTATGTACACATACACACTTGACATACACACAGAATGTCAGTGCAAGATTCTGAGTTTCACATAACATCAGCACTATATACCACAGGGGCCAGTAGACCATACTCTCACTGGCACAGAATGAAAGGTCCACATATCATAAAACATGTTACACTGCATCACTATTTTATATGATATATTCAGGAATATTGGCCTCCGCCTACTCAGATGATACACCTGGTGTATCCAACCAGGTCATACGACAGGCCCTGGGATTGTTGGGGACTAGATTAGGGCTCTAGGGCCAGAAAAGTCATGATACAAGATTTACATGCAGTTGGGCATTTAAAGCAATTGAACAGCCTTTGTACAACGCAGGGCACATTCGAGGCTCAACACAGGTGATAGAGCGCGCAGGGACTAACTAGCTTAGTTTTTACCATACTCACCTTGGGCCCATATAACATTCACACTTTGAACTAGTATTCCTGCCTAACCAATTAGTAATTTAGTCACCCTATCAGTTGTCCAGAGGTCAAATTTAGGACGTATACCTGTAGACCATGACTTACCAATCCTCGTCACTTTACTACAAGTCCTGTGAATCAGGGAGCTAGAATAAACAGGTAATAATTAAACATATTTACTTTTCTTATAATAACCACAGACTCTGGGAAAGTTTTAAAAATCTTTATCTATGAGATGAAAAGGGCCACAATCTTGTGACCATAACTTTTACAAGCAAGAATATAACCAATAGGTCATAAAGTTTTGTAAGAAATCACAGTAACCTCTTTAGACATTGGTACCTGGGAAGGGTGAGAAAGGGAATTTCGCACAAGGACATACCACATAGATTATATTTACCTAGAATGGTGCAATGACCAATCCTGGCCCTGGGCTGGGGCAAAATAAGGACCAGGACCAGGCTCCCGACTAATCAGGTGCCCACAGTACAAAACAGACGCAGATCAGGACAGGTGACCTCAGCTAAGTGCAATGCCAGCGTCACACCCCTCTCTCTCTAGGAAAAACCAATTAGTACCCCAATTTGCTAATCGATTCTTCTGACAGAGTGCTCCGCTAGCACCTCTGCTCTTGATCACCTATTGAGTGCGTTGGGTCAGTGACAGGTCAGCTATTCGGACTAGTCGTACAATTTGCAAATCTATATGTTCCCCTTCAGTGATTGGTTGGTAAGACGAGGAGAGGTCATCACACCATACTAAGATGATGTAATTTCAATTCGACTCATATTGATTGAATCCCCACCCACAATTTACTTTCCCATGACTTTATTCCACCCAACAATATTGGTACACATTTTGAATACATTGTATTTGGTAGCTTCCTTTCTAGAGGTCAGATGAGCAGGTTCCCAGGCACATCATGGGCAAGAAGTGGGCTGGCTGGAGTTCAATGCCAATACTTCAGCAAATTCAGAGTCAGAGTGCGCGTGTGCAGAATCGCCCAAGATGGAAGATGTATCAGTGGTCAGGCCCAAAGTACGAGCTAGTAGCAAAGTCAAAAAGAATCATATTAAAATACATAAATAAATGAATGCATTGTATACCACTTATCTCTACTCTATTCCCACTACTTTATTTTAACTTGTGCGTTAATAATTAAGCAGAACGAACAAGCTTAGTACAAGCTGTAGCATAAGCATTAGCATGTGAGATTTAAAGCAGCCATTTCTGGCACTAGTGCGCAGAAGCAAAAATGTCCCACCAAGCAGAGAGGTACGTCATGCCACGTAGATGTGACAGACGCATGCGCAGAAGATTTCCCACGTTTTTGGCAGCCATTTTAATGCATTAGAGTTACTGTTAGCAAAATCACATAGGCAAGCTTCTCCTAGATGCTAGAAATGTTGTGTAGTGCAAATGTTAGAAAACAAAAAATGTTGGTTTATATATTACAAGTTAGAGAGGGTTGAATACAAGCAAGTTTTGGTATATGTGAAACCTTGCTCCATCAATCCCCTCTTTGATGATATTTTATATAATCACAAATTAAGGAACCAGATGCCAACTTCAACACTCTCCAAATTCAATTTCTTCAATTACTTGGGGAGTTTTCTTTTCACCATTATTCTGATAAACTTTCATTTCTTACATATGTCTCCCATTAACTCTTCCATTTGAATTTCATTAAGTTTGTGTTTCTTCGTTTTCTCATTAATAGTGTACCTTTTTCTACTAGGTTTCTATCTTTTTCTATTATTAGTGATATTCCCATTATTGGCATCAGTACTTTACCTACAATACTTCTACCTACATTAGATATCCAAGTACTAATAAAAGAGAGACCATCAGTAAGTCTCTTCCATGCACTATCAACTTCCAGTGGTTTCAATTCTTCTTCCAAATGAGTGATGCTCCTTACATGCCTTCCGATTTCAACACTTTTATCAGGTATGTAAGTGCAATAATGTTGCGCTTTCAACATTCTACAGAGTCCACCCTCTTTTACCAATAAGAGCAAGACAATTTTGTAAAACCATTGATCTGATCGCAACCAATTCGATATTGATCAGTAAGAATCCTCCAGCAGTGTCAGTCGATAAGCCATCCACTACTGTAGCCAATTTGCAAATTCTTTGAGTATTCAGAACCACTCTCACTGAAGGTATCAATGCACTAAATAAATCACCTACAATTTCTGCAAAAGTAGCCCTTTTATATTGAGTTACTTCATTTTCGTGTTCATTGCTTCCAGTGATTCTTTTTACATGGTATTCCTTTTGGAATACAATTTCAAAATAGCAACTCCCATACCAATGATCAGGTAGCTTAAAGTAAGCTTTATTCACACAAATATAATAAACTCCAGGAAATACTGGATCAGTTTCCCCTTTAAGTCCCCAGCCCCCTATTATGAAGAAATTGTGTTCACATTCACTGGAACCGATGAATACATTGTTATACTCAGTTTTCTTTTTATGGAGACAGATTGTCCCCATCTTTTCAAAGTCCAAAGACATGGCAGCATGAGGTTTGCCAGTTGCCATAAATTCATCCCTTTCAATCCATTTGGGTACCTCGGGTTTCGTTTCAGTGGCTTTTCTATGGAAATCCTGCCTCCTTTTCTCTACTAAATTTAAAAATACATTTTCCTCTTCATGTAAATTACATGTTAGATTGTCTTTGTGTGAATTAGCTATATCTATTTCTTTCATTGTTAGGAAAAATTCACCAAAGAAATGGGCATCTTTAGCACTAAGGACAGGATTCATTCTTCTATGTATAGGAATCTCAGTGAAAATAACATCTATGTTAGAATAATAATACTGCAACCTTCCAGTTTTATAAAACAAACTAGTTAATGTGCTACAGGAAATTCCATAGGTCAGGGGTAAATGATGGTAGGTAACACCTTCAGCTACAGAAGTACGTAATTTCATCCAGGCATAACAATCACAAATTTGCATAGTCTCTACATAATGTACTAATAGACTAGCAAAAACATTAATTTCAGTTTCATTTCTGTTTCTAACATGATGTCATTCTATCTAATCTGGTGCTTCTAAGTCTACTCTATCTTGTTTGTGGTGTACTATCTTTCCGTGTATACTAGTGTAATTTTGCTTAGCAGCCATCAAGTACGGTATTGCTATTGTCAGTCCTAGCCAGACTATAAATATTATCAATACACTACATATGCATATCCTACAGCATGTCTTTATATAACTTATTTCTAGTTTCCAGTAACTCCTCTATCAGCCATTTTTGACTAAGGAGGCTTAACCCTCTTTGATAATTTCTCAAGTTGGCCTCACTTCTTCAATATCTTGATCAGCAATCAATTCTTCATCACTGTCAGGAATGATTTCTAGATTTTCGAAATCTTCAAGGATGTCCATTCAGGGCCTTTGAATTTATTGTTCAGCGTTTTCAGGCATGGACTTCTCCTTCTTTGATTGCTTGTGGATGGTTCAGTTTGACTAGTTTCTTCGTTCACCTGTTCAGGTTCTTCATCTATTGTCACTAGGCGATATTCAGTCTTTTAACAAAACCAGGCCATTTATCACCTTTTCTGAGTCTTTTAGCTGGCACTGTGCTTTCTGATTCTTCAAACGTTCTTTTGTTTTCTTTAAGTTGTGGAACAACTTGGTTTTCGTCAACTTCAGGTTTCCTCTCTTACTCACCTACCCCAGGGCTTAACACAGTTGACCATTCAGCCTGTATTGATCCTTCTAGCCTAATCTGACCAGATTCAGGATATGACTGTGTTGGGCCTGGAAATATTTCTTCGTCCTGAATCCTTTTTACTAATTCTGTCTGATCCTGCACAGGTCTTGCAGATTCTTGATTGTCTTCTGCCTGTGCGTTTTGAATAGTTTCTATCTGTCCCTTCTCAGACTATGGAGTTTTGGTAGGTGGGTCGTTGGTCTGAGTATATTGCTCTTTCCTTATTTGATCCTTCTCATGATTACCTTTGGCTTGGATTTTTGCAATTTGAGTATGTTCTTCTATACCTATCTCGTCCTTACTATCCTTCTGCCAATCTACATATGTCTGTCTTCTTGTCCTCACTCTGATTCCAGGTATGTCAACCACTGGGATCCATTCATCCTGACTGGTGCTCGGTTGTTTTTCATCAACTACTTCAGGATCAACTACTTGAGACCCTTCAGCTGCACAACCTTCAGCTTCAACTTCGTCAGGTGCTGGTATCCGTTTGGTGTGACTTGCGTGGATCCAGTTGGGAATTCCCTTGCACTTTACAGCTGTGGTTGTGACCAATATTACCTGTTCTGGTTTTCCCCACCTTGGTGGTAGGCAAGATTCCTGAGTGTGATTCTTTATCACAACCCTATCTCCAGGGCTCAAATCATGTGCTGGAGTTGAATGTCTGGCTTCTGCGTCTTACCCAACCTGGTGAGAGATAGAACGCACTTGGTCAGCCAACTCTTTGCAGTACTCCAACACTAAATCATCAGATATAGTTAACAGCTGATGTCCTGGCACACATGCTTGCCTTATTGCCCTTCCCATGAGTATCTCATGCAGACTCAAGCCTGTTTACTCGTCTGGAATGCTTCTAAGTCCCATCAGCACAAGAGGTAAAGCATCAGGCCATTTCAAATGGGTAGATTCACACATCTTTCCCAATCCTACTTTAATCGTGCCATTCAATTGTTCTACCACTCCAGAAGCCTCTGGGTGATATGCACAGTGCAGTTTTTGCTCAATTTTGAATGCTTCACAGATTAGACTAATTATTTCATTATTAAAGTGCCTTCCTCAGTCTGGTTCAATTGTTACTGGAAAACCGAATCTTGGGATGAGTTCCCTCAAGAAAAGTTTGGCTACTGTTATACTATCGTTCCTGGGAGTAGGAAATGCTTCCATCATTTTGAAAACAGGCAGACAATAAACAAAATATACTTCAATCCTCGACAGGCAGGTAACTGAATGAAATCGATTTGTAATCTAATAAATGGTCCTTCTGATTTCCCAATTTTCCCAGGGCACACTACAGTTTCCTTACCAGGGTTTATTTGTTGACATGTAAGGCATCTCTGGCAAAGACTCTCTTCTATGTTCCTGAACTTCGCATTGAACCAGTCCCTTCTAAACAACCTCACCATTGCATCTCTCCCTATGTGTGTGTTCCCATGGTACATTCTAGCCATTGGTGCAAACATACAGTCAGGTAACACTGGTCTCCCATCTAGGTAGACTATTATGCCATCTTCAGGTCTCACTCGACACCCTAATTTCTGCCAGTCTTCTTTTTCTTTGGGCTCTTCTTCACCTTGTAAATCTC
This sequence comes from Lissotriton vulgaris, assembly GCF_964263255.1. NCBI lineage: Eukaryota > Metazoa > Chordata > Amphibia > Caudata > Salamandridae > Lissotriton > Lissotriton vulgaris. The sequence continues at coordinate 1,118,746,658 of NC_141693.1, forward strand.
TCACTTCCTCCCATGTATTCACACCACACAAAAGCATAAGTTGGCAACTGTTTCCACATGCTTCAATTTCCTTGTTTATTGCCATTTTATATTTGGCACAATGTTGAGCCACTTGGTCAGCATATCGGTTACCGGCTGTCACTCTGTCAGTTCCAGATTGGTGAGCAGCACATTTGACCACGGCCAATTCTTTAGGTAATTTAATTGTTTCACGTAATTCCTTTACATATTGTCCATTTTTTAAAGGGGTTCCTGAAGAAGTCATGAACTCCCTTTGCATTCAGAGCTGGTCAAAGTCATGCACAACCCTGTAACCATACTGGCTATCAGTGTAAATTGTTACTTTCCAATTTTTTCGAATTTTGCATGCTTTTATTTAAGCAATTAATTTGGCTACTTGTGCAAACTTGACTCCTGGTAAATAGGATGCTTCAAATATATTTGATAAAGTGCATACAGCGAAAGAAGCGCTTAGTCCTTCTTCCTCATGGCGCATACATGATCCATCTACAAATAACAATGGTCTGGGTCTTTTAAAGGTTCTCCTTGTATGTCTGCACAAGTTTTAGTACTGAATTTAGTTAAGTCGATAAAATCATGTTCGACTTCCTCTCTAACTTCTTCAAAGTGAGAATTTGGCACCAAGGTTGCTGGATTTAGAATAGTGCATCTCACTATTTTCACTTTCTCTGAGCCAAGGATAATTCTTTCATACTTAGTTATACGACTAGGTGTTAGGTGCTGAGTATGTGTTCTGGTTAACAGAATCACGACTGAATGTGGAACATACACTGTTACAGGATGTCCCATGACAATAGATTCACTTTGCTCAAGACTCATGCATGTTGTAGCTAGTACTTCCAGACAACCTGGCAGTTCAGATGCCACTGGGGCCAATGTTGCAGAACAATATGCCACAGGTCGTCGCATTAACCCATGAGTCTGGGTTAGGACTGAAAGTGCACAATTGTCTCTTGTGTCACAAAATAGTGCAAATACTTTTGAATAATCTGGCATCCCTAATGCTGGAGCTTCACACAGACTGTTACGCAGTTTTAAAAAGGCAGTTATACTTTCATCATCCCACTCGACTGGATCTTTTGCTAGTTTCTTTGTCATTTGAATCAGTGGCTTTGCAAGCACTGTGTCAGGAAATGCATGATCGCCACAGTGATGAATCTGTTTCCATGTTATCCCTCAAAGAAAACCAGAGTCATTGTTAAACCTTGCCTGGTTAATTTGGGGTATGATGTAGAATAGGCAACTGACACTACAAGATAGCCACCGTATTAGCAGTGGTTATTCCCAAGTTTAGTAACACCTGTACAGTCTAATTGTTCAAGGGAAGTGCGCGCGATTCCAAACTGCGCACTTCAACTGAAGTTTGTGTTGAGTACACATGTTTCTACCCAGTTAGGAGAGTACAGATAATTGAAGAGAAATTCGGAGTTAGGAATTATAAAGGTTCCGGATCACAGTTCCTGTTTGTTTAGACGACTTTGCAGGAGGTTAGTCTCACCTCCTATTTCTGAGAGGTTATTCTCGCCTCAACTGTCGGTTTAAAGCCTCACAGTTAGAAGGTCAGAAGGGGAAATTCCAGGCTTTAGCTAAGCCGCCCGGTATCCTGTGTTCGGTGCTTTCATCCTCAGAGTCAAGTGGCGCCAAGGAGTGAGTGTTTCCATCGCGGTCAGCGACACTTCAATTCAAATAGATGAAGTGTCGAACTCCAGCCAGCAACTTCTCATTCAAGTAAGACTCCTCCAAAACCGCAGCGCTTACCAAAGAAATATCGTATGCCAGTACTATCTACCTATCAATAGGGTAGTTCTGCTGAACCCTCTTTGCTCTTTTTTCATTTCTTACCTTCCTCTCTTCCCTCCCTAGTTCCTTTTTGCGCGCACTAGCACGGAGGATAGTCGAGCACTGGCAAAGACGAGAACTTTCATAGGACTTAACAACCCGTATGAACAATATTGTGTCAAAAGAAAAATACACTGATATTCAATTTGAGACAGAAGGTACCTTTAGAAAAAGTCATTATATTGAGTGTAAGAAATGTTTAATTGAACATAACTTATGTTATTATATCTTGGTTACAGGAACTCACCTCTAACTCAGATTGATCATCATTCATACTGACAATACTGCCAATATAGAAGAGAGGCTTAAACTCCTGCTAAAGCTGGTAGGGTGAAGTTTAATCAAGCATTGCTAGAGTTAATATAACTAGACAACAGTGTGTTGTGTTTATGTTTATTTCCTCTCTGTGTATTAGGCACCCACTAGCAGTCACGAACACCAACACAGAAGATTCCTGAGAGCAGCACGACTGTGGTAGCCAAAGAAGGAGTGTATCTTCTCTTTTCTCCCATTCCCCTTTCCCCCCTACTGGTGACGTTGCTCTGTGAGAGCCGCGGCGGCACCGGTGGGCGGGCATTGGGATCAGCATCAGTTCTGCTTCTATGAAGTTTCTGGGTACTGACAGTTTGAAGTGCCCACGAAGTTGCTTCGCCTGAGCAGAATGGCTGAAGGATTTAATTTAGGTTTCAAGTATTTTATTGAAGCAGGGTAAGGAAGGAAACAACAAAAACAACATAAAACCACAGGTGCCCCTCAAAATCAGTGCGTTTGGTACATTAGATACAGAAAGGCAGTCCTTCCGACACGGTGGGCACAGTCGTGCTTGGATCTCACAGCTTGTGCACCTGTGGGTGAAAACAAGAGGGGGAAAAAGGAAAAAGGGAAAAAGGGAAAAAAAAAGGGGGGGGGAACAACCCTGCCCCTCCTCCCACCCAACCAACAACCCCCGAACTCCCACACCCCCTCCCCCACCCCCTGTACTGTGCCGTTAACCACTCGCTCTTCCCCTGTGGCAACCTACTGTCTACCCCCACTACCAGTTGCCAGCTTGGGCCGATCAAACAGGTGGGTCCGGCGGCGGTGTCAGCCGCAACAGTCTAAGATACCTAGGGCAGGTGATTTCTTTGAATTCTGAGCATAACAAATTATGGAAGGGTGCCCACAGCTCCTCAAAAGCGTCCACATCCCCCGCCACCACCGGGGACAGCTTCTCCATGCCAAGGACATGCCACAATCTGTGCAGCCAGCCGACAACAGTGGGGAGCGTGGTGGAGCGCCAGTGTATGAGTATGTTCTGTACAGCTGACCCCAAAGCTATCGCTGTCTGTCTACCCCTTTTAGATCTGAGAGGGTACATCAATCCATTCGGCAAACCCAATAGGACATATGCAGGGAAGCGGGGTAATTCTATTCCAAAGCATTTGTCAACCTCATTGAGGACTTCCTCCCAGTAAGGAGCCAAAAGGGGACAGTCCCACAATATATGGGTAAGCGTGCCAGTCTGACCACAGTTGCGCCAGCATGTCCCAGGTATTGAGCGGTCCATCTCGTGTAATTTCTCAGGAGTGCGATACCAATAGGTTGTGATTTTGGTGAAGGTCTCTGTGAGCCCGGTGTGATAGGCAGAGTGGTGCGCTCGGTAGGAGATGTGGTCCCAGTCAGTATGGCTCAGCTCTCGACCAAGCTCCCGTTCCCACCGCTCCCTGCCCGGGTTGTAGATGTGAAAGGGGGGGGCTGTAGCATCTTATACAAGTCGGAGATGAGCTTGGCGTCCGACGAGCGAGTTACTAGCCAGCGCTCGTACGGTGTGATCGACCGGGCTGCCGTCGCGCGCACCTGAGGCTGTAGCGCCCAGTGACGCGCCTGCATGTACCGCATGCGTTCCGTCTCGGGGAGGCCATAATCCCGACGCAAGTCCTGGAAGGGAATGATACCCTCCGGGCCATATAAATGATATAAAGTGCAACAACGGGCATAGGTTCATAGGCTCCAGGCTCCATACCCGGGCCAAAGTCCGGGTTACCAATCAGCGGCGTGAAGGGAGAGGGAAAGGTAGTGAGTTCGTGCTTGGTAGCCACAGAGTCCCATACACGAAGCGGGACCCGCGTTACAAAGGAGGCATAAAGGTTAGGGGGCCGATGGGCCCGTCTCAGGAAAGGCACCTCTTGTAGCGTTCTGCCTGCTACCGCCTGGTCCTGAAATAGCCAATGTTTGTCCGACTCCCACCGGCTCCACTCCACCAAATAGCGCAGTTGGGCGGCCTGAAAATACTTCTGCAGGTCTGGTATCCCAAGGCCACCAGACTCCGGCGCCAGCGTAGCTATAGTCCGTTTAATCCTTGGCCTACGACCCTGCCACACAAAACGTGCAATGGCCGATTGAGTCTCCGCGAGACATCCTTTGGGAGGCTGTAGCGGGAGCGCCCTGAACAGGTACAGGACCTGTGGCAGAAGGGTCATCTTCACTGCGGCCACCCTGCCCAGCAGCGACAACGTGCCTTTATCCCAGCGAGCCAATTCCTCCTTGATCTTTGCACTCAAAGCTGTGTAATTGGCCATGACCATCGCGGATAGTGAAGGTGCCAAGAGGATTCCCAGATACGGGATCCGGTCCTCAGACCAGCTCAAGGGGAAAAGCCTCTGCAGGTCAGCTCTGGTGGCGGCAGTCAGCGAGATATCGAGGGCCGCAGACTTCCCGAGGTTCACCTTGAAGCCCGCCACCGTGGCAAAGAGGTCCAGCTCCGCGATACATGCAGGCAGGGACCTCCGCGGGTCGTCGAGTGTCAATATGACATCATCCGCGTAGAGGCTGAGAGCATGGTGGAACTCTCCCATCCGGACCCCTATGATGTCGGGATTCTGGCGGACCCTTTGGGCGAACGGCTCGATATAAAGAGCGAAGAGCAGAGGGGATAGTGGGCACCCCTGTCTTGTACCACGCTCTATTGGAAAGTGCCGAGAGCTGCCCCCGTTCACCCGAACCACCGCGGATGGAAAGCGGTAGCAGTTGAAAATCAGGTGCCGGAACTTCTCGCAGACCCCAAACTTGCCCAGGACCTTCTCCAGGTAAGGCCAGTGCACCCTGTCAAACGCCTTTTCCGCGTCAATGGAAAGGAGCATGCGTTCCCCGGGAATCCTCGAGGCCTTCTCAAGGATGTGAGTCACCCTCTTCGTGTTGTCCACAGTCTGCCTGCCTGGTATGAAGCCGGCCTGATCCGAATCGACCATGCCCGGGAGATGGAGCGCCAGACGTGCCACCAGAATGCTAGTGAAAACCTTCAGGTCTGTGTTCAAGAGCGAGATGGGGCGGTAGGACCCGCAGGCAGTCCGATCCTTGCCCGGTTTCGGGATCACTGAGACCGTAGCCTGAAGAAATTCAGGGGGAATGGCACCTGGCTCCGAGAACGTGTTAAAAAGACGTGTCAACAGAGGTGCAAGCTCCTGACAGAAGGTCTTATAGAAGAGAGGGATGAAGCCATCAGGTCCCGGAGCCTTACCAGTCTTGAGCCGGGAGATCGCCGTAACCACCTCCTCAATCCGGATCTCTCGCTCCAGATATTGGGCCTGATCCGGCGTCAACGACGGAAGCGACACCGAATCTAGATAATCCGTTTCCGCCCGTGCGGAGGGGGCCTCGCCAGCGTAGAGGTCAGCGTAGAAGTTGCGGAAAACTTCTGCGATCTGCCCGTCTTCCGTAACCGACCCTCCGGTAGGGGTAACTAACTCCTTCACCCGGTGCTGTTGGTGTTGCACCCTGAGCTTGTGCGCCAGGAGCCGGCCGCACCTGTCCCCACCGGTGTAATACTTGTGCTTCAAGCGAAGCATCGCGTACTCCGCTCGGTCTGTGTCAAGAGCGGACAGGAGTTTCCTGGCGGCCTTCAATTGCCTCCAGACACGGGGGGCGCCCGTTCTGTGATGTACCTGTTCCAGCTCCTGCACCTGTCGAGTAAGCTCGTCCCTTTTGAGCTGGCGATCCTTATTCTCCGCCGAGGAGATAGCGATAAATTCGCCACGGAGCACAGCCTTCAGGGCGGCCCATTGCGTCGCGCGGGTGGTGTCGCCATTATCGTTTACACGCTGGAAATCCTCTATGGCCGCGCGAATCTGTTGCACCGTCGATTGTCTGTGCAGCAACGTGTCCCGGAGACGCCAGACCCCCCTCGGGCGAGCCACTGGAGGTAGAGGGAAGGTGCCCTCCACCGGTGCATGGTCGGAGAGAGAGAGGACCCCCATGTCGGCATTCAAGGCTAGTTCGAACATCGGGCCCGTCACTAGTAGATGATCCAGCCTCGCGTAGGACTTGTGGGCATGGGAGAAATAAGAATATGCGCGAGTCGCGGGGTGGAGGCGGGGCCACATGTCGTGCATGTCGAGCTCCTCCAGTCGGGTACGAACCGAGCTCGAAAGCTCTCCCAGCTGGTGGCGCCGCTGCACAGACCTGTCCAGAGTCGCATCAAAGACCACATTCAGGTCCCCCCCTAGTATAATGTGCCGGTCAGGAGTGGATGCCACGTCTTCCAGAGCCCTGTGCAAAAATTGGTCCTGATGGTCATTGGGGCCGTATATGGAGCCTACAGTAAACACCAAGCCCCCCACCTTGATCCTATATGCCAGAAGTCTCCCCTTCTGCTCCGCTACCTTCTGCAAAACCTCCCCTCTGAACCCTCTGGAGAACAAAAGCGCCACACCTGCCGTTTTAGAAGCACTGGAAGAAAAGAGTAGCGTGGGGAACTTAGGGGTGCGCATTCTGGGACAATCCTTGGCCAGCAAGTGGGTCTCCTGCAATAGGCAGATGTCGGCCTGGGACTTCTCTAACAGGGACAGGACAGCCCATCGTTTAACCGGATTATTCAACCCCTTCACATTCAGAGTAACAACTTTAAGGGCCATCATGGAGGGGAAAACCAGAAACGCACACGTAGGCGGGCAAGGCCCACCGGGCAAAGCTCAGAGGCCACAGCAAGAAACATCATCTCACAGCGAAAGCAATCTTCCCAACGGCACAGTTCAGTCCCCGAACCCCAAAACACCCCAACTGTGTGGACCCCCCCTCTCCCCAGAACCCCGCACACCCAGCCCCACACTCCCCCCAACCCCTCTCTCCCCAGCAGACCCCTAACAAACCCCCCATTTTGAAACTTTCCCCAGCAACTCCCCTTCCTCCCCCCTGCTCCCCAAGCCATTCAGAAAAGTCATTTTCCCAGTCCGGTCCTTATCGGACAAGGCCGTGGAGAGTCGATCGAGTGGACGTCCAGCCCCCACCACCAGCACCCCCGCCCTCCCCTACCCCTAGAACCCCCGCACCTGCAATGATGAAAGGCTAATGTAGACTCCCCCCGGAGTAAGTTCAGGCCGTCAAGGCCACATCGCCATTCGTTGTCGCCCTGGAGGCCTCCTGAATAGCGCTCAACATGTCCGCTCGAATCGTGGGTGAGTCAGGCCTCACAGGCGGCGGGGATCTCCTCTCACCGATCTGTTGCCAGCCGTCTCGAGTGCTTCGCCTGCGGCGCGGCGTCGGGGTGTCTGTGTCCGAAGCCGTGATCCCCAACACTCCGCAGACATCCTGGAGGGACCGGAGCTGATGCAGTGTTCCACCGGAAAATCAACCGGAAGGGGTGCCCCCACGAATACTGCGTTTCATGCTCCCGAAGGAAGTCCGTGGCAATTTTACATGTTTTCCTCTTCTGCAGCGTGATCGTGGATAAGTCTTGATATAGAGCCACCGGGTGATCTCTGAAGCGGAAAGGCTGCTGCCGCCGCGCCTCGCGGAGAATCCGCTCCTTCAAGGGGAAGTCCGGCAAAAAGGCCAAAATGTACGGGGGGCGCCGAGGCCCTGCGAGGACGGCCAACCCTGTGCGCCCTGTCGATACGTATTTGGAAGTCCTCAGACTCCCCCAAGATTTCACGGAATAGGGCTCCCAGGTAGGCGGCCACGTCCTCACCCTCTTCGTTGGACGGAACACCCCGGACCCTGATGTTGTTCCGCCTGGACCGGTTTTCAAGGTCCTCGGCGTGGGCCTGTAGTTCAATCTGCTGTTCCCGCAGCCGTAGGACCTCCTGCTGCAAGTGGGTGATCTCCTCGTCTCTAGAATGACCAGCCGCCACCACAGTGTTAACTCGCTCCCCCAGGGAGTCCACTTCTCTCCGGACTTCCCGTACCTCTCCGGCCACCTCCTGCTTCAAAGTCTGAAAATCCTCCCTTAAGGAGCTGAACAGCGACTCTAGGAGCGACCGGGTCACTGAGGGCTCTCCGCCGTCAGCGCCCCTGGAGTGAGCCGGGGGGGCTCGGGGCAGGCTGGCTTCCCCCGCTGCGCAGGGCACCACGCCCCAACATGTCCGGCAAAGTCCGATCGCCTCTCCTCTGCCCCCTAGCATTCGACATCCTGGGAGGTGGGAATCACCGACGTCCACAGCTCGGCGAGCAGGCGCCACAGGTCGGGGCAGTCGAGCGGCAGAGGCCGGCCGGTCCCTCTGTCTCTGGCTGGGGGGCACTGCCGTTCATAGGCCCCGGTCAAGGCCGGGCGGCTGCTCAAAGTTCTTCAAAATGGCCGCCCGTTACAGTCAATGGGGCCAACGCCCAGAGAACGAGGCCGACCCCCATCACGGGACCACATGCAGGGCGCACAGTCAAAGGGCAGGCTCGTAAGGCGCGAGGCAACCAGGGCCGGCTCGCTGGGACGTGCAAACACGCTGGAAGCACGATCTCACTCCATCGCGGCCACGTGGGGTAGGCCTTCTCGAGCTCCGGGCTTGCGTAGCCGCCGTAGGCCGGCTACGCCTCCGCTGCCACCGTCTGTTCGGCTCCGCTCCGTCGATGAAGGCCGCCTCGGCACCCACCCAGGCGCCGCGGCACGGGCACGCCGGCAGGCCACTCGCAGTCGCTAGGTCACCTCACCGGAACACCAAGTCTGAAGGTCTCACGGCTCTCGGGCCTCCCGTAGATCTCTCAGCGGGTACCGCCTCAATCGGTACCGGAGCGTAACCACCGCCGCGGCAGGACAACTGGGGCACTCCGACTGCTCTGCACCACCACGGGGATCACCAGGTGTGGTAGCCGCTCGATCTGGGGGAGATCAGCGGTTGTGAGCGGTGCAGGGTTTACAGGGGCTCGGGAGCTCTCGGCAAGTGCGTCCTCTCAGCCTGCCATCTTGGCCACGCCCCCGAACAAATATAAGGATTTAATTTAAAAGCTTTAAGGGAAATGTTAGTAGGAATACAGAGAGAGATTGGAGCAGTCAGGGAAGAAAATAAAAATTTAAAACAAGAGTTAATAGCTTCACGACAGGAAACCATGTTGCTATCACAAAAAGTAGATGGGTTGGCCATAGAGATTCAGCTGTCCCTTCCTCCACTTCAGTTAGAACTTCGCCAGAGACTGACTCCAGAACTGTCTCACAGGTAATTCATTCAGTATCCCCATTAATACCTCTAGCGGCTCCAGAAAGATTTCAATGAGATCTGCAGAAGGCCAAAATATTTTTGACTCGGTGTTCGCTGCATTTCATGTGTCGTCCCACCTTATTCCCAGATGCACAGTCCCGAGTAGTGTTTGTTTTGTCCTGTTAGGGGGGAGACGCAGCCAATTGTGCAATGTTATTAGTATCCCGAGATGATCCTTTCCTTTATGATTTTGATTTATTTAAAATAGAATATCTTAGAATCTGTGACAAGAGAAGGATATCCCAGGCCACCGAAAACTAGCTATTAGAACTCCGACTAGGTTCAGGAGACCTAATCTCTTATTTAACTCAATTTAACAAACAAAAAGGAAAAGAGAGCTGCCCTCTTTTACTGTGGACTACGAGATGAGATCAAAGATACCTTGGCACAAATCCCTAAACATCCAACTGAGCTCTCAGCTTTGGTGGATTTAGTTTTTGAAATAGATTTTTGCTGTTCAGAACTGAAGGGTGAAAAGAAAAAAGAATTTGAGATGAGTTTTCCTCACTTTGATAGAATTAGATCAGAAGGAGGAAAAGCTTCTGGACCCAATACTGATGTAGAACCAATGCAAATTGGAGCGGTCCATGACCCGTTGAGTAAAGAAGAAAAAAAACAACGGAGATTGAAGAAGTTGTGTTTATATTGTGAGGCTTCAGGACACTTTGTGACAGAATGTCCAAAACGACCAAAGACTCCAGTGAAGGGAAACGCTTTAAACCATCAGTAGAAGGGGTCGCTCTGATGACAAAAGAAGAAAAGACGATCCCTGAATCTCATTTGATCATTACCACCCTACAGACCTTGGCCCCATCTGATTTTGCATATGACACTTCAGTTTCGAAATCAAACCATCTTTGGAGTCGCCATAATGTTAAACTCTGGAGCTACGGGTAACTTCTGCAACATCAAATATGCACAACAAATTGGAGTCCAAGCTATCCATAAAGAAAGAAGTGAACCATTCAGACCGGTTGATGGCACTAATTTGTCTTAAGGTCCGATCACTAGTCACACTGAACATTTGGAACTAATTCAGGCTGATGGACATCGAGAAATTCTGCAATTTAATCCTATTAATGCGCCCCAATTCCAACTTATTTTGGGATTGCTGTGGTTATCGATTCATAATCCTATCATCGATTGGGAGAATCGAACAGTGAAAATGCAATCAACCTTTTGTTCAGAACAATGTTATCGCCCTACTGATGAAGTTTTAGAACCATCTCAAGCCTCATTACTATCGTTTAGAGGACAGTCCATTGGAGTAATTGATTCAATAGACATTCCAGAGGAATATCAAGATTTTGAAGAAGTTTTAAGTGAACGAGAAGCTGAACTTTTGCCTCCACATCGTTCTTACAATTGTGCAACAGATTTGGAGCCTGGAACCGTACTTCCATGTAGCAGGATCTACGCTCTCACTGAAGCTGAAAACCAACATCTTAAAGAATATTTGGATCGTTATCTGGCAAATGGCTTTATAAGACCTTCCCAATCGACAGTTTCATCCCCAATATTTTTCATTCCTAAGAAAGAAGGAACTCTAAGAACTTGCATCGACTATCGTGCATTGAACTGAATTACAGTCAAAAATCGTAAACCTCTTCCATTGATTTCCGTCCTGCTGCACCATATTAAGGAGGCCCGCATTTTTACGAAACTAGACTTGCAAGGGTCCTACCACTTGGTTCGTATGAAGGAGGGTCACGAGTGGAATACAGCCTTCAGGACCAAGTTTGGGCTGTTTGAATACAGGGTGATCCCCTTTGGTCTATGCAATGCTCCTGCTGTATTCCAACTTTCATCAATGATGCAATGGGAGATTTGATTGATAAAATTGTGGTCATTTAATTAGATGACATCTTAATCTATTCAAAAGACCCTCAGGAAAACGTTTGGCATGTCATAGCAGTGCTGGAACGCCTCCGCACTCACATCCTTTATGTAAAACTTGAAAAATGTGTTTTCAGTTCTTCAAGTGTGGAGCTCTTGGGATTCATCTTATCCTCACAGGGCTTCACTATGGACCCAGGAACGGTGCAAGCAGTTGAGAGTTGGCCGTCCCCAAAAGATGTAAAAGAGATTTAGAGATTCCTCAGATTTGCACATTTTTATCGACGTTTCATTCAAGGATTTTTGCAACTGATTGTTCCTATCACTCGCTTATTAAAGAAAGGAGTGAAGTTCCACTGGACAGCAGAGGCAGAACAAGCATTTTTTTATTAAAAGAAAAGTTTTACTTCAGCTCCCATTTTGCTACATGCCGATCCTACTGAACCCTTTTTTGTAGAAGCAGATGCCTCCAAACAAGCTATTGGATGGGTACTCTGCCAGCGACATTGAAATATGGGGCAGTTACATCCAGTGGCTTATCGTTCTCATAAATTAAGTCCAGCTGAGAGCAATTACTCTATAGCTGAAAAATAACTCTTGGCAGTAAAAGATGCGTTTGAAGATTAGAGACATTATTTATTGGGGGCCAGACACACTGTTACAGTATTCTCTGACCATAAAAATCTACAGTTTTTGAAGATAGCAAATACTCTAAATCCAAGACAATTGCGCTGGTCGTTGTACTTCGCTGACTTTGATTTTGTCATCACGTACCGTCCTGGAAACAAGAATGGAAAAGCAGATGCTTTATCTCGGTTACATACAGAGGAATGTGAACATCCTGTGGAACCGCAACCAATCATTCTAGAATCCAAGATCATTTGTACCATTTCGGTGAACAACTTCCAAGAAGAAGTTCGCAGTTGTTTTACTCCAGAAGAGATGACGCACTGGGCCTCACAAGAAACTGAAAGGTCAATACAAAACCAATTGCCCTATCACTAAGAAGCATTATACTTGCCTACTAAAGATCTACAAAGAAAGGCGCTTCAAGCGTGTCATGATCAGCCTTTAGCCGGGCATAAAGGGATATCTAAGACACTCTATTTGGTCCAGCTCTATTTTTTCACGTCCAGACCAGTGAATTGTGTGCCCAAAGTAAACCCAGTCGTCAGGCTCCACAGGGAGAGTTACAACATTTACCGACTCCACCCCATCCCTGGCATACAGTGTCAATGGATTTAATTGTGGATTTACCCTTAAATCAGGAATACATTACCATTTTGATTTTTGTAGACACCTTCACAAACATTAGCCATTTTGTTTCATTAACTGGGGTACCTTCTGCAAATGAATTGGCAAAGTTATTCAGTGAACACATTGTGAGAACACTTGGAATTTCCAAAGTGGTAGTATCAGACCGGGGATCTCAGTTTGTGTCCCATTTTTGGAAGGCCTATTTACATGGATTGGGAGTAGAGGCTAGGTATTCTACCAGTTATCATCCAGAGATTGATGGCCAAACAGAGAGAATTAACCAAGAGTTGGAGCAGTATCTTCGTGTTTTCCTCATAGATCGGGGTGGAGACTGGTCTCAAATTATGTGGATGTCCGAATTTGCATTTAATAATGCCAAGAGCGTGTCCACTGGCTACTCACCTTTATATCTGAATTACAGTCGCCACCCTAATCCTTTTCACACTCAGGAAGAATTGGGTGTCCTGGCTGTGGGTGAATTAATAAGAGACTTGACCCTTCTCCATAAGTCCGCAGAATCTAATTTGGCTAAAGCGAAAATGAATTATAAAAGATGCGCAGATAGACATCGAAAACCCGCACCAGAGAATCATGTGGGAGATCAGGTCTGGTTATCCTCTTGAAACCTACATTTGAAGGGTAACCAGAAATTTCAACCCCGCTTTGTAGGTCCTTATGTTATGGAACAGGTTTTGGGGCCAGTCACGGTGAAACTAAAATTACCTCCCACATTAGGTATCTGTGATGGGGCGGGACGTTCCTCTGAGGAACATGACAACATACAACGTGACTGGTGGTCAGAGGTCCCCTTGTCACCCGTTTCTCTCCCCTCTCAATAGCGTGATTCCCCATACCTTCAGGAAGACTGGCAACCCAAGGAGAGCGAACACTGTTGGGAATATGAGAAAGACAAGGGACTGGTCGCCTTTAACAGTGCCTTCCAAAACAACGAGACCCCTCCCCTCTTCGACGTCATCAGGTCAGTTTAGCCAAAAGAAGGACGAACCCGGAAGAGAACGGCAGAATTTCCCCGGAGGACAAAGGTGTTGGTGAGCGGAGAAGGAGTGTGCAGACGAGGAGCCTTGAGGACAGAGCGGAAGAAGAAGACGAGACGAGCCCAGTTGATTACATCAAGCCAGGAGGCCAATGTCTCCACGAGCCGCCCGCCACGCTCCCGCGGGAGGAGCATGGCTATCAGAGGTACGGGGCAAGGTAGCGGGTTGGGTGGGACGGTGTCTCCAGTCTGCCAAAATAGAAGCCTGCCCGCAATACGTGTAAATAGCTGTACAGTCTTGCGACCTCCCTTCCCCACACGAGCACCTGAGCACTATTGAACTAGCTGTACAAACACCTGCGCACTTGGTTTCCCTCACTCCTGGCCCCGCTGATAGACTTACCCGAACGTCCCAGTAACTCCATTCTTTTTGTTTTCTCTCTTTGTTTTATTTTTGGATTATCGGTCCACACCGAGGCCACGACCTGTCTGGCATATTCAACCTGGAGCCACTCAAGAATACAAAAACGGATCCTGCAGTGTTTGCTAGAGAGAGACTGACAAGCAGGAGAAGAAAAGCATACATAAAAATAAATCCTTCTTTGAAATCACTGATCAAGGCCTCAGACTCCGTTACTCCCACTCTAACTGCCCCTTTACAGTATCCAGCCTGTCTTTCACGTTTCTCTTTTAAAGAAGGCTGCATCACATGTAAGAATCTCAAAACCACCAGAACCCCTTGAGATCAATGGGCACCCAGAATATTTAGTGAAAGGGATGTTAGATTCAAAACTCACTAAAGGAAAACTTTTTTATTTGATTGATTGGAGAGGGTATGGTCCTGAAGATAGATCATGGGAACCAGCAGAAAATGTTCATGCCCATCAGTTAAAAAGATGATTTCATTTACATAACCCTTTAAAACCAGGACCAATGAATCGGTCTTTGAGAGGGGGTACTGTCAGGAAATGCATGATCGCCACAGTGATGAATCCGTATCCATGTTGTCCCTCAAAGAAAACCAGAGTCATTGTTAAACCTTGCCTGGTTAATTTGTGATATGATTTAGAATAGGCAACTGACACTACAAGATGGCCGCCAAATTAGCAGCGGTTATTCCCAAGTTTAGTAAGACCTGTACAGTCTAGTGTTCAAGCGAAGAGTGCGCGATTCCTACTGCGCACTTCAACTGAAGTTTGTGTCGAGTACACATGTTTCTACTGTTTCTCAGCAGTTAGGTTGAGAAATTCGGAGTTAAGAATTATAAAGATTCCTGTTCACAGTTCCTGTTTGTTCAGAGGGCTTTGCAGGAGGTTAGTCTCGGCCCTTATTTCTGAGAGGTTATACTCGCCTCAACCATCGGTTTGAAGACTCAGAGTTCGCAGGTCAGAAGGTGAAATTCCAGGCTTCAGCTAAGCCGCCCGGTATCCTGTGTTTGGCGCTTTCATCCTCGGAGTCAAGTGGTGCCAGTGAGTGAGTGTTATCATCATGGTTGGCGACACTTCAATTCAAATAGACGAAGTGTCGAACTCCAGCCAACAACTTCTCATTAAAGTAGGATTCCTCCAAAACTGCAGCGCTTACTAAAGAAATATTGTGTGCCAGTACTATCTACCTATCAATAGGGTAGTTCTGCTGAACCCTCTATGTGCTTTTCCCTTTCTTACCTTCGTTTCTTCCCTCCCTATTTCTTTTTTGCACACACTAGCACGGAGGATAGTCAAGCACTGGCAAAGACGAGAACTTTCATAGGACTTAACAACCCGTATGGTCAATATTGTGTCAAAAGGAAAATACACTGATATTCAGTTTGAGATAGAAGGTACCTTTAGAAAAAGTCATTATATTGAGTGTAAGAATGTTTAATTGAACACCACCATCTCTTAGTTACAGAAACTCACCTCTAACTCAGATTGATCATCATTCATAACGACAATACTGTCAATATAGAAGAGAGGCTTAAACTCCTGCTACAGCTGGTAGGGTGAAGGTTAATCAAGCATTGCTAGAGTTAATATAACTAGACAACTGTGCGTTGTGTTTATGTTTATTTCCGCTCTGTGTATTAGGCACCCTCTAGCAGTCAGGAACACCAACACAGAATATTCCTGAGAGCAGCACGAGGGTGGTAGCCGAAGAAGGAGTGTCTCTTCTCTTTTCTTCCATTCCCCTTACCCCCCTACTGGTGACGTTGTTCTGTGAGAGGCGCGGCGGCACCGGTGGGCGGGCATTAGGATCAGCATCAGTTCTGCTTCTGCAAAGTTTCTGGGTCCTGACACACTGCAAATCCCACAATCCACTGCCTGCAGTAACCTACAACTCAAAGAAACATTCTGATTGCTTTCTGCATTTTGGGTAATTTCATGTTCTAAATTATTTTGATTTGTTAAGATGTCACTCTCCTGACCCCTCTTTCTTTCTGGTGTCCTAGATACTTTACTGAGGTTGTACAGTATTGCAATTTCCCTGGAGATACTTTATGTCCACCTTTTGCTAAATAGCTCAGCAATGCAATAGAATTGATCACACAGTCATTTCTTGTTCTCGATGCCAACAATAGATCATCGATATACTGCTCCAGGACAGACTTTCCGGGCAGTACGAGTTATTCAAGGCACTTTTTCAGAATCTGATTAAAGATGGATGGACTTTCCGTGTCCCCTGAGGGACATGATTCCAAGCGTAAACATGGTCGTCAAATTTGAAAGAAAATACAAATTTGCTATCTGGATGCAGCTGGACGGAAAAGAAAGCATGGCATGAATCAATTACAGTGAACCATCCGGCTCTCCGTGGTATTTGATACAGAATCACTGCTGGATTTGGTACTACTGGACAACATGGTACAACGATTTTATTAATTTTACGCAGGTCTTGGACCACCCTGTACTTCCCGTTTGGTTTCTTTATGCCAATTATAGGTGAATTACATGGACTGCTCATTATTTCTTCCAGAATACCTTGCTCAACCAAACGCCCTATTTCTTGTTCAACTCCTGCTTTTGTTTCAAGACTCATTTTGTACTGTCGAATGTTTGGGCAAACTGCACCTTCTTTCACTGCTACTTTTATGTGATCAAAATCTGTCATTGGGCCTACCTCTTTCCCAGTAAAATCCCCCACATCATGATTTACAAAAGTCTTTAGTTCACTTGGTAAATGTTCAAGGCACATCTTTTTAACTTCTGTTTCTTGTCTGGCCAGCATAATTTTATACACTTCGTCTTCCTCTGGAGTCTGAATTTCAACGCCATTTGGTGTACAAAAGATTGTGCAGTTCATTTTGCACAGTAAATCTCTTCCTAGCAAGTTTACAGGGCTAGAATCACACACTACAAATTTGTGCATTTCTCGGAAGTTACCAATACAAACTGGGGTTGGTTTGGGATGTCTGCTGTTCTCACAGCAGAACGGGTAGCATCAGTGTCCAACAAAAAGGTAACATCATTTCCCTCCACTTTCCCTTAAATGTAAGGACCTGACTGATCTACCGGCAAGGATGCGCCAAGTATGCAATCCTCTTCCCCCCCCTCTCAGGCACCATCAATATGTTTCATCCTCCGTCCCAAAAAATGTGTCCTGTAAAATAAACTGTGGTGTTACTGTATTTTTCTTTTCACTTCCCTCCGAAATCCGGTGTCCCCACTGTATTTGGGTTGACTCACAAAATCTGGCATAGGGGCTTTAGGCAATTGAATCTGAATTACCTGTTGCGGCTGTCTCATTGACACCTCGTTCTGCGTCTGTGGATTTAAATTTTGAGTTTGGACATTATTATTCTGTATTAATTTACACTTGATTCTCCAATGCCCTAATTTTCTGCACCCATGACAAGGAAACTTTTTCTTCGCCTCTTCTTTACTCAATTTCCCTCTGGGTTAGCCTTCACTTTGGCCTTTCCCTCTTTTCTGATTATTTTCTTGCTCACTTAACTGAAGTTCCTGTTGTTCTGCCATTTTAACTTTTCTTCTAATTTATTTTGTTTATTATTAATTTCATCCTCACAGTATTTTGCAAACTTGAGAATTGCGTCAACAGGCTTCACTTGCCAACACAGTTTATGCTCTCTAATTGTTTGGGAGATTTCAGGTTTTAGCCCAGACACAAAACAATGAATAAAATGTGTCATGTCTTTATTATCAATGTTTTCTAAACCACTGTACTGTTTAAATACCTGCAAAAGGCATGCAGAATATGCATGTACAGATTAATCTTTATTTTGGGTAGTTATGTCTATTTTAGTCCAATCAGTTTCTCTAGGGGGAATTTTCCCCTTTAAGTAATTTTTCACCTGGTTACATTTCTTCATCACTTCCCCTGAGGGGGTTCCTGTCTTTTGGTCTCTAGGGTATTCATCACTATGCCAATCTACAATGATCTTGCCCTCGGATAACAAATCAGCTGGAACAACAATGACAAATAACCATCTAAATCTTTTAACAGCACTTTTGACACCTTCACAAACCTTTCAACTTGTCGGCACAATTCTACAGGTTTTTCTCCAAGCTTTGGGAAATCATTAGTAAATGATAAAATATCCTGTCGGGACCATGGGACATGTACATAACCTCCTCCTGGCACTTCTCTCATTGGACACAACCTTTTGACCTTTTCTGCTTCTTTTAGTAAATACTCAGAAGACGTTTTATTTGCTTGTGCCTCTTCCTTTTTCTTTGTCCATCTAATTTTCCATTTATCTAGATCTCCCCATTTCTGCAACAACAACAATTCCTTTATCTGCAATTTACGAAATTTGGAAAGAAAACTTTCCAAATCTTTGTCAGAAAATTCAGTTCTATTGGATTTCTGCAATACTTTTGATTTGCCAATATCAATTCCCATTTCTGAAGCCAAATTCATTAATTTCTCATGATATAATTTTGTATTGCGAGTAATGCTGCTGTATAAAACAATAATTCATCTTCATCAAATGAGTTCAGTCTGTTCAGTCTCACATTTCCCGCTACCATTTCCTCTAATTCCACCCTTAATTTAAATATGTCCAATACCTTTGGTTGCGATTTAGGCTTCTCTATGTTTTGGGTCCATCTATCTAATTCTTCTGGGCTTACTACAGTTGCATGCCTCGTTCCTGAGGATGTTTCAATCTGTACTTCTTTTGAACATAGGGGTGTAATTTTCCTGTTTGAGTCACTTACTGGTTCTCGTATAGGTAAATCCATTAAGGAAATTACTGACTCGCATTCACTTACTTGATCATCAACTATTCGGGTTTCTTTTCTTGGCTGAACTATAGCTGTAGTTAAAACAGGGGTTTTAGAATTTACTTGCTTATCCCCATATAGAGGAACTACGGGACCTATTGCTACAGGTATTGTCAGGGCTTCAGGACTTGAATCTAATTGGGAAATTTTCTGAATTCGTTCACTACGCTGTTTAATTAACGCTTCTTTTTCTCTCTCTTGAAGTACCTTTTCGAATGCGGTTTCATGTATAACCTGCAGAACTAAAGGTGGTTGTAAAAATGGAGCACTAGGAGTAACTCTCTGAGTTTCTTCTTGATAAGGTGGTGGATTTTTCATTAATAGGTCATCTAATAATTCATCACCTGAATCACCCCTAGTCATTACATTTTTCCTGTACCTTTGTTTCCTGGTGGTTCTCCTGTGGTAAAAACAGGATATAATCCTTCCACTAGCATGGACTGTCTCCACTTTTTCATTTGTTTGTCTCTAGTCTCTTTTGGGAATCTGGGGTAAAACCTACTCCAATTTCTATCACTTGGTAACTTGTCTCGCTCAAACGCCTCTGTCTCCCACTCTTCTAGAGCTTCATATTGCGTTAATCTCGGTCTGGGATCTAATTTATTCATACGATTTCTCAAGTTGTACAAAATTCTACCATTAAAGGTACCATGTTCTGGAAATGCCAAAACCCTGTCTTCCTTAGTGTACTCTATCCAGTTTTCTAACCACACACAGGTGTGGTAGCCCCTTTCTACCATCATGTATGATGCAAGCGTATTAGGTGGTGGAATAATAATCCCTTCTCTAGTTTTAATAACTTTGTATTTGTTTTAAATAATTCTTTATTTTGTCAAAAAGCGACATCTTTCTTTTCTCTCCGTACATGATTTAAGGTCTTCCTCTAATTTGTTGTTCTCTCGCAAATCCTAAATATTTTCTATCAGGACGGTTTCCTATAACTGCTGGATCTAAATTCCACATATACCGCTATTTAATTTAGTATGAAATGTCAATGAATTCAATTAACTCAGTTTGTTTATTTTGCAGAAATATTTCTCAAATACCAGCGCGTCTCTTATTTTAAATAGCAATGAAAATTAGACTTACAAGCAGTATTATCCAAATGGTTCCGTGGCTTTTCTGTGACGTGAATCTTACTCTCTGCACTCGCCCCTCCTTTACAATTTTCTCACGGCTACACACCCGTTGTTTCTACCAATCCCAGCGCGGCTTTTTATGATGTCAGTGCAGCACCCGCGACTAACTCCCTCCTTTGCAAAGTAATACAACAATAAAATTTCTTTCAAAATTCAATTGTACATTTCATTAATTGACAACATGAAAACATTTGCTACTGTGCCTGATTGACTAAATTCAAAGGAAAGATTAGTTTTGTTTACGAGTAAACCTAATTCCACCTACTCTTCAAACCCTGTGAGTAAAAACAACCTTCCGTTTACTCTTCACTTAAGCAAAAAGAAAACGCTTCAACTTCAAAATTACCCTTTCTAGGTGATATAAGACCAAAGTTTCACCAGCGAACTTATTTGCTACCAATCACTCTCACAATTATACTCAGAAAAATAAACCCTAATTAGTGCTTCAAGTTTTACATAACTTTACGCACATATTTCTCACGGCAAGTAACCTCTCAGCAGCGTGGCTTCTATTTACCAACTGCTGTCCTTCTCCCGGGATATTCCAGACAACATTTAACAAAACACAAGCAGGTTTTGGATAGTACATAATAATTAATAAACAATCAGTAATCAATAATTAATAATCTGTACGCAACTAACTACCTATTATTAACTAATCCCTAGCCATGCTACCACTAACAAGAAAAGTATACTGATAGAATGCGCAGGGACTAACTTGCTCAGTTTTTACCATACTCACCTTGGGCACATATAACATTTACACTTTGAACTAGTGTCCTGCCTAACCAATTACTGATTTAGTCACCCTATCAGTTTAGTCCTTATACCTATAAACCATGATATACCAATCCTCGTCACTTTACTATAAGTCCTGTGAATCAGGGAGTTAGAATAAAAAAGCAATCTTTAAACACATTTACTTTTCTTATAATAACCACAGGCTCAGGGAAAGTTTTAAAATCTATATCTATGAGAGATTTTCTGAGTCAAGTTGAAGAGGGCCACAATCTCATGACCATAAATTTTACGAGCAAAAATATAACCAATAGGACATAAAGTTTGTAAGAAATCACAGTAACCCATTTAGTCATTGGTACCTGGGAAGGGTGAGAAAGGAAATTTTGCACAAGGACATAGCACATAGATTATATTTACCTAGAATGGTGCAATGACCAATCCTGGCCACGGGCTGTGGCAAAATACAGACCAGGACCAGGCTCTCGACTAAGCAGGTGCCCACAGGACAAAACAGGGGCAGATCAGGACAGGTGACCTCAGCTAAGTGCAATGCCAGCGTCACATCCCTCTCTCTCTAGGAAAAAACAATTAGTACCCTGATTGGGTAATCGATTCTTCTGACAGAGTGCTCCACCAGCACCTCCGCTCTCAATCGCCTATTGAGTGCCTTGGGTCAGTGACAGGTCAGCTATTCTGACAAGTCGGACAATTTCTCTATCTAAGCCTACCTTAGTTATACCATTTCGATGTCAATGTGCCACCCCTAAATGTTGCAAATCTATGTGTTCCCCTTCAGTGATTGGTTGGTAAGACGAGGAGAGGTCATCACACCATACTAAGATGATGTAATTTCAATTCCATTCATATTGATTGAATCCCCACCGACAATTTACTTTCCCATGACTTTATTCCGCCCAACAGTATTGGTACACATTTTGAATACATTGTATTTGGTAGCTTCCTTTCTAGAGGTCAGATGAGCAGGTTCCCAGGCACATCGTGGGCAAGAAGTGGACTGGCTGGAGTTCTATGACAATGCTTCAGCAAATTCAAAGTCCGAGTGCTCTTGTGCTGAATCGTCCAAGAGCGAAGAAGTATCAGCGGTCAGGCCCAAAGTACGAGCTAGTAGCAAAGTCAAAAAGAAACATATTAAAATACAGAAATAAATGAATGCACTGTATACCACTTATCTCTACTCTATACCCACTACTTTATTTTAGCTTGTGCATTAATAATTAAGCAGAACGAACAAGCTTAGTACAAGCTGCAGCATAAGAATTAGCATGTGAGATTTAAAGCAGCCATTTCTGGCACTAGTGCACAGAAGCAAAGATTTCCCACCAAACAGAGAGGTACGTCATGCCACATAGACGTGACAGACGCATTAGCAGAAGGTTTTACCTGTTTTCGGCGGCCATTTTAATGCATTAGAGTTGCTGTTAGCAAAAGCACATAGGCAAGCTTCTCCTAGATGCTAGAAATGTTGTGTAGTGCAATTGTTAGAAAACAAAACATGTTGGTTAATATATTACAAGTTATTTAGAGAGGGTTTTATACAAGCAAGTTTCGGTATATGTGAAACCTTGCACCATCACAGGGGATGGGGTTTCTCTACAAGAAAAATATTTCCATTCAAAAAAATGAAAAAGTTTTCAAATGCAAACGCATTTTTCTTTGCCCATAGATAAATGTATACATATTACATTCATAAATGCAAAAATGTTGTCAAATGTGAGAAACTGTGACTGTTAGGACTTTCCAGGGGACCTCCAGAAACCTGCTGTAATTTCCCCAAAAATCTGAAATGTACTCCAAACTTAGGCATGTCTACAGTATACTGTCACTTTTAAGACTATTTCTAAAAATTAAAAAAAATTGAAGTTAGAACACTATAAAAGGTTCAAGTTAAGATAAAAAGTTTAAATGACAATCTCATCGGGATAGGGATACTAGTACTAGGCCTGGCCAAATCCTCCATTGTTCCAGCTTAACCTTGTGTAATTTTGATAATTTTGCGCATGGCATGGTGGCTGCAGGTAAGAGTGGTCGGGTGGTGGGGGGATTCGATGGACGATGACGAGGCAAAAATTAATTATTTATTTAATTTTCCCTCTTACCCGTCCGGCGAAATCCCCCCCACAGGTCCCTCTACTTTTACCTGCACTGACCACGGCTGATTTTGCGTTACTCTTCTAACATGAAATTACCAAAATTAAATTGTTACACCATGTTTGCTGTGAGGATTTGATGCGAACACACAGAACAATGGAAAAGCGAATTACCAGAATGAAGGGCACAGTTGTTTGCGTTTTTGAATTTCCTGATGAAATATAATGCCAAATGCCAATTTTGCTTTATGCAAAATTGCTGCAAAATGTTGTTAAATTATGCATAATTATGGGCAAAGAAAATTCCAGTATTTTGTATTTAAGTTTCAGTTTCTACTCTATTTTAGAGCGAAATGCGCCCTTGTGCAAATATGACAGAAAGGGGTATTTTGGGCTTAGAAAAAAAGCACAAAAAAACACCTCAAACAACAGACACTCCCATTCTTTTGTTCACATGCTACTATGGTAAATTGTAATTCCAAATGGTGCTTTTGCTGCTAATATTTTACAACAAATGGCATGTAATTAAGTGGAGTGGCATAAAGACATGCTTTTAGGAATTTTACTCAACAAGGGTAATGTGAAACTCCTGAAATTACGCAAATAGCACAAACATAATATAAATTTTTCTCTGGCCTAGTAATCTTTCCCAAATTTCACATAATTATTATATAATAATATAATATATAATATAATTAATCTTGCTGGGATTTGAAGAATCACAGGCAAGTGTGCAGTATGATAATTGCTTGTGGGAATGAAATACAGACATGGGCCAGAGATAAAGAGATAGCGACACTGATATGGAAGACATTGATCAAGAGGCTCTGATACCTTCCTTAACCCCGAGATGGGCATTCTCCTGCTCTAGGCTCAAATATCTGCTTGTGCAGAGAAATGACAAACGTTAGTTATTTCAGTGGGGAGCATAGGGCGCCATTTTAGAAAACGAAGCAACATTCAATGGCAGATTTCTGCTCCATTGCTACTGTTTCTTCCTCCATCCCATTATGTCCTCCCAGTCCATCTCAAAAGACTGTGCTTGACTTTCCTTCTTTTCTCCCTTGCTCTTCCATATGCCTGGTCTTATTTGATCTTGCCATTCCTTTTCCTGAAAATGTTGCCATCCCTTTCTAAATTACCTTAAAAGAGTAGCCCCAATAAACAATAACAGTGCCTAACTAAATAAGTCCAGATGCAAGCACTTGGCTACAGTCGTACACATTTATCTACAAAAATACTATTCCAAAGACAAGTAGAAAATCATGGCTATATGCTGAAACCATTACAATTTAATGAGGCCTCCAAACATTCTAAACAAGATGATGGATGGAATTTTGCACGTTGGCAAAACATTCACCCCGTCACAGATCTGGGTTTAATCCATCGTTATTTTGCCCACCACGCCACCCCAGTTCAGACATGGCCCTATGCAAATCAGTCTTGACCCTGTGCCTCATTGGAACAGTCCAGCCCGAACTGCCAAGCCATGTCTTCCCTGGACTGGAATCGAGCATCCTCGGACCGGTTTCTGGCTATCAGCCATCATCAGCCAGCACAGCTGGTCCTAGGATGCTTGTTCCCAGGCGAGGGAGTACCTGGCTTGGAAGTGCGCGCTGGACTGTTCCCATGGGGCACAGGGTCAAGACTGATTTGCAAATGGCTGAGTTCAAACTGGAATGGCATGGTGAGCACTAAAAACGGTGGATTATGGCCCAGATCTCTGTACTGGTGTGAATGTATGACATTGTTCTGCACTCTGTCCATCAACTGTTGTTTCTAAAGCAGTCTGGCATTGCCTTATCGGGTATAATTTTAATGTTATAATTGATGTAGAGATACCTGCCCTGAAACTTTGGGGAAGATTTATGTTGGGAATGCGCCACGTTTGCATCACACAACTGCGGTGTAAACGTGGTGCATCCCTACGATCCATTACAACGTGACGCATCTAGGCAGAAGCGTCACGTTGTAAAGCCCTGCGCCACTTGTGGGCGTTCCGGCGCAGGGTGGGCGTTCCGGGGCAGGTGCGCCTCGCAAAAGTGGCTGAGTGAAATCTATAAGATTTCACTCAGTCACTTTCAGGCCAATGCGGCGTCAAAACCCTGCGCCTGCTTGAAGCAGGCGTAGGTCTTGACGCAACTCCAGCAATTCTCCACCTTTACGGCACAGATGCGTCACGCATCTGTGCCGTTTTTGCCCAATGGTGCGCCGCATTGTAAATGCAGCGCACCATGGGTGGCGGAGCAGCGGCGCAAAAATAACTGGCGCATCCCTGGGGATCTGTGACATTGATCCACATTCGGTCCATCACTTGTTGTGTTTGCATCCCTGGGGATGCGCCAGTTATCATAAATCTGCCCCTTTGTTGTTACTAATCTCCAGAACATAAAAGTAATGGAATTAAAAGAAACTAAGGCATAATAACGTTAGTTTCTCATTTAAAAAGGAAAAAAAATCACAAAAAGGAAAAACTGGAAGACATAGAGATTGGGTGACACAGGCAAAGGAAGTCGGGACTGGACAGACGCACATGTATGCTAATTATAACAAGATTTGGAAAAGCCAAAAGAGCTAGATTTAATGTGAAAATGTAAGCAAGCAAAGGCATTTCGCAGTAAAGTTAGACATGGTCAGTGTACTAGGGAAGCTTGCACTTCAGATGCTTGTACTGCCCTTTATCACACCCTTCCAAGTAAAGTAAAATCACATAAAGGCAGGGTTGGATTAGGGCAAAAAAAAGCGCCTCAAATTCGCAGATCGCAACCTCGTGCAACACACTGTGTGGCTAAGATCAACTAAATGTTGGCAAACTTTTGCTATAATAGCATAGATTTAGACTGCCTTTTACACTCACCCCGGGCTTTTTAGATATTCACTTTATTTTTATCAGTACTTAAGAGAGGCCCTCCAATGCTCAGAGAATGGTGAAATGTGCCTTTTTGTTTTGTTTTACTACCTTCAAGCATCGCGTGTAAGTATCAGTAAATCGACTGATTCTGGTGTGTAAGTGCTAAAATAAATAAATTAATTAATGCTGTCACTTTCCTCACATTCATGTATAGCACAAAATTGGCCCAGAGGCAGAACAGTACAGACGTTCGCATCAATTTTTTCAGTGAGTGTAGATTATTAAGTGATTTGCTCAGAATCACGGGGTGTTTGGCTCACCCTGGGACTCATACCTGGTTTCCCAGTTTCAGAGTCGGCTAAGGTCACAATCTCTCCCTGTTGACTGGAGTAATTGATTTTTGGCAGTCAAAGGAGAACAGAAGTGAGTAATTAATCTCTGCCTGTTCCATACAGGGAAGGGAGACAAAAATAACTGGAGAGCCCCCTTGCTGGTGCTCTCCATCCACCGCCCGCTCAAGTCCTCTCTGCTGTCCCATTCCCCTGCAGAGCAAGTGCAAATGGCTTCCCGTCAGCAACTCCTTGAGGCCTCTGCCACAGCTGGGGGTTGGCAGGGGGCAGACACACCTCATGTTGTTACAGCCTGAGCAGCCCATTCCTCTGACAACACACAGCCTGACTTAAGGTACATCGGTCAGGCTCATTATATGTATGCAAAAGCTTTAACAAGTCTTTGGCGTTGTGCCCCTCTGGTGGAGACTGAGACGGCCAGAAAAACAACAGCCCACCAATGGACCTCAACCACAGGTCCATCGGCCGATGGCTGATTGCCCAGCTTGCCAATCCGAGGCTGCATAAATGTTGTTTATTTTTAGAAAGAATAAAAGAGCTATTCATATTGAAATTGCCACTCTGGCATCACACGAAAAGTGGAACTGTTATCCAGCCTAACTTGCATTTACCCATAAATAAGCTAGAAAAGATCACAGAAGTGTGTACTACAAAATACTCAAAAACACTGATGCGGGCATGCAGCGATTGTTCCGAGGGGCTCTTGAGATAAAGAAACCTACAATGTAGGTGAAAGGTAAAGGGGGCTGGCTCTGAGTGTGTTTGACATTGCTTGGCACTTTAACGCCTGCAGTTGGTTGACAGGCTGTGAAAAGAATGAGACTGTGTGGAATGCTCGATGGCATGTTCAACACTTAGGCCTAATTTCGAGTTTGACGGATGGGTTACTCCTGTCACGAATGTGACTGCTAGCCAGTCTGCATTATAACAAGTACATTAGAATATAACACACCTGTAATAAGGTAGAAGGAATATTCTTCACATTAGAAATGTAAATTTCTCATCAGACTTCGGTGTCTTTCCATCAAAAACAACTTAGCTACCGGTGCCTTAACGCGTCCTTTTTATTAAATAACTGTTTTATGATAAAGGCCCTAAATATGTGTAAATAGCAGACTACTAGTACACATTTCAGATCTTCTAACACCAATAATTGCGAAGGTCAAGTTGGACAGGAGCGGAGGCAGGTCTTTTGATTTTTTAGCAGCAAAGGCCTGGGATCCTGCCCCCCCACACCCCCCCACCCCACATACTTTGCTCTTCATTTTACTATCAGTGAATGTCTTTTTAGAACATAGCTGAAAACTTGACTGATCTCCAAACTCTTAGTTAGGTTGATCAGTACTTTAAATGAAAGGTTGCCCCAGAAGAACTCGGTGGGAGGCACTTATTTATGGTTAATACATTTCCTGAATCATTCACTCGTCAGAGAGTACTCAAAGGCCAAACTCTAAATCAGACCCTTAGTAGAAAAATGTTGAGTTGGTAAGCACGTTTCCCTTCCCTCCTTCTATTTATGTTCCCCCCAGGTCTCCGTATGTGGTTTTCCATCTCTACCATTATGATGTAATCAGCTGGGATTCTAGAACGCAAGCTTATCTGAATGACAGTTGGAGAGAATTTACACCGAATTAGGCGTATTGTAGTTGCTACCCTGTTCTCCCTGTGGTGTGTTGCAATTCTTCTACTTTAATGAAAAAGTAGTTCACATAATATTGCTTCGGATTCATCTTTACAATGTTGGCAACCCTTCAACACATCAACGTACCCACACGTATGTGAATGGAATTGATCTTTGACGCTGCCTAGTACCATCATTTGTGCGACCTCTTACAACTCTACTGTTGAAAGTAGGATGGTTATAGATGACAGGATACTTCTAGTTGATTACATGTAGATTTATTGTAGGAAACAACTGAGTACACAACCTCGCCAGCTGACCAGACCATCAACTGACACTAGTAGAATTCTTAGGTGGAAGTAAGAACATACATAGGCATTGTGGTAGACAGAGAATGAGAGAACACTAAGAAAGGACTAAGACTACAGACAACTACATTACATGAAGAATACACGAAGAATCAATGTACAACACATCTCCCTCATTTATAGAAAAGAAATGAAATAAAGCAAAAACAGAGATTACAACACCTACCCCATGTAGTACAAAAATGAGATACACAAATCTAATTAAGTACCATACGAGGTATCACCAACACGAACGGAAAACAATAAGATAGTAGACATTTTGTACTACACACTCCATCCCCCTCCCCTGGTGAAACCAAAACATGGTTTAGATGAGTGAAAATCAATGCAACAAAGAAAAGGTGTTTACACCCACAACCTCCCCAAACATGGGTACACCAGAGGGTAGGTACACTTTCCACACTGACCCCCAAAACCCACAATAAGTTAAACAAACCAGGTAAAATTATATGAGGTCATTTAGATAGAGTACATCAGGGGTATTGACCCTTAAACCAAGAATGAGGCACTGAACATCAGCACAACATAGGGTATACCATGGGCACTGACTGGCCCTACACCCTCCCGAAAGAAGGGTACACCATTGGGTAAAAAACAAAGCAACACCCTAGGAAAGTACAGCCACAACAGATCTTCTTACACTTTCCACAATGACCCCCAAAACAAACAGGTAGGTGTAGACACAAACCCTTGGGAGAAACACACCATACCCAAAGAAGGGTACACCATTGGGTAAAAGACACCGCTCTAGGAAAGTACAGCCACAACAGCTCTTCTTACGCTTTCCACAATGACCCCCAAAACACACAAGTTCACACCCTGGAACTAAAACTACAACATACCCTACATAGGGTATACCATGGGTATCGAAAGGCCCCACACACTCCTCAAAGAAGGGTACACCATTGGGTAAGAACACCGCCCTAGGAAAGTACAGCCACAACAGCTCTTCTTACACTTTCCACAACGACCCCCAAAACACACAAACTACAACATACCCTACATAGGGTATACCATGGGTACCAACAGGCCCCACACCCTCCTCAAAGAAGGGTACACCATTGGGTAAGAACACCGCCCTAGGAAAGTACAGACACAACAGCTCTTCTTACACTTTCCACAACGACCCCCAAAACACACCAACTACAACATACCCTACATAGGGTATACCATGGGTACCAACAGGCCCCACACCCTCCTCAAAGAAGGGTACACCATTGGGTAAGAACACTGCCCTAGGAAAGTACAGCCACAACAGCTCTTCTTACACTTTCCACGACGACCCCCAAAACACATAAACTACAACATACCCTACATAGGGTATACCATGGGTACCGACAGGCCCCACACCCTCCCCAAAGAAGGGTACACCATTGGGTAAAAGACACCACCCTAGGAAAGTACAGCCACAAAAGCTCTCAATACACTTTCCACAATGACAACCAAAACACACAAACTACAACATACCCTACATAGGGTATACCATGGGTACCGACAGGCCCCACACCCTCCCCAAAGAAGGGTACACCATTGGGTAAAAGACACCGCCCTAGGAAAGTACAGCCACAACAGCTCTCAATACACTTTCCACAATGACACCCAAAACACACAATAGGTTAAACACACCAGGTAAGATTATATAAGCTCTCCTAGATAGAGTACATCAGGGGTATTGGCCCTTAAAACTAGAATAAGGCACTGAATGTCAAAACAACCTCTCCATGAAGAAAACAAAAGGAGAACAGACCCTTGAAACTGGATGAAGAGGGAAACGCTCATACAACCTGAAGTAATCACTAATATGAAACTGGTTCGAAGTTCGTTATAAGTAGCTCTATGTGGCTCCTTGAAGGTTGTCCTCTACCATTATCAACAATTCAACCCAACTATAGACACAAGTATCGTGACCTGCAGCAGGCAAGACCAATCAAGTCTCATAAGTAACATTGAAACTGTCATCGTGTACCTGGTGTTGATCTAGTACGAGCACTCTCATACCTCATTCATGCACCATTTACCAACGCACTTGGTGACTTTATCACATACAACACACAACCAAACAGGGGTGGCCACAAACAACATAACAACTCACACACAACATATGTTGTGGGACAAACCCTAGTCCTGGTTCCTCTCAGAACCTTTCTGTCACAACTCTCTGTCGTGAATCTGGGACCTTAGACCTGGTACTTTTGTAAGCCCCACTGTCACAAATTTCCTCAAGGTTCCGGGACTCAAAACCTTCTTCTTAATTCAACTGGAAACTTCTCAGTCACAATCGCTCAGACGCTCAATCCTCTCCTAGATTCCTTGACTTGCTTCTGGACTCACTATCCCATCCTCGTCGCCAAAAATGTTGTAAGTAGGATGGTTATAGATGACAGGATACTTCTAGTTGATTACATGTAGATTTATTGTAGGACACAACTGAGTACACAACCTCGCCAGCTGACCAGACCATCAGCTGACACTAGTAGAATTCTTAGGTGGAAGTAAGAACATACATAGGCATTGTGGTAGACAGAGAATGAGAGAACACTAAGAAAGGACTAAGACTACAGACAACCACATTACATGAAGAATACATGAAGAATCGATGTACAACATCTACGTTCTACAAATTTCTGGCAGGCAAAGACTGATTCTGTGGGGAACATTTTTCGTCCTTAGTAACGTTAAATTTCCTAAAGATGGAGGGTCACCTTCCCTAATTCAACCACCTCAATGTTCCCGTTGAGGAATCGCCGACGTCACTGGAATGCACACGTTAGTCATCTGTAACGTGCCGCCATTTGAGGAGTGTTTCTGTGCTGCAAGTGCTCACATTGCCTCATTGCTGTACGTGCCACCGTCTTAAAGGAAGAATTCGATGGCTAGCTCCAGTGCTCCGTTGATCATTATTGTTTGTGCATAAGCCGTTTTCCTTTTGGGCCTTCTCAGCACAATCTGCCGTGGTTCTCGTACCAATGAGGTGCTGATTTCAGGGTATGTGCGCGACTGCAATCTGTGCCAGTTTAAAAAGTAAAAAAAATATTTAAGGCGAGGTTATCAGTGGCCAGCTGTCCTCACTTGAACAGGTATTGTCATGCTTGTGGTAGCTTTTTTTCTCGCCCAGCCATCAGGTAATTTGCATTCAGCCACACTTATTCTACTTTATTGCTGTTGTACTGTATTCTTCTTTACCGTCCTCTCTTTGGCCAGGTACCATTATCCTTATTACTGCTTGCTCTACTCCCCTATTTTGACTCTGCTTGCTAAACCTTGGCTCATTCTTTTGTTTTCTATTGTCATTATTACTGGTTTACCATCGTTCCCAAGTCAAACGTATGTTTTTTTCTTTGCACATTTCATCTCTATTACCATCCTCTGCTCCCTACCATAATGGAATGTACATTCTTTCCCCACCGCAAGCGTTTTTACTTGCAATTGGCAAATGATATTAAAATGGTAAGAACGGCGTTAATATTTCACTATCTACATTTCCACATTTGATGTTGAAGGCAAGGAGTTATCTCCAGAGATAAAGAGGAAATAAATATTGCATTGTTTAGGGGTTGGAGGTCTAAAAGTGTATAATAGGATTAACAAGAAAGCTTGTGCAGAAGGACAGGGTGATGTGAATACTAATGCTCGAGAAGACTTGGACAATAACTAAAAACCCACAGTATGTGTTGCTGTGAATCATTAGAAATTCTTCCGTCGTAGATAAGGGAAAGAAGAGTTTATTGAATATTATGTGTCTACGCTTAAGAATTTGGCTTTCACATGTAGCTTTGGAAATTTGCATGACATAATCATAAGGGACCAAATTGTGATGCGAGCAGCCGATTCCCAATGTTCAAGACACATTATGGAATAAAGGAGAAAAACCCATGCAGGAGGTAATTGAGATTGCCAAGAGACCTGAATTGACAGGAAGGTGCACTAAATTAGGACTGTCTGAAAACAAAGTAAAGCAGGAAAATTGAGCAGTGGTTGCTAGAGTAATCTGCACGTTCATCCAAGAAGAAGAGCAAAGAAGGGATAGAGACAGAGTGCAATTTTAACATTAACAAGCAATTTTCAAGGGGTGGGGGGGGCGTGGCCAGCTGCCTGAGATGGGGAATGCAACTTGTTGAGGCTCCGGACCCTGGGGGGATAAATCCTGACAAACCACGTGTCACAGCACATAGAAATTACCTGGAGGGTCCCGTCATCTGCACTTTACTGTCTGGCAGGAGAATCCAGCCTGGAGTAAGCGACAGCAGTAATGGAAGGACGGCTGACAGAGCTGAGTCACTGTCACGGGGTGTGCCGTCTGTGTGAGGAGCCCGGAGAGAGTGACGTGCCTCAATTACATCTCGGAGGCCGGAATACCGGTGGAGGGGCATTCCGAACTGGCAGAGTGCGGCGGCGGGCAGGAGTGAGAGACGAGGATCGCTGGAAGCAGGGGCGGCCTTAGGCATGTGCAAGCTGTGCACCTGCACAGGGCCACCAAACTCCAGGGGCCACCACGTCAATATATATCCTTAATATATTAATACTCTGAGGATGGATACATATTTGTGTGGCGGCCCCTGGCAGGGATTTGGTGGCCTCCGGCTCTGTTCCACTTCTAAACACCCTGACTCCCCGCCCTCTTCACTGGCCTCCGCACTCCACCCCGCCCGGACTCCCTCTTCCAGGGCCCACCACCTACGCTCCCTGACCAGGGCCGCCATGAGCCTAGAGCTGCCCCTGCTGGAAGATTGGTGTGGGGGCGCTACTCAGCACCGTCATCAGCCAGTGGGGGCTGCCAGTGCGGTGCCTCGGCCTGCGAGGGGGCAGGCCCCCTCCCCTTTGTCTTCTCCCATGGCTGCTGGCTCATTAACTGCGGGGCTTCGCAACCGGGGCAATGAATGCAAAGCCTGCCCTGGACTGAGAGCACATTTTGAGGGTGGCTCCGCTGTAGTAACGCCGGGCTGGGCGGTAAAGCCCCCCTCCCCCACCCATTCAGAGATGTGAGGAGAAGTCCACTAGTACTTGGTGAATGGTGGCAAAACTGGACGTGGCATGATGGGAGGACACAAGGGCCCTGACAATTTTAGCAATTAGGCGCATGGCGGGGCGGCAGGCGGCCTACCAGATGATTGGACTTTCCAAATTACTGGGGGGACTGGAGTGCTGTGGGTGAGCGGCGGAGGTGGACGACAGCGTCAACAAACCTACAGATTTTATAGATATTTGCATATTGTGAGCAGGGAACCTGAGCTCGGACCTCAACAAAAGAGGACCCTGTAACTTATAGATGGCTCCACAGTCAGCACCCGAGCTTGTGCTTGTTTGGGGTGCAAGATGGGCAGGCTTAAGGGACAAAC
Source organism: Lissotriton vulgaris (assembly GCF_964263255.1). Classification (NCBI taxonomy): domain Eukaryota; kingdom Metazoa; phylum Chordata; class Amphibia; order Caudata; family Salamandridae; genus Lissotriton; species Lissotriton vulgaris. The sequence continues at coordinate 1,118,779,783 of NC_141693.1, forward strand.
TCTGGATACTGGCCTGGCAGCGGGGGGCCCCATGATTCTAACGCTAGGGACCTGGCGCCGGGCAATTCAACCACTGGACCGGCTGAGTCCAACTCAGAAAAACTAGACTTACATATTGAAGAAAATCCAAGACTCTAAGAAGATAATGGAACAACAGTTTGGGGCCCTCACGACCAGCCTTACTCTCCTGAGAGCGGACCATGGGAAACTCGCCGACACAGTGCGCGACCATGAGAAGGCATTGACAAGCATTAACCCCAACCTACGGAACACGCCACACAAATAAAACACCTGCAGAACCAAGTTTCTGGCCTCCAGGACAGGATTGAGGATGCAGAAGGTCGTAATCAGCGCAATAACATCCGAGTTATTGGGCTGCCGGAACGAAGTGAAGGCACGAAACCGGCAGATTTTTATGGAAGCATGGTTCCGAGAGCATGTTGCCCCTGAAGGCCTGTCTCCATATTTTTGTGTGGAAAGGGCACATCAGATTCCAACGGGTGCACCAAGGGTGGGTGCACCACCACGTCCTCTGATTGTCAAAATATTGAACAACAGGGACAGAGACATGCTGCTACAAAAAGCAAGGGAGAAGGCGGACATCCAATTTGAGAATCAGCGAATCTCCCTGTACCCAGACTACACTATCATGGTACAGCTACAGTGAACCTCTTTTAAAGAGGTGAAGAAAAAACTACGGGCAGCCCAACTTAATTATGCCCTATTATTCCCTGCCAGGCTCAAAGTTATGCACAACAGGAAATCTTGTTTCTTTGACAGCCCCAATGACGTGGAAGGATGGCTGGAGGTAATGGACCTTGAACACGGCCATGAGAGATCGTCGCGTTCAGTAAGGCATAGTCCTCTACAAATGCAACAACAGATACCCCGAGGTCGGGGAGGAGCCCAGAAGAACTCTACAAAGCGCAGTCCGACTCCGGCTCAGAAGATGGCGGACAGGGTGGAGGCATTAGCATTCGCAGGATCCTTTCGTGAGGAAAATACAAAGATCATGTCAGATTCGGAGGACAGCACCATACAATCAGACTCAGAACATAGCATCACTCTCTTTCCCTCAGCGATGCCCCAGACCGAGGATGGCCTACTCGACAATTGAAGAACAGAAATGAAAACTTTGCACACTGAGATCATAAGGAATTAGATGCTTGTGCCACAGACAAGATATAACCAGCAAGACAGTAACCCTTTCCTCTTGTGATGGCTTGACTGTGTACATCTATACTACTAATATAAAGAGAGAACTGTGTCTTTGTAGACAGGTAAACTTGAAAAGTACACCACAAATCCAAACACCAAAGACATATTTGAAAACCTCAGGGCAAGCAGAAGGACATAGGCTATATAAAAATAAAAAATATACGTTGTTTAAAAAATTTTGAAATAAAAATAAAGTAGTGCCTTGCAAGTAGCGCCGGCCGCGAAGTCTGCGTGATGACATCAGGAGCGCGGGGAGGAGCGGCGTTCAGGAGCAACAGGAAGAGCGGAGGACATGAGCGCGGGGAGGAGCGGCGAGCGGCGGTCAAGCAGTGAGAAGCAGCGAGAAGCGGATTAGCAGTGGAGCGGTAAAATCAGCAGCACGGGGAGGAGCGGCGGGTGAGGTAAGTGAAGCAGCCAAGAGCCGCGGGTGCGCCTCGAGGGACGAGCGGGAGACATAAGTGCACACAAGCCCAAAATGCTGCCCCCAGCCCCCTTCTGCCCCGGGCAACACCGGCGGGTGAGGTAAGTGAAGCAGTCAAGAGCCGCGGGTGCGCACAGAGGGACGGGCGGAGGGACGGACGGGAGCCATGAGTGCACGCAAGCCTGAAATGCTGCCCCCAGCCCCCTTCTGCCCCAGGCAACGCTGGGGCGGGCTACTAGTAATATATATATGTAATGCATATAATGTGATCTGCACTACCTTGTCTTTTATCTCAATTGTACATAGGCCAATAATCGAATCTAGTAAGACCCTACCCTATAAAGGCTGTTTGAAGTGCCGGGCATTAGCGATTAGGATATTAGAATAGATCCCCCCCCCCCCAGGGCTTACATGCGGACACCCCTTCTAATACAGTGCACACATAAGTATATTATGAGAAAAGAAACAACCCCCCCGAGCCCAGTAGAGCCACCGGAGCTCTGCACCTGCACAAGAAATAGCTTGGCTGGTGGCGCGTGCCCCCCACATTGCGCATGCACCGTTCTTTGGTTTCAATATGTTTTAGGTATTGGTTTGGCACAGCATCGTACACTGGCAGCGCCAAATATGTTTAGTTCACGAGGGAAAGGGAATTCCTGGTCTGAATGCATTCATGGGCCCGTGCCACATGGAGGCCAATACATGTAGCAAATCCATGTCTCATAATCAAGCCTCCTTAGTCTCATACAACCTACTGACCTGGTATGTACGTGGGCTAAGGGCTGCACACAAGTGCCATAGGGTGCATGCATACCTCATTAGGAGAAGAGCGCAGGTAGTATTCATCCAGGAATCCCACCTGATGGAGGCGGAGGCATTGAAAACTCAGAAAAAGTGGAGAGGCCGGATGTTTACCACTAATTGTTTGGCCTTTGCTAGAGGGGCAACCATCTGGATTCGCCATTGAGTCCCGTTTACAGAGGTGGACCGGCGTACAGATGACCAGGGAAGGCATATACTTCTAAGAGGTACCCTAGACGGTCTCCCAGTAGTGTTCGGTAGTATATATGCACAGAATTTCGTTCAAGATACATTTTTCTATGACCTAAGCAGAGCCCTGACGGGGTAGGACACCATTACCTGGATCCTGAGGGGAGACTGCAATGTGATCCTAGACATAGAGTTGGACAGATCTCATCCTCTGCTGCATGGGGCTGGGACCCACAAAAGGCTGAACCTTTGAACACTTGGATGCAGGGTTGGAGACTCACGGACGCATTGCGCATGTTACATCCTACACACAGGGAATATTCCTTTTACTCCCCAGTCCACAAACTCCATACCAGGGTGGATAGATTCCTATGCTCCCACATGATAGCTGCTCACATACACCACTCAACATATCTAGCCAAAACATTCTCTGATCATAACCCCCTGGAACTTACTCTACAGTGGGGCAGAGTCCCAACCCCAGTTCCGTCCTGGAAACTTTGGCCCCAACCCTTAGAGGATGCCCCCTTTCGGATCGCACTGCTGGACACTGTTAGAAACTACTTTGTAGAAAACTGGAACACTGCCTCCTCTAACCTCATGGACTGGGACGCGTTTAAGGTGGTGGTGCGGGGCTCAGCAATAGGTGCTACTGTAGGGGCATGACAAGAAGCTCATAAACAACTTATTGATACAGAGGCGTTGATGGCGGAGCTAGAACCAGCCACAGTAATTGATGTAAGCAAAAGGGCAGCGCTTCAAGAGGCTCATATTCGACATGCAGAAACTCTGGAATCTGTTAGGCTAATGGACTATAGAGCACACACAACTGAAACACACAGATGCTGACAAATCAGGAACACTGCTAGCTCGGTTACTGAGAGATAACTCGGAAACACTGTTGGTCACTAGTATACACTCACCACTAAAGGGTCTGATACATTCTCAACTAGAGATTAACAACGCATTCTGCACCTATCCTAGCGCTTTATATGCGGCACTAGCGCACGGAGATGATGGCCTGATAGACGCTTTCTTAAATGACTTACAATTCCCTACGATACCTGAGGCTGCACGTAAAGATCTCATGGGACCTATCACTCAACATGAAATAAGAACTGCTATTAAAAGTCTTAACCGCAATAAAACCCCGGGCCTAGACGGCCTGCCAGTTGAATTTTTAGCAACATATTCAGAGGTCTTAGTACCAAAATTAGAGATATTGTACAAGACCGCCTGGGAAACTGGTAAAATACTGAAATCTACGATGCAAGCTCTAGTGGTATCACTCCCCAAGCCAGGACGGGACAGCACTGAACTGTCCAACTACAGGCCACTGTCTTTACTGGCCACCGAGTTTAAAATCCTCAGTAAAGCCCTTGCCAACCGTCTGGTACCTGTCCTCCCCAATCTCATACACCAAGACCAATGCAGGTTTCTTCCCGCACGTAGCACTTCACTCAATACAAGGAGACTTCACTATGTAATGAAGGCCACTTCCAGAGAATATATTAGGGCATAATGTTTAGCATTGGATTTATGTCTCTTTAGCATGGGACTACATGTTTGCTGCCCTGTTGTGCTTTGGCCTCCCCCCGGACTTTCTGCAATGGGTACGCCTGCTCTATGTTGAACCCACTGCAAGGGCGCGTAGAGGAGGATGTATCTCCCCAGAATACACTATACATAGAGGTACCAGACAGGGGTGCCCGCTCTCCCCCCTCCTGTTTGTTCTTGCGCTAGAGCCACTGGCTATACCCTTGAGAAGATCATCTGATGATTTGGGAATACCCATACAAGACACCACACACCTTATTTCGATATATGCGGACAACATCCTCATATATCTGTAAGACTTGGAGGATGTGATAAACCCACTTGCCAATGTATTTTCCACCTTTGAGGCCATATCAGGATTGGCGATAAATGCAGGGAAGTCACACGCTTTCTATTTCCAAGAGGGATTATGCCCAGAGAGGATCCAATTCGGCACCTACCAGATCCCTGTAGCGGTGGATACATTTAAATACCTGGGAATCCATGTCTACAGGACTCAACTGGACCAATTGGAGGGCAACCTCATGAAGGTCATTGCTTCACTACGCTCCAGCATTTCCTTCTGGACGTCCCTGCCGCTATCAGTGATGGGAAGAATAGCCATCTCCAAGATGGTGATGCTTCCCCGCCTATTGTATTTCGTTGTTAATTTGCCCCTGCTGGTACCACCATCCACATTTCGAATCTTAGACATGTTACTATTGGATCTTATTTGGGGCGGGGCAGATGTAGCGTAAGCCTCAAGAAATTGCAATTGGCATTGAACAAGGGAGGATTGGGGGTCCCTGGTTTCCGGGCATATTACTATGCCTCCCAACTACAGTGGCCGTCTTATTGGACGGTAGGCAGAAACCTACAAAAAATAGGTTATAGCACACGCGATCTAGAGCGAGGTACTCTACATGACATGCTACTCCCGAAAATGAAAATACCCTTGGACGGACCCCCATTGTTAATAACGGCACTACAGTGCTGGAAAAAGGCTCTACAGTACTCCTCAGCCGTGACCCCCTACGCGTCCAATATTCCACTATTGGGGCTGCCTGCTTTGGGTGGTAAGATTACAATGACTTGGATGCGGGATTGTATAGATGCGGGGAGTAGCAGAACTGGGATCCTTCTTTGGGGATGGTATCCTTCTGGACAATGCCACGTTCCTGAGGTACACTGGAGCTCCTAATAAGCTTTATTTACTACACGCAATGATAGCGCATTATATAAGGGTGACATGGGCTCCTCAGCATTGTGAACCCTCGCAACATGATTTGCTACAACTACTCTATCACATGGGGAGGAGTGGCCACCTAGTTAAATGGCTCTATACAGGCATCCAAGCACAGGCTTCCACAGACCTCACGAGCCTTCGTGCAAAATGGGCAGAAACTGCGGGCGTGCCGATTGCAGACAAGGCCTGGGAAAATATTCTAGAACATCCCAAGAGAGTCTCCCGAAATGCCAAACTTAAGTTCATACAAAATATGGTTCTCCACAGATCTTACTTAACCCAGAAGAGGATAAAGTGCATGTTCCTAGCTACCCGAGACGGAAGGCGAAGGAGGCTGGCTTTGTGCACATGTTAGGGGCCTGCCCGCACCTCAGGGACTGCTGGGGTCAGATCCGGAATAGGCTTGGAGAAATCACACACCTCACAATAACAGACAACATATTAGAGTGCCTGATGGGCCTGCGCAAGCGCTCTAAAAACCAGAAAGTTAACTTGTGTTTTCTGGACCTAGCGATTATTTTGGCTATCAGAGCAATTACTATGAGATGGAAGTCCCCGAGGAGCCCCACACTACACATTTGGCGTGAAGAGGTGGTTAGACGGGGTAATGCTGGGAGCGTGGCGCTCAGACGGGAGGAGACGCGAGGACTGAGAAAACGCCCCATCTCCTTGGACTGGGACACTATGCAAAAAGAATTTACACAACTAGACATCCCACTTACATTTGTTGACCCCACCTTATAAATACTTACAACAATGATTGCATAGTTACTGGCAGCTAGAACAAATTACACGGAATGGTCCAAGATACATTGGAAATAAAGGTCAGAGACCATTGATAACCCAAGGTGGTGAGACGGTATGGAAGACAGAACGCAGACGGACCAGGAAGGGGAGGGGGGAGGGGGAGAGGGTAGTTACTACAGGTTAGGGCTTGAAAGTACAGATGCAAGACAAGGCTCCTTTAAGACATTAGAAAATATTATAGACAAATCCATATGTTCCCTTCATTAAAATATATATTTCATAATGTGTAATGCTGGATAACATGATTTGAGGTTTGTAAACTTAATTAAGGAGCAGGACGGGATAACGACCAACAAAAATGAAAATGCCAATGTTATTTGAAATGGTATATTGTATTCTGACTAAACGCTCAATAAAGTTTGTTAAAAAAAACAAGTGCTTTCCAAGGAAGTGTTATAGATGTGGAAGTACAAGACACTTGGCGTATGATAAGAAATGTCCGGCACCGACCCAGAAATGTATAAGGTGTGGCATTGTAGGTAATTTCCAGAAGGTTTGCCTGAAGAAACCAGGTGGTAAAGTTAAAATTGTGCATAAGGGAGAAGCAACACTACTTGGGGTCCTCTGATGATTCTGATATCATTATGAGTGTTCTAAACGTGGATGATGTACAAGTATGGGCAGAATGTTAAAAGAAAGAAACCCATGAGCAACATGTCTATTACTGGTGTTAACACCTATATTGTGGCTGATTCTGGTTCACAGTACATTATAGAGTATAAAGAATTGTGGGGTGAAAAATGTGCGCAAGCACTAGGATGAGAGTTGGCACAACCTGATATTACACTCAAAGCATTAACTGGAGAACCTATTGAGATAGTAAGTTACAAGAAACTGAAGTTTATATTTAAGAGCTGAGAAATTATGGGAAAACTGTATGTTTCTGTCACCGGTCCATCTGCATTATGTTGGATGGATCAAGACAAGTTAGGCATAACACTTAATCCTAATAGTCTAGAACAAGTCTTAATTGTACAACCAGAGGATGAATTTGGTTAATTAATTTCAAGGAAATTCTCCACTGTGTTTTCAGATGATACTGGGAAGTTGAAAGGGTTCCAACACAAAATTCAATTAAAAGCCAATTCCAAGCTTGTATCCACAAGGTTAGAAACATATTATTTTTATTGAAAAAGTATATAAGAATACAGCTGGAGATTTACAAAAAGCTGGATTTATTGAGCAAGTAGAATACTCAGAATTGGTAGCGCCTTTGGTCATTGCTAGGAAACCTAATGGGAAATTAAGGTTATGCACTGATTTATGCAACCTTAAACAGAGTATTCAAGTAGATCAGTTCCCTCTACCTAATATAGATGAGATGTTAGCCCATACTAAGAACATGAGGCGGTTCTCTAGGATTGATCTAACTGCAGCTTACCGCCAGGTACCATTGCACCCTGACAGCAGAAACCTTACCACATTCATTTCACTGTTTGGGTGCTATAGGTTCAAAAGGGTACCATTTGGTCTAGCCTGAGCTGCAGCTATGTTCTAAATATTAATGCACAATATGTAAGATAATTAAGATATGGCCGGGATGCCTATCACCCCCTCCCAACACAATCCCCAAGGATGGGAAGACGGACGCCGTTCTGAACTTTTGGAAGGCGGGAGGGAGTTACCCTTCCGGCCGTATTTATTAAAATATGAAACAAAATTAAAACATTAAAATAACAGTTTCATATCATGTACAATTTTTCATTTATACATTACGATGCAGTCACGTTTATTGGCTAACATTAACAAATCTCTAATACAAAGGTTCTCCTAGCAGAGTCTAAACATCCTGCAAATGCATACTTTCTAAATAAAAATTGTACATCCTAACATTACGGGCCAATGGCAAGGTCGTAACCGGTGTCAGATCACTACTACCAGAACTCCCCCCTCACGGTGTGAGGAGCGGGCGCACAGAGGACTGTACCTCTGTGCCAACTTCCAATTTCCCTTGTCTTAGCGGGGGCCCCTTATTTAACTCGACGCCATCTTAATGGTCGTCCGAGGACTCGTGTGAGGTGTCTAGAAGGTAGCGTGGACCCTCCTCTCACCCCACACTGTTCACCACATCCGCCGTCGCGGATATCCTGGCCCCGGGAAATTCCTAGGAGGGGCATCGAGCCGCCTCCTCCCCTGTGAGGGGCCTATGACCGCCTTCCCTTCGGCGACCCCATACTTAGTGGGTGCCACCTCCCCGTGTGAGGGGCCAATGGCCGCCTCCCCCCGGGCGCTCCCATCCATAACGGGTGGCGCCCCTCCTCTAGGGATCTTGAAATTACTGCTCACCGATCATGACCTTACCGCCCGACCAAAATAAATACGACGTTTTTCTGAACCTAATGAAGAGAGCAATAAAGCGGTAAAACTGAGCTTTGCAATATTTGTCCACTTAACTACACATGCAACACATTTTAATTAGGCTGTGATACTCTGCTAACTGAGTGAGAAAAATTTTTTATGAAGCAAATCATTTTATTGCAGTTCAAACATTGACACCTTTATTACACAAAAAACTCTGGGAAAAAGATACTATCAACGTAAATCAACTTCATTGCACTACTAATGTTGCCATAAGGGGCTGGTGGGTGGGCCAAAATTGCTCCTTGTTCCGTCGAGGGCTCACATGCAACGAGGGGTGCAGCTTCCAAGCACCGGAACAAGAGGATGCTTCTTTGGACTGTTGCTCCTTGTATTCCTCTTCGGGAGGGCGTGTACCCTCCTCTGGTACGCCTACGGGGCGTGACCAACGGTGTAGGTGTCTAGGACAACCCTTCTTGGGCGGGAAAAGGCGCGCCCCGGCTACGCCGCTTCGGGCATACCAGCCGAGACACGCCCCCCGCCCAAAATGGCTTCCCGGGGGGATCCGGGCACCCTACCATACGTTCGGGGGGACCGAGTGGTCGCCCCTTTCCATATGGCCGGGATGCCTATCACCCTCTCCCAACACAATCCCCAAGGATGGGAAGACGGACGCCGTTCTGAACTTTTGGAAGGCGGGAGGGAGTTACCCTCCCGGCCGTATTTATTAAAATATTAAACAAAATTAAAACATTAAAATAACAGTTTCATATCATGTACAATTTTTCATTTATACATTACGATGCAGTCACGTTTATTGGCTAACCTTAACAAATCTCTAATACAAAGGTTCTCCTAGCCGAGTCCAAACATCCTGCAAATGCATACTTTCTAAATAAAAATTGTACATCCTAACATTACGGGCCAACGGCAAGGTCGTAACCGGTGTCAGATCCCTACTACCAGAACTCCCCCCTCACGGTGTGAGGGGCGGGCGCACAGAGGACTGTACCTCTGTGCCAACTTCCAATTTCCCTTGTCTTAGCGGGGGCCCCTTATTTAACTCGACGCCATCTTAATGGTCGTCCGAGGACTCGTGTGAGGTGTCTAGAAGGTAGCGTGGACCCCCCTCTCACCCCACACTGTTCACCACATCCGCCGTCGCGGATATCCTGGCCCCGGGAAATTCCTAGGAGGGGCATCGAGCCGCCTCCTCCCCTGGGAGGGGCCTATGACCGCCTTCCCTTCGGCGACCCCATACTTAGTGGGTGCCGCCTCCCCGTGTGAGGGGCCAATGGCCGCCTCCCCCCGGGCGCTCCCATCCATAACGGGTGGCACCCCTCCTCTAGGGATCTTGAAATTACTGCTCACCGATCATGACCTTACCGCCACAGGCCGGATAGTTGACCGGCTATCCGGACCCCCCACACTCCTACTAAAGGTCATGATTATACAGACCCCTTAACCATGCTATGAAGTCTCCTATGAGTAAGACATTCCCCTCCCGGGCCAGATGAACCCCATCTTCGAGATACATGTTATCTCCCCGAATACATCCATGCGGGATACAGTGCAACTGGCCTGAACGAAACAATCTACACAGCTTGTTATTGACTTTCTTTACTGAATGATTCAAAGCTGACACAGAGAGGGCCCCCCGCCACACCTTCCTTGGAATCATGTGTGACCATGCTATCGTGCACCCCGGAACCCTCTTTGCCAACCAGCTAACAGTGGATAGAACCCGCTCGAGGAGTGCTCGCCGACCGAGCGCCACCAAATAATTCCCTCCCAGATGCACTATGATTATAGACGGCGGTGACCTTGTCCGCCCTAACAGTCCCTCGACAAAACATTGAAACTGGTCAATACAGAGCCTGCCCCTTCCGTGGAAGGTCACCCTGTACCCGTATTCCCCAGCTGCGTGAATCATGTCACCTGCTTTGAATACGTCCGCGGCACGCCTCACGTATGAGTGGCCCACGACCCACACCACTCTTTCCTCAGCTGGTGATCTTTGACCGCTGGTCCCCAGGTGTAGGGTCGACTGCACAGTCCGCCCCGCCTCGCAAGCTCGCGAAACTGTAAACCAAACAAAAGACAAGAAGCGTGAGTGCATGACATTAGCTTCACAACATGTGCAACCGCACATACCTTTTATAACAGTTCGAGGACCAACGCCCCAATTGTTTCACCATTTCCACACTCTGACCCCAGGCTGTAGCCTCTGTAGCAGCCCCTATCCTGAAGAAATGGGTCCCAAAATCGCTCGGGTCCAAGCCCGCTGCCGCGATTGCCAACGTTAACACCCGCTGAAACTGAAACCTTGTCAGTGGGGTGGCGTCGGTATGTCTCAGCAAGCTTCCCCCCCATGTTACCGCCCTTTGCGCCAGATATTCCTCAACGCACTGTACCGGGCACATGGGGGACCCTCGCATGCGCTGGACAACCATACTGTCTCCCATTGCACCCTGATCGGTTTTAGACCTGGCTATCGTGATTACCATTGAATCACCTTTGATCTGAACGTGTTCCCGACACAGGCCTCCCCCCACATCCTTCTTATTTCGTGCCACCAGCTCGCTCACCCGCATAGCCCCATGGAATGCTAATGCGAAAGCGGCCCGGAATAGCACTGCTTCGGACTGGGAGGAACATGTCGCGGGGAGCACCGACATCAACTGGGACAATCTTTCTAACCCAATCAGGCGCCTCTCGTCTACTCTACGACCCTCGAGGCGTTGCCACCCTCGCAGCGCCTTCCTCACCAAAAAGGACGATGTAGGGTCCCTGATGCCATACGCCTGCGCCATGAATGCAATGGCGGCCCGGTGCCTATTGGCCGTTGCTGCTGATCGGCCTGCCTTGTGGAGTGCTACCAAAAACTTCAGCACATATTCCTCCTGCCCCCACTTATCCCCTCCTGCTGGACCCAAAAATGCACAATAGGAACGAAACGCTCCTTCGTACGCCTTCCTTGTCCTGGGGGCTAAGCTGGCTCCCACGAGGTCCTGTAATCCGGGGCACCGAGTGACCAGAGAGCTTCGGGAAATGGTGCCGCCACTAGATCCGCGGAAGGTAGATAACCCCTGAAGGCCTGCATGTGGGAACGAGAGAGTGCATCAGCCGCCTGGTTCAGTACACCCGGCACGTGCCTTGCCCTAAACTGAACGTTCAGTCTCATGCACCGTAGTACAATTTCCTTTAACAATCTCAAAATCCACTTGCAGCGTGCTGCCTGGTTATTTATGCATTCAACCACGGTCATGTTATCGGACCAAAACACCACTGAGCGATCACGGAACTCGTCCGGCCATGCCTCCAGGGCCACAAAAATGGGGAACAACTCAAGAAACCCAATGTTACCTGTGAGCCCACTGGTGTGCCACCACGTCGGCCATGTTTGCGCTGACCATCGATTACCAAAGATGGCGCCAAATCCTACGCTCCCTGCCGAGTCGGTCCACAAACCCAGCTCGTCCGAGGATGCTGGTGGTTTGTTCCATACCACTCGACCGTTGAAATCCGCCAGAAATGCCAACCATATGCGCATATCCTGTCAAACCTCTGCAGACAGTCTTGTGCGGTGGTGCCCTTCTTTGAGACCGACCATGGCTTGTGCAATAGAGCGGGAAAAGGGGCGGGCCATTGGTATCACTCTGAGGGCAAAGTTAAGCTGGCCCACTGCTTGTTGCAACTGAAGGAGAGTTACCTTTTCTTTGCTAATGCACAATTCTAGCGAGGCCCTAAATATCCTCACTTTGTCCCTAGGCAAACGGAAGCATCCCTCCACTGAGTCGAGCTCAATTCCAAGAAACTCGAGTGAAGTAGATGGGCCCACCGTTTTCCCCGGTGCCAATGGCACGCCAAATCGTTTCATGAGATTGCAAAATTCCAGTAAAGCCTGTGCACATTCAGTGTCACCGGCTGGCCCCAAGAACAAAAAATCATCCAGGTAGTGCATAACCTGTGTATAGCCCGTAGCTCTGGTGAACGCCCATTGCAGAAAACAGCTGAATTTCTCAAAATAAGCACAAGAGATGGAGCAACCCATTGGCATACATCTATCCATGTAATAGCGTCCTTGAAACACAAAACCTAACAGACGCTGATACCGAGGGTGTACCGGGAGCAACCGGAATGCTGATTCAATATCAGATTTAGCCATCAGCGCTCCGGGCCCCAGGCGATTCAACATGGCGACGGCCTCATCAAAGGATGTGTACCGCACAGAACAGACTCCTGGATCAATCGCATCGTTTACCGAAAGACCCCTAGGAGCCGACAAGTTATGAATTAACCTAAACTCACCTGGGTCCTTCTTGGGGACTACTCCCAATGGTGAACAAATGAAATTAGGGACTGGCGGGTGCCTAAATGGGCCGGCAACCCGGCCCCGGGCAACCTCCTTCGCAATCTTGCTTTCTACCACCATCGGGTGCTGCTGAACGGACAGTTGATTTTTACACAGTGAGTCCCCCTGAAAATCCCCCGCCGGGATGTGGAAACCATATGAGAAACCGTCCCGTAACACCCCAGCGGAGACGTGATCAGGGTATTCGTTTAGCCAGGGGATCATTGCCATGATATCTACGGGGGTAGGTAGTGGTACCCCTCGGCCGATGTTAGACCTGTTTGGCACCTCCTCTACCCCCGGTATCCCCATTCTTGGCTCTGCACGAACTCTCAGGGTGTGAAGAATGGCCGCATCCTGCACACTCATGCCTGAACTTACATGTCCCCTGTGGCCTCGTGCACTTGCCTCTGTGAAAATTCCAGCAAACCCCTTTTCTACCCCCATTTCCACCACTCCTGGGTTGGTGATCACCAGCGGGGCTTGCTCGAAAGGGCGCCGCCGATTGATGGCGGGAAGGCGCCGACCCATACTCACCGAGCGTGGACGACTTCGTCGTGCCCGGCAAGAGCTGCTTCTGCCAAGAGACGGAGTCGAGACAGTCCCACGTCAGAGACGAATCGTGCTCCTTGGCCTTACGAAACTTACTATCATAACCCCTCCATTGATCCCCCTCATATGTTTCATAGAAATCCATTATGCGTGTCTGATAACAGGCCAATTCACTCAAAATCTCTGGCTTACGTTCACCCATAATAGCAGTAAACATCCCAAAGGCCTTGGCCCAATTAGAGATAGTCTCATCCACCCTGAAGGCCGCCATTTTTGCGCGCCACACACTCGGATGCCACAAATCCTTTTGAGCCTTAACATACTCGATCTCGTGATGGTCAGTCAGCAGCGAAAACATATTCACATATTTATCAGCCCAAATCATTTCCTTCGTGGCCAGTGGAATATGCTGAACTACTTTTTCCCTCCTTGAGGGCAAAGACCCCCCATTTGCCATTGGCAATGGCTTCTTACCAGATTCCATAGCTGGTCCCGCTGATGTTCCACCGCCAGCCGCTGGTTCTTCCGAGGGACTCTGTGAGGGGACAAGAGGGAGATTCGCCTTCGCAGCATCTCGCGATTGCCGCAACTGCTTCATTAGCAACCTAGCCTCTTTGGCTGTGTCTCTGGGTGCCGCTGCACCCTCGGTATTTTTCCCAAGCCATGCGGCCAACTGGGCGGCCAACTCCGGAGGCATTTCCTCCTCGCTGGTGGGCGTAACTACAACCGGAATCGGTTGGCCTGCATCCGGGACCGGTACCGGGGCCTTGACTGGACTAACTGGGCTTGCTGGGGGTGACTCGGGAACTGGGGCCTCCCCCCCTGCCGCCCTATTCCTGGCCCTTTTACCTCTCCCTGCGGGGACTACTCCCGGTAATGCTGGCCCGATGACTTTCTTCGGTCTGTCCGTATTGTTCATCGCCGCCATCTGCTTTTTCATGCTCGCCATATCTTTCATCAGCATGCGGAGCATCTGCTCCGTCCCTGCCTTCTTTCCGGCCTTCCTGCCAGGCATCGTCGTCGGATACTTGACCCTTGCTGCTTAGCTGCTCAACGAGGTCCTGGAGCCGGAGGTCCGAAGTGAAGAGAAGGCTTCTGGAAGAGAAACACAAAAATTACAAGTTCTCAAAATTGCTCCTTGTTCCGTCGAGGGCTCACGTGCAACGAGGGTTGCAGCTTCCAAGCACCGGAACAAGAGGATGCTTCTTTGGACTGTTGCTCCTTTTATTCCTCTTCGGGAGGGCGTGTACCCTCCTCTGGTACGCCTACGGGGCGTGACCAACGGTGTAGGTGTCTAGGACAACCCTTCTTGGGCGGGAAAAGGCGCGCCCCGGCTATGCCGCTTCGGGCATACCAGCCGAGACACGCCCCCCGCCCAAAATGTTTTCCCGGGGGGATCCGGGCACCCTACCATACGTTCGGGGGGACCGAGTGGTCGCCCCTTTCTAATCTCCTCTTCTTCCAAGATGATATTTTAGTGATGGAAAAGTCCAGGGAAGAGCATGATTGCAAATTGATGCATGTTCTCAGTATTTTGGGGAAAAGGGGCATGACTGCTGAATTCAGTAAACTAAAATTCACCATGAACCAGGTTTTCTATTTGGGTCATGAAATCAGGCAAGATGGGATAAAACCTAAAAAAAAGTTATTGAATACCATTAGGAATGTGCCTGTCGCCAAAAACAAAGATGAATTGCGAGAGTTCTTGGGGTTGGTGGAATTTTATTCTAAGTTTGTGAAAGATATTTCCACAAAAACATTTGTCATCAGACAACTGCTAAAGCCTAGGAACAAGTTTGAAATGTCTACCCACTGTTAAGAAACGTTCACTTCCCCCAACAAGCATATCTGTAATGCTCCTCCTTTACAGGGATTCAATCCAGAGTTGGCCAGCATTGTTACTACGGACACAAGTGGCAAGGGGATTGGTACTGTCCTTACCCAGAAGAACAAATAAGGTACTGAAAACACCATTGCATTTGCTTCAAGCTTATTGACACCCACTGAGGCAAAATAGTCAGTTATTTAGCTGGAAGCACTTGCATGTGTGTGGGGTTTGGAGCACTTCCACCAAATTTTGGGTGGTCAGAAAGTAATCCTTCATAGTGACCATAAACTCCTTACCAGGGTGTTGACCGCCAAGGGATTGTATGCTGCATCGCCCAGACTATTTACAACAAGGGGTGGTGAGGGACAGAGTCTCTGAATTAAGCAGAAAGCACTCACCCAGTCAAGAGATCAGGGCTAGATCCAACGCCATTTTTTAGCTCACTGCACCATCCCAGTTTCAGAACCTGGCTGTATGCAAATTAGTCTGTTCCTGTCCCAGTGCATGATGGGAACAGGGCAAACCAAACTACAAAAGCCAATTCTTACACTGGGAAGGAAACAAGCTCCCGGGGACCGGTTTCTGGCATTACAGCCGTCTTCGGCCCGGTTTGCTTGAATCCTGATGGTGCAATGAGCAAGGGTCTCACATCTGAGAATACCCTTCCACGCTTAGGGTGGACAAAAATATTTACAACAAGGGGTGGTGAGGGACAGAGTCTCTGAATTAAGCAGAAAGCTCTCACCCAGTCAAGAGATCAGGGCTAGATCCAACACCGTTTTTTAGCTCACTGCACCATCCCAGTTTCAGAACCTGGCTGTATGCAAATTAGTCTGTTCCTGTCCCAGTGCATGATGGGAACAGGGCAAACCAAACTACAAAAGCCAATTCTTACACTGGGAAGGAAACAAGCTCCCGGGGACCGGTTTCTGGCATTACAGCTGTCTTCGGCCCGGTTTGCTTGAATCCTGATGGTGCAATGAGCAAGGGTCTCACATCTGAGAATACCCTTCCACGCTTAGGGTGGACAAAAATATTTACAACACGGGGTGGTGAGGGACAGAGTCTCTAAATTAAGCAGAAAGCTCTCACCCAGTCAAGAGATCAGGGCTAGATCCAACACCGTTTTTTAGCTCACTGCACCATCCCAGTTTCAGAACCTGGCTGTATGCAAATTAGTCTGTTCCTGTCCCAGTGCATGATGGGAACAGGGCAAACCAAACTACAAAAGCCAATTCTTACACTGGGAAGGAAACAAGCTCCCGGGGACCGGTGTCTGGCATTACAGCCGTCTTCGGCCCGGTTTGCTTGAATCCTGATGGTGCAATGAGCAAGGGTCTCACATCTGAGAATACCCTTCCACGCTTAGGGTGGACAAAAATATTTACAACAAGGGGTGGTGAGGGACAGAGTCTCTGAATTAAGCAGAAAGCTCTCACCCAGTCAAGAGATCAGGGCTAGATCCAACACCGTTTTTTAGCTCACTGCACCATCCCAGTTTCAGAACCTGGCTGTATGCAAATTAGTTTGTTCCTGTCCCAGTGCATGATGGGAACAGGGCAAACCAAACTACAAAAGCCAATTCTTACACTGGGAAGGAAACAAGCTCCCGGGGACCGGTTTCTGGCATTACAGCCGTCTTCGGCCCGGTTTGCTTGAATCCTGATGGTGCAATGAGCAAGGGTCTCACATCTGAGAATACCCTTCCACGCTTACGGTGGACAAAAATATTTACAACATGGGGTGGTGAGGGACAGAGTCTCTGAATTAAGCAGAAAGCTCTCACCCAGTCAAGAGATCAGGGCTAGATCCAACACCGTTTTTTAGCTCACTGCACCATCCCAGTTTCAGAACCTGGCTGTATGCAAATTAGTCTGTTCCTGTCCCAGTGCATGATGGGAACAGGGCAAACCAAACTACAAAAGCCAATTCTTACACTGGGAAGGAAACAAGCTCCCGGGGACCGGTTTCTGGCATTACAGCCGTCTTCGGCCCGGTTTGCTTGAATCCTGATGGTGCAATGAGCAAGGGTCTCACATCTGAGAATACCCTTCCACGCTTAGGGTGGACAAAAATATTTACAACAAGGGGTGGTGAGGGACAGAGTCTCTGAATTAAGCAGAAAGCTCTCACCCAGTCAAGAGATCAGGGCTAGATCCAACACCGTTTTTTAGCTCACTGCACCATCCCAGTTTCAGAACCTGGCTGTATGCAAATTAGTCTGTTCCTGTCCCAGTGCATGATGGGAACAGGGCAAACCAAACTACAAAAGCCAATTCTTACACTGGGAAGGAAACAAGCTCCCGGGGACCGGTTTCTGGCATTACAGCCGTCTTCGGCCCGGTTTGCTTGAATCCTGATGGTGCAATGAGCAAGGGTCTCACATCAGAGAATACCCTTCCACGCTTAGGGTGGACAAAAATATTTACAACAAGGGGTGGTGAGGGACAGAGTCTCTAAATTAAGCAGAAAGCTCTCACCCAGTCAAGAGATCAGGGCTAGATCCAACACCGTTTTTTAGCTCACTGCACCATCCCAGTTTCAGAACCTGGCTGTATGCAAATTAGTCTGTTCCTGTCCCAGTGCATGATGGGAACAGGGCAAACCAAACTACAAAAGCCAATTCTTACACTGGGAAGGAAACAAGCTCCCGGGGACCGGTTTCTGGCATTACAGCCGTCTTCGGCCCGGTTTGCTTGAATCCTGATGGTGCAATGAGCAAGGGTCTCACATCTGAGAATACCCTTCCACGCTTAGGGTGGACAAAAATATTTACAACAAGGGGTGGTGAGGGACAGAGTCTCTGAATTAAGCAGAAAGCTCTCACCCAGTCAAGAGATCAGGGCTAGATCCAACACCGTTTTTTAGCTCACTGCACCATCCCAGTTTCAGAACCTGGCTGTATGCAAATTAGTCTGTTCCTGTCCCAGTGCATGATGGGAACAGGGCAAACCAAACTACAAAAGCCAATTCTTACACTGGGAAGGAAACAAGCTCCCGGGGACCGGTTTCTGGCATTACAGCCGTCTTCGGCCCGGTTTGCTTGAATCCTGATGGTGCAATGAGCAAGGGTCTCACATCTGAGAATACCCTTCCACGCTTAGGGTGGACAAAAATATTTACAACATGGGGTGGTGAGGGACAGAGTCTCTGAATTAAGCAGAAAGCTCTCACCCAGTCAAGAGATCAGGGCTAGATCCAACACCGTTTTTTAGCTCACTGCACCATCCCAGTTTCAGAACCTGGCTGTATGCAAATTAGTCTGTTCCTGTCCCAGTGCATGATGGGAACAGGGCAAACCAAACTACAAAAGCCAATTCTTACACTGGGAAGGAAACAAGCTCCCGGGGACCGGTTTCTGGCATTACAGCCGTCTTCGGCCCGGTTTGCTTGAATCCTGATGGTGCAATGAGCAAGGGTCTCACATCTGAGAATACCCTTCCACGCTTAGGGTGGACAAAAATATTTACAACAAGGGGTGGTGAGGGACAGAGTCTCTGAATTAAGCAGAAAGCTCTCACCCAGTCAAGAGATCAGGGCTAGATCCAACACCGTTTTTTAGCTCACTGCACCATCCCAGTTTCAGAACCTGGCTGTATGCAAATTAGTCTGTTCCTGTCCCAGTGCATGATGGGAACAGGGCAAACCAAACTACAAAAGCCAATTCTTACACTGGGAAGGAAACAAGCTCCCGGGGACCGGTTTCTGGCATTACAGCCGTCTTCGGCCCGGTTTGCTTGAATCCTGATGGTGCAATGAGCAAGGGTCTCACATCTGAGAATACCCTTCCACGCTTAGGGTGGACAAAAATATTTACAACATGGGGTGGTGAGGGACAGAGTCTCTGAATTAAGCAGAAAGCTCTCACCCAGTCAAGAGATCAGGGCTAGATCCAACACCGTTTTTTAGCTCACTGCACCATCCCAGTTTCAGAACCTGGCTGTATGCAAATTAGTCTGTTCCTGTCCCAGTGCATGATGGGAACAGGGCAAACCAAACTACAAAAGCCAATTCTTACACTGGGAAGGAAACAAGCTCCCGCGGACCGGTTTCTGGCATTACAGCCGTCTTCGGCCCGGTTTGCTTGAATCCTGATGGTGCAATGAGCAAGGGTCTCACATCTGAGAATACCCTTCCACGCTTAGGGTGGACAAAAATATTTACAACAAGGGGTGGTGAGGGACAGAGTCTCTGAATTAAGCAGAAAGCTCTCACCCAGTCAAGAGATCAGGGCTAGATCCAACACCGTTTTTTAGCTCACTGCACCATCCCAGTTTCAGAACCTGGCTGTATGCAAATTAGTCTGTTCCTGTCCCAGTGCATGATGGGAACAGGGCAAACCAAACTACAAAAGCCAATTCTTACACTGGGAAGGAAACAAGCTCCCGGGGACCGGTTTCTGGCATTACAGCCGTCTTCGGCCCGGTTTGCTTGAATCCTGATGGTGCAATGAGCAAGGGTCTCACATCTGAGAATACCCTTCCACGCTTAGGGTGGACAAAAATATTTACAACAACGGGTGGTGAGGGACAGAGTCTCTGAATTAAGCAGAAAGCTCTCACCCAGTCAAGAGATCAGGGCTAGATCCAACACCGTTTTTTAGCTCACTGCACCATCCCAGTTTCAGAACCTGGCTGTATGCAAATTAGTCTGTTCCTGTCCCAGTGCATGATGGGAACAGGGCAAACCAAACTACAAAAGCCAATTCTTACACTGGGAAGGAAACAAGCTCCCGGGGACCGGTTTCTGGCATTACAGCCGTCTTCGGCCCGGTTTGCTTGAATCCTGATGGTGCAATGAGCAAGGGTCTCACATCTGAGAATACCCTTCCACGCTTAGGGTGGACAAAAATATTTACAACAAGGGGTGGTGAGGGACAGAGTCTCTGAATTAAGCAGAAAGCTCTCACCCAGTCAAGAGATCAGGGCTAGATCCAACACCGTTTTTTAGCTCACTGCACCATCCCAGTTTCAGAACCTGGCTGTATGCAAATTAGTCTGTTCCTGTCCCAGTGCATGATGGGAACAGGGCAAACCAAACTACAAAAGCCAATTCTTACACTGGGAAGGAAACAAGCTCCCGGGGACCAGTTTCTGGCATTACAGCCGTCTTCGGCCTGGTTTGCTTGAATCCTGATGGTGCAATGAGCAAGGGTCTCACATCTGAGAATAATCTTCCACGCTTAGGGTGGACAAAAATATTTACAACAAGGGGTGGTGAGGGACAGAGTCTCTGAATTAAGCAGAAAGCTCTCACCCAGTCAAGAGATCAGGGCTAGATCCAACACCGTTTTTTAGCTCACTGCACCATCCCAGTTTCAGAACCTGGCTGTATGCAAATTAGTCTGTTCCTGTCCCAGTGCATGATGGGAACAGGGCAAACCAAACTACATGATGATGGATCAAGCCCTGATCTTTGGACTGGGTAAGAGTGGTCTGTTTAACTCAGACACTCTGTTCATCACCACCCCCTTTTCTAAATCGTTTTTGGCCACTATAGGTGTGGCAGGGTATACTCAGACATGAGTCCCTTTCTCACTGCTCCATCAGGATTCAAGCAAGCCGGGCCGAAGAAGGCTGAAATGCCAGAAACCGGTCCCCGGTAGCTTGTCTCCTTTCTGGTGAAGAATTGGCTTGGTAGTTTAGTCTGCCCTGTTCCCATGATGCACTGGGCCAGGGACAGACTGATTTGCATATAGCCAGGTTCTGAGCTGGGATGGGGCAGTGAGATAAATAACGGTGATGGATCAAGCCCTGATCTTTGGACTGGGTAAGAGTGGTCTGTTTAACTCAGACACTCTGTTCATCACCACCCCCTTTTCTAAATCGTTTTTGGCCACTATAGGTGTGGCAGGGTATACTCAGACATGAGTCCCTTTCTCACTGCTCCATCAGGATTCAAGCAAGCCGGGCCGAAGAAGGCTGAAATGCCAGAAACCGGTCCCCGGTAGCTTGTCTCCTTTCTGGTGAAGAATTGGCTTGGTAGTTTAGTCTGCCCTGTTCCCATGATGCACTGGGCCAGGGACAGACTGATTTGCATATAGCCAGGTTCTGAGCTGGGATGGCGCAGTGAGATAAATAACGGTGATGGATCAAGCCCTGATCTTTGGACTGGGTAAGAGTGGTCTGTTTAACTCAGACACTCTGTTCATCACCACCCCCTTTTCTAAATCGTTTTTGGCCACTATAGGTATGGCAGGGTATACTCAGACATGAGTCCCTTTCTCACTGCTCCATCAGGATTCAAGCAAGCCGGGCCGAAGAAGGCTGAAATGCCAGAAACCGGTCCCCGGTAGCTTGTCTCCTTTCTGGTGAAGAATTGGCTTGGTAGTTTAGTCTGCCCTGTTCCCATGATGCACTGGGCCAGGGACAGACTGATTTGCATATAGCCAGTTTCTGAGCTGGGATGGGGCAGTGAGATAAATAACGGTGATGGATCAAGCCCTGATCTTTGGACTGGGTAAGAGTGGTCTGTTTAACTCAGACACTCTGTTCATCACCACCCCCTTTTCTAAATCGTTTTTGGCCACTATAGGTGTGGCAGGGTATACTCAGACATGAGTCCCTTTCTCACTGCTCCATCAGGATTCAAGCAAGCCGGGCCGAAGAAGGCTGAAATGCCAGAAAGCGGTCCCCGGTAGCTTGTCTCCTTTCTGGTGAAGAATTGGCTTGGTAGTTTAGTCTGCCCTGTTCCCATGATGCACTGGGCCAGGGACAGACTGATTTGCATATAGCCAGGTTCTGAGCTGGGATGGGGCAGTGAGATAAATAACGGTGATGGATCAAGCCCTGATCTTTGGACTGGGTAAGAGTGGTCTGTTTAACTCAGACACTCTGTTCATCACCACCCCCTTTTCTAAATCGTTTTTGGCCACTATAGGTATGGCAGGGTATACTCAGACATGAGTCCCTTTCTCACTGCTCCATCAGGATTCAAGCAAGCCGGGCCGAAGAAGGCTGAAATGCCAGAAACCGGTCCCCGGTAGCTTGTCTCCTTTCTGGTGAAGAATTGGCTTGGTAGTTTGGCAGCCCTGTTCCCATGATGCACTGGGCCAGGGACAGACTGATTTGCATATAGCCAGGTTCTGAGCTGGGATGGGGCAGTGAGATAAATAACGGTGATGGATCAAGCCCTGATCTTTGGACTGGGTAAGAGTGGTCTGTTTAACTCAGACACTCTGTTCATCACCACCCCCTTTTCTAAATCGTTTTTGGCCACTATAGGTGTGGCAGGGTATACTCAGACATGAGTCCCTTTCTCACTGCTCCATCAGGATTCAAGCAAGCCGGGCCGAAGAAGGCTGAAATGCCAGAAACCGGTCCCCGGTAGCTTGTCTCCTTTCTGGTGAAGAATTGGCTTGGTAGTTTAGTCTGCCCTGTTCCCATGATGCACTGGGCCAGGGACAGACTGATTTGCATATAGCCAGGTTCTGAGCTGGGATGGGGCAGTGAGATAAATAACGGTGATGGATCAAGCCCTGATCTTTGGACTGGGTAAGAGTGGTCTGTTTAACTCAGACACTCTGTTCATCACCACCCCCTTTTCTAAATCGTTTTTGGCCACTATAGGTGTGGCAGGGTATACTCAGACATGAGTCCCTTTCTCACTGCTCCATCAGGATTCAAGCAAGCCAGGCCGAAGAAGGCTGAAATGCCAGAAACCGGTCCCCGGTAGCTTGTCTCCTTTCTGGTGAAGAATTGGCTTGGTAGTTTAGTCTGCCCTGTTCCCATGATGCACTGGGCCAGGGACAGACTGATTTGCATATAGCCAGGTTCTGAGCTGGGATGGGGCAGTGAGATAAATAACGGTGATGGATCAAGCCCTGATCTTTGGACTGGGTAAGAGTGGTCTGTTTAACTCAGACACTCTGTTCATCACCACCCCCTTTTCTAAATCGTTTTTGGCCACTATAGGTGTGGCAGGGTATACTCAGACATGAGTCCCTTTCTCACTGCTCCATCAGGATTCAAGCAAGCCGGGCCGAAGAAGGCTGAAATGCCAGAAACCGGTCCCCGGTAGCTTGTCTCCTTTCTGGTGAAGAATTGGCTTGGTAGTTTAGTCTGCCCTGTTCCCATGATGCACTGGGCCAGGGACAGACTGATTTGCATATAGCCAGGTTCTGAGCTGGGATGGGGCAGTGAGATAAATAACGGTGATGGATCAAGCCCTGATCTTTGGACTGGGTAAGAGTGGTCTGTTTAACTCAGACACTCTGTTCATCACCACCCCCTTTTCTAAATCGTTTTTGGCCACTATAGGTGTGGCAGGGTATACTCAGACATGAGTCCCTTTCTCACTGCTCCATCAGGATTCAAGCAAGCCGGGCCGAAGAAGGCTGAAATGCCAGAAACCGGTCCCCGGTAGCTTGTCTCCTTTCTGGTGAAGAATTGGCTTGGTAGTTTAGTCTGCCCTGTTCCCATGATGCACTGGGCCAGGGACAGACTGATTTGCATATAGCCAGGTTCTGAGCTGGGATGGGGCAGTGAGATAAATAACGGTGATGGATTAAGCCCTGATCTTTGGACTGGGTAAGAGTGGTCTGTTTAACTCAGACACTCTGTTCATCACCACCCCCTTTTCTAAATCGTTTTTGGCCACTATAGGTGTGGCAGGGTATACTCAGACATGAGTCCCTTTCTCACTGCTCCATCAGGATTCAAGCAAGCCGGGCCGAAGAAGGCTGAAATGCCAGAAACCGGTCCCCGGTAGCTTGTCTCCTTTCTGGTGAAGAATTGGCTTGGTAGTTTAGTCTGCCCTGTTCCCATGATGCACTGGGCCAGGGACAGACTGATTTGCATATAGCCAGGTTCTGAGCTGGGATGGGGCAGTGAGATAAATAACAGTGATGGATCAAGCCCTGATCTTTGGACTGGGTAAGAGTTGTCTGTTTAACTCAGACACTCTGTTCATCACCACCCCCTTTTCTAAATCGTTTTTGGCCACTATAGGTGTGGCAGGGTATACTCAGACATGAGTCCCTTTCTCACTGCTCCATCAGGATTCAAGCAAGCCGGGCCGAAGAAGGCTGAAATGCCAGAAACCGGTCCCCGGTAGCTTGTCTCCTTTCTGGTGAAGAATTGGCTTGGTAGTTTAGTCTGCCCTGTTCCCATGATGCACTGGGCCAGGGACAGACTGATTTGCATATAGCCAGGTTCTGAGCTGGGATGGGGCAGTGAGATAAATAACGGTGATGGATCAAGCCCTGATCTTTGGACTGGGTAAGAGTGGTCTGTTTAACTCAGACACTCTGTTCATCACCGCCCCCTTTTCTAAATCGTTTTTGGCCACTATAGGTGTGGCAGGGTATACTCAGACATGAGTCCCTTTCTCACTGCTCCATCAGGATTCAAGCAAGCCGGGCCGAAGAAGGCTGAAATGCCAGAAACCGGTCCCCGGTAGCTTGTCTCCTTTCTGGTGAAGAATTGGCTTGGTAGTTTAGTCTGCCCTGTTCCCATGATGCACTGGGCCAGGGACAGACTGATTTGCATATAGCCAGGTTCTGAGCTGGGATGGGGCAGTGAGATAAATAACGGTGATGGATCAAGCCCTGATCTTTGGACTGGGTAAGAGTGGTCTGTTTAACTCAGACACTCTGTTCATCACCACCCCCTTTTCTAAATCGTTTTTGGCCACTATAGGTGTGGCAGGGTATACTCAGACATGAGTCCCTTTCTCACTGCTCCATCAGGATTCAAGCAAGCCGGGCCGAAGAAGGCTGAAATGCCAGAAACCGGTCCCCGGTAGCTTGTCTCCTTTCTGGTGAAGAATTGGCTTGGTAGTTTAGTCTGCCCTGTTCCCATGATGCACTGGGCCAGGGACAGACTGATTTGCATATAGCCAGGTTCTGAGCTGGGATGGGGCAGTGAGATAAATAACGGTGATGGATCAAGCCCTGATCTTTGGACTGGGTAAGAGTGGTCTGTTTAACTCAGACACTCTGTTCATCACCACCCCCTTTTCTAAATCATTTTTGGCCACTATAGGTGTGGCAGGGTATACTCAGACATGAGTCCCTTTCTCACTGCTCCATCAGGATTCAAGCAAGCCGGGCCGAAGAAGGCTGAAATGCCAGAAACCGGTCCCCGGTAGCTTGTCTCCTTTCTGGTGAAGAATTGGCTTGGTAGTTTAGTCTGCCCTGTTCCCATGATGCACTGGGCCAGGGACAGACTGATTTGCATATAGCCAGGTTCTGAGCTGGGATGGGGCAGTGAGATAAATAACGGTGATGGATCAAGCCCTGATCTTTGGACTGGGTAAGAGTGGTCTGTTTAACTCAGACACTCTGTTCATCACCACCCCCTTTTCTAAATCGTTTTTGGCCACTATAGGTGTGGCAGGGTATACTCAGACATGAGTCCCTTTCTCACTGCTCCATCAGGATTCAAGCAAGCCGGGCCGAAGAAGGCTGAAATGCCAGAAACCGGTCCCCGGTAGCTTGTCTCCTTTCTGGTGAAGAATTGGCTTGGTAGTTTAGTCTGCCCTGTTCCCATGATGCACTGGGCCAGGGACAGACTGATTTGCATATAGCCAGGTTCTGAGCTGGGATGGGGCAGTGAGATAAATAACGGTGATGGATCAAGCCCTGATCTTTGGACTGGGTAAGAGTGGTCTGTTTAACTCAGACACTCTGTTCATCACCACCCCCTTTTCTAAATCGTTTTTGGCCACTATAGGTGTGGCAGGGTATACTCAGACATGAGTCCCTTTCTCACTGCTCCATCAGGATTCAAGCAAGCCGGGCCGAAGAAGGCTGACATGCCAGAAACCGGTCCCCGGTAGCTTGTCTCCTTTCTGGTGAAGAATTGGCTTGGTAGTTTAGTCTGCCCTGTTCCCATGATGCACTGGGCCAGGGACAGACTGATTTGCATATAGCCAGGTTCTGAGCTGGGATGGGGCAGTGAGATAAATAACGGTGATGGATCAAGCCCTGAGCTTTGGACTGGGTAAGAGTGGTCTGTTTAACTCAGACACTCTGTTCATCACCACCCCCTTTTCTAAATCGTTTTTGGCCACTATAGGTGTGGCAGGGTATACTCAGACATGAGTCCCTTTCTCACTGCTCCATCAGGATTCAAGCAAGCCGGGCCGAAGAAGGCTGAAATGCCAGAAACCGGTCCCCGGTAGCTTGTCTCCTTTCTGGTGAAGAATTGGCTTGGTAGTTTAGTCTGCCCTGTTCCCATGATGCACTGGGCCAGGGACAGACTGATTTGCATATAGCCAGGTTCTGAGCTGGGATGGGGCAGTGAGATAAATAACGGTGATGGATCAAGCCCTGATCTTTGGACTGGGTAAGAGTGGTCTGTTTAACTCAGACACTCTGTTCATCACCACCCCCTTTTCTAAATCGTTTTTGGCCACTATAGGTGTGGCAGGGTGTACTCAGACATGAGTCCCTTTCTCACTGCTCCATCAGGATTCAAGCAAGCCGGGCCGAAGAAGGCTGAAATGCCAGAAACCGGTCCCCGGTAGCTTGTCTCCTTTCTGGTGAAGAATTGGCTTGGTAGTTTAGTCTGCCCTGTTCCCATGATGCACTGGGCCAGGGACAGACTGATTTGCATATAGCCAGGTTCTGAGCTGGGATGGGGCAGTGAGATAAATAACGGTGATGGATCAAGCCCTGATCTTTGGACTGGGTAAGAGTGGTCTGTTTAACTCAGACACTCTGTTCATCACCACCCCCTTTTCTAAATCGTTTTTGGCCACTATAGGTGTGGCAGGGTATACTCAGACATGAGTCCCTTTCTCACTGCTCCATCAGGATTCAAGCAAGCCGGGCCGAAGAAGGCTGAAATGCCAGAAACCTGTCCCCGGTAGCTTGTCTCCTTTCTGGTGAAGAATTGGCTTGGTAGTTTAGTCTGCCCTGTTCCCATGATGCACTGGGCCAGGGACAGACTGATTTGCATATAGCCAGGTTCTGAGCTGGGATGGGGCAGTGAGATAAATAACAGTGATGGATCAAGCCCTGATCTTTGGACTGGGTAAGAGTGGTCTGTTTAACTCAGACACTCTGTTCATCACCACCCCCTTTTCTAAATCGTTTTTGGCCACTATAGGTGTGGCAGGGTATACTCAGACATGAGTCCCTTTCTCACTGCTCCATCAGGATTCAAGCAAGCCGGGCCGAAGAAGGCTGAAATGCCAGAAACCGGTCCCCGGTAGCTTGTCTCCTTTCTGGTGAAGAATTGGCTTGGTAGTTTAGTCTGCCCTGTTCCCATGATGCACTTGGCCAGGGACAGACTGATTTGCATATAGCCAGGTTCTGAGCTGGGATGGGGCAGTGAGATAAATAACGGTGATGGATCAAGCCCTGATCTTTGGACTGGGTAAGAGTGGTCTGTTTAACTCAGACACTCTGTTCATCACCACCCCCTTTTCTAAATCGTTTTTGGCCACTATAGGTGTGGCAGGGTATACTCAGACATGAGTCCCTTTCTCACTGCTCCATCAGGATTCAAGCAAGCCGGGCCGAAGAAGGCTGAAATGCCAGAAACCGGTCCCCGGTAGCTTGTCTCCTTTCTGGTGAAGAATTGGCTTGGTAGTTTAGTCTGCCCTGTTCCCATGATGCACTGGGCCAGGGACAGACTGATTTGCATATAGCCAGGTTCTGAGCTGGGATGGGGCAGTGAGATAAATAACGGTGATGGATCAAGCCCTGATCTTTGGACTGGGTAAGAGTGGTCTGTTTAACTCAGACACTCTGTTCATCACCACCCCCTTTTCTAAATCGTTTTTGGCCACTATAGGTGTGGCAGGGTATACTCAGACATGAGTCCCTTTCTCACTGCTCCATCAGGATTCAAGCAAGCCGGGCCGAAGAAGGCTGAAATGCCAGAAACCGGTCCCCGGTAGCTTGTCTCCTTTCTGGTGAAGAATTGGCTTGGTAGTTTAGTCTGCCCTGTTCCCATGATGCACTGGGCCAGGGACAGACTGATTTGCATATAGCCAGGTTCTGAGCTGGGATGGGGCAGTGAGATAAATAACGGTGATGGATCAAGCCCTGATCTTTGGACAGGGTAAGAGTGGTCTGTTTAACTCAGACACTCTGTTCATCACCACCCCCTTTTCTAAATCGTTTTTGGCCACTATAGGTGTGGCAGGGTATACTCAGACATGAGTCCCTTTCTCACTGCTCCATCAGGATTCAAGCAAGCCGGGCCGAAGAAGGCTGAAATGCCAGAAACCGGTCCCCGGTAGCTTGTCTCCTTTCTGGTGAAGAATTGGCTTGGTAGTTTAGTCTGCCCTGTTCCCATGATGCACTGGGCCAGGGACAGACTGATTTGCATATAGCCAGGTTCTGAGCTGGGATGGGGCAGTGAGATAAATAACGGTGATGGATCAAGCCCTGATCTTTGGACTGGGTAAGAGTGGTCTGTTTAACTCAGACACTCTGTTCATCACCACCCCCTTTTCTAAATCGTTTTTGGCCACTATAGGTGTGGCAGGGTATACTCAGACATGAGTCCCTTTCTCACTGCTCCATCAGGATTCAAGCAAGCCGGGCCGAAGAAGGCTGAAATGCCAGAAACCGGTCCCCGGTAGCTTGTCTCCTTTCTGGTGAAGAATTGGCTTGGTAGTTTAGTCTGCCCTGTTCCCATGATGCACTGGGCCAGGGACAGACTGATTTGCATATAGCCAGGTTCTGAGCTGGGATGGGGCAGTGAGATAAATAACGGTGATGGATCAAGCCCTGATCTTTGGACTGGGTAAGAGTGGTCTGTTTAACTCAGACACTCTGTTCATCACCACCCCCCCCCCTTTTCTAAATTGCATCGCCCAGACTAGCACGCAAGTCCTTAAGATTGTTCAATGTAAATTAAGAAGTACAATACGTTCCTAGTGCTATGAATATTGTTGCGTATTTCCTCTTCCCATGTGTGAGACTAATGAGGATGTTCTGTGTAGCAAATATCTAGGAGGAATTCCCTAGTATCTCAATGGAGGAATAGAAAAAAGCTCAAGGACAGGATGTGGTTCTAAAACATGTGAGTAGGATGATACAAGAGGGGTGGCCAGAGAAGAAATGTATTTGTAAAGGATTGAGCACATACTAGGAATTTAGACATGAGCAGTCATTGGAAGGGGTACTCATTTTAAGACAAAGTAAAGTGATTCCCCCTGAAATATCGAGAAGTAACATTTTAGAAATTTACCATGAAGGACATCTGGGCATTGGTAAAACTAAGGATAGAGTTAGAAATTGGTATTGGTGGCCAAGTTACAACAGAGATTGAAAGGAAAGTGAGGGACTCTGTGATGAAAGTATATCTGGAATTTTTATGAAAAAAACACTTTCTGTCTGCTCACACTAGCTGCAGCAATTGGGACGTGTGAAAGCTTTGTGTTGCTGTCAGCACATTGCTTTTTCTGACATCGCAGACATTGGCAGACGATAGACAGTTGCTAAGAGGAAGTGTTACCATACAAGATAGACTAAAATACAATGTTATGTTTGTATAAACGCTAAGACCCTAAAATAGAGATCATCTTGTAGTGAAGAAGCACCCCTTGGAATCACAATCATCAGTCTAACATATTCAATAGCCGGACATAGTTCTCCATTTTTAGTTCAGTTGCAATAGTGTAATTGTGTTCTCTTGGCACTGCTTCACAATTTTAACTTATCAGGCCCCTTGGAAGGAGGCAGAACTCTGCTAAAATTGAAGTGCCATTTATATCACTTACGTTGTATATGACCCTCATGCAACAGCATGTGTTTCACACGTCACTGCAGAGCTGGGAAAAGAGGGGAATAAAGACTGGATGAGTGCGCAAAAAGGAGAGAGAGGAGAAGAGATTATGAAGAAGTTAAAGAGAGACAAGAGTGAGAGGGGAGAACAATAGTAAGGGAAGTCATAGAAATGGAGAGCATCCGGCTGCCTGATCCCTAGACAGATGTCCCTGAAACACCAGCTTTTGTAATTAATCTTACAAACATTTTGGTGACCATCTTGGGATCAGGGAATCCTGATCTACAAAGGGACTACACAATAGGGTGGTCATTTTAACGTCAGATGCGTACATGAGTCATGGTTGGAAACATTAGAAATCCTTTTAATGTGTGATGACTGAGCTTAATTTTTAGAAGTAACTTTGTCCTCCTGCATTGTAATGGAACCTATCCATAGGAAGTAAAATAATACACCATTAATTAACTTGGTTAAACATTTATTGGATAGATTGGACTAGCCTATCAAGGGTACACAGATATAGAGATTAAAGTAGAAGAGCGAATCAAACAGCAAAAGTCTTATTAGAGGTGAAAGTTAGCTAGGACTCATACAAAGCTATCTGGGGCTTAAAAAATACCAAAATATTAATTACTGGAAAAATAAGCTCATGTTATGTTAGATATGGTCCGCACTTGAGTTGGTTCTCAAGCTTCTTTTATTGAATAACAGAAGAAAGAACCAATACGTTTGTGTCAGAAGGCAACAATCTGCAATTGGAACTATTAACATTGTATATTTGTTTAGTATATGTTTATGATATACAACTATACATCTTATACCATGTCACATAATTTTGCAAATACATAGGACGTTTAATTTCTCTTCCAGATTTACCATTAGAACATGCTCCTGGATTAGATTGAAAATGAAACATATCACAACTGGAAACAGAGTTCTGAATAGCATCTTCACTCTCATTATTCTCATGTATAAATTCATTTGGAAACTCTTCATCTTCTTCCGCCGGTGTGACTTTTCACCATCTTCTACCTGCTGTTACTCCAGCCAATAGTAATCCTTCTCTTCCAAATCTTTCAACAAATCCCTCTACATTTCATTAAATGACTCATATGCCACACACAACCATCATTTAACCTTGCAGAATTAGTGAAAATCGCCAATGGACTTGAATACTTGTTCCCTCCCTTCTTAACTTTATATGGCAGCTTAACACACACCACAACTCCCTTTCGCAAATGATAGTCTTTTGATCCACTTTTCCTATCCTTGTGCTCTTTGTACTTCCATTTAGCTTTCAAAATATCCTCTTCACATCACTAGGTGACCACTGCCTCATTCTTGAGTTAACTAACCACGTTTGATTATCCCTCTCATGATGGTAAATGGAATATAATCTGTAACAGTAGGGGTGATGCAATCTACTTGACCACAGATAACTCACTGCGTATCTCCCAAAAATTCCTCAAATCAGGATCCAGTGTTTTTATACTGGCCAGCCTTTCATAACAAAAGCTTTAATGTTACCCAGGATGTTGTCATGCATACTTCCATCCTTTCACTACTTGGCACTAATGGAATCATCTCTAATTTTCCCATAAGCTCAAACCACATTTATTTCTTCCCATTCACCTGGATTTTCTTCCAAACTTAATTGGAGCCTACTCAAGCAATCCGCAACTTAGTTATGAACACCTGGAACATACACCAGTGTGTACCTGCAATCCAGTAATCATGTAGACATCCTCTCTATTCTGGGCATAGCTTTAAGAAAACCATCTGGAGACAACACTTTTAATAGTGGTTTGTGATCACATCTTACTTCAACTTGGAAACCCCATACAAAGTTTCTGAAGTATTCCAACTCCGAGACTACAGCAAGGGTTTCCTTTTCAATAACGGAATAATATTCTTCTGCTGCTGACAATTCTCTTAACACGAAATGCTATGTTAAAATCTTTATCAGAGCTCCAAATCCTTTGTTTTTTGCATCTGTAGTTAGAATGTAAGTACATTTAGGATCAAAACCAAACAAATGTTTTGGCTTGCATATGTCATCCTTTATGTTCTCAAAATCACGTTGTAGGATTTCCGTACTCACAAATTTGCATCTATTCGTTAACAGTTGATTAAATTCTACATCTTGTTGGAGAAATTCTTCACAAATTTCCATAAAATCCACCAACCCTAGGAACAATCCTAATTCAATTTTGTCACTAGGAGTTGTTGCATTTTTACTGCATTCAACAATATTTGGTTTTTATGGCCTCTGCAGAAATTCCATGTCCCATATAATCCACAGATTGTACTCCAAACCGGCACTTAGAGTATTCTGCAGTCAAACCACACACATGCTGTTTTGCTAGCACACCATTCACTCTGATGTAATGTTGTTCTTCTGACTCTCCCATGACCAATATGTCATCTTGAAAAGAAATAATGCCCAGCATGTCTTTAAACAGCTTGTGCATTAGCTTTTAGAAAACAGCTGTAGCTGAAGAAAGGCCGAACGGCATGTATAAGTACCAGTAACAACCTTGTGGTATCGTAAATGTAGTTAAGCTATTACTGCCTTTATGCAGTTTTACCTGGTGATACGCTGATGATAAGTCTATAGATGTGAACCATTGCATAACCCATCATCAATGCTAGCATCTCGTTAATTTTGGGTAGGGGAAATTTATCCACACCAATGTTCCTACTCAGTTACCTTAGATCAACACATAAGTGGATCTTGCCATTGGTCTTATGGGTGGCAAAAAATGGGGCGATCCACTCAGATGCCTCCACTTCTTCGATAATTTCCCCTTTGAGCAAAACATTGAGTTCTTTATTGACTTCCTTTCTCATGGCCCAAGGAATCGCTCTAGATTTGTACACTTTGGGAATCACATTGGTTTTTTTTAAATGATCTTATGGGAATACCCAACTAGATTACCAATTGTTCCTGAAAACACTTCAGGAAATTCATTTTTGAACTTAATTACATGATGTTCACTTTCCCCCATGACTAAAACCTAATCCACACGATTAGGGTCTAGAATAATGTCCAATTCTCTCTGATCGATCCACCCCAGCACGGATGGACCCTTCTTCACATCATAAAGTATTCATATTGCTTTTTTTCTTTTCTAAATTCAAAGGTTGCCTTCCTGTAACCTATCATGGGTGTAGGTACCCCAGCAAATCTTTTCTGGGGCTTCATCAGACAGATTCAAGAATGTCCCTAGCACCCATATGCACTTTGTTCCCATAATTTTGTATCAATTATGGTATAAGGAGACACTGCAAGCATGAATATTTCAACAGTTATGTTATGTTATGTTATTAAAATTTCTATAGCGCACAGCTGCCCCAGCAAAGGGGCGTCCAGGCGCTTTTAGACTAACAGCAACTCCCACCAAACTTATACTGCAAACCGGTTTATTTCTGAGTTGTCTACTAAGGTGGTTTACAGCAACACCACTGGTGGCATTGACTCCTTTAATACCCAAGACATAATCATACTCTTTAGAAATACATTCTCCTGCTGTGAATTCTGATTTTGAGTCTGTGTCTGACTCCTCATGTACTACAGCAACATTTTTGCTGTTTTGACCTTTCCTGCACACCTTTGCCAAGTGTCCCTTGATACCGCATTTCCCACATTTTTGATTTCTCGTAGAACATTTTTTTACTTTATGCATGGCGATCCTTACTGCCACATCTACAACACATTTTCACTGATGTTTTGAAATTACCCTTTTTGTGTTCTCCCTGTGCTGTGAGTCTTTACCTTGTGTTTCACCATGTTGATTAAATCTTTCTGAGTGTCTTTAGAGTCAACTGTGACAGCTTTAGCACACTTCTTAAATATTTCCGCTTCTTTAACTGCTGCCACCACATCCCCAACTAAAAATCGCCATACACCCACAACCTTCCCTGTACATGTTCATTATTCCCATGTATAATTATTTGATCTCTGATCAATTAATTTTGTAGCCCTCCAAATCTGAATGTGAACGTGAGCATTTTCAGATCAGACATATACGCTTCAATTGTTTCAGTCTTACATTGTTTACTCCTAAAATAAATGGTGCTAATCAGTTGAAATACACAAAAATGTGAAATAGTACTTGTTTAAGAGTAATGTATTTAATGCTTGTTAAGCGCGGCTGTCACCCAGAAGGGTATCCTGGCGCTGAGACTGTATCCAATCATCAAATAAAATTGGCTACATTACTCTAGGAAACAGGTGGGTTTTAAGATCTCTCTTAAACGTAAGCAGATCATGGCTACTTCTCAAAGCCAGAGGTAAAGTATTCCATAATGTGGCGGCCGTAAAACTAAAAGCGCGGCCGCCCATCTTCACTCTGTTTATCCTGGGGATCCTCACCAGGAACGCAGAGGAGGATCTCAAAGGTCTGGCTGCTTGATACCAGGAAAAAAGGTTTTGAAGTGGTATCGGTCCTAGTCCATGCAGAGCCCTAAACACAAGACAAAGAGCTTTAAAAGCGATCCTCTGCTGGACCGGTAGCCAGTGAAGGTCAGCTAGAGCTGTAGATGAGGAGGCGGACCGTGGTCGAGACAAAGCCAGTTAGGCGGCCATATTCTGAATCCTTTGCAACTTTAGGATCAGGGTCTTGGGAGCTCCCAGAAGTAGTGCGTTGCAGTAGTTTAACCTACTGAGGATAGAACTACGCACTACCTCAGCTCTGGCTCCTCGGGGAAGGATTGGCAGAATTTTACGTAGGGCGCGAAGCAGCCCATACATGTCGCTGTCGTCCTGTTTACAGAAGCATTGAGCTGCAAATTGGGTTCAAACAGAACTCCTGAATTGCGAGCCGATTCTGCAGCTTCCACCGAGCCCGGGATGGAAGTCGGCCAAAAATCGTCCGGTAATACATGTGGAAGACAGTCTGAAGAACAATGGAGCACCTCCGTTTTTGATCCATTAAATTGGAGTGAGTTGGCTCGCAACCAGGCTGCTGTAGCCGACATACAACGGTGAAAAGTGTCCCTTGAAATTATCTCTGATCCTTCAAATGAAAAGATCAACTGAGTGTCATCGGCATAATTGATGACTGATATGCTGAATGACTTTATCAGTTCAACCAGGGGTCGGAGATATAAGTTAAAAAGGATCGGGCTGATCGCTGACCCTTGAGGGACTCCTTGATTCACGAGTCGTGTGGATGATCAAAAAGGTGGAAATGCCACAGCTTGTTGTCTGTTGTCAAGATAGGATGTGAGCCAGTTTAGAGCCAGACCGCTCACTCCCACATTCCGAAGACGGCCAAGTAGAACTTCATGGTCTACCGTGTCGAACGCGGCCGACATGTCAAGCATCACCAAAAATGCTGACTTGCCCCTGTCGACACGCGTCCGTAGATCGTCCAACACGGTGACCAATGCGGTCTCGGTACCATGGGCCGGTCTGAAGCCAAACTGGGCCGCATCAGGACAGAGATTTATTTCTAGGAAGTTAGACAATGCTCTCGTGACCCACCTCTCAAGAATTTTAATCGCGAATGGTAAAAGCGATATAGGGCGATAGTTGGCCGCACAGAGAGGGTCTAGAGAGGCCTTTTTTAGCAAAGGAGTTACAATTGCCAACTTCCAGCTGTCTGGGACTGATGCTGTGGTCAGTGATTGGCAGCAGATGGAATGAAGAGGTGGAAACAACTCATCTTGAAATGCCTTCCAGATCTTATGGGGCATAGGATCAAGAGGTGACCCTGAAGATACGCCCGTTGGCCAAGACGCGAAATTCATCTAACGAAGGAATAGGAAAACAGGACAGCCGAGGGGAAACTTCCTTGATGTTATCCAAATGGTCGGAAGGATCCAAAGGGGAAGACATAAAAGGCGCAGACTGTCCAGATGCTATAAGACCCGTCAGGATGGTCCTGATTTTCTCCTCAAATGCGAGGGCCAACGAGTCACATAATACCTGTGAAGCCGGAATAGTTGGCACTGTGCAAGACGGGTTGGATAAGTTATTAACCAACCTAAACAGGGTGTGTGATTCATTGGGGGCCTTCGCCAAGGTGTCTTTAAAGAACTTAGCTTTTGCACTTCTTAGCTGGACCTTATATTCCTGCAGGGTCACTTTATACGCTACCCTATCCTGCTCCTTATACCCTCTCCTCCAGGTATGCTCCGCCTGTTTACAGCGGAGCTTGTGCTGTCCAAGATCTTCAGTGAACCAGGCGTTGGCTCCTCTAGGCCTGTCCCTCACCCTTCGCAGGGGGGCCAGCTCATCCAAAGCTGTTAAGATGTGCTGGCAGAGGGTTGCATAACTCTTGTCCACAGTATCCTCCATTGAGAAGGTTTCAGGCAGTAATGTAGGTCGAATCGGCTCCCTAAGAAGACGATTCCATTGTCGATTGAATTTCATACCACCCGAGTTACTAGGTTTCAATGGAACAGGCATCACAAAAGACATAGTGATCAGTGAATGATCGGTCCAGCACTGATCCACAACCTCTTCCACTATAACCAGATCTTTATCGGCGAATACCACGTCCAAAATGTGCCCTTTAGCATGGGTAGGTGATAAAACCAGCTGTGCAAGATGAATATTGCTGCACGCTTGACAGAGTTCTCTAAAGGCCAGATCATGAGGACCGGAAGGCCAGAGGTTAAAATCACCCAATACTAAAAATTTAAAGTGGGAGTTAGAAAGGTCGTAAATCAGGTCGACTAGCATTTGAAGGGCCGTTGTGGTTGAAGAGGGAGGTCTGTAGCAAAGTAGACCTGCTACCAAGGTACCGCCCTGGGCCGCAATGGAAAAGCCCATGAGCTCAAATCCTAACACCTCTTTTACCACCAATTCTGTAAGACCGATTGATTCTCTAAAGATGTATCCTATTCCCCCTCCCCTACCAGAAACTCGGGGAGTGTGTCTTATGAGATAGCCTGGTGGGCAAGCCCAACCCAGTTCCATCCCACAGTCCACCGTAGTCCATGTTTCGGTCACAAATATTATGTCCAAATGGGAGGTTTCTATCAGGATAGCAATCTCAGCATGGTGCTTTACAAGCGAGCGGACATTCAGCAGACCACAAGATAAAGTCCTGTGCGGGGACGAAGTGGGCAAACAATGCTTACTACCAGCAGAGCTCAAAGAGTCATGGGAGGTCACACGGGACTCTGCCAAATGAGGAGTGGCCGGTGCGCCGGAGGCGCCCGGAACGCGAACGGGCGCAAACTGGCTTACCTCTGGCACACCTCCGGCACGTCTACAGCGCGTCCGCTGCGCGCAGCCGCTGCGCGCCTGCCTGCACATCTCTATTTATATTATAACGCCACGCGGGCTTCCGGCTGCTACAGCCTCTAGACCCGACCAGTATGGCGCCTGAGAGTACTACTGCATTCTGCAAAACATGAGAGTCACATGCAGAGCGAACCTTTATCACCCTAGGATTGCATACTTTAAGACCCTGTTGACATGAAGAATGCAAATGAATTTTCCTGAGTGGAAACAAATTCTCATCCTCAATGGTGTCAATACAATTCAATTCAATTCAATACAATTCAGAAAGTACTCATTCTATTCATGCCCCTTGATCGGAGGATTGTCCACAGTTGCCAAAAACGGGTGCGGGGCGTTACAGCAAAGATCTGTGATGCAAACATTATCAACACAGAACCCAAATTCCAAAGTACTAATGAAAAACAAATTGCTCAGTAGTGTCAATGAAGCTTCCGATCCACCGATAATAAGAAATGATGCCAGAAAATCTCGCAATTGTAGTATCCTTGTAGTGTGCGACACCAGTTGGGTAAATTGTACACTTCTTCTGCTTAAAAAACGAATTCCCTGTGATGAGTGTGCCTCAGTATTGGGATGAAATGCGTACACTTGAAGGTGCTACCTCCTAACTTAAGATGGCCTCCAGAGCACTTACCTACTGACGCTCTCCTTAGGCACAAAGCGTCTGGGGCCGAAAGGGTGAGGGTAGGGATGGCCCATTTGTTGAGCCGTAAGTAGATTCTCTTAATAGTACTGAGCTATGTTGTACTACTGCCGCCCAGTAGTATAGAGTGATAATGGGAAAGGACCAGCCCCCTCTTTCTTTTGGCATTGTAAGTTGTTTTAGTGCACGTCTGGGCTGAGCGTAAGCCCAGATAAATTGGGTGAAAATTTGCTGCAATTTGAGAAGGCTATTTTTGCTAAATTCGAGAGGTATGCTACGAAAAAAATACAGTAGTTTTGGAAAATATGTCATTTTGATGACATTGCACCTACCAACTAGCGGTAAATGTAGATTATCAATTTGATTTATTGCCTTCTTTGTCTGGGCGGCAAGGGGAGCCAAGTTGTCTGTGACTATTTCCTCCAGCATGGGTGAGCCCAGCACCCCCAGGTATTTGGCCTTGGGCACCACCCTGGCGTCGGTCCAGGTAATTTTATTATTTACTAAGATCTGTGTTTTGTTCTTATTGAGGGCATATCCAGATAGCCTCCCAAATTTCTGGGCCTCCCCTTCAGTTGCCAATATGGTGTGAGCAGGGTCTGGAGAGGTGATGGCAAGGTCGTTGGCATAGCCCAAGATTTTACAGCTATTATGGCAATAGGTTACTGGAGAGATATTATGATTTTTCTCTATCTGTTTGATGAAGGGGTCCAGGTAGAGGGCAAACAATAGGGGCGAGCAAGGGCAACCCTACCTGGTGCCTCGGGAGATTTTAAAGGGATCAGTAAGCTGTCCATTTATGGTGACACTAGCTGTTGGGTTACAATAACGTGCCTGTGTTGCCTGCATAAGCCTGTCCCCGAACCCCATTCTGCATATTACCTTCCAAAGGAATCGCCAGGAGACCCGGTCAAAGGCCTTTTCGGCATCGAGTAGCGTAAGTGACATCGGGTCTCCGGCAGCCTGTGCGGCATCAAACAGAGTAATCACTCTCCTGACATGCTTGGTGGTATCTTTCTTGGGTATGAAACCATGCTGCCACTCCGAGACAAAAGGTTCCACTACTCTGGAGATTCTGGAGGCTAGCACCTTGGAGAATATTTTAGAATCACAGTTAGTGAGAGTTATGGGTCTGTAGGAGCTCATATCTAACTGGGATTTATCTTTTTTTAGGAGGATGGAGATTTTAGCGCTGGACCAAGAGGCCGGAGAGGAAGCCCAGTTAAATATGGATGTTATTACCTCAGTGAGTATGGCCTTGATTTGATGAGCAAAGACTTTAAAGAATTCGACGGGTATACTGTCAGGGCCTGAAGCCTTCCCATCCGGGAGGCTAGTGAGGGCGTCCAGAATTTCCTCCCATGTGGGGGTAAGATCTAAGAGCTCGCTATCTTCTGGACTGAGTTGACTTAATTTAATCTCACTAAGGTAGCTAGAAATTTCCCTGTCTAAGACATCAACCGCGGAACACCTTTCTTCCGTATATAATTTGGCATAATACTCCTGAAACCCCTTCCGGATAAGGCTAGGATCAGTGACCTCACTGCCAGAGGGAAGTATGATTGTGTGGATTTCGCTGCTAGTAACCTGTTGTCTTATCCTAAAGGCTAGGTGGTGCCCAATGTTGTCACTGCACTCGTAATTCTTTTCCCTTACTGCTGCCCACTTAGCCGCGATTTTTTCCATAAACACAGCTCCTATTTCAGCTTTGGCAAAGACTGCTTCTTGTTGAGCAGGCTGGCAGTCTAATCCTGCATGAATTGCTTGAGTTAGTTTAGTTTCTATGTTTCTTAGTTTTTCTTGTAGATCCCTGATTAAAGTTTTTCTCCTTTGTTTTTCTGAATAGAAAACCTTGAAGTCTCACCTCTGATCCCTGCCTTTAACCTATCCCAGACTATCATTTGAGAGGTGGAGCCGATGTTTATCTCCAGGAACTCTTGAATCCATTCCTGCATGTGGGTTACGTAGCTGTTATCGTACAATAGTGCTTTCTCGAAGCTCCATTTGGTAGCCTCTTTGGATTGCCCGAGCCCCTTGATGGTGAGAATGAGATGGTTATGATCAGATAAAAAACGGGGTGCAATATCAATTATAAAAATGTTGGCAAATGAGGCAGAGATAAAGAAGTAGTCCAGTTTAAGTAGGACTTGGTGCGGGGCAGAGTAGAAATTATACCCGAGTTGCGAAGGGTTTTTGCTCGCCCAGCTATCTATTAACCCGTGAGTCTGGATAAGATTGGTTAAGGCCTGCAAAACTAGGGGTTTCCTACCTTTATAGCTCCAGGTTGTATTAGTAGCCCAGTCGCTAGGTAAATGTATGTTAAAGTCCCCACGGAGCACTATGGGGGTGGGCCAATGTACTAGCTCGCCAGAGACCTGATTGATGGCCCCAGGGTCGTCAGCGTTACTCCCATATATTGAACAAATGGTGAATGAGGAATTGTTAGGGAGTTGAATCTGGGTAATGGCCCACCTCCCTAGCGGATCGGATTTAGTCAGTGGATTACTGGTAGCAAATCTTCTGTCAGTTAGGAATCCAACTCCCTTTGTTTTGGCTCCTTGCATGGTGGCGCCCACTGCCTTAAACCCTAGAGTGTTTAGTAGGTGCTTTTGGGACTGTTCTACATGGGTTTCTTGCAGGCATATGATGTTCCCCCCAAGTGTTCGCAAGCCCAGAGCCATTTTTTGCCTCTTAGAAGCGTCATTCAGACCACATACATTAACTGAGACAATTCGTAATGGATCTAGCCTAGCCATCTAAAAGGTATGGAGGTGAAAGCCTATTAAAAATCTGTAAGGTGGTTTTTAGGGGTATGACCAAACGAACAAAACAATGTTGTGTGTGTTTTGCGCCTAAGTGTACTGCCTGTGACCCTACCCGCCCCCCCCACCCCTCCCCCCAGACCCACCACCCTTCCCACCCACCCCCTTGTGTGAGCAATCAGGCCAGGCCTGAATGATGGAGGTCAGTCATAAGCCACGGCCGCTTGGCCACGCCAGTCGTAAAAGAAGAATACATTACTTTGGTCTTAAGATCGGCCGCAGGACCTGCCCTTCATGATGCTGTGCTCAGGTTAAATGTCAAGTGTCAGATACAAGAGTGTGAGTGCATGGCTTTTTTCATTCTTGCCATCTCTCCCCCCTTTCCTTTTTTTTTTTTTTTTAGAGCTCCCCCCGGTTGTGCCACCCCCCTTTTTTTTAAGATATATATATTTTTCTTTTTTTTCCCCTTTTTCCCCGAGAGGAGTCAAGATTCTTAAAGAAAAAAAGAACATACAATAGAGGGTGAGAACGCAAGAAAGGCTGCGTCTATCATAGATTACTCCCCCCCCGATTAAAAAGATAGATTCTCGATAAGTTGCAAAAGTTACCGACAAAGGGAGAAAGAAGCATAGTAATCAGTAATTTTAGTCTTTGTTTCCCTTCTTAAGCTTAGCTTCTTCCAGGTGCTCTCTGGCTTTAATTTCGGACAAGAAAACCTTAGTAGTGCCATGCAGAATAACCTTCAGCCTAGCCGGGTTCATAAGATACACCTCTGCACCTAGCTGCTGATAGGGAGAGATCAGTTGCCACAGGTGCCACCTTCGTTCCACTATCTGGTGGTAAAAGTCCGCTTTGGCGCAAAAAGTTATTCCATGAGCCCCTTTTTTAGATTTTGGCCGAGCCTTATCATACACCAGCTGTCTTAGAAGAAAGTTACCGGAATATACGAGGAAAACCAAAGGCTGCCATTCGGTTGAGTTACCATTGTTATATTGCTGTTTCAAGAAAAAGGTAAAACGATGTGCTCGCTGCACTTTGTGATCCCAATCCCAACCTGGGTGCTCCGGAAAGGAGTCCTGCAGCAGCTTGACTATGAATTGTCTAGGATCTTCCCCCTCTTTCCCATCCGGAATGCCAAGCAGGCGGAGGTTGTTATTTCGTTGTCGATTTTCCCATTCTTCCATTTTGACCATTAGGTCTGTAAGGCAAGCAGAGTTGGACTCAATCGCCTGTTTGGCAGCCACTGCTTCGGTCTCCAGATGTTCCGTCCTAGCCTCGACCATACCCACTCGGTCGCTGATGTCTGTACAGGTTTTGTTCAGCCTTCTGAGACCGCTCTGTAATTGCTTTGCTGCGTTCTTAGCTGTCCGATTATCAGCTCTCACCTCCTCTTGGAAATCTTTGATAGAAGTGAGTATGGCCGTGAGTGAGGGCTCCGCTGTCTCAGTTGTTTTGGTTTGTGGTTTTCTCGGGCTATGCCACTGTGATTGAATTGGTTCGTCTTCATCCAGATGGTAAGACATCTGCGAGTCCGAGTAGTCCCATTTGAGTTGACTTTGCCGCTTGGTCTTATTTCTTGATTTTTTTGGGCGAACAACTGTGTCAGGGTTAACACGGGAGGCGTCACTGTCCTCTTCACTAGCGCTGTTGGTATTGTCCTCATATTCCGCCCCCCATCCACAGAGGAGCTTGGGGTGCTGTTCGAGAAAAATATTCTCGTGACCGATTTCTGGGGTCCAAGGGGTTGGGATTCCAGAGGGGACTTCCAGATTTTGAATAGCGACTTCTGTCCCTGTAGGTTGCACCCTGGCGTTGGAATTCTCAGAAGGTGCACAGGCCCCATCGCTGCTGATTCCTTCAGCTGATTCCGGCAGCTCTAATTCAGTAGGTGGAGTGGATGGGAGAGAGTTTGGTAGCATAGAAGAATCGGACGTGTGGTCTTGGTCTTTGGTAGGAGTATGTGTGGCGAGAGAAGGCTCTAGCAGGCTACCTGGGAGACAGGGGGGGGGGGGTAATAGCAATATCCGAGCTATTAGTGGTGGTTTGAACTCTGACGGCAGTAGTACTGTCCTACTGCAAAGAAGCATTGGGTGATATAGAACATTGTGGTTTTCCTATACTGCTTTTAGTATTGGCAGCCTGGGTTTTGGCTACCAAGAAAATCTTGGCAGGGAAGGGCTGTGTTAAACCAGGATCTTTACAGTCTTTACTGAGGGCCCCTACCCCTGCCTTCCCAAGGTTAGCTTTTTTTGCCCCACTGACATGTTCAAGTTTGGTTTTCCCGGTACCGTCTCCTGCTGGGGGGTCCTTCCCTGAAATGGGTGTCTTCAGTTTGAGCCCTTTCTTGGCTCCACAATTACTCATTTTTAGGTTGGTGAAATCGACGAGTGTGGTTCTCTCCAAGGTCAGAGGGCAGCCCCAGAGCCCGTGTGCAGTGATCAGCCCCGCGGCAGCCAAGAGCAGGGAGCTCAGATTTTTGCAAAGAAGCGGCTTCGATTCAGCCCAGCACCTGTCAGCGCACTCGTCGGGTGAGTCCCTCTCCTGCACGCAAGCCGAAGGAAGAAGGGGGGGCCTAACTGAGGAAGATTTCTGCCATGCGTCTAGCTGTACCTCCTCTGTGGAGAATGAGACACAATAAGCTTTAATATTTAATAATGTATATGTTTATTTAACAATTTTGTGTGGCAATCAAGCAAAAATTAAGGCATAAGAGAGCTTTATACTGCAGCAAAAGATACTATAGGGTTTATCTGGAGCAATAGCAGCGGATGTGAGAGGGGCAGTCAGAACATGAGCTGTAGATTGAGAGGGGACTGCGTTGAGGTGGGTTCGCGAGGAGCATCAGTGAGGTGACCCAGCCCTGATTGCTAAACAAGATTACCGAAAATAGAAGAGAAGGAGCAGGACAGAAGATGTAGCATAATGGCCAGAACTGCTGACCTTGTAGCTGAGTAGCCAGGTTTGAATCTCGGC
This sequence comes from Lissotriton vulgaris, assembly GCF_964263255.1. Taxonomy (NCBI): domain Eukaryota; kingdom Metazoa; phylum Chordata; class Amphibia; order Caudata; family Salamandridae; genus Lissotriton; species Lissotriton vulgaris. Next base: position 1,118,823,356 of record NC_141693.1, read on the forward strand.
GTTGGCTCACCATCCTGTACAAGGATCCATAAGAGAGAAGCCTCCCAAGAAGTTTGGTAGTTGAAAAGGAGTACTTGGGCCTTGTGACACTGATAAGAGCAAACACATGGGGCAACAGGGGTATTACAACCGTGTAAAATTTAAGACACTAATGAACTCTTAAAAAAGTATTTCGCCATATCCGGAGAATCTTTGGAATTGACTGATTTAATTTCTACTCTCCCATAATAATAATAACAACTTACCAGCTATTTTTAGCCCATCTTACCTTTCTGAATGGCACAGGGCCCGGATAGTGAAACTTGGGGATCTTATCACAATCGGGGGGATTGAATCTTTTACAAACCTACAATCTAAATTCAAGCTAAAAAGTCAAGACTCATTTAAGTATTTGGCCATTCATGGCTACCTATCCAGGAAAGTGGGTGTAGCTACTGGGTTCTCTGAAGTTGAACTTATACATGCTCTCTGTAACACCACCACCCCTCGTATTGGAGGCATTTATCAAATGCTCAACAAGCAAACCCCAGATGGCCTAGAATCTATCTCCACTAAATGTCATGCCAAACATGACTCACCTCAAAGCTTTTTTTTATAATTCTCTGCTTTTATCACAACGGATTCTAATCTCAGCCAAATTACAAGCACAACATTTCAAAACTATTTTTTTTCTGTATATGACACCCATTAAAATTATAAAGTGGGGATCCGGGAAAGGAACACTATGCCCACGCTGTTCCGAAGTCTCGATACATATGTTTGCAACCTGCCCAAAACTTGACTCGACCTTACTTAAAATACAGAATCTACTTAGCAAAATAACCAACCAATCAATCCTTTTAGATCCTATGATCATCCTTCTGGGAACACAATCTGATTCCCCAAGGATTAGAGAGGAAGGGTTGGTCTTTATAGCAATGGCAGTATGGAGGATCTGTGTTTCCTCCAGATGGTTAGACACCGGCTCACTGTCTTTTGCACAATGGCTGGCCAGACTGGTCTCCACTTTCCACTTAGAGAGGGCAGTATATACCAAGAAAGGATGAAGAAAAAGGAAGATAGGTCTTCGATGTCTGGGGGGCATTTTCCATCTGGATTGAGCAACATGGGCAACGCGATCAGGAGACATAGTAGGGGATGTCTTTATGAATCTATAACATCTTAACATCTCCTACTACTCAGCTATACCTTTTCCCTTTTTCTCTTTTCCTTTGTTGTTTATTTTGCGCCTGTATCACTGGTTTTATTGGTTGTGAGGGGTGGGGAGTGGGCGGGGGGGAGTCTTGACCAATTAATCTTCATCTGACGTGATATTGTTTTGTGGTGAAAAAAAAAAAAGACACAAAGCGTCCGTCAGGATATGCCTCCTGATATCCCAGAGCCCATGGACGAGGAAGAGTCCTTTCCTCACAGGCCCAATTCTCTACTTTTGTTCCAGCCTCCGAGACCATGGTACGACGTGCAATATGCTGGCAAGGTATTAGAGGATCAGGAATACGGGCTCTTTATTTATTCAAACCAGAAGCAGAGGGATACATAAGCCCCTCCCCCTCACACTGGGCATGTGTAAAATCAGAGGGGAGAAGACGCAGAGGAAGCGACCGTACAGGAGAGGAGCCTAGACACCTGGGGTTGACGAGACGGACACTAGGGTGGATCCACAGCAGCAGCAAAGACAGATCAGGAGTACTCTGGAGCTGAGGCCATGAGAGGCCGAGAGTGAAGACTAGGGAGGAAAGCCAGGAGACCAAACGACCCCGTGAATCACTGAGCCGCGTTCCTGGAGGGACGTGGCTTGCACAGCTTGTGCTGGACTCCTGGGGAGTGGTTGGGGGGCGGGAGTAGTTCCCTGGGGTAATGCGCCAGGGAAATCCCCGTAACTCTCCCGAGCACTACGACAATCCAGGGATTCCTTGCTCTGATGGTGGTGGTCTCTCTCTCGCCCTTTCGGCTTAAACCAAGACAGGTGTATTTTATCCCTCACGACCTCTTCCCTTAGCACCGTACATGCGTGTTGCGTTGATTCTTGTGGGGGGGTTTTGGGCGCTTAATTCCTGACTGGGCCGACGGTGATGCTGGAAAAAATATGAGGCCACCAGGAATAGCCAAGTCTCCCAATAAAGAGGACGTTGAGCATTTATGTTTTAAGACACCTTTATGGATATTTAAGAACACAACTTCTGTATGGATGTAATGTTGAAATAAAACCTCTTTATGTTAACATAAGTGGTATCTTGATCCTTACAAAGCCTAACAGCATTGTTATCCTGCATTTCTCAGATGATGCAGTAATTTCTGCGAGAGTTCTCGTGCCTCCGATGTTCCAAGTATGCCACTTCAGACAGTGGTTTTGCACCGGTGGCCAGGCCTATGACACCTGTGTTAAGCACTACCAACGGATCACTGTGTGGTGAGCAGGAGACAAAAGTGGGTAAGTTACTTAAAATTCACAAAATTGCACTGCAAGCATGTGTTGGCCCCCAACAGCAGCACTGCTAAGAGCATTATTCCTACATAGTAGATGGTGATAGTTTGATGTACTTTCTCCTTGAAAGTAATAGCTCTGTAGGTGCTGTCCTGTGCCCTGATAATTTGCGCTATCGATGTTGCATCAAAGGATTGCCATCAACTCATCGCCAAAAATTGTTAGATATGGTCCCCTCTTGATGTGCTTATCAACCTTCTTTTATTAAAATTAAGTACAACGGAATAACGGATCAACACGTATGCATCCGATGGCAAGCAATCTTCGACTGACAATATTAACATTCTACCTTACCTAGAAACATTCTACAATGACACCCACTACATTTTAATGGTCATCACAATGAAACTGAATGTTAGTAAACATAACACTGTACCAAACAAAAACGTGGAATTTTTTTAGCCTCTTCGCTGCAGCTCGTCATCAGCTACGGCGCTCGTATGCTGATGACGAGCTGAGCTCGTAATGTAACGCGGCTTTTTGAAAATTGACGCACACAGCGGGAAAAGCCGCCGCAGCGATGCGGTTAATGCTTTACTCAGGATGTATAAACATCTGCAGTTTTAAAATTGTTAACAATGCTTAAACAGGAGCTAATAGGCTCAACACAGGAAAACAATAACCTGGCAGGAAGAAACATGAGTTCAAAATGGGTAACGACCTTTACATCTCGGCCATTACACCGTGATGTCATTACAACATGGTCGTTACAACGACCGCATTGTTACCACGCATTTCCATTACTACGCAAGTCATTACATCGACTTGCAGTAGATGGAGCTCTAACATAAGGAATAGTATAGTTTACTATTCCAACACCTTCTGTTATGTTTCATATAGGTTCCCTAATATAGGTCCAGGGAACATCATACCCTTCCACCTGCATCAGCTGCCCTACATTTCACATGAACAAGCCTTTTAAGGACATAACACCTTATAAAGACAGAACACCGAATAAGGACAGAACGCATTATAGGGAAAAAACGCCTTATAAGGATTGAACGCCTTTTATAGACAAAACCTTTCACCTAGTTCCAAGCAAAGGGAGAGTGTTTCCCAATCAATACTGCTAGGACTTCATCCTTAGCACATATGAATAATTTATGAGGATATTACCCAGGGGGAATACTTCACCTTCCTCCTATCTACCTACAAGGTTTATCCCATACGTCATCCTCATATCAAACAATGGCTAACAAACACACAATGGACAAAGGAACTCTGTATAAATATAGCACTTCTTGCTATCAGTAGTTGGAGGGAACCAAGACTTCATGGCCGACACACTGACCAGAGACGCTGAGGTTCCTGCATGCAGTTGCTCCAGCTGACAGTGGTCAAACCATCCCTTGCGGGGTGTCCAACTCGAGACCAGGACGAGGGCCAACACTCTCAATATTCAGGTAATGGGGTTTGACTAAAACCTAGAGGAATTCTTGGCTCCTAGGCTTAAGAGCTCTTTCGCACCTACTCACATGCGAGGTACACTTAGGTACATTCAGACAGGCATCGTAGGATTATGCGCTTTATTTTATAAATGCATTTTATATTCATATATATGTTCATGACTATTGCAAAATGGTAGAACTGTACTATTGCTTTTTATTCACTGTAATGCTGATCCTATATCTCTGCCACTGTGTACCAGTTGTAGAAGAACATATATTTTACACCAGAAGAACAACAGTGCAATAAATTCTTATCGTAAACATGCTCGACTATATCTTCTGTGTAACTCTCTGAGACCAAATGAGCAAGCACGAGTGACTGGGTGAATAGTAGTATACTGTTTCCACGAGTCTGAGGAATCAGGATTGTTATGTTCTGGGGTTGCAAAAAACGAATCTCTCTGATAAAAGGAGATTCTAGTGGCACTGTGAGCTAGCTAATATAAACACAGCTAACATATGCGGTGGGGGTGCACAGTCTCAATCTACCACCTGTCCCCAGGGTATGTTATCCAAAAGCGCAGGTCCTGCAGTGGTACTATAGGACCTACACTACACTTCCCTATCCTTAGAATAGTAAATTCTACATTTCGAGTTGGAATAGTAAATTATACATTTCTAATATTAGCGCATCGTTTACTGTAAGTCGATCTTATAACTTTTGTAGTAATGGCATTGCGTGGTAACAACGCGGTTGTTGTAACAACGCGTTATGAAGTCATGCGATGTAATGACTCATAAAGTAACGAGTCATATTCAATCAGCTAAAAAACTGTGACTATAAAATATCATGTAATCACAGGGTCCAAACAATCACATGAACTAAGGCAGACTCGAGGAAGAGACTCAACCCACTTTTAAACATGTCTAAAGCCAATTTAAATGTGTACAAGTCACACCAGCTTGAAATGAATAATAAAATATCCACCATGATTGATACAGCCATGTGGCAAATCCCACAATAACAATATTGCATCAACTAAAGGATACTTGAAAATGGGGCCTAAAACCCACCTATAGATGCCGACAGCCAGTGTACAGTTGCCCAATATCGTATTACTAGATTTAATAACAAACATTTTAATATTCAGAGTCGTGTTATTAGACGAGTACTCATTTGACATAAGTATGTCTCATTCTCCCTTTCAGGCAAGATACAAACGTGGTAAAAGGCTCGAAGATGACGGCAGTTTATGGTGACTCAATCTCCTGGTGGGTCAGAAGGGTCAAAATTAGTGCACTCTTTGCTCATTGAGATTTTCACAAACCTACCTGCCTGGGTGTCACTTTTATTGCCAGGCTGCATTTGCCAATAGAAACTCCTATCTCATACTCAGCTCGCGGTCTGCTGTATTCTGATTTTTGTTTTGCTTTATGTTCCATATTTACCATATTATTCACTGTTTATTATTCGATGATTCCTGTATTTACATTTTGTCTGTTTTCTGTGTGTACTTTTTTGTAAGTAAATGCCTTTTTTTCTATAGTCACCCATTTGGTTTTGGACTGATGCTGATGTTTTCTTTTATTCTGAGCACTGGGACTTTGTTAACCAGGCTCAAATTCGTGTGCTCTGACCCCTAAAACGTTTGTCAATACTCCACATTAGCACATTTAACTTACTTGTAAGTCACTAGCATGCAGTAGAAAGTCTACTTAAGGCCTGTAAGTTAAATGGCACTAGTGCACCGCCGCACATATTGTGCCACCACTAAAGTCAGTAGCCTGGCTGTGCAGATTTAAACTGCAAATTCAACCTGTCAAAATAGATCTATGGACAGGCCTAAGCCTTCCTTTTAAATAGTAATAAGTAACCCCTAAGCTCTAGTCTTAAGGCCTAATGAGGCAGGATGCATGGTTTTTAAGAGTAGGACAAGTACAACGTTAAAGTAAAACATGTCTTTACAGTGAAAAGGCCTAAAAAGCAATTTTCACTATTGCATAGTTAGCTGTTCGACCGGAACACATTGGTAGTTAATGTTAAAATTAAATAATGTTATTGCCTACTTAAAACCAAATAAACAATTACTTTTTAAAATACTTGCTACAAATCCAATTTGTTGTCAAAGTCGGAAAAGTTACCTTTAGCCAGTCTAAAACCTGAAGCCTCTTTGGTTTTGCTTCCAACGGTCACAAGGGAGCTGAATGACTCCTTGATTAGGTGTCAAAGGGATCCCTGATCTGAGACAAAAGACTTGTGTGCGGGGAGGTGTCCTCTTCCTTTGACATGATGTCCAAGAACTTAATTATCCCTAAAGGGACCTTCCCTATCAGAGGCAGATGTAGCTTGTATCTGAGCCAGCCAGGCACCAATGCCAATGAGAGAGGCACTGCTCCCAGAACTGATTTCGATTGGCCACAGGGGAATGCTTGCTCATTTTCCAGGCTACACCTCGAGGGTGGTTATAGGAGCTCTTCACAAGGTAGGAAAGATTTGGCTTCCTGGTTTTAGGTAGAGAGGGGCACTGTGAAATTTTCTGCAGTAGGGCACACAGGAACCGCTGCAAAAGTAGGCAGTATTACCCCAGGAACATTTTCCCTAGTGGTTAAGGAGGGCCAGAGATCACCCTTTACCACAGGCATAAAAGTAACACCATGGGCACCTTCTTCAGAACACTACTGGACCCGTGGAAGACAGAGAATGCTTGCACCTTCTATTGTGACCTGTTAGGAGAACCCTTAGGGCTTGACCTGTTCCCACTTGTACTCAGGACAAAGGCGTGGGCTCTAAGGGTCAGTTGGCCAAACTCCTTTTAACTACAGGGAGAGAAAAGCTGCAAGAAGCCCACTGTCCTGAATGTCCTGGTTGGCTAGTTCCACTAAGACCTAACTGGGATCCTGCCAGTGGCCTCATTCTGGAGTGGTTCCTGACCAAGTACTATTCTTGAGATCCTCGAACCCTTGGATGTTGTTAGAGTGTACGCCCACTGCCCAAGCTACACAATCTGAGACTTAGAAGCTTTAGGTCAACTTTTTCTCTGAAGAACTGACGGGAGACCGAGTCTGCCATTGAGCCAAAGCCATCAATTGGTTGGATCCAAATTGCTTGTCTGCCTCGCTGACTCAGGAAAAAGTCAGTGTACAAATACAGAGTGCATTCCAGACAGTTCAGCAACAAAGTAGAAAACACAACAGAAGAAAGATGGTAACCCAAATTAGGAAGTTAGATGGCATTTTAATGAATATAGTTATACTATAACAACATAAATGCAAACAGTAGGACCAAAGAGATTCAATTTTAAAGTTTTAAGTGAAAATAGTTGGCTAAAAGCACAGAGCACCACTCGTGGTCTTCTGGTCGCACTAGAATGGAATAAAGTCCCAAGCTCAAGCTGACCACGATGGAACGCAGGCTGGACATAGGTACCAGGTTAGTCCTGCTGAAAAATTACCTTCTTAAGTCCAGTGTAAAGCATTTTGTATGCGGTGGAGGAGGCTAGAAGGAGGAGGCAGAGTGTCTCAGGCAGCTCTCAGTCTAGAACAGAGCAGATCAGGCATTACAGATGGTTGTTGCTGTTGCATGAAGAACATTCAGGGGTCACAGACAGTCGTGCTGCAGCACAAAGAGCAAGACAGCATGAAGAGCAAGCCAGCACAAACATTCTCCCTGGTGCTTCACATTGATGCTTGTTTCGGGCATGAGAGTTTCAGTGTGAACAGGTCTGTTTGCAAATGAGAGGATCCCACATTTTAGGATTTTTACCTTTTGTCTTAAGAGTAGCTCTCACTTATGCCAACTAGGGGTCCAGGACATGGGGGGCACCTCTGGGGATATCAGACTCACTTCACCAAAGTCCAGCATCAGGGCACAAGCAGGTTGAGATGCAGGCCCAGGTAGATCCAGATGCAGCAGGTCACCTGGGCAGTCGCAGGGAGGCCTCTGAAGCTTGTTGTGTTCCTGTAGTTCACATAGGGGTCAGCCAATCAACCATTGGAGTTACTCTGGGTAGCCTGGGATGAAAATAAGCAGGTTCAATCTTCCTTCTCAGACAGCAAGGCAGTCCTTCATGCAACCAGGCTGTCCTCTGGCAGGAGGTCAGTCTTCTTCTGTAACATCCACCGGTCCATGAGCGTTCTGATGAGTGGTTCTGGAGGTCCAATATTTATATTTGGTGCCAGCTATTGTGTGGGGGGATCGTCTGTCCTGTCCCCACATCTGGTTCTGGAAAGTTCTTCCCCTTACCCGGTAAGGCTCCAAACTGTCTGGGGGTTACAAAAGGTATGACTGGCCGGGTTTCAAGATCCTTTGTGTGTGTTAGAGGTAAAGCCTTTAGAAGCGTAAGTAGGGCTAGGTACAGCTCTTCCACAGTTATCCTGCCAGGATGGCCCATCTTGTCCATACCAAAATCCCCTCTGTGTTACTGTCTGGAAGCAATGCACATACCCCAACAGTAGAGCAATTCACAGTCCACATGCCCATGGTGAACAGCCAAATCCCAAAAAAGTAGAGATAATCTTTCTGCCCTTTCGAGGGACAGATGGGGGCATTTACCCTCAATCTGTCCCCAGAGGGGCCAGACAACATACTAGGCACAAGGGACTGAATGTAGGTATTATTTTGGGGAACATGCTCCACTCCACCCCGTCCCATGGCCCAATAGATTGTCTACGCCCCCCCTGGGGGTGGATAGGGATGTCCTACCCAACCTGCCCCACATATAGAACAGAAAGCCACTAGACACCAGAAATTTCAAAATGGAGCCAAAACAAACAAATGACTGGGGGGGGGGCAACCCTGGCATCAAGCCATATCCTTACCTCATTCGGGACAATAGTGTATTTCGGCCTGCTGGGGCAGATAGGATGTTTTTCCCTATTGAGGAGGTAGTCCGAAATCTACCCACTGGGAGTTTGAAAGCCCACCATGGATTTTGCATTTGGAGCAAAAGAAAGGGGTGCAGGTGTTGCACACTGGCATTGACCATACCCCTACCCCAAAATGGAGAAAGCAGCCTTTCTGCCATCTCTGCCATCCCTGGGGCAGACAGGGGGATGTCCCTAATTTTCTACTGGGTGGTCCAAAAGCCCACTAGACATTAGGGATTTCAATATGGCGCCAAAACAAACAAAAGGCATACCCTAGAAAGGAGCTATATCCCTGCACCAGTAAGGCGACAGTGTCTTTCTGCTTCCCCGGGGGCAGGTAGGAGGAGGATTGTCCCAAATGGTAAGGTTACCCGGGGGGACGTAAGCTCACTACACACCAGCGGCCATATTACAGGAAGTGCCTCAGGGTGCAATAGGCATGTGCACTCCCTGGGCACATTGGTATTACAGTAGAGGCTGCAGACATGTGTGCATCTCCTTCTGTAATACTGATAGCACTGGCACACATGCAGTGCCAGCTCTATCGCAAGAGGGCATTCCATCAATTGATTTGGGGTGTGGTCACCATACCAATGAGGGAATCTCTTTGCCTCTGCGTCCATCCCGTATTTTGGAGGCAGGCGCAGAGGTAATGAAGCTGTCAGGAAGGGCACAGAAATAGTAATTTTTCCTTTGTATTTGAGCTGGAAGGATCACACTATTTGTCTGCTGCATATATTTCAGGGTTTTAAGGACTTTGTTTTTGTGATATCACAGGTAAGTTAAAAACTATTGTCTAAGTGTGTTGTTTGTTTGATAGAGGGCATGCACCAGGATTTATTTGTACTTTTATTCAATTTTTTAAATTTATTGTGGTGGGTGACTTGCAGTCTCAGCAGGGGCCTAGTACTTTTTGCCATTACCTTTTTCTTCTTTTGTAGACATAAAATATTGCACCGTTTAGTAAATTTCTCCATGTTTTTTAATACATTTGCAATATTCATGTATTTTACTATGTGGCCTAGTCTGCCGAAGAGCCACCCAGCCAGAAGGCCTGTAACTAGTCATGGGTGCATGAGACAACTGTTTCAGTGGTGAATTAAAATATAATTAAGGCCAGGGATGGCATTGGATAAAACAAAAGTATTTTGGGGGTATTTCACTTTTTTTCTGCAAAATGAGTATAAGTGGGGTAATATATATTTGATGCCTTTGGAGGATATGTGTTGTTGAACAGTTTTATAGCTCAGTTATTTTTTGTTTTTAACATTGCTGAATTAATGCTGTTTTTTCCCGTGTTACCATGCCTCATTTGTCTGGCCAGTGTGTGAGCATGTTTGCCATTGTCAACAAAAAGAAAGGGAGTTTAGAGGAACTTTAGCTAGGCTCGCCCTCCAAATACTAAGTTAAACAAAAAGGTCTCTGTTTCCAGATACCTAAGAGCCTTGCTAGATAGCAGTCAGCACACACTGGGGTTGACTGTGGAAATATGTTATTGTGTACAAAAAAAGGAGAATTGCTCCTTTTTTAGGTGTCCCCTCACTCACCAGGGTTGCCCCACGGTGACATGCTTCATCATTGGGGCCATCCCAGTTCTCTATGGGCTGGGGCGTGCTGCGACTTGCGAAGTTACGTAGGAGCACTTTATAAGACTATGTGTGGTGCATGTGTATTGTGGGAGTGGACTATGTGATGTGTGTTAAAAATACCTGCCCAGTAGGTATACAATAAACTTTATTCTTGCCTCTAGGTGGTAATATTAAAAACGGGGTGGAAAGATAGGCTGCCCTAAACGTAATGTGTCCAGATGTACCTATCAACTCCTATAGTCGACATGTTTCGTGCATACCCCAAGCACTTCTTCGGGACTACACAGGGACCAGCCCTGTGTTCGCCACTCCTTAGCTCTTCAATGAGATATGGATGAATACATTTTAATATTTAAAATTAAACTGCAGCAAACTCTATTAAGTGCATGCAATGATACCTACGTATTTTGTTCCAAAAACACGTGGTTCCGGAAAAATAAAAGACAACTTGAAAAGTCACGGGGTGAATACCCCCATATCTTATCACACATAGTTAACAAGAAGAAAATGTGATGATTTCCTGTGATCCATAAACGGACATTTTGACCGTGGTTGTATTCATGCACAAAACGTGTTTCATTTCGTGCATCGTAACGTGATTAAAAAACACCTCTTTTTGTGACACACCCAAGCATTCACCTGTCATACACACTCATACATACATTTCATGAGACCTAACTGGGCCCCATGGATTCGGAGGGGTTCGATATCCTAGCAACTCTGGTGAGAGAAAAGCTTAATTTGTAAATAACCGAGCTGCGGGCCGAATCGCAATGGTAAAATGGCCCATGGATGGTCATCGTTACCTCGTTCTGACTTACTTGTGCACCGGATACCTCCTACTTTTAGGCACCTACTTGTGTCCCTCCGGTCCGGATGTTATCGGACCGGGGGTTTCAGGTCTGTTTAAAAGGAAGTGCCGATCGCGGTATGCTTACGTTTGCGTGACTACGCCCATACGGGAACTAGAGCGTGCAGTCCTGTATCCCGATTCGTGAGTGGCGGCCATCTTGGGTGTACCGTTTCCGTACCCGTGTTATGAAAACGCTCTTAAATAGGATTATTCGGAAATATTTACACCTCAGGTCTAATTTTAGATGTTCAGCATAATTTTTGCCATATTATCAAGCCTTTACACTAACAAATTAATTTTTTTGCATAACTCTCTTGAAAAATAGGTATTCCGGAAGTCAATAAGTAAATTAGTTCTGCCCTTTTGACTATTTACAGTCTCTTAACTTAATTCTAGAGGCTCCAGTATTGGTGACTCTCAGGAGTCAGAATAGACCATCAGAGTTCCTAGACACTGTTGGGTCGGTGGTGTTCCTTACTCAGGTGTCAATCAATGAGTTTTCTCAGGAAACTTATAACCTGTCTCAAAGTCAAAAAGGTACCCTCAGTATTTCTAGGTATTCCTGGGTTAGTGATTCATTGGATTGTGCCACCCAGTTTCAGTTAAGTTAGGTCTATTTCGTTACAGGTATGGTTTGGTTTTTTAGAAGAAAAAACGTTTTTCCAGTTAGGTGAACTGCCCCCAAGGAATATCATCATTCAGTCCCACTATGTGAGTGCGGATTCTGAACACCCAACGTTGTTCTTTTTCAAGTAATTTCTTTTCCATGTCAGCATGGGGTTGTTGGATCTCCAAAACTACCCACGTCATGTCATTAGGCGTGTGTCCCTTTTCTAGAAAGTGTGTAGTCATTTTTGTATTCGAGTGTTTGCACCTAAAGTTACTGCGGTGTTCCACCATTCTCGTGTTCACCTTCCTGATTGTCATTCCTATGTAGTGCAAATTGCACACACATGTGATCATGTATACGACCCCTGACGTATTGCAATTGGAAAAGGATTTCAGATTCCAGACGAGGCCCGTGTTACATGTCACCTGTTTTGTAGTCTCGGTTAGGTGGCATACGCTGCAATTGGAACACGGGTGGTGACCCAGTGGTAACGGATGTAAACGTCGAATCGGACCTTCCATATTCCTTGGACGTGTGTGTACCACCAAATCTTTCAGGTTTTTCCCTTTCCGGTGACTGAACATTGGTTGCGTGATGTTCAAACCTCCACTGTTCAACGTTTTCCAATGTTTTTTTACAATTTTTGTTACTTGCTGTGAGGCTACAGTATAGGTAGTGATGCAGATAGGTCTTCTTTCAGAGGTATCTGTAGGTGGTCCTTTAGGTTTTGACTCTAGCAGTGCATCTCTGTTATTATTCGATGCTCTTTTTTTGGCTTTTGAGACAATCTTTTGCGGATATTGTCTTTGGTATAGTTTTGTACACAGCTCTTTGGCCTGCACTTCGTAAACACATTTCTCAGAACAATTTCTCCTTAGTCGTAGAAACTGTCCAAAAGGCAGATTTTCCCGGAGTGATCGTGGGTGAAAGCTTTCAAAGCTTAGTAGGCAGTTCCTCGATGTCGGTTTGAAATGTGTTGTGGTTGTCAGTATCCCTCTTTCAGCCTTGATGTTTAAGTCCAGAAAGACTAATTGTTCTCTGCTCATTGTAGAGGTGAATTTTAGAAAGGGGTCTTGTAAGTTCAACCAGTCCAGGAAGGAATTTGCATCCTGCTCACTACCATTCCAGATGAGGATGACATCGTCAATATAACGTCTCCACATCTGGATCTTTGTGGAGTAGGGGTTGTCTATACTCAGGATTTTCTTCTTCTCTAGCCAGTGGACATACAGTCCCGCCACGCTCGGCGCGAATGTGCTTCCCATGCTTGTTCCATGGGTCTGTTTATACAATGTTTGTTGAAAAAGGAAGAAATTCTCGGTCAATGCGAGGCGGCAGCATTCTAACACCACATGTCTTGGTGTTTTGTAATCCCACTCGTTCTCAAATAGGATATCCTCCAGAATTTGTAGTGTTTCCCTGTGAGGCAAGCTAGTATAAAGGCTCTCCACGTCGAGTCCAATCAATATCTGTGTGGAGGGGTCAAAGGTGAGATCTTTTATGAGGCACAAGACTGATTTGGTGTCCTGTAAGTATGTCTCTGTTTTTTGTACAAGCGGTCTTAAGAATGCATCTGCAAACTTAGACAGAGGCTCTAGAATTGATCCGATCCCTGAGATGATAGGTCTCCCAGGTGGTTTCACTAGTCTTTTGTGGATCTTTGGAATCGTATAAAAATACGGGGTCCTTGGGTGTTTATTGTCCAGAAAGTCTGCTTCCTTTTTGGATAGCCAGTCGTTAATCAGATACTCTTCCACCAATCCTGCAATTTCAATTCTTAGGCGTTCTGTCGGATCTACCCTCAGGATCTCATAATTCCGTTGGTCGGCTAGTAGTCTCAGACACTCATTCTCATAATCTGTTGAATTCTGTATCACAATAGCTCCGCCCTTATCGGCTGGTTTTATTGTGATGCTTGTGTCATTAGCCAATTCATGTATGGCTTCCTTCTCAATTTTACTAGTATTGTAAAATGATTTCAGCGACCCGGTGTCCAGGTCCATCACATCCTTCAGGATAGCCTTTTCAAATGCAAGTAGTTCCACTGGTAAACTGGTGGTAGGGGGGTGAATGAGGATTTTTTCTTCAGTCCTGTGTCGCTCACAGTTCCCACTGGTTGTGGTTTGTCCTTAAAATAGACTTGTAATTTTATATTGCGAACAAATTCCTTCAGCTCACAATATAACTTGAATTTATCCAAGTTTGTAGTAGGGACAAAGCCTAGGCCTTTTTCCAACACCCTGTTTTGTTCTGGTGTCAAGACTTTATCAGAGAGGTTCACCACTAGGCTCAGATGTTGCTGGTTGATGGTGTTGTTACCGGTCCTTGGCTCCTCGTGTGCGTTCTGCTGGTTTCCAGAGGTTGTGCCCATTGTACTTGCTGTCCTCTGGTTTTTCCTCGGCCTGGTCTCTTGCCTCTCCCTAAAAAAGGCTGCTGTGGCATCCCTTGCATCTGGGTGTTATCCCAAAATGGAAAGGGTTGTTGCGGGTACGGTTGTTGAAAGGGGGGATGGCCGTAGAAAAACTGCGGTGGTGGACCCTGGTAGGGTTGCCAGGAGTTTCCTCTGTTCCTTGTCCTCCCAGATCTGCCTTGTCTATTTTTAGGTTGGTTACGATTGTAACTGGTGTCAGAAGAATCAGATCCTGTATCTGAGCCCCCGCTGTCAGTGCTGTAGCCTGAGTTCCCTCCAGAAGGTACATACTCCGCCTTAATGTATGGATATACTTTTTCGTGTGAAAAAGTTTTCTTGTCTTTGTAAAATTTTGCGTATTTTGTATCTTTCAGTGATACTTCGAATTCAGTCATTGACTTATTCAGTTCATCCAATCTCTTTTTAAGTTCAGCTGGTGATTGGTAGGATTTCAGTTTGATTTCAAGATCCTGGATCTCCACCTTCAATGTCTCAGCTCTGCGTGCTGCGGTTTTTACAATTAGGACTAGCCAGTCCCTGGTGCAATGCCAGCTGATCAATGACCAGTCTTTTTTGAAAACGAGATCATCTTGAAAGATGAATGGCTCATTGCTTACTATAAGGCCTCGCGGTGCTGCGTTGGCCCTATGGTATTCACTCATCATTATTCCATGTATTATGGTTTTCACTAGGTTACGTTTTAGTTCTGTTACTTCATCCCAACATTGTTGGGCCTCACTAGTGTCTTTGTAAGTCGTGCTTGAATGGGGGAGCATGGAGGCTATTATCCTATCCGCCTCATCTTCTGTAAAGGAAAGTCCTGTGATTTCAGCCATTTCGGTCTTTCTGTTGGTTGGTACTCGTGTGTAGACTAGAAAGTGGGTCTGTGTCACTGTGTAGGTGTGTTAGTAGACTTCCGCAGCTGCGCGCTGCAACGTGTCAACAAAAAGAAAGGGAGTTTAGAGGAACTTTAGCTAGGCTCGCCCTCCAAATACTAAGTTAAACAAAAAGGTCTCCGTTTCCAGATACCTAAGAGCCTTGCTAGATAGCAGTCAGCACACACTGGGGTTGACTGTGGAAATATGTTATTGTGTACAAAAAAAGGAGAATTGCTCCTTTTTTAGGTGTCCCCTCACTCACCAGGGTTGCCCCACGGTGACATGCTTCATCATTGGGGCCATCCCAGTCCTCTACGGGCTGGGGCGTGCTGCGACTTGCGAAGTTACGTAGGAGCACTTTATAGACTATGTGTGGTGCATGTGTATTGTGGGAGTAGACTATGTGATGTGTGTTAAAAATACCTGCCCAGTAGGTATACAATAAACTTTATTCTTGCCTCTAGGTGGTAATATTAAAAACGGGGTGGAAAGATAGGCTGCCCTAAACGTAATGTGTCCAGATGTACCTATCAACTCCTATAGTCGACATGTTTCGTGCATACCCCAAGCATTTCTTCAGGACTACACAGGGACCAGCCCTGTGTTCGCCACTCCTTAGCTCTTCAATGAGATATGGATGAATAAATTTTAATATTTAAAATTAAACTGCAGCAAACTCTATTAAGTGCATGCAATGATACCTACGTATTTTGTTCCAAAAACTCGTGGTTCCTGAAAAATAAAAGACAACTTGAAAAGTCACGGGGTGAATACCCCCATATCTTATCACACATAGTTAACAAGAAGAAAATGTGATGATTTCCTAAGATCCATAAACGGACATTTTGACCGTGGTTGTATTCATGCACAAAACATGTTTCATTTCGTGCATCGTAACGTGATTAAAAAACACCTCTTTTTGTGACACACCCAAGCATTCACCTGTCATACACACTCATACATACATTTCATGAGACCTAACTGGGCCCCATGGATTCGGAGGGGTTCGATATCCTAGCAACTCTGGTGAGAGAAAAGCGGAATTTGTAAATAACCGAGCTTCGGGCCGAATCGCAATGGTAAAATGGCCCATGGATGGTCATCGTTACCCCGTTCTGACTTACTTGTGCACCGGATACCTCCTAGTTTTAGGCACCTACTTGTGTCCCTCCGGTCCGGATGTTATCGGACCGGGGGTTTCAGGTCTGTTTAAAAGGAAGTGCCGATCGCGGTATGCTTACGTTTGCGTGACTACGCCCATACGGGAACTAGAGCGTGTAGTCCTGTATCCCGATTCGTGAGTGGCGGCCATCTTGGGTGTACCGTTTCCGTACCCGTGTTATGAAAACGCTCTTAAATAGGATTATTCGGAAATATTTACACCTCAGGTCTAATTTTAGATGTTCAGCATAATTTTTGCTATATTATCAAGCCTTTACACTAACAAATTAATTTTTTTGCATAACTCTCTTGAAAAATAGGTATTCCGGCAGTCAATAAGTAAATTAGTTCTGCCCTTATGACTATTTACAGTCTCTTAACTTAATTCTAGAGGCTCCAGTATTGGTGACTCTCAGGAGTCAGAATAGACCATCAGAGTTCCTAGACACTGTTGGGTCGGTGGTGTTCCTTACTCAGGTGTCAATCAATGAGTTTTCTCAGGAAACTTATAACCTGTCTCAAAGTCAAAAAGGTACCCTCAGTATTTCTAGGTATTCCTGGGTTAGTGATTCATTGGATTGTGCCACCCAGTTTCAGTTAAGTTAGGTCTATTTCGTTGCAGGTATGGTTTGGTTTTTTAGAAGAAAAAACGTTTTTCCAGTTAGGTGAACTGCCCCCAAGGAATATCATCATTCAGTCCCACTATGTGAGAGCGGAGTCTGAACACCCAACATTGTTCTTTTTCAAGTAATTTCTTTTCCATGTCAGCATGGGGTTGTTGGATCTCCAAAACTACCCACGTCATGTCATTAGGCATGTGTCCCTTTTCTAGAAAGTGTGTCGTCATTTTTGTATTCGAGTGTTTGCACCTAAAGTTACTGCGGTGTTCCACCATTCTCGTGTTCACCTTCCTGATTGTCATTCCTATGTAGTGCAAATTGCACACACATGTGATCATGTATACGACCCCTGACGTATTGCAATTGGAAAAGGATTTCAGATTCCAGACGAGGCCCGTGTTACATGTCACCTGTTTGGTAGTCTCGGTTAGGTGGCATACGCTGCAATTGGAACACGGGTGGTGACCCAGTGGCAACGGATGTAAACGTCGAATCGGACCTTCCATATTCCTTGGACGTGTGTGTACCACCAAATCTTTCAGGTTTTTCCCTTTCCGGTGACTGAACATTGGTTGCGTGATGTTCAAACCTCCACTGTTCAACGTTTTCCAATGTTTTTTTACAATTTTTGTTACTTGCTGTGAGGCTACAGTATAGGTAGTGATGCAGATAGGTCTTCTTTCAGAGGTATCTGTAGGTGGTTCTTTAGGTTTTGACTCTAGCATTGCATCTCTGTTATTATTCGATGCTCTTTTTTTGGCTTTTGAGACAATCTTTTGCGGATATTGTCTTTGGTATAGTTTTGTATACAGCTCTTTGGCCTGCACTTCGTAATCACATTTCTCAGAACAATTTCTCCTTAGTCGTAGAAACTGTCCAAAAGGCAGATTTTCCCGGAGTGATCGTGGGTGAAAGCTTTCAAAGCTTATTAGGCAGTTCCTCGATGTCGGTTTGAAATGTGTTGTGGTTGTCAGTATCCCTCTTTCAGCCTTGATGTTTAAGTCCAGAAAGACTAATTGTTCTCTGCTCATTGTAGAGGTGAATTTTAGAAAGGGGTCTTGTAAGTTCAACCAGTCCAGGAAGGAATTTGCATCCTGCTCACTACCATTCCAGATGAGGATGACATCGTCAATATAACGTCTCCACATCTGGATCTTTGTGGAGTAGGGGTTGTCTATACTCAGGATTTTCTTCTTCTCTAGCCAGTGGACATACAGTCCCGCCACGCTCGGCGCGAATGTGCTTCCCATGCTTGTTCCATGGGTCTGTTTATACAATGTTTGTTGGAAAAGGAAGAAATTCTCGGTCAATGCGAGGCGGCAGCATTCTAACACCACATGTCTTGATGTTTTGTAATCCCACTCGTTCTCAAATAGGATATCCTCCAGAATTTGTAGTGTTTCCCTGTGAGGCAAGCTAGTATAAAGGCTCTCCACGTCGAGTCCAATCAATATCTGTGTGGAGGGATCAAAGGTGAGATCTTTTATGAGGCACAAGACTGATTTGGTGTCCTGTAAGTATGTCTCTGTTTTTTGTACAAGCGGTCTTAAGAATGCATCTGCAAACTTAGACAGAGGCTCTAGAATTGATCCGATCCCTGAGACGATAGGTCTCCCAGGTGGTTTCACTAGTCTTTTGTGGATCTTTGGAATCGTATAAAAATACGGGGTCCTTGGGTGTTTATTGTCCAGAAAGTCTGCTTCCTTTTTGGATAGCCAGTCGTTAATCAGACACTCTTCCACCATTCCTGCAATGGTGGAATAGGCTCAGATGTTGCTGGTTGATGGTGTTGTTACCGGTCCTTGGCTCCTCGTGTGCGTTCTGCTGGTTTCCAGAGGTTGTGCCCATTGTACTTGCTGTCCTCTGGTTTTTCCTCGGCCTGGTCTCTTGCCTCTCCCTAAAAAAGGCTGCTGTGGCATCCCTTGCATCTGGGTGTTATCCCAAAATGGAAAGGGTTGTTGCGGTACGGTTGTTGAAAGGGGGGATGGCCGTAGAAAAAGTGCGGTGGTGGACCCTGGTAGGGTTGCCAGGAGTTTCCTCTGTTCCTTGTCCTCCCAGATCTGCCTCGTCTATTTTTAGGTTGGTTACGATTGTAACTGGTGTCAGAAGAATCAGATCCTGTATCTGAGCCCCCGCTGTCAGTGCTGTAGCCTGAGTTCCTTCCAGAAGGTACATACTCCGCCTTAATGTATGGATATACTTTTTCGTGTGAAAAAGTTTTCTTGTCTTTGTAAAATACGTAGGTATCATTGCATGCACTTAATAGAGTTTGCTGCAGTTTAATTTTAAATATTAAAATTTATTCATCCATATCTCATTGAAGAGCTAAGGAGTGGCGAACACAGGGCTGGTCCCTGTGTAGTCCCGAAGAATTGCTTGGGGTATGCACGAAACATGTCGACTATAGGAGTTGATAGGTACATCTGGACACATTACGTTTAGGGCAGCCTATCTTTCCACCCCGCTTTTAATATTACCACCTAGAGGCAAGAATAAAGTTTATTGTATACCTACTGGGCAGGTATTTTTAACACACATCACATAGTTCACTCCCACAATACACATGCACCACACATAGTCTTATAAAGTGCTCCTACGTAACTTCGCAAGTCACAGCACGCCCCAACCCGTAGAGGACTGGGATGGCCCTAATGATGAAGCATGTCACCGTGGGGCAACCCTGGTGAGTGAGGGGACACCTAAAAAAGGACCAATTCTCCTTTTTTTGTACACAATAACATATTTCCACAGTCAACCCCAGTGTGTGCTGACTGCTATCTAGCATGTTTGCCATTGGCCACCATTTGTCTTTGTTTCCCACGCCATGTGGCCAGGGGCCATTTTGCATAGTCAGTGTTCATAGACCTGCATATGTTCTTTGTTTTCCATGCCTCCTTGCTTGTTGTTTCATGTGGCTGGCTACCATTTTGTGTAGCCAGCCAGTGTGCTTTTGTCATAGGCCTGCATGTGTTGTTTGTTATCCTTACAGGTTGTTGTTGTTTGACCATGTGACCGACAGCCAATTTGTGTAGCCAGACTTGGCTCTTTTATGATAGGCCTGCATGTGTTCTTTGTTGTGGCCATGCCTCCTTGCTGGTTGTTGTTGTTGCTGTGACCATGTGGTTGCTGGCCATTTTATATAGCCAGCCAGTATGCTTTTGCCATAGACCTGCCTGTGCTCTTTTTTGTGGCCGTGTCTCCTTGCTGGTTGTTTGACCAGGTGACAGGCAGCCATTTTGTGCAGCCATGTTTTTTTTGCAGTTTTCAAAGAGACGTTTTTTACTTTTCCCTAATACAATTTATTGTTATGCCTGGGGATCCTTGTAGTATTTGTGTGTTCATTAGCAGTTTTATATTATATGCTTTTTGCATTATTCACATGCAGCCCCATGCCTAGCAGTAGGGTTCTCATAGTCCCCTAGTATCCCCTGGTACACCACCAATTAATTGTTGTTGTTATTTGTTATATTTCATTCCAATGTTTTATTTTATTTTTTTATTTCCTACATTAATTTTTATATGAAAGTTTTTATTATTTTTTTTATTTACATTTTTTAAAATATTCTTTTACCAATTATCCACCACCTACTCACCATAGGTGCATATCTGCACATTAGCATTCGTTTTTTAGGTTTTATCCCATTTTCCCCTGGACCCCCTGCCTGCCATAGGTGCACAACCCACACCAGCATTCATTTTTTTTAACAATTATTCAATTTTCCCTAGCCTCCCTGCCAGCCATAGAACAGAAGCACACCAGCATACATTTTTTAAACATTATACAATTTTCCCCTGCTCCTCCCTTAGATGCATCCAAAGCAAACAGTTGCATCTGTATGCCATCCCTGGAAATTAAACTGAAAAGGTACACCTCCGCAGTTTTGGACTTCTTTATGGTTAGCAAGCAGGGGGAACACATTGCAATATGCTCCATTTGCAATGTTAGTGTTTGTCTAGGTAAGCTTGGATAACACTATGGTACTGTAGACTAAGCGACCCATTTGAAAAAATATCACACACTCCACTGGGATCCGCACCATAATCAACTTTGTTGTGGTGGTCAAGGTGATGTGGGTGGGGCATCGGCTCCAGAGCCTCTGATCAGAGTGGGGTGTGTAGGTGGTGATGAGGAAGAACAGGGTGACATCTTTATGCAAAGCAGCCCTGTCCCCAGCAGTGCACCAATATCACATTCCTCAGCAACCTTGCAATAGCACAAGAGTGAGATGGATGCAAAACAGCAACAGCATACAGTGACTGCCCCAAGACGTGTATTAAATCTACCACCTTCTGGTCATTTCCATAAGTAACCTGCATAAGTGGCACCACCAACAAAACAAATCCAGGCTAATATTATGAGCATGTTTAGGCAGGAGGGGCCCTACAAATGCAACCACCCAATGGCACGTTTGTGCAACTGGAATCTGGCTAAAGTGTTAGCACTGTACCTTCTCCCTTTTTCTTTTGTGGAAGGAGTGGATTTTTGGAGTTTGTGGTGACCATCTGCCCAAAACTGAAGATTACCAGCAGGACCTATTTTGCCAGAGTGATTGTTCCAGCACTCCATCACAATGTGCTGTAATTGGTTGGATAAGCTTTGCAGCACAGTGCTGTTCAGACTATCCACCCGAGGACAGACATATGCACTGGTTGTCATGCCACTGATCATATGTGTATCAATCAATCAATCAATCATGTCATTTGTATAGCGCACTACTCACCCGGAAGGGTCTCAAGGCGCTGGGGGAGGGGAAAGTTACTGCTCGAACAGCCAGGTCTTGAGCTGCTTCCTGAAGGCAAGAGGGTCTTGGGTTCGCCGAAGGTGGGTGGGGAGGGAGTTCCATGTCTTGGCTGCCAAGTAGGAGAAGGATCTTCCTCCGGTGGTGGCTCTGTGGATGCGTGGTACGGTGGCGAGAGAGTGGCCGGTCGATCGTAGCTGGCGGGTGGGCGTGTAGAAGGACATGCGGTCGTTGAGGTACTTGGGGCCCAGGTCGTGGAGAGCCTCGTGTGCGTGGGTGAGGAGTCTGAACGTGATTCTCTTGCTGACGGGGAGCTAGTGCAGGTCTCTCAGGTGTCCGGTGATATGGCTGTGTCGGGGGATGTCGAGGGTGAGTCGGGCGGAGGTGTTCTGGATGCGTTGGAGCCTTTTTTGAAGTTTTGCTGTGGTTCTGGCGTAGAGGGTGTTCCCGTAGTCCAGTCGGCTGGTGACGAGTGCCTGGGTGATGGTCTTCCTGGTTTCCGTGGGGATCCATCTGAAGATCTTGCGGAGCATGCGCAGGGTGTTGTAGCACGAGGATGAGACGGCGTTGACTTGTCTGGTCATTGACAGGGAGGAGTCCAGGATGAAGCCCAGGTTGCGTGCATGGTTCGTCGGTTTGGGAGCGGTGCCCAGGGCCAGGGGCCACTAGGAGTCGTCCCAGGCGGAGGGTGATGATCCCAGGATCAGGACTTCCGTCTTGTCCGAGTTCAGTTTGAGGCAGCTGTTCCTCATCCAGTCGGTGACGTTTTTCATCCCTTCGTGTAGGTTGGCTCTGGCGGTGGTGGGGTCGCTGGTGAGGGAGAGGATGAGCTGGGTGTCGTCGGCGTAGGAGATGATGTTGAGGTTGTGCTGGCATGCGATGGCTGCGAGGGGGCTCATGTAGACATTGAAGAGGGTTGGGCTGAGTGAAGATCCTTGTGGTATGCTGCAGATGACTTTGGTGGCCTCGGATCTGAACGGAGGGAGGCGGACTCTCTGGGTTCTTCCGGTGAGGAACGAGATGATCCATTCCAGCGCTTTTTCTCGAATTCCGATGTTGCTGAGGCGCTTCACTAGAGTTTGGTGGCAGACGGTGTCGAATGCCGCAGAGAGGTCCAGGAGGATGAGGGCCGCTGTTTCCCCGTTGTCGATCAGGGTTCTGATGTCGTCGGTGGCTGCGATCAGGGCGGTCTGGGTGCTGTGGTTGGCCCGTAACCCGGACTGCGAGGGGTCGAGGGATCCGTTCGCCTCGAGGAAAGCGGCCAGCTGTCTGTTGACGGTCTTCTCGATGACTTTGGCCGGAAAAGGAAGGAGCGAGATGGGACGGTAGTTCTTGAGGTCAGTGGGGACCGCCGTTGGTTTCTTCAGGAGGGCGGTCAGCTTGGCGTGCTTCCAGCTCTCCGGGTCTCTTTTGTTGGTATTAGGCAACAGATGTCTACTGGTCTCAGCACTGAAGATACTTTTAAGGGTGCTTAGCAGCATGCAACAGTTGCCATGCTAACCAAGGAGAAATCCAACGTAGCATTAAACACCAAAGGGCTTAACATTAGATTTGTTGCTATTGACAATGGTAGTAATATAGTTAAGGCCATGGCAGTTGGTGGCTATTTCAGAGTCCTGTTTTTAGTGCACTGCATCAACATCCTTGTGCCGGACTCCGTAAAAAAAAAAAATCTAGTCAGTACCTTATTGACCATCTGCAGAAGAATTCACACTTATTTCAGCCATCCTTTTAAGACCAGGAAGCAGTTGAGCATCACTCAGTGTGCTAATAGAGTAACAGTTAAAGCTGCCATACAGGAGGTTCCAACACATTGGAACTAAACCTATAACAACTTATAACATTTGTTTGAGGAAGGGATGTAACTAAAAGCAGGAACATTTAGATGGTCAAATGGAAACTAGTCAAATGCCTGACAGAGATGCTTCTTCTTTTTGAAGTTTTCACACAGGAAGTCAGCAAGGAGGACAGTACGATGGGCCACATTATCCTATTGATGTATCTGCTAAAGAGTAGTTTAAAAATAATGTGTCTGACAGGTTCACAGCTGTGGGCAATGAATATGAAGATGTGTATACCTTGGTTCATAGCTTACTCCTTTACTTGACTGAGAATACAAGGCTGCCAAGAAATATTGTGCCATCCAAAGGGTACATCTGTGCCACAATACTGGATCCAGGTTACAAAAAACACTGACCACTTTCATTCCTTTTTGCAGAAGGGTATGTTTCAGAATACAAGAAGTGGAGTGTTGAGCGAGCCAAAATCTAGTAAGAAGAATGTCTGGAACATAGAGTACCACTCAACGACAAAAGTTTTTGAGTGCCGCCTTAAACTTCCAGACAGGGTAGTCCTGTTGTCTCACAGCAGCCAACACCAGCAACAAGAACACTGGAAACAACAACAGCAGGAACAAAAGAACTATCCACAACCCCTGAATGGACTTGGTATCAAATGGCAGGACTTATGTTCAATGCAGAGGTGAAGGCAAAACAAGTCAAGCACGTGGCAGCACTACTGACCATTGAAAGGATGTTCAATGAGTATCTGGATGACCCAAGTAAGGTCTATGGGAATCAAAACCTTTTGGTGTATTTGTATGTGAAGATAACCCAATGGCCACTGCTCATCTGGCTGGCAATAAAATATCTGGCCTGTCCAGAACCCAGTGTGCCTACTGAGAGTGTGTTCAGTGCAGCTGGCACAGTCGTCACTGTGAGAAGGATCAGTCTCTTACCTCAAAACGTGGAGAGATTGACCATAGTCAAAATGAGCCAACATGGTATACCACCAAATTACACAGTTCCAGAAACACCAAGGGAGGAGGGTATTGGTTGGACTCAGATCAAAGTGTGTTTGCTGACCACCTTCTGGGCAAATCACCTGAGTTTGAGGACAAACTCTACGTCCCTGACTGTGTAGGCCACTACCATAAAACTTTTGTTGCTGAATTGCTTTGCCAATAAAACAAAATAGATATAGCTAGAGGAACATTATAATATTTTTTTGTTTATGTCTGACTGACTTATGCAGCCCCACCAATTTAGGCACGTGTATGGTCTGATTGGAGTTGAACCTGTGTGCAAAGAAGAAGTCTCCTCCATTCCCTTGAAGGATATTGGAGAGACAGGCCTGCCTTAGTCTTGTGCCCATCCTTTTTTTCATCCCCTAGCAGGAATGCCCCTGAAGATTTGATTCACAAAGACTGCTCCAATGTGTGTTGCATGCATCAAAGAAGATCGACTATTATGTACCATTGTGCTTGGATTGGAACTTCTAATTATATTGTACCAATGATGATATATGAGACAGTGAGGGAGAGTTTTCTGTTCAACCATAATTTGCAAGATTGATTGTGATGATTTGCATGATGGACTGTTGGGTGAACATTTTGGCTGAAGGTCATTGGCTCTTCCCCTTTCACACTACACAATTTTTGTTTGAAGGGTCCACTCCATTTTTTTTCTAGTTCACAACGGCCAGATTAGTCCATTCAGTAACAAGCACAAATCAGCACAAAAATATACTCAATGTTTCTCTTCTTGTTCATCAACACAGTAGTGTACCACAGGCCCATCTCTTTCATATGGTTTGGGAGTCGGAACAGAGTTGGACAGATTAGTTACTCAGAGTCAGGAGGATGATGAAAGAACTCAGGGCAGGACTACCTAAACAACAGCCAGAAGAAGGAAGTTATCAACTTCATGGGAACCAAAACATTATGATGATGACTTTAAGAGGCCTACTCAGCTATGTGGCTGGTGAGGGATGTGTTAACTGGGAAATACAATGTTGATGAGTGTGTGTGCTGGATGAAATTTGAAACTCCTCTATTATGTGGTTGAGTCGAGTAGGGGGCCTGTTGTTGTAAGTAACTGTAAACAGATGTGTGATGTCACACCATTACATTATGCACACCCTTGGCCAAATGTTATGATGACAGTTGTGAGATGATCAGCCCAAATTCTGGTTATGTTATCGGAATTAATCAGTGAATTCTGATTTGCAGATTCATCAAAACCTGTACAAATTAACTTTACATATTTATGTCCCTTAGATTTTAGCAATGCTATCTGTGTAAATGTAATCATTCGTACATATATTGAAGTGCATTCCATTGACAATTGTGTGAGTCCGTAAATATATAGACTGAATCGGCTGACTTGCTTGATGATACACCCAATCCTTAACTTCTGATTGGGTCCCTTAGGACCCCACCCAGTTTAAAAGAAAACTACAACCCTAAATCAGTTATTTCCCTTTCAGCTTTAAAAAGAGAGGATAGAAGAGAGCTGGTGCAGCTTTTTTTCTTCAGTTTTTGTTAAAAAACAACACAGAATGGCTGCAACTATGACTTCCATGAGCAAGACGATCCTGCACCTGTTGTTGAAGAGGAGGAAGAGATGCAACCTGCTAAACAGGAAAGTTATGTGGGGAAACACTTAAGCATACCTTCTGTAAAGAAGAATGTTAGTGTAAAGTATGTGCAGTGTAATATCTGTGGAAAACAACTATCCAGAAGCACTGCAAAAAAATATTCCCATTGGAAGACTTGCATGTGGAAACACCTAAAGACCATCCATGAGCACACCTATTAACAGAATGATGCAGGAGCAGTTAGGTGACACAGGCCCTTCAACATCTTCAGGATCATTGTCACAATCATCATCAGCTAAAATAAACACCGTGGCAGCAGTCTGGCAAAACTTACGTGACATGACTACTCACTATGACAAATGCCACATGCCTATGGGTTTGACGATGTGTTCATGGCTGCATACCTCAATGCAGTATGAAATTATCGATGTTAATTTTTTTGCTCTCAGTTAAACCTGTTTTTTAGAGACTGAAGCTGTCTGCTTCTTCCAATTTCCCATCCATTACCTCTTTTACTTTGTTGTTTATTTTTGTTCTTAAAATAACCTTCTACAAAAAAGGGTTCTTGCTAGAATCATCATCTGATCAAACAAATAACTAACTCTGTGTTTTAATGTGTCAGTAGATGTATCAGTGAAAAGCTGAGTGTTTCAGTCCTTGTGTCAGTGTTTGCCTGGGTGTGTAAGTATTTGTATTGATGTGTGAGTATGGGTGTCATTGGATGTATGAGTGTGTGCCTGTGTGTATCAGGGGCTGTGTCAGTGTTTGGCTGGGTGTGTCAGTAGCTGTATCAGTGTGTACAGACGTGTCTTAGTGACTGTGTCTGCAAGGGTATGTCAGAGGCTGTATTGGTGAATGACTGGGTGTGTCAGTGGCTATATCAGTATGTGTGTGGGTGATTGAGAGGCTGAATTGTGCTTAGTTGGCTGTCTAAGTGGCGCTATCAATACTTTAGCAGCTGTGTCATTGGGTGTACAAGTTTGTGCCTAGGTGTGTTAGTCTCTGTAACGGTAGTGTGACTGCATTTGTCAGAGGCTGTATGAGTGTGTAGCTGTGTCAATGTGTGCCTGAGTATATCAGTGTGACTGGATATTTTAGTGTCTGTAACAATGGGTAACTGGGTGTCTCTGAGGTTATATCAGTGTGTATCTGGGTGTGTCAGTTGCAAAATCAGTGTGTGCATGGAAGTTTAAAAGGCTGTATGAGTCTTTGGATGGGTGAGTAACTGACTGTCGGTATGTGCCATGGTGTGCCAGTAGCTGGGTGTGTCAGTAGCTGGGTGTGTCTGTTTGCCTGGGTGTATTTGCCAGTATCAATGTGTGAGTAGGTGAGTCATTAGATATATGAGAGTGTGCCTGAGAGTGTCAGTGGCTGTATCAGTGTTTGGCTGGGTGTGTCAGTAGCTGAATTGGTATGTGCATGGGTCTGTCAATCTCTGTATCAGAGCGTGACTGGATGTGTCAGAGGCTGTATCAGTGTGTGGCTGGGTGTGTCAGTGGCTGTATTAGTGTGTAAGTGACTTTATTAGTGTCTGGCTGGGTGTGTACGCTGAGAATTTTAATCTAATGGAACAACATTGAAAGAAGTAATTAGTAAAATACATTACTCCAATAAATGATGCCTTAGTTCTGTATGAAAACAAAACACAAATATGAGTTAGTTATGCAATTAATACAATTGCACAATATAGTTACAATTTGAATAAAGCATACCGTCATATTCACAAATAAATTACTACTCATTTCTTATGCTGTAGTGCTGCGTTACATTAAAATTAAGCATTTCATTTCCCCTCTTTTACTGTTCTCAGGTTCTATACTCATACACCATAAATGATGCACTGTTGAAAGAATCATCATTGCAGATGGAAAAAAATCATAAAGATTGTTGGAAAAAAAACCACAAATGCACACAATGTTAATGGAATTAGGGAACAGGGTTTTTTAAGCAATACTTTGACCTATTCTTCCTCTACTACTGTACACAAATATATCCTGTAAATGAGATCTTTGCCATTTGAACTAGTTCAACATATATAAGGCAAACTAGTAGGCCACATGAAGTACTGATAATGGATCTAGAACAAACACACTCTACTGCTTTTTGCGAGTGGATGTATAAATGACTGAGTGGGTTTGTGACTGTATGAGTGGGTTTGTGAGTGGGTCTCTCAATGGGTGTGTAAGTGAGTGTCTGAGTATCTGATTGGATGTGTGAGTGGGTATGTGAGTGTTTGCTTAAGTGAGTGGGTTTATGAGCAGGTCAGTTAGTGTATGAGTGTGTCAATGAGTGTGGATGCACTTGTGTCTGAGTGGGTTTGTGAGTGGAGGTGTGAGTGTCTGAGTAGGTCTGTGAGTGGGTGTGAGGGTGTCTGAGTGGGTCTGCACGTGCTTCCATGAGTGTGTGAGCCAGTCTGTGAGTGTGTCTATGAGTCTGTATGTGAATCTATGAATAGGTCTGTGAGTGGGTGTAAGAGAGTATGCAATGCATAGGTCGGCAAGTGGGTAGATAAGTATCTGAAGGGGTCTGTGAGTGGCTTTGAGTGTCTGAGTGGTCCTGTGGGTGTGTGTACGAGTGCTAGAGTGGGTTTGTGAGTGGGTATGAGTGTCTGAGTACATCTGTGAGTGGGTGCATGAGTGCATGTTAGAGTGTCTCAGCAGGTCTGTGAGTGGGTATATTTGTGTGTCTGTGAGTGGGTGTGCCAATATCTGAACGGTTCTGCAAGTGGGTATGTCACTGTTTGAGTTGGTATCTCAGTGGCTGTGTGAGTGCCTGAGTGTGTGAGTGTGTATCTAAGTACCTGTGTGGGTATGTCAGTACCTGTGTCACTGACTGGGCCACAACCTAACAGCACCTCTCCCTTTATCCACAAAGAGTCCACATCTTTGCACAAAATATCTAACCAAGTGGAGTACTTTCTACTGGTTAATTACTAAGTGCTACCCCCTTTGATAAATGTCCAGTATTTATTCTGCACTGCAGCTGCGTAATGGAGCACAAGGAAACAACACCAGTGACCTTAAATATATTTTGACAATGTGATTGATTCTCATGCATATTTATCATGGCCACTGGAATTATGTGGCAGGAGAGGGCCAAATTATGTGGCAGGGCTGAGTAAATTATGCTGCAAGAAAAGGCAAATGATGCAGTATTATGGAGCACGTTTTGTTATAGTATTACTTCGCTATTTTCTAATTTTCAAACTTGTTAACATTGTCTGGACATTGCTTGCATCTCATTAATACCAGTTTAAAGTCCAAAATAAAAAGAAATGCAGATTATGCAGCAGATGGTGGATTATGTGGCAAATGGGACATATCTATAACTGTACCAAAATCACTGTGCCCGCACAATTGAATAATTACAGTTGCCTTGGGCCTTATCCATTATTCAGTGGGGCATGGAGGGGACACGGCCCCTCGGACCTATTCTTGCATTGCGGCCCCACCCCCTGGGACCTGGCCATAATAGGATGGGGGAGGGGGCCCGCACAGCTTTCTTTCACTGGGCCAATTTTGGCCCAGGGGATCCCATCGGCTGGAGCCCAGCCTTCAAATGCTAGGTGCCCTGGAGCCCACCCAGGGCATCTAGTCACCACTGTTAGGGAAGGTGGGAGCCTGCCAGATTGCCCCCATGGTCCCTGCCAGCCCACACCTCCTATAGTAGCCAGCATTGCTGTTACACAAAGAGAGCTGCAAAAAAGTGTGTGAGAGCAATCCTTGTGTCTGTTTTCCTGCCTACTTGACAGCGGGCAGGGAAAAAGACAAAAACTTTGCACTCAGCAAGCAGGAGCAGTTTCACAGTACTTGCTTGCTGAAAACAGAGTTTGTGTTTTCTCACACTTGGTGTGAGCTGTCACAGCTCCCACCAAGTACGAATAAACAGCTATGTCCCAGGAGTGGGCAGTGATGGTCTTCAGGGCCTAATATGGCTCCAGGAGGGGGATCGCGCTGCCCCCATTCTTTGCTCTTTGTGGGCCGGCCTCGGAGAGGTGGCGGTCCCCTGGGCTCGATATGGCCCAGGAGGAGGGCCATGTTACCCTCCTATTTTGACCCCAGTGAGTTGGTGACTCCCCTTTCTTTCTATATAGCCCAGGGGAGATGGTGGACCCCATGGCTCAGTAGGAACTGTACAGCCCGCCACAATTTATTATCTTAAAGCCCCAGGGAAGTGGTTGTCCCCAGGGCACGGGGATACAGGTGGCCTGCCATCATAGAAACATAAGCCCTGGGGAGGTGGTAGTCCCTGGGGCAGAAAAACAAGCGCAGGAGACCGCTTTTGTTTCTTTGGGGGTTTTGCCCCACCAGGGTCCCTCTGGGACCCCAAAACCAAAACTTAGGGGTCAGAGTATTCCTACCATGCCCCCTTTTCTTTTATTCAGATTTTTTTTGGAGGGGGACTAGGCTGAAACTGAGTCTCAAGATGGCTGTCAACACTTCCTAGTTGAAGTGTTGGCAGCCAATCAGAGCTCTGCAGATCTCTGCCCGACTTACACCAAATAACTGAAAGCGTGATCTGCATAACCAAATCTACCTTTCCTCTTGGCCAACATTAGCACTCTTTGTCCCGCCACCGCTCTTGATCTATCCCCACCCATTAAACATCCAACTGTTCTTTGTACCAGTCTCAACCCTGTCATAATCGAGAAGCTTGCTTTCTTCCCTCACCTCCTAAGAAGTGATAATTTTTGTTCATATATGCAGGAATGAAAACATTTTCTGGCACCAACAATGACCTGATCAGTTCTGCTCTCCTTCTTCCACTCTCAGATAAGCAGTTCCATAATTACAGCATGGTCTTTAAACTTTAGTCCATTTAGGATGTTGTACATACCAACACTCCGTGATCCTAAAGTAGTAGGAATTTTCAAATTTCAAAAGGACTAATAACCACAATAAAGAGTTGGAACTTGCATCATGTGGTCTTTCTCACTGCAATACTATCATAGGAAGTTACATGTCTCAGGAGGGAGCTCTCCCACTTAAAATCCCGGTAGATGCTGCTGAATACATAAGCTAGTGACAAGTCCATTCAGAGGTGCACAGGCACTTCGTGAACACACATACTGTGCACTCACACACCTACTCATAGTCACACACAACCTCAAATACAACTTAATATTCTGTGACCCTTATTAACCACTCTGGTAACATGCCTCAGACCTGACATACAGCCTGTGACTCATACCTAGATGCTCCATGTCAGTAGAGACTACCAATTCTATGTATGTACTTTTACAGATATTATTTTCAGTATGTAAACCAGTTAAAGTGGAACAGAAGTACAGACTCTTAAAAAAATTACGTTGCTTTATGAAAGTCAGTGATTGCAATATGTGATCCCAGATAGCACAAAACCTGCTATTGCAATAAATCAAACCCATAAAAGAAGCTCTAATATCACACATCAATCCTGACCTACAGCACCATGCCCCAGCTTTTAAAAAATAAGGGGCCCTTACTACCACCTCTACCAAAGAACCTCATTCCAAATCTGCTACAGAATCACCCTAGCTTTGTTGAACTAGTGTCCTTCTGAGCAGGTCTACCAACGCATATGAGTCCTGACTTGTAGCACTAGTGCCCTGCTGTTCATAGTCATGGTCCTTACAAGTAGATCTTCAAATGTTCCTCAGTGCCGAGCTGCAGCATCATTGACTTGCTGTTCCTTGAAAAGGGCACTTACCAGTTGCTCTGTCAATCTTCATAAATAATGATATGTAGCCCCTCCTGTTGCCATGTTAATCTAGGACTTTTAAAAGGACCTCTGCCAAAGCGACCCAATCTAGCTCAGGCAAAGGTGAGTTAGCAGCTTCCCACATATGTATCCAGCGACTGTTAGACTGTAGATCTGCAGTCTTTATAGAATCAAACAATTCTACTCTAAGCGCCAATAGTGCTCAGGCACAACAAAATGGGACTCATCTTCCTTGAACAATCTACCCTCTTTTCCTTACACAAATGTATACTTTCAATTCTCCTCTTTTTTTTTTATTACATTTGAAAATACCATAAAATGATGGGTTTTAGTACAAGCTAATATTGTAATTCTATGGAGAAGGTAGCAATTTAGGCCTGATCTGCAACATCCAGCATCCAGCATGCTATCACGGGCCTCACCAATTTCCTTTTGGTCAAGCTCAAAACTATCTCCCTCATGTTTCAAATCGCAAAAGATTACACAGCCTAGCATTAAAAGCAAGGCATTCAGCTACCATAAAGTAATGTACTATGTATCCCCCAATACCTATCGAATTTTTTAATGTGGAATCATGCTCGTCCCACCACCTATTTAGTACCAAAAACTATGACCTACTGGCTAAAGAGGAACAAGGAAATCCACCAGAGGAAAAGGCCTTGTTCTGTGTACTGACAAATTCAAGGCAGTGCAGTGATTGCCAAACAGTGATCCAGAAAAAAAAAATAACCACTTTTCAGAACACTAATCTCACCACTTACCAGCTTTTCGATTGTGATTTTGATGGGGGCAGGGGTCAACCCAAAAGGAAAACTTGAGGGCCTGATTACAATGTCAGTCGACACCGTAGGGGTGGAGGAACTGCCTGACCATAGGTTGGCGGTTCCACACACCATATTATGATCTGAGGACACTTAATGTGGTCAGAAACTCCCATTTCTCAGCTTGTGCTGTGGGAAAACACCCGCAGAACAACCTCCCATTGAGGAATGGAAGTTTGTGAACATCCCTGCACCATGCCTGCCACATGGTGCACGGATGTGTTAAAGGGAAGACCATAGGTGCCCCCCAAGCCCAGATGCAGAGTGCCAGAGGGGAAAGGGCCCTGCTAGGGCCCGCACTGTCACTTTCTGACAGTCTTTCCAAGTTGGAAAGGCCAACATAGAAAGGCTATTAGAAACCAACATCATAATTCCAACATCGAAACGCCGTCCTTAAGGGATATTGAGACTTTTCCGACTGACCAACAGGCTCCATGAGCCTGTCGGAAAGCGCCAGTCAGTCCCTCCGTTGGCTGCCTACTGACCTATCGTAATGCGTCAGTCAGACCGTAGCAGTAGATGCAGTTTGGACCATAACTGACAAGCTGTCGGTAGCGGTCCAAATTGCATTTTAATGAGACCATAAGTGTTCTATTTATAGCCTGACCTGCATGAAGGGAAATGTCTTCAAACCTTGAGCTGATTGCTGCCTTGGATGAGTCTGGTGGTCCAACCCGCTCTCCTGAGCGGCGTTCTCCAACTCACACACCTAGGCTGTGCCTTAAAGAGAAAGTCATACTTTGTCAATTTATTGTTCTTCAAGCTTAGATCAGCAAGGCACCCTCGAAAAGCATGATGTACAAACCATGTGAAATGGAACATGTCCATATGCTTGAAGTACATAAAAGCTGAGGGGGCTCCTCCAGGGCTGGATGTCTGGGAATGCAAGGTGCTTGTATGGCAACTCTAGAGAGGTTACAAGAATGTCAAACTGTGATTGGGACTTGGGAGAGCATGCAGAGTTCAATGAAACCTTTGCCCGCTCCTCCAAATGACCACCTTCTACACATACATAGTGCAAACTATCAGACATTCCCAGTTTACACTTCAAGAATTTTTAATACCTTCTTCTGCAGGTGGTAACTAAGCCATTTTTACAGTCTCAGGAGCCTTCGATCGCAAGTTCCTAAGAGGCAGAACTGCTCATTTGCCTCCATCTTTCCACTAAAACTCAGAAGAGTTTTTTCAAACGGATGAATTTCAATTCATAATGACAATTTAGTGTTTTCAAATCTTTACTGCAAAAACAGCACCCAAAGACAATGTTTAAATTATAAACTACATTTCATTCAAAGCTTCTTTATGGTCATATGACAGAGGCATGCATGGATACCCACTTGTGCCTCAACAACGCAGCCCGAACCACAAATGCATCTTAGCCACGCATTGCTTTATCACACATGCCTTTACCACACATTTATGTTGTAAAGATATGATTGGTTAGGGGATATGCATAGTTTAGATCGCCACATCCCGACCCCCTGCCTGCCTGTCTAAAATTCTATACTTCTTCCTCTCCCCCCCACCCTGAGACCTTAAACCTACCTCGTCATGCCCTTAAAACTACCCCTTCCCCTCCCCCAGCCCTGAAGCCTAAAACCCTGCCCTCTTTAAAAACACTACCATGAGCCAAAAAACTTACCCTCTGCACTGCCCTTAAAAATACCCCTATCCTTTCCCCCGCCCTGAGGCCTAAAACCCTGCGGTCTATAATAAACTGCCCGACTCCCTGTCCTGAGCCCTAAATACTAACATCAGCCCTAAATATTTCCTCAAAGCCAGCCCTAAAACAACCCCAACCCCCTCCCCAAGCCCTAAAAGCCTGCCCGCTTTTAATAAGACTGCCCTGACACCCCACCCTGAACCCTAAATTCCAACCAAGCCCTTTAAAACTACCCCCGAAACATGGCCCCAGGCCCACTTACCTGTCTGCATCTGGAGCTTCCTGTTCTCTTCCTCTCCCCGCCCATCCGGAAACTAGACTGCACTATCTGTGTTAACCAAGCATGCGTGGTTAAGGCAGATACGTGGTTCAGGCAAGTGTGATTGTGTTTGTGTTGGAACTACACACGTTGCTCTGCCCTTATCAAGCTGTTTCCCCTTCTTTATACATTACAACATCTTCCCCCAGTTTTATTGCACGTCCCTTCCTTAAATACTAGTCCTTGGGGCACATGTACAACCATTTTAATAGTCGCTAAAGGAGAATTGGGCTGTTCAATAAAATACTATTTGTCATGCTAACCCTATTTTGCAAGTCAGTAACCTGTTTACAAGTTGAAAAATAGGGTTTGTGAGGAAGGGGCATTTCAGGGGCATCCCTCCCTCCTATCGAGTCACAAGTGCATGTATGATTGTTTTGCGACCGGAATGCAGTCACAAAACAATCACAGTTTACCATCTACTTAAAGTAGTTGGTAAGCCAGTTGCAAATGGCAAGGGGTCCCAAATGGGCCCTTCACCTTTGTGAATAGTAGTGAAATTTTTGTTTAGGAACAGGCTGCCCTTAAAAGATGAAACAGAAATGTTTAATTTTTCTTTTTGTAACTCATCCCTTTTTCCTTTTCAGGGAGTTGAGCTGTATTTCAAGAAAAAAAGTAGCTTTATTATATATATATTATAGCAAACACAGACATGGTGGTCTGCCTTCCCCAGCAAGCCACCATGCCTGTATTAATGTCCATTGCCAACGGGTTGCAAATTGCAATCTGCCTCATGAGTATTAATGAGGCAGCTCAATTTTAACCCCATTGGGAGTTGCTAAATGTGTCTTAGACACTTTAGTACATTTCATTTTACATCTCGCAAATTGCGAGCTGCTAAAAATCGCAATTTGCAAGTCGCAAAATGAAATGGTTGTAAATGTGACCTCTTGTTCTTTGCTGCTCACACAGTCAAGTTAAGTGCTCTCTACTCTATGTGTTTATGGTGATTATATTACTGCTATTGCCTTTTCACTGCATGACTTCAAGAGCTGTTGTATTTTTAAATCTTTTTAGCTATTCTTAGTCTACTTAAGTGATGTTAACATTTGTGACCGCTCAGCGCTTGAGATTTTTACTTTAGACTAGGAGAGTAGGAGTTGGGGATGAAGGACACACTGCAGAGTTTCAGATCAGCCTTGTCCTATTTCTATGTCAATACAGTGACGTGCACTTGCGCGGCCTCGCAAGTGTCCAGTGACTCATGTACAGGATCGGGCTATCTCTAGCAGCGGCTGATCCATGAGGGTTCCGCTCTGATAGTGGTGAGCATCGCATCGCAGCCCGATTGAAGGAGCGATTAGTAGCAGAATTTAATTGCTTTTTACACGCATCCCCTGGTGCCCTCGAAAACTGATCCTGATATGCAGTTGTTGCAATAACTACCGAAGAAAGATTCTCTTCTAGGAGCGAAGGCCACTCCCTTCATATTTGAACTGCTATATTAAATTTGGCTTCTATGAGACTGCTCGCCCATACCCTTGCCATACCCTTGGGGGTAAGAGATATACACGATCTGGAAAACCTGCTAGTATCATCGCCTATTATCATCACTTTGAGCTTGAAAATTATCAGGACTACTATGAAGACCCTACTGAGCCCAGAACAAGATACAGCACAGGAAGGCAGCCCCCTACAGTATCACAGTGTAATGTGTCCGATTTAAAATCTGATGAGTTGTCCCTTAATTATGAGTAAAAGAAAGAAAAAAAATCAGTTTCTCAGAAAAGGTCTACTTTGTAAGAACAGATTTGACTGTTGAGCTTTGACCTTAATGACATAGTACACCTTAGAACCTGCCTATCCCTGAGCTGGCTTCATATGTCCAATCTATACTTTGCAAACAATTTGAGAAAGAGGTTCAAACACTCTACAAGCAGAATGTCCAGACCTTTTCTAGCTGACAAATTGTCAGGAACTCCTGACATAGACCATAGTGTAGCCACTTTCATGAGAAATGTTTTCAAAAGATCCAAAAAAGGGCATAGACCACTCCTGGTGAGTGTGTTAAGACAAACATTTAGACCTTACTGGTCCTTTGATAAAAATTCATTCTGGAATTGGTGTATCAGTCTGAAGATTCCGGGACCCGTCCTGACCCAGAGATTCTGACAGGATGGGCCCAGTGCACAATTTGTGAACTAGGGAATGTGAATTGTGTGATTTCCATGGAGGACCCATTACTGAGGGTTTATTATTATTTGGTGATCCCTTTGTGAAGGATGTGGGGCATTTCATGACAATGTTTCTTGCCTTGAATAATACCCACATGTCCCTCTGGAAGTTTTTCAACCCCAGACTTTTTGGCAGGGCCGGGTGATTGGGGGGATGATCATCTGTCCGATTCTAATCGCCGCAAGGTCCCTAAAGAGGATTTCCCATTGATGGATTAACTGGTATGATGGTACAAAAGGTTCTGCAACCTGTTTAATAGATAAAAGTAGAAGGGGTTGTGGATGTTTCCATGGAGAAGGCTAGAGAGGGAGAGCCTCTGGCAGTTTTGGCTTTGGCTTTAAAGGTGAGTATAGTTCCTGTTCCGTAGATTGTATTGGGGGGCAGAATACAATATTTCTTACAAAATCGGAAACTAATAACTCATGAAGCTTAGGTTTTGAAAATGGTTTTCTAGACACAAGATGGTGGACTTTCTTGCAAAAGAGGCGAGCTGCGTGGCACAACATCACCACAGAGGTTTTGTCAGCAATATATTTCTACTGGTAAAGAAAAGGGGAGGATACAGACTTGTATTAAACCTTCAAGAGTTTAATGCCTTGATGGTTTACAGGTGTTTGAAGATGGAGGGTAGACATCTTCTGAGAGATTTTCTAAGGACAACAGATTACATGGTCTAACTAGACTTAAATGATACTTATCTGAGCATCCCTATTTTTCCCTATCACAGGCACTTTCTTCACTCTTTCTTCCTGTCTGAGAACAAGGTCCTTCTATTTGGCCCCCCAGGTGTTTTACCAAACTAATTAAACCAGTAGTCGAATCTCTCAGGGTAAAGGGAATAAGATTTACTGTATATTTGACAATGATACCAAATGCTATACAATTTGTCATGGGCAATTGATTTGCCTCAAGAACTAGGTTTTGTGATCAATGCTAGGAAATTATTCTTGACACCTGTGAGAAATCAGGTTATTGGTTGAGGGAGTGGAAGTCCTACTCAGGCAATAACCACAGTCCTTGTCAGGGTGAACCACAAAAGCCACTAAGCCAACCTGTGTTTAACCCTCTGGTATCATGGCAAAAAGCAGTCAAGCTTAATTTAGAGCCAATGTTTAAAGTATTTAGGCAGCACACAATCAGTAATAAAGCGAAACGACAACACAAGACAAATCCCCAACCAATTTCAAATGTATTTCTTTATTTCGGCAAAAATGCCATAAAAAAGTCACAACACAGTTCATTATAATATACATCGAATCACATTTTTGAATACATTAAGAACAGATAAAACATGTGTGAATTAAAAAAGTTTTTTCCCAATAAATTTTTCTCTGGACACAATAAAATACCAAAAGCCCTTGTAGCATTTCTAGAACACATTTGATCATGTAAACTTCTTTCTTTTGCATTACAGCTTTAAGTCTTTTTTTTCTCCGCAGAAAATAAATCGAATGCAGAAATCGTCTAACACTGAATTCTATTGCTTGGGTTGTGTCTGTTTTAATTATTCTTAATGCCTGGTTGCAGGATCTTATTCCTAATAGTAAACATAGGGGCTTAATCCATTTTCTTCTAGCCAATGCATAGGCTGTACAGAAGAAAAGGATATGAGGGTTGTCTTCTTTCTGGTTGCCTTCACACATAATGCAGGTTTCATTTGCCACTGGGGCAGGACCATTGGACCCCCTAGTCCAGCGTGCCAAAGTTGTTTTAATCAACAGATTCCCGTATCTTAGTTTCATAAAGAGGGTTTTGGCAAGGGGAGGCTCAATTTCAAGGAAAGCCTCAAAAAGAGGTTCATCATTGAAGCTTAGAAAATTGGTCACTAGGGTCCCAGCATTATTGGCATTTATTATTAGGTTAGACACAAAACTCCAAAAAGCCTTTTTTACAACCAATTTTGAGTTCGGCGGTAAACATTCTGGATTCTCCCAAAAATTATTCAGGCCTACTTTGATGAACCAGGTTTTAACATGATTTAGCCATGGAATGGTATTCGAATTGTCCAACCCCATTATCTCTTTTAAACCTTCTCTATAATCATACAGTTCAGGTACCTGCCAAAGTCTAACACATAGCATTAGTGGCCGAACAATTGTGTGATGGTCTGTCCTTTTGACATTTAAATCCAGCCGAAGTGGCAC
This sequence comes from Lissotriton vulgaris, assembly GCF_964263255.1. Lineage (NCBI taxonomy): Eukaryota > Metazoa > Chordata > Amphibia > Caudata > Salamandridae > Lissotriton > Lissotriton vulgaris. The sequence continues at coordinate 1,118,862,154 of NC_141693.1, forward strand.
TAAAGGAGTACCTCTTGGAGCCCTTACCAAACTTCTCATAAAGTTATTATCCATGATAAAGAAAGAGTCCTTTGACATGGGCCCCAAATTTCAGCACCATATAGGGCCGCTGGTTGGACCTTGAATTTAAATAGCTCAACTACTGGTGACACAGCTTTGCTAGTACTCAGGCTTTGTTTCCTAAGAATAGGCTTTACATTCTGTGCAAATATCAACTTGCTTTTTTCAATTTGGGGACGCCAGGAGAAGTTAGAATCTAACGTGACCCCTAAATATGAAAAATTTCCCATTCATTTCCAATTTCCCATTCATTTCCAATCCTTTCTTGCTGCAGTAGTCGCTGAAGGAATTGAGTAGTGCCTGGAGACCTTTGTTGGTTTGGGAGATCAGAATGGTATCGTCTGCGAATAGTAATGAAGTTACCTTTTCTCCATTCAATTTCGCTGAATCATTTGTGCATCCCTCTAGATGTGCAGGGATGTCATTCACAAAAAGGGAGAAAAGTGTGGGGGCCAGTACGCAGCCTTGACGGACGCCATGCTCGATAGGTATTTTTTGGGTCAATTCCCCATTTGGGCCCCATCGCACTTAGGCAAAGTTCCCAGCATGTAGCTCTATTATCTGTACCAACAGACTGCTTGGAAGCCCTGCTTCACTCAATGTTCTCCATAGAAGGTCACGTGGCACTAGATCAAACGCTGCTCTCAAATCAACGAAAGCAACGTATAAGTGGCCCTTCTTAATATGTACGTATTTCCAGTATAGGCAGAAAAATCTGAATACTTGATTTATTGTGCTCACTTCACATCGAAAACCGGCTTGATATTTTGTTATGATTGCATTCTCCTCCAACCAGTCGTTGACACGAGTTAAGATGTGTCTCGAGTAGATTTTTTGGAGAATGTCCATCAGGCTAATTGGCCTATAATTAAAAGGGTCCAGCCAATCCCCTTTTTTGAAAATTAAAATGATTTCTGCTCCCCTCCAACTTTCAGGGAAATCTAGACTATGGGATAGCTTATTACACAGGTAAATTTATGTACGGTGCCCATACCTTTAGGTCATACTTATACAAGTCCCCTGGTATCTTATCTAGCCCTGGCGCTTTACCATTATTTACTGAATTTATTGCTTCCTCAGTTTCTCCTAATGTAAATACCAGGCAGTCTATGGGGTGTTTAGGCCACGGGGCGTCGTCGCCGGGAACTCTTGACATTGTGTCATACCTTTTGTAAAGATTCGTGAAGTGGTTAACCCACGTTAGCTCATCAAGGTAAACATCTTTTGCCACTCTCCCTACGTGGTTACCATTGGCAACTAACCTCCAGAACCCTACACTATCCTTTGATTTGACAGCTGTCAACAAGTCTGCCCAGATTTCTTCCTCCCAAGTTTTTCTTGAAGCATTTTGTACCTGCTGATAGTTTTTCCTTGCTATTTTTACATCTTCCGCTGATTTAGATTTAATAGCAAGCAGAAGTGCCCCCTTGGATTCCCTGCAAACTCTGTCATACCATGGTTTACTATGAGACAGATTGTGTACTTTTTGTTGGTTTTTCTTTGGCATTTTTGTGTCTTTCTCAGATCTAAAAAAAAAATTTTGTGGAGTGACATAAAACAAGCAGGGATTTCTTCGTCTGTAAGGGAGCCTACAAATGATCCAAAGGTCCCTGCAAAAAGTGCATACATTTCGGCAAGAATCTCACCATGGTCCAATATGAGTGACCATTTGAGTGCTCGTCTATTGTTGCTGACATGGATCTCATCACTCATTCCGCTATTTACATCAGTTGTTGACATGTGCGCTGCCCCCAGGAGCAGAGAAGCTTCTATTAATAGACCCAGGGGGTAGTGATCACATTCTAACCTCTCCTCTACCTCAAAATCTATCATACTCTGCCAAATAGACATTGAGACGATTACAAAATATAAAATACTCTTACAGTTATTTCTAGAAAATGTTGGTTTTTTGGAGCTGTCAGACGGGAGTCGCCCATTACAGGCCCTGAGGCCATGCTCCGCAGAGAGTTTCATTAGTTGGACTGCCAAGACTGTGCATTTAACAGGTTTAATGTTCTCCAATGTTGGAATATTGTTGGCTTGGTCCTCTTCTTGAAAAATATCACTAAGCCCTGGGACCAGTTCATAGTTATAATTTAGGTCACCAGCTATGATGACATATTCCTCTTTTCCAACTATTCTACCTAACAGGGAGTCTAGTTTAGCTAAAGTGGGAGATTCTTTAGATGCAGGGGCAGGTCTATTGTAGACATTTATTAAATAAAATGTTTTCCCTTCACATGTAGTGAGTTTCAAAGCTAGTATATTGGGTGAATTTGTGTCTACTACATCTATCTGTATACTCAGGGTTACCTTCACCCAGGTTATTAGACTACCTGAGGGCCTTCCCCTTTTAGATGAAGTGGCACCTATTCCAAAAGATTTGAACCTTACCCTATGTGGTATAGCTACCGCCCAAGATTCCTGTAGCAGACAGAACTCACTGGAATCAATAAACTTTGCCCATTCCGGGTCCCTCTAATTCTTGTACACTCCAGCTATGTTCCATGAGACTAGTTTCAGTGACTCGCCCTTTTTGTTTGGTACATCGGGTGGCTCAAGGAGTGGGGTTTCCATGTTTGGTAGCATCTCTATTGACGGTTCCTCTGCCAATAGTACAGTGTTTTCACACGCCCAGCTTTATTACCCAGGATAATAGCATTGTTTATGTTCCTATGTTCTGGTGACAATACACCTTGTTGACTCTCTCCCTGGTCACATTCTCCCACCACTACCTCATTGCCCGTTGGTGAATTGACTACAACTAGGTGTCTAATAATGATATATGGACTATGGTCCTTTTTGTTTCCTACACCCTTGAGGACCTCTGGGTTTATTTCCATATTGCTTTCTCTTGGTTTTTTCCTAGTGGAGGGGTTCAGCCTATATGCTCCAACATTAGTGTGTAATGGACATCCCGCCAAAGGATTCAGTCAGTCAACCGCTTCTAAGCCGCTGAATCTGTTGTATGTTGGCAATCCCATCCATTGGCTTGGATTTCCCAGATTCCCACCACGCACTCTGCCTGAAGCATCATGGCTCACCACAGTCCACCTTCCACCACCCTCGAAGTGCGTTTTGGGTGGGTAAAAGTAGGACAGCGGTCTAGTTTGAATCATATTGCCTCCATCAAATGCGTGTGGGTTCCAGGAGCACAAGTGGTGCACGGTGCGTGGATCTTCAAATGTAACCACCACGCAGTCACCTGGTATGGTCTTCCTTGTTGGCCGTATCCATGGAACCCTACAAACCATTAATATTTTGCTTTTTATATGGTGTGGTAAGGGCCTTTGTACATTTAACCAATGTAAGAATGTATTTTTCAGTGACCAAAAGCTCTCATCAACTTGGTTAGTCAGTTCTGGAACCCCCGTCAAGACAGATACATAAGGGCTTACATCTGGTGGCAGGTCTATATAACCTCCCCTTGGTTTCTTCCCCTGTAAGTTTCCATTCTGTATCTGTTGAGTAACTTTTGTGGCATTGACGCCCTGTGCTGGGGTTTCTTTCACTATTGGAGCACTATTTGTAGTATTTGAGATGGGTGCACTTATGATATTTGCAGTTGATGCACTTGTTTGGTTAACACTAATACTTGTGGGTATAGCACTGGTTCCCTGCTGTATAGGATGTGGTGTGTTGTTATCTGTTGGAGATACTACAGGCACTGTGACTACGCGTGCAGTTGTGTTGATCGCTGAGTCGGCTATGCTCAGACTTGCTAATGTTATAATACTTTTTTCATCCTCCAACAGATGGTTTTCCATTTGTGTCAATCTTACTTCCAATGGCATTAGGAGTGATTTAAGAAGGTCCCCTATTTCCTTCACTAGGATCCCATTTCCCTCCTCAGCAGTCACTACTCTGCTTCCCAGGTTATTAGGAGGTAAGGTTTCTTGAGCCCCTTCGATTGTTTCAAGATTTACAGTATTTTGGTCCTCCCTCTGTACCATTGTCGTGGTTAACAGCGCTTTGCCAGGGCCATCCCTCTCTATAACTGGTATGACATTAACCTCCGCCACAGCCACTTTTTGTCTTTTTCAAGCGTAGGCAGAGGGGATGGGGTGTTTGCATTTAGGTATGGCCCCCTCCTTCCTCCCGCACAATTGCATTGTGCTTGTGCTTGTCTCATTCTCAGGGGTCTCAGGCTCTATAATAGTCGGTATATTATTACTGATCCCAGCTGGGTTTGCTGGGGATATGACTTCAAGGGGTGGATTTTCACAGGGCAATTGTAGTGGAATGTGTATGGGAATTTGTGGCAGTGGGTTTGGAAACATAGTTGGGTGTGTTGATGTTAGGACAGGACCTTCAGTGCGTTCTGGGGTTTTAGCTGTTGCTATATGGCCCAGAGATGATCTCTTGGCCATTGAGGGGTCTTGGGACGTTCTTCTGGCCATTACAAGGTCTAGTGAAACCCTTTGCTCCATTAGGTTACTACCCATATCTATTACCGAGTTGGTCCTGGTGATAAAATCATCTAGCGTGCCTGTTAGTTTGGTTCCCCCCTACGACACCTTGCTTCTGCTACCTCTGGGAGACATCTCTGAAGCCATTTAAGAAATGGATACGAAGCAAAATAAAATACAGTGAACATGTAGGATATAGGGTACAGGATGCCAAGGTTAGAGGGGTGGCCCGGTGCGGTCTTACCCGGTCTGTAACGGGCTAGAACGGGCCCGGGCTTCGCCCCGCGCTTCGTCCTGCGTGCGTCCCGCGTGCGCAGCTGTGGGCACTCCTATATGCAGGGGAGGAGGAGGGCGGGAAGAGTCGCAGGTGCGCCTGCTGGTCTTAGCGCTCAGCCCGCTGGGACTCGCAGTCCCGCACCCTTAGGACAGCAGAGCACAAAGTCAGTCTTTCCCCAGTACAAAGTGCCTGGCCAAGATCCTCTCAGGCTCCTCTAGGGTCGCTCCTCTTGCGGCCAGAAACAGTGATCTCCACGGAACGTCTGCGAGCGGCACCCCAACCAATTTAGAAAACCACAGTAAAATGTAATAAGTAAAATGTTATCAGAATGACATAAATCCAATTTATAGAACCATGGAATTTCAATTGAAAAGTTTTAAGTAGCTATAGCACCTAAAAGTACATTGCTGCACTCACGGTCATCTGGTTGTGCTATACTGGGCTAAAGTCCCAATTTCAGGTAACTGAATTGCAGTGCGGGTCAGATACAGGCACCAGGTTAGTCCCAGTGAAAGAGTTACCGTCTCAAAGTCCGCTACAAAGAGTTTCTTATGTGGTGTCAGAAATCACGAGGAGCAGGGAGAGCATCAATGATGGTCATAACTGTAGAATGAAGAGCAAGCCGAATGGCATGGGCTGCCATACTTGCAGGGCAAAGATCTGGTTGGGCATTGCAGACGATCATTGCATTGGTGGTCACTGCGGCCTGTCGTTGCTGTACTCCGAAGTGCAAATTTCACATTGTAAGTCATCGCTGGTGGTTGATGTATTATGAAGAAAAGCTTTTTACTGGGGTTTCGTGTTGGTGGTCATCATGGGCGGCAGAGTCTTGGTGCAAAAGAGCTTGTTTGTGGTAGTGAAGAGCCTCCTCTTCAGGATTTCATCGTTTTGTTCAGTGAGAAGCTCAGACTGATACCAGCCTAGGGTTCAGTACGTGCGAGGCATCTCTTGGGGAACTCCTTCCAGCATAGGCCAACAGGGCTCAGACAGGTACAGTTGCAGGCCCTGTTGCAGTAGGCAGGCTTGGCTGTTGCAGAAAACCTCTAGAGCATGTTCGATCCCTGTGGCTCAAAAAGGAGCTCAGCCAACTGACCCGTAGAGTCACTCATATTAGCTAGGGATGAAAGTTATGCCGGTCCAGTCTTCCTTCCCAGACAGAAAGGCAGTCTCAAACGGGGGGCAGTCTTTCTTCTGTAATGTTCACAGGCCCAGGAGTGTTATGAAGACTGGCTCTGAGGAGCCTATAGTTATGCCTTGTGCTAACCTTTCTGTGTGGGATGACAACCTCTTCTACTGACACATCTGGTTCTTGAAAGTTATTCCCTTACCTTGTCAAGATTCTAAGAAGTCTGGGGTGACAAAAGACAAACCAGACCTGGTGTCATTTTCCTTTGTCTTTGCAGGAGGTGGTTCTGGGTGGTTCTGAGTGGTTCTGGGCACAGCTCCTCCCAGTCGTCCTGCCCAGATGGTCTACCCTGTCCAAACCTAAGCCCCATATCAGTTACTGTCTGAAAGCAATTCACAAACCCCAACAGCAGAGCCATTCATAGTCATCCGACTTTACCATTAACACAGATTTAAAATTATAATTAATTTGGGTGCAAGCAGTAAGTTTCTACCTGCTCCAAATCTAAATCTATCACTTATTAAATGTAATAAGGTAACCTCATGCTAGTCATTGGGAGATATGCCTTTCAGCAGTGGGAAATTACTTTAGGAGGATTTCAATGGCAGGACATGTAAAACTTAAGCCCACACATCTTACATTTTAAGTACAATGCACCCTGCCCTATGAGCCTTTAGGAAAGTTTTAGGCCTGGCAAAAAGTTTCTTTGCCAAGTAGAAATGGCAAGTTAAAACTTCACTACACGCTGCAGTAGCAGGCGTGAGCCATTTTATGAAAGGTTACTTTAGTCAGTGGCTTGACAAGTGCTACAGACACACTAGTAGAATTTAATATACAGGCCCTGGGTACATGTATTACCATTTACTAGGGACTTACAAGTAAATTAAAGGTGTCAATTAAGTGTAGGCCAATGTTATCATGCTAGAAGGAGAGAGGGCATGGATAGAGCACTAGCACTTTACCACTGGTAGCCAGACAGTTCTAATGCCAACAAAAGCAAATTCAGCAAAGCAAAATGAATGAAGGCAAAACACTTGGTAGAATACAGCACCAATGATGTTGATCTAAAAACACTCACACAGACTATACAGTTCTTAGTCTTTTGAGTAGACTTCATAACAACCCAACTGCAACTTCCTATGCATACAATGAGAACCATCAAGAGAGAATTGAGGTCTGTATTGCGTAGACAGACTGAATCATTTTGGTTGTTAGCCTTTACATTACAAGGCATTTTAAGGACTGAAAATTGAATACCTGTGTAATACTCTTTTCTACACGGACCAGATACTTCTGTCGGAAGAAGTCAAGTCTGAAAAGTCCTTGTGATTCCACCACATGTAGGCACGGAATGGCAGAGCTATGTTTCGGGGTAGCCCAGACATAGTTATAGAGTAGGATGGCAGCAGATGGGGCTTGGGAGCGAGATCTCCACAGGTGGGAGCTGATCAGGTTCAGAACTGGACCTCCATATCAATTGCGTAGAGTTCTTGGTTGCATTTGTGGTGATTAAGATGATCGTCCTCAAAAAGAGCTAATATCTCACCTGTGCACTACATCAGCCAACTGGGCAGAACAAAGCCTCACCTGCTGGCCGGGATAGCTAAGGACTTTTGGCACTATTGCCTTCAGCCTCAGATACAGTTAATGTTAACTTCATTTCGACTATGAGATAGTGGTAATGCAAAACGTGGAAACATGGTGTGCCTTGTATTTAAGGAATTGGCATGCAATGTGATTGGTGGAAGAAGATTTGTATTAAATAATTGCTGCCGTCCCTCCAGGGAACATGAGAACTCTATCGCAGGCAGGTGGTGGGCACACATTGAGGAAAACACAGTAAAAATGTGCTGGTGCCCTGTTGGAGTCAGATGGAGGCTGGCAAAAATTTACAAAAACATTAAATAATTGTTGGTGCCTCTCTAGGGCCCATGCAGCCCTATGAGACGCAGGAAAAAATCCAATGAATTAATAAAAAACAACACTACACTACAGTCTGCTATGAGCGCAAAACAAAATATCAGGAAATAAGAAAACATTAACAAAAATGGCATAGGTCTCTTTAATCAATGTTCTTGGATAATAGCTTTAAAAGTGGAGGAAAAGGATTGAAATACACACAGGCTGCACAAAATGGTGGTGGATAGATCATTGAAGCATGGGAATCAAAGACAAAAGGGTTACCAAACACACACACAAGACAAAATGGTGGTCTATGACAAACAAAGCACACACTGGCTATGCACAATTGCCGTTGCCACTAGACCAGCAAAGAAGGAAGCATAGAGAACAAAAAAATGATGATTTGTGACAAACACAGTGCACACTGACTATACAAAATGGCGACAGCCACATGCTAGCAAAGATTTATGTATGGAGAACAAATAAAACCTAGAAGTCTATGGCAAACGCACAGACACAGGCTACACAAAATGCCAACTGCAGCATGGTCAGCAAACAAGGAGGCTTGCAGAAGAAAGAAGACATTTGCCCTGTCCTGGATAAAAAACCGCCTGTAGCTTTGTAGGGAAAGGATTGTGAAGATAATTTACTCAATGTGCCTGGGCTCACACATACAACAGCCCTTTACCCACCAACATTAAAGCAGCAATGTGGGCAATGTAAATTAAATTAAGTTAAAAAAAATTCTCACCCACAATATATCAATCAATCAATCAATCAAAGGAACTTTGTTTGGTTTTGTAAAGGGAAACCATAAAAGTCAGAAATACATCACAACACAAATAAAGACTACAATTTATAAGTTAAAATGTTTTAGAAAAATACAAATAACTCCAAATCACATTATTCCCTCACACCCTCTAATTAGTCGCAGGTTGCTCTGAGCCTTACAGCAGCTTTTAAAAAGCTAAGAACATACCATACTGTGCTCCCTGAAAGCATTATACAGCGGGAACCTCGTCCTTCATATCCAGCACTCTGATTCATAGGCATTGAGTTACAACAGAGCAAAGCTATCTCTCTAGTGTGACTGTTCCTTGACATCAATCCACTTTTACCCATTGGTTTGTGCCTACTATATGGTTTTCAACTACAGCTTCTTCGAGCGATTTATGTACCGCTTCAGAATCCAGAATTCTTTTATTTAGAATCATCAGGTCCTGTGCTGTGGACATCGTCATAGCCCATTGACTGAAGCTTGCTTGCTCTATATATCGTTTAGTCATTGAAAAACATTTGTGGCCCTCCTGATGAAGGCCCTTATAGTGCTGAAATGCGCGTTGAGAACTTTCATCACCCAGCCACGTCATATCAGTTACTGTTTATAAATGCTTGCTATAATCGTATGCATGAATATGTTTCATATGTGCTGTATATTGAATTTTTTGGATTAATTCATGCCTCGTAATACTATATGGTAAACACATTGTATCTTATCCATGATGCATCAATTTGTTGTTCTACCTTCTCTTTTACGTTTATTTTTAGATAAATATGAATAAGGCTATTTTCTATATGTTTTAAACAGTTGGTTTCTCTTTACACTGAGTTCTTGTTTTCACTTTGGTCTAGTTGAAAATGTATTAATGTAGTCCTAATTATCAGACTGCCTAGGAATTTTGCTTCCATTGTATTATTACCCTGTCTTAGGAGTTCCAGACAATTTGCAGGGGATCCTTGTTATTTGCACGAACCTACGGGTTCTCCCCATGCGATGTTTGCTGGCCTGGGACAGGTTTTCCGTATCTGCTATTACCCCTGAGGGGTCAGCCTTCGAAGGATTTGACTCCATTGGCAGCCGGAAGGGAAAGAGTTCTCCACCGTGCAAGTCTCTATGGGTAGTAGAGTCCTCTTCCCTTTGATCCCATTAGGCCCATAGTAATAAGCTCTCACACTATCCACTCGAGGGCCAGGCTCTCCTCCTGGCCTGCTCAGGGTTGGTCATGCCTCTACTAGCGTATCCTGTCATGGCTTTAGGAGCTCCAATTCTTTGACGGCTAAGCATGGCAAAATGGGGTCTAATTTACAGTCCATGTTTGTCAGAACTAACTCAAGCCTGCCTTCTATCATTACCAACAGATCATCCTTTTAATAGCATATTATTTACCCCTTGCGCCAAGCACCCTGCCCTTGGGCATTTTGCTTTACTCACCAACAAAAGGCCTTTCCTTTTAACTCTCTTACCTAACTCAGGTCCATAGACTCTCCCTGCCCCAGTACTTCTTAACGTGGGGATGAGATCCACACCCTTGTCACAGGTGTCCTGCTTGTCTGGTGGAGGTGCTAGGTCTGGCCCTATGGTTCTGGCCAGATCTCCACCCAGGCAAAATCCTACATCCACCACTGTCCTGATGATGCTTAAATCAGGGAGGAGAGAGCTCAAATATAGCTCTACTGGCCCTGCTGGGTTATCAGACTGGGCTATACTGTACCTTCCATTGTTAACTAAGCTGGATCGAGAACAGGGTACTGGGGAACGGGACAACCGGCGTACGACAAGGTCAAGCTCTTTGTCAATGATCCCCACTTCTCTTACAAGAAATGCGTCCATGGTAGTACTTTGTTACGCCAGTGCCCCTGCACCATCCCTGTACGTTTGTCCGATTTTTGTCAGCTGAAGGGAGGTAGCAACAGGATTGCAGTCACCAGGGATTGAGCAAGTTGACTCGCTGACACCCTATAAACATATTTTGCTTTATCACATGCGATAAAGCAGGTCCAACCACCACCAGACCTAATCCAAATGGGCAACACTCCACCTCCTACCTGTTTTAGTAATGATTGATGATGACAGTGAGGTCCAAGTAGCTGGTATGCGCTGGGCACTTGCTTGTTGTCTACACCCTGCGGTAGAATTCTGCACAACCACACTCTCGGCATATTTGATCCAACTCAGTCCTCAGCTCTGCCAGCCAAGAGGGGTGGCCCAGCCCACCCTCCTCCAGGCTCTGACAGGCCTGCCCGGGCCCGGCTTTGCCTGGCCATGACCTGCGTGCATCCCGTGCAACGGGAGGGCAGCTGTGCTTAACAGTGCACGCAGGAGAATCCACCTAAATAATAATAAAGGATAATTACGCACTTATATAGCGCACGACTACCCTGAGGCATTTTGGCGCTTGTACGAATACGGTCGAGGAACCCTTCCTGGCCTTTCCGTGAGAGGAGCCCACTCCTGGGCACCCCCAAGGTGAAGTAAGGCATCCTCAGCGTTGTTGGGGCCGTTGTAGAGATTAAGCAAGCTATTGCCCAGAGGTGCAGAGTGGGGTTCATGATCAGAATAGGCACCGAGGCGAGAATTATCAGGTCCGAGGAAATTGAGCCAGAAACCCGCCGAGGCGGGAATTGAACCCTGGTCCCGGCCATACTACTCCATCAGGGTCTGCCGCTCTAACCATTGAGCCACACTTCTCTACCTCTTCCTCCATCTCTCCTGCTTTGCCTGCTGAGACTGCGAGTCCCGCTTCCTGGATCTCGGGCAGACAACCAGTCAACACCAGTCACAAAGGTATTCACTTCCCACGCTGCGGGAGGGTAGCTGCGCTTATCAGAGTGCGCGGTGGAATCCGCCTCCTCCTCCTTCGCTCCTGCTTTGCCTGCTGGGACTGAGAGTCCCGCTTCCTGGATCTCGGGAAGACAGCCGGTCAACAACAGCCACAAAGGTATTCAATCCCAACAATATATCAATCATTTCACACATACAAAAACTCACAAAAAACATGGGGGCAAGCACTTGAGAAGAAGAATGTTGCTGAGAATAAAGGAAGACATCTGCTTACGTGGTATTGGACTCCAGGAAGCAACCCAACCCTAATCAACAACAGGCACATGCAGACAAAAAAAAAAGAAAACTGCATTTTGCTTTTAATCCAAAGCCATCCACAACACCATAAATGTTTTTCATAAAAACATATAGTAGAGCAGCAGTGACAACGTAAAAAATACATCACAAATACACCCAAGGCCTGGTACCGGGGAGATATGTTCCCAAACAGTAAAACAGCTTCACAATAATGATAACAAATGCCACAAACACACAAGAAAATTGAGAAAATTTATATTTAACCCCAGTCCTCCATCATCGAAAAAGTGCAAATATTTTCCCTGGAAAATGTTCCCACTTGGGGCAACTACTCTATCCAAACTCCAGGCCACCCTCCCACAAAGATACACAATAAAAAAACAAAATTGAACACAAAATAGTGGTACATGCCCTTCCTCAAACATCAAACTTTTTTTTCCAAAGTGTTGCTTTGAATTTATTAGATTTTTCCAAAACGTTAAGACTTCAACGTTGGCTATGCAGCAGAGATTGTGGACAAAGAGCGTGATGCTTTCCCTCCAAAATCCAAATACAAAGAGACCTATGGCCAAATAAAGCAGAGGGAGGAGTCTTCAGGACAGGAAGAGGAAGTTGCTCCTGTATGTACAGTACCCTGCCAGTCTCTATGGCACTCCCTAACTTTTTAGAAAAGTCAAATAATAAAAAGTGAATTTTGAGCCAAGAAAATACCTAAACAGCCTGAGCAGTAAAATATCTACTCAAAAATGCATTTCTCCCCAAAATGCTGACCGGCGTCATCCAGCGTTTAAAACTTGCTGCTCATGTTTGAAAACTCGAGGCTTCGGCATTTTGCAGTGTTTCTGTGCTTCTCATGATACAATTTTCCCCAAACAGGACAATCGGTTACACAACGGCACCATGGAATTAATATCGGAATTAATATCAGTAATTACACCTAACTTGCAAAGTTGCCAAATTACTTAAATTACCCAGTCCTAATAAAAATTATGCCACGGCCAAGTTGTAACATCTAAAGCATTGATGGGAAATGTAGTTTGCACTTTAAACGTTCATTTAAAATGTTCTCATTGGCTGCTGTGTTGGCAGTAAATACTTTAGAAGCATAATCCCCGCCTCTGGCTCCTTATTACAACTGAAAGTTCTTGGCAACAGCTAGAAAAGATTTTATTGTAATTGGCAGTGCGCATTTGTAACTTGCAAACGTGGATAACGAGATGCAGATTGAAAGACAAAAGGAAAAAAAACAATATTTAAGCACAGTTTCGCTCTTGTTCTGTGTTATATCACTGGCATACGTATTGCACCTGCAAACGAACTTTATAAAGCATAGAGCAAAGTAAACATGTATTTTACAACTTTATGTACATATATTTTTCTTGTGGTTTTGACATGGACCTGCAGAGCAGCAAGCGAAGGTCTCTTTCAAATGTATCATAGTTGAAAGTGTTAGCCTGTTGATTGCAGTAGGATGTCAGCCTTCGGGGGATATTCACACTGAGAATGAATTATACAGCTTTCACTCTTCTGGGATAAACAACAGAAAATAAAAGGCTAATTGCAGAGGCTGAAAGGGAATTAGCGCAATAACAAATACTTCTAGTGGGTGACTGCTGCGTGGCAATGCAATTTCCCCAGGCTCTAGTGAAGCATATTTGTTCCGAAGAAAAAGAAATGTAATTCTGCAGGCAGCTTCTAAGAGCCTCACCTTAATCAACAGTGCTGAGCAAATTGCTACTTTTTCACCTTTTCCAAAGTTTCAAGTGGAGATGGCCGGAAAATCAAATTAAATTATTTGAACAAGGGCATCATAGCAATTTTCATTTGTTTTAACTCACACATGTGCTACATGAGGTCAATACACACCGCGAGGCTCTTCCACATACGCACATATCAGGAGTCTACAAATAATTAACATGACTAATCTTGGAAAAGTCCAAATTGAATCATCTGTAGAGGTGTAGGAGTCACATGTCATCCGAACTGGTAGGCAATATGGATTATGGGTGTTTGGTCTAGAGAAGCTCAAACTCTGAATTTTAAAAGGAAGACCATAGTTGGGAGTTCTCTTTATTAGTAATTAAAATCGATTTTTACCCAAATTAACCCTTTTTGCTTCATTAATCTATGCTCTAATCTATACTTTGCAGTGCTTATGCAGTTCGTTGATGAAATTTAATAACTCACTGTTCTATGTTCGGATTTTAATTTATAAACTGCAAGTAACAAAATTATGTCTCCTATAAAAACAGTAAGTCACTTATCTATTTAGATTATATGCACCTTGAGATCTGCATGGTACATATTCTTTGCAGCAGGCATATTAACCCTCTGTGCTATTTTATGATTTTACAAATCTTTTACATTGCCTAAAATTGGATAGGTGACAATGCCCCTGTTTCAAGGTTAAACGTTCTCTTAAAATAACCCACCAGACTATTCCAGGTAGTAGCCTACATATATCAGGCCTTGGTCTAGCTTTGTTGAGGCAATGAGAAATATATTGGATCCTTTATTCTTTCAGGAATGTGTATTGTTTACTGTCGAAACAGAAACTTTTACAAAAATTATATCTATCAAAGTTCAACCTCCACACTTTGATGCACACTCCGTCGGCTCTATTGCTTCTAGATCAGGTACATGGATATTTGTTTAGATTGTTTCAAATATCCTGTATCCTTTAGAAGGTGTTATTTGCGGCCCTAATGCTTTCCTTGAAAGACATATAGCTTTGTTAGCTAAAACTATGTTAATCAGCGATAGAATTCCATGTATTTAAGCTTCCTACCTTGAACAGAGTCTTTCATCTATGCAAGAAATGTATTAGAGAAACCAACTGAATATTAGTCTCAGATTTCAGGATATAATCCTCTCACAATTGAGTACTTGAAAGAATGAGCGCTTTCTGAATCACACTAAAATCTACATAGTTGGAAATATATGAGATCTGTAGGTGATCCTCATTCGATAAGAAACACATTTTACTCTAAATTACCTTACACATTCATTTGCCTCATAAATCTCTGTCCCACGTGTAAACTGGGTGAGGAAGTCATTTATAGTTTGTAGGGCACTGCACCTTCTGCCAAATAAATGAATCTCTCTTCGGGACACCATGGGTAGTGTTTTTTATTTAATATTTTTCTAAGTGGCATTAGTAAGCTTTATATGGAACTCTGCATCATTGTTAGCAGGAAAGCAGAGTTGGTGTAGTTACAGAGGTCAAGATCTGGTGATTGGCAGGGACAGAACAAAATGGGTTGTTGTCTTGATTTGGTGGCAAGGTTTTCCATTTGAAATCAGCCAGGTAAGAACTAGTTAGTCCCAAGATAATTTAGACAGGTGGGACCTTACCACCCACAGCACGAGACCGCCCTCATCGACGCCACCGACGACATCAGGATACTGCTGGACGACAGTGAGACTGCAGCCCTCATCCTCCTGGACCTCTCCGCCGCCTTTCGACACCATTTGCCACCGCACACTATGCTCACGCCTCCGCACCATAGGGATCCGAGACAAAGCCCTGGAATGGATCACCTCCTTCCTCTCTGGCAGAACCCAGAGAGTCCGCCTCCCCCAATCAGATCCCATGCCTCCGAGATCATCTGCGGCTTACCCCAGGGTTCTTCCCTCAGCCCGACACTGTTCAACATTTACATGGCCCCGCTCGCAAACATCGCCTGACAGCGCGACCTCAACATAATCTCCTACGCCGACGACACTCAACTGATCCTCTCCCTCACCAAGTACCCCATCACCGCCAAAGCCAACCTCCAGGAAGGAATGAAGGCCGTCGCGACTGGATGAAGACCAGCTGACTGAAGCTGAACACGGACAAAACGGAGGTCCTCATCCTCTGCTCCAACCCTTCTGCCTGGGATGCCTCCTGGTGGCCGACGGCACTGGGGTCAGCCCCGACACCCACCGACCACGCATGCAACCTGGGCATCATCCTCGAATCAACAATCTCCATGACCAAGCAAGACAACACCATCTCCACCTCCTGCTTCAACACCCTCCGCAAAATCTACAGGTGGATCCCGACAGATACAAGAAGAACAGTCACCCAGGCCCTCGTCAGCAGCAGACTTGACTACGGAAACGCCCTCTACGCGGGAGCCCCGACCAAGCTCATCAAACGACTTCAACGCATCCAAAATGCCTCGACATGACTGATCCTCGACGTACCACGCCACGGCCACATCACCCCCCACCTGAGAAACCGGCACTGGCTGCCCATAAACAAGAGGATATTCATCAAGCTCCTCATCCACACACACAAAGCACTCCACAAGACCTGCCCAGCCTACCTCAACAAACGACTTTCCTTCTACACCCCCAACCTCCAGCTCAGCTCTGCCGACCTCGCACTCTGAGGTTTTTCAGTTTCCGACTTCGTCCCGTATTTAGCCGCCATTTTGTGTCTTGTCGCCATTTTGTGTTGCCCTCACTCAGGCAGCACGGTGAATGGAGTGTTTTTGCTCTTCCCAGTTGCTGCGTGTCTCTCCTGTTAAAAAGTAACCCCCTGCCCTTGTTTACGAAACCGAAGTCAGGGTCTGGCCGAGTTCACTAATCCATGTCTGGGTTGATAGATCCCTGTCTCGACTGACTATTTGGCTTCTTCTATTCTTTCCTCGCTTTATCTTATCCGACTGGCCTTCGCTATTCTCTTCTTGTATTCTCTCATTACACAACTATCCTTTGAGGCACACAAATACGTCCTGCCATGTGCAAATTGGATTGTCGGTACTAGCACTGATTAATTTGTGGGGAGGGGTGACACACGAGGTCTGAAAGAGGGGCGTATTTGGGACACCTGATAGCTTGTTTTCCAACTTTTCCTATTGGCTTGTTTTGTATGTACTGGGAGTAAACGTTGTATATATGTGTGCTATAAAAGATTGTGCGCCATGGACTAAAGTGGCAGTCTCCTCAGAATCTACGCTGTATGTACTTCTAGGACAACTGTGCTTAGCTGCAGCTAATAAACCTGGTTTTCTACGCCCAACAGAGTGTCTCGTATCTCTGTTCAACAACGCAGGTGAACTCGGGGATTTAAGGCGTGCCCTGCGCCGCCAGGCCCATAAGGCCCAGTTCTCCAACTCGCCACTGTCCCGCACATCCGAAGAACAACCGCTGGTTGTGGGTCCTTCTCCCACCTTGCCACCAACACTTGGAACACCCTCCTACGGAACCTACGACAGAATCAAGTCCTGCTAATCTTCAGGAGGCTACTCAAGACCTGTCTGCTTGATCAGTAGCGTCCCCCCGCCCCGAGCGATTTGAAACCCACATGGGTATGTAGGGCGCTCTACAAATTCTGTTGATTGATTGATTGATAGATAAACCCTTCCTGAAAGCAAGCAGAGTGGATTGTATTTTTAAATTCAGTGCTAGCTCATTTCAGAGAATTGCCATTGTCCCAGAAACTGACTGGGTTAGTGTTTTTGATCCTCTTGAACTTTGGGATTTTGAAGTGTAGCAGTACTTTACTTTTGAGACCTCTCTGATGTGAAAATACAAGGAGGAGGCCATCTAGGTGAGTGAGATCCTTAGTTGAATGACTTTGTAGGCCAAACGTCCCATCTTAGACCTCACTCACACATGACCATTGTTCTCTAGTATGGAGGTAATGTGGACATATTTTTTCAAACCGGTGAGAAGTCTTGCCAAGTAGTTTAAGGTAGCTAGAGAAGTCTGTGATAAGTTGTTATAAGATATCATCAAAATCGAGCTGTGAGATGCTTTAGGCCTGAGCTGCTATTTTCAAGTGTGTAGGGGCAGGAAGATTTTTTATCATTTTTAGAGTGTATAGTTGAATGCGTGCTGGCAATATGATTTTTTTTAAAGAACTAGAGACAGGGTGGAGTCGAGTGTGTAGCCAAGGAATTTGATTGATGTGATGTAGGAAGAGGGAAATACATTTCTTTAGTTCATTCAGGAGAGTGACTTTTGTGTTTCAGTGTGATAAAAAAAAATATTTTTGGAGTATTTAGTGATAGGTAGATTTCATCATCAAGGTTTGGAGCTTTAGCAAGCTGGTTGGCTGTTTTGGCCCATTCTTAATTAAGGAGGAGGTCAGATAACATTAAATGTTGGCCAACATTGTTGCATAGTGACAAGGCCCATCGCAAACAATGAACTCAAAGGCACTAGGTATAAATTGAAAAGTGTGGGTGCCAAGATGAAGCATTGTGTAACCCACAGCTCATATTTTTGTATTTATAATTCCGGATTTCTACTAGCTGACACCAGGGAGAGATGACGGAGGAAAAACAGTTTCAAAACTTTTTGGTAAAAGCCTGTGTAATGTTCCAGCACTCCAGTCAGCTTTTTGTGGTCAATCATGTCTAATGGCAGAGAAATGTCAAAGTTGACTAGGAAGCACAATTTGTATTTGTCAAGGATTTGACGCAAAGAGGAATATAACTTACAAAATAATTCTCTTACTGACAGATGGTTGACACACATCTAATGTATTGCCATTTCTGTTATATTATTTTATTGTTACAGTTTTAGAGTTGTGTGGTGAAGCAGGTTTGTCTTTTGAATGAGGTGTTGGGGACTGTTGGTTGCAATTAGTAAGGGAGTGAAAGTAAACTCGCTTAAACCCATTTAAAGAGCAAAACTCTGATTCAGTAATCTAGGATTGCTATGCTTTCTGTAACATCATTAATCTTTGCCATTGCTGGAAGGGATTTTATATTACTAAGATCAAGGCACGTTGTTTCCCACAAAACAAACAACATAAATGAGTGAAGAGGTTAATAAACAGATTTATTTTAGGATATATATATATTGCGAACAATATTTAATATAACTGTAGAAGCTAGAGATTAAACACATAGGGCCTTATTACAAGTACGGGGGTCCTGCGACCACAGTACTCGCAGTGGTGGTTCGACCGGTGCCACCCCGACTGCCATGTTATGATGGTGGTGGTTGGACCACCACAAGACTGTCGCCACCGCTAGGATACAAGATCTCGTGGCAGTGGGAAAAGCAGACAGGAATCACAGTGGTGCTGATACCAGCACTGCCGAGCATATTCCAACCTGCCTTTCCACCAAACATTTCATGGCGCAGATTCCTCCAGGAAATGCTTGGCGAAAAGACATAGATAGGGGTCTCCAACAGGGCCTCCGGGCAAATCTGTCCATGGGGCACATGAGGTGCCCCCCAAAAGTGCATATTCTGTGCGTGCACTGTGTGACATGCATAACATGGTGCATTCTACACCATGCACGGAAGTGCTGGGGGCCCTGCACGTTGTGGTATGCTATTTAGGCTCTCCTATGAACCAAACATACCCACCGCTGTGCCACCACCGCACCACCAACCTTGGATTCAAATGAAATCTGATGGGCTGGTTCACCATGGGCTTGGCGGTCTTCGTGGGACCGCTACAGTGATACAGGGAGACCGCCAAACTCCTAATCGCAACTTCATTTAAGGATAAGGGCAAAAAAGTTTAGAGAAGATACTTTTCACCAAAGTGATAAAGCAACTTGGCTTAAAGTGTGGAAAATAAATACTAGTATATAAATAATAAATATCAAATGCTTCAACTTTTACAATAAATATGAAAAGATAGAGGAAGATTAAAATTTCAGGAAACTGTTTTGATGTACTATAATTATATAACATAGCAGCTAATAACAAATCAGGAGATACGTTTGTCATCAATAACAGCAGATGTGCACTCATAGCAGCCTATGTGCATACTATTATTGAATGAAAACAAGCGTCTCTCGTATGGAAATTCACAAAATCGTGATTAGCATAGGATCGTGTTGTTAATTGATTTGGCATGCCTCAAATCCAATATGCTATATCATATTTTGTGCATTTCATTTAACTTTGTCCTTGCTTTCAATTGAATTGAAAGTTGTTCATTTAGTTCCATTGACCACATATTTATTTGACAAATCTTTTTATATTTAGACTTTTGGTCCATGCATACCTGAGAGCAAATAAGAAATAGATTTTGGGACATGCTAAAACTGGCTAGTAGTGTGAATAAAATTAAATGAAAGTTGCCTTTTTCTGATTTTATGAATTTATTGATTTTGTGTTCAAACAAAATAACCTAAAATAGCACACTTGTTTATGTTGATAATTTGTATAGGGCAGATGCACTGCAATTGATTTTGTTAGTCCTGAAGATACGTTTGGCTGAACTTTTTGGTGCTCCAAGAGGTGTCGTCGAGGGTCCGACGGCGTCGGGAAATCATTAATTGTTTGTGAAGCTAGTGAACCGCTAGTTTCATCCCTTTTGGGCACACAATTTCGTTGTCTTTCTACTAGAAAAAGACTTCCACACTAGTTTTTAATTAGTTCATAATTCTTGTTTAATTCATTTGAAGTATTGTAGTCCTTTTTGTTTTCAAATTATTGTCATATAAGTTTTTAACATCTTATACTTTAGGCAATGTCCTGTAGAAGCGTCCAATGCATTTCGGGCACTGGTGGTTGCCCTTTGTCCGGGAACAGACACTGTAAAGAGTGTTTGAAACCAATTAGGGCACTATTTCCATATGGACATTATATACAAGTAACACATAATTACATGAAATAATGCATGCACTTTACAAACGTTGTGTGAAAAATTTGAAAACACCTAGTTGGCCCCTTGCCCTGTGAAGTTGCTATAAATGTAAATGCTGGCGTGTGAAAAATAATGGTAGGGGAAACGGCGTGTCACTTACAGGCCTTTTTTCAATGATGCAAAAACGAATCTGTAAAAGAATCCGTGAGAAAACAGTCAGCGGTACTTGTTTATGTTAACACATCAATATTATCTAATTAACTCCTTTCAGATATAGTACAATATAATTTGCAGTCACAGTCGTAGGGACCTACAACTCAGTGGGGCCAAGACTGAGGCACTATTGATGGGATCAGCCTACAGAATGTGTTTGTTTAATACTATTCTTCAACCAACAACTTCGTTTAGTATTCACACCTTAGTCTCAGCAAATTGAAACATTTGGAAGTTATCTGGAACACTGAACTCAGATTCAAGGCACACCTACAGACTAGCCTAAAATCTGCATTCTTCTGTTCCAAGATTAACTTAACTTAAATAGCCCTTCCATTTATGAATCAACCCCATAAAATTGATTGGTAGAGAGCTGTTCAATGCCAAACCTAATTATCAAAGTGTAGTGATGACTACACTACTTAAAGTCAAGATGGACCACTTGCAGCCAGTGCTGCCGCACTGAATGATGCTGCTCAATTAATTTTCAACCCTTGGAAGTTCAACAGCCTTTGTTCTAAGTTAAACATGTTCTACTGTGTTGCCAGTAGGTTAAAGAATTGTATTTAAAATATCATGCCTGATTTCTAAGTGCCCAGCAGAAACTTCTCAAATATCTCTTTGGAAAAAAAATCTTACTGGATGGGCTGGTTGACTGTTCCTATGAAGCTACGTAGCTGGAAAAGATACTGAATGTATTACGAGCAACCTCCCTCCGTATCCATACACACTAAGGAGAAACCCACATTGACCATGTCTTGCTCAAATTTTCTGACTGAGGGCCACGAGTGTGGCACTAGTATTCTGTTCTTTGCTAAACTATAAGGGGTAGATTTACAAGCCCCTGCGCCACTTTTGCGTCATTTTTATCATGGGAAAAATGACGCAAAATTGGCGCATGGGGCTTGTAAATCTGCCCCTAAATGCATCTCTTCATTTGCTCCTCAAGATGGGAAAAGGGCATATTTGAATTCTCTGATAAAGAAAGTCTCTCTGGACACTTTCATTTTGAATGATATCAGGCCTTTGTCAGTATTTCCTTTCATCACTAAAATAGCAGAACAAGAAGTCAATGGACAAATTTCATTTAGTTTGTAGGTAATTCCATGGAGTTTCATCCATCCCTAAAAAAACTGCATTCATTCCTGATTTTATTTAATTAGTGTCCTCAAGTTAATAACATTTATGATGACAGAATATTTAAAAAATTCACAGGTACATCACTAACACTGTTTTGAACTATTTATTGCAGTCACATCAGACTTTTCCAAAATTCAATGTTATGTTGTTGAAGCCTTTCATTTCAGATTGGTGTACATTGGTGTATGGTGTGTATTGTAACATTATGTCATACAAAGCAATGTTTCATTTCGTCTTTGTATCCTTACAGGCTAAGGGAGGATTCATTTTGAGACAATTGAAGCAGTAGAAATATTGTACAGACCTTGTTACCTTTTCAGCAAACTGTCACTACTCCTTTCTAAGGCCTCATTTATAGTTTTGTGGCAACTGGAAGTCTTCTAATTTATAGAGTACACTTGAGATAAGGAGGTGAATCCATCAGCTACATTTCTGCTGCTACACTATCACATTGGTGAAGGACATCAAGCCAGTGGATTTGCCTCCATATTTAGAGATTCTTCCAGGAAATGTAGGATCTTCAGATGTCATCAAACTTTAAATAAGACCATTAGATGTAGCTTTGCAGAGATATTTCCATCACATATTTTTTCCATTGATCTCGAATATGGCTCTGCAGAATGGGTTAATCTCAGGATGAGTAATGCGTGAGTATTGTCACACCTTTGTGGAGATTTTCTCATACTGATGCATAAACTTCAGAATCCTGTTGTGTAGTTCCTATAAACCTGTATAGGATCTGCATGTTTAGACAACATACACTGTAGGACTGGTGTCCGGACTGATTCTAGACACCCCTCTGGGTATGTTAGACTGTATACCAGCTAGCTCACAGTGGCCCTAGAAACCCCACTTACCAAGGAGAGAGTAGTACTTGGCAAGCATCGAACATGACAACCCTGATCCCTTGGGACCATGGAAACAGTGCTACTTGTCGCTCAAGCACTCATGCTCACTTTGTTCCAGAAAGATACACAAAATAAACGGTGGGGACGTTTTTAAATATTTATTTATTGAACCGGCGTCACTCTAGTGTAAATAGGTGTGCTGAAACAACCACTAGACAGTAACATATATAAATGATTATAAGCACGAACAGAGTAAAAGGATGGTAGATTTATACCATTGTGCTAAAACAGTGAATACTGGCAAGTATATAAAATACATGACCATAATAAATGCACACTCCTACGATGCAACCCTAACTAGATGTACCTAAATGTACCTAACATATATGTAGGTGTAAATGTCTGAACCCCTCTACGATAAAGTCAACCCCATTACCTGAAGTGAGAGACTCTGGGACCCCATCTTGGTCTCGAGATGGACACCCAGCAAAGGATGTCAGGCCACTGCAAGCTGGAGTGTCTGCGTGCAGGAGCCTCAGCGTCTTATGTCAGTGTGTTGGAATGGAAATCCTTTTCTCCTGTGACTCCCTCAGCAAGATATGGTGTATATATATCCAAAGTGGTACCCCCTGGGGATATGCCTTGTTGTGTCATGTCAGACTAGGATGAAGGAAAGAATGTGCAATGTGAAAAAGAAAGTACATTACCAGGTTTCAAATAATAGTGGCATCTATTAGGCAGAGCTAGAAATCTTTTTTTTTATGTTTGAAAAAGCTTTATTGTGAAAATTGTTAACAAGCATAGGTATCAGCAAGGAATAACAGAAAAGTTATGCAAACATGATTTAAAATAGTAACAACTTTGATATCAATATTAAGAAACAAACTGCTTTTTGTGGAATTTTGAAGATGAAGGAAAAGGGGAAGGGAGTGAAGAAAAGGGGGAACATAAGGAGAGGAGGGGATTAGAATTTATGCCAGCAATATATAAGCATAATTAGCAAACAATGAATAGCAGCATACATGTAAATAAAATAAACATATAATATATATTATTCAAAGGAAAAATTGTGTAATAAAAGAAGCCTGTAAAAAATGACAAAAAGGTAGAGAGTCAACATCCTCAAGGAGGTTTACAATTTTCTGAGTTGATACGCATAGATTTATTTAATGCTAAACGATCCAAATAGGAGGTTAAAGGTAACCAGAAGAGATCAGTATCACAGGGTGGTTTGCAGGAGGAGGAAAAGGCAAAATCCAGTCTGTGAAAATGACATAGAGTATTCCACCAACCTTGTATGGAAATGTTCGTGAGGGACTTCCAATTAGATGAAATGTGTTGAAATGCAAGAGCAAGCAAAAGCTCAAAAAGGCCATGTGAATGTGTAGGTAGGTCCAAAGAACCAGAAAGACTTCCCAAGAAGGGAAGAGACATAGAATAAGGGACGGTAAGCGTGTAGATATGTGTAAGATATGACAAAGTGTTGTCCCAGAATTTAGACACAACAGGACAGAGAAAAAAGAGATGAAGAAGATCAGCATTAGGAGTCCCACACGGCCAACATTTAGAATCAGAGGAGGTTGAAAAATGTGACAAAGAAAGAGGAGAAAAATAAAGTCGATGATATAGATAGAATAAAGATTGAGTAAGAGAAGCAGAACTTTTTAAGGATCTGGACCATATCTTATCCCAGAGAGCAACAGACCAAGTACAATCCAAGTCCACTTTCCAGGAAAGTTCCAAATTAGTTTTGATACGACCTGAACAAGGAGAAGTAAAAAATGTATAAATCAGAGATGCTTTAGGATGGGAGTGATCAATAAAGTTCAAGAATTAGTGCCATAAGGATGGTGAACTTCAGTAAAAAGCTTCGCGGACAATGAAATGAGAGTTGAAATTGGGGAAAGGAACAAGGTAAAACTTCATCAAAAAGTTGGTTGACCCACATGATGCCCTTTATTCTCCAAGTGTTCCAAAAAAATGGGCCTATTATTTAAAAGGATCAATGAGTTATAACAAATGGGGGGATTTAAAAAGGATTCACGGTGACAGTAGCAAGAGAAACCAGGGGCTTTAAAATAGAAGAAGTGTGTTTGAATAAGAGAAATGAGGTTTGAGGAGATTTGGCAGAGAAGCATATAATTTCATCAAAGGAAAAGGGGAGCAATAGTGTTCGCTTGATAAGAAGCCAAAGTGGAGAAAAAGGGGAAGGGTCTGGCGAAAGCCATCTGGAGGCTTGGCGTAATGAAAAAGATTTATGATAGAGGCAGAAATTTGGAAAATGAACTCCACCATTAGATTTTGGTTTTCGAAGAGTTGAAAGAGAGATTCTAGATTTTTTGTTTCTCCAAAGAAACTTCGAAATAGATGGGTCAATTTGTGTAAAATTGATTGCAGGAATATGAACAGGTAACATAAAGTAGATGTATAGTAGAATAGGAGCTATCATCATTTTAATTGAATCTAAGTGACCCCGCAAGGAAAGAAACAGAGGATTCCAGGTGGAGAGTGATTTATCAAAACGGGACAAAACAGCAGACCTATTTAATTTAATTGAAGAGGGAATAGAGTTAGAAAACTGAAATACCAAGGAATTTGATCTTTGAACTATTCCAAGCAAAGCCTGTAGAAGAGAAAAGATGGGGAAGACAAGTTTTAGTTAAAGGAAGAATTTCGGTCTCATCTTTATTAATCTTATATCCGGAGACCTGTGAAAAGGGATCAAATTCAGATAATAAAGGGGGAACGGATACTTCTGGATCAGAAATAAATGAAAGAATATCATCTGCATATGCAGGAAGTTTTAGTTGATTATCCCCATAAGGAAAGCCAGAAATGGAGTGATTATTACGGATGGATGACAAAAAGGGTTCAAGTGCTAAAACAAAAAGGAGTGGGGATAAGGGACAACCTTGACGTACACCACATTGAAGAGCAAAAGACGAAGAAACCTGACCATTTACAAGCACCGAAGCTTTGGGTGCCAAGTATAATAGAGAAATTAGGGATATGAATTTGGAGCCAAAGCCGTGCCATCGTAATGAGGCGAACAAGAAAGACCAATCCACTCGGTCAAAGGCTTTATCTGCATCAACAGAGATGGCGGTTAGAGGAATTGAAAGAGATGAGGCTTTATTCAACACATTAAGAAAAAGTCGAGAATTGTCGCAGGTGAGTCTGCCTTTAACAAAGCCACATTGTTCCGTACCAATGAGATGGGGCATGAAAGGGTCTAAGCGTAAATCAAGTAATTTAGCAAATATTTTATATTCCACATTGACTAAAGAAATCGGACAATAATTTTTACAGAATTGGGGATCACAACCATAATTAGGTATAAGAGAGATGGTGGCATCTTAAAAGGTACGTTCTGCCTTACCAGATGAGCAGAATGATTGAAAAAGCGTGAAAAGTCTAGGAAGTAAGAGATCAGAAAAGTGTAAATAAAACTCAACTGGGAATCCATCAGGACCAGGTGTTTTAGCTTTAGTAAGGGATGATAAAGCTATAGAAAGTTCATGTGATGAGATATCAAGACCAAGATCCGGAAAGTTAAGATGAGAAGGAGAGGATTTAGGAAGTTTCTCAAGATAGGACTGAATAAGAGAAGAAGTAGGAGGAGATTCTGGAGTATAGAGCTGTTGATAAAATAATTGGAATTGATTAAGTATGTCCTTAGCTGTATGAAGGAGGTTATTTTCAGAAGAGTAAATAGATTCTATAACAGTATGTTCTTTACGTGACTTAACCCCTTCGATGCTGATGACGGAACGGTTCCGTCATCAGCGTCGGTTGAGCTGTGCTGATGACGGAACCGTTCCGTCATGACTCCGCCCGCGCAAGGCGGAGTCAGCATGGACGGGGAATTCGCGCCGCACGGATGCGGGTAAGATAATTAGCTAGAAGTTTCCCTGACTTATTATGACCACCATAATAATGTGCACTACTACGAAGGAGAATCGAAGATGCGTTATCCGTAGTGCACTTATTGAACTCCAATTTTGCTCGTAAAAGTTCAGGGGATATAGATTTGTCTGAAGAAGTGTCAAATTTATGTTCCAAAGATTTTATATAAGCCAATCAGTCTTTCCACTTCTAGAGATATTGCTTCTTCTTCTTAGAAACAAAATCAATGATGAAACCTCTCGCTGTGGCTTTAAAGGAATCCCAGAGGATATGAGGAGGAGTATTAAGGTTGCTATTAAGCAAGAACTCATTAGTAAAAAAACGGAAAGAGGAAGAGAAATTAGGTTCAGTAAGAAGCGAGCTATTGAAGCGCCAGCAGGAAGATTTGGGGTGTGGTAAAAGTAAATCAAGGTCTGTTACAATGGGAGCATGGTCCGAGATTACTATGGGTTCAATAGAAGAAGACAATAAGTGTTGAGATAGGGACTGAGAGAGATAAATGTAATCAAGACGAGAAAAGGATGAGTGGGGAGGAGAGAAAAAGGAATAATCTAAAGTATCAGGATGAAAGAGTCGCCAGGAGTCAATGAGACATGATTGTGAGATAGTGTCAAGAAAATGTCTGTGAGTTCCATGAGCCTTGATAATGCAAAGCGGATCCCTTGGCTGTCACATGTCAGTGATATGCTGCATAGGATAGGATTGGGTAATGTTTATGATAATCCCGAAAATATCCAGGGAAACATTAAAGCCCACATTAAAGCAAGCTATTGGAAATCCCTAAACACACCAAGTCTGGGTGGGCCAGCTGATTATGCACGTACACTACAGCATCAGTTTTATTTAACTTTTACAAATCATGTGCAATGGCGGTTTTACCTCACAAGGTTCAGATTAAATATCCTTCACTTGCTTTTTGCCTTTCCTAAACAAGGGGGCTGGTGTGAGAGGCTGCCCCCTTGTCCTTGCAATAACAGAGTAAGCCAGAGTACCATACATGTTGTCCTCTTTTGTTCTTTATATCAGGAGCCAAGGATTAGATTCATTAATCCTCTCCTGAAGGGGCGGCAACCATGTAACTATAAAGAAGGTTATGACTACCTGTTATCGCTATCTTCTACTGGAGTATGTTGTGCTATGTTAAATTTCATACGAGTGTCACTCCAGATTAGGAAACGCTATGGATAATCTGGCCGCAGACCTGTACTTGGCCATGGGAATTTGTATTTTTGTATTTTTGCTGTATGATGGCCTCTCAATTTTTAACTATTGTGTGTAATAATATATGCTGACTTAGGGTGATTAATGTGGGTCCTATTATCTGTATGCTTATATCCTGACAATTGATTTGTAGAATGTATCAAATTTGTTTTTATCCTTTTAAAATGTGTAATAATAGATGGTTCTTTTTATATGGACAATTGCACTTTGTCAATTTTAAATGTACTTTTATGATTCGTTGTATGAATCGAATAAAGTTTTTGAACCTGAACCTATGAGGTATAAAGCGAACTGTGGATTTACGATCGAGGAATGGATCAACAATCTGGTTACAGTCTCCTCCTAAAATAAACAAATCATCTTGATGTTGAATATACTTTTTCATGATTAAAGGCCAGAAAGAGGAATCAGGTTGTGTGGGACCATGCACATTAAAAACTGTTAAATGTATAGAATTAATTAATAACTTAGCTAACATCCATCTACCACCAGAATCATTTTCTTTTGACAAAACTTTATATTTTTGTTTTTTGTGTCATAAAATGGCAACTCCATTCTATTTATTAGTTGAAGGCGAAAACAAAACCGTCCCCACCCAGCTCTTTTTAAGTTTAAGGAATTCAGCCACTGTAAGGTGGGTCTCTCTTAAAATAACTACATCAGGGTTATAAGAGGCCAGATGGGAAAGGACCCTCTGCCTCTTAATAGGGCTAATAAAACCTTTTACATTCCAGGAGACAACTCTGAATTTTCAAACAGTATAAATTCAATAGAAGCAAAAGCCACAAAATCGTATAAAAAGTAAACATTGTCAAAACATAAGAGAAAGAAGAAGTGAGAAAAGTAAAGAGTATCAAAAAAGGCACTGGAATAAAGGAAAACAAAGGTAAGGAAGTGTGTACAAAAGTAGGCATAAAATAAGGATAAAAGTGGAAGGAGTATGCGCATAATCAGCGAATAAGGAGAAGAAAGAAGGGAGAAAGGGAAAGGGAGAAGAGGAGAAAATACCAGGAGAGAGAGTACATATCCAAAAAGGATGACTGCAAATAACATACCTGAGGAGAACATTAGAGAAGACAATGGGGAAATGCTGACACTCAACAAGACGAACCAACCGAGAATGGGAATCCAAACCGCGTCAGGACAGGAGCCATATGAGTTCAGGGGAAACACATCAACAAATCTATATAAATAAGTATAAGACGAGATTAACAATAGGGAAATACATTAAATCATATATAATAGAGCAACAATCTGTGTGGAAAACATGGAAAAAGCAAAAAGTAACAGTATTAATGTCAAAGAGTATGCAGACATATATCATCAAGAAAAACCTATCTTAACTAATCAAGAAATCTTAATAACCAGAATTGCATTAAATAAGCAAAAGCGAAGCAACAAAAGGATTTGTGTAGGAATTAAGAAGATTAAATAGTCATCCATTAGTAGAAGTAGACGTATCCAAACAGTTATTGGTTTGAATGTGAATAAAGTTCTTGAGTTCTCCAGGGTCTTGAAAGGTCCATTTTTGATTTTGGTTAGTCACCTTGAAGATGCATGGATGGAATAAACCAAATCTAGCTCCCAGAGTTCGTAGAGAAGTGCGAAGGCTCAAAACATCCTTTTGTCTGGTCGCAGTGGCGTTGGATACATCTTGAGATAAAAATACCCTTTGTCTGAGCCATGAAACTTGCCGTTTTAGATCTAGCTACAGATAGAACTGAAAGGAGATCCGTAAATTTCAAGAAGAGAATGATGACACCTCGTGGCTTAGAGGAAGCAGAAGCAGATGAGCGAGGTACAAGTCTGTGAGCTCTCTGGATGCTAAGAGAAGTCTTTGTTGGCAAGTCCAGGAGTTTTTGGAGAAAGGAAGTTAAGAAAGTTACAAGATCATCACCTTCCAGAGATTCCATTAATCCATAAATGCAAAGATTGTTCCTCCTATTCCTGTTTTCTAAATCTTCAGTATGTTGTAGAAGAGCAAGAACCGACTTTTCCAATGAAGTGATGCGCTGCAAATTAGTTTGTATTTCTGAGACTTGCTGTTCCATAGAGGATACTCTAGTGTCCATAGTAGACCATTTCTCCTCAAGAAATTGCATCCTACTATTGGTTTCTTCTACAAACGGGCGCAAAGCGCGAATCTCCTCTAAAATAAGTTCCATAGAGATAGGTGATGATGATTTATCAGGGGATGGAGGATCTTGTTTCAAGTGTTTGGAAGATGTAGTAGGTGGAGACGCTTTACTGGAAGTGGATTGTATCATGGAGGAGCGATTAGAGGCAACACCCGCCATTTGGTCTGCGTAAGACGAGGAGCCTGACTCTGAAAGCACTGAAGTTGTTGCTGAGGAGGTATTTCTGAAGGGAACAAAAAGAAACTTCAGATTGCGCATGTTGGCCCATAGACATCAATCTTCGGGTCGGTGAATGCGCAAAAGAATGTCACAAGATCCAGTGAAGTTTGCTTAAAATCAAAACAACAAAAAAAAACAATTGCGCTATTGTAAAAAAAGGTCAATAAAAGGGTCATTCGAAATGTAACATACAGAGGCAAGCAGACCTGAGAAAAGGGGAATTAAGGCAGAAGTTGATAAACAGTAATGCTCCAGTATGAAGAGTGTGTCACAGCAGGTGATCATATGCTCAAAATCACACACAAAAAAATAAAAATAAATGAAAGTAAGCACGCTGCAGTAATTGTATCACAATTCAAAAGCGTAGTGAAATAAGAGCAGTGCAGGTGGGGAATCCATTATACTGTGGTGGTCATGAGGAAAGAATCACTTAAGATGGAGGACTGATTGAGGACATAATGAATATCACCAAAACAGAATTATACATAGCGTTATACAGATAGGAGGATCATTTCCTGAGGTAAGAAATGCACATAACTCAAATAAAAAGCTCCTTTTGTTGCCAGGTGAAGAAGAGGTCCTTTCAGAGCGCACTCTGCGAGGACGTTAAAACCTCTAGCAGAAGATGCGCATCATCAAAATGGCAGCTGCTACCGGAGTAACAAGGCGGCAGTAAAAGCAGTCAGAGGATAAGAAGCGCAATGCGCTGAATCACCAGAGAGATCTCACCCAGTGCTCTGCAGGCTCCGATTCATGGTGCGGCAAGTTGCAGGGAAAAAAATCCAACGGGAAGCGGGTCGCAGGTCACAGGAACGTCCCGATGTGGCGGAGCTTCCTCTCTAGGTGGCCATCTTGTTCAGCGCGTAAGCCACGCCCCCAGAGCTAGAAATCTTAACCAAGACAAAAGCGCAGAACCTACATTAGCTGAATAGATCCCTCACCAGACAGTATTATGAACCACAAGAAAATCATCCATCACAATCTCTAATGTCACCCAGAAGGTTGATATATTCAGCAATTTAGATGGCCCCAACTTTTAGAAAACATGATTTGCTAAGGATCCGAAATGTCTGTGCTGTATATACATGCTGTTTTGGAATGTTGACCAGTAATACAATGCCATATTTGGTGTATGTTTACTTAATATATCACATCTACTGTTCAATCCAGGTGCAAGGATGTTTGGGAGCTTTGGTCAGACCTTAGCCTATCCTCTAGTAAAAAATATTTTTGTGACTTTTTATAGTAATCTATCACCCTCTTGTGACCATTTATGGTTATGACATAAAACAACTGCTTCGGTGTACTTAACACTTGCATCCGTACTCCATGTAAATGTAAATGTATAGGCATTTATATAGCGCACTACTTACCCGGAGGGTCCCAAGGCGCTTTGACCGCTGCGAAACCCTTCCTGGCTTCCCTGAGAGATGGTCCCTTAATGGGTATCTCCAGGGTGAGACCAGGCATCCCCGGCGGTCTGGTGGGGCCGTTAGTGAAGATGAGGCAAGCTAATGCCCAGAGTTGCCGAGTGTGAGCGCAGATCAGAGTGGGCACCGAGGCGAGAGAATTATCGAGTCCGCTGACCCTGGTCCAGAAACCTGCTGCGCCGGGAATCGAACCCTGGTCCCTGGCCGTCCTCTGCTCTCGGGTCTGCCACCTCTAACCAGTGAGCCACACTACTTCACTTCCATGAAGCCTCTAGCATTGTGAGTGGTGATGCTATATCACTAAACATACCAATCTTTTGAGTGTCTATTGTTTTTATCGCAATAGGAATAATTCTGGGTAATGATTGGAGAAAGCCATTATGAGGGCAATACAGAGACTAATATATTATAATTTCAGGAAGTGACAAATAACATGTCTATAGTTAGCAAAGAACTGGATTCAAACCTCTAGCCTCATGGTTGTTTTAAGAAATGTATATGTTGTATAAAATTGTTGCCAAATATTTAGTATTCTGCCAGTGGGATGACATTGCACAGATTCTTTGTGCACATGTCACCAGTTACTAGGTTCTATATATTTCATTAATCCATTCTAAATGTGTGTGGAATATAGGAAGATCTTTTCAAAGAATCAATATGTTACACGTACAATAAGCCTCGGGTAATAAATAAAAACACAATTGGTTTAGGTTTACTCCTTATAGATTGATAACCTAATCCATCAGAGTCATAGTGATGGATGCCAGAAAGTATGCTAAATCAGATTAGTCACAAAATTAAATGATTATGCACTCTGCCCTATGTGTGGGCCCAATTCTGGCAGCCATCGGTCAGAAAGTTGGGCGTCTTCTCCAGTATTTTCACCATGAAACTGATTTCCAGTTTGTTTGCATTTCACTGAGAACCCTAGAGAAGTTTAAGAAATCTCTGACAGATTTACAGAAGATTGTCTGGCATTCTGTAATGGGGAGAATATATGCATAAAGATTTTTACAGAGTGAAAAATTCTGTATGTCAAAATTCTTGATATCAATCCATGAATCGTTAGATGAAAGACAGGAATCTGTTCAAATTTTATTTCTCCTACATTTGAGGAAGAGGACAATGCTGTCTTCTTGCATTCACAAAGAAACCAGGCATTCATCAGAATGTATGCAACTGTAGACCTGACCTCGGTCACAGGCCTACACTCTCCCCCACAACTCCTGCTCTACATTGCTGCCGCTGAGCCCCCTGCCTTGGGTGTTTGAGGCTGTTGCCTCTGAGTATTGTGCATTTTGGGTATTAGCGTTTTGTGCCTATTTTGCTTCTGTTATTTTTCTGTTGTCTCTGTTGGTAATTATTTGGTAATTATTTTCCTCTGTAGTGCTCTTTAGCCCCCTCACGCTGTACGTTCTCCTGCTTCCCGCCACTGCTGTCCCAGACCCTCCCCTCTACTCGCGCCCGTTTCCCGCCTCCAAGCTGAGCGACCCTCCCCTCCGCTATTTAATGCTCACCGCTGCGGGGGAGCACTCTTAAGACCTGGACCTCGGTCACAGGCCTGCACTCTCCCTGACGGCTCCTGCTCTATGTTGCCACCACTGAACCTCCTGCCTTGGGTGTTAAAGGCTGCTGCCTCTGAGTATTGTGCATTTTGGGTGTTAGCATTTTCTGCCTACTTTGCTTCTGTTATTTTTCTGTTGTCACTGTTGGTAATTTTTTTCCTCTGTACTGCTCTTTAGCCCCCTCACCCCATCCCCTTTTCCCGCTTCCCGCCACTGCTGTCCCAGCCCCTCCCCTCTACACGTGCACCTTTCCCGCCTCCCAGCCGAGCGTCCCTCGCCTCCCCTATTTAATGCTTACCGCTGCGCAGTCGTGCAGCCGGTGGGCAACTGGCGTGCTGAAGGTGCGCCTAAGGCAAGCCCATCTGCGCCTTAATGTGCCCCGAATGCGACCAGCGCCAGGACCCCTGGCTCTCCAAAGTCTCACCGCTACGACCCCGCCATGCTCAACTTGCTCAATCCCAGAAGACACACTGACTGCGTAGGATCCTCATCAAACACCACTCATGGAGAGTTCTCATGCCAAGCCTGCCGTAGATCCTTCATCTTCGACAAACCCCCCACTACCGCCAAAGGCTCGCCTGACCCACGCACCACCAACACCCTGACATGCATCCTCCTCAATATACGCTCCCTTCACTGACATGCCGTGTAGATCTGGGACCAACGCCACCTCCAGCCCGATATCACCACAGCCATCCCTGATGACTACAAGATCCAGAGAAAGGACCGCCCCCACAACCCAGGGGGAGGACTCGCCAACGCACACAAGAGACCTCCTTCACCTTTCCACATCCAACACGAGTGACCCCCACTCCAACACAGAGCACCTCAACTTCCAGATCCAGACCAGCCCCAGGACCACACTATGGGGCACCCTCATCTACAGACCTCCAGGCCCGCACCCAGTCCACAACCACCATAGCTGAGCTTGAAGCACCTCACACAATCACCTCCATGGACTACATTCTACTCGTGGACCTCAACTTCCACCTAGACAACCACAACGACCTCAACACCACTACTCTTTTCGCCAACCTCACCAACCTGGGTCTGAAGCAGCTGGTCAACACGTCCACATACAGAGCCGGACAAACCCTTGACTCTATCTTCACGGGAGGAACAAACATCCGTTTCAGCCACACCACTCAGCCTCCTTGGACTGACTACCACTGCGTCCATTTCACCTTCAACACTACCACCGCACCCAAACCCGCCCGGTGACCGCCACAAAGAAATTGGAGCAAGGTCCCAGAGGAACTCCTCCTCCTCCAAGACCTCCCTAGTACCATGACCGACACCAATGCCGCAGCCACAGAACATCACCACTGGATCTCCCACCAAACTCGTTTCCCACCGACACCCCGCCAAACAACGCCGGCTGAAGTCTGCCTGGTTCACCACAGAACTACAGGAAGCCAGACGCTCTATCAGACACCTAGAGAAAACCTGGCAAAACCTGAAAACCATGGAAGCACAGAACAACCACAAGAGCACCCTGAAGGAATACCACCAGTGCATAAGGATCACCAAACTGACCTTCATAAGAGACAAAGTTCAGACCAACACGACCAATGCTAAGGAACTTTTCAACATCATACAGCAGTTCACAAAACCCCCCAGCGAAGCCACGGACGTCACCCCTTCCTGGCAACTCTGCGACAAGCTCAGCTTATACTTCCACCTGAAGATCCAGGCACACTACGACAATTTCAACGAACCGACCCCAAACAACACCCCCAACACTGCCGATCGGCCAACAATCATGACCTGGAGTCACGCTATTGTCGAAATCATCACCACCACTATGCAGAAAACCCACTCAGGAGCCCCTACGGACCCCTGCTCAACAAACATATTCCACAGGGCCGCTTCTGCCATCGCACCCAAACTGGGACAGACCATGAACTCCTCCTTCATGGCCGGCATCTTCCCAGATGACTGGAAGCGACTGGAGGTAAAACCCCTCCTCAAGAAACCCACGGCCGACCCATCGGACCTTAAAAATTATCGGTCACGCTCTCTCCTCCCTTTCGCGGCCAAAGCACCGAGAGACTTATAAATGCCCAGCTGACCACCTTCATCGAAGAGAACTCCATCCTAGATGCCTCCCAGTCTGGATTCCGCAGCCATCACAGCACCGATACCGCTCTCCTTGCCGCCACTGATGACATCCGACTGCTACTCCACCAGGGACACACCATGACCCTCATCCTTCTAGACCTTTCCGCAGCCTTCAACACCGCTTCTCATTGCACCCTGGCAAGCAGACTTCACGACGCGGGGATACAAGGGGCCGCCCTCGACTGTATCCGATCCATTCTCTCCAGCAGAATCCAGAGGAAAAGACTCCCTCCCTTCCTCTCTGAACTCACCAATATCGGATGCGGAGTACCCCAAGGCTCATCCCTCAGCCCTACGCTCTTCAACATCTACATGGCCCCCCTTGCTGCCATCATCAGACAGCATGGGCTCAGCATGGTATCTTACTCTTACGACACCCAGCTCTTCCTCTCACTCACGAAGAATCCGGAAGACACCAGACTCTCCTTCATGGAAGGTATGAAGAACGTGGCAGCTTGGATGAAAGACAGCTGCCTGAAGCTCAACTCAGAGAAGAACGAGGTCCTCATCCTCGGATCCTGCAATTCCGCCTGGGACAACACCTGGTGCTCCTCCGCCCTCGGGAATCCTCCCACCCGGACTGACCACGCACGCAACCTCAGCATCATCCTTGACTCTTCCTTCTCCAAAAACCGCCAGATCAATGCTGTTGCCTCCACTAGCTTCAACTGCCTGCGCATCCTCCGCAAGACCTTCAAGTGGATTCCCCGACTGCAGAAAGACCATCACCTATGCACTGATAGCTAAGCATGGGCCTAAAATTCGTTCCGCTCGTGGATTTTGCGGATTTTCCGCAATTTTGCGATCCGTGAATCGCGCGAAATCGCAGCAAAATCCACGAGCGGAACGAATTTTGCTCAGGAAGCACTTACAGGGTTAAAGTAGGTGCCCAAGTTGAAGCTAATTTCTTTGTAACCATTTACAAAATGGTTACAAAGAAATTAAGTTCAACTTGGGCACCTGCTGTACCCTGTAAGTGCTTCCTGAGCGGCGCCTCGTTGCCTACTTGCAACTATTCTCTGACCCTGCTCTGACCCTCGAAGCAGGGTCAGAGAATAGTTGCAATTAGGCAACGAGGCTCCTGTCACTAAAATTAAACCTCAGCAGGAAGCACTTACAGATAACAGGTGCCCGAGTTGAAGCTCAAATTCAGTAACGCATTATAATCAGTCCAAGAATCTAGTGAGCACGGTCGATGCTAGGCAGGTGTGCTTTCTCCCCAGATCTACCGTCTACAATTTGCTGTAATCCGTGATGGAGGTCTAGGCATCCAATAGTTTTTCGAGCGCAATCCCCCTGTACTTCCAGTGACCAGGAGGCTTTTTCTCCTCATTTGCTGCGCTGATCAGCCTCTGACCTTTATAAACAAAAGGCATGTGAACTCACACAGAAGCCCGTTTCCACACACACTAGGCTATACAACCTCTTCCCGCCCTTTCCCTCACTGTGATGGACAGCTCACTCGAGGGACCTCGGCGCCTATGGGTGCGGTGGCAAAGTTACAGACACCCGGGGTCACTGGAGACAACTCTTCTGGGCCTTTACACAGCTCTATTGCAGGAAAAGCATGATACAATTACCCAAGGAGGTAGCACTTAGTGCTTTCTCCTCATTTGCTGCTCTGATCGGTCTCTGACCCTTTATAAACGAGAGGCATGTGAACTCGCACAGAAGCCCGGCCCCGCACACACTAGGCTATGCAACCACTTCCTGCCCTTTCCCCCACTGTGATGGACAGCTCAATCGAGGGGCCTCGGCACCTATGGGCGCGGTGGCTAATATGCTAAGCCTCCCAATTTATTAATTGGATCTATCAGTTTGCGCATTTCCCATCTTTTGTCCATCGTGGCTTTGCTAAGGTCTGACCGAGCAAAGAAGGTCAGATTGTCAATAATTATTGGGGTATTAGGCTTAGCTTTTTGCCATACAGCTTGTCGGAGCAGAAAGTTGCTGAAATGCATCAAGATTGGGCGTGGGAATTTGCTATTCTGACGTTTTTGGACAAGTGGAAGTCTATGTGCTCTTTGCACTTGGGAGTCCCAGTCCCAATCTGAGAGATCCGGAAATGCTCGAGGCAGCAGTTTCACCAGAAAGGCTCTCGGGTCGGATCCCTCCAGCCCTTCCGGGATTCCATAAAGTTTGAGGTTGGATCTTCTTTGATGATTTTCCAGGTCCTCAACTTTCCCCTGAAGTTGAGGTAGTTCTGCATCGTGGCGCCCCACAGTGGCATCTAGTCGTTGTGTTCCTTCTTCTACTGCAACTGCACGTTGTTGGAGCTCTATTATCTCCTGTGTGATACCCTTTAGTATGGAGGCTATATCCGTTATGGAGGTTTGCAGTCTTATATTGTCACTTTTCAGCTGTTGATAATGTAACTCCGATTCTGCCCTTTGATTTATCAGAAGCTTTAGTATAGTATCTAATTGGGGGTGATCAGTATTTCCCAGCCTAGTAGCTTCCGTTAAGTTTGCATTCATATTTTCAGCAGATAATTTGTTTAGGTCAATGTCCGTATCCTTGGATATCGGTAAATCAGAAGCCGTTGCCGCTAGTAGAAGATCTTTTTCTTCTTCTGTAGTCTGCTCAATAAGAGCATGATTAGGAGTTTGCAGTACCTCGTTATCTGTAGGACTGCCCCCAGACAGCCTTAGAGTCATAGTCTTGACTAGCCCTTTAGCCTCGATCCACTTCCTTAGCGGACTTTTTTCACTGACCCTTTTTTTAGATCAAAGGGGCTGTTCCTATAGCCAGGCTAGACAGAGCTCTACCTCTCTTCTTGTAAGTTGTCTTAGCTTTACCTCTGCGTCTCTTCGGGGTAGCCTACTCAGTGTCTTATCCATGGACTTATCCAGTTCCTCTTCTGAATCATAATCGCAATCTTCAGAAGAAAAATGTTCATCAGCCAGTTCTACAGTTTGTCCCGAACCATGATTACTCACTGAACATGTAGCATGACTATCACATTCTTCTAGAGTACCCTTGTCTTTATCAATTGGGTCTTCCATCCTCGAAAATATAGCCGAGTCTGAGACTGACATGGAGATGTTTGATGATTGGGGACCCCCATTTACCTCCTTTATTCCTACTGTTATCTCAGGGCACATTAGTACCTCCCGAATCTCGCAGTCTTCATTGAGAGTAGGAGATGTTGCCAGTTGAATAGGTACACCTGAGTCATCCTCATGATTTATATTAGCCAAGGTTGTGGTATTCTGGGAGCTTGCTACTGTTCCATCCTCATCCAAAGGAGCCTCCGCTTTAACAATTTCATTAATATCTGCTCCTTTTTGTGCTATTTTTTTAGGAACAGTTCCACAGTTAAATAGAGGTGGGCGCAGAATTGTCTTACCTGCTGCCTTTCTGTCACTCCCCTTTAAAGTAGCTGCCGGGACCGGTGCTGCCGGTGCTGCCAATGTTGCTGTCCCAGCCTTCGCTGCCGTTTTTTCCGCCTACCCCGTCACTGTATCTTCTGAAGCTGCTACGGCCATGGCAGATGATATAAAAAGAGTTGGAGCGGCTTCCGTTGTATGCTTATATACAGCAGCCGCTGCCGCAGCCGCAGTTGCAGAGGTTTTAGTATTCCGCGTAGTACGCGGAGGATGTTTAGGCGACATGTTCTCTGGCGGAGTAAATGCAAACCTCGCCTTAGCCAGACTCAGCAAATCGCTGCCAGATCGAGCGAGCCTGTTCTCCAGCCAGTCCCGCACAGCACGCCAGATACTCGAAGAGAGCCACAGCATCGGCAGAGGTATCCGTTAGAAACAGCATGTAGAGTGTAGCGCTGCGGGCAATGAAAAAGCGTTATAGAGCTAGTCCAGGTGTGCAAACCAGGGAAGTACGCTGCTTCTGTGCTTCAAGTTGCCCAATCCGATTCCGTTAGCCCTAGTCGTCTTTTTTTCCCTCACCGGTTGACAACCTGCCGCATCACCAGTTTCCCAGAGTCGCCGGCTTATCGCCAGTAGATCGCGGCTGACATCAGAGTGGAGGGAGAGAGCTCTCGGTCCGCCACCAGCAGAGTCCTCACTCCGCCATCTTGGTCAGCCTCTGATTTTTATAAACAAAAGGCATGTGAACTCGCACAGAAGCCCGTTTCCACACACACTAGGCTATGCAACCTCTTCCCGCCCTTTCCCTCACTGTGATGGACAGCTCACTCGAGGGACCTCGGCGCCTATGGGTGCGGTGGCAAAGTTACAGCACCCGGGGTCACTGGAGACAACTCTTCTGGGCCTTTACACAGCTCTAGTGCAGGAAAAGCATGATACAATTACCCAAGGAAGTAGCACTTAGTGCTTTCTCCTCATTTGCTGCTCTGATCGGTCTCTGACCCTTTATAAACGAGAGGCATGTGAACTCGCACAAAAGCCCGGCCCCACACACACTAGGCTATGCATTCTCTTCCCGCCCTTTCCCCCACTGTGATGGACAGCTCACTCGAGGGACCTCAGCGCCTACGAGTGCGGTGGCAAAGTTACAGACACACGGGGTCACTGGAGACAACTCTTCTGGGCCTTTACACAGCTGTAGTGTAGGAAAAGCACAATACATTTACCCAACGAGGTAGCACTTACTGCTTTCTCCTCACTTGCTGCTCTGATCGGTCTCTGACCCTTTATAAACGAGAGGCATGTGAACTCGCACAGAAGCCCGGCCCCACACACACTAGGCTATGCAACCACTTCCTGCCCTTTCCCCCATTGTGATGGACAGCTCAATCGAGGGGCCTCGGCACCTATGGGCGCGGTGGCAAAGTTACAGACACACGAGGTCACTGGAGACAACTCTTCTGGGCCTTTACACAGCTGTAGTACAGGAAAAGCACAATACATTTACCCAACGAGGTAGCACTTACTGCTTTCTCCTCATTTGCTGCTCTGATCGGTCTCTGACCCTTTATAAACGAGAGGCATGTGAACTCGCACAGAAGCCCAGCCCCACACACACTAGGCTATGCAACCCTTTCCTGCCCTTTCCCCCA
Organism: Lissotriton vulgaris; assembly: GCF_964263255.1. Lineage (NCBI taxonomy): Eukaryota > Metazoa > Chordata > Amphibia > Caudata > Salamandridae > Lissotriton > Lissotriton vulgaris. Next base: position 1,118,902,117 of record NC_141693.1, read on the forward strand.
CTGTGATGGACAGCTCACTTGAGGGACCTCAGCGCCTATGGGTGCGGTGGCAAAGTTACAGACACACGGGGTCACTGGAGACAACTTTTCTGGGCCTTTACACAGCTGTAGTGCAGGAAAAGCACAATACATTTACCCAACGAGGTAGCACTTACAGCTTTCTCCTCATTTGCTGCTCTGATCGGTCTCTGACCCTTTATAAATGAGAGGCATGTGAACTCGCACAGAAGCCCGGCCCCACACACACTAGGCTATGCAACCACTTCCTGCCCTTTCCCCCACTGTGATGGGCAGCTCACTCGAGGGGCCTCAGCGCCTATGGGCGCTGTGGCGAAGTTAAAGACACAGGGGGTTACTGGAGTCAACTCTTCTGGGCCTTTATGCAGCTGTAGTGTAGGAAAAGCACAATATATTTACTCAACAAGGTAGCACTTACTGATTAGCCAGTAGAAAGTACTCCAGTTAAGTATGGTGCAAATCGCAAAAAATTCTGCGATTTCGCAGGACAATCCGTGAATTAGCATTTTGTTTGCGAATTTGCGGACCGCTGATTCGCAAAATTCGCCCATACTTACTCATAACGAGAAGACTGGACTATGGCAACACCCTTTACGCCGGAATCATTAAAACTCCACTGCACAGACTCCAGACCATCCAGAATGCCGCTACCAGACTCATCCTCGGAACTCTGCCTCACAAACACATGACCCAACACCTACGAGACCTCCACTGGCTCCCGGTTGAGAAAAGGGTCCCTTTCAAGCTCCTCACCCATGCCTACAAATCCCTTCACAACATCAGACCCAAATATCTCAACGAGAGAGTATCCTTCCACGTACCCAAGAGGAACCTCCACTCCGCAGACCTAGCCCTGGCAGAGGACCCCGCATCCGCAGAAGTAGAACAGACGGGCGAGCCTTCTCCTACATTGCAGCCAAGACCTGGAACGAGCTCCCCGTGAACATCAGACGCTCTCCTACCCTGCACACCTTCAGAAAGAACCTCAAGACCTGGCTCTTCGACTGATTCAGAGCTGCCACCCCCCAGCGCCTTGAGACCCTCACGGGTGAGTAGTGCACTATATGAAACCCATTCTCTTACAACTCCATTACAAATGGGGATGTTCTCTTCACTTTTCGGATCCGAGAAAAACACATACTCCTACCTTCCACAAGACCAAATATTTCTGATTTGCTAGAGTCATGAATTGCAACCTATACAGAATCACTACTATTCCAGCCCTCCTTCGCCACAATCATGTGACTATGGTACTTCCACAATATTGGCAGACTGGCAGCATTTGTTTAAGTGCAATTTACAAACCTAAAACCCCAGACTTTCTGACTCCTTGACTAGTATGGGTGTGGATATTATAGGGCCTTTTCACATAGGTATTTACGACTCTTGTGGTACTACTTTGTGAAAAAAAAACAATATGCTCAACTCCCTTTTGGTAAATGTACAAACAGGGCATAGTCCTTTCTGTTTTTAATAATTGTATGTATATATTCCTCGAATAGTTACATTTTGTTCCTATTTTAGATGTTTCTAGCAAATTCTCATGAAACGTATTGCTGCAGTACAACGTTTCATACTCCAAAATGCATGTGTTAATAGGCCCCATTCTTTGTATGGTGCTGCTTTACACAATTAAGTTTTCTTCTTAGAAAGGGCCCAATGAATGCATACAATGATTTTATATATGTATTCTATTGCATAGATTCACCGATGAAAGCAGTGGCATGATCATGCATGAGCAGCAGACATTTAAAGTTCAAACATTTACATTCAACCTACCCCTTTCCGATTTATGACTTGAACTTCTAAACGGGAGAGTTGCAGAGATACAATCAAATACATCAAATGTAATAGACTGAAATGGGCCGGGAACTAAGGAAGAGATGAGGTGGCATCTCGTGATCGACCCCACGCTATCTTCCCCAGTGCAGGCAACCAAGGTTAGAAGGTCAGAATGACAAGCTTAATTTGCAAACAAAAGCTGATGTTGTCAGCGAATCTCGTGCTATGCATCTTCATCGATTTTATAGTAGGAGCATTATTCATCTTTCTATTGCGATATTTTAAAAATACAAAATTGATTTAATCAATCTAAAAATGTATCTATGTTTTCCTAGACTAAAATGTATAAACAAGTGTTAAACGATATTTTAAAACTGTACTATCCTTCCAAACCTGCCACCAATAGTTTTCAGTAAATATCATATATTTAGTAATTGAAATATATTATAACCTTATAAAATCACACGTTCTCACTTTATATAGGTCGTTTGTTATACAGACAACCTTCAATTTAGGTAGTCATGAAAACTAAATGGTACAAAAGCAAACATACTTTGTTTCATCGTGCCTTGAGGCACGAAGCTGCAGTGGCAATTTCAATTAATGCAATTTAATTAATAGCTCATCTCACTGATGAACCTACCTGCAGCTGAATTTCCTAACTGTGGGATTTATTGAACATAACTGTTTCACAGTTGCTAAACCTCTTATTATCACAAGCCTCACCACTCAGGGCGCATTGCAGGATGGAAAGTCTTTCTGACTCGCACAGTGCCTTTTGTGACCCATGTCGACTCACAAAGAAAATTAGCATATAATGGGCTGTCCCCCTTTCATTTTGGAACCAGTGTGCAATGTATTAAAGGTTTTCAATTGTAGTCATAAACTATTTATCAGTTAGTAGTTGCAAATCTGTTACCCATAAGGAGGGATCACTGAAACAATATCGATGTAAAGAATATCGAGTTACTAAAATATCCAGGTAAAAATATGGAATACCAAAATATCGACTTCCTATCTCCAAACAGGTAAGTACAAAAATATCGCAACAAAAATATCGATGTAAAAAATATAGTTAGTCAAAATATCAAATTTTTTAAAATGCTTTAAATTAATTAATAATTAATGAAATCATAAATATAATTAACTTAAACATACTTAAACTACTTAAATAACATGAAAATGTATGAATAATTAATGTAAGTTAAAAAAAATTACAAATTATTTTGTTAATACATATATATATATATATAAACGTAATATAAATAAAATATGTACAATATTTTCACTGTAGGATAGCGGAAAGTGTAAAATTTACTATAATCACTCCATTAAGTACAACAGTAGAGAAAGCATTGGATAGTGTAGGGGTAAAAATTACTATTCCAACTCCAGTTAGTGCAACAGTAAGGAAAGCGTTGGATAGCGTAGGGGTAAAAATTACGATTCCCACTCCAGAGAGTGGAACAGTAGGGAAAGCGCTGGATAGCGTAGGGGTAAAAATTACTATTCCACTCCAGTGAGTGCAACAGTAGGGAAAGCATTGGATAGCGTAGTGGTAAAAATTACTATTTCCACTCCAAACAGTGCAACAGTAGAGAATGCATTGGATAGCGTAGGGGTAAAAATTACTATTCCCACTCCAGAAAGTGCAACAGTATGAAAAGCATTGGATAGCAAGCGGGTTAAAATTACTATTCCCACTCCAGAAAGTGCAACAGTAAGGAAAGCGTTGGATAGCGTAGGGGGTGAAAATTACCAGTCCCACTCAAGTGAGTGCAACAGTAGAGAAAGCGTTGGATAGCGTAGGGGTAAAAATTACTATTCCCACTCCAAAGAGTGAAACAGTAGAGGAAGCATTGGATAGCGTAGGGATAAAAATTACTATTCCCACTCCAAAAAGTGCAATAGTAGGGAAAGTGTTGGAAAGCGAGAAGGTTAAAATTACTATTACCACTCCAAAAAGTGCAACAGTAGGGAAATTGTTGGATAGCGTAGGGGTAAAAATTACTATTCCCACTCCAGTGAGTGCAACAGTAGGGAAAGCGTTGGATAGCGTAGGGGTAAAAATTACTATTCCCACTCCAAAGAGTGCACCAGTAGGGAAAGCATTGGATAGAGGGAGGGTTAAAATTACTATTTCCACTCCAGTGAGTGCAACAGTAGGGAAAGCGTTGGATAGCGTAGGGGTAAAAATTACTATTCCCACTCCAAAGTGTGCAACAGTAGAGAAAGCATTGGATAGCGTAGGGATAAAAATTACTATTCCCACTCCAAAAAGTGCAACAGTAGGGAAAGTGATGGAAAGCTGGCAGGTTAAAATTACTATTACCACTCCAGAAAGTGCAACAGTAGGGAAATTGTTGAATAGCGTAGGGGTAAAAATTACTATTCCCACTCCAGTGAGTTGAAGGACTGGGTTCTGCTAAGACCCAGCGGTGCCAGGGATAACACCTAAAACCTTCGTGGGTAACCTGTTCCGGCGTACAAATGACAGAGACACAGGACACTTCCTTCGGCGTCAAAGATTCGAGGTTTATTACTGCAGGGAACACAGAAGTCACAAGAAGTACAGCATGTGTAAGTTCGAGGAGTCTGATTCAACTTGCCTCTATGGGTCGCTCCTTTTTATACAGTTTTCACGCATAAGATAACACGGTACACAAAGGTTTATAACTCGGTTCCCATCGTAAAAACCATAAGGGGTTACTTTCATGTATTCAAGGCCCGGAACATAAGTACAGAAACGTTTGGAAGTTCCCAACTGTAAAAGCCCATCTTCCCACCATTAGTACATTCCAATCAGCAGTAAACAAATCGAGGAAGGGACAGAAACAGGTGCAGAGGAAGACAGAAACAGTGGGGAGATCGGAAAGGGTGTAAAAGAGGTGGTATCGGGAAACACGAGCTGCAGGCATCAAAGGGGACGTGCTTAATAGATGCACAACTAAGACAATAGAGCGGCATGGCAAGATGAGCCTCGAGCGGGGCCATCTGCCTCACAGTGCCATCCCCCTCATCATAAAGACACTTTCAAAGGAAACGTGTCTTCCGCAAGAGTTTGGGAATCCCAGGGTCGCGAAGCGGACAGCGTCTGTTCGCTGGCTACTTGAGGGCAAGAGACAAAATGGATGCCGCATCTAAGATGGAACCCGTGGGCTCGGTTGTAGAAACCCACGAAACAAACGAACGGTTTAGGCTAGCACAGCAAAAACGCGTATACCCACTAAACTCGTCATTTGCGGTTCATAGATACCAGACTCGACCATATTCGTGCGAGTCGAAAACACCACTTACGATCGTCACGGAACCTCAGACGCTCCTTTTGCCCTCATGTAGGCAAGCACTAGTCGGAATCATACTCGATATTCATCAGACCATCCAGATGCTGCTGTAACATAATTCTATCCATCAGAGTTCCTTTGGTAACAGGCGGCTGCCTTATACACGTCGTAGCACAGAGGCCACATAAGGCAGGGCCACACTGCACACAAAGACAACACGTGAACAGGAATGCCACAACAGCCCCGATGATCATCAGAATTTTCCAACCCCAAGTCGACATTAGGCCCCAAAACCACCCAAGTAGCGTCCAATCCCCTACGTCCACGTGTATGGACTCGGAGATCTTATGCAACTTCGAAATGGCTTGATAGACAGTCGGAGCGTTATCTGGAATGAAAATACAGCAGCTCGAATGGATGACCTTACATACTCCACCTCGATCTGCTAGGACAACGTCTAAAACCATACGGTTTTGTAATGTCATAAGCCTATCCGCCTGTAGCTCTGCTGTGATATTACCAAGGGCACTGGCAGTGATATTAGCTGTCGATTCCACCACTCGGGTCAACTGTCTCAGGTTCCTACTATTGACCATAGGTCCCCAAAATGGAAAGAAACCCTTGAAAAAGTCTCCTGCCTCTTGACCGGCAGTGTCCTCTTCGCTAATCACGCCCCTCACAATTCGAGTCTTGTGGTAATCGGAGGCGACTGTAAAAGTCGGTGGCAACAAGTTTGCAATATAACATGTGCCCGCAAAGTCAAGGGGCAACCATGTATATGCACGATCATAACAGACAAAGTACGTACCCTTGGCAGTCAGAAACACAGGGGAAGAGAGCATCGGTAAGACGTACGTCTCGGAGCAAGCACTCTTTCCAAGATGTGCTCTCGGGCTTTGGCCACGACCTTTTAGACAGAAATTACCAAGGTGGGGTATGATCCATATTGGAGACGAGCTTTTAAGCTGTCTTTCACCCACGAGCGCACTATACTCAGCCTCACTCAGATCCTTATAGGCACGCACCTCTTCCTCTGGGATGAGCGACGGCTCATAGATATCCCTATCTTAATCAGCAATCGCTATGGCCAAAGGCTTGTGGTACGGACCTGGACCAAAGTGCGGAGAACGTGGCTCTCGATTGGGGTAGAAATCTAGTGCACTTCGAAACATTGTTTGAAATGCTCGAGCTGAACCCTGGGAACTATAAGGAAGAACCAAGTATGGAATTTCCTTATCGGTGGTATGTGGAATCAACCCACACACCCAACAATTGGTAGTGTTAACCACCAACTGATGCTGGTGAAGGAGCTGAACAAAGGAATTATTCATAAATTCCGCACGTCGGACCTGCTCGTGTTGAGGTAGGATGTGGAAGGAATGAGGAGAAACAGTGGATGTAGGTTTAGGTTCAGAAGAAGGGGTAGGTGAGGCAGAAGGCAAGAACGACTGTATCATGTAGTACACCCCACCCACCAATAGCGAAGAAACAGTTAAAAACAGAAGGAACACTTGAAACATGAAGCATTTTGTACGAGTAATTTGCTGCAACTCGAATCTTTGAGCCTGAGCTTTTTCCAAATCCACCAGCTTAGAGAACACCATCCTCTAAAACCGTCCGCGACGTTTTTGCCGCACTTCGTTCTGGGTAGCAGTAGTCAATCCCCAGGAGTTCCCAGGAACCGACGGCCTTCGACCTAGTGTCAAGACCTACTAACCAGAAGGAAGTACCCGCGCGGCCTTACGGTCCACCCGGATGTAAGGTATTTTTATTTACAAATATTTATACAAAATCTCCTAGCTGTAGAAACAAAACACATATATGGAAACAAGCTCACAATATTACAAAAAACACAATTATACGAGTGTGTTCAGACTGAATGGTGTCAATGGGGTAACGTAGATGTCAAAGAGGAAAGCAAAAGCTTTTATTAGTCTCTGGTATTGGATCGCAGAAAGTAGCGGCTTTTCCCGGGACGAGTCTGTTCGTCAAACAACTGATCCGATGGTGGGACAGAGTTCTGCTGATCAGTCAATTGTTCAGATCTTGAGCTTTTTGATGGAAAGTGTTCAACAATGTCGTTCTGCTGCACTGAGGGCTCTCCAACAGGCTGAGCGTCGCTGAAAGGGACGAAAGTCTGCACAGTTTCCGTTTCGGACGAAGCAATGCCCTTCCTCACCCACGAGTCTGCTGATAAAGGTATAGGTACCTTTTTAGTATGGGTGGCGTGCACCCAATTTTTCCGACCTTCCAAACGAACAGCAGTCCTCGTGGCAAGGAGCACTTGATAGGGTCCAGTAAAGCGGGGTTCAAGATTACGCTTTCGTCCGAAGTTCCGCGTTACCACCCAGTCCCCGGGCTGGAGCTGGTGGCCTGGACCCTCCGTCTGCGTCGGCAGTGCTTCAAAGACCTGTTGGTGAATTAACCTCAGTTTAGCATTCAGATCATGCAGATAATCGATCAACATTGGGTACTCAAGATCAGAAAACACACCAGGCCTAGGGACCCCCCAAACATTTGCAGGACGGCCGAACACTATTTCGTAGGGACTGAGCCCTACTCGGGAGTGTACAGTCGCCATAGTTGACAGAAGAGCTAGAGGCAAAGCGTCAGGCCACGAAAGACCAGTCGTAGCCTGAATCTTCGCCAACTTCAATTTGAGCGTGCCATTGTACCCTTCAACCAAACCCGCTGACTGAGGATGATTGGCGCTATGGAATTTTTGAGTAATTCCAAGGCCCTTACACACACTCTTCATCACACTCCCCACAAACTCACTTCCGTTATCCGACCATACAATCCGTGGCATTCCATACCGAGGAAAGTATTCCTTCAGTAGGATTTTTGCAGTGGACAAAGCAGTGTTATCTTTGAGAGGGTAGGCTTCAATCCATCGGGAGAACGCGCAAACCACAACTAAAATGTACTTCAGGTTATTGCATCGCTCCATATGGATGAAGTCTAGCTGAATCACTTCAAAGGGACATGAAGGGGGAGCAAAATGGCCAGGAGGTGTAGGGGTTCCCTTTCCAGGGTTGTACATCATACATATCATACAATTCTTAACCAATCTCTCAGCACACCTTGTAATACCATCATTCTTCCATACCGGGGATAACAACTTACAGATACCTTTTGCACTAATATGTGCTAAATCGTGTGCCATCGTCACAACAGCTAGTACATACGCATCTGGCAACATCCATCTCTTATGCTCCGACAAATCAATCCAACAACCATTCGCATCCAACTTTCCCGTACTCTCTTTCCACTTCGTCTTTTCAGTCTCGGTGGCCTCATTCTGAATCGCTTTCACACTCTCAATAGTGTCCTCACACATACCAGTTTCTGCAGGCCACCTTACCGAACTCATCACATACATTCTCGTGCTAAGGTTCCAGGCAGTCTCCTTAGCAGTCTCATCCGCAAACGCATTCCCACGACCAACATCATCTGTCACCTTTTGGTGCGCACTACATTTAACAATCGCCACCTGCTCGGGCAAAGTAAGTGCATCCAAAAGATCATTCACAAGCTGTCCATGCTGAATCTTAGTGCCATGCGACGTCATAAAACCTCTCTCTCGCCACAATCGTTCAAAACTATATGCGACGCCAAAAGCATATTGGCTGTCGGTAAACACATTCACCCGTTTCCCTTTCGACAACACACACGCTCTAGTCAAAGCAATCAGCTGTGCCGCCTGGGCAGAATTCTGACTCAATCTTGCAGCTTCCACAACCGTACTCAATGTTACCACAGCATATGCAGTCGTCACATCACCATTCGGCAACTTAAAACACGACCCATCCACATACAAAGTCCCGTCGGGATCTTTCAAAGGAGTATTTTTCAGGTCCACACGACCCTTTGTTTCCTCCTCCGTTCGTAAGTAGCAGTCGTGAGGTACTACTTCATCTGATTCCATACTGATTGGCAACAAAGTAGCCGGGTTCAGGACATTACAGCGTTTTATTTGAATGTGACTTGCCAAAAGCGTCAACTCATAACCAGACAACCTTGCACTCGTCAAGTGCTGAGTTTTCGTACGATTCAAGAGAGTGTCAACTGCATGCGGAACCATCACCGTAAGCATATTATCCATGACCAATCCTGCAGGTTGTCGGATGGACACCGCGGCTGCCGCTGTTGCCCTCAGACAACTCGGCAATGCTCTTGCTACTGGGTCCAAGGTCGAGGAAAAATATGCACATGGACGCTGCTTACCGCTGAATTGTTGCATCAAAACACTCAACGCACAACCTTCCCTCTCGTGAACGTATAGTGTAAACGGCTTACTGTAGTCAGGAGTACCTAACACAGGAGCCGAACACAACGCGTCACGCAGTTCAGAAAAACTTTTCTGACATTCTTCCGTCCATGGCAAAGGAGTTGGAACATCCTTGCACGTAAGAGCCACCAATGGTTTTGCTAGCAATTAAATATTTGGAATCCATTGCCTGCAGTATGACGTGATACCTAAAAAGGCACGCACATCTCTCTGAGTTGTTGGCACAGTCATTCGAGCAATCGCTGCAATTCTTTCTGGGGTCAACCTTCTTCCCTCCTTTGACAATAAGTGACCTAGATAGGTTACTTCTTGGCAACAATATTGTAATTTAGAAGGTGACACCTTGTGATGTAAGTCACAGAGATGTTGCAACAACGACACCGTAGCAATTCTGCAAATGTCCTGAGTATCTGCAGCCACCAATAAGTCATCGACATATTGGATTAAGGCCGCACCGGCCGGCAACGCAAACGCATCAAGTTGACTCTTCAAGGCTTGACTGTATATCGAGGGACTCTCACAGTAGCCCTGAGGAGCACGTTTAAACCTGCAGCTGCGGCCACCAAGAGAGAAACCGAAAAGGTCTCTACTCTCCTCAGCAATCGGAATGCTGAAAAACGCATTTTTCAGATCGATCACTGAGAACCAAGATGCAGAGGCTGGAATCAGAGTTAGTAGAGCCGTAATGTCAGGCACCACAGGGAACTGAGGAATCACAATTTTATTCACCTCCCGTAAATCAATAACAAAACGATAAACAGGGGGTTTTGATGGATCAGTGCGCTTTAGAATGGGAAGTACAGGGCTGTTGCACACGTTTCCCCGAGTCTCCTCGATAACATCTTTCTCAATCAAATCATAGATGATCTCTAACAATGCCCGTTCACCATCAAGGGAGATACGATACTGGGGAATACTTGGCAGGCGCACATTAGATTTCAAGTGGACAACATAAGGGGAGATGTCAAGCAGGCCCACGTCATTGGGACCTGTCACCCACAAAGATGCAGGAAGAGAACTCAATTCCGGTGGAAGCTTATCGATGGATAAGTACATAGGAGAGACAACTCTCTCACCCAACGTAAGCTTTACTCCCGCAGGAGAACAATACAAAGTCGCATACAGACGTTTTAGCAAATCCAAGCCCAAAAGATTTTCACCACAACCAGTGGTCAAAATCAGCGGAGCTTTCAGCTCACGAGGCCCAATTGTAAGGGGCAAAGGGCACGAAACCGGATTGCTAACAGGGGCGCCAGAGAATCCAACGGAAACATTTGTTAAGCCAGACAAAGGTGCGCCAGGGAGTTTCGAATGCATGATGGAACTTTTCGCTGCACCAGTGTCCAACAGAAAAGGCTCAACGACGCCCGAGGTGGCAACTGCGACGTAAGGCCCTCTCTGATCGACCGGAACTGATACTACTCCCTCTCTTTGTCCATGGCTGTCCTAGTAATTACCATCGTCGATGTTGTGATCAACGTAATAATCGTCTACATTGTACTGAGCAGATCTGCTTTGTGATGATCCACGCTGATCAAAACAATTGTTAGAATCGGAAGAGTTATTGGAACGATCAGTTTGAACACCACGACCTCTACCACGTGATGCTTGTTGGGGGCCGCTGCGACCTCCTCTAGATGAATTACCGCTGTTTCGATCACGCAAGACTGGACAATCGAATTTCAGATGACCCTCGTTCCTACAATAGGCACACTGATTGTACCCCAATGAAGATCTGTCAAAAGAGGAGTCATTTCGAGATTGGGATCTATTCGACTGAGACTGCGATCGATTCCGCTGTTGCGAATCGTTCTGATTCGAACGTGGAGGATACGCTTGCTGCAACAACACTTTCATTTTGAGCTCTTTCGTCTTTTTATCAGCACGATCATTCTCTTCTTTCTCTCTATTCTCATAATATTGTGCCGTAGCCAATATTTGAGCAGAAGTAGAAACAGCCCACGCACTCTCAGAATTTCTCAATTTGTTGCTTAAGTCCGGTAACAAATTAGACACAAATTTGTCCACGAACAACCTCTGACCACCCTCAGTACCCATATCCTGACCACTATGATCGATGAATGCCTCCTCAAATCTCGTAAAGAAATCAGAGACACTCTCATCCTTCTTCTATTTGCAAGCGGACAACTTGTCCCAATTCACCTTCATAGCTGGCATAAGCGTCTTCATAAGAGTGATAATTCTCTGAGGAAGATCCGTATTTAACTGTTCAGGCTTAGCCCCACCAATTTGACGGGTGTCTGCTGCCACAAGAGCAGGCCAGTCATCACCTAGCTCATTTGCATGATTTTCCTGACGAATCTTCGCCCATACCGGTTGCGGTACGACATTACCAAACAGCATATCGATATCGGCAAGATTCATTATCGTAGCATCCACAAGCTGCGATAATTCTTTATAGTACCCTGCAGGATTTTTGCGAGGGTCAGGCAAAGATTGTTTTACCTGCAAAATCTCCGACCCTTTCCATGGAAGATGTATCCATACTCTCTGAAAGTGCGGCAGGACGATAGGAACGGCATTAGCGTCACCTGGCATCCACACTGGTGGAACTTCACGCATGGGGTACTGACCAGGCGCTTCCAGCGGTCCCTCAATATCTTCTACAAACAATGCTCGAGGCATTATAGAAGGACGAAAAGACAGCAACTGCTCGACAGCACGTCGAACATTGCTACCCACTACCATTCCGCTCGAAAACTGAAGCTGGAGGTTAGTTAGAGCAGACATCGTTTCTTCAGATGCATCAACTGAAATTTGGTCTCGCAAAACCTTGCACATTTCCTCAAACACGAACCTCTGAGTCGGTATATTGAACTGAGAGAACGTTTCAATCACCGCACGTGGTGGATTCCTAAGGGGATATTTCATCCAAGCCATCGCCATATTATATAGACAGTCACGTTCCCTACTACCGGGAAGCTGACTTCGTCTCTGGGGACCAGCGGAACCAGCGGACTCAAGAATCGGTCCAAGAGAATTGAAGAAGTTAGCAGCAACAGAAGGGACACGTCGTCCAGTAGACGGGGTAGTAGAGTAACTCAACGGGGTAACAAGAGAAGTATCAGGAACAGAGGGAACAGCAGGAGAAACCAGAACAGTAGAAACAGCGGGAGCAGGAGTATGAGGAAGTGCAAGCAGAGGAGCAGTAGGGACGGAAGTAGGTAGAGGAGCAGGAACGGGTTGAGGGACAGGTTGTGGGACAGGAGCAGGAGGAACAGGGGCAGGAGGAACCATAGGAGTTGCAGCACCCTGTGCGTACGGAGGTGGTGACTTCATAAGATAAGACATTAAGGGGTCCTCTGTACCTTCCTCCTTTTTATCCGTATCCGCCGGTAAAGCGGGATAGCACTTATCTACAGACATACGCTGAAATCTATCAAAAACTTCCTTTTCATTTTCCTCCTTATCTCGCTGGAACTGCTCTGCGTTTCTTACCGTAGTGACAATACCTTCTCTCTTATTACGTTTAATCTCCTTAATTTCTTTCTGTTTGGCTTCTTTACGCCACAACCGAAATGAATCAAACATGGCCGGCCTTGATTTTTTCTGAAACTATTTGGCTTCAAGATTGTCTAGAATCGGGGTCTCAAAACTACCATGAGGTGGCCAACTAAGGGCACCGTCTTTTTTAGTATAGCGAACCCAACACTCATTGAATGTAATTGGACCTAACCCGTGCTTACTGTACAGTTCATAATTTGGAGTTCCAATCGGAGGTATCGGATGTGAGTCCTCCAATCGGGAATCCGCACCACAATTTCTAAAACAACTGAACAAAGTACTACGGCTAGGCATCGTGCACACTAACCGAGTTTCACAAATGTCAAGGGTTATAGGATCACAATATCCCTACAAAGAGCAAAACCCTCGGTTTTTGGCGACTGCAGGCGTCAAATATCACAACAAAGAACAAAATACCAAGAACCACAAATGCAATGGAACCATGCAACAACTAAGCACCCACAACAAAGGACTCTGGGAGCGACCCACAAATACCTAACTCAAAGATCAATGGCGTCACCAGGAAGGCCCGTCTATCGTCTCGCTGTACCAAGGTCTACGCCAGGCGCCAAAACAGGTCTACAGTCAGGGCAGCAGTCCGTCATAGCCGTCAGGAGGCGGGGATTTTTGCGGGAAAAGTCGTCGGGCCACTTGTTTCGACAACAGGATCGATGAAGCGGAGTGCACCTTCCCTCGGAGATTTCACACGAAGTTCCTCACGATCGTCGGGCTTGGACCGGTACCACTGATGCAGCCCTACGTTGGGCGCCAACTGAAGGACTGGGTTCTGCTAAGACCCAGCGGTGCCAGGGATAACACCTAAAACCTTCGTGGGTAACCTGTTCCGGCGTACAAATGACAGAGACACGGGACACTTCCTTTGGCGTCAAAGATTCGAGGTTTATTACTGCAGGGAACACAGAAGTCACAAGAAGTACAGCATGTGTAAGTTCGAGGAGTCTGATTCAACTTGCCTCTGTGGGTCGCTCCTTTTTATACAGTTTTCACGCATAAGATAACACGGTACACAAAGGTTTATAACTCGGTTCCCATCGTAAAAACCATAAGGGGTTACTTTCATGTATTCAAGGCCCGGAACATAAGTACAGAAACGTTTGGAAGTTCCCAACTGTAAAAGCCCATCTTCCCACCATTAGTACATTCCAATCAGCAGTAAACAAATCGAGGAAGGGACAGAAACAGGTGCAGAGGAAGACAGAAACAGTGGGGAGATCGGAAAGGGTGTAAAAGAGGTGGTATCGGGAAACACGAGCTGCAGGCATCAAAGGGGACGTGCTTAATAGATGCACAACTAAGACAATAGAGCGGCACGGCAAGATGAGCCTCGAGCGGGGCCATCTGCCTTACAGTGCCATCCCCCTCATCATGAAGACACTTTCAAAGGAAACGTGTCTTCCGCAAGAGTTTGGGAATCCCAGGGTCGCGAAGCAGACAGCGTCCGTTCGCTGGCTACTTGAGGGCAAGAGACAAAATGGATGCCGCATCTAAGATGGAAGCCGTGGGCTCGGATGTAGAAACCCACGAAACAAACTAACGGTTTAGGCTAGCACAGCAAAAACGCGTATACCCACTAAACTCGTCATTTGCGGTTCATAGATACCAGACTCGACCATATTCGTGCGAGTCAAAAACACCACTTAAGATCGTCACGGAACCTCAGAGTGCAACAGTAGAGAATGCATTGGATAGCGTAGGGGTAAAAATTACTATTCCCACTCCAGAAAGTGCAACAGTAGGGAGAGCATTGGATAGCAAGAGGGTTAAAATTACTATTCCCACTCCAGAAAGTGCAACAGTAGGGAAAGCGTTGGATAGCATAGGGGTAAATATTACCATTCCCACTCAAGTGAGTGCAACAGTAGAGAAAGCGTTGGATAGCGTAGGGGTAAAAATTACTATTCCCACTCCAAAGAGTGCAACAGTAGAGGAAGCATTGGATAGCGTAGGGATAAAAATTACTATTCCCACTCCAAAAAGTGCAACAGTAGGGAAAGTGTTGGAAAGCGGGAAGGTTAAAATTACTATTACCACTCCAGAAAGTGCAATAATAGGGAAATTGTTGGATAGCGTAGGGGTAAAAATTACTATTCTCACTCCAGTGAGTGCAACAGTAGGGAAAGCGTTGGATAGCGTAGGGGTAAAAATTACTATTCCCACTCCAAAGAGTGCACCAGTAGGGAAAGCATTGGATAGAGGGAGGGTTAAAATTACTATTTCCCCTCCAGAAAGTGCAACAGTAGGGAAAGCGTTGGATAGCGTAGAGGTAAAAATTCCTATTCCCACTCCAGTGAGTGCAACAGTAGGGAAAGCGTTGGACAGCGTAGGGGTAAAAATTACTATTCCCACTCCAAAGTGTGCAACAGTAGAGAAAGCATTGGATAGCGTAGGGGTAAAAATTACTATTCCCACTCCAGCAAGTGCAACAGTAGGGAAAGTGTTGGATAGCGGGAGGGTTAAAATTACGATTCCTACTCCAGGGAGGGCAACAGTAGGGAAAGCGTTGGATAGCATAGGGGTAAAAATTACTATTCCCACTCCAGTGAGTGCAACAGTAGGGAAAGCGTTGGATAGCGGAGGGGTAAAAATTACTATTCCCACTCCAAAGAGAGCAACAGTAGAGAAGGCATTGGATAGCGTAGGGGTAAAAATTACTATTCCCACTCCAAAGAGTGCAACAGTAGAGAAAGCATTGGAAAGCGTAGGGGTAAAAATTACTATTCCCACTACAGAAAGTGCAACAGTAGGGAAAGTGTTGGATAGCGGGAGGGTTAAAATTACTATTACCACTCCAGAGAGTGCAACAGTAGGGAAAGCGTTGGATAGCGTAGGGGTAAAAATTACTATTCCCACTCCAGTGAGTGCAACAGTAGAGAAAGCGTTGGATAGCGTAGGGGTAAAAATTACTTTTCCCACTCCAAAGAGTGCAACAGTAGAGAAAGCATTGGATAGCGTAGGGATAAAAATTACTATTCCCACTCCAAAAAGTGCTACAGTAGGGAAAGTGTTGGATAGCGGGAAGGTTAAAATTACTATTACCACTCCAGAAAGTGCAACAGTAGGGAAATCATTGGATAGCATAGGGGTAAAAATTACTATTCCCACTCCAGTGAGTGCAACAGTAGGGAAAGCGTTGGATAGTGTAGGGGTAAAAAGTACTATTCCCACTCCAAAGTGTGCAACAGTAGAGAAAGCATTGGATAGCGTAGGGGTAAAAATTACTATTCCCACTCCAGAAAGTGCAACAGTAGGGAAAGTGTTGGATAGCGGGAGGGTTAAAATTACGATTCCTACTACAGAGAGGGCAAAAGTAGGGAAAGCGTTGGATAGCATAGGGGTAAAAATTACTATTCCCACTCCAGTGAGTGCAACAGTAGGGAAAGCGATGGATAGCGGAGGGGTAAAAATTACTATTCCCACTCCAAAGAGAGCAACAGTAGAGAAGGCGTTGGATAGTGTAGGGGTAAAAATTACTATTTCCACTCCAAAGAGTGCAACAGTAGAGAAAGCATTGGATAGCGTAGGGGTAAAAATTACTATTCCCACTACAGAAAGTGCAACAGTAGGGAAAGTGTTGAATAGCGGGAGGGTTAAAATTACTATTACCACTCCAGAGAGTGCAACAGTAGGGAAAGCGTTGGATAGCGTAGGGGTAAAAATTACTATTCCCACTCCAGTGAGTGCAACAGTAGAGAAAGCGTTGGATGGCGTAGGGGTAAAAATTACTTTTCCCACTCCAAAGAGTGCAACAGTAGAGAAAGCATTGGATAGCGTAGGGATAAAAATTACTATTCCCACTCCAAAAAGTGCTACAGTAGGGAAAGTGTTGGATAGCGGGAAGGTTAAAATTACTATTACCACTCCAGAAAGTGCAACAGTAGGGAAATCATTGGATAGCATAGGGGTAAAAATTACTATTCCCACTCCAGTGAGTGCAACAGTAGGGAAAGCGTTGGATAGTGTAGGGGTAAAAAGTGCTATTCCCACTCCAAAGAGTGCAACAGTAGGGAAAGCATTGGATAGCGGGAGGGTTAAAATTACTATTTCAACTCCAGAAAGTGCAACAGTAGGGAAAGCGTTGGATAGCGTAGAGGTAAAAATTACTATTCCCACTCCAGTGAGTGCAACAGTAGGTAAAGCGTTGGATAGTGTAGGGGTAAAAATTACTACTCCCACTCCAAAGAGTGCAACAGTAGGGAAAGCATTGGATAGCGTGAGGGTTAAAATTACTATTTCCACTCCAGAAAGTGCAATAGTAGGGAAAGCGTTGGATAGCTTAGGGGTAAAAATGACTATTCCCACTCCAGAAAGTGCAACAGTAGGGAAAGTGTTGGATAGCGAGAGGGTTAAATTACTAATAACACTCCAGAGATTGCAACAGTAGGGAAAGGGTTGGATAGCGTAGGGGTAAAAATTCCGATTCCCACTCCAGTGAGTGCAACAGTATGGAAAGCTTTGGATAGCATAGGGGTAAAAATTACTATTCCCACTCCAGAAAGTGCAACAGTAGGGAAAGCATTGGATAGCGGGAGCGTTAAAATTACTATTCCCACTCCAGAAAGTGCAACAGTAGGGAAAGCGTTGGATAGCGTAGGGGTAAAAATTACTATTCCCACTCCAGTGAGTGCAACAGTACGGAAAGCGTCGGAAAGCGTAGGGATAAAAATTACTATTCCCACTCCAAAGAGTGCAACAGTAGAGAAACCATTGGATAGTGTAGGGGTAAAAATTACTATTCCCACTCCAGAAAGTGCAACAGTAGGGAAAGTGTTGGATAGCGGGAGGGTTAAAATTACTATTCCCACTCCAGAGAGGGCAACAGTAGGGAAAGCGTTGGATAGCATAGGGGTAAAAATTACTATTCCCACTCCAAAGAGTGCAACAGTAGAGAAAGCGTTGGATAGCGTAGGGGTAAAAATTACTATTCCCACTCCAAATAGTGCAACAGTAGAGAAAGCATTGGATAGCGTAGGGGTAAAAATTACTATTCCCACTCCAGAAAGTGCAACAGTAGGGAAAGCGTTGGATAGCGTAGGGGTAAAAATTACTATTCCCACTCGAAAGAGTGCAACAGTAGGGAAAGCATTGGATAGCGGGAGGGTTAAAATTACTATTCCCACTCCAGAGAGTACAACAGTAGGGAAAGCGTTGGATAGCATAGGGGTAAAAATTACTATTCCCACTCCAGAAAGTGCAACAGGAGGGAAAGCGTTGGATATTGTAGGGGTAACATTTACTAATCCCACTCCAAAGAGTGCAACAGTAGAGAAAGTAAATACTTCATATATGAATAAAAATAAAATAAATATTAATAGCAAATACAAATAATTAAAAGTAATACATTTTTTCAAATAATATAATAATTAATCAAAATAAATACTAAAAAAATATTTATTACAAATCACTACTTATCAATACAAATTATTTACCAATTAACAATTAATTAATTAACAAGTAAATATGTATTAAAAATTACAACAAAACAAAACCAATAAATAAATAACAATATGTATTTATTCACAATTAAATTACTTCCCACCCTATTCCCCTATAAATCCACAACCCGCTACAGAAAATACATTAATAAAATTAACATAATTATCAATTAATCAATTAACTAAAAGAATTAACAATAAAATGTTAATTAATTACCAATTAATTATCAATTAACTATTAATTCTAAATCAATACAAATATATAAATTAACATATTGAATTATTTATAACTAAATTACTTCCCACTCTATTCCCCTATAAACCCACAACCCGCTACAGAAAATAGATTAATAAAATTAACATAATTATCAATTAATCAAATAATTAAAATAATTAACAATTAAATGTTATTTAATTACCAATTAATTATCAATCAACTATTAATTCTAAATCAATACAAATAAATAAATTAACATATTGAATTATTTATAATTAAATTACTTCCCACCCTATTCCCCTATAAACCCGCAACCCGCTACAGAAAATACATTAATAAAATTAACTTAATTATCAATCAATCAATTAATTAAAATAATTATCAATTATATTTTAATTAATTACCAATTAATTATCAAATAACAATTAATTCTAAATAAATACTAATAAATAATTTAACATATTTAATTAATTATAATTAAATTACTCCCCACCCTATTCCCCTATAAACCCACAACCCGCTACAGAATTATATTACGCAAAAATATACTATAAAATTAATTAATTAAAATAAATTATAAAATAAATATACACTTTTCACATATATACTAACATAAAAAATACATTAAAAAATTAATATTAACTTACTTACCGCTAATTCGATATTTTTGTTGTCTATATTCTGTCATTCTATATTTTTGTTGTCTATATTCTGTCATTCTATATTTTGTCCATTCTATATTTTTTAATTCCATATTTATGCTATTCTATTCGATATTTTTGTAGTCTATATTCTGTCCATTCGATATTGTGTCCATTCTATATTTTTTACTTGATATTAATGTAACTCGATATTAAAAACTCGATATTTTGACTGTATACCCATAAGGAGGTGGCAACAGATTTGCAAAGTGTATGCTATTTGAAAATTGAAAGTGTCATTTATGCAACATATATAGCTGCATTTAGTTCTTTGTTGCTTAAATCAGTTCTTTGCTGAAACATGCTGAAAAGGAAAGTATATGGGGCCATATTTGCAAAAATGAATATGGTTGTACTCAAATTAAGGATCAAATTTACCTTTTCTAAGGATGCCGGCATTTCACTAAAGGATACCTGGCAAAAGTAAGCTTGTTTCAGAGGGCAAAGACCTCCATCAGTAGTATGGATATGTCTACAGCCATAAATCCACTAAAGGGGTGAACAAATAAGAGTGTCAAGGCATGGCTTGCCTTGAACTTTCGGGAACACCCCAAACACATGGTCGTTTGCTGGTCTTCCAAAACTATGACTTATCCTTACCCCGTAAATGAAATGAGGATTACTACAGCACAAGGCTGGCGAAACTTTCCCTCTTGGATGTGCAGTAGAATGCATCTCTCCCACATTTTGGTGTAGGAAACAGTACAGGGAAAGGGCTTTCTCCACAGTGGAACAAGTTTTATTCATGGAGGATACAAAAGTCCATATATACTATTTCTCCTATGTAGATTTCTTGGCCACATAGTAGTTTAATCAAAATATTGGAATCACATGCTCTCGATTTAATGCACACGAAAACTTGCACTACACACAGCTTTCCATGCTGATTTAAACAGGAATTGGTGAATATTAACATTTAGTAAATCTACACCACCATATACAATTAATTCTGAGTGTGGGGATTTAATACTTTTTTCAGTAATTAGGTACAAGGAGAATTGAGCATTCAGTATATTCCATATAACATGAGAAGCCCTTATTTGAAAGGCAGAGTACTACAACGAACAACATGGCTCCAACTCTGCTGACAGACGAGTCAAAAGTAGCAAAGAACTTGCTATTTTTATGTTTTATAGATTATAGCGCAGTGTTTGATTATGTGGATAAGGCCAAACTTTGGCAGAAGTTGGAAAAGTGGGGGATACCAAGACCTCTTCTGAAACAGCTTATCCTATTACACTCTAACACATGGGTCAAGATCAAGCTGGGAGCGGGGACACATCTTTCAAGGAGGATTAACACCTCCAAAGGCCTAAAACAAGGGTGTGTTCTAGCCCCCATGCTGTTCAATTTAACACCTACAAAGGCCTAAAACAAGGGTGCATTCTAGCCTCCATGCTGTTCAATCCCTTCTTGTTACAGCAAACAAATGATAGACTGAATTCTGACAATGCAAACATTCTCCCTAGTCAAGAGATCTGGGTTAAATCCATTGTGCTTTTGCCCATTACGCCACCCCAGTTTGGACCCAGCCATATGCAAATCAGTTTTGACCCTGTGCCCCATGGGAACAGTCCAGGCTGAACTGCCAGGCCAGGTCCTCCCTGGACCAGAAAAAAGCATCCTGGGACTAGTTTCAGGGTATGTCACGCTTCTTCAATTGTGGGTCTTTTGCTTTCTTGCCCTAAGTGCACCAGGTTTGCCCAGACATGGGTCCCGGCCTCATTGTGCCACTGGATTCAGGCTATCCTGGCTGAAGACGGGTGAAACCCCAAAACCGGTCCTAGGATGCTTGTTTCGGGTCCAGGGAGGACCTGGCTTGGCAATTCGGGATGGACTGTTCCCATGAGGCACAGGGTGAAGACTGATTTGCATATTGCCTGGTCTGAACTGGGGTAGCATGGTGAGCAAAATAATGATGGCTTTAACCCAGATCTCTTGACAGGGAAAGAATGTTTTGATGTGTTCTGCATTCCGTCCATCAATTGTGTGTCTTTTGCTTTCTCGCCCTAAGTGCACTGGGAATGCCCAGACATGGGTCCCCGGCTCACTTTGCAACTGGATTCAAGCTATCCTGGCTGAAGAGGGGTGAAACACCGAAACCAGTCCTTGGATGTTTTTTTCCGGTCCAGGGAGGACCTGGCTTGGCAATTCGGGCAGGACTGTTCTCAGGAGGCACAGGGTCAAGACTGATTTGCATACGGCCAGGTCTAAACTGGGGTGGCATGGTGAGCAAAAGAATCATGGCTTAAACCCAGATCTCTTGACTGTGGGAGAATGTTTTGATGTGTTCTGCAAATGTCCATCAATTGGGTGTCTTTTGCTTTCTCACCCTAAGTGCACCGGGTATGCAAAGACATGGTTCTCGGGTTCACTGTGCCACTGGATTCAAGCTATCCTGGCTGAAGAGGGGTGAAACCCCGAAACCGTCCCTAGGATGCTTGTTTCCGGTCCAGGGAGAACCTGGCTTGGCAATTCGGGCTAGACTGTTCCTATGAGGCACAGGGTCAAGACTGATTTGCTTATGGCCAGGTCTAAACTGGGGTGGCATGTTGAGCAAAATAATGATGGCTTTAACCCAGATCTCATGGCTGGGAAAGAATGTTTTGATTTCTTCTGTATTCCATCCATAAATTGTGTCTTTTGCTTTCTCGCCCTAAGTGCGCCGGGTATGCCCAGACATGGGTCCCGGACTCACTGTGCCACTGGATTTAATCTGTCCTGGCTGAAGAGGGGTGAAACCCCGAAACCGTCCCTAGGGTGCTTGTTTCCGGTCCAGGGAGGACCTGGCTTGGCAATTCAAGCTGGACTGTTCCCATGAGGCGCAGGGTCAAGACTGATTTGCATATGGCTAGGTCTAAACTGGGGTGGCATGGTGAGCAGAAGAAAGATGGCTTTTAACCCAGATCTCTTGACAGGCAAAGAATGTTTTGATTTGTTCTGCATTCCATC
This sequence comes from Lissotriton vulgaris, assembly GCF_964263255.1. Taxonomy (NCBI): domain Eukaryota; kingdom Metazoa; phylum Chordata; class Amphibia; order Caudata; family Salamandridae; genus Lissotriton; species Lissotriton vulgaris. Next base: position 1,118,924,340 of record NC_141693.1, read on the forward strand.
CATAAATTGTGTGTCTTCTGCTTTCTCGCCCTAAGTGCACTGAGTATGCCCAGACGTGGGTCCCAGGCTCTCTGTGCCACTTGTTTCAAGCTACCCTGGCTGAAGAGGGGTGAAACCGCGAAACCAGTCCTAGGATGTTTTTTTCCGGTCCAGGGAGGACCAAGCTTGGAAATTCGGAATCGACTGTTCCCATGAGGCACAGGGTCAAGACATATTTGCATATGGCCAGGTCTAAACTGGGGTGGTATGGTGAGCAAAAGAATGATGGCTTTAACCCAGATCTCTGGACTGGGGGAGAACGCTTTGATTTCTTCTGCGTTCCGTCCATCAATTGTGTGCCTTTTGCTTTCTCGCCCTAAGTGCACCAGTATGCCCAGACGTGGTTCCAAGGCTCACTGTGCCACTGTATTCAAGCTATCTTGGCTGAAGAGGGGTGAAACTCCGAAACCGGTCCTAGGATGCTTGTTTCCGGTCCAGGGAGGACCTGGCTTGGAAATTCAGGCTGGACTGTTCCCATGAGTCGCAGGGTCAAGACTCATTTGCATATGGCTAGGTCTAAACTGGGGTCGCATGGTGAGCAGAAGAAAGATGGCTTTTAACCCAGATCTCTTGACAGGGAAAGAATGTTTTGATTTGTTCTGCATTACATCCATCAATTGTGTGTCTTTTGCTTTCTTGCCCTAAGTGCACTGAGTATGCCCAGACGTGGGTCCCAGGCTCTCTGTGCCACTTGTTTCAAGCTACCCTGGCTGAAGAGGGGTGAAACTGCGAAACCAGTCCTAGGATGTTTTTTTCCGGTCCAGGGAGGACCAGGCTTTGAAATTCGGACTGGACTGTTCCCATGAGGCACAGGGTCAAGACATATTTGCATATGGCCAGGTCTAAACTGGGGTGGTATGGTGAGCAAAAGAATGATGGCTTTAACCCAGATCTCTGAACTGGGGGAGAATGTTTTGATTTGTTCTGCATTCCGTCCATCAAATGTGTGTCTTTTGCTTTCTCGCCCTAAGTGCGCTGAGTAGGCCCAGACGTGGCTCTCGGGCTCTCTGTGCCACTGGATTCAAGCTATCCTGGCTGAAGGGGGATGAAACCCCGAAACTGGTCCTAGTATGCTTGTTTCTGGTCCAGGGAGGACCTGGCTTAGCAATTCAGGCTGGACTGTTCCCATGAGGCACATTTCAAGACTGATTTTCGTAAGGCCAGGTCTAAACTGGGGTGGCATGGTGAGCAAAAGAATGATGGCTTTAACCCAGATCTCTTGACTGGGGGAGAATGTATTGATTTGTTCTGAATTCGTCCATCTATTGAGCGACTTTTGATTTTTCACCCTAAGTGCTCCAGGTAAGCCCAGACATGGTCCTGGGCTCACTTTGCCACTGGATTCAAGCTATCCTGGCTGAAGAGGGGTGAAACCCTCAAACCGGTTCCTAGGATGCTTGTTTCCGGTCGGGGAGGACCTGTCTTTGTAATTTGGGCTGTACTGTTCCCATGAGGCACAGGGTTATGACTGATTTGCACATGGCCAGGTTTAAACTGGGGTGACATGGTGAGCAAAAGAATGATGGCTTTAACCCAGATCTCTTGACTGGGGGAGAATGTTTTGATTTGTTCTGCATTCCGTCCATCAATTGGGAGTCATTTTCTTTCTCGCCCTAAGTGCGCCGGGTATGCCCAGACGTGGGTCCCAGGCTCACTGTGCCCCTGGATTCAAGCTATCCTGGCTGAAGAGTGGTGAAACCCTGAAACTGGTCTTAGGATGCTTGTTTCCGTTTCAGGGAGGACCGGGCTTGGCAATTCAGGCTGGACTGTTCCCATGAGGCACACGGTCAAGATTGATTTGCATATATCCAAATAGGGGTGGCATGGTGAGTAAAAGAATGGTGGATTCAACCCAGATCTCTTGACTGGGGGAGAATGTTTTTATTTGTTCTGCATTCCGTCCATCAATTGTCTGTCTTTTGCTGTTCAACCTTTTCTCAGCAGACTTTCCAGGGGAATTGGGCAATACTACATCACATGCCCCATGATTGGGAAAAATAACGCTGTCCAATCTCCTATATGTGGATGACTTGGTCTTAATAAGCCGGTCTCCATTTGGCCTCCAACACCTTCTGGGCACCACTAGAAAATTCTCGCAACGTAACAGATTAAGTTTTAATTTAAATAAAACAAAAATGATGAAAGTGAACAACAACAAGTCCAGGAAAAATACTTCGGGGCAGATTTATGCCACCGTTGCATCACTTCTGTGACACAGCGGCGGCGTAAACCATGCGGCACATGGCGCCTTATTTACAAACTGACACATCTAGAGAGATGCGTCACGTTGAAAAGCCCTGGGCCACATGAAACCAGCGTAAAGTTTCATGTGGGCCTTCCGTCGTAGGGTGGGCATTCTGTCTCAGGAACACCTCGTAAAAGTGACACAGTGAAATCTACAAGATTTCACTAAATCACTTTTCCGAGGCCGCTGCGACAAATACCTTACGCCTGCTTGAAGAAGCAGGCATACGGAGTGGGCAACCACATTTGAAATGAGCGTCCCCTGTGCATTGCTGGTGTTACTTCGCACTTGCGACGCAACTCCAGCAATGCACCGCCTTACAACACAAGATGCAACACACATCTGCCTATCCTTGCGCCGAGTTGTGCCTCATTGTAAATGCGATGCATCCGTGGTGGCGCAAGGGGAGACTTGCATGTCGCTTCTGTTCTGGCGCATCCCTACTGATTTGCAGAGATGCACCAGATATTGTAAATATGCCCCATGGCATTTGGAAGGGTCAAACCTGGACCAGGTAAGTAGCTATAAGTACCTTGGGGTACTATTGGACAGCGGAGGGTCATTTAAACCTCAACTAGAGACCCTGCATCAAAAGGGTACCATGAGTTGTCTTGCAGGAAGAAAGTTCTACCAGACTGTTCTCTTGACCCTCTCCTACAAGCGATCAGAGCATGACTGCAGCCAATACTCACATATGGGAGTTAACCAACACATGGAACATTTGCGTTGGTTCTAGATAAAATGATTTACAGCAAATACTGAGCAATTTTTCAGCTACCCAACTATGTATCACCTGTCCGAATTCTGCCTTCAGAAGCAAACAGTGGAAAGAAGGGGTGCTTATATAAAATGTTGGCTCAAGATCAGAGGTGCAGAGCAAGGATCTCTAAATGCCCACCTCTGGACTGAGTTGTCACAACAAGAGAAATCACCTGCCAGGGAGTACCTGTTGTAATCATTAGAAAGCCTCGAACTGACCGACCTTTGGGAATCATCAACAGATCATAAGAGCTTCAAAAAGGTTTTAACTAAAGTAACACAAGTGATATCCTTAACAGAAGATAAGGAACCTCTGACCAAGAGGGCTCACGGATGGATAGTGTTGAATGACTATAAAGCTCTTATGCCGCAAGCTTATTTGAAAAAGGGAATTAAACAGAAGACAAAATAAATGGTTTTAAAGTTGCGTTTTGGCATTTTACTAATTCTCTCCCACCTGGCGTCTTGAAAAAGGAGAAACGAAGAACAGTCCTGTCATCTTTGTAGAACAGGAAACGAGGATCTAATACACATTATTTGTATTTGCTGGACATAAGGCGTGCCTTACTTCAAGTAAAATGGTACCAGAAGGGCATCAGAACCTGCAGGCAGGCGGTAAAACTGTGTTTTAACTCAGAAGAGATCCAGCTAAACTGCCTTCTTACAAAGTACTTTGATTTAGTGGCTGGACGATTAAAGCACCAGCAAGACGCGGAAGAAGAATACCAGGCCGCTAGCATACCTATAGAGCACGCCAACAGCCAACCCAAAGAGGGACTGTTTTGCCCAAGTTTTGCACCTTGAAGCACCAGCACTTTATTTATTATGTATTTTCTTAAGTTCATTTTACATTCACTAAAAACTATAAATATACTTACTAACACATATTTCTTCACATATACATATCATATACAACAGTTAATTAGGTTATAAAATAAAATTATTAACAAATATTTTTAAATAACTACAAATAATATGTTATGAACGTCTAACGAACAATCACATATAATTACCTAATTAAAAAGTAACTGCTACGAAATTAAAAAAACGTATCTCAACCAATTAATTTAAACTAAAAGCGCACAAACCAATTAAAATTGAGAAGTACTTAACTAACCACTATAAAAACTCAGGGGCCCATTAGGATGGTGGGCGGATCACCATCGCCGGTCCGGCGTGGGCGATTCGCCCGCCATCCATCCGTGATTCAACCTTAGCACATTAGGATGGTTGGGGGGTCCGCGGCGGGGTACCTATGGTACGCCCCTGTATTGGCATGGACATGGTGGCAGGCACCCCGCGATGCCTGTCACCTTGGGCATGCCAATGCACAACATGCATTCACAGCATTGTGGCAGGCGGTGCTGAGAGCACTGCCTGAAACAGAGCTGGGAATGGGGAATGCCACTGCCGTAGTGGCAGTGGCATCCTAATTGCAGGTGCGGAGACCGCCGCACCCCAGGCGGACGATCCCACATTCCTTTACGGTGGCGGGCGGACTTTGTCTGCCTGCCATCATAATTGACCGCTAAGACTTAACTTAAAGAAAATTACAATTTATCAGCCAAACACACAGAAAGAGCATTACTTTGCTGGTGAGAGAGAGAAAGAAGATCGACAAACGCTAGTATAACAGATTATACTACAACACAGGTAAGAAAAAGCATTTTTTAATTATTATTAATGCCTCAACATCCTTAACTTAACTCCCTATATTAATTAAATGCTCTCTTCTTTTTAAATTAAAACTTCCTAACAGCAACAGAAAAAAATAAAAATGTAATTAAGTACCTTATCTAATTCTACATGATAAAAAAAGAAAGATTAAAAAAAAACTTTACCCTAGAAATAAAATAAAATTGTCTAATTTTGTTACAAGCATAAAAATATAAAACAAAACTAAATTATACATTTTTCATCACAGCTTCAACAAACTGCATCTACCAAAGAACATCCACTAAATTAAATTAATCTACTACAAAAGTAAGTATCCTTTCATTGTAAATAAATTATTAAGACAAAGAAACTAAAAATAATCTCTACTATAATTAACATAAACAATTTTCTACCCCATCTACAGAAATTACAACTGTGAAACTCAAAAAACAGCATATATGCCATCAACAAAACAGAAAGAACAATATTGTAAGTGTTTTCTTTAAATTACTAATGAAACAAACACATTTATATATGACCAAAGCAAATTTACACATAAGGATATATCTTCACAGATATACCCTAGAAATGGCTGAAGGAGCAAGCTTTATTACATCGCAATAGGGAAAATGAATGCTTTGCTACATGGGTTATACCTACACCCAAGAAAAGGTGAAAGGTAATAAAATACATTTGAAATGTAGCAAATACTATTCAACTGCATGTTATGGTCGAGCTATAACTATAGATAACAAAGTTGTGAATGTGAGAGAGCACAACCATCCACCCCTTGTGACCGAATTAGAAGTAAGGCAAGCCTTAGAAACAATTCGAGAAGCAAGCACAGGCTCCAAACAGACAAGCGCTAAAATTTCGAAAAATTTGTTGACAAAAGTACCAGAATATGTCACAGGACAATTAACCCTCTATCCCCAACCTGAAACGATTAATAGCTCAAACTAAAAGAGCTTCCGATCCAACTCCACCCACCCCCCAAACCTTTCAAGAAATTGAACTACTACATGAATATACTATTATCCACAAATAGAACAAATTTGGGATGTATGACAACCAAAGTAATGATAAAAGAATTCTTGTTTTTGCAACTAATAATAACTTGCAAAAATTGAAACACTGTGAAACATGGATGATGGACAGAACTTTTAAAGTGTGCCCAAACCATTTTACCAACTTCACAACATTCATGGTGAACTTCAGGAAAACAATATTCCCTTCATCCATGCATTGTTCCCAAATAAAAATAATCCCACCTATATTGAACTATTAACAACAATCAAAGAATTACCTGATAGTTATTATCCCCAAAGGATAATAAAAGATTTTGAACTAGCTATGATCCAAGCTATTCTAAAAATATATCCACATACAGCAATCCAAGGGTGTTACTACCACTTTAATCAAAGTATTTGGAGACACCTCCAAAAATCTACCTTAAGTATTGAGTACTCTACTAACAGCAACTTTGCATATCAAATTTAAAAAAAGTAATTGTACTAGCTGACGTACCAACAACAAAAGTAGCAAATTATTATAACTTGTTAATGGATAGTCCTTTATACTGTATTAATGAAAAAAAATAACTACCTTGTTGGATTACTTTGAGGACACCTGGGTAGGGAGGTTGGATCGGTCAGGTCACTGTAGACAACGAAAATTTCAAATTCCCTGGGCCACAATAGGGTGAGGGAAACCAACACTCCACAAAAGTATACACTCAATAAAAAAAGAACAAAGGGGCATATTACCAAGCAATAGCGATAATTATCGCTATTGCTTGGTTAGAGACAAAAATTTACCGCTGAGCTGCGGCGATTTTTATCGCAAATAAACCTTGGTATTACCAAGGTTTATCGCAAAATGCGATAAAAATCGGCCGCAATGCATGAATATCGCTGAAAAGTCAGCGATATTCATGCATTACCGAGCTAATGCTCTTAGCCATGTTATCCACCTCCCATTGGATAACATGGCTAAGAACTGCTCAGGGCAGGTGTTAGCTTTTGGAGATATTCGCGCTTAGCGCAAATATCTCCAAAAGTTGGTAATAGGAGATAGCGATGTTAGCGTCTGTTTCCAGTCGCTAACATCTTGGCACGCCCACTTTGCATGTCATTAGTGAAAAATATCATTGACATGCAAAGTGGGGCCCAAGATGGTCGCTATCTCCTACTAGCTGTCGCTAACTGGTGTTAGCGACAGCTAGGTAATAGGGAGATCATTTTATCTCCGCTTTCTTGGCTTTTAAAGCCAAAAAAGCGGAGATAAACCCCCTTGATAATATACCCAAAGTTACCAAGAGCTCAGAGTGGAACAATCCCTAATGAAAATAGGACCAAAACTGAGTAAACAAACATCTAATATGTACGAATACCTCCACCAAAAAACAAGAATGTATCGAAGATCTAGAATACATAGACCTAATAGCAAAATCTCTTATTTAATGTAAAACAAAAAGCAAACAATAAAAACATATCAAACACACAAAGTATTTTTATTTTTATATCTGTTAAATTATGTCATGAAATTTTCTAAATAACCCAATATCATATGACATAATATAACTAATAAAAAAATAAAATTCACAAATAGACATTGCCCACCCTTAATAATAATAAAAAGAACATACGGTTGTGTAGCTGTAGAATATCCTCGAAATAGATGAAATAAAAAACAATCCACAGCAAAAATAATCCATGTAGTAACGAAATACCCCCAAAAACGAAAAAATCAAACAGTACAAAAAAATGTAACCCAGCAATGCTCTCTATAATGAAACCATACAAACCCAAACATATTTACCTGTAAAAACTGCTCCAACAACCCGATCAAAAAACATGAAATGTATAGCAACTTGTTTTAAAACAAAAAACAACAACTTCCTTTATTTAAAAAAATAACAAACGCGTGGACAACTCCATCTGTTCACCAAAGCCCGAACCTGTAAAAAAGAAAAAAACACCCACCCATAACACATACATAAACCCACAAATTGAAATACCAACATATATAAATATAAACACACATTATAAAATAACATTGAATTGTAATAACATTCGATAGTTAATACATCACGAAATCACTTACCTATGCATATAACACGAAGGTTAAATAACACTTTTACGAATACATTAACACTACCACTAACTTAACACTACCTTAACCCCTTCCGTGCTCCCATTGGCCACTCCCTCCCTGGTGCTGCGAATGGCCGTTGGCCTTCGCAGCCCTGCCCACCCTTTTGAACGGCCACACCGCGGTGGAATTGCTTCCGTGGTTAAGGTGTTATAACTAACATAAAAGCAAATAAAAGTAAACTTACAGGAACGTAGATGAAGCAGCTCCAAACCGCGAGTTTGTCTTCATAAATGACCCAAACAATGAAGTAGATAGTTCAAAAAGTGAATAAAGGAAAACAAAATGGCAGTATATTTAAAACAAAAATAGGACTAACTCTCCATAGGAATGAATTTTTAAATAATAAGAAATGATTTAAAAATGTATAAAGATGTATTATATATATTTTTTTTAAATGTTTAAAATAAACATATGAAAAATGTAAATTATACATTAATTATTTTATTACAAAAAATGGTAATCTAATAATTAATGTATTTTAAAATATGTTTATTACATACACTTTATTTCCTAATATTATACAAATGTTCAAAAAATAAACATGAAAAAAATTGTCAATTATTTAACATACAAAATGTTATTTTATTAAAATAAAATGTAATATGCTATATAATAAAACATAATGTAAAACATGTACAATGTATATAAATTCCAACTACTGCACTTTTATAAATCATAATATGAAAATGTAATAAAAGTTGATGACAAATATGAAAATGTTTGCATTAAAAAAATATTAAACAATACAAAAGATACTGTATATTAATGTAAACATTATACAATTTTACTTCACCATTATATAGTATACCAAAAAAAGTAAAATGTTAAAGAACTGTCAAATACATTTGTACATCAATGTAATAAAATATAATTGGTTGCACATGTCTAAATAAATGTTATAATATCATAATAAAATATGAAAAAAAGTAACAAGGTGTATTACTTTTTCAATATTGTAATACATGTTAAAATTATATTGAATGTAATCATTTACTATTCTTACTGCAACTCTAAAAAACATATAGGAAAATGCTGAATGTTAAACCATAATAATTTAGTATTATTGCTCCAAATCCAATGAAACTCAGGGAAATTGCTGGATGGTAAACCATAATAATTTACTTTTCCAACTCCAAATCCAATGAAACACAGGGAAAGTGCTGGATATTAAACCATAATAATTCACTATTCTAAGTCCAAATCCAATGAAATTCAGGGAAGGTGCTGGGTGGTAAACCATAATAATTTACTATTTTAACTCAAAATCCAATGAAACTCAGGGAAAGTGCTGGATATTAAACCATAATATTATACTATTCTAACTCCAAAACCAATGGAACTCAGGGAAAGTGCTGGATGGTAAACCATGATAATGTACTATTCGTAATCCAAATCCAATGAAACTCAGGAAAAGTTCAGGATATTAAACCATAATAATTTACTATTCTAACTCCAAATCAAATTAAACTCAGGGAAGTGCTGGATGGTAAACCATAATAATTTACTATTCTAACTCCAAATCCAATGAAACTCAGGGAAAGTGTTGGATATTAAATCATAATAATTTACTATTCTAATTCCAAATCCATAAAAACTATGTATATCACATCATGAGCGGTCACTCCCCAGTCTCACTGCCTAGAGCTGGTATCGTTGTGCTGCGTTTGCCTTAATACTGCCTTGTGATTAATTGCCTTAATACTGCCTTGTGATTGCTGCTTCGCTTTCTTTGCACTTAAATTGCCACAGTGACTTTCAAATTTAAAGCGCGATAACCCCCGGCGCTCTGCTTTCCCCTCCGCTGCCATTTTGTTTATGTTTTTGTTGTTCTCTCTGTAGAAAGCCGTCCTCTTGAGCCTGCCCCGCCTCCCAGCTGAGCCGCCCTCCCACTGACTACATACAGCGCTCCCGTACCTGGAAGCGCTGTGATCCCCTCATCGCTGTTGTGCTGAGCGGTCACTCCCCAGTCTCACTGCCTAGAGCTGGTATCGTTGTGCTGCATTTGCCTTAATACTGCCTTGTGATTTAATTGCCTTAATACTGCCTTGTGATTGCTGCTTCGCTTTCTTTGCACTTAAATTGCCACAGTGACTTTCAAATTTAAAGCGCGATAACCCCCGGCGCTCTGCTTTCCCCTCCGCTGCCATTTTGTTTATGTTTTTGTTGTTCTCTCTGTAGAAAGCCGTCCTCTTGAGCCCGCCCCGCCTCCCAGCTGAGCCGCCCTCCCACTGACTATATACAGCACTCCCGTACCTGGAAGCGCTGTGATCCCCTCATCGCTGTTGTGCTGAGCGGTCACTCCCCAGTCTCACTGCCTAGAGCTGGTATCGTTGTGCTGCGTTTGCCTTAATACTGCCTTGTGATTAATTGCCTTAATACCGCTGCCATTTTGTTTATGTTTTTGTTGTTCTCTCTGTAGAAAGCCGTTCTCTTGAGCCCGCCCTGCCTCCCAGCTGAGCCGCCCTCGCCCCTCCCCCTCCACTATCCATATATGACAGATGCATTTGCGCGCAGCGTTCACGGGCAGCGTTCGCGCCCCATCCGCGCCGAAGGTGCGCCAAAGGTAAGCCCGTCTACGCCGTCCGCGCCTGGACCGCGCCCAGCGCCAGACCCCCTGGCCCCCCCCCTCCCGCATCACATACGATGCCACCACCCTCTTAGCCCTTAACCCCGGCCGTCTCCCCAACTGCGCCCAAGCCGCTCCTGCACACACCCATGGACCCTTCTCCTGCAAATCCTGCAAGTTCGACGCCACAAAGAACAACTCCTCTTCCACGAATACAAAACAGATAATTGACACCAACCACCTACAATGCATCCTGCTCAACACCCGCTCGATCCACAGACACGCCATCGGCCTTTGGAATCTACTAGACTCCATCTCCCCGGACGTCGCCTTCCTAACAGAAACATGGATTAACGCCTCCTTAGCCCCAGACATTGCCATCCCGGAAGGCTACAAGATCATCCGTAAGGACCGCATCAAACAAACAGGAGGAGGAATCGCTATCGTCCATAAAACCTCTATCCGCATCTCAACCAGCTCAGACGCCAATCTCACCAGCGTCGAGCACCTTCACTTCCAGATCCACACCGACCCCAAGACCACACTAAGAGGCACCCTCCTCTACCGGCCTCCAGGACCCCGTGCACAATTCAGTGACGACATCACTGACTTTATCACCCCACATGCCCTCCCCTCCGAGGAATTCATTCTATTGGGAGACCTCAATTTTCACCTGGACAAGAGCAATGACAGCAACACCACCACCCTTCTGGACAATCTCGCCAACCTCGGACTCAAACAACTTGTCAACACCCCCACCCACATTGCAGGTCACACACTTGACCCTTTCTTCACCTCCAGCAAACATATCTCCTTCAGTCACACCACAGCTCTCCATTGGACGGACCACAACTGCGTTCACTTTACCTACAAAAAGACCACAACCCACAACCATCCTCAACCTACTCTGCGAAGAAACTGGAACAAACTCACCATCGACCAGATCTCATCGCTTCTTCAAAACCCCCCTGCCCACTCCTCAAACCCCGACCAAGCAGCCATTAACCTCACCCAATGGCTAACAAACAGCGCCGACAACCTAGCACCTTTGAAAAAACGTCAAATCAAACTAGGCAGCAAAAACGCCTCCTGGTTCAACGTTGATCTTAAGAAATCGAAGAAACTCTGTCGCTTCCTCGAGAAGGCCTAGAAAAAAGACCCAAACACCAGCACCAGGGACGCCTTCAAAAACGCCACCCGCATACATCACCAACTAATCCGGACTGCCAAGAAAGCCGCATTCAAAGAACGACCAGATAACAACGCCCACAAAAGCAAGGAACTATTCAACATCGTCAAAGAATTTACCAACCCCTCAGCCAACTCCAATGACATCACTCCCTCTCAAGCCCTTTGCGACTCCCTAGCCTCATTCTTCCACAACAAAATCGCAGACATCCACAACAGCTTCGACAACCAACCCGGAGACCAACCCACCCAACCTTCTACAGGACCTTCACCCCCCTTGAACACCCTTAATGACTGGAACCCAATCTCCACTCAGGACACCATCCGCCTGATGAACTCCATCCACTCAGGATCCCCCTCAGACCCATGCCCTCACCACATCTTCAACAAAGCAGACTCCATCATAGCACCACACCTCCGAGACGTCATCAACTGCTCCCTCAACTCCGCCACCTTCCTGGAAAGCTGGAAACACACAGAACTCAGCGCCCTTCTGAAAAAACCCACAGCTGACCCCACCGAACTCAAAAACTACCGCCCCATCTCGCTCCTTCCATTCCCGGCCAAGGTCATCGAGAAAGCTGTCAACAACCAGCTCGCCGCCTTCCTCGAAACCAACAAATCCCTCGACTCCTCACAGTCCAGCTTCCGAGCCAAACACAGCATGAGACCGCCCTCATCGCAGCAACAGACGACATTCGAACTCTTCTGGACAATGGAGACACAGTCGCCCTCATCCTCCTCGACCTCTCCGCAGCCTTCGACACAGTCTGTCATAGCACTCTATTACAGCGCCTCAGAAACATCGGAATCCAAGGAAAAGCACTGGAATGGATCACCTCGTTCCTCACCGGAAGAACCCAGAGAGTCCGCCTCCCACCATTCAAGTCAGAGGCCACTGAAGTCATCTGCGGCGTGCCACAAGGATCTTCACTCAGCCCCACCCTCTTCAACGTATACATGAGCCCCCTCGCCGCCATCGCACGCCAACACAACCTCAACATCATCTCCTACGCTGATGACACTCAACTGATCCTATCACTCACCAAAGACCCTAACACTGCCAAAACCAACCTACATGAAGGAATGAAAGAAGTAGCCGTGTGGATGAAGCACAGCCGTCTGAAACTGAACTCAGACAAAACAGAAGTCCTTATCTTAGGTTCCTCCCCCTCCGCCTGGGATGACTCTTGGTGGCCAGAGGCCCTTGGAAAAGCACCCATCCCGACGGACCACGCACGGAACCTGGGCGTCATCCTGGACTCCTCACTCTCTATGAACAGACAAGTCAATTCCGTTTCATCATCTTGCTTCAACATTCTTCGCATGCTCAAAAAAACATTTCGTTGGATCCCCACTGAAACTAGAAAAACGGTCACCCACGCACTGGTCACGAGCCGCCTGGACTACGGAAACACCATATACGCCGGTACCACCGCAAAACTCCAGAAAAAACTCCAACGCATCCAGAACGCTGCAGCCAGACTCATACTAGACATCCCGCGTAAAGACCACATCTCTAGTCACCTGAAAAACCTCCACTGGCTCCCAGTTAATAAGAGGATTACTTTCCGCCTCCTAACCCACGCACACAAAGCACTTTACGAACTTGGACCCGAATGCCTCACACAAGACTTTCCTTCTACACCCCCTCCCGCCAGCTACGATCCTCCAACCAAGCCCTTGCCACTGTACCTCGCATCAACAAAACCACCATGGGAGGAAGATCCTTCTCCTACCTGGCAGCTAAAACCTGGAACTTACTTCCCACTCACCTTCACCTCACTCAGAACCACCTAGCATTCAGAAAGCAACTTAAAACCTGGATATTCGACAAGTAATCCCCCACCCTTCTTCAAGCGCCTTGAGACCCCCTGGGTATGTAGCGCACTATATAAATCATTTGACTTGACTTGACTTGACTCTTTCATTTACAATATTTAAAAATATATATCCTTAAAACGATATATAAAAAATTATTAGAAATGTTCTTTCTACATTTAAATTAAAACAAAGTAAAGGAAAAACCTATTATTTTTTTATTATTAGTAGTATTTTTCAAATTTAAAATATAAATTCTTATTGTTTATACTAAACTATTTCATTATTAATAAAATAAATAATAAAAAAATTATAATAATTACAAAAGATTTCCAAATATAATGTAAATATAAGAAAATATTTTATTTATCTACATTTACATTACATTATTTATCAAATTCTCTATAAAATTTAAATTAACATATTTTCGCTTCTAACAAATATATTATTTTAATATATTTCATAATAACATTTTTAAAATTCAAATATAAAGTTAATTAATTACCACATTTTTCTAAATGTATTTTATTTATTTTTAAAATTAAAACATATTTAAAAATATTGTACACAATTTACAGATTGAATATTTTTTTAATAACAAATTATCATTTAAAATGTAAAACATATTTTCACAACATTTAAAATTTCTAATTTTAAATGATAAATTTCAAATTACATTTTTTCTAAATTTTAATTATTATTGATAAAATTGTGACACAACATTTTTAAATTACTACCCATCCTTATCCCCTAAAAACCCAACATCCCACTCCTAAAATATATACAAATTTAAGCAATTTAATACATTATATACAGCATTTTTAAATTACTGCCCACCCTTATCCCCTATAAACTCAACATCCTGCTCCTAAAATATTTACACAAATTTAATACATGTAATAAATTGTAAATAATATTTTTGAATTACTACTCACACTTACCCCCTATAAACTCAAGATCCCGCTCATAAATTTTATATAGAAATTAGCAAAATATTTTATTTCACATTTAGGGGCCAATTCCGATTCTGTAAAATCCCCTACGAATCGCAGTACGGTCCGTTTTTCCCATACGATTCGTACACCTACAACGTCCCCGGACATACGATCAAGTACGATCCTAACCCAAAGCATATCTACGTACGAATTGTACAAAACACCATACGAACCAAAAATACATACGATTCATATCCGGGTCACGCTGTATGCGCTGTCCATACATAAACAGGCAGCAGTTTCCGGACAATCAAAATGATTCGTTTCGGCGACCCTACGTACGACCCTATTGCTAGGGAGCTGAAAACTACTGTAAAAGCAGAGTTTGGCCCAAACCGCACCCCGGTACGTGACAGACACGCCATGAACCCCATCGGCCGTGTAATCCCAGTACTGTACCCCTACAATCTGGTGCACAGAAACCGACAACGGTGCAGACCGTGAGTACAACGTACCACAACAACGGAAGTGTACTTGTACGGTGTGTCACACGCTCGCGTACATCACCATTGCAATAGTGATACGAGCCGCACCCACGCCATTAAAGTTGGGGTACGGTGCGTCACACGCTGGCGTATATCACCATTGCAATAGTGATACGAGCCGCACACACGCCATTAAAGTTGGGGTCTGTTGCTCACATCTGAGGGATGTGTAGATATGACTCCCAGCAGTGCTCAGACATAGGAGGGGGGTGTAGATAGGCCTCCCAGCAGTGCACAGACAAAGGAGGGGTGGCTGGATAGGACTTCCAGCAGTGCCCAGACATAGGAGGGGGGTGTGCGTAGGACTCCCAGCAGTGCCAAGACATAGGAGGGGGTGTATATAGGACTCCCAGCAGTGCCCAGACAAAGGAGGGGGGGCTGGATAGGACTTCCAGCAGTGCCCAGACATAGGAGGGGGGTGTGCGTAGGACTCCCTGCAGTGCCCAGACATAGGAGGAGTGTGTGCGTATGACTCCCAGCAGTGCCCAGACATAGGAGGAAGGTGTACGTATGACTCCCAGCAGTGCCCAGAGATACGAGGGGTGGCTGGATAGGACACCCAGCAGTGCCCAGACAGAGGAGCGGGGTGTAGATAGGACTCCCAGTAGTGCCCAGACATAGGAGGGGGGTGTGCGTAGGACTCCCAGCACTGCCTAGACATAGGAGGGGGGTGTGCGTAGGACTCCCAGCAGTGCCCAAACATAGGAGGGGTGGCTGGATAGGACTCTCAGCAGTGCCCAGACATAGGAGATGGGTGTAGATAGGACTCCCATTAGTGCCCAGACTGAGGAGGGGGTGTGCGCAGGACTCCCAGCAGTGCCCAGACATAGGAGGGGGTGGCTGGATAGGACTCCCAGAATTGCCCATATATAGGCAGGGGTGTAGATAGGACTCCCAGCAGTGCCCCGACATAGGAGGGGTGGCTGGATAGGACTCCCAGCAGTGCCCATACATAGGAGGGGGTGTAGATAGGACTCCCAGCAGTGCCCAGACATAGAAGGGGGGTGTAGATAGGACTCCCAGCAGTGCAAAGACATAGGAGGGGTGGCTGGATAGGACTCCCAGCAGTGCCCAGACATTGGAGGGGGTTGAAGATAGGACTCCCGGAAGTGCCCAGACATAGGAGTGGGGTGTGCGTAGGACTCCCTGCAGTGTCCAGACATAGGAGGAGGGTGTGCGTATGACTCCCAGCAGTGCCCAGACATTTGAGGGGGGTGTAGATATGACTCCCAGCAGTGCCCAGACATAGGAGGGGTGGCTGGATAGGACCCCCAGCAGTGCCCAGACATAGGCGGGGGTGTAGATAGGACTCCCGGCAGTGCCCAGACATAGGTGGGGTGGCTGGATAGGACTCCAAGCAGTGCCCAGCCATAGGAGGGGGGTGTGCGTAGGACTCCCAGCAGTGCCCAGACATAGGAGGGGTGGCTGTATAGGACTCCCAGCAGTGCCCAGACATAGGAGGGGGGTGTAGATAGGACTCCCAGCAGTGCCACGACATAGGAGGGGGTGGCTGGATAGGACTCCCAGCAGAGCCCAGACATAGGAGTGGGTGTAGATAGGACTCCCAGCAGTGCCCAGACATAGGAGGGGTGGCTGGATAGGACTCCCAGCAGTGCCCATACATAGGAGGGGGGTGTAGGTAGGACTCCCAGCAGTGCCCAGACATAGGAGGGGGTGTAGATAGGACTC
The DNA here is from genome assembly GCF_964263255.1 of Lissotriton vulgaris. Classification (NCBI taxonomy): domain Eukaryota; kingdom Metazoa; phylum Chordata; class Amphibia; order Caudata; family Salamandridae; genus Lissotriton; species Lissotriton vulgaris. The sequence continues at coordinate 1,118,940,939 of NC_141693.1, forward strand.
GCAGCAGTGCCCAGATATAGGAGGAGGGTGTTCATATGACTCCCAGCAGTGTCCAGACATAGGAGGGGGTGTGCGTAGGACTCCCAGCAGTGCCCAGACATAGGAGGGGGTGTGCGTAGGACTCCCAGCAGTGCCCAGACATAGGAGGGGGGTGTAGATAGGACTCGCAGCAGTGCCCAGACTTAGGAGGAGGGTGTTCGTATGACTCCCAGCAGTGCTCAGACATAGGAGATGGGTGTGCATAGGATTCCCAGCAGTGCCCAGACATAGGAGGAGGGTATGCCTATGACTCCCAGCAGTGCCCAGACATAGGAGGGGGGTGTAGATATGTCTCCCATCAGTGCCCAGACATACGAGGGGTGGCTGGATAGGACTCCCAGCAGTGCCCAGACATAAGAGGGGGTGTAGATAGGACTCCCAGCAGTGCCCAGACATAGGAGGGGTGGCTAAATAGGACTCCCAGCAGTGCCCAGACATAGGAGGAAGGTGTACGTATGACTCCCAGCAGGGCCCAGAGATACGAGGGGTGGCTGGATAGGACACCCAGCAGTGCCCAGACAAAGGAGCGGGGTGTAGATAGGACTCCCAGCAGTGCCCAGACATAGGAGGGGGGTGTGCGTAGGACTCCCAGCACTGCCTAGACATAGGAGGGGGGTGTGCGTAGGACTCCCAGCAGTGCCCAAACATAGGAGGGGTGGCTGGATAGGACTCTCAGCAGTGCCCAGACATAGGAGATGGGTGTAGATAGGACTCCCATTAGTGCCCAGACTGAGGAGGGGGTGTGCGCAGGACTCCCAGCAGTGCCCAGACATAGGAGGGGTGGCTGCATAGGGCTCCCAGCAGTGCCCAGACATAGGAGGGGGTGTAGATAGGACTCCCAGCAGTTCCCAGACATAGGAGGGGGTGGCTGGATAGGACTCCCAGCATTGCCCATATATAGGCAGGGGTGTAGATAGGACTCCCAGCAGTGCCCCGACATAGGAGGGGTGGCTGGATAGGACTCCCAGCAGTGCCCATACATAGGAGGGGGGTGTAGATAGGACTCCCAGCAGTGCCCAGACATAGAAGGGGGGTGTAGATAGGACTCCCAGCAGTGCAAAGACATAGGAGGGGTGGCTGGATAGGACTCCCAGCAGTGCCCAGACATTGGAGGGGGTTGAAGATAGGACTCCCGGAAGTGCCCAGACATAGGAGTGGGGTGTGCGTAGGACTCCCTGCAGTGTCCAGACATAGGAGGAGGGTGTGCGTATGACTCCCAGCAGTGCCCAGACATTTGAGGGGGGTGTAGATATGACTCCCAGCAGTGCCCAGACATAGGAGGGGTGGCTGGATAGGACCCCCAGCAGTGCCCAGACATAGGCGGGGGTGTAGATAGGACTCCCGGCAGTGCCCAGACATAGGTGGGGTGGCTGGATAGGACTCCAAGCAGTGCCCAGCCATAGGAGGGGGGTGTGCGTAGGACTCCCAGCAGTGCCCAGACATAGGAGGGGTGGCTGTATAGGACTCCCAGCAGTGCCCAGACATAGGAGGGGGGTGTAGATAGGACTCCCAGCAGTGCCACGACATAGGAGGGGGTGGCTGGATAGGACTCCCAGCAGAGCCCAGACATAGGAGTGGGTGTAGATAGGACTCCCAGCAGTGCCCAGACATAGGAGGGGTGGCTGGATAGGACTCCCAGCAGTGCCCATACATAGGAGGGGGGTGTAGGTAGGACTCCCAGCAGTGCCCAGACATAGGAGGGGGTGTAGATAGGACTCGCAGCAGTGCCCAGATATAGGATGAGGGTGTTCATATGACTCCCAGCAGTGTCCAGACATAGGAGGTGGTGTGCGTAGGACTCCCAGCAGTGCCCAGACATAAGAGGGGGTGTGCGTAGGACTCCCAGCAGTGCCCAGACATAGGAGGGGGGTGTAGATAGGACTTGCAGCAGTGCCCAGACATAGGAGGAGGGTGTTCGTATGACTCCCAGCAGTGCTCAGACATAGGAGAGGGGTGTGCATAGGATTCCCAGCAGTGCCCAGACATAGGAGGAGGGTATGCCTATGACTCCCAGCAGTGCCCAGACATAGGAGGGGGGTGTAGATATGTCTCCCATCAGTGCCCAGACATACGAGGGGTGGCTGGATAGGACTCCCAGCAGTGCCCAGACATAAGAGGGGGTGTAGATAGGACTCCCAGCAGTGCCCAGACATAGGAGGGGTGGCTAAATAGGACTCCCAGCAGTGCCCAGACATAGGAGGGGGGTGTGTGTAGGACTCCCAGCAGTGCCCAGGCATAGGAGGAGGGTGTGCATATGACTCCCAGCAGTGCCCAGACATAGGAAGAGGGTGTGCAATAGGCCTCCCAGCAGTGCCCAGACATAGGAGGGGGGTGTAGATAGGACTCCCAGCAGTGCCCAGACAAAGGGGTGTGCCTTTACACCATCATCCAAAAACGACATGCCTGTATGTGTACATCCCTAACCTGTTACACTCATGATAGTTGCATAGCAACACATCGCTTACAGCAGTGACCTACTCCACGGAAGGTGGTATCCTGTCACACACTGAGTGACACAACACATGTGGGTGTTTTGTCAGATTCCACATGCATGTCCACCCATGGAGGTTGCAGGCACCCACATACCCCTCCATCATGACTCAATTGTGTCTAGTCATGTAACAGCCCGCCAAACAAATAAAGCACAAATGAACAAATGAAGTGTAATGTACATCCCGGCCATGATGTGAATGTCCAGGTGGTGAAACATGTGCTCCCTCATGGAAGGAACAGGGTTGAAAACCCTTAGATACAAAGCACCTAAATGTGAGTTGTGTGCAAAAATTAACTGCATTACAAATAGAAACATAAGGTCAAGGCTGATAACATTTTTATGCATAGTGTGAAAAAAGTTTGATTGTTTCACTGAAGGCATTACTACATACTACAAACCCAAGCACAGTGAGTACCATGGATGGCACAGAACAATGATCAGAACTCATTTGTGAGCAGGCATTGCCATTGCTGAAAGGAATGTACAAATATATAGGAAATATACACAAAAGTCACCACAACAATTGCGCAAATGTCTGTAGTGAAGAACTCATGTGTCACTCAGGAAGGGAAACTCTTTGGGACTGTGTCTGTATGCAAACTGAAGACACACAAACAAAGAGTAATTGCAGCAACATTGTGATGGCACATAGATACCATGGTCCAAATCATCACCATCATGAAATATACATCTTTCACAATCCATACACATTAACACAGCAACAACTCGTAGACACCCAGCAACTAAAGCAAGTACCTGAAATGGCAATTTTCAGAAAGATAAATAAAATGCTTTATTCAGCTCCAAAGCAAAAAGAAGATGCAAATTAGTGCAGGATGTAACAAGGCCAATGGCCAGTCCAAAAAATAAATATTGTTTGGGCACATAGAGGAGTATCACAACCCCAAACTTGCCTGCACACCGATGAATCAAAGGTTTGGTGACCCATGGGGGGGGGGGTCATCAAGGACAGTGTCTGGCACCACAGGGACAGTAGAGGGAAGGGTAGGTGTTGTGGGTGCAGGGGGGGAGGAATTATCCTCACAGGGGAGTGCAGCTGCAAAGGTGGTTTCATATAAACTGCTGCACACAGCTGCCAGGTCCGACAGACTATCACCTGCACCCGGGGATGAAATGGGAGTGGAGGTAGAGGGCTCTGTGTCTGGTCGAATATGTGTGTGGCTGCGTGCGTGATGTCTGTCCCCTATCCCTGTGGGTGTGCCTATCTCCCCCTGAGATTGGGTGCCTGGAGCTCTGGGCTTTGACTTCCGTGTGGGTGTGCTGGGTGTCTCTGTTGGGGTTTGTGATCTGGTGCGTCTGCGTGTATGGTAGAGAGGTATGGGAGAGGGGGATGTGGATGGGCCTGAAGGAAGGGGGGAAGGCTGCAGGAGGGCAAGTGCTTTCGTCAGTGCAGAGTCTATGGACAACAAACTCCGACGTTGATCAGACATGTCAGATGACATACCCTCCATGAATGACAACAACTGTGTCAAGATATGTGTTTGTCCATGGAGGACGTTTGTACTAGAAAACTGATCATTACAGAGAACAGGCAACCAAATTATATCAGACCCCACGCTTCTCGAAAGAATACCGTTTTTAACATTCGCCTGAAAGGCAGTAGATTCGGTTCCTTCCGTAAGCCGAGTAGTAACTTATTCCAAGCTGCCGGTAGGGTAGTCGAGAAAGCATGTCCACCAAAGGTGGCCATGCGGTAGCGCGGCTAACCAAAAGAGTGTCCTCAGACGAGCGCAGGGTCCTTCTAGGGATGTACTGCACCAGTCTGGCCTTAATGTAGCTAGGAGCATTACCATAGACTGCCTTATGTGTGATGCACAGTCCTTTGAATAAGATCCTCTGCCTAATAGGAAGCCAATGTAATTGGCATAAAAGAGGGGAGGCATGCGTGCTACTGGGTTTTCCAAAGATCAGTCTAGCTGCATCATTCATCACTATTTGCAGTCTTGAGAGTTGTTGCTGAGGGAGCCCAACATAAAGGGCGTTCCCATAGTCCAAACGTCCTAAAATCATTGCGGACACCACCGTCCTTAAAGTGGATAAAGACAGCATTGGAGCGATTTTCCGAAGTTGCCTTAGGAGGCCAACGCATGTGCCTACCACCGAAGACACTTGGTTTTTCATCGATAGATTACCATCAATGTGGATGCCCAGGCTTTTCACCACCCTAGCTGGTGTTGGGGTCCTACCCAACTCCTGAGGCCAGAGGTGATCGTTCCATGGGTTGCCCAAGATGGTAATGGGCAACACTTTGGTCTTCTCTGGGTTGATCTTCAAGGAGTTGGTGGACATCCAATTGCTCGTAAACTTTAAGATGTTATGCAGCCTGGCTTGGCTCCAGGTGAATCCTCAATTTGTATGATAATCTGTGTGTCGTCAGCATAGTTGTAAATCTGACACTCCATCTGATTAAGAGCAGAGATCAGTGGCTGTAAGTATATGTTAAAAAAGGAGCGGTGAAAGGGCAGATCCCTGCGGAACTCTACAGGTTATAGCCGCTGATGTAGAGACCAGATCTAGCAGCTGGACCCTCTGCGATCTTCCCTGCAGGAATGAAGTTAGCCAGCCAAGCGCTGTCCCCCCGATGCCCAGATCTCTCATGCGTTTCAACAGTAGGTTGTGACTCACTGTGTCAAACGCGGCTGAGAGATCTAAGAGCACCAGGCCCCCGGGGGGTCTTTTTGTCGGCTCTACATCTTAATTCGTCCAAAATGGATACCATCACCAGCTCCGTACTATGATGTTTTCGAAAGCCAGCCTGATTTCGCTCTAACAGAGCGTTGTTCTCCAGATGTTTTGAGAGGTGCATCAGTACATGCTGCTCAATCATTTTGTCTAGAAAGGGTAATTGAGAAATGGGCCTGCAGTTTTTTAGATTTTTAACGTCAGCCCCAGGTTTCTTAAGAAGCGGGATTAACCGAGCCTCTTTGAAAGAGGTTGGGACCTGTCCCATCTCTAGGGATCTATTAAAGAGGGTAAGCACATCCTCTTCAAATCCCATCATCGCGAGCTTGAAAACACTAGGCGGGCAGGGGTCTGCCTGAGAGCCTGAATTTACTCTCTCTGCCAGACTCGCCAATATCTCCTTAGTAATCAAGGGTAATGTGTTTAAGAAATGGTGTACATCGGGGGTATCTGGCATAATATGTGATGGACAGTCAAAGATCGGAGTCCGGGATATTTCACCCTGAAGGTCTTCAATTTTCCTTATAAAGAAGTCCTGGAAGTTCTGGCAATCTTCCCGGGAAAACTCCGGTTTCTGCTCTTTGATATTTCTCAATTCCTTAAGTACTTTGAAGATTTCTTTCTGCGGGACCCGAGCTGTCGCTATTCTGGTCTCAAAGAACTCTGCTTTGCGAGCTAAGATAGCCTTTTTATAATGTGCAAGCTCCTGAACGTATAAGTTCCGGGCATTGATATTATAGTCCCTCCTCCAGGCTCTCCCCACCTTCCGGAGCACCTGTTTCTTAGATCTTAGAGTTTCGTCGAACCAGGGAGCCCCCATCCCTCTATCCATCCAATTCAGCTTTTTTGCCGGAGCAACAGCATCAATGGCATTCTTCAATTTATCAAATAATTTTTGACTGCCAGCCTCAACATTCTCATTAGCTATATTTAACTCGGCTGAGTTTAGTAAGTGTCCAACCAGCTCTTCCTTATTTATGTTATTCCATCTCCTTACCATTTTCCAGACCGTTCTCTGTCTGGTCCCAACCCGGTGAATCTTCCATCGACCTGTGATTAAATAGTGGTCCGACTAAGCACATGGTGTAGTAATAACATGGTCTGGCATAGAATCTGTGATCCATACTAGATCTAATGTATGACCTTTGTTACTATTTGAATCATACCTAAGGTTGTTAAAGCCTCTTCGAGATGAAGAGCTTACCCTACCTTTGGTGAAAGCTCCTAATGGAAGTTGAAGTCTCCCATTATCATCAAGTTCTCATACCGGGATCTGAGGTCATGCACGACCTCCACAAAGTGATCCAAAAAAGTTGGTTCAGCCTAGGGAGGACGATACAGCAATAGGATGACCCAACAGGTGGTGCCCATCTCAAATTTCACTCCCAGAGCCTCTGAACCACCAAGATTTTCCACACATACTCTTTCAGTCTCCCAACAACTGTTGTAGAAAAACCTACCCCCTCCTCTCTTAGTACCCGTACGATTGAGGCAAATGGCCTTAAAAATCGGGGGGACAGAAGCCACCAGATCAGGTGTGGAAGACTCCTCCAGCCACGTTTCTGTGACCCCAAGGATGTCAACCCCACCGTCCTGTAATAGCGTAAAAACCTCTAAATTGTGCCTCTGTAGGGAGCGAGTATTTAGCAGACCATCCTTCAAGGTAGTGTCAGCCGTCCGGTTTTTTATCCCCTCCTTTGACAGCAGGGACTTATATAACCCTTCCTGTCGTAACAGGGTTATACATTCCTAGGTAAGCTGTACGTCAGCCTTGTTGAGCTGCAATAAAGAGGTTCTACCGTACCTAATGAACTGGCCAGGTGTTGTGGCCCCTGGTCCCGGTTGGTCGTGGATGGGCGTAGATGGGCTCGCCTCCGGCGCGCCCACGGCGCTCCCGCTGCGCGCCAATGCTGCGCGCTGGCATGTGGCTGGTTGAAATAGACATCGTAGATAGCCGTCTGACAGCTAGAACGCTGCCCCAAGATGGCGCCCAAGGAACGTCCCCACTATCCCCAAGATGGCGGTAATGGTTGTAGATGTGGCGAAAGACCCGCTAAACAGCGGTGAGGGAACAATTTAGAGTGCAGGTAAGCGGGCATACGTATAAAAAAGTACAGTGAGAAAAAGCAATATCCCACCAATTAAAAATTTATCCTAAAAAGAAATGCCTCAAAAAGCGCGCTGTGAGCTGAACAAACCGCTGATAGCCTCTAGTGTAGATACTTCTCTGCGAAACCTTCTCCTGAGCGATTCTGTTTTACTATTCAGCATGGATGTCTGACCAACGTGAATCTGCCGGAGTAAGTCCACAGACTCGGCACTGAGGGCAGCAGGGAAGACAGGGGCAGGGGCTGCGGTGCCGGGGACGAAGGAGACACGGGGGGCAGCACGGACCAAAGGGACCCTAGCAACTGGGAGGGTAGAGATGGGTGTGGAGGAGGAGGGGACAGACATTGTGGTGGCAGATGCAGTTGCTGTCTACTCCACCTCCTCCTAGGAGTCTAAAGCCGAGCCATCAGCATGATATGAAGTGTCTTGCTCCATGGGTCCGGCCGCCTGACTCCCCTCACCCTCTGTGCCACTGCCTTCCTCTGACTCCTCAAAGCAGGTGGCACTGCGGCTGAGTCCCTCTGCCTGGTCTGTGCTTGTGGCTCCTCCCGTTTTGGTTGATGATGCTGTCGGCAAGGAGAAAGCAAAAAAATATATCAGTCACCAGTACACATCAGACAAATGAGTACAAAATAATTTTGCACATTTCAATTCATGGCATACATCATAAGTAACATGCCACATAACTCTGCAGATATTTAAGACTAGTACTGTGCAGTTGTAATGGACACAGCGCTCCTTGGATTCCAAAGATACAAGTAACCTGGCCACAACTTGAATGAGAGTCACAATGATGAGCCACTGTATGTCAACAGATTTGGTTTTTATCCATCACCGTTCTGTTGCCCACTCTGCCAACCCAGTACAGACATGGTCATGTGCAAATCAGTCTGACCCTGTGCCCCACGGGAACAGTCTTGGCTGACCTGCCAAGTAATGCCATCCTAGGACTGGAAACAAGCTTTCTAGGACTGGTCACTGGCATCACAGCCGTCTTCAGCCAGGCTTGCGTGAAACCCAGATCTGTATTCAAGCAAGCATGGCTTAGGATGGCTGTAATGCCAGAAAGCGGTCCCAGGAAGCTTTTTTCCAGTCAAGGGAAGGCATGTCTTGGCATATCTGGCTGGACTGTTCCCATGACGTACATGGTCAGACTGATTTGCACATGACCATGTTTGGACTTGGGGTGCAGAGTGGGCAACAGAACAGTGATGGATAAAACCCTGACCTGTTGACTGGGTGTGAGTGTATGATTGGTACAGATGCTGCCTCCATCACCACCCCCTTTTGTGACACTCCTCACAGGGGCATCTATCAGCATATCATACAGTTGGTAGTACATAACACACACTGGCTGTCAAGTGAAGTGGCCCACATGTCCAAAATCCTGACAATGCCTAAGAATATGTGCCTGCAATTGTGAATATAAAAATAATTTCTGCATTGTTGACACACCCTCTACCACATGGGAAATGTGAACACAGTAGTGTGCACACCAAGACAAAACAAAGATACACCACCAATACATACATGTTGCACAAATCTATGAGGAACAAACATCTCTGTGAGCTAACAACATAGCCTGTAAAGCCCCCAATAACAGCATTGTCCAGCATCACAGGGTAAGTGCATAGTGATGAATTCACTTCAGAAATTACATACACAGCTCACCACTGTCAAGACTAAACAGGCAGGCCCATCACAGCTCTCCTGCACAACACCCCCATCACTCCGTCAATGTCAGTGATACAGCTCAAGAAGTGTAAACTCAGAATCAGGTCATCAATAACTGAGCAGCAATTTGAATAAACCCAAGGTCACCTCGTGTGGCTGGCCATCCATATTAGTCACAAACCACCAGCAACATATTCTTGTGAATAGGTACACAGGCACTGCCCAGTGTGAGTATGCACAAGCCAAATTTTGTATACATGGTCAGTGTGCACATGTAGCAGACACATGAGTAATACAAAGTATGCCAGGGACAAATGCCACTGAGGAAGACCCATGCTGAACTCCAGGTTAAGACTCATGATCAGAGCCCAAAATCATGAAGGCCACACACAGTGCACAGGTCGTGGAACAGCTAAGGGACCAACACGTGTCACAGACCTCACTCCAACATGATGATATGCTAAGCAATGTGCATACTCATACCTTGCACCCTAGGAGTACATGTGCAAAGTGAAAATACACAAAGCAGGGTACACATGTTGATGAGGGGAAGGTATGTAAAAGACCATCAGCCGAATATGGGGAATTTAAACTACAATGCATAAATTGCCTGTCTGTCTAGACCTCCCAAATGTGGGAGTGTTACCAGGATTCAGAGCACCGCAGGTAGCATGTGACCCACAAGACAACAAACACACATGTACCTACCCCCCTTTGCTGCAGTCCCTCCTGCAACTGCCTGTGGAGGTCTGGAAAAACCACTTCCAGAACCCGGAGCATGTCGGGGTGAGGTGACGGCTGCTGCCATGCCGGCGTGGAGCTTCAAGCTTGAGCTGGACCCGGGCGATACGCCTGGCCTAGCACCGGATGTCCTGCCACCTCTTCCTGATGTTCATCAGCTTTCGCCGAGGGCCCCCCACAGACCCGACAGCCCTGGCAATGTCCAACCAGATCTCCCCCTTCTCATAGGCAGGAGCCTGTCAGGAAGACAAAGTGAAACAACATCACTACACCTGCTCCATGTCCCAAAGACACACACGTGCACCACATTGATGATTACAACAGGGCATTGGATGCTGACAGGACTTGTATCATTGTCCATGTGAAAGTGGCCTGTGAGCAAACACGAATGCACTATATGCCTTTGAAAGGCAACAGATGCCATAAGGTGTTCAAACCACTCACTGAGCATGGCACACACTGAACAAGACATGCGACTGCAGTGTGGTGGAAGGCACGTGACATGCTGTTACATTTCCCACTACACCTAAGAACCCTCAGCAGACCACTCATACACACCCTGGCACAGATCATTTGCTTGTCAGTGTCAACAGTGTATACAACCCTCACTTTGCACATGTCACACTTGACAAAGATGTGACACAGGCGTCATGCTAACTGTCCAAGTCATGCACACGACACTGCATACTTGTCACATCAGATGGCTGCAGCTGTGGCATACGCCATGCAGCTGTGTTGCAAGATATCACATACACACTTTGCCAGGTGACAACCAACATTCACACTCTTCAATGTCCATGAGTTCAAACAATGCATTTGTCCAACATCCACACAGGTCACTAAAAACCATTAACAACAGTGAGTACATTCATCTGTTACTCTGGGGGGAACACTGTTTCACCTCAGTAAATCATGGCAATAAAACATATAAGGTGTGGCACTATTACAACGGTGAACTGTCCCGCACACACGCACGCACTCTCGGGGTACGCCTCGCTCGCGTATGGCACCATTACAATGGTGAAACGTCCCGCACACACGCACGCACTCTCGGGGTATGCCTCGCTTGCGTATTGCACCATTACAATGGTGAAACATCCCGCACACACGCACGCACTCTTGGGGTATGCCTACCCCCTCCTCTCTTAGTACCCGTACGATTGAGGCAAATGGCCTTAAAAATCGGGGGGACAGAAGCCACCAGATCAGGTGTGGAAGACTCCTCCAGCCACGTTTCTGTGACCCCAAGGATGTCAACCCCACCGTCCTGTAATAGCGTAAAAACTTCTAAATTGTGCCTCTGTAGGGAGCGAGTATTTAGCAGACCATCCTTCAAGGTAGTGTCAGCCGTCCGGTTTTTTATCCCCTCCTTTGACAGCAGGGACTTATATAACCCTTCCTGTCGTAACAGGGTTATACATTCCTAGGTAAGCTGTACGTCAGCCTTGTTGAGCTGCAATAAAGAGGTTCTACCGTACCTAATGAACTGGCCAGGTGTTGTGGCCCCTGGTCCCGGTTGGTCGTGGATGGGCGTAGATGGGCTCGCCTCCGGCGCGCCCACGGCGCTCCCGCTGCGCGCCAATGCTGCGCGCTGGCATGTGGCTGGTTGAAATAGACATCGTAGATAGCCGTCTGACAGCTAGAACGCTGCCCCAAGATGGCGCCCAAGGAACGTCCCCACTATCCCCAAGATGGCGGTAATGGTTGTAGATGTGGCGAAAGACCCGCTAAACAGCGGTGAGGGAACAATTTAGAGTGCAGGTAAGCGGGCATACGTATAAAAAAGTACAGTGAGAAAAAGCAATATCCCACCAATTAAAAATTTATCCTAAAAAGAAATGCCTCAAAAAGCGCGCTGTGAGCTGAACAAACCGCTGATAGCCTCTAGTGTAGATACTTCTCTGCGAAACCTTCTCCTGAACGATTCGGTTTTACTATTCAGCATGGATGTCTGACCAACGTGAATCTGCCGGAGTAAGTCCACAGACTCGGCACTGAGGGCAGCAGGGAAGACAGGGGCAGGGGCTGCGGTGCCGGGGACGAAGGAGACACGGGGGGCAGCACGGACCAAAGGGACCCTAGCAACTGGGAGGGTAGAGATGGGTGTGGAGGAGGAGGGGACAGACATTGTGGTGGCAGATGCAGTTGCTGTCTACTCCACCTCCTCCTAGGAGTCTAAAGCCGAGCCATCAGCATGATATGAAGTGTCTTGCTCCATGGGTCCGGCCGCCTGACTCCCCTCACCCTCTGTGCCACTGCCTTCCTCTGACTCCTCAAAGCAGGTGGCACTGCGGCTGAGTCCCTCTGCCTGGTCTGTGCTTGTGGCTCCTCCCGTTTTGGTTGATGATGCTGTCGGCAAGGAGAAAGCAAAAAAATATATCAGTCACCAGTACACATCAGACAAATGAGTACAAAATAATTTTGCACATTTCAATTCATGGCATACATCATAAGTAACATGCCACATAACTCTGCAGATATTTAAGACTAGTACTGTGCAGTTGTAATGGACACAGCGCTCCTTGGATTCCAAAGATACAAGTAACCTGGCCACAACTTGAATGAGAGTCACAATGATGAGCCACTGTATGTCAACAGATTTGGTTTTTATCCATCACCGTTCTGTTGCCCACTCTGCCAACCCAGTACAGACATGGTCATGTGCAAATCAGTCTGACCCTGTGCCCCACGGGAACAGTCTTGGCTGACCTGCCAAGTAATGCCATCCTAGGACTGGAAACAAGCTTTCTAGGACTGGTCACTGGCATCACAGCCGTCTTCAGCCAGGCTTGCGTGAAACCCAGATCTGTATTCAAGCAAGCATGGCTTAGGATGGCTGTAATGCCAGAAAGCGGTCCCAGGAAGCTTTTTTCCAGTCAAGGGAAGGCATGTCTTGGCATATCTGGCTGGACTGTTCCCATGACGTACATGGTCAGACTGATTTGCACATGACCATGTTTGGACTTGGGGTGCAGAGTGGGCAACAGAACAGTGATGGATAAAACCCTGACCTGTTGACTGGGTGTGAGTGTATGATTGGTACAGATGCTGCCTCCATCACCACCCCCTTTTGTGACACTCCTCACAGGGGCATCTATCAGCATATCATACAGTTGGTAGTACATAACACACACTGGCTGTCAAGTGAAGTGGCCCACATGTCCAAAATCCTGACAATGCCTAAGAATAAGTGCCTGCAATTGTGAATATAAAAATAATTTCTGCATTGTTGACACACCCTCTACCACATGGGAAATGTGAACACAGTAGTGTGCACACCAAGACAAAACAAAGATACACCACCAATACATACATGTTGCACAAATCTATGAGGAACAAACATCTCTGTGAGCTAACAACATAGCCTGTAAAGCCCCCAATAACAGCATTGTCCAGCATCACAGGGTAAGTGCATAGTGATGAATTCACTTCAGAAATTACATACACAGCTCACCACTGTCAAGACTAAACAGGCAGGCCCATCACAGCTCTCCTGCACAACACCCCCATCACTCCGTCAATGTCAGTGATACAGCTCAAGAAGTGTAAACTCAGAATCAGGTCATCAATAACTGAGCAGCAATTTGAATAAACCCAAGGTCACCTCGTGTGGCTGGCCATCCATATTAGTCACAAACCACCAGCAACATATTCTTGTGAATAGGTACACAGGCACTGCCCAGTGTGAGTATGCACAAGCCAAATTTTGTATACATGGTCAGTGTGCACATGTAGCAGACACATGAGTAATACAAAGTATGCCAGGGACAAATGCCACTGAGGAAGACCCATGCTGAACTCCAGGTTAAGACTCATGATCAGAGCCCAAAATCATGAAGGCCACACACAGTGCACAGGTCGTGGAACAGCTAAGGGACCAACACGTGTCACAGACCTCACTCCAACATGATGATATGCTAAGCAATGTGCATACTCATACCTTGCACCCTAGGAGTACATGTGCAAAGTGAAAATACACAATGCAGGGTACACATGTTGATGAGGGGAAGGGATGTAAAAGACCATCAGCCGAATATGGGGAATTTAAACTACAATGCATAAATTGCCTGTCTGTCTAGACCTCCCAAATGTGGGAGTGTTACCAGGATTCAGAGCACCGCAGGTAGCATGTGACCCACAAGACAACAAACACACATGTACCTACCCCCCTTTGCTGCAGTCCCTCCTGCAACTGCCTGTGGAGGTCTGGAAAAACCACTTCCAGAACCCGGAGCATGTCGGGGTGAGGTGACGGCTGCTGCCATGCCGGCGTGGAGCTTCAAGCTTGAGCTGGACCCGGGCGATACGCCTGGCCTAGCACCGGATGTCCTGCCACCTCTTCCTGATGTTCATCAGCTTTCGCCGAGGGCCCCCCACAGACCCGACAGCCCTGGCAATGTCCAACCAGATCTCCCCCTTCTCATAGGCAGGAGCCTGTCAGGAAGACAAAGTGAAACAACATCACTACACCTGCTCCATGTCCCAAAGACACACACGTGCACCACATTGATGATTACAACAGGGCATTGGATGCTGACAGGACTTGTATCATTGTCCATGTGAAAGTGGCCTGTGAGCAAACACGAATGCACTATATGCCTTTGAAAGGCAACAGATGCCATAAGGTGTTCAAACCACTCACTGAGCATGGCACACACTGAACAAGACATGCGACTGCAGTGTGGTGGAAGGCACGTGACATGCTGTTACATTTCCCACTACACCTAAGAACCCTCAGCAGACCACTCATACACACCCTGGCACAGATCATTTGCTTGTCAGTGTCAACAGTGTATACATCCCTCACTTTGCACATGTCACACTTGACAAAGATGTGACACAGGCGTCATGCTAACTGTCCAAGTCATGCACACGACACTGCATACTTGTCACATCAGATGGCTGCAGCTGTGGCATACGCCATGCAGCTGTGTTGCAAGATATCACATACACACTTTGCCAGGTGACAACCAACATTCACACTCTTCAATGTCCATGAGTTCAAACAATGCATTTGTCCAACATCCACACAGGTCACTAAAAACCATTAACAACAGTGAGTACATTCATCTGTTACTCTGGGGGGAACACTGTTTCACCTCAGTAAATCATGGCAATAAAACATATAAGGTGTGGCACTATTACAACGGTGAACTGTCCCGCACACACGCACGCACTCTCGGGGTACGCCTCGCTCGCGTATGGCACCATTACAATGGTGAAACGTCCCGCACACACGCACGCACTCTCGGGGTATGCCTCGCTTGCGTATTGCACCATTACAATGGTGAAACATCCCGCACACACGCACGCACTCTTGGGGTATGCCTCGCTCGCGTATTGCACCATTACAATGGTGAAACGTACCACACACATGCACGCACTCTCGGGGTACGCCTCGCTCGCAAATGGCACCATTACAATGGTGAAACATCCAGCACACACGCACTCACTCTCGGGGTATGGCTCGCTCGCGTATGGCACCATTACAATGGTAAAACATCCGGCACACATGCATGCACTCTCGGGGTACGGCTCGCTCACGTATGGCACCATTACAATGTTGAAACGTCCCGCACACACACATGCACTCTGGGGGATGCCTCCCTCGCGTATGGCACCATTACAATGGTGAAATGTCCCGCACACACTCTGGGGGTACGCCTCGCTCACGTATGGCACCATTACAATGGTGAAATGTCCTGCACACGCACGCACTCTCTGGGTACGATGCGTTATACAGAGTGCGTTTCACACGTCCATGTGAATGCAGGTGTACGGTGTGTTTTACACAGTGTGTTTCACACGCTGTAGTCAAAGCAGGGGGATAGTACGTTGCACACGGGCACGTATGGCTAGTGATACAAGGCGCACACATGGCAGGGATGTAGCATTACGGTTAACACAAGGATGTCTATCAAGTTCTTGTCATTGCATACTGACATGAGCTAGGCCCTAGGGGCCTCATTTATGAGTCTGTGCGCCACTTTTACGCCGCCGGTGTGTCACTTTTTGTGACGCACCAGTGTCGTAAAAAATGCACCTTGTTGCGCCTTATTTATAAAGTGACGCATCTAGGTAGATGCGTCACTTTGTAAACCCCTGCGCCACATTATACCTGCACCAGGTGTAATGTATGCAAGGCGGGGCGTATTGACGCAAGGAAGGGTTGTAGAAGTGACGCAGTGAAAACTATGAGATTTCACTGCGTCACTTTTAGGACGCCGTTGCGTCAAAATCTTGCGCCTGCCTCACAGCAGGCCCTTTCACATGGGGCTTGCCCCATGTGAAAGGATGCATTGCTGGAGTTGTGTCACTTTTGTGACACACTCCAGCAATGATTAATGAGTAATGAGTAATGAGTAAGGATTTTATTTTGCATAGTTACTTAAAACCATTGCAATACAAGAATAGGTTAAGAACAGAGAATAGTAAAAGTACAATTCATAAAAAGAGAATAACACATTCACGTTTCCTTGGTTCGAATGTGCACACAGCAACTTCGTAAACAGTAAAAAGAATTATTATTATTTTTTTTTTTTTTAAGTTTAACTTTATAATTGTAAAATATTTCTACTTTCCCGATGTCCTCATAGGCTCTTTGAGTCAGTAATGTCATTCGACAAAACGGTAGTAGATCGATAGTACAGCGACTGTTATAGATTGATTTCAGGCATCTTTTTTTCCACCACCTTCATACATTTTACGAAGCTACAGCTCAAGCGAGAGTCATGGGGAGAAAAGCAAGCCAGAACTGCCTTCCTTCGTGTGAGGATTCCTTGCCTATTGAAGTGTTGTTTCAACAAGTGTTTCCATTCATCGTGTAGTTTCTCGCAAGAGCATATCAAGTGCAGCATGTCCTCTTGCCCCCAAGCCACATAGCCGACAAAGGGGATCAGCTTTTATTTTAATCCAACGTGGGAGATTTTGAATACAGGGTACCAGGCCCAGCCTGTGTTTTAAGAAGCGAATTTTGACGGATTTGGAGTAACCCTCGCCAAAGTAGCTCTGTGGTGCCTTAGTAGTATACGAGTTTAGGGTCATCCAACCATGCGTTCTTTTGGAAAGGGCTGCCTTATCTTGGACTAAGCATGAGCGAATTTTGCGGATCTTGCGTTCGCGAATTTTGCGGATTTGCGGATTCGCAATCCGCAAAATCCGCGAATTCCCGCGAATTTGCGGATTTTTTTTTTTGTGTTCGCCCGTGTTTCTGCCAGTTCGCGAGGGTTTTTACAATTTCGCAATTTGCGAACTTACCTGTCGGGTCGCAAGTTTTGCGAACTTGTTGTTTCTACGTGTCCAGCCTGTTTGGGACACTCTTCTTCATCACTGCCACTCTCTGTCACCACTGCCACTCTCTGACTACTCATTCCACCCTCTGGCCCACCCATGCCACCCTCTGTTTCATCACCACACCCTCTGGTTGTCCAGTGTACATTATTTTCGGCAAAGCAAAGCACACCTTCCCTGCCTCAAGTGACCTGAATTAATTTGGGGCTGATTAATGTGTCACAGAATATTTTTTTAGCTGGCACCTGCTTCCTTAGTGCGCCCTGATTAGTGATCTTTTGCACTTGCTAAGTGCTTTCATTGTTGCAAAATTAGCTACAACACCTGCCCTGCCCCAACTGACAATAATGAATTAGGGGCTGATTATTGGATTTTAACTTCCAGCCTGGCTCCTGCTTGTCTCCCTTAGCTGTAATTCAGGACCTTTGTGGCATATGTGTAACTATTCTGAGGTTCAGAGCAGGGTCACATAATAGTTTCAACTGGCAACTGAACTCTGGAGGGGCCCCTCAGGAAGCACTACAGGAAATGGCTACTAATGATGTGCCTGAACTTTTGAACCTGGTAAGTAGTTACTTTCAGTTTTGCTAAGATCGTATTTCTGCAATTTTGCACTTATTCGCGGGGCGCGAACTCACGCGAACAGTGCGAGCAGTGCGAGCAAAATCCGCTGCTCGCGGATTTGCGGATTTTGCGGGAAATTCGCAAATCTCGCGGATTGCGGATTTCCCGAAAATCCGCAAAATCCGCGAGCGGAACGGATTTTCCGCCCATGCCTATCTTGGACCCATGATAGCTGTTTGATTGATTTTTTGACCAATTTCTTAAAAGTTATATGATGTACTGGGGTATCCCAGAGCTGCTCTAGTCCCGTGTTCGTCCGGCTGTCCAGTAGGAACTTGGCTGCTGCTGAGGACGGATGTTGTACTAACTCACTCCACAAGTATTCATTTAATGTTCCTTGTTTTGACTTCCTCACTTCGTCCCAGACTATCATGTAGGCTCCCTGCCTTGCTAGGAGCTGTTTCTCAGTGCCAAATTCTAGCCTGATTTCAGCTGGTGAGGTTTGTTTGAGTAGGCTGAAGATGATTCTGTAGGCGGCTGTTATTGTATTATCAAGGATCTTGGCATCCCTTCTTCTGAGTGCCTCACTCCTGTAGGTAATTGTTGGGAGAAGTTTGGCGCAGATTACTTGAATCAAGGGCAGAAGAGAGGGGCCAGAAAGTTTGCGGAGACTTCAGTGAAATTGCCAGAGATAGCCCTTTCCCTCGTATACTTGTTCTCTGGGCGGAGAACTGCCCACAGTTGTCGATCTTCACTCCTAAGTATTTATATATTGGGGTATCTCCAATTCTTGTCTTGTTCCAGTACCATGATGTTGGTTTCCTTTTTTTCCTGCTGATGGTCATTGTCTGTGTTTTCTCAAGGTTTATTGTAAGCTCGTTTTTATCTGAGTAGCAGTGCGTTGCAGTCAGGAGGTGTTGAAGTCCTACCTTGGTATAATTTATAAGGACGATATCATCAGCATATAGTAGACAAGGTAGATGCAGTCCCCCTAGCTTTGGAGCGTGGGAGTTACAACCATTTAAAATGGGGACCAGGTCGCTTAGGAACAAGTTAAATAGGGTGGGGGCCAGGACGCAGCCTTGTTTCAGGCCCTTGTTGGTCTGTATGCACCTGGACAAAACGGATCCATCCCCCACCTTTATCTGTACCCAGGTCTTTGTGTGGAGGTTAATTAGCAGGTCCAAAAGTGGTCTCGATATCCCCCAGTTGTTCAGTTTTGACCATAAGAGATTCCGGTTTCTGTGGTCAAAAGCGGCCTTATAGTCAATGAAGCAGAAATGAATGGGCATTTTGTTAAATTCTGCCTTATCTATGAGCATGCCCATGCTCAAAATATTAGTCATTGTGCCTACTGATTTGGCAAAGCCTGTCTGGTTGGCCGGGATTAAGGATCCCTCTGTTGCCCAGGCCGTCAGCTCTTCTAAAAGAATGCCTGCAAAATATTTTGCCTCGTTGTCGATTAAACCCACCAATCGATAATTTTGAGGGGAAGCCTTATCTCCTGCCTTGTAAATTGGGGAGATAATTGAGCCCTTCCAGGAGCTTGGCGGGATGTTGAAATGTCTTATCTCTAAAAAATGGGTTTCCAGGGCTGCTGCCCAGCCCGCCACATCTTGTTTGTAAAGATTTGGAGGGATTCCATTCGGCCCTGGTGCTCCCTCTCTTCTTCCCTTCTTGATTTGGCGCTGAATTATGTTTTTTAAGTTCGGCAGATTCCCTATTTCGCTCGGAGAGTGCCATTCTGTGGAGCTTATGTCATTGCTCACTCGAAGTTTTTTGTGAGTAACAAGCTCCTGGTCCTGATTATTTCCCTCGGCCTTGTTTAAATGGGTACCAAGATAGTTTGTCCATGTGTCCTCTGAGATGTTAGATGAAATCCCATGGTGCGTTGGTCTTATAAATGAGTTTATTGATTTCCAGAACCTTGCCCCATCGTTCCGTTTGATGTCAGCGTGAAGTCTCGCCCATAAATTATCCTCAGCAGATTTGTTTGCTTCCCATTTTGATTTTTTCAGTGTTGATTTTAATTTCCGTAATTGGTCGTGCTTTGCTGTGTCCTTAGGTTTCTGTTGAAGCTCTCTCATTGTGCGATAGATTCTGGTTTTTGCCTCTAATTTTACCTTTATGTTCTTGAGAGAATTTGCCCGGTCTTTCATTGCCTGTTTGTGCCTGTGGCTTAGATCTTGTTGCATATGTAGACATAATATTTGTGAATTCTTCCCATTTCGTGATTTTACTGGATCCAGAACAGCTCCCAAGATGCTGTTTTGCTTTTCCACTAGAGTTTCGTCAGTTGCTGCTGAGTATTTAATTTTTTTGAAGTTGACGGTGTGGATTGACTCTTTCAGTTCTTTAGATAGCTCAAAGTTGGGATTTTCGATCTTAAAGATGGTTTCTTGGGGGCAGTGATCGCTGTCTTCGCTGCGGCCTATCTGGTATGATTTTAGGTACTGGAATAGTGGTAATGAAATAAAGGTATAGTCAAGGATGCTGCTTGTTCTTGTTGAATGAAAAGTTGCAGCTGAAGGGTTGTCACCAGAGGTCCTTCCATTTAGGGCCCTGATATTGAAGTATTCTAGATCTTTTAAAGTCTTATTGCCTAGCTTTGTTTGCTTGGAGAGTTGTGGAGTCACTTGTGATGGAATGTCCCAGATTGCATTTTGAATTAGTGGTTTGTCTTCTTGTGTGATACCCATGAGGTTAAGGTTGAAGTCCCCAGTGAGAACGACATTTGTTACGGGTCTTTCCCTTATGCAAGTCTCCATGAAGCTGCAAAGGTCGTTGGCTGCTTTTCTTTTCTTTCTAGGATGGATGTAGACGTTGATTAAAGTAAAGTCGGTGTCAACTGTACTTGTTTTAAGTTGTGACAGGTAAATATTAACAGCCAGCGAGGTTGTAGAAGTTGGTCCGCCGTCAAGGTACTTGTGGCCGATATGTAAGTTGCTAGGCCACCTTGAGGGTGCCCATATTTAGCTATCCTTTTTGCAGCGGAGTAAAAGCGTAAGTAGCCATGAAGGTGCTGGGGATCTGCGAGCCATGTTTCTTGAAATACCACGACATCGAAGTTTCGGATCACTGACATAATATAGAATGACAAAATATAGACTTACCAAAATATAGTCACCAAAATATAGAATGCCAAAATATCGAATTCCTATCTACAAACAGGTAAGTACAAAAATATTGAATCCAAAATATAGTCTGTAAAAAATATAGTCAGTCAAAATATCGAATTTTTTTAAATGTCTTAAAAGTAATTTAAAATTAATGAAATAATAAATATAATTATAATTAACTAAAACATACTTAAAAATACTCAAATAACCTTAAAATTAAGATATAATTAATTTAAGTTATTAATAAAAAATTTACAATATTTTACCGTTTAATATTACCACTCCAGTGAGTGCAACAGTAGGGAAAGCGTTGGATAGCGTAGGGGTAAAAAATACTATTCCCACTCCAGTGAGTGCAACAGTAGGGAAAGCGTTGGATAGCGTAGGGGTAAAAAATACTATTCCCACTCCAGAGTGCAACAGTAGGGAAAGCGTTGGATAGCGTAGGGGTAAAAATTACTATTCCCACTCCAGAGAGTGCAACAGTAGGGAAAGCGTTGGATAGCATAGGGGTAAAAAATACTATTCCCACTCCAGTGAGTGCAACAGTAGGGAAAGCATTGGATAGCGTAAGGGTAAAAATTACCATTCCCATTCCAGAGAGTGCAACAGTAGGGAAAGCGTTGGATAGCGGGAGGGTAAAACATACTATTCCCACTCCAGTGAGTGCACCAGTAGGGAAAGCGTTGGATAGCGTAGGGGTAAAAAACTACTATTCCCACTCCAGAGAGTGCAACAGTAGGAAAAGCATTGGATAGCGTAGGGGTAAAAATTACTGTTCCCACTCCAGAGAGTGCAACAGTAGGGAAAGCGTTGGATAGCGGGAGGGTAAAAATTACTATTCCAACTCCAGAGCGTGCAACAGTAGGGAAAGTGTTGGATAGCGTAGGGGTAAGAATTAATATTCCCACTCCAGAGAGTGCAACAGTAGGGAAAGCGTTGGATATTGGAAGGGTAAAAATTACTATTTCCACTCCAGAGAGTACAACAGTAGGGAAAGCATTGGAGAGCATAGGGGTAGAAATTACTATTCCCACTCCAGAGAGTGCAACAGTAGGGAAAGCGTTGGATAGCGTAGGGGTAAAAAATACTATTCCCACTCCAGAGAGTGCAACAGTAGGGAAAGCGTTGCATAGCGGGAGTGTGAAAATTACTATTCCCACTCCAGATAGTGAAACAGTAGGGAAAGCTTTGGATAGCGTAGGGGTAAAAATTACTATTCCCACTCCAGAGAGTGCAACAGCAGGGAAAGCGTTGGATAGCGTAGGGGTAAAAAATACTATTCCCACTCCAGAGAGTGCAACAGTAGGGAAAGCGTTGGATAGCGGGAGGGTGAAAATTACTATTCCCACTCCAGTGAGTTTAACAGTAGGGAAAGTAATGATTTAATATATTATTAAAAATAAATTAAATATCAATACCAATAAAGCATTAATTGAAATTAATAACCAATTTAATATTATGTAATAATTAATTAGAAATACAACCACATATTAGTTATTAAAAATTAATAACCTATTCATAATTATTTAACAACAAATTAATTTTCAATAACAAAAACTAATTAATAATGAAAATTAATACCAATTAAAAATTAACAGTAAATTAATAATCAATACCCAAAAAGTATTTTTAATATGTAATTAATTACAATTACATTACTTCCCACCCTATTCCCCTATAAACCCACATCCCACTACAGAAAATACATTAATACAATTATCATATTTATCAAATATTTAATTAATACAAAATAATTACCAATTATTAAAAAATAATTGGCAATTAATAGAAATTATTTACCAATTAAAAATTAATTAACAATAAATTTAAAATCAATACCAATAAATGAAAAAAATTATTTACTTAATTACAATTAAATTACTTCCCACCCTATTTCCCTATGAACCCACAACCTGCTACAGAAAATAAATTTAGAAAATTAACATAATTAACATTTAATCAATTAATACAAATTAATTGGCAATTAATAAAAATTAATTACCAATTAAAAAATAACAATAAATTCAAAATGAATACCAATAAATAAATAAAAATATTTAATTAATTACAATTAAATTACTTCCCACCCTATTCCCCTATAAACCCACAACCCGCTACAGAATTAAATTACGCAAAAATTAAATAACAAAATCCATTACTTTTAATACATTAAACATACATTACAAAAATTAATATACACTTTTCACACATATGCTAACATACAAAACACTTTAAAAAAATTGATATTTTTAAAAAATCAATATATTTAATGCCTATATTGTATACTTCGATATTTTGACTTCTATATTTTGAAAATCGATATTACTTACCTTAAATTCAATATTTGTAACCACTATATTGTGTCCATTCGATATTTTGTCCATTCTATATTTTTACTTCGATATTATGTCCATTCTATATTTTGGAATCGATATTATGACTGTTTACCCGAAGTTTCTAATATAGGTCATAAACTCTGGATCAGTTATTTTAGACGCCAAGCCATTAATGTTCCAAGAACATATTCTCAGTAAGTCATGAGCACCCTCCATTGACTTGTGGCTAATTTGTCATTCATTATTATTTAAAGTTCTGGCTGTCCATCTTGGGTCGGGCAGTCCAGGTAGTTGTGTGTATTCACCTCCAGCGCGTCGGGTTATCTTGTTATGATGCTCAGCGTTATTGCCCCCTGGCCCTACCGCTCCTCTCAGGACCGAGTTTCTGAGACTTTTCGGGATAGCTTATTCTGCCTGATTTTCCGTCGGGACAAGAATATCAGGATATCTTGGCTTTGTATATGGTTTTATTGTGATCCCCCAGTTTTTAAAGGTTTCAGCTTCGGCATATATTTTTTGTGAAGCTGCCAAGGTTGTCCAAGTTGCTTTTGTTTTTTCTCTGCCTGTAACCTCATCGGCTATAAATTCAATGGATACTAATTCCGAGCTTTTTACTTCTGCCAAAGACAGAATATGGGATAGCAGCCATAAGATGTTGCCTCTGTTCAGTGTGTCATGTGTTCCTTGCGAGGTGTAGTCCGGGTTGAACCAAACGACACCTGTTGCACTTCTTTGTTCGCTTGTCAGCCCACTCTCTATTTTCGGTTGGCTAGATCGCATTTCCTCTACTAGTCTTATTGCAGTTCTTTTCGTTTGATTGAAATTAGGTGCTCTCAGCCAGATATTTGCTGATTTCGTGCAGATGACTCAGCGTTTCTTTGTTCGTTTGACAGCACTCCCTCTATTTTGGGAAGGCTGGGTTTCAGGTCCTCTACTAATCGTGTTGCAGTTGTTTTAAGCTGGTTTGTATTGAGTGCAGTTACTCTTAGCTCTTGGCCGATGGTGTGCTGATTCCATACTGGCTGCCCGGCTGGGTGATAATTATCTCCGGGCCTGGAGATAAAGCATATAAGATCCGCTGTCCCTGTAGTGGATGATTCTTCTTCTCTCTTTATGGACGATGTTCCTTGGGTGATCATAGGTAGATACTCCAGCAATGCGTCACTTTTGCGCTTACAGATACGTCAGAAATACTGACGTATCTGTAACTCCTTGTGACATGATGTGTCATACATTAAATATGACGCATCAGGAATGTCACAAGGAGTGCGCGCTGAGTAGTGACGCATCGCTGCTTTCACGCAGCGATGCGTCATTTCTCATAAATGAGGCCATAGGTGTGGCAGGCACTGATATAGCACAGCATATCATTTCATGTTGCACAATTGATGTGTGATGACCTGGTGACACATGTGATGTGTGATGGGGCGCTATATGGTACACATCAACTTTCCACTTGTCCCCTGTGTATCATCATGCACATGTTGTCATGCACATAAGCGCTGGGACTGCATAGTCATTACTTCCGGAACCTGTCACATGATGGCAGGGACCGTGGCAATTTCTCAGTTGTCATTTTGACTCTAATCACGTCCCTATGTAACAATGTGCTGTATGTCTAATTCTTAATGCAGATTTTTCAGTTTGGGATCTGTGTAATGTATCTGCTGCGGGTGCATTTGTAATGGATCTGTGTTGTGACTTAAATGGTTTTGCATGTACGCACACCATACCACATGTGCCTTTTCAAGGTCTTTTTGTGTGTGATGGCATCATACATCAATGATCCACATGCATACATGTCTGCATCTTGACAATTGCTGTGGTCTTGCATTGTCACATACACATCTCATTTGCAAGTTATAAGATATGTTCAATACATATTCCATGTGACCTGGGTCTGTGCCTTGCAGTAAGCTGTCTGTATGGGATGACAACCTGCTAATGCAGATCTGGTGATGTGTGTACCTCCAGTGATATCTTGCTCTGCTCACTCAGAGCAGCCCTGCACTTTTTTTGTGTGCATGTAAAGTGTATTACTATTGCTACAGGTGTATCTTGGTAATTTTTAAAGTGCCATGAAACTTCCAGGATGCTTTGCTTACACCAGAACCCATAGTACCTTGATGTGCAGTAGCAAGGTTGCATGTGCTATGTACATTGGAATAGTATTTGGATGACAGTTGTTCTGCATTCTTCCCAAATATGTCCTGCAGTGCACCGCCTCTACCAAGGCCTTTTCCTGACTTGGAGAGCATGAGGGAACGTTATTGTATCCAACGATACAGATTCACTCGAGATTTGATTCAGGACTTGAAGGACAGGCTGGAACCACATCTCCAACCGCGACATAGATATCCAACTGCGCTGACACCAAAGATGAAAGTTATGGCAGCCCTACATTTTTTTGCCACAGGATCGTTTCAATTTACCATTGCAGATGTGGGGGGTATATCCCAGATCATGTTCAGCCGTGTCCTACATGATGTCTTAGCTGCCATGTTAGAGCACATTGATGAATTCATCAAATTTCCAAACCCTGAAGAGTTGGGAGATGTCAAGGGTGAATTCTATGCCCTTGGAGGGATGCCACATGTCATTGGGTCCATTGATGGTACACATGTGGCTTTGGTGCCACCACAGGCTCAGGAGCAGGCTTACCTCAATAGGAAGCATTACCACTCAATTAATGCCCTTGTGGTGTGTCTTGCTAACATGCTGATTTCCCATGTTTGTGCACGTTTTCCAGGATCGTGCCATGATGCATTCATCATGAGGCGTGGCAGGGTACCACAGATGATGCTGCAACTGCGCAACGATCGGGCATGTCTTAACGGTGGGTACACTCTGTTTGTCCTGTATGTTTAATTTTTTTAATTGCTCTGACAAAATTGCTTTACCCTACATTTCAACATGCTGTATATTTTTAGGAGATGCAGGATATCCCAACATGCCGTGGCTCATGACACCGCTCCGCAACCCAAAGACAGCTGCAGACCATCGGTACAACAATGCACACGGGCAAACCAGGCGTGTGATTGAGCGAACGGTTGGACTCCTGAAGAGCAGATTCCGGTGCCTTGATAAGACCTTCGGATCCCTCCCATATGCCCCAGTCAAGGTGTGTAACATCTTAATTTGTACGCTCCATGCTGCACAACATGGCAGTTGAGAAGGCTGTGCCACTCCTCCTGGATCCTGATGAGCTGGAACATCCACCCATTGAGAATGAAGGGCTTGGGCACGATGCAAGTGAAGAGGAGGAGGAGGAGGGGGATATCCTGAGTCAGCTCATACGCAACTTCTTCTCTTAATGGTGAGTCACTGGGTAGTTGTGTGCAAGCTTGTGGCATGGAGTGGCATGTGTTGCATACTGTGTGTCCATCTGACTGTATGTCAATGAACTTTGATGTTTGTTGTGATGTGTCACCCAAGTGATGATGTAATGACACACACATATGTGCAATGAGTGATTTTGTAATGTACATATGTACCACATTGTGATGTATTTTCACATGACCATGCCTGTATGCAAATATTATTATTGTCTCCCCTAGTGTGCCTGTCTTTCCCAGGTCGCTCTGCCTGTTGTCTGTCCATATTGTGATTGACATACATGGTTGTGTATGTATTATTTGAGCTTAATACCCACAACGGACATGCAACACTTGCTGACGCTGTTTGTCTTGTGCCCCGCTGGGCCTTTTGGTGCCTGGTCCTGTTGCTGTCATATTTGGTGATTGTTTTCACAATTTCCAGCAGTGACCCATGAGTAACAAGACACTCCTTCCTTTCCATTCACATGTAATATGCTGCTATTCAAATATCCTTGTCTTTGTGTGCCACTTTTACATGGTGTCTCACACTTTCAGCCATCATGTGTTCAGACATTCCTGATGCTGCATCCCCAGTGACACCGAAAAAGCCAGTGGCCAGATTCTGAGACACACACGCCTCCAATATGCTCCACCATCCATCAATCCATTCTTAAGGCAGACAGCAGATTGTCGGTCCCACATTTGCACCACATGCATGACAAAGGGAGGACCGTCAGCGCCTGCAACGTGCACAGTGCAAGGCCCAGTGGTCATTGTTTGACACAGGTTACACTACCGACTCATGCTCCTGCCACCCTCCACACAGGGAACACCAGACAATCATGCACCTGGTATCAGGCAACCCCGAAGAGCATACATTACAGCTTTGCAGGCTGTGTGTGCAACTCATTCTGCCAACCCAGCACTGCCACACATGACAGTGCATGTCCGTACAAGCAGCTCATGTGCGTTGTTCTGCACACATCCTACTTACAGCAGCGCAACATTGGACTCTGTTACTGCATCAACACAACAGCACAACACAAAACCATCATTACTGTGACCTGGCTATAAGTGAGACACAAACACTACTTCTACATTCCCATCACAGATGGATAGTAGACCACCCACAAGGGCGACACCACCTTTCCAGGAGTATGATTGATAAAGGTTTGTGAGGTACACCCCCAGAGTGACATACTACACCAAGTACCAATTGTGGTGATACTCAAAATGTGCAGCTCTGACAGAATTTTAGTTGATTTGAATCAGTAGATCCTCTGTATATGATATCATTTAGCCTCTAGACATGGCAATTGATTCAGCCTGCATGGAAATGGAAATATTGCCAAAGTATGCGTACTCTGAGCAGAGCCCTGCAGCATACCCCACTTGTGTGTTTTGACTAAGGAGTCAATGTTGTAGGTGCGGACCTGATGTTTGCAGTCAGACAGTTATGACAATATCCAGTTTAGCTCTGAGGAACACACACCTATGGTCTTCATGTGTGTCTGAAGATTGTTATGGTCTACGGTGTCAAACGCTGTAGACATGTCGGACAGCACCAACGCCGCCTTGGAAGCTCCATCTACCTCCCAGCGCATAGAGTCTGCCATTTGTATGAGGGCCACCTGTGTAGTGTGGGTGGGATGGAGGCTGGATATTGAGTAATGAAGGAGGCTATTAGCTTTAAAAATAAGGCCATCAGTTGCTAACGAGAAAATCTGACAAAAATCTTTGCCAGGACTGATAGATGGATCTTGGAGTATGATTGGAAGCTTAAACAGGATCTGTGTTACCTTGAGTAAGGATGTGCAGGATGAACATGTGTCTCCACACATCTGGGTTGCAGACCAATCTGACCTAAGGGTTCCACATGACGTTTCAGTGTTCATAGTGTATCTTAGCAAGGCTGTTGTAGTAGTTTGTGGTCAGTGGGTTAGTAGGGGAAGTGGATTAACATATGCTAATTGAGCTGAGAGGCTTCAACTTAAATTGAGTTCTCATCATAAACCACTGGGCTGCAACACAACGTTCCTGATTGCTCCTCAGACATTGTAGTAGTACTTCAGCACGCAGGCCCACAGCTAAACAGGCACAAAAGTTTCAGTGGGAGAGCTACTCCTGCCTGGAAAACAGACACACCAACATCCAGCTTTGCTACATCAATGTTTGTATCAAGTTCAACAAATCCAAACAATCACTGACTCCTGATGCAAGTCCCTACACATGCTGGAAATGACTCCTGCTACGGGGCTACACCAAAAAAAAAACAAGGGATCTTCACCTGCTGGAACTGCAGCTTCTACTGCATCCGGCCCCCCAAACCATTCAACAGAATACCCACCACCTGCAATGCATCCTCCTCAACACCTACTCTGCTCGCAAGGACACCATCGTACTCTGGGACCTCCTACACTCAACCACCCCTGACGTTGCCTTCCAGACAGAGACCTGGCTGATAGTCACCTCGGCACAAGACATCGCCATTGCCAACCAAGAGGGCTATCAAATCTCCAGCAGAGAGCCCACCAAAAGAGTGGGAGCGGGAATCGCCATCATCCACAAGGACTCCCTCAGAGTCACAAACAACACCAACAACACCCTCAGCACCGCCAACTATATGCACTTCCTTTCTTTCTCAACACACATTAACAAACTGACTGGTTGCTGCTTTGGTCTCTTTAAAACCCTGAGGAGTTTCTTCCAAATGCTCCCTCAAGCAGCGAAAGATACGGTAGTCTGCGCCTTGATTTTGTCTCGTTTGGATTATGCGAACGCTCTGTACATTGGCATCCCGGCCTATTTGTTAAAGCGACTCCCGGCCGTGCAGAATACAGCAGCTAGACTGCTGTTAAGCATCTCGTCTAGGATCAGTGTTCAACATCATTTGCATTCTCTTCACTGGCTCCCTGTGGCGAACAGAGTCAAGTTTAAAGTTCTGGTTTTGGCCCACAGCGCCCTCCATAAGCTTGGCCCTTTATACTTGCAGAGACGCTTCTCCTTTTATCGTCCTGCACGTGCTCTTCGCTCTCAGTCCCTTCGTCTGGCCCAAGTTCCCCGTTACAAGCTTCAGCGGCTTGGAGGTAGCTCCTTTACTGTGAAGGCCAGCTCGGCCTGGCACGCACTCCCCCTTGAACTTCGTTCCATCCAGGACACAGCACTGTTTAAACGGAAACTGAAGACCCACCTGTTTGTCTTATTTGGCTTTTCTGTCCTTCTTCCTTTCGGTCCCCTCTTTTTTCTCTCACCTGTAGCTCCGCACCGGGACACTCATGAGTAGCTGTGCGCGTTATAAATTGTAATAACATAACATAACATAACTTCCAGATCCACACCGTCCTCAACACCAGCCTCAGAGTGACTCTCATATACAGACCACCCAGACCCCCACCACACTTCAGCAACACCATAACCAACCTCATCAGCATACACGCCCTTACATCCACGGACTTCATCCTCCTCAGGGACATGAACTTTCAACTCAAATACAACAACAACGCAAAATCCACCGGCCAGATTGACAACCATAGCAACCTCAGACTGAAACAGCTTGAGACAACACCCACACACGCCACTGGACACACACTGGAACCCATGTTGTCCGCAAGTCCCCACGTCTCTGTCAACCACACTGCCAAACATTAGTGGGTTGACCACAAATGCATCCACTTCACCTTCAGGAGGCACACCAAACACCACACCACCCAACAGTTTCCACGCCACTGCTGGGGCAAGATCACCAAGGACCAAGGGACCACCTCCCTCGGCCTGGGGCCACACACAGCCACCACCACCATCAACATCATACAGTGGATCGACAACTGTGCACACACCCTTGCCCCACACAAGACCTCCGCAACCAATCACAACAACAAGAAAGCCAGCCCTCAAAACAAACCTGTTGGAAACTGGAGGAGAACTAGCTCTGCAACTGAACACCAGACAGATACACAGCCCACAAGAATGCCATCGGCAAACAACACCAACTGATCAGGACTGACAAGAGACCCGCCTTAATGGACCGCCTACACAACAACACACACAACACCAAGGAGGTTTTGAACATCAGGAAAGACCTCTACAACCCCAGCTCCGACACCAATGACATTCCACCATCACAAGACCAGTGCTAATCAGTGGCCACCTTCTTTCACTGCAAGATCACCAACATCCACGACAGCTTCAACAACGATACCCCCTCATCCACCACCAAGCCCAACATCCCTTCCACCCCCACACGCACCAGACACCTGACCGCCTGGTCCAACGTCAGTTACAAACACACCATGAAGGCCATGAATTCCATCCACTCTGGATCCCCATCTGACCCCTGCCCCCACCATGTTTTAAACAAAGCAAGCACAGCCATCGCACACCATCTCCAAAAAGCTATCAACATCTCCTTCAAGACTGCAACTTTTACAGAGATCTGTCAGCACACCGAGATCAACACCCTACTGAAGTAACACAAGGCAGACCCAAATGACTTAAGTAACTTTCAGACCATCTCCTTGCTCACTTTCACCCCAAAAGTCACGGCGAAGATTGTCAACAGACAGCTGACCCGTTACCTAGTAGACAACGACATCCTGGGCCCATCACAGTCCAGCTTTTGCAGCAACCACAGCACTGAGATGGTCCTCATCACCACCACCAATGACATCTGGATCCTGATGGATAAAGGAGGACCAGCCACATTCATCCTTCTGCACCTATCAGCAGCCTTCAACATGGTCTGTCACTGCACCCTAACAGCACGCCTCCATGATGCTAGAATACAAGAGATGGCCCTGGCCTGGACCACATCCTTCCTCTCCAGCAGTACCCCAAATGTACGCCTCACACACTTCTGCTCCAAGACCACCAAGATCTTCTGCCACATCCCAGAGGGATCACCCCTCAGCCCAGTACAGTTCTATATCTACATGGCACCACTCAGCCACATTGCTCAACAACACAGCCTCAACATTATCTACGCCAACAACACCCAAATTGTTATATCACTCACCAGAGACACCCACACCACCAAAGCCAACCTCCACAGGGGAATGAAGGCCTTAGCAGAATGGATTATGGACAGCAGGCTGGAGCAGAATTCCGACAAGACGGAGATCCTCATCGTCAGCAACACCCCATCAGCCTGGGAACGACTCATGTTGGGCAACATCACTAGGAACAGGCCCAGCACCCACCAACCACGCACACAACCTGGGGTGCATCCTCAAATCCGCCCTCTCGATGACCAAGCAAGTCTACGCTGTCTCCACATCATGCTTCTACACCCTGCGATACATCTGCCGGATCTTCAAAAGTATCCCGTCCAACACAAGTTATACTGTCACCCAGGCCCTCGTCACCATCAGACTGGAGTGCGGGAACACCCTGTATGCAGGAACATCAACCAAGCTCCGGAGACAGCTGCAACACATCCTGAATGCCTAGGCACGACTGATCCTCAACACCCCCCAACACAGTGACATTACACACCAGCAGAGAGGCCTGCATTGGCTCCCCATCAACAAGAAGATCACCTTCAAACTCCACATCCACACCCAAAAAGCCCTACACATCGCCGTACCAACATACCTCAATGACCTACTCAGCTTCTACACCCCTTCCCGCAGCCTCTGGTCTGCTAACCTTGCCCTCGCCACTGTTGAACGCATCCTGAAATCCACAGCCGGAGGCTGATCCTTCTCCTACCTCGCCACCAAGACCTGGAACACTCTCCCAAACAACCTACATCAGACTTAGGAGCTGTTGCCTTTCACAAGACTCCTCAATACCTGGCTCTTCGATCAGTAGCAGCCCCCTCCCCTCCACCCAGCGCCTTCAAACCATCACCGCTATGTAGCGCACTTTAGAAATATCCTGTTTGATTGATTGTTTGAGAGTGCCACTGTCAACTATGGGCAGACCTTCATACTCCTCGGCCACACTCAGTAGGCACTCAACAACCACAACCAAAAATATACTAATATGGACCTCTCCCACCAACACCACCTTGCCTGTAGTGTGTCCAGCCACCCTTGCCCTGGACAACATTCATAACTTCCACAGTACAACTGCATGAGGCTGATAGATTTCCCACATCAAGAAAAAGACCTGGTAGTCCTTCCCTGGACACCAACACATTACCCATGACCTGTACACCTTCATGAGACTCTTAAGTAACTGTCTGTCAGAGCAGTATGGCAACCCCCCTCAGCAGATAGCAACCATCAGGTGTGAGTACAATGGATGTAGTTAATCATACATTGTGACCTATGTGTGTCCCCAACCAGACTCAGATCCCAGTGTATGTATGGCTTGTGTTTGTTCGACACTCTGGCATATTTTGACATATCCCAACACGTATGTTGTTGACTCTGGGGGGGAAAATACTTCAACATCAATATCTATTGTGTTATAATTATTTTATTCTACATCTTGTGAGTGAAAGGTGAGTAGGTGTTAGGTGCTGTACAAAAATGTGGGGAATCCAAAGTTCACAGAAGGAGATGTGATGCCTTGCAGTTTCAGTCAACAGAGTCCAGAACACAGTGTATGGCATCATTGGTGAGACTGCGACCAGCAAGTCCATGTGGGAGAGTGTGACAGTCAATAGGGTGTTGCTGTTGCACAGAAAGGCAAGATGCCAGACCAGGTGACCTGAGAGATGTGCATGGCCCTCTGCCTCTCAACATATTTTCCGTGGACGACCTGCCTTCTTTGTGGGACCCTCATATACAGGCCTTGACGATGTGTGGGACTCTCCGTCGGATGTATCCACCTCCTCCTCCCTCCCTGTGCGTGTTGCCAGTGTTTGCCTGGAAGTGTGGCCTAGTGGCACAGGGAGAGTGCTGCATGTTGTCAGGAATCCGACGGAGTGAATGGCTGATGTCCCTCTGCACCGCCAAGAGCTCATCCAGTCTTGCCTCCATCCGTCCTTGGTGTAGTAGTTGACTGGCGAGTTGCTCGGCCTGCTGGTTTATCAAAGCAATGAGGTCCCCCACTCCCTGGCTGAACTCCCTGGTTCAGACATACTGGGCCCATCAGCTTGCTGGTCAGGTTCTCGCCTCCGCCTTGAGCCACTCCCAACACCCCTGCCCACACAAGCCTGGCCTGCTGTTGTGGGCACATCGGGTCGACAGTACCCCTGAGGGTTGACAGTGGTGGTGTTGTCTGCCTCCTCCTGGGTGTTCCGCCGAACCTTGTCCCTCATTGTCAGACTGGCTCAGTTGTGGATTGTGTGCAGGGCTCCGAGCTGTCTGCTGGGATGTGGCAGGAGTGGGTGTGGTGGTTGGTGCAGATGCCCCTGAACCAGCTGCTGCACGGGTTTGGGATCCAGAGGTGCCAGGTTGGTATGTGTCATCCATGGAGTGATGAGAGGCATCTCTGTTGGTGGGATTCGGTTCCTGTGGAGCCTGGGACTGTGATCCTTCTCCCCCTGGTTGGGGGTAGATTGTGCACGTTGCCCTTTATGTGAGAGACAGAAGATGTTAATGGCATTCAATGCCAAAATAATACGTTTCATATACATTTTCGCTGTCATTGTTACACCTGTTTTAAATTTTTCACACTGTTCAGTGGTGGTTATGTTATGTTATGTTATGTTATAGCCGTACATTTAGAGCGCACGGCTACCCCGAGGGGTGTCCCGGCGCTTTAGCAAAGAGGCCTGAAAAACTCAGAAAACAACAAAGCAGAGACGCAGCAGTCACAGAGATCATGTAGAGAAAAGCACGGTCTTCAGCTCCTTCCTGAAAGCCAGAAGATTATTGGCTTTGCGGAGGGAGAGAGGGAGCTCATTCCAAAAACGAGCCGCCACGTATTGGAAGGACCGGCCTCCCATCCGGACTCGTTTCACAGCAGGAACTACCATTTTTGCCAAATCGGCAGACCGCAACATCCTCCGCGGAACATAGGGAGCAATGCGCTTCCTAATGTAGCCGGGGCCAATAGAATGAAGGGCTTTAAATGCCAACGTGAGAATTTTGAACCTAATTCTACTCGAAATAGGTAGCCAGTGCAGCCTTTTAAGCAGCACTGAGGCGCTGGCTCTCCTTGGCAGGCCAAATATGGCTCTAGCCGCCGAGTTTTGGACGATTTGCAGTCTGGACAGGAGGTACTTTGGCAGACCTGCAAAGAGCGCATTAGCGTAATCTAATCTAGATCCCACAAGCGCCTGGACTACGGTCTTATGGTATTGTAGGGAAAGCAGTGGAAGGAATTTCCTAAGCATCTTAAGGATGCCGAAGCATTTCCCCGATAGCCCCAAAATGTGGGGTCGAAAAGAGAGATCGTCATCGAATACAACTCCAAGGTTTTTCACTTGGGAGGATGACGTCTCAGGAGGAAACATATCCTGGGGCCACCACGACTTCCACCCAGGATCAGGGGCACAGCCGAAAAAGAGCAGCTCAGACTTATCTGAGTTGCATTTCAGGCTGTGCCGCTGAAACCACTTGAAAACTGCACTCAAACAGTCTTTAATTCTGTCGCCGTCAAACACCTCTCCCTTCCTGCATGTAAACAGGAGCTGAGTGTCATCAGCGTATGAGATGACCCGGGCCCCATAAGCCTCCGCTACCCTCGCCAGAGGGGCCATATAGATGTTAAATATGGTGGGGCTCAGAATGGACCCTTGAGGCACCCCCACCTCTAGCGATGGCATTTCCACGGAGAACGGTGGAGCCCAGATCACCTGCCGACGGTCGGCTAGGAAGGATTGGAACCAGTCCAGCACCGTCCCCCTCAGTCCTATCTCCCTGAGTCTTAAAAGGAGGCCTGCGTGGGGGACGGTGTCGAACGCCGCCGACAGGTCGAGCATGACTAACATAGCCTTTCCCCCCAGATCGAGCGTCTCCCTGATGGCGTGGTGTCAGATTGATCTGTGTTCAGGACACATTTCAATGTGAGGGTCTATTTACATTGAATGGCACTGGCAGGTATTTCAGCAGTGATTTGAGAGTCATAGTGCACCACACCTATGCCAACATGGATGCAAAACTTTCACACTGTGGATTCTCATAGTGTGATAACAGTACAGGTGTATCCCGCATCTGTGCCATGGAAGTGACACATTGCTTGAGTTGTGTCGTTGATGCAACGCTGATCCAGCAATTCCCTGTCCAGCCCTATCTGCACAATGCTGGGTAAATCCTTACGTCTGCTTCAGGCATGCACATGTTTTTGAGGCAGCATGCGCATGAAAGTGGCTGAGTGAAATTGTTAATATTTCATTCAGCCACTTTTGTGAGGTGTTGCTGTGCTGTGACAGGCAGCCAATGCACACCACACAACACCACAACCACACCATGACCAGTCCACATACTTCTGCCGCAGGGCTTTAGAACGTGACACATCTCCCATGTGCATCACCTTGTCAATACTCAACACCATTGCAGTCATATTGATGCGTCCGCTGCGTGAGTAACATGGAGATATGGCATTGTGGTATAAGTGCAAGTGACTTGGGAATCAGGTCTGTGCATGTTTTGGCTTAGATGCTTCATCAAATCTGTATTTGTGATGTTACATGAGGGTGGTGACAGTGCAACACTACATTGCCTGTCCCAGCTGGCTATGTTCATGTAAGGGGTGTGTGTGACAGGCTGTGCTGGTGGTTTGAGTGTGCGTTGGAACTGTGCCTCACTCATGGTGTGGCTGACCCCCCATGGACCATGGTGCCATGACCATGTTTGTGAGTTCCGGTTTAAGATATCTGACCTTGTTGTCCCGATATTACTGTTTGCACTGGTCACAGGATGACCTTTTGCACCATACACTGTGCCAGCTATGTTGTCAGTACTTTCTCACTCCCTGTACATTGAGCATGGTCCATGGGTGTGTACCGGGTCCATATGAGATTCTTGAAATTGGGCTTGTGCGTACACAGTAGTGGTGATAGGGTTGTCCTTAGTTTCAGCTTCTACTCCATACCCCTTGCAGCCTTCTAGCCCTGAACCTCACACCCTCCCCCATGCTGTTGACCAGTGGTAGGAGTCATATCCACACCCTCCTCCTATGTCTGGACACTGCTGGGAGTCCTATCCAGCCACCCCTTCTATGTTTGGGCACTGCAGGGAGTCATATGCACACCCTCCTCCTATGTCTGAGCACTGCTGGGAGTCCCATCCAGCCACCCCTCCTATGTCTGGGCACTGCTGGGAGTCATACGCACACCCTCCTCCTATGTCTGGGTGCTGCTGGGAGTCCTACGCACACCCCCCTCCTATGTCTGGGCACTGCTGGGAGTTCTATCTACACCCCCTCCTATGTCTGGGCACTGCTGGGAGTCCTATGCACACCACCCTCCTATGTCTGGGCACTGCTGGGAGTCCTATCTACACTTCCCTCCTATGTCTGGGCACTGCTGGGCTGGGAGTCCTACGCACATCACCCTCCTATGTCTGGGCAGTGCTGGGAGTCCTATCTATACCCCCTCCTATGTCTGGGCACTGCTGGGAGTCCTATGCACACCATCCTCCTATGTCTGGGCACTGCTGGGAGTCCTATCCAGCCACCCCTCCTATGTCTGGGCACTGCTGGGAGTCCTACGCACCCCCCCTCCTATGTCTGGGCACTGCTGGGAGTCCTATGCACACCCCCCTCCTATGTCTGGGCACTGCTGGGAGTCCTACGCACACCCCCTCCTATGTCTGGGCACTGCTGGGATTCCTACGCACACCCCCTTCCTATGTCTGGGCACTGCTGGGAGTCCTATCCAGCCACCCCTCCTGTGTCTTGGCACTGCTGGGAGTCATACACACACCCTGCTCCTATGTCTGGGCACTGCTGGGAGTACTATCCAGCCACCCCTCCTATGTCTGGGCACTGTTGGGAGTCCTATGCACACCCTCCTCTTATGTCTGGGCACTGCTGGGAGTCCTATCTACACCCCCCTCCTATGTCTGGGCACTGCTGGGAGTCATACGCACACCCTCCTCCTATGTCTGGGCACTGCTGGGAGACCTATCCAGCCACTCCTCCTATGTCTTGGCACTGCTGGGAGTTATATGCACACCCTCCTCCTATGTCTGGGCACTGCTGGGAGTCCTACGCACACCCCCCTCCCATGTCTGGACACTGCTGGGAGTCCTATCTACACCCCCCTCCTATGTCTGGGCACTCATGGGGGTCCTATGCACACCACCTTCCTATGTCTTGGCACTGCTGGGAGTCCTACGCACACACCCCTCCTATGTCTGGGCACTGCTGGGAGTCCTACGCACACCCCCATCCTGTGTCTGGGCACTGCTGGGAGTCCTACGCACACCACCCTCCTATGTCTGGGTACTGCTCGGAGTCCTATCTACATCCCCCTCCTATGTCTGGGCACTGCTGGGAGTCATACGCACACCCTCCTCCTATGTCGGGGCACTGCTGGGAGTCCTATCCAGCCACCCCTCATGTGGCTAATGCTGGTGGTCCACCCATGTTACATGAGTTTTTTGTATACTCACTAAGCTCCACGACTCTTGGAATTCCATGTACTCCCACCGGTGGTTGGAGGGCCATGACTTTCTACTCCCAGGGCTGGAACTGTACTGGTCTGCGGGGCCCACCACCTCCGGTGTGGTGAGCGTTGGCCTAATCCTCATCCATCTTGCACTTGACCTTCCTCCGCAGATCGTACCACCTGGCCTGGCAATCCTTCCTGGTGCGCCTGATGGGTGCAACAGCATTCACCCTATCGACGATCCTCTCCCACATGCGTGTTTTCTCCGCTATGCTGGTCTGTCTGACCAATGTACCAAACAGCTGTGGCTCAACTCTGATGACTTCATCTGCAAGGATCTCCATCTCCTGGTTAGTGAACTCCGGATTCTTTGGTGTAGTCATGTTGTGGAGCAATTGTGGTTGGGGGAGTGACAGTGTGTATGGATGGGGGTGTGGGTCAGAATGTGAAGGGGGTGTGTGGGTCTGAATATGATTGTGGGTATGTGTGAAGGTGGATGTGTGTAGTTGTTGGTGTGTTGTCCGTCTCTGTCAGAAAATGGTTATGTTGCAAAGGCTGATAGTTTGTGGGTGTTTTTATCCCTTTTTATTGGTCCATTAGTGGGTGTGGATAATTTTTAATTTTTGGGTTGGAGTGTCATAAGGGGTGGGTCTGAGTTGGGCCCTCTGTTTGCCATTTTTGATCTGGCCTGGACATTGCTTTGTACACAGGAGGTATGTTTAGTGGTGTTGTGTGACTCTTTTGAACACTCCTTGTGCTTTTTTTGGGGTACTTGTCTGTTTTTTGAGGGGGTTTGACTCGTACATTATTGTGTAGTTCTCTCATACATGACGTATTTACGGGGTACATGTGCGCTTCTTTGAGGGGGGCTTAGAATCGTACTTTATTGTGTAACACTCTCATACGCGACGTATTGGCGGGGTACGCGTGCGCTTAGTTGAGGGGTTCGACTCTTACTTTATTGTGTGGCTCTCTCATACGCGACATATTGGCGGGGTACACGTGTGCTTCGTTGATGGGGTTCGAATCGCACTTTATTGTGTGGCTCTCTCATACGCGATGTATTGGCGGGATACGCGTGTGCTTCGTTGATGGGGCTTAACTTTCTATTTGATTGTGCGGCTCGCTCATACGCAATGTTTTCTGTACTAATCGTAGCTCATACCCGACGGCGTTTTCCCATGCGGATCGCAGTGAAGGTCTCCGGTCAGGATCGTACTTGGCGGGTCGTATGCCATGTTTACAAATCGTACGGTTCACTAGCTGAGTCCGTATCGTAAGGTTCTTCGCTAGTTTTCCATACGATTCATAAACATTCGGACGGAATCTTTGTAAACGGATCATACTACGCAATTCAGACGTCATTGTACGAATCATATGGTAACGTGTACAAATACGAATCGTAGGACGGTTTCCTTTCCCGAATTGGAATCGACCCCTTATTCTTTCAATACAAACATTAGAAATTTGAAAATATAACATAAATAACTATTAAACAACTATATAAAATTCACATCATAAACATAAAATCAATATTATTTACATCAATATTTTTTGCATCTATGTTTTTAACATCAATATTTAACACTCTCGATATTTTTACACAACTAACAAATCAATATTTTTAACATACATATTAATTACATCGATATTTAAAACAAATGATATTCTTACCTCGATATTTATGTATGTCGATATTTCCCCGTCGATATTCTTGCTCTGCACCACCTCATACCAAGGTCAATGGGAGTCCTCGAAAAACGTGGTTTGATCCATTTCTGTTGCAGTCAATAGGCCTAGCTCCACAATTGTGCAACGTTTTTATCGGCACTAGTGGGCTAATGCTGGGTCATAGGAATATTGTTGATTCCTGAGGATTCCTAAAGTTTTCATAACAGCAATGTAAGGAAAATGTGTGATTTTAAGCAGAGTTTGAGGTCTGAAGAGCATTGTGGATAAGAAAACCTTGCAGGAGCCATGCAAGGCACACCACCTTGGACTCCTCTGGTTGTCTAGGTTTAAAAAATGTCTGTAGTTTGTAAGTTTGCATGGGTGTTGCCACAGCACAAATACAGCACCTACCCGTAATGCTTTTCTCTCAAATTAGAAATGTTGTGCCGTTTTTGTTGTTCTCTCTTGCCCCTTGGGGTACAGTGCTTATCAGAAGATATGTGGGAATCCAGGGTGGTGAGAAATATGTCACACAAGTCATGGACCCCTGGATTTCCCTTCTTGTCAAAAATGTTCAGGTTTCCTAGGCCTGCATAAGTGCTGGCTCAGCTATGATCCAACTTCCACAGCTACCCACATTGCAAAAAGATCTTTTTTCGGTTGGAAAATGTGATGTTGGGTTTTTGAGGCATTTGCTGTTGTGGGCACTAGGCCTAACCACTAAAGTGAGGTACAATTTGTACCGGGAGACTTGGGGAAATGTTGGGTGTAAGAAAGTGTGTGGCTCTCCCCAGATTACAGAACTTTCCATCCCAGAATTTTTTTTAACTTTTGAGGTTTGCAAGGGGGATTATGTGTAAAAAAAACCTGGTGAGGGTCAATCAAGTCACCCCATCTTTGATTTCCCCAAGTGTCTGGTTTTCAACAGAGTGCAAGTTTGCTATATTTCCTTAGGTTCGGGCTAAGCGAGGTCCGAAAATCCACAGATAGACACCTTGCAAAAAAAGATCAGTTTTCAGTGGAAAAATGTGATGAGTCCATGTTGTCATTTGGGCCGTTTCCTATTAGGGCTGTAGGCCTACTCGCACAAGTGAGGTGCCATTTTTATCGGAAGACATTCCAGAGCATAGAAAGTTAGAGCATTAGTTTTTACCAATTAGATTTTACCTCATTTGTACCTTCCAAATGTAAGCCAATGTGTAAGAAAGAAGACATTTTGAAAAATGCCTCCAGATCATATGCTAAGACAAGTGCCCGCAAATTCAGAGATGTACGAATAACCACTGC
The DNA here is from genome assembly GCF_964263255.1 of Lissotriton vulgaris. NCBI lineage: Eukaryota > Metazoa > Chordata > Amphibia > Caudata > Salamandridae > Lissotriton > Lissotriton vulgaris. Next base: position 1,118,981,732 of record NC_141693.1, read on the forward strand.
TTATAAACTACATAACTTGTTCTCATTTCAGAAATACATAGGTTTCCTTGATACCCATTTTTCACTCTACATATTTCACTGTATGAATCGGTCTATACTTGATACACAATGAAAAACCATTGTACGGTGCAGCTCAGTTATTGGTTCTGGGTACAGTGGGTTCTTGGAAAGGAAAGGGTCAGAAGCTAAGGGGTTAATTATTTTAGTAAAGTACTTAGACTAAAGGTTTCTTTACAAGTTAAACACAATACCCTATAGCAAATATACTTGTTTAATGTGGACAAAATAGCCTCACCAACCAGAAAATATTCAAAGAGTTAGGAAAATGTGCAAATGGACTACATGGGCAAACATGCCTTCCCGTTAATGTTCTTACATCAATATGACACCAAAATTAATAGCATTGAGAGTTAACTAAAAGAAAACATTAAAAATAAAATGCTACCATAGTAAAATTGAAGTGATTCACACAGTGCACATGTGTTTATGTGCTGTGTTCAAAATGTAGGGCCTAATATATGTAACCAAGGAGCTTTTGTCTAGTTTGTACTAATACTGCAACCTCAGGGCAGACACTGTCTAAACTATATCTATACAGAGGTAACACAATAAACTAAGGCACATAATTGTTAATGCAGTTATAAGATCCAACAACTAACAGATCAAAACAAGGCCCCACAAGGTGCCCTGCTTCCTACAAATGTACATAGTAATCATGAACCGAAGTGCAAAGTGTTAGATGAAGATGTCATACCATTAAAGTGCATAGTAGGTTATGCATATTGACGTGATGAGCATTTAGGTAACAAACGTACCGAGGAGTTATATGAAACTTTTGCAAGATCTACAGAGTTCTGTAACTGGGTGGAATTAGACGCATCAGGCTGATTTTTAGCACCGGTAGCTTGTTCCGCAAAGAAAAATCAGCAAGAACAGCACCATGCAGCACCCCAGAGGGCACTGTTTCTCAAGTTTATTTTGCTACCGCTCAAGTAGATTGTCTACTGATGCAGCGGCTTTCTGACCACAAGCAGTCGTGCTGCAGCTGAAGCTTAATTATTTTTATCCACTGGGCCCATAACATACATTCAAACTTTTTTCTGATTATATCAATGTATGTATTCTTAATCTCTACTCACACCCATCAAAGCATTTATCCTCTGATGAATCTTGCTCATTGCATTGAGGGGTGAAGAACTAGGGTGTCTCACTTTGGCTACCCAATGAGGACCAAATAATTGGTAACCAACTCACAAATTTGAAATCAATTTTAAGTATATTACTCTGAAGATCTTGCTGTAAATATATAGGATGACAATGGGAGCCCTGAACCTCCTAAAGAAGTTCAGGCGGGCTAGAATCATACGGACAAATAGTTCTGCTGTGGCAGTTTGGAATAATAACAAAAGATTCTGGAGTTCCGAGAAAAATCGATGACGGTCTTCATTTGCAGTAGAATTTTAATTATAGTATACACGGTCTCTTAGGAAAGAACATTTAAGTTTTAAATTCAAGAAGACTCAGACAATGTGAGTTGAATATAGTTAATCTATTAAACAGATTAGAATTCAAAGCAAATGAGCAACATTTACGCAGTAAATCATAAGTCCCAAAAGGCAATTTCAAAATGTAGTTTAAACCACACATTTAGGAAAGATATATCAAAAGGCAATCTTATAAGGAAATCTGGAATCTAGTATTTTCGCCACACAGTCCATAAAGTTCACTAAGCAAAGGGAGATTCCTTCCACCAAAAAGGCAAGAGGATAGTTTGGAACAGTTCTTTAGCATAGGCAGATAGTTCGGTCAGTGTTGGGATAAGGGGAAAATGGCAAAGACCGGTAAGTCAATTGTGTCAGCAAGCCTCACTGACATGAGTTTCAAAGGTAGCCATGGAGAGGAAAGTCAGCATCAGCAGCCTCAGCATTGGGAAAACAAAGGCTGCCAAGGAAAAGATGTCTCAATCCAAGAGTCTGAGAGCATATTTCTGGGAGCCAGCATCTGCAAGTGTCCAACCAAGGGAGAGTGTCTGAAAACGCTCTCTTGTCAAGAGTCCTTTCAATAATATATTTCTTGCTGCATTCGGGGATGATATCAACCGTCACGCCACAATGGACAGTTGCCCATGTGACCATCTTCTGCGCACAAGGTGCAAAAGAAGTTAGTTTAAAGAAATTTCCCAAGCCTTTCATGGGAATCGATTATTGGTTCCAGGCAGACAAGTTAACCCACATAGAACAATTAAGAATGTTGCTTTTCCCCCTTTTCTGGAAGCCTCTGTACATGATGATTCTTGCTCCACTCCTCCTTCTTCTCTGATTGTTCCACCTTCTTAATCCTATTCTTTTGAATTCTTCCTCTCGTATTGCTCAGCTTTACATTTTCTTCCCTTACCTCTTTTTATGTAAATTTGTGTTGCTCTGGGATTTTTTTTTTTTGTCTATTCTTTTCTTTTCTTTTTCTCTTCTTTTTCCTCTTTCTTTATTTTTTTTTTCTTCTTTTTCTGTTCTATTCTTCTTTCCTTCCCTTCATTCTTCTTTCATCTTGCATTTATTTTATAATCTTTTCATTATCATTGCATTTAGGATTATGGAATATACGTTATCCTTATGTTCTCATATTTATTATGTGCAATGCTTTTCTTAATGTGTACCATTTTTTTACTTACCAAAGATTTTACTCTGTATCATTATTTCCATCTGTACTTTTATCTTCAAATTTCTAATAAAAAATGTCAACACAAAAGAATGTTGCTTTTCATGTACTGGTGTCAAAGGTTTAAATTCCCACATATCAGACCATGTCGAAGTATTGAACAATTATCCTTAAGGCATCAGGAATGTTATAAAGTTTCATTCATGTAAGTGGTATCATGACACTTTTGCACCAGCTTTTCAATCTATATTTATTACAATGAAAGCATTAAAAGATGGCTTACACATTTGCTACACACACTGCATAGTTAAATCGCGACTCATGTAAACATCCATATATGACTTATTAAGTTTAGTTTACATTAGTTTGCGTAATATCAGTGGATAATTTTATGAATTTTCATTTCGGCATTGTTAAGCCATCAGTAAAGATGATTATTAGACATGTTGAAGACACAATACATGAATTATTTCTATTTCCACAGCTCAAAGAACTATTTTACGGTGCTGGGATTCACTTCTTCACTCAGTAACATTGTAATACACTTAACATGCACAAGGTGCACATTTGTTTTCGTGTGCAGTTCTAATTTTGCATCCAGTATTATTAATTTCTGTAAACTAGTTGACAGCTTTTGAGTTGCATCAGGTGTGACCGTCAGCATAGGGGAAAAGAACACAGTCGAAACAAAGGGGGTCATTAGGATGGCGGGCGGATTACCTCCGCCAGGCTGGCGGTAGCCACCGCCGGCCTGGCGGGGCAACACGCCCACCATCCTCACCTAAATGACCCCCCGCCATGTTAGGATGGCGGGGGACCGCGGTGGACGGAAAGACCGTCTGCCGCTTTTCTGCCCCGGTCGCCTTGCGACCGGGGCAGAAAAGGTTTAATATGGTGACAGTGTCTATTAGACAAAGCCATCCATATTAACATGGGCTTCTTCAGATGCCTTTCTGAAAGGCATGCAGTCTTCACAGAGTGAAGGGGAGGTGGGGGGTGCACACAGGGGTACCTGTAGTACCCCCCTGCATTTGCATATACAAAGCGGCAGGTACCGGGCAGTGCCTGCTGCTTTGTGTATGCAAATGCATATGCACATGCAAATGCATACGTGCATTTTTAGCATTGTGGCGGGTGGAGCTGAGAGCACCGCCCGCCACAATGCTAAAAATGCAGGATGCGCCTGTAGGAGAGTAGGGTCTACTATCCTATGGTTACCCCAAATTTTTGCTTTTTGCTTCACTGGTTTATGACTTAATGTGGCTGTGGGTCTGCTAATCAGACCCACAGCCTGCTGTTCTCTCTCTAAATTACTGCCAATGCACTCTAGGTGCATTACGAATTGGAACTGGTTCACCTTATAGGCCCCTGTATTAGTGTACCATAGGTACCGAGGGCATAGGTGTAGCCAAGGCCTACCAGGGGCTGCAGCATGTATTGTGCCACCCCTGGTCTGGCCTCCATATTGGACACAACTAGCTGATCAATCATCTGGGGTAAGTTGGTGTAATCACCTCTTACTTAGATATAGTATCCCTATATCTAACCTTAACTGGACACATGTTAACCTATAAGCCCTCCTATGGAAGGCCTCTGCAATCCTGGAGGCAGAGTGCGTGGTTTCATGTGAGATGGTGCTCTAGCATGAGCTGAGCCTGTCTGCAGCTGTTGGGAACAACTCCCTTAGCTGTTACGGGATATTGCCATACCATATACTCTTAAGTGAATTATAATCCTCGCGGTTATATGCTAACTTTGGTTTGGCTTTATCAAAACATGTCGAGTAAGGTGTCATACAATTTGGAATACTATCCCCTGGACAGTTCTTTCGACGGGGATAGCATTCCACCCTTCTAGAGGGACATGGCATGTACATAACCTGAACCCCGGCTAAAGTTAACCCGAGCCTCAGCATCACAAAATGGATGCTGCCACCACAGACACAAGTCTGACCTCCTGCTGCTGGGAGTCCTTCCAGTGAGTGAGGCTTGGACAAAGGGTTTCCTGCCTTGGGAGGTACGAGCAATACCCCAGATAGGATTTTGTGTATTTTGTAGGACAGGGCTGAATAGAATCAGACATGCCCGGGGCACACAAGGTGTCCTCGTGCATAAGCCAGTCCAAACCGGACCTGGGGCTTTCCATCCCCAGTCCTGGCGAGGAGCTGGACAAAGGAAAAGGGGGTGTAACCGCCCCCCTTCCTGGTCCCACCCAGAGGAGGGACCTAGCAGGTGATCCACCCCTCAGATTGGGAGCAGTGCCATAGCACCTCAGATCATCCTGAATCAACTTGAAACCAAGAAGACGACTGGACTTCGACATTCTGCTGCACAGAAGACTGAAGAGCATCTCCCTTGTGGCCTAGGAGTGGCCACCCTGTAAACACAGGCACCATCCAGCAACTCGACATCTGCTTTGCCGCCACCTCCTGCCGGAGCCCGAGCCCAGAGCCTGATGAGACCCAGACTCCCAGACTTCTCACCACCCGATCCACAGTCCCTGCAAAGAAGGGACCCGTGGAGGCACCGAGAGACGTGGGACCGGACATCTTGAAAGACCCCCAAGAAGCTGACTGCGCAGCACCCAAGGAACCCTTGATGCTGTGCTTTGGGGATTGAGAAGCCCCACAACTGAGCAGCCCTTGCACTGAAGATCAGCCCCCCAGAATCTCTACGATCTGTGTGGAGCCCTTTTGCATCGTGCCACTCAACGCGCCATCCCGGCCAATTGCCACGTGGTCAGCGGCCATCTTGGCAACAAAACCTACAATTTACACTGTGGGTCTGATTGCTCCCAACTTGCCCTCGCTCCTGTAAAAAAGAGCACCCGCTCTGACCTTGCTGGTCCGAGTGAGAAGCTTGCATCGATTCCTGCGTGGCTTGCATTAGCCAAGGCCTGTTTGCTCCAATCAAGAAGCCGACACCGCCAACAGCTAGAGCCTTTGTGGGACAGCTTGTGAACAATGCCTAGACATCCTTGACCTCTTCGTGTCCACGTGGCTGCAGAGACAATCTTCACCTCATCGCGTGTTTGCACCCGACATCGCCTGGTTCCATCCTGGTTCCACGGTAGTCACTGGCTAGTGACTTTGAACATTGTCCCCTCTGCTTTCAGGTCTTCACCACTTCAGATCCACCCTTGGATCCACCGGAACTCTTCACATCGAGCCGCCTGCAGCATCTTCAGTTTCAAGCACCATCGACGTGCGTGACGAAACCTGACACTACTTCACACCTGTGCACCCGCTTCCTGTGGGTGAGGTAACTCAGCAACGCCGGTGTTCCTACATCGGTACACACCTCTAGTGTCTGTGTCTAAAATTTCATTCTTCTAGGTCACTCGGAAGGTTCCTTAATAACTAACTTTGTAACTTTTACGCACCATTGACTAACATTGGTATATTCGTGCACTTTCCGCACTGCACCCGAGTCCCGCTGGCCTTTCCCGACTTCTTCACTGTTATTTCTGAACAGCTCCAGCGATTCCCCAGGCCCTAGGCCTACTTCCTTTCAGCTAGGTGGTTCTTATACCACTATTTTAGTATATGGTTTAGGTGGCCCCTAGGGCTCATCCATATTGTGCAACTTTTGTATATTTAAACTGTGTTTTGTTTTAACGCATTTGCTTCTGTGCTCAAAAAGAGTATAGGGGATTTTGTAGTAAATAAATATATATTTTTTTTCAATACATATCTGTGTGGTGTCCTTTCATTTGGTATTCAAGGGGATTGTGTATGGTAAAACGTCTTCCTTCACATGCCTTTACAGAGTTTAGCCTAAGACTGCTTTGTCCACGCTACTAGGATAGCTGGTCGATAAGGTTGACTTACAACCAATCATCATAAGGGTTGCTTGGCATGGTGCAAGGTGATCACTAGAACTAGTGAGCATCATATACCATGCCAACTTCTCACAGCGCCCGCCGCAGTGGCGGGCGCATCCTAATGCCCCCCACGGGAGCCCCGTCCTTATGGCGGGCGGTCCCAATCACCAATAGGATGGCGGGCAGACTCATCCTAATGACCCCCAAAGTAACAGAATTTTTTTATGAATAGTTACTTTCCAAAAGTTTTAATTTCAAGTTTAAATCAAGATTCAAGCGAAAAACAGGCACACATTGTCTTACAACTCACTGGCAGCAATACACAATTAACAACCATTCAAATAATACCTAGCATGGCAAAATGTGTCACTCAACTCAGCTGACATTACCGAATGGCTATTTTGTTAAGAAAACAGAAGTAAAGCTGACATAGCCAAGTAAGTGTTTCGCATGTGGGAGCTGGCCCATTAACCTGTAGCAAAAATGCTAGTGTTTTCTAAAATTAGTTCTACTGTAAATTAGCCCTCTTTTTTGTCTTGCATATTGAGGTGTTATATTGATTTTCAGCAGTGAAATCAGTTACAGAAATGTCAGCTAGCATTCGTTGAATGTGAGAAGTGTGCATTCCGAAAACAAAAATCCTCATTCACAAACTTTTCTATCAGTAAAACGGCCCATAGATTGCATTTTCTTTAGAAACAATGTTGTTTAGAAAGAGTGAAAGTAAATAACTTTCTCATAAATGTTTTCCTGGAAATTATTACGTCTTTCATTATTTTCTGTGCTCCTTATTGCTTGTGTTTGGGGAGAGATGTATCTATCTGGACTCAATGCTGTTCACAACATGATGGCACGTAATAGAAAACACATATAAATCTATGTCAATTGTCAACCTGAAGAGGTCGGGTTCTGAAAGTTGCTATTTATCATACATTATTTTCTCAGAGTGCACAATCCACTTCCATGTTTCTTTGAAAGGAAACAGTCTACCATGTTTGCAATACTAAGTGCTTAAATGTTTTGTCTTTGGAGAAATCTCAATTGACTTTGGCGTTAAAGATATGTTTTTCATACCAGAGATATAAATATAATTTCATGTTCCCTAGACAGTTCTTGTACTTTTTAGGTCTCGCCTGTCGATGCGCATGCGCATCGAGCAAGGCGAGAGTATTGGCACTTATCCGCTCTTTATCCACACTGCAAGGAATCGTGGCGATTCCTTGCAGTGCACGATAAATTTAAGCTCAATGCGCATGCGCATTGAGCTTAAATGCGCGTGCACATGCACCCAGCCGCCTACTCTCTCTCTCAGCCTTCCCACAACTCCGCCCCCTCACTACTTGATTGCACGGCCGCTAGGCCGTGCCTCCCCTACTCTCCTCCCCCCTCCTCCTCTCCTCCCATGCCTGCCTGCCTGCCTCAACTCTCCGCCTCCCGATCTTTTCCTAGCTCCTGATCTTCTCCTGCCGGGGTTCCGATTTCCCTTGCACCCCCGATCGTCCCCTGATTTCCTCTTGTCTCTGCCCTCGCCGGATCCTCGGTTTCCTACTTCCTGGCTCCCTTTTCCCGGCTTCCTGGTTGCGCCTCACCGAACCCGGGGCATCTCCCGGGCGTTGCACCCTCCGGTCGGCGGAGCCTGAAAGTGAAACCACGCGGGCTCTTCCTCCTGACGCTGCTTTTGGTTCTGAAGGAACACGTGTGCAGACTACAGATGAAAGCCATCTGCCCCGCGCCCCCTCCCCCTAGCACTCCCAGCCCGAGGCAGCTTCCCCTGCACAGACCTGCTCTCGGAGGTTCAATTATCGATCCTGTTTCCGGTGCCTTTGTGTAATGCCCTCCTAACACACACACCCTCTCCCCCGCTCCGCCCCCTCGCCGCCATGTTGCATTTCTCCTCCCCCCTCCCCCCTCCTGGTTCAGGTTTAAACAACAGCACAGAAAATTATATCTTCGACGTGACTCAATAAACCAAGAGCTCGTGGTGCAGCAGGGGCAGTCGTGCAAGTCTGACGTGACATTCATGGACGCGGCCACGTGCGTCACTCAGATTGGAAGGGCAGCGGTGTCCACAAAGTCATGGTTGCGTGTAACCCAAAACACATCACTCTTCTGGCAGCAATTTCCCAGCCTGCATTCCCTGACGGTGAAGGTGAGCAGGCAGTGTAATGAGAATGGCGCGGATTTATGCCCACCTGCCCTAAATAAATCGCTGTGCCTGGTGGCCCTTATTTGTTGTTTATCCTATTTTAATCAGGGTTTGTTTTCTAACAATGAGCGTTCTCTTTTTTTTCTCGAATTACCTCCTTTTACAGCGCTTCACCCATCGCCATAGTTACTCAACGGTCGGGTGTAGCCCGATTCGCCGCAGGGCCGTAACAGACGGAGCAGGGCAGTATGCGATACAAAAGCCCCCGTACGGAGGAAATGTGCCGTACATGGCGCGATATACGCTACTAAATAAAAAACAAATAGTTGCCACATTGCGATTATTACCCCAGCTTTCCTAAGTAAAATGTGTAAAAGCGTGTTACCTATTACAAGCTTTAGGCCACGGGCGTTACCATGCAGCCAGCCACGCGGGTGAACGGATGGGGCGGCGAACCCCTTACAAAACCTTAAGATATTTAATGGGTCGGTCAGGAAGGGATTCACAAGAAATGCCATACTAAATTCCCTTAAAGGAAAAACAACTAACTCAATGCAGCTCACATGTAAGGTCTAGATGGAGTTAATGCTTTAATGGATTGCATGACTCCTTGTAAAGGGTCAGCGAGACATAGACCGCGTGCAACTGGCGGGCGCTGTAAACTCCTTTCATCCACCTCCCACTCTCCGTGGCTAAACATTGCCTCACCAGGCTCCCCGCCGACCTCTACGTCGAAAAATAGCCGAGGGTTGTCTGGACATGAAGGCTTGCTGACCGGTGCTGGGAAGGACATGCTGCTGCGGTTCCTGCAGGCAGTCGATCACTCTATTGTGCGGCAAATACTATCCCTCTCTGCACCGGCTCCGCAAGAAACACACTTCCGCCTGCAGCCACCGGATATCCGCCTCCATGGTCCAATCACAGCACCGAGTAAGACGAACCGAACACCAGGAACACTAGAACAAAATGTCATGGGTGCAATTTTGAAGACATGCGTCTCGTAACTGGAGCCCCGTTTCTGTCTTATCTGTCTATACAGCGCTAAGAGGGGTGTTATGATAATAAAATGGCTTCCAGCTCCGGCCCCCAGGTTGAGTTTGCTTTCTTTCCTCCGTTGACATTTCGCCCCCGGCCTTCTCCAGATTCCGTTACAAGTGGACAAAGCACTACAGCAAGTGGTTGTGTGTATGGAACACCCTCTGTGGAGGCCACAGCGTTGTGTCGTTCTCATGCGGCCAGGGGGCATTTGCTAGCTTTTCCGAGAGGAACCCCTCACCCTCACCCACCCTCACCCTCAACCCCTCAAACTCACCCTCACTCACCCTCACTCACCCTCACTCACCCTCACTCACCCTGACCATCACTCACCCTCAACCTCTCACTCACCCTCAACCCCTCACTCACCCTCACTCTCACTCATCCTCACTCACCCTCAACCCCTCACCCTCACTCACCCTCAACCCCTCACCCTCACTCACCCTCACTCACCCTCAACCCCTCACCCTCAACCCCTCACCCTCAACCCCTCACTCACCCTCACCCTCACTCACCCTCACCCTCACTCACCCTCACTCACCCTCACCCTCACTCACCCTCACCCTCACTCACCCTCACTCACCCTCACCCTCACTCACCCTCAACCCCTCACCCTCACTCACCCTCAACCCCTCAACCCCTCACTCACCCTCACTCTCACTCATCCTCACTCACCCTCAACCCCTCACCCTCACTCACTCACCCTCAACCCCTCACCCTCAACCCCTCACTCACCCTCACTCAACCACCCTCAACCTCACTCACCCTCAACCCCTCACCCTCACTCACCCTCAACCCCTCACCCTCACTCACTCACCCTCAACCCCTCACCCTCACCCACCCTCACCCTCAACCCCTCAAACTCACCCTCACTCACCCTCAACCCCTCACCCACACTCACCCTGACCATCACTCACCCTCAACCCCTCACTCACCCTCAACCCCTCACTCACCCTCACCCTGACCATCACTCACCCTCAACCCCTCACTCTCACTCATCCTCACTCACCCTCAACCCCTCACCCTCACTCACCCTCACTCACCCTCACTCACCCTCACTCACCCTCACTCACCCTCACTCACCCTCACCCTCCCTCACTCACCCTCACCCTCCCTCACACAGTGCAATAGTTCTCAGACCATTTCAGTTAGAGCTTTTAGAAATGTTTATGGCTTTTTTTATTTGTAATACTTTACCATTGGCTACAGGAAACAAAAATGCTAAACATTTACAAAAAAAACCCATAAACAATTCTAAAAGCACTAACTCTAATGGTGCGAGACCTATTGCATTTCCAATGCTTGTTTAGGATGTTCAAGTCCTGGTGCTCTTGTACTAGGAAAGTCAAAGGGCTATCCCTGGAAGCGTTAGTGTAGCAGAATACTGCCACCTAATTTACAGTGTTTCTATCTCACACGCTCACAACATGTGCTCAAATTACTACTCAAATCACTGGTCACAAACTAGTTTATAATGTTCACAGTCTTTTTTTAATTTAAAAACATAATCATTAAAATTTCAGTATAGAGTCAATTGGATTCTACTGAAAACATTTGGTCTAAACACATCTCATAATATAAAACAGATTAAAAAAAGCATAGTAAAATTACATTTTACAGCATCATAGGAAAAGAGAAAAATACATCTCATAAATCATCACAAATAATAATACACTCAAAAACAGATAAATGGACAAGAAAAACCCCCTACTGTGAATACAGCACCTATTGCTGCTACAGATTATCATATTCAGTGGCCTTTTCATAAATTTAATGGAATTTCCAGTATTACAAAACGCAAAATATCTAGAATCTCCTAGGCTTGAATTCTATTACTAGGAAAAAAGCGTCAACGCGTTTCGGTGTTAGAGCCCGTGGATGTGGTCACACCTTCATCAGGACAAGTTAAATTCGCTTGGGGTCGTCAGATTCATTTGACCGGTATCCTTTCTGTATATTAGAAAAGTGTCAGTCAGTATATTATATATTCAAACCATAGTCTTGCATCACTGTCAACAGTCTAGCATATAATTATAGCAATTTGTACGGTAGATGTGTGCATTGGGACATTAGTTTCTCCAACATGACTTAGTATATTTCATCATTCTGGCAATAGTTCCCTCTAGGTTACATATCTCAAGTTCCTCATTGTCTCTACGATCAATATCTGATTAAACATATTAAATTATTGGTCCCTCCGTTACAAGATAGTCAGTGACCGGCTCTACTATATCAGTCATATCACTCTCTCGTATACACTGACCTTTCAATTCAGGATTCTAATTCCTCCAGTCTTGGTGTTGGTCAATTCCCCCATATAGCCCAACACTGGGGTTAGCAGGTCAAGTATTTGGTGGACTTTCTGTTAGATCTAATAGTAGAATAGATAATTATTTTCAGCAGTGAAATCAGTTACAGAAATGTCAGCTAGCATTCGTTGGCAAAGGACTTTCATCAGAAAATGAATGTGAGAAGTGTGCATTCCGAAAAAAAAATCCTCATTCACAAACATTTCTATCAGTAAAACGCCCATAGATTGCATTTTCTTTAGAAACAATGTTGTTTAGAAAGAGTGAAAGTAAATAACTTTCTCATAAATGTTTTCCTGGAAATGATTACGTCTTTCATTATTTTCTGTGCTCCTTATTGATTGTGTTTGGGGAGAGATGTATCTATCTGGACTCAATGCTGTTCACAACATGATGGCACGTAATAGAAAACACATATAAATCTATGTCAATTGTCAACCTGAAGAGGTCGGGTTCTGAAAGTTGCTATTTATCATACATTATTTTCTCAGAGTGCACAATCCACTTCCATGTTTCTTTGAAAGGAAACAGTCTACCATGTTTGCAATACTAAGTGCTTACATTTATTGTCTTTGGAGAAATCTCAATTGACTTTGGCATTAAAGATATGTTTTTCATACCAGAGATATAAATATAATTTCATGTTCCCTAGACAGTTCTTGTACTTTTCTAGGATGTTCAAGTCCTGGTGCTCTTGTACATGAACACTGTAAATCTTATAAGTAAACATACCAAAAAGACTTGAGGCCTTGTTTATGAAGGCCTTGCGCCACCAGTGCGTCCCTTTTAAAATGGGTAAAAGTGACGTACCAGTGGTTCAAGGCCTTCATAGGGCCCTAGTTACTTATGTAGGGACTAATAGTATGTTTATTTCTTTCAGTATGACAAACATGCCTGTTTACAGCAAAGTGTTATGCAAATGTAAGCACAACAGTATGGTTTTCTTTTGAATTGTTAGTCCTAAATGCTGCAAATTACTGTGACGACTGAATCAAAATCACACTGCGCAGAAAGCATTACCTCAACAGAAAAGTAACAATTACAAATCAGCCTACAAAGTTAAGTACTGATTTTGGCTGCTGGCCGCGAAGTGGCTAGAGAGGCTAGGGAGGCGGAGGTAACTAAACGTCTATAGCAATTCAAAGTGCCATATTGATGTTTAAGAAAAAAACTTGTGATTCCTTTATTAAAAGTTGGTACCTCCTTCTGGTCAGATCTTGTGTATAATGTTTGAACTGTTACTATTTGCGGGCACCCACATGAGAATTTCTGTCATCTTCCCTTGCTTTGCTTGTTATTAACTAGAACTCACTTTTTTAAACACAATATCGTTTTTTTCCTTTCAGTTGTTGTAAAAGGCATTGGCCAGCCATGTATTTGTAGGAAACCTGGTCTTGACCAGATTGTCAAATTCATCATGGATATGTAAATGAAATAGATTAATGTATAATTCAGAGGCAATGTTGGAACACGTGGTGCAGCACAATCCGTTATTAAGCTTCTGAAGACACAGAGAATTAGTACAACATGTGCAAAAGCAGTGCATGCAACTCTTATAGACAAAAGACAGCTACAATGTGGACATCAGTAGTGCAAGATTCCCTCCCATACAGAAAGTACCTCATACACTCCAGGGGTGTAAGCTTCCCTCAAGCTCACACCAGATACGCTATGGGTCTCACAGTGGAAACTTCCCACTCTCACTGAATAGAAACATAATTTGCAGTGGCTGTGGCATACTATCATGGTTCATGGCAATTTACAAATGTTCTTGTTCATTCACTTACACTAACGTTTCTTCCACATGCTCTCTGCTATCAAAAGATAGCTGTGCCATGCTAATCAATAACTAATCCTTCAAAACATAAATAATTTATTTCTTCCCTTCTGTTGCACTCCGTTTTATTCCATCTCCCAACAATTTCGCCTTCTCTAGCTACATCTGAAATATTTGGCATTAACAATATATTTAGGCTCTCCATGCGTATCATATTGACCAAACCATTTCTGCTATCACCCACTTGACCTCATCATAATCCTCCATCATCGTTCACACTTTTTTTGCCGTACATCAGCAGCAAAACACAAAATTGAACTTGCCTGGACCGCCTACTTCCACATGGTTGGATGACTTCTCTTAGCCAGTATGAGACGTCCGGGTCCCGGATAGGTATTTAGTCATCTGCCAGTACTGAAAGGGTAAAATAGAGGCAGAGGCTGCAATTATTCACAGAGATTCCATGAAATGAAAAAAAAAATGAAAACAAAAGAATGCAACTTTGCAACCTGTAGTAATTGATGAAAACAACACCAAGTTCTTTCTAAGGGACTTTAACCTCTACAAGAGAGACACACATATGTAAATGTCTTCATCCTTTGTTAAATAACTGTTAAATAAAACAGGCTCATCATCAATTTGCTAAAACTGTTTGACTACTCTAACCACTTCCTTGTGGATTTATATTTCACAGTCTCCAAAATCTCATTCCAACCAAAGAAATCCAAGAAGTGGGTCAGAATTTACCCATAAGAAATAAGAATCTATTTTAACTATAAACTGGGTGATGGCTCTATACATATAATCATGTTGAGGGTCCTTGGGGAACCTACTTCACCTCGATAAAAAATATCTGTCCAACTAAAAGAACTAAATGAAGAGCAGGAATATTTCACAGGCATAAAATCTTTTAGCAATTCACACAAATCACAGATTTTATTCCAGCCAATCCTCTGAAATGGATCAGCACCTCCCTCTTTCCTTACTTTAGAAACTTCATCAACAACCCTCTGGTACAAGGAGGAGTTACTAAGTATATAAAAATGGGGTACGTTTACCAATGAACAAATAAACACTCTGGGGTCCATTAGGATGGCGGGCGGACTTTGCCCGCCCGCCATCCCCGTGCAAAATGAGACCACCTGCCATCGGAGCGGCGGTCCCGCCTTGGCCATTAGGATGCACCCGCCACACTGGCGGGCGCAACCTGTATTTTTACCATTGCGGCGGGCGGTGCTGAAAGCGCCCGCTTCCTCAATGGTAAAAATGCACGTTGTGCATTTCAAAGCACAACATGACAGGCACCGTGCAGTGCCTGCCATGTTCACCTTGGAAAGGCAGGGGGGTACCATAGGTACCCCCCCTGTGCACCCCTCACACCCCTCTGGAGTCTCAGGGGGCCCGCCCCTGGGCCGCCACCGAAAGGCATTCCCCAAAGCCCATCATAATAT
Source organism: Lissotriton vulgaris (assembly GCF_964263255.1). Lineage (NCBI taxonomy): Eukaryota > Metazoa > Chordata > Amphibia > Caudata > Salamandridae > Lissotriton > Lissotriton vulgaris. The sequence goes on from NC_141693.1 coordinate 1,118,996,927, forward strand.
GGCTGGCGGTGTCTAATAGACACCACCACCATATTGAACATTTTCCGCCCCGGACGCAAGGCGACCAGGGCGGAAAAGCGGCGGACGGTCTTTCCATCCGCCCCGGTCCACCCCGCCATACTAATATGGTGGGGGGAAATGGGTGGAGGGCGGCAAAGGATGTCGGGCCGATCGCCACCACCCGCATGGCGCTGGTGATCCACCCGACATCCTAATGGGCCCCTCTGTGTGGATCCAAAAGAACTAGACAGTTTATATCTTGTGTCAAACCTTTATAGAGTTCTTGAAATCTGTGTGGAGAAAGCTGTGACAATAAACAGCAGAATATATCAATTACAATGACTTTCAGGGAAGCTTTAGATATTGCTGCATCCCTGAGACCTCTATGTTACAAAACGATGCTCTGTGAGTTTTAGGCAAAGCAAAATCCTACCTTCTATTTTTCCTAAAATTGATTTTAGCATTTAGGGCCAGATGTATCAAGATTCCGTTTTGCGAATCCTAAATAGCGATTTTTTGCGAATCGCTATTTAGAATTCGCAAAACGAAATGTATGTACAAAATCGCTATTTATTATTCTTTATTTGCAAATTCGCATTCTGCGAATTCGCAAAAAAAGAATAATTTCCAATGCATTCCTATGGGCCAGGAGGCCCATAGGAATGATAGTGCAATAATTCTCAAATTGCAAATTCGCAATTTGCTAATCGTAATTTGAGAATTATATCAAGGGTGCAGGGGTGTCTCAAAGACACCCTGCTGCACCCCTGAAATTTACATGTGTGTGCATGTGGCACACATACATGCTCTATGGGCATGTATGTGTGTCACATGCCACACTCACAAATGCCAAATAGGGCATTTTTTAAAGAAATCGCAATTACCACCAAGTACAAGTTGGTGGTAATTTACGATTTCTTAAAATCGCAATTTCAAAATGTTTCATACAAATAATTTAAGGAATCGCAAAATTTGCGATTCCTTAAATGCTATGGCAAAATAAGGAATCGCAAATTATTGTGATTCCTTAAATTGCGATTTTTTCATACATATGAAAAAATGTCAAAAGGCCGTTTGCGAGTCGCAAAAGCCTTGATACATCTGGCCCTTAATGTCATCAGTCATGCCTTCCTTCTATCTAAAATCCTGACAGAATGGATGTGTAAAAAGTATAAAGTTCTGAGTTGGTTTGCAACTTGTATGGAAAACTGCTCTCTGCAAAATAAAATGTCTAGTTTCACAAGGTTCTATGTTGTCCCTGACACTATTCAATCTGTACATAAAACTCATCACTTCTCTGCTGAGTCACTGCAACATGTCCTATCATCTTTATCTAAAAACATGAAGCTTTAAAGAGACTGTATATCTTGCACAGATGGAAGGGGCCTTTAATCCTTGATGTTGCAGCAAAACTTTACATTTCAACCCACTAAAAACACAGTTCCTTCTACAACCCCCCCCCCCACACTTCCCCTGCCTCTGTTTACTAGCACAATCTTGACTTGATTCATAAAATCAACTTGACTGCAATCCAAATATCCTTGCAAGCTCTACGCTACTGGACTGAAAGGCTAAGAGGTGTGGCTCAAAATGCCACTACATGTAGGGTCAAACAAATTCAACAAAAGTATGTGTCTCTGTTAGACCCAGGATCCCAGGTTGGCTGAAGTAGGTACCTTAGGCCAAATAGAACCCACGTTTCCACGTCAGGGCAAGGAAGGTCACCTTCTGGGATAGCCCCCCGCTCACCCCCTTGGTGGCTATCTCACAGAAACTCCTAACCAAAGAAGCACAACACAAAATCAGACTCCTTGGTAGAATAAAATCCCTTATCCCAGACTAGGAAACTAGATTATTGGCTCGATTTCTACTGCTCTCGAGCTTTATTATAGCAAAGCCTTACTGACCGGGTTATCAAAAATAATTGATGCTCTTCTAAAGGCAAATGTATGTGCCACTGCTCTACCAATTTCAGGATCCTGTAGACTGAAAACATCACCCCTGTCCTGCTCAATCTCGGTTGGCTGGTTATTGAAACAAGGAGTCTATTATACCTGGTGATATTGTTAATAAGAATGTTCAACTGAAACTTTAACCTGCCCTGCCTTACACGTGTTTCTACTGAAAACTAATTTCTTCAGAAAATCAAACACGTTGGAGAAAAACATCTTAATTACAAGAATTAACACAGAATTGCCAAACAATGTTCAAAAACTAGGCACTTATACCCACAATGACTAACACATTTCTAGTTTAAAATTGCAGAATGTTACTGTCCACCAATTCTTGCTAGTCCCCAGTTACTCTAGCAACTGGTAGCAATGGCCCGGAAATCATGAGGGGGAAACACATCTCATGTCACATCAACATACTATTTTTCTTCTAATTCAAGTGCATAATGCCTACAAACTTTCAGGAACAGGGCCACAGAAAACCGGTTCCTGTATGTCTTTCAGAGACCCCAAAATCCTGAAGAAGACACTCGGCAAAGTAAGAAAGAGTCAGAGGTACATGAAGGTAGAGAGAAGGGGAAAGGTTGAGACATAAAAATAAACAGAGGTAAGACAGATAGCAAGACAGAGTAAGAAAGAAAGTTCACTTTTGCAAGGGGTCTATTACAAGTTTGTCACTCTGGGCAATTGCCCACTTTGTCCATGTTTTCAAACAACTGTAAATGCGGAAGCTTGAGTATACCAGCAGTAGTGTACAGGTAAATCTGTGGCCAGTGGTGAAACAGCTTTTTTTCCATAGACTTGGCAACTTCCTATTTTGGACAAAACCCCTTTAGATCTTCCTTGACAATTATTTTCACCTCAGATATGACCTTACATGTCTCACCCCATCTCCTGTTGAATGACATCCGTAATTAACATATTACAAGGGGTTGGACATCCAGTTGAAAGCAGATTCATCTGTAATTCGAGTTGTGTGAGCAACTGAAGCCTCGAGCTGGATGCCTTGCTCTTGCTCAACTCAAGGTCTTTTTTAAGTCATGTTGGAATCCGTACATGGAGTATAATCCTGCCTGCTACTTGTTCTTGGTTCACTCTAGCATTGCTCTGATTTTATTGCTCCTTATTGGCTGGTGCTCCCGATATGTCACTTCCATTTTATGGCGAGAAGCACCGGCCAACCACAGTTTAGTTACGCTGCAGGTTTGTATCTGTTCTGTTTAGGGACTACTTTATTTATTTTTAATCTCCATGGCACCCGCTTCAAGGGCTCCCATGCACAAACATTTAATATGCATGGGTGCCACTCTTCATGTTGTAGCGGAGAGTCTGCTTTCATCATTACTTTTTATATTATCATGGCAGCCGCTTCATGGGCCGCCATGCACCTAATGTTTATGTGTACTGGTGCCATGCTTTGTTTAAGCACAGCGCCCACTTTCATTTTTCTCCTTTTGCTGTTTCTCTCCTTGTGGCTGAGCTGCCTATTCCTCTCCACACACTGCCAGATGATGTGATGGCACTTCGGTGGCCCACAGGACGTCTTGCTGCATTCTGAGGCCACCTACACACTTCCTTTTTCTTAGGATCACAGGGCACGTAAGGGTAAGTGTTGCAAAGTGAGAAATGGGTGACATTGTCATAGCTGTATACTGTGCAGGGTGGCCTTTAGAGTGGGCATAAGTATTGACTAGTTGTGCTTTTAGAGCACAACCCTTCTGCCATTTCAGCAGGTTCGGTAGAATGTTCACATTTTCCAAAGATGTTGTGTTTACCTTCTGTATTTTGGACCTCCATAACTTTATTTATTATGGCTGCATCTTTGCTGTTTCAGTATATTTTGGCCAGATATTAATATAAATATTGTACACTAGAGCCTACATTTCTAAACTATCAAACCTCATTCTGAAATGTAACCTTTTTTTAGTAATAATCAGCCATAATGAGGGGCATCCGTGAGCTGGTTAATATAATGTGTACATATTCACAACACCCACATGTTTTTTATTTATAATGCATAAAAGGCAAAATCCCTTATAAAAAAGAATAAAAACGCAGCGGTCTCTGAACAAGCCGCCAGAAGTTAAAACAGGCAAATGGGTTCTTTCATGGTGGAATTTTTAATGATTGTGTCACTCATGTTGTATTTCCTAGTTCTCTCCCACCTCCACTCTTCCACTGTCGCCTGCATATGTTCCAGATTTCTCATTCTTGCACCTAGGTCTCTGCCTTCTACTTCACCACATTTCTTAGCTGTTTATTTGTCTCCCAGTTCCATTGTCCTCTCTTCCTTCTCGCCCTCCTCTGGTCACCCTCCCATGTCCAAGTCCTACAGGGTGTATCCACCATCTCCCACCTTTCTCTCTTACCTTCGCCTCTACCACTCACTTCCCCGCTAGCTCTACCAGTCTCCTTACAGTATCTACCTTTATTCTATTTTTATTGCCCCCACCACCTACAATCAACATAATTTCTACTTCTCACCTGTCCATCATCACCCTTCACTTTTCCCTCTCATCTCCAGTGCTTATTCCCTCAACACTACATGCTACATCCCCTTTCTCGTCTCTATACAATCAACATAATTTCACTAAAAGTTTCCCACATCCACACCACACAAGTCAACTCTTTACATTTCCATTCCACACCACATAAATTGACCAGATTAATTCAACACTACGGGTAAGAGCGAGGTCTTTGTACCGATGCGATTGTTGCGATTCCCTCACTTTCCCTCCTCCGATACGGGAACTCGGTAATTGTACCATCCCACACCACTCAAACCCCTTAGCATGACGGTTATTCATCCGCCTTCATAACTACAGGCTACCACAGTGCCTCACCGGTCGGGAGCTCCCACACGTAATCCCACAGTTTCGCTACCACCCGCAAAGGGAGTAACGGATTATACATTCACCGCCTAGTCCTTAATGCAAACGGGCACGGTTTGTATCCTTATTTGCAGTGCGACCTACTCAATTGAGCTATACGCCTGCCCCTGCCGACACGTGCAGAAGTCACCAGTATGATTTTACAAGCACTTCACCGAATAGACGATAATTGATGCGTCCTTCATTTGAAATGCATGTAAGCCCCATGTGCTTCCCAGTCACCTAAACCATATATAGGTGTACCACTCCATTTGCAGCCTGTTATGCTAACTAGCACTGCTAACTGCACCCAATAGGCGATAAACGATGTACTATTGGTTCTCCATGCATGCAAGTACTGTGTGCTGCCTCCCCAGTCAGCTACATGCACACCAAACTACATCAAAATGTGCTATTCCATTGTCAGCCTTACATGCATAAGTCCTGACATACTCACTCCTCTCCTACAGATACATTGGCCATTGTACTGTACCTGCTCAGGCTGAGGGTCTCCGGCCTTGAACACAAAGTGAGTACACATGCTTCCTTCTAATTTAAATGCAACTTTCAGTGCTCCTACAGTCTCTCTGATACACAGCATCTTGTTTAAATTTCAGACTGCCAAATTAACCCCCCCGCCCTCACTCCTGTCTTGAGAAAGACCCGCTATGACCACCAATTGGGGCACCTTAGGGTCGAAACGTCGACGCTTGTCTTAGGTCCAGCATCACCAGGATTCCACCAGGAAGAATAGGGATTCTTAGCTATGAATCAGTAGCTGGCCATTGAAACTCTTGTATATATTTGTATATATGAAATTGGTTCCACTGTATATATCTTTCACCTTTTAAGCACTACACACAAATGTCACTCAATTGCACTTTAACACTTATTCTGACAGTCTATCCATGTATTGTATGATATCATTGAATGACGAAATTTTGATAAAAAGAAACAATACAACCAGTTGATCTTATGACTTATTTGTTAAGCATTAATTTCTGTAAGCTGTGTATTTTCGAGAGTGTTCACCCCAGATTGCATTAACAGCAGTATGAAAGTAATTTTGTCTTACCCTACAGTACCACCTTTCTGTTCAACCACATAATTCAACCTCAACAACACAATTACACAACACACCATATACATCCAATCCATACTGGAGAATTCAACATCGTGCCACAAAATTCAGCAGCATACCACTTAATTAAACTCCACTACATAACACTCCACAAATCAAATATAATTCCACATAATTATCCCCCATTACACATCATCACACTCCACATAATTCCAATACACTCAATATCACATTATTACTAACCACACATTTCCACTGCACACCATGCCACATAATTCTGCTACACAAATCCACTCCCCATCATGCAATTCCACCACACAGAATTCCACAACTGACAATGTCAATTCAACCCACATAATTCCACTCCACACCACATATATCCACTACACTCTAAATCAAAACACATGGGTAAAAGACATTATCATTTACAGCACCAATAGTTCTAACTCTCACAAATACAAAACCTTTTGCATTGCAAATGCTTGTTGACCTTGAAACCAAAACAAGCTTCCATGTGGCTTCTGCCTGCCACCCATGATCTATCCACATGTACCAAGACAAAACATTAACATTTGATGTAAAACAGGATAGAGAAGGCCATCTAGTAGTTGACTTTCACCATGTGAAACTAGCAAAACTAGGGTTAATCCCTACCTCCCCGCTTTACCAAACTGTGGAATCCTAGGCAAATATTGTATTCCTTCTTATTTATTACTGAGAATGAGAGCACCATGAAATATGTGGGTTCAGGATGAATGGTGTACACAAATTTGGCGCCAGCTCGGGGAAATGTTACTGGAATCACCGTTCTTTTGTGTGTTTGCTGACTCTCTTAATTTCTACTGTTGAGAATTTGTTTCGGTGGGATGGGAGGCAACTATTAGGCTATGCTGAGTTTTTAGAACTAGTAACCTCAATAGCTAAGAATGGCCCCTCCTTTAAAAAACCCTTAGTATTGCCCCAATCGCTTCGGCAACTAAATATTGAAATAAATAAATTGATAAGGGGGCAATACTTATCATTTAGTCAGGAAGCCCATCATAAATTAGCATTACTAAAAAGAAGGAGAGCAAGGCTGAAGGCCAGTTTAAAAAGAGATAAGGAGGATTCCGTATGGATCCAACTCCGGGAAGCCTCATATAAGGGCCAAGCTAGGACATTCTGGTCATTAATTGGCAAAGGTTGCGGTGCTAGATCTAGTCCTACGCCAATTGCCATTGATGAGCAGATCTGGGTTCATTACATTGAGAATCTGTACAGTAATAATAGTCTGCAACGGGAAAATGATGTACCTTATGAGGATTCTTGCTTATATGTTTCCCCGACCGAAAAGGAAATTGAATTAGCCATTAAGGGCATGCGCTCTTCTGGCGCGATGGGTCCTGACGAGGTTCCCATTTCTGTGCTAAAACAACAGAGCGAATTATGGAGCAAAATTCTTTATCCTGTGTTTAAATCTTGCTTTGCTAGCGGAATTGTCCCCCCATCCTGGAAAGGGAGTATTCTAGTCCCTTTATATAAAAAAGGGGCAAGAGACCTACCACAAAATTACCGTCAAATTGCTCTGCTTGATGCCATTGGCAAGGTCTTTGCAAAATGTATTCTTACTTTAATTAACTATTGGGTAATTAAGGCCGAAATTTTGCCTTTTGAACATACTGGTTTTAGGCAAAAGCACGGCACGTTAGATAACTTGACTGCACTCCAGGTTATAACGGAAAAATATGTGAAAGTCCGTGGAGGGCATGTTTATGGCGCCTTCATCGATTTCTCCACAGCTTTCGATAAAGTGGATAGAACATTACCGTGGAGAAAGTTACTCGATTTAGGGATGCCATCCTTTCTCATTAAATTAGTTTGCGCCCTCTATTCAGACACCTGGTGCAGAGTGTTGCTAGGCGGGGAAAGAGGTTTATCTAGAATAATTCCCACGTCCAATGGGTTAAAGCAGGGTTGCCTATTGGCTCCTCTGCTATTCTCTCTTTATACAGTTGATCTACCTCTGGCTCTCTCTGCATGTTCAGGTATTGCTCCGATCCTGGGGGGCTCTCCAATCGTATGCCTCATGTATGCTGATGACATTTTGATTCTAAACCTAACCCCTAAGGGTCTGAATAATCGCCTGCAGGCTTTATATGAATATGCAGGAAACATTTTTTGTTGATAAATATTGCAAAAAGCAAAGTGATGTGCATGTCGGGTAGGAAGAAACCTAAATATCCGAACTTTCCTTGGGTAGTAGGGGGCCAAAGATTGGAAACAGTGAAATCTTATTCTTTCCTTGGTAAAATTGTTATGAGTAATTTAAGTGAAAAAGCTCATATAGCCAATAATTCCCGGAAAGCTATTGTTCAGGGAAAGAGTTTGGTATCCTTATATAAGGCTACAGGTAGAAGGCATTTTTCGATATTATTAGATGTATTTAGAGCAAAAGTTCCTGCCTCCCTACTCTATGGAATAGAGCTAATTAATATAAAAAATTGGAGCTTCTTAAATTCCTCGGAAGGAAAAAATTTACGTAGCCTGATATCCGTCAATACAGCTAGTTCAACTGCTGTTCTTAGACAGGAATTCGGCTTAAGTAGTAGCTGGGTCCAAGGTCTGGCGGGGATTGTGCGCTGGGTCGTCAGCCTAGCAAGGGGCGAGCCAGGTACTTTAAGACATCTTATAAAAACTGAGTTGTTGGGAAATTTTAATGACTATTCATTAATCGTAATTTTTTTTAGATATGCTGTGGGTCAATTACAACTGGATAAGGATGTTTTATTTTCTTTGTCACCATATCAGTTAAAAACACTCTTGAAGTTCTCCTCGTGGGAACTAGGGTTTAGACTGGATAGAGAACTTCGGATTTTGAAAAAGGGTATTACTCCAGTTATCGATTCCTGTCTGATGAGGAAAGCTCAACCATACGTTCAATGGAACATTCCTCACGGCGTCAGACGCCTACTGTTTTTAGTAAGACAGGATTTACTCCCTTTGAAATTACTCTTATCCAGATGGTATGGCTCTTCAGTTGTCTGTGATTTCTGTCATATGAATGAGCAAGATTTGTCTCATGTCATTTTTGTTTGTCCAGCTCTGATGTCTTATAGGCGAAGATGGCTAAGACCCATCTGCCTTCAATTGAACATTTTGTCCGCTCCTTCTTTTAGTGCAGCTATGATTAATCCCCCTAATGAAATGTTTTGTTTCAAACTGTACAAATTTTTCAAATGTTTCCTGGATTTGTATTAACTGGTAATTCAGACGTCCTAATTGTCGTGTATTCTTATTTTATGTATTTTTCGGTATTTTATCTAAGATTTTATCGTATGTATTTCTATGTCTCTTATGTGGATCTCGTAAGAGTTCCAATATCATAATAAACTTGAAACTTGAAACTTGTGTACACAAATCTTTCTTACATTTGATTCAATAGACTATAATGTTGCTCCATGTATAATAGGATTGTAGGCCACCAACAGGGTGCATATGACAACTGATTTGCTTTTCGTGTACGAGTGGCCGACTCATCAGGGCAGAGGAGGGGGCAACAATGCATCCAAGTTCATATTTAAAAATTAGCACTTTTAATAAATGTTGTAGCATTCTACCCCAGCCCTGGTATGTGCAAATGATCACAACATACACAGAGCTTGTTATTACACGTCTTTATTGCTCAGCGTATAACCATTAACTGAACAAGAATTCCCTCACCCATGCACTTACATCACTTTTGTACAGAGTCCGTCAGAAACCGAAAGGGTCCCGTTGTCTCTAACTCACAAGACACTACATCTCCCCTTTTGTTAAATAAAAAGAACAAATAATACATATATAAATTACAAGTCTTAAAAAAATTGTTTTGTGCTCAAATCAATCACCCAGCTCTGGTTATGTGAGGCTGCGGAGATACCAGAGAAGTGTCCATGACTGGCATTGGTGACAGAGACATGGGTACAGTTACTGGACTTTCTGGATTCTGAGGTGGCCAGGTCTCACTCTTGACATCTGTAGTTGGCGACAATCAAAGCAGGTGCTTGAAAGGCAAAGAATCTTGCTTAATGGACTTTTCCAGATAGTGAGCAGTAACCATGTGTCTCTTACTAGTTACAACCCTCAGTGGGTCAGCATCAAGAGTAGTATCAGACTTGCATTTCCATTTCTTCCTGATGGTGACTTGGTCTCCTCTGTTGAACACAGTGCTTTGAGCACAGCAGCATCTGTATGCATAGCTCTTCATTTAGCGTTTCTGATGCGAATCAGTGGTTCGAAGTTTATTAAAGTCAATAGAGCTCTCAGTGGTTAATTCATGGCAAATTTGGTTCATATGGCTCTCCTAAACATTAAGGTGGTAGGGCTCCACCCCGTAGTAGAATGTGGAGATGACCTGTATTTGCGTTCAAGCTTTTCCAGTGCAGCAGGCTGACCGGTCTTTTTGAGGGCAATCATAAATCTCTCGATCACACCATTCACCTGTGGCCAAAGAGGTGTGCTTTTCTGATGCTTGACATTCAAATGATCTTTAAATTCTTGGTTATTGAAAGGTAGGCCATTATTTGATTGCAAAATTGAAAGAACACCTCATGTTGCAAAAGTACATTCTAATCTCTCAATGACTCTGCCATAAGTAGTTAACAACAGATCTTTTGCCAAAGGAAAATGGGAAACATTCATAAACATTTATTAGTAGATGATATCCATTGTCAGGAATCTAAAGAAATCAATTGCAATCTTCTCCCTTGCATGCTTTGGGAGATCAGACATGTTCAGTGGATGTCTGGTTTTCTTTCGATTCCACAAATGTTATGCCTTTACCTGTTTTCAACTCTTTAATCAAGGCGAGGTAACCACACTCGGTCCCTTTAGACTCATTTGGTAGCACCAACACCACATTGTCCCTCATGGGCCAATTCAATAACTTGTTGTCTCAGACTCCAGGGTATGACGATTCATGACCCTCGTAAAATGATGACTTGTAGAGTAACTGAAAGCTTTTTTTGCAAACTTTTGAATTCCTGGCATTTAAGGTCATCATGAAGAGATTGAGTATGATTTTGTTATGAATGGTGTGTAATAATGGCTTTGAGTATTTTATCAAATCAATGCCAGTACTTGTGGCAGCAATGATTTGCTCTACCGATATGGCAGCCAGCCAGCGTGTTGGACTTCCCAATGAAATAAACATAAGCATCAGGGGGGCGTGGCTTCACCATGGTGCGAAATGGCCGCTTTTTAGGCGAGCTCCACCGGCTGAGCAATTATCCATTCAGTTCCCACTGCTTTGGGGGCCATCTGTTCCTGCAAATACCCCATACTGGTACTTGGACACCGGCAGCAAAGATGGGCCACTGCTGACTCCAAGTTTCACTGGTGCTCGGTGGAGTACCGGGAGGCCGGCGGCTGCGGCCTGTGCATGCGGTCTGGGCCTGAGACCTAATGGCGCGGCTGACTGCCTGCCGCCCTGCAGAGACACTGGGACATGCGAGCGGGAGCTGGGGCTTACCTACCGCCTGCTGTGAACTCTGGCTATTGCTCCTGCCAACCGGCCGCTGGTGCTGTGCTGCCGTGGAACCTCCCTACTGCGGCCGGCATAGGGTATGCGACTCATCGTTTGCAGGTGAGGAGAGATGCATCGATCGGGGGCGGCAGGCCTTGGGCCCTTAGAACTTGCCTTCAACACCACAACTACGCCCGCGGAGCTTCCAGCCTAGCAGGGGCTACCCACGAACTCCGGCTGGGCCAGTGGGGCCCCCTCCCCAGCATCAACACAAGCGCCCTACCTAGCAGCCTTACAGGCCGAACCGATTGAGCTGCAGCATCGTACTGGGGTCCGCGCCTGCCTGCGCTTGCAGCAGGGTACCTGCTCCGGTGGCCTACGCCTCGGTCTCCACACACAGAACTCGGCCCATCCAAATCCGCAGCGGGACACTGTTAGTGCTGCGGCAGTGGAACACAGACATCTGGGCTGACTATCGCGCTGGTGGGGCCTCAGATCCCTGGTCTCGGTGCATACTGACTGTGGAGGAGAACGCGCTGCACGCCACGGCAAGCTCTGACTTGAGCAGCCGACAGTCCCAATTGGGGGTGTGCCTGGCCGCGGCGGCAGGGCGCCTACACTAGAGACTGTGCTCCTTTGCTGCAACACCCACAAGAAATTATTTCACCCCCACCGTAGCCGCAGCGAGATCCGTTGAGGTGAGCTGGGCACTGCTGAAACGGAGTGTGTCTGGTATTATCCACACCAGGCACGAGGCACGCCAACAGAGAACGGTCCCTCTGACTCCCTGCGGTCAGGCCGTGCAGCACATGCATCACCACAAACATGGGGAAGGCAGAGGGAAGGAAGTCAAAGCTCCCCTTTGAAAAAACAAGGAGTGTACGACAAACGAACCAGGAAGGTAAGAAGTCCACCGTGCTACAGTCTTGAGATGATGATGTGCCGGAAGATCAGGAGCAAGATCTCAAGGCCATTATACTGTCAAGCCTGCGCAACATAGATGCCAAACTAGACGCACTCTCTACCCGCCTGGACCAAGTGAAGAACAGAGTAGACGAGCATGACAATAGACTTGAGCACGTTGAGGCCAGGATCTCCGAGGCTGAGGACAATCAAACAACCACGGCGGAGCACCTGGTAAAAATGGACAAAGTAATAGACATTATAAAACAGAAGAATGAAGATCTTGAAGCCTGATCAAGAAGAAATAATCTCCTTTTAATGGGCATTACGGAGTCCACAGCTATCTCCTGGATGGAAGACTTTGTTCAAGCTATGCTGAGAGACCTTTTTGGTTCCCATCTGTTGCCGGTCTTCATTTTCGAAAGGGCGCATAGATCACTGGGACCAAGGCCCCCGCCCGGAGCTCCCCTGTAACGAGTCTCCTAAATTACAGAGATCGCAATGTGGTGCTGCAGCAGGCAAGGGAGCAAGGCCATACTCAATTTATTTATTTGAAAAGTTTTATAAAGCACAAACAAGACCCAGACGGGTATTGGAGCGCTGTACAAAGAGGAAAACTAAAGTTGACATGAAGACACAGTAAAAGTACAATACAATCTGGTACATAAGAGGAACCTGTCACATGAGAGTAAATGTGGGTGCAAGAGGAAGAAGAGGTAGCAAGTGAACAAATGGGTTAAAGCCCAACTCGAGGGTCGAGCAGTTTTATCATCTAACTATTTCCAAGTACAGATGGAATACATTTTAAGCCCCAAGAAAAAATGATTGTCATGCGGGGGCGGAGCTGGCCGGCGACCAAGATGGCCGCGTAATACCGAAGCTCCATCCTGTAGCTATCAAAATCCTGCTTTATCCTACATTAATGAGACAATAGGTGGCTTCCATAGTGACCCTTGAAACGGAGGACTACCCGAGCGCCTGATGATTCCATCCCGTCAGCAATTTGGTGCCGGAATCAGGGAGATCCTCGAGGTGATGCGACACCGGATCGGAAGGCCTTCCGACCCCGTCCTGCAGTAATTGGCCCGCCCACGCTGCGTCGTCGTGCGTGCGGCTACGATCTGCTGTGCGCTCGCGGAGGCGATCAGCGGGAAGCGGAAAGGCCTGAACAGGTATTTGCCTCCCGGCGCCCGGCTTCAACCCAGGAGGGGAGCCGCGAACATCGCGGCCTCCCCCCGGCCCTGCCTCCCCCGGAGACGGAGATATACGTGACGCGCTAACTCCAGGCTTAACGGAGCGTGTCAGATTGAAGCGACCAGTGCGAGGCACCCATTGCCCCTAGGTGAGACACGAGGGTGCGGCACTCTTGTGGGCCCCTCTGAGGGGTCGGAGGATCGGAACCACACGGTGGGGGAGCGCTAAGGAGTGGATTGTCATTGGCACTCACAATGGGACAAACAAGTTGAGAGACTGAATTCACTGCACCCTTAACCCCCAGTGGGCATACAACCAAGGAGACACTGCCAATCAGCCATCTCGTTCGACCTCATGGGACCGAACAGAACGTTCTTGGGGGGCACAAGTGGACAGCCTTTACGGGGGCTGGCTGAGGTGGCGATGCTGGGGCTTTTGGAGTGCGTGGCGCGCTTGAAATCGATGCGATTCACACTCGAGGGGTAGCCACTGGAGACGACCGGACAAAGAGCTGCTAAAACCCCCTTGCTAGGGCATCCATGTGGCAGACCTCTGGCCTAATCAAGAAGGGCGACTGTGACCATCCTTGCAGTAGTGGCAGCCCCCCCTTTGCCCCTGAACGGACTGCAACTCGCGTCGCCGCCTCAGCGGGTAGGGCACAGTCACCCCCTGCCGTTCCAGCCACAGTTGAATTCCCTGGCCTTTGGCTCACGAGAGACACGTGAGAGCGCGGGGTAGCCACACTGAGCGAAACTCTTGGAAGCTTTGGTTGATATAAGACGAGCCCGGCTAGCCCTGAGTTCGGAGTCTAGACCTGACGCCGCTGGGAATTTGCAAGGGATCCTCCAGAGCCTTATTTTTGCTGCTTTCACCACCCCGGGCTGGTAGGCGCCATTTCTGCTTGCTGAGCTACGCTGCCTGGAGCTACGTATTCTTCGCCACACGATGGGCAAGGGTGACAAGACGCAGAGCAAACTCACCTTTGAACAAAGGCGTTCAAGGTCACATGGCCCCACGGACCCCGACAAAACTGCCGAGCGGGACGACGACGACGCAGCTGGGGGCGCAGACATTAAAAGCGTGCTCCTTGCTAAGGAAAAGAGCCTTCAAAACAGCACGACATCGCTGGGATCGAAGTTAGATGCGCTCACTTACTGAATGGACAGAATGGCGGAGCGAATAGACAAGCATGCAGAACGCCTTGATATGTCAGAGAGGAGACTAACGGAGGTTGAGGAGGCACAGACGGAGATGGACACAGACCATAAAAGGATGGAAAAAATGATGCAAACCCTACAGGACAAGACCGAAGATTTCGAAGCTTGTTCCGGTCGCTGAAACCTTAGGATAACGGGTCTTCCGGAAATGACCCAGACGGGCAATATGGAGAAATTTATTGAAAAACTGTTGACCACCCTCCTCAGAGATGAGACTTTCTCCCCGATGTTTGTAGTGGAGCGAGCACACCGCTCACTGGGCCCGCGCCCGCTCCCTAGGGCCCCTCCGCGCCCCATCATAGCCAAGCTGCTCAATTACAGAGACAGACGCAGCGCTGCGACAAGCTAGAGACAAGAAATCACTACAATATGAGGGCTCGGAGATCTCGCTCTACCTGGACTTTTCCGCCAGAGTGCAGGAGGCCCGTAAACACTTCATCCCGCTCAAACGGCAACTAAGGGATCTCAGCCTGGACTACGCCATGCAGTACCCAGAAAACTGCGAGTTAACCGGCAGGGACAATCACATTTGTTCACGGACCCTAGAGCACTACAGCAAGCCTTGAAAAACTGGTCGAGAGAACAACGCTTGGAGGCTAATCGATCAACGGATGGAGCAGAGAGAGGTAGTCAACTGGATGAGCAGGAGTGACGATCCCCTTCCAGGCTGCATATGGCGGTAAGATAGAGAGGCTGCGATGAGCAGCAAGGACTGATAATTTTGTTCACTGGGCCGTTATCGATCTGGTGGGACTCACCGAGTGAAGTGAAGGGTCCTACCAAGTCGACAGGTTTGGACATATTGAACTGAGGCCCACAAGGGTTCCTTTACCGTGCTTCCTGGCCGTTAGGCCCGCACACTGGCTGCAGGGGGTTGACCGAGTCTAGGGGGGGTGGCGGTATGCTAGTCAAGTGAAGGGACATACAGCTACACATGCCGCTTGTTTCTTAGACTGCTGGAATTGTTCAATACGTATGCGTAACATGTAAGCTCACTGATGCTCTTTATAAGCTGCAGCGGGTGGTAGCCGGAGGATCTCCAGTGTAGTGTGTGCTCGCACTCCTGGCTGGTGGCTAGGCTACCTCGGCCTCCATGTGCAATACACCTGTTTGTCTCTACAGAGACCAATCAGTTTGGGGAAAGGGATGGGGAGGGGGGAGTGGCGATGTAATCTGCAGGGCCCAGTTGGGGGGCTCTGATGTGGGTGGGGGGAGGATTGGTTTTTGGCTTGAACCTTCAGTTGGGGGGAGGGGAAATGTTTGTACACACATGCCACACTAGGCTCATACGGGCTCTGCGCCACTATACAACACAGTCCTAAGCGCAATGACGAGTATACCTAAACTGGGGGATCGTGGGTCTCCTGCCACGACTCGTGCACTCACATGGAATGTAAGAGGGCTAAATGATTTCCGCAAGTTGAGGAAAGTACTCAGCTTCCTCCAGCGGCAACAGGTGGATATAGCGCTCCTCCAAGAGTCTCATTTGCCACTCACTAGCAGGATGCTGCACAGTAAGGGTTTGGAAGGTAATATCTCAGCTGCAGGTTTTACGACCCATGCCAGAGGAGTGATAACCTTGGTGAATCCCAGATCTAAACTTACTCTGACTTCCTTGAGGGTGGATCTCGAGAGCCGTTTCATGATCACAAATTGCAAAGGCCTAGGGATGGACTTTGTAGTCGTTAATGTGTATGGCCCAAATTATGATTCCCCGGACTTCTACAAGTCTCTAGCGAATATAGTTAGTAATTATAATTCCGGTCAGGTTCTGCGGGGAGGGGACTTCAATGTAGTACTCAATCCGGCATTAGACAGGTCCGCGGGTCCTCTACGTAAGCCTTCTCCGCGGCCCCGATGTTGAATACTTTGTTCCCTTGTCTAGATCTGGAGGACGTGTGGAGGTACAGACATACAGCTCCGGGGGGATACACCTACTATTCGGCCTATTATGACATCCACACCAGAATCGATTACTGGCTGGCAACCTCTTCCATGATGAGTCGCATCAGAGACTGTAAGATTTTGCCGCGCACTTTATCGGACCACTCACCTCTCTTGTTAGTCTTGGACACCCCTACAAAGGCGATTCCCCCATTCACATGGCGCTTTCCCCCGTACTCGCTCCTTGATCCAATCTTCAGGGGTGAGCTAGCTGAAGCGTTAGACATATTTTTTTAAGACCAATGTGGGTTCGGTTGAAGATTTTCAGACGGTGTGGGAGGCCTTTAAGGTCTACAAACGAGGCATAGCCATATCCAAACACTCTAGTGTTCTTAAATCCATCAGACAGAGGCTGTCTGCGTTGGAGCGACAACTTTTGAGCCTTGAGGAGCGCCAATTAAGGCAACCAGGCACCGCAGTTATGGATGAGATAAAGTCCCTTCTGACGGAATATCATGTGGAAGCGGATAGGGAGATTAAACACATCGGTAAATACGCAATATCACGTACGTACGGGGAAGGAGAGAGGCCTAGTTCGATCCTCGCTAGAATATTGAAGGGCAAGAGTAGGAAACCGCAGGTAACTAAGCTAAAGACTATGAGTGGCCAGACTTCCACGGACGAAACGGACATAGCGAACACGTTCAGAAGCTTGTATTCAGGTGAGGCCTGTTCTTAAGGTGGCGAAACGAGGAGAAATGCTTCATTTCTCCTCGTTTTTTTTTTTCCATGTGTGCTGCCTTGTGCAGCACAAATGGAAAAAGCAAAATGCCAAGGTTTGTTTATGTACAGGAAGTGTCCCTTCCAGTACATAAACAAACCTCGGCAAAAAAAAAAAATGCCAATTTGTAACTTACATGTGTGCTGCATAAAGCAGCACACATGTAAGTAACAAAATGGCATTTAAGCTTTGTTTATGTGCAGGGAGGAACTCCTTCCTGTACATAAACAAACCTTCCCTGCCTGCGCTGGCGTTAAGTTGTAAACCGTATCGCCATTGCAGGGGGAAACGCTAGGCTACACCATATTCTTGGTAATATGGTGCAGCCTAGCATTTCCGAAGTGGCGGAGAGAGGCGTTAACACCTGTCTTCGCCACTTTGTTGCTAATATGCCCCTCAGTTCTTTGGGTGAAGGAATTTACATAATCCCCTATTTTATCGCCAGTTGTAGCATGCTACCTCAGTCCAGGTACATGCAAATGATCACAACATATATGGAGCTTGGCATTACACATCTTTATTCCTCAGCATATAACAGTTAATTAACCATTCTACATCATCAATTCCACCACCCACTCCGAAGCACTTACAGCACTGTTCTACAGAGTCAGTCAGGAAACAAAGGGTCCTGTCGTCTCTTACTAACAAGACACTACACTGCTTCTCAATGCAGTGGTAGAATCTGATTTGCAAAGGTGAAATGCTTCAGTGTGCTAAAGAAATCACCTTTTTTACATCATTATTATTGCGCGATTTACATGCCAAATATATTCAAGACATGGCTCGTACACTGGCTCTTACAGCCAAGTCAAAATCTTTTCTAAAACATGGCTCATCGCACCCTGTTCATTTGTTGAGTCACCTCCTACTATCTGTCCTGATGGCTGGTGTCTAATTAGGACGTCTGTTACTGCAATCTTTACTTACCAGTAGAATTTGCTTGTTCATGTTTCTGTGTACAGTTAAGTGGCCGAAAGAAAAATAGGTCACAACTGGAGCCAGTGGAGGCTATGTGCAACTGAACAGCTGGAGTTTCCTCCAACACTCCCCCTTACATTTGTCATCGTTAGCTTGTGTTCTGTCAGCATGGATACAGCCCAATAAAGAGAGTTGTGGCTGCGCCAGTTGAAGTTGATTTATGGCATGACAGTTTTGCTAATGATAATTCTGCGTCTTTCCCTTGTACCACGGATGGATTCGAGAACTTAACCTGTGTTTCAATTTCCCGTGATGTGATTTAAAATATTGCTCAGAAGGTGCAAAGGGTTTAACCTGAAAGAAACCAGATTATATCTAGAGCGAAATATCACTGTGTCCTATGATCCAAAGGCAGGGACTAAGTACCTGTACAAATCAAGAACAAAAACTCTGCGAAAAATATCACATGAGCATTTTATGATGGTAAAACCCCAGGCGCTATTAACTTGTATTGCAGAAATGTTTGATCAGGAAAAAGAGACAGTGCAGAGGCCTTTGATGCATTGCAGTTACATGTTCTGAAATTCAGGATAATAGTGATAAAAGCTTTTGTGAGATGTGCTGCTGATTGAATGACACGCTGAGAACAGACGTTGCAGGGTGAACTGGTGGCATCTCACAGAGAAAATGAAAGAGACCAAGCAACGCTTAAGAAGGAAAGATACAGGCATAAGAAAAATGGTTCTCCAGCGACAAAGTCAAGAGGGTAAAAAGGAGTTGGACATAGATGTAATATAAAGGTGGAAGAGGGGGAGAGAAAATGGAGGAATAAAGAGAGGAAAACGAGGGGGAAGAGAAAAGAAGAAAGGGATTAAGGGAATAAAGGAGGTAAGGATTTAGAAGTGAGAAGGAATTAAAGAGGGAACAGAGGGGGAAACAGTTGATAAGAGAGAGGCAGTAAGAGAGAGAAAATGAGGAGGGGAGAGGAAAAAATGGAGAGAGTTGAAGGAAGGGAAAGATGCAGAGCGAAAGGAAGGAGGGATAGGAAGGAAGAGATGACGGGGGAGGAAGGGAGTATGAGGAATGGATCAAGAGAAAGGGAGAGGAAGAAAGGGAGATGAAGGGAGGAGGGAGAAAGAAAGTTAGGAAGGAGGCTGATTGTACAGGGTAAAGGATGGAGAAGAAAGTAAGGGCAGGAGGAAAGAATGAACATAAAAAAGAAGAAGTTGACGAAAGAAGGGATGGATTAAGGAAGAGCAGAATGAGTGTTACAAGAAAGAAATGGATGATAAAAAGAAGTGAGGAAAGAAGAAAGGGGAAGCGGGAGATAAAATATGAAAGAAGGAGGAAGGGAACTAAGAAAAGAATGGTGCAAGAAAGTAAGTAGGAATGCATAGAAGGAGAGGGTGAGGGAAGATCAAGAGACAGTGAGCATGATGGGTAGAGCTAGACTGGACATTATAATTGTCCTGGACAAAACTCTGCAAATCATCTACAAGAGGTCTCGGCTAGAGTAGAGCTACAAGGACATGGTTTGATCATAGCATTTCCTATTACAGTAAAAGCAGCTCCTAGTCTGCAGCCTACCAGGGAAATGCTAGATTTACCTGGGTGTTGATATTGTAGCATCCTCTGCAGCCTGGTAGCATGCGAATGACCAGGCCACAAATTTCTTTATTTCGGTCTATAAGACCATAAAAGATACATGTTATATACAAACTGACAACATTTAAAAAAGGGAAAAAAAAGAGTTACATTTATAAAAACACATTTTCATTTAAAAGAAATAACGCGTCATTCTAGGGACGATGAGGGAAAAAGTCTATCATAATCAGGAATAAAATAGACATGAATGATAAAAGCACAGTCCATGAATATTACAACAAGTTCACACTTGGGGGTTTTGTGCAATTAACAATTTTTTCCTGATGAGCCACATGGCCATGATAAATTTCGCCACAGCAAAAATTACATGAGGCAGAGTACTGGTTTTTAAAACTCTGTAGGCATCTATGTAGCTCCTAAAACCCAAATTCCTGCAAAGAGGGACCAACCAGTACTTCCTGGGTCTATAATATGCAGGACAGAAGAAAAAAAGATGGGTTTCTTCCTCATCGTGAGAATTACAGCTAGAACAGGATTTATCATCGCTCTGAAGCCATTTGGAGGTAAACGTTTTGATCGGTAGAGTACCAACTCCACTGTATAAACAGCTTCCTAGCAAGGATTGGGAAAATAATGTCCATATAATCCTCAAACTCATAAGAATTTTTGGATTGCAGGAACCGTTCAGTTAGGGTGCCGTTATTGGTCAATGTCATAAGTAGATCAAGGCTTTTTTGCTTGTATATTTGGACAAGTCGTTTCCGGGATAACCTTTGGCAGCCTGCTTCAGGGGCTTCCCAGAGTTCAGACAGGTTTAGCAGATACAATTCCTTCTTAACAAAGGCCAGCCAGGGAATTCTGTCTCGTTGGTTCAGGGCCAATACATGGGTGAGGTCACTCCTGTAATGTTCAAGCTCGCTGGTGGACCAGAGCCTGTGCCAGAATCTTACTGGTTTAGACTCCAGTTCAGCAGCGATAGGGGTTAGACCCACGTCCAATCTCAGGGGAATCAGGGGTGTGCCACGGTGGAGAGCCAGTAGGCGTCTGAGAAAGATATTTTCTACTCTTGCGAGATCCCGACCTGCTCTATACCCCCAAAGCTCACTGCCGTACATTGCAGCCGCCTTGGCTTGCATTTTGTACATTTCTAGAGCCGGACTTATGGGTTTATAGGTTGATATATTTGCAACCTTCAAGATTGCACCAGATAATTGGGTCAGCTTTAGCCGAGATTTCACTATCTGGGGTTCCCAGGATAGATTTTCGTGGAGAGTCACCCCCAGATACTGAAAGGTTGTAACCCTTTCTAAGCTGGCCGTACCCAGAGTGGGATTTGGTCTGCTCTTAGGTGAGGGATTAAAAATCATGAATTTGGTCTTCTCTGTATTGATCTCTAGACCGTGTTGTCTACAGAAAAGACCAAATCCATCCAGAATCCTCTGGATCCCCATTGGACTTTTGGAAAGCAGGAGGGTGTCGTCAGCAAACATGATAGCTGGCACCCTCCTGCCTGCCAGGGAAGGGGCGTCGTTGTCTTTTACTCCATCAAGGTGGGATATAACACTGTTCACAAAGAGGCAGAACAGGGTCGGTGCCAAGACGCAACCCTGCCTAACCCCCCTGAGAACAGGAAACCTTGCGGAGAGCGCTCCATCCCTCCCACACCTGACCTGCGCATAGTTGCCATCGTGCAGCCTGATTATGGCATGCAGCAGCTCGGTTGGTACGCCCAGCACCTGAAGGACCTCCCATAGTTTTTTTCGTGGGACCAGGTCAAAGGCTGACCTCAGATCTACGAACACCATGTATAGTCTCCCACCCTCAATCCTCACCGTTTTCCAATACAGGAGGATGAGGCGGAAGATCTGGTCCATGGTGGACGTATTTTTTCTGAAGCCAGCCTGCAGAGGACTAAGAATCTCATTTGCCTCCATCCAATCCAGGAGCTGGTCCAAAAGGAGACGAGAGAAGAGTTTTTGGGGAACATCTATGAGGCTAATCGGCCTGTAGTTGGCTGGGAGGAGAGGAGAGCCCTTTTTATAAATTGGCACTATCTCTGCTCCCAGCCAAGTACAGGGGATTTCCATACCTCTCAAGATGGCATTGAATAAAATGAGGAGGTAGGGGCCCCAGACTTCAGGATATTGTCTAAAGAGATCACCGGGCACACTATCTAAACCCGGAGCCATCCCCAATGCCAATCTCTCTACTGCACCCACTACCTCACCAAGAGTGAATTCCAACCCAACTGCAGGAGTGATTATATCCTCGCGAGCCACTTCAGTGGCAGGCAATATGGTGTCCTGGTAGAGTTTGCCAAAGTGAGCCTCCCAAACAGATGGTGCAATATTTGGCTTCACGGCAGCTTTGGCCTCTCCAGTACCATTATTCACCAGGGACCAGAATCTTTTAGAGTCTCTGGTTTCTAATGTGAGGGAGGGATCATGCCAATGGTTCCAATCCCACTTCCTTTTTGCTAACGCAATGGCATCTCTATAAACCCATCTAAGTTTGGCGATCACACCTTTATCTGACCCTGTCTTAATATTGGCAATTAATTCTTGCTTGGCCTTGCGACAGGAGGAGTTATACCAGAGTGAAGTGCGTGTCTTTTTACGCCGTGGGGCAGCCAGAGGATGGAAAACCTCTGCTAGGGAACCCACTAGATTTGCATGTATCTGCCCCAGTTTGGAATTAAAGTCCGTGGAACCAGGCTGATTAATTAAATCGTCTAGTTCCGCAAACTTCGGGATTGCAATATCAAAGATTTTCCTAATGTTTTCCTCAGTACTGACTATTTTCGCCCATTTAACCCTACGTCTATTGGAACTTAGGGCCAAATTTCCCGGGTCATCCTTATAGTTAGTGGATAGCGAGTCAGCAGAGGGTGCTGGATGTTTCAAATCTAACAAGAGAGCGTTATGGTCGCTATCAGTTCGGGGAGATACCCTGAAATCCTGAACCCTAGACCATGAGCTGATGTCAACGAGAATGTAATCCAACCTGGATTCGTGACCCTTCCTATTGAAGGTACACGAGGAGGGACAGTCTGAGGGGGTGCGGCCATTGCAAGCCCTCAATGCATAGTTTAGGGTTAGGGACATAATTTGTACAACAAGTGGAGACCAGGATTTGGGATGAGGGGATGAACATGGTGGAACACCCCAGAAGTCATCTTCTGTGGTAAGGGCACCCTCCTTTAAGCCTTCCAGGGGTTCGAAGTGGCAATTGAAATCTCCGCCTAGGACGATTTTGCAGTCACTGGGCAAAGAATCCAAAAAGGACGCAAGATCCTCTAAGGTAGGCGATTCCTTGGATGCGCTAACTGGACGGGAGTACACATTTATAATTGCCAGTTTTGCTGCGTTGGGCCACCCGAGAAGTACACACTGGATGTCCTCGGAGAGCGTAGGAATGCTCTCTGCGGTACAACCAGCGTGGCTCGCTACCCAGATCGCCAAGCCCCCCGAGGGTCTCCCCTTTCCACTCCATTTAGCCTGGGTCTCGAAAACTGCAAAGCCCACACTACTCAACCATTAACTAACAATGCGCATTGCATCATAAACTCTAGTAACCACACCCAGACACACCCAAATGATTACGTCTTTTCTACGGAGTCCTGCAGGGACCAGACGGGTCCTGTTATACATATGTACAAGCCACTACATCTCTCTCTCTGTTTAATGCAATGTAGAAATATTTTAAATAAACTGAGGTACTTGAACCAGTATTGCAGACCTAGTCATGTGAGGATGACGAAGTACAGGAGCAGGGTCGTTCTCAGGCACCTTGGACATAGAGGTAGGCATAGGAGGCAGGTTCTTTGGACTTTCATGTAGGCAGGTCTCACTTCTGAATTCTGGAGCTGAAGAACATTGAGGTAGAGCCTCTTGTTATAGATTTTCAGGGATATCGAGTGGTCACCATATGTCCTTTGTTCATCATAACTCCCAGGGTTTCAGCATCAAAAAGGAACATCAGACTTACACTTCTGTTGCTGATAGACCAGGACTTGAAATCCTTCCTTGAAGAACGTATCCCGAGCCCTTCAACGTTTATCAGTAAAGGTCTTTATTCTGTACTTGTGTGGGGAATCCGCTGTACTGATCTCGTAAACATTGGACGACCTATGGGTGGTCTATTGCTGAAATTTAGTTCCCATGGCTCCCTCAAACATTAAGGTGACAGGGATTTCACCTGTAGTGGAATGGGGAGTTGATCTGTTGACACTCTGGGT
The DNA here is from genome assembly GCF_964263255.1 of Lissotriton vulgaris. NCBI lineage: Eukaryota > Metazoa > Chordata > Amphibia > Caudata > Salamandridae > Lissotriton > Lissotriton vulgaris. The sequence goes on from NC_141693.1 coordinate 1,119,021,051, forward strand.
TGAACATAGGCCTTGTTTGAGTTCACTTCCTTCTAGCGCAGCACGCAGGGTTAATCTCTTTAGAGTTCCCATGAAGCGTTCAACAACACCATTGGACTGTGGCCAGAAAGTATTGCTTTGCTGATGTTTGATCTTCACATTAGTGAGAAACTCTTTAAACTCTCAACTGTTGAACGGTGGACTGTTGTCGGACTTAGGAATGGATGGGACACCCCATATTGCAAAAATGTAATTTAGGGACCCAATACTTTGTCACGTGTGGTTGACAATAAGTCTTCCCTCAGGTGAAATCAGGAGTACCTGCCAACAACTATCATTAGCTGATGTCCATTATAAAGGGGTTCAACGAAATCAACTGCAATCCTCTCCCACACTTGCTTTAAGAGATCTGACATAAGTATGCTGTATTGCTTTGGGAGCCAAGCAGTTGCACAAATTACTGACTTTTAATTCTCTAACAACTCTTTTGTCAAGGCAAGCAAACCATACAAAGTCTTGAAGAGCTCTCTTGGTGGCGACAATGCCATGTTGACCCTCATGGGCTAGTTCAATGACTTGTTGTTGCAAGCTCTCTGGAATAACAATTCTAGAATTGCAATATAAAGCCTTCTTGTGTGACAAAGATTTCCTCATTCACATTCTTAAACTTTTGGTATTCAAAGTAATCCGTAACAGGTTGAATGTGTTTCTTCCAGGACTGCTGAGTAATAATACCTTTGAGAACACACAGAGAACAATCAGTACTTGTAGCAGCAAGAATTCGCTCCACTGACAGAGCTGCAGGTATGCTTCACTGGACTATGTAGTTAACATAGGCATCAGCCGCCTTAGATGTTGTTCTTTGACACTGAACTGGCACTTGTGAAAAGTAGACAGCAGAATTTTTATCTTTCCCTGGCCTGTGCACAATAATATAATCAGACTTGCAATTGCAACCCCTCCTCTTGATGCAAGGGGAAATCTTGGCTTTTTGTTTCCCAAAAATGGTGAGTAGAGCTTGGTGGTCAGGGACAAGGGTGAAATATTTTCCACAGAGAAACACATGGAAGTGTTCACGAGCCCACAGCTAGACTTCTTTCTCAGGCTGTGAATAAGCACGCTCAGTCTGTGACATACACTGGCTCGCACAAGCCATAATGTGCCTTTGCGTATTGTCGTGTCCAATGTGCTGGGCAAGCATAACAGCCAATCCCACTGGATTGACATCTACTACAATCTTATTATGATGTTTCAGATAAAAATAGGCAGTTTCAATAGCACGCTCAATTGCATGTTTGATTTTCGAAAAGCTTCGGTCACAGTCAGATGACCACTTGAACACAGCATTCTTTTTTGTCAAGCCTCTCAAAGTGGCACTGACTTTGGAAAATTCATGGGATAATCTAGAACAGTAACTGGTCATGCCAAGGGAGGATCACAGCATTGGTACGCATTGTGGTGGAGTACTGAATGACAAGGCTTACACTTTAGCCGGATCCAGTGTCATCTTCTTTTACCAGTGAAAATATGCCCAAGGAACTTGAGTTTTGTTTGGTGAAACTCACACTTTTCTATGTTCAATGTAAGACCGGCATCATCCATCAAACGGCATACTTGGGTAAAGGCTTTGTCATATTCTTTTCAATTGACCCCAAATACCAGTATATAATCACTGCAATTAAAAGCATGTGTGACAGGCTGTATGCGGAAAATTACATCTTGAAAGCGTTCTGCAGCTGACGACACCCCAAGACTTTGGGCCATAAGTATCAAAATGTTGTTTTGCGATTCTCGAATAGTGATTTTTTGCGAATCGCTATTTGAGAAAGGCAAAACACGATGTATGTAGGATTTGCAAAACCTTTTGCGCATCCTACATATTCCTTAATTGCGAATCGCAAATTGCAATTCGCAATTAAGGAATGTCTCCAAATTTTTTCCTATGGGCCTAGGCCCATAGGAATGAATGGGGAGACATTCGCAGTTTGCGAGTACCCATTAGTTACTCGCAATTTGCGAATGCAATTTCAAGGATGCAAGGGTGTCAAAAAGACACCCTGTTGCACCCCTAAAATAAGCATGGGTGCAGATGTGGCGCACATACATGCATGTATGTGCGCCACATGGCACTTCGAAAAATACCAAAATTTTTGTTTTTCAAAGAAATTACAAATTGCCACCAACCTGAAGTTGGTGACAAGTTGCGTTTTCTTAAGCCAAAATCCCACAACTTGGGTGCTATCTACATTGCAGTTAGGGAATCGCAGTTGCCGATTCCTCAAATGCAATCGCAAAATAGGGAATCGCAAATTTTGTGATTCCTTATTTTGCAAATGGATTTTTGTGATACATTGCACACTGCTAAATTGCGATCACAAACGCTGAAATTGTGCAAATTTCAGCATTTGCAATCGCATTTTGGCTTGATACATATGGCCCCTAGTACTTTAAATCTGAACAAACCAATATGGATTGAAAAAGTGGTAATTTACTAACAGTTTTTTTCCAAGTTGAGTTGATCGAGACAAGAAAAGTCTTTGGCACCATTCAGCTGTCTAATAATATCTGTAATGTGCAGATTTGGATGTCGTTCTTTCTCACTTGCCTTGTTAGCTTTGCACATGTCAACGCAGATGTGCACAGCACCTCCACTGTCCTTTTTTGGCACAACCGCTGTGGGTGAACCCAGTGGTGTTGGACCAGTAGAGCGTTTAACCCCTTTCATGCTCAGGACGGAACCACGCCGTCATGAGCCACTGGCGAGCTGTGCTCATGACAGCGTGGTTCTGTCATGCTGTGGACGCTCTGCCGACACGGCACTGATTCCCCGCCTGTGCGGACAAATTAGTGAGTGGGCGAAGTCGTGACGGAACCACACAGTCATGAGCACAGCTTGCCTGTGGCTCATGACGGTGTGGTTCTGTCACGAGCATGGCAGCGCCAAGCTCTCCCCCTACCCCCAGCGCCGCAGTGGAATTACCGTTGCGGCAAAGGGGTTAATGATGTCATGTTTCAACAGCATTTCCAGTTAACAGCACCCTACAAAAAAAAAGGCAATTGGATGATGCCATTGAGCAACAGGGCAAAGGTCCTCTTTGATGTGAAGTTGCGCCTTCATGGTCTTAAGCTTTCCTTAGTCCATGAAACAATAATGGGAACTGACTTACGAAGTCTGCATGTGTGTTTATGTTGTAGTTAATAGCATGCCCGCAGCAGTACTGAAACTGAGTAAGCATGCACTTGACGAAGTTCCTTTAAGAGCATGAATTGGTGCTTACACCTTTGTTTCCTTGAGGCGTATAATATGAATGGTCCTTGACTTTGCAAAGGTGTGGAGGCAACCCACTTGTGTACCTTTGTCTTCATAGGTGTGAGACAGGGCACCAGCGTTAGTTCATTGTACTTCTCTGCCAACATTATCGATGATGAAAAGGAAAGGAGCAACCATTCACATTTACTATGATCCTGGGACAATGTCCATAGGAAAGTGTTTTTTTTCAGGTGGAGATCTCGCTTAGACTCTTCTCTGCATGAAGCCAAACCCATGGTCTCCAAACGCTCACCAGTCGAAACCATCATCGCGCAGCCATCTTATTCACTGTCTCTCAACAGTAACGCTGAAGACCCTCTGGAAGGTTAATTCAATGACGATCAAATTTGTTAAGTTTCCACTTTCCTTGATGTATGCCACCGCTTGGTCTTGTGGGCATGGCTAGAATTTTTCTAGAACTTTCTGACGTCCATTTTCTCTTCTCAATGTGACACAGTCGCTTTCTCTTTCACTCTGCACACCGTTACAAAATGATTTTCTTTCCCACAGCCTTTGTCCAATGGCCAGACATTTACCTTCATGAGGAAAGGAAAATCTGCACCGGAAACACAATTTCTTTCTTCCCCGAGACATCACTTTATAGCCTTCAACCCTGTGTTTCTGTTCAAAGCTGATTCACTATGATCTACTCTGGCTTCAATATCAGAAGCTTGTAGATCTGCACGTTCTTCTGCTCTTGCAGCAATGAGCAGGCTCTTCAGACTGAGTGTTCTCATGTAGCATACTTTATCTGAACGAGTCAGAAAGGCAACCATTGATGACTCTGAGACAAATGATTTCTTCATCATTGATTTAATTGACCTTGCAATGTTTGATGTGGGTCTCCGGTCTTTCAGCGAACCCATCCATTGTTTTTCCAGCTTTCTGTCTAACTTGGTTGAAGATGTACCTTTCATAGTTGACGTTCGGCATCAGACTGAAGCTGATTCCCAATACCACTTTAATCTGATCGGAAGATATTTCATCAGCTTGTGGGATTTTCACTAGCGCCTCTTTCACATAATCACCTTGAACATTCATTAAGTATTTAATGATCTCTTTGTCATTTGTTTTTCTATCGCATTGATGAAATTGTCAAATTTCTCAATCCAGGTAGTCCATCTGGTGCTAATATTCTGGTTTTTGGCAGTATCGAACAGAAGAGGTGGTTTCAATAATATGACGGCAACATAATCACCTGTGGGAGTTCCCGCTGTTGAGAGCAGGGCTTGCTCTAGTGCTGTCGGCCACCCACTTGGACCTGCTCCAATTATACCATTTATAAGCCCCAACCACATGCTTGCATCAGCATAGTTGTGACCACCATGATTTTGCATAGACCCTTTTTATTCTCTTTCGGTGAGTGACAGCTTTGTATCTTGCATAGGTTCACTTCTGTTCTCAACCAGCTGTATCGCACTTGGTTTTCACTGGCTTGTAGTGTTACATGGCACCTGTATGATTCTGCTCTGGGCCATTTTCTGCATGTGGCTATCACAGCTTTCGTGCTCCTTTGCACCTGGTTGTCGCTGCCTTCAGCACTTTTGCACTGTATGTATGCCTGCTCTGTGTTATTTTGTGGCACAGTATCTCTTCGTTTGGCCTTACCAGCAGGTTCAGGGCTGAATGTGCAGGGACTTTCCATAGGGCCTTTATCTTCCTTTAAAATCTTGCACTGGCTGGAGTGGTACCTTGACTTCACATGCACCAACTGTCGACTGCTTCACTTCGACTGAGGCACATTTGGCACGCACAAGCAGTTTGCTAGACCTCAGCAATCTCAGGGAAAGCACTCATGTTACTTCACGTTGCAGATTTCCTAACTCTTCGTCAGTTTGTAGCGTCCTCCCCAGCCTGTTAATATCAAAATGAGCACATCACAGACAGAGCTCTGTAATGCAAGTCTTTATTCTTCAAAGTCCAACCATTAACTAATTGTATGCATTGCATCATTAATTAATAGCATGTGAGTATCCGTGAAAGTTCAACCTCAGGCAGCTGGACAAATAAACAAAATGATCACAGCTGTGTGGAGAGCAAGCACTTTTTTGTGGAAGCATACAATGTCTGTCCAATCAAAACAGGTACTCCTAGCTTCTAACATGTAGGCAGAGCCAAAGACCCTCTCCTGGGGCCTTATTTATGAAGGCCTTGCGCCACCGGTGCGTCACTTTTAAAATGGGAAAAAGTGACGCACCGGTGGCGCAAGGCCTTCATAAATAAGGCCCCTGGTGTTCTCACATAGTTGTTTGGCGACAGCTGCGCTTTCAAGCCAGATCATGAAGTCTTGTCCACTCCTCCCACAAGCAAATATTGGTAGGCCACTTCTCGCAGACCATTATGGGAACAATGCTACACCCGTGATAGCTAATAACGTGCTTTTGATTTATTGCACTTCATGTGACAATTTTTGCTTTTTTAAGCACAGTAAAGTACAGTTGTTTTATTGTTAAATGTAATGGTACTTCATTTATTAAACTGCAAAAATGTTGAGCTGGCCTCACTGTATATTAAATTTGTGAACTTTCGATTAAGCACAGATTTCAGCAGTGAAGGCCTGGCTCTAGTATTTTGCATCATACATGCACTTCACTAAAAAGGCATGTGCAAACTGTACAACTGTCTATAGTCAATCACTGTCACTTACAAATGACTGTGTTCTACAAAACTAGTTGTCCATCCTGAATAATCATTAATATTTTTCAATTCATGACATCATCCTTTGCAATATTCAGAAAGAATGTATCTATTTGCAGAGTGTTACGATATGCTTTATCATAAAGCAGCTTGACTGAATTGTTTCTGTGCACTGTTGACTTTTCTGTTTTTAGGTGTTGAAGTCAGCAAGTGTTGTAAAATTAGCTTAAATGTAAATCTGTTTAAAAAAATTAAACATTGTGCTTTAAGCATGTCAGAACCCCTTTTGGAGGGCCACAGGACAAGCAAGAGCTACTGTATCCAGCTGACTGGGCGGAGGCCTTTCACCCCTGATGTCCTAGGGCAGATATCTTCAAACTGTGGGGCGCGCCCCCCTGGGCGGGCGTGCCCCCCTGGGGGGGCGTGGATGTGTTCCCAGGTGGGTGCAAATGGGCCTGCAATTACATCAAAAAAACAGTGAGGACGGTGAGGTGTTCATACACTCGTTGATAGATGTCTGTTTCAATGGTGACGAGTTATTGTTTTCTGTTTTAAGAAGGGGCTATTTCCTGTAAAATGAAGGCAAAGGTGGCGCATTGCAGAGTTTTCATCTTACTTCAGGAGCGCCTCATTAATTAGGACATGCTTAGTGTGTGCCTGGAAAGCGTTAGTTGGTTTAGCACAGCATTTTAAAATTGACTGCATGAGGCACTGTCAGTTAAACATCAAAAGCACTTGAATTACATGATGGAAGATTGCTTCTCTCACAGGTTCTAGGACCAGTATTTAAAAATCTGATTGCACCCATCTGAGAGTGATTTCTCTTCCGTTGTGCCTGCCCATAGATATAATCTTGAAACTGCGCTAAGGCATTGTTAATTTCTCTTTTAAGGATTGGTTCCAGTGGAGGAAGTGTGTTTTTTATCTTCAAAATTTGCTTGCACTTTACTGTTGAAAGTTATGTATTCTGGTTCTGTTTTATTATGTGTGCAGGTGTTGGTGTGTATGAAAGAGAGCTATACATGTAGCAGGGTTATTTAAAATGTGTGTGTGTTTATGCGTGTCTCAGAGAAGGCTACATAATTGTGTTATTTCCTGTGTGTGAGGGGAGGTGCGTGTGTGCATGCATGCATGTATGTATGTATAAGAGAGTGCTGTATATGTAGGAGGTTCATTAGAAATGTGTGTCTGGCTGTCAGACATTTTATTTATTCCTATCAATGGCAAGGACAGTCAAGAACTATCAAAGCTGTGAGTATCAGTGGTGTATCCAAGCCCCTGCAACCCTGCCAGTGCGGCGGGCTTGGGGGTCCTCCTCCGGCACTTGGCAGGCCCCTGGCTAGAGAGCTCCAGACTGGGTCTTGAGCGCGGGGGTCCTCTGCTATGTAGTTTGCAATAGGGACCCCTTAAGTTTTGTTACTCTACTGGTGAGTACTGGTGTTTGCTGTGAGTACTCGTGTTAGCTGGGAGTACTGATGTTGGCTTTCTGGGTGGATGTGGACAAGCAGCCAAGGTCTAGTAGAAAAGTGGCTTAGTGCTGAGGCCAGCTACAGTACAACAAAGTTATCATAGTTGCAATGACAATGTGAATTTTGAGTCAGAAATGTGAGTTTTTTAATACATAGCACTTAAATGGAGTCTCCTACTGTCTAACTATAGTTACAGTAGAAATGACGATTAAATGCCTGCAAATCACACAAAACATAATACATCATGAGAATGTTACTTCAAGATCGTACAACAATATACAAAGGCAACACCTATAAATGTTATATATTGATTGTGTTCAATAACTGATCACAAACTCCGAACACTTTGAAAACAAGAAAATGAAACATGATACTAATGAGTACTACTGAGAAGTATGGGGCAGGGGCAGTGTGTGTAAATTCAATGTCAAAGACAGCTAACAAAGAGAAAAAATCATCAGCCTTTTATTGTTTGTTGTTCACTTTCAGGTAACTGCTTATAAAAGCATGCACACACCTCAATTTAATAATAAATGCAGGTTAAACTAATCTAAGGGAAATTATAGTTTTATCTTACGAAACCTCAGTTGGGTAATGTGATCACTGAGGATGTCTTCATGTGTGACCAGAGAGTCACAGAATTAAATCCTGATTGGTGCAGTGAGGAATAGTGACTTGTTTACAGTGCTACAAGGTCCCAAATTGTGACAGAAAGCACTGTGAATGCCATTATTTAAAATTTGTATTACACTATATAAAACAAGTGCTTTAAAAATGCACCTTTTAGCAATAAGTATTCAGACTATATCTAGTGGAAATATGTTTATATGTTTCCATTTAAAGATTGCACTCCTTTCAACAGACACATATATTACATCTTAAACAGAATAAATGTTTGTCACCACTAAGCTGAGTGACTGCATTAATTAAAAGCTACACTGACTCTAACGCAGCCTTTATATGTGGTGGTTAACTGTTGCACACATTTCTTTCAGGTAGCAGGCACCTTGGTGAGAAGGCATGTTTCTTCTTTAGTTCTCTACTACATGTTTCACAGCATGGGACCCCTGCACACCATCTGTGAGTGGGCACCGGACACCAGTTATGGCAGTCTTTCTATGAAAAAGAACATGGGTGCATTTTCCTTGTTAGCATTAGGCGACAGGTTATCACCTTGGTTGTGCATGCAGGGAACAGGGTCTAAGCAACAGGGGGGCAGAGGGAGCTTTTTTGTTGTTATTTTCTTCACACAAGGAAGCAGAAAGCCTGTGTTGGGCATCTGGCCTAAAAGTAGTGGCCCTGTTTATTAGGCAGGGAAGACAGACTGCTTCACAGAGCTGTCAGTATCATTGGTGCTGAAGTTGCAGGGAATACTTGCTGGGCCAGTGTTTCTTTGAGCCTAGAGAGGGAGAGGGATGGTGAGACATGGGACGGAAAGGGATGGTGTGAGATGGGAGCCCATGTTGTTACAAACATCAGAGGCAACACAATGCACTACCTAGCATTAGTGAAACAGGCATTGTGACAATTTTAAACAGGGGCCCACTGAATCATAAGTATGAATGTTTTGCAATATTAAGTGGGCATGGGGGCTCATTTTCCATGCTAGCATTAGGATAGATGGCGCCCTTGGCACAAAAAATGGGGGCAGTGTGCAGTAGCTAATTTTCTTCCAGACAGAAACCAGCCTTGTTTCAAGATTGAAGTGATGGTCACACGTGGTGGGGAAGGAGTGTAAGAAGAGGAGATAGCCTGCCTCTCAGCACCACAGCCATTGTTAGTGGAGCAGGTGGAGTGCATTGGGCCCCACAACACTGCAATTTTGGGCGATAGTGTTTTGGTCAATTCTGTTCTTGTTTGATGCTGTTGCTTTTTTATAAGCTCACAATTAGTGTGGATTACGAACTACAGATGAGCACCCCAAAATTGATCTCATGATCGCCGCCCTCTGTGATCATCCCTCCTCCTCCTCCTTCTACTATTCAAATCTTTGCAATATAGTTTTGGAGGGGGGCCTCATTTCAAAATATTTTGCTTAGGGGGGCTCAGAGTAAAAACATTTGAAGACCTCTTTGCTAGGGTCTCATCTACTAAAGACCATGATCAACTGGGCTAATTACCTCTTCGGTACTTGACTCTCAGTGATAGAATGAGTTGAGCAGTCCAAGGCCTCTCAGGTGTGGATGGACGGGGTGCACCAGGGTCTCAGCCATACTCTTTATGATTCTCTTATCAACCCCATTTCTTCCTCAGATGCGCCCAAGCTTCTTCCTTGTGGCCTTTTTCTGAATCAAAGAAACCGATAGATGTGTATCAGGGAGCCTGGCTCTCTACTTCTCCAGGGTGTCCCACCCAACTTGCATGAATGCAGCAATCCACAAATTTGGTTGTGGAGATTTTTGTACCTCCTCGTGTTTCACAATGTAGCCCTGGGTCTCCCAAAAGGTAACACATACACCTAGCACATTTATATAGCATACATGCACTGCACTACATCCTCCATGTATTGTGCCACTCATAGTCAAGCATACACCCAGCACATGCATATTCCATATATGCACTGCACAGCACAGCTCTACATCCTTCATGTATTTTACCACTCACAGGCAGACATGCACCCTGCACATGCATATAAGATACTCACATTGCACAGAACTGCTTTAGCCCTATATTGTACAATTCACCGGCACACATACATTCAGCACATGTATGCCACACATGAGTCCCAATTCACAGAACTTACTTCCAACAAAATCCTAAACTTACTACTCATGGTATTCACAGAATGTACTTATGACTAAGTTTACGTCCGCACTCGGGCCAGAATTTCCGCATCCGGAGTATAAGCTCCACACTTGGAGTATAAGCTCCACACCTGGAGTGGAATTTCCACCATTGGGCCGAAACCTCCGTTTTCGGGCCGGAATACCCACAATGCAGCAGATATAGTCAATTAACACCAGATTGTGGGTATTCCGTCCCGGAAGCAGAGATTCCGAGATTCCGGCCTGATGGTGGAAATTCCGCTCCAGATGTGGAGCTTACACTCCGAGTGCGGAGTTTACACTCCAGGTACACACCTTCTAGCCCCAGTGTGGACATGAACTTAGGACAGTCGTAAGTGCATTCTGTGAATACCATGAGTAGTAAGTTTAGGATTTTGTTGTAAGTTAGTTCCGTGAATCGGGCCCATGCCTTCACAGCGCTACACACCAAACAAATGTAGGCCAAGGGTGAGCTGAGCACACAGCAGTGGTACTTTAAATGAGTGAGTCTGTAGGTCTCAATCCATTGACACAGATAGAAAAGGACCTGTTCACTCCTACTGTTCACTACACAGTATGTAGCACCACTGTGCTCATGCTGCTTAACTCCTGTTAAAAGGAGTAGCCTTTATTCACTATGAGGGTAGCATTTTTGGTGCTGGTCCCAGTCCAACCAGATAGCAATCCATGAGACAGGCCAATGTCATGGTACACACATGTGATCTGTGTTTACCTCTGACAAACAAAATCAGCATTAGGGATCCAAACATCAGTGCAGCACTCAGAGCAGGAGTGAATGGCCATTACCGTGCGGATTACTTTTTCAGTCCCAACAAAATATACTGCACAACAGTTTGTGTCTAACCGTAGTGCTAAAAAAAGGTAAGTGTTCCTTTTTTCCCTAATATCAGGATGCAACATTTATTTTACTCAGTTTACATTTACATTAGGTTTGCATGATTATAAACATAAAAATAAACTACCATCCATAACACAGATTTGTATGGCACACATTCACCCCAAGGGGAGTCTTGGAACTCACAGATGTTGTTGCTACCCACATCTATGGTATTCATGTTTTTGGCTTTTGGTGGGTGAAAGACTAGGTGGATCCACTGGGATGAGAACTTGTGACTACAAGGTGATAGCGGGAGAGGTGAGGATGGTGTTTGCACTGCCCAAACTTGTGAATGTAGCAATATACCAATGACCGTGAAGCAGAATGTGCTCCACAGGATAGACAGAGAAAAGTGCTTTTGCAAACAATGAAGCATTATTTACAAATTAGTAAAGTTCCAATCTCAAATCAAATCAATTAAACATTAATCAGTAGTCACTTGAATACACCATGTGTGAATATAATCCAGGTTATTCAGTCCAGCAAATGGAAGGACACGTTATTAAAGACCGAACATGAACATTGAGCCAAAATTCTGTTCCCGTAAAGATAAATTCCCTAAGGCTAAGCTAAAGTTGTGGGTAAGACGGAAAATATTGAAGCAGTTAGTCTCAACAAATATAGAATCAAGGGAAGAACCAGATAAAGGTTTCAATCAAGAAAAGGAGAAATGTATGTGCTCTAGAAAGTAAGTCTAGTAGCAGAAATATGAAGATCATTGGGTCTTAAGAGAGAAAGAGGGAATGTCCACATGGAAAGGTGGATGGGGGCCAACGCGCTGACTATCTAAACTCAGTTTCACATAAAACATGAATTAAGTTTGACAGATACATTCCACAGGTTCTCTCCAAGTAAGAACAAATCAAATCCACATTCTCTGCCTACCATCATGTGCAAGTGCTGAGAATCATTGTCTAACCAATTAATTGCAACAAACATGACCTTCACACAACAGGCTAACAGAAAATATTTGTTATTAACAACTCTATGCCTTTGGTAGCTAAAACAGAAAGACACCTATGCACACTAAGCAAAATAAAACATTGACTTTATGGAGTCAGGCACCTGGACCCACTCATGTCAATTTTAAGCTGAATATATCCCAACTATAGCTAAATTGAAAAGACAAAAATCACTTGTTTCACTAAATCTAAGTGTAAAATAACATGTACACACATATAAGTAGTGGTTAAACATGTTGCAAGTTATCTTAGTAAACTAGAGACAACGGCTTAGTGTCACCAGAGCTCAAACTCAGACTCTTTCTTTTGTTGTACTCAGAGTCGACTAAAGTCGATGGATGGATTTTCTCACCAGGTTACACTTCCAAGGTCCCACAAACTAGATTTGGCACCACTTGGCAAGTCAGGGCTACCAGCAGAAGAGCCCGGGCACTTGTAGGTGAAGTCTTTGATGGCTCTGAACTTCTTAACAGGAAGCACACACACAAGCCTTTGAAGAACCTTGGAAACAGGATTTAGAAATCAAAGTCCAGTCCTTTCACTCCCCTGACAGAAGCAGCAAACAGTAGGCCAGCACAACAAATCAACAGGCAGAGTGGCAGTCCCTCCTACAGCATCCAGCTGGTAGAATGTCCTCAATCCAGAGTGTTCTGATTTTGGGGTGTCAGAGGTCCAATACCTATACCCCTTTCTGCCATTAAAGTATGTAAACTTCAAAGGAAATACTTTGTAGTGCAAAAGACCCAGCATTTCCCTGACAAAGCTACAGACACACTTCTGGGGGTAGGGTCAGCTTTGTTTGAGGACAGACAAAGCTCTATTCAGGTGTCAGTGACAACTCCTCCAACCACTCTAGATCAGGAAGGACCATCCGCCTGGTGATGGGCCATCAGGATATGCAAGGCACAGCTCAGCTCCCTTTGTGTGACTGTCTCGAGTAAATGCACAAGAGTCCTACTGTCAGCCAACCCAGACGTGGAATCTACTGACAGGCTGAGGCAGAGAATGATTTTACAAGAAAATGCCCACTTTCTAAAAGGGGCATTTTCAAACACGCAATTTATAAACCGACTTCACCAAAATATGTGTTTTTAAAATGTGAGTTCAAAGACCACAAACTCCAAATCTCAATCTGCTCCAATGGGAAATTACACTTAAAAGATATTTCAAGGCAATCCCCATGTTACCCTATGTGAGAGATAGTCCTTGCCATAATAAAAAACGAAGTTAGCAGCATTCCGCTATTAGGACATGTAAATCACAGCAGTACATGCCCTACCTTTTAAATACACTGTACCCAGCCCATGGGGCTGCCTTGGGCCTAACATAGGGGTGACTTAAATGTAGTAAAAGGGAGGGTTTTGGGCCTGGCAAGTGGGTACACTTGACAGGTTGAAATGGTAGTTTAAAACTGCACTCACAGACACTGCAGTGGCAGGTCTGAGGCATGTTTGCAGGGCTGCTTATTTGTGTGGCACAAACAGTGCTGCAGGCCTACTAGTAGCATTTGATTTACAGGCCCTGGGTGCACCTGGTGCTCTTTACTAGGCACTTACTAGTAAATTAAATCAAATATGCCAATCATGGATAAACCAATCACCAATACAATTTACACAGGAAGCGCTTGCACTATAGCACTGGTCTGCAGTGGTAACCAGAGTCCTAAAACCAGCAATAACGAAAAGCAGCACAAACTTGAAAAAAAACCAGGAGGTAAAAAGCAAAAAGACATGGGAAATCATGCCAAAGATGCCAGATCTAACAACCGACAACATGGATAGAGTAAAATGTGTATTCTCTTACATCTAGGTGGTCCCTACTCAATTCATTCACTCAACATATATCTCTGCGCCTCTGTAGAAACTGTTGTCTGTAGGTGCCCACTCCACTCTAATCTTCTCCAAGAGTAGCAAAATCAGTGAGTCCCTTTCCATTTACTTCAGACAACTATAATTGCAAGGGATTTCTGGTCTCTCTATAGATGCTGGTATCTCCAAGTACTGAGATGGTTCGGTGCTTCTTAAAGTGTGTAAGCAACACCCAATGAGACTGGAAGAAGTAGAAGAGGCAATACAAAACTAGCTTTGGGTAAGCCAGTTGGTCCTGACACCTTATCAGCCAACTTGTAAAATGACTGTCTGCTTACACTAATTCAGTGCTTTTAACCTACTTAAGGAAATCATGGTTACAGGCAGAATTGTAGATCCCTCGATGGAAGCCACCATCTTTGGGTTTCTCGAAAAAGAAGAAGACCTGCAGGAATGTCATTTATATTGGCCTTTTTAATTATTGAATGCCAGTGTCAAGGCAGTGTCATGCTTGCTGGATACTCGCGATTGGCGGACTTAAAAAGTCGCTGTTCCTGCTACACACGCATGCACGGGTGGCAGCAAGCTGGTTTAAAAGCCTGCTAATCCCAAAGGTAAGACGCTTTGCGTTCCAGCCACAGGCTTGGTATTCCTCTTCCGGGGTCCTTCCCTGATAGCTTCTAGGTTCAAACTCCGTCGATCCAGAGCTGGTTGTCCTTTGTCCAGTTTCCTTCGTAGATGAGCCGTCGTCTCCTGGTCTCCGGTTTCCCTTCTCTGCACTCCGGGCAGTCTTCCTGTGCTCGTCTGCTCGTCAGCCAGTTATCTCCAACACACTGTGCTACAGTTCTAGAACTCCTGTGACAAGTCCTACGGTAACAGCGCTTTCTGCGCTGATTTTATTTCCTACTGCCAAACTTACCTTATGCAAACTCAGTGTCTGTGGAGATCTTGGGGTATTTTATCAAGGGGGTTTATCTCCACTTTTTTGGCTTTAAAAGCCAAGAAAGCGGGGATAAAATTATCTCCCTATTACCTAGCTGTCTCTAACACCAGTTAGCGACAGCTAGTAGGACATAGCGACCATCTTGGGCCCCGCTTTGCATGGCAGTGATATTTATCACTTATGACATGCAAAGTGGGCGTGCCAAGATGTTAGCGACTGGAAACAGTCGCTAACATCGCTATCTCCTATTACCAACTTTTGGAGATATTTGCGCTAAGCGCGATTATCTCCAAAAGCTAACACCTGCCCCTGCGCAGTTCTTAGCCATGTTAGCCAATGGTAGGTGGATAACATAGCTAAGAGCATTAGCTCGGTAATGCATGAATATCGTTGACTTTTCAGCGATATTCATGCATTTCGGCCGATTTTTATCGCTTAGGAGATAAACCTTGATAATAGCAAGGTTCCTAAGCGATAAAAATCCCCGCAGCTCGGCGATATAAATATTGCCGCTAAGCCAACATAGCGATAATTATCGCTAGTTGTTGGTAATATGCCCCCTTGTTTTTTCTAGTTTTGTTTAGTTCTGGGCATCCTTGATACTAAGGAGTTTCCCAGTAGGACGGCATGAAACAGTTGTATGTATTGCATAAAGCCCTTTCCCACAAGTTTCTGAGGACAAGCTTTATATTAATTCAGATCAGTATTTCTTTTTAGGTGAGTTATGTTGTAGGTAATCCTATATATTCCTGCTCTTGACAATTCCCCTGACCTCTTGTATTTACACCATACCTTTATCCTGTCACATCCCTGAACACCCCTTCTCGCACACCAGATTCCAGATTTAACGGACTAAGGGAATTATTCAGGTAGCCTAGAATGAAGTACTAAAAATATTGTAGACAGTAGAACTCGCAGTTCATTGTGTACTTACCTTGTTCCGTCATTTTATTGACAGATATTGCTCCTGCCTGACTGGTCCTATCCTTGAGTGGGGTGCATTGTGGGATCCTTTTCCTCTGTTTTTTCCCTTATTCCCTGGGTTACTGCTGGTAATTTGACTCTGTTAGGTGCTACTGGTGATCCTGGGTAGTTGGGGACCTTTTCATCCTTTGCACGGCGTTCCTGTGGAAATGTGAGTAGAAACTGACAGCCAGACTCAAAATTGATTCTACAATTCAAACCGAAAGAATGTCAGCAGATGAGGTATGATTGGCATCTCAGTGCCAGGGTGATTTTTCAAAGACATGCCACAACCTTCCATACATACCGATCTGTGTGCCTGATTGAACGAGCCCATGTGTTACATAAACCAGCTGCAATTTTATTATGAGGTGCAGTAAAGAGGTGTGAGCCGACATCATGGCAGTTGCTATGGAAGGTGATGTGGAGAATGAATACAGCCCCAGTAAATCTTAAATGGGTTCAATAAATGTGTTCAAATACACAGGCAATGGTACTGAATAAGAGAATACTGTGCCCATTGTCACCAACCCTATATATGGCGTATACAATGAGCTTTTAAATTGCAATTTTTACCCAATATGGCACAGCCTGCCAGACTAACCATACTATGCAGGTGAACTATACACCAGAGAACTGGTAAAAAATGGAAACTTTAACATCAAAATATGAGCATGTAGCAATGTGTAAATAACAGATATTGCTACTGGGCGGCATGCAATCAACCTAACCAATAGGAGGAGGAACAGTAAGGCAAGTACTTAGGGGCTATTCCAAGCAATACATATCAATTTTTATTTAAAGAGAACTGTTAGCAAATTACGGTGACTGGTTCAGTTTAATGCAGGAATAGAGCCATTTCAAGGTCGCACAAACTGGCAGCATTATTATTGTAAAATTGCAGTACTATCAACATTTCTGTAAGTATTCAGATCACTTTGTCGCAACATTCCAGCTAGTTTTTTTTGAGGGGCTGCATGCCTTGAAATCTGGATTCAGCTGGGAGAATCAAGAACCAAGGGCTCGATTTACTCATTTTGGTATTCACAGAATTTGGTCAATGCCAAAATGAGTAAGTGCCGTCTGTGAATACCAAAATGAGTAAGTGCCTTCTGTGAATACCAAAATGGTAATAAGCTTAGGATTTTGTCTTAAATTAGTTCTGTGAATTGGGCCCTTATGCAGAAGATAGGCTTCTACCTCGGATAACAAACTAGTGCCTTGATTATGATCTGCAAATGGAAATCAAATTACTGATTCAACTCCAACTTTTTTGAAATACAAAAGGAGTCTGGGCGCTCTATTTAAATTCAACAGTTCACTTTTTCAAGCAGATTCATTTTGAAATATTAGTCAGAGTGCGTCAACGGTATGCTTATTTCATCTACCAGTTCATGCACCGAGTATCCTATGAGGACTCTAATGTAAGGATGAGCACTCCTCAAAATCCTACTCCTACTTTATCTTAATACTCGTTCTCTCCCTAAACATCAGTTAGATATATTTCAACTCCTAGATGGAGGTCTTATCGACATTTTACTCCTCACGGAAACGTGGTTAAATGCCGACTCTCACCCTGACATCTTGGCCGCCGTCCCTGCAGGTTACTATATTCTCCACTCTGATAGAAACCCCGGCAGACCCGGCGGCGGAGTCGCTGCTATCATTCGCTCTCACTTACAGTTCACTACCCTTTCCACCCCACCCATAGCTAATACGGACACCCTTACACTGAAATTTACCTCTCCCAATTCCTCATTTATCTGTATATTAGTTTACCGCCCCCCTGGCAACTCGCCTCTCTTCCCATCCTTATTCAGTAGTATGATCTCGCAAATTGCCATCAATTCCGCTCGGGTTTTGGTGGCGGGCGACTTCAACTACTGGCCCTCAGACCCCCAGGAATCCTCCCTTTCCCGTGAGTTCACCGACTCACTGCTAGGTTTAAATTTTTCCAAACACATTCTCGTGGCCACACACAACAAAGGCCACACATTAGATCAGATCTGGTCCACTAACCTCGACATCCCTTCTCCCTCGGTCTACCCTTGCCCCTGGTCTGATCACTTTTTTATTTCGTTCTCCTTGCATTTACTCTTGCCTACCCGTCCTCCGATCCCCCATAACCTTCAGGTTCGAAACTGGAAACATGCTGACATTCCCCATTTCCACTCTATTCTTGCTTCATCATCCCCCCCTGACTATCTTGACTTGGACTCCCAAGCTACCTCTCTTGATCAATGGCTGTCCTCTGCCTGCGACGTTGTTGCCCCCATCAAAACTGTTAAGTCCAAACGCCCCCACGACGCTCAGCGCTGGTTTACTTCCACTCTTAAGGCGGACAAACTCCGCCTCAGACAGGCTGAGCGCCGCTGGCGGCGGAACTATGACCCTTTACTCCAAGTCACGTACTCCGACTTACTAAAGGCTTATAAACGGTCGATTATCTCGGCCAAATTATCTTATTTTTCTCAGAAGGTCTTGACCTCGGCATCCAAGACCAAAGAAATTTTTTCTATTGTAGCCGAGCTCTCCCTTCCTGATCGGGTCACCCCTCAGCCCCTTCCCACACAAGCCTTGTGTAACTCTCTTAACTCTTTTTTTTCTGACAAAATTTCCGCAATCAAAAATAACATTCCCCTCTCTACTCTGCCCCATGATTCTGTTCTCCCTCCCCCGAATCCCTACTTGTTTTCTAAATTTCCCCCCATCTCCCTGGATACTTTTCTCTCATTGCTTCAGACAGTGAGCTCTGGCTCGCCTAACGATTGCTGCCCCACGTCCATCTTAAGAGCGGCTTTCGCGGCCTGCCCCGGTCCTCCTCTTGATCTCTTAAATCAATCTCTTCTGTCAGGCTCTGTCCCTAATGCTTTTAAAAGCGCTGTGGTGGTCCCCATTTTAAAAAAACCGGGTCTTGACCCTTCCACGTTAGCCAATTACCGCCCCATCTCCCTCCTTCCTTACTTAGGAAAGGTCTTAGAGACCTATGTCACCCGCTGCCTCAGTGCTTTTATCGAGGAAACTCATTTCCTCGACGACCGACAGGCGGGGTTTAGACCAGCCCACTCCACCGAGGCAGTTGTGGTGGCAGTCATGGACACACTGAAACAGGGAGCTGACAGGAATCTGTCCCAGGCCCTTGTACTTTTAGACCTCTCAGCCGCCTTCAACACGGTCGACCATGGTATCTTGGTCGACCGTGTCAGAAACGCTGGCATTTCTGGCTTGGCCCTGTCATGGGTGGTATCTTTTCTTCATTCTCGTTTTCAATCTGTCCGGCTTTCTCTCTTTTCTGCCCCTCTATCCTCTCTTTCCTGTGGTGTCCCCCAGGGTTCTGCTTTATCCCCGCTTCTGTTTAACCTCTACATGCAGCCCCTTCTTGTCTCCCTTCGTCAGTTTTCACTTACTGCTTTTAACTATGCTGATGATCTGCAGCTTATTTTCCCTCTCAATCCCTCTCCCTCTTCTTGTTCTAATTTTCAAAATGCCATGCTCTTCATTTATGAGTGGATGAACCTTAGTCAACTTAAGCTCAACCCTAGTAAAACGGAGCTGGTGGTGACCGGTGGTCCTCTTACTCCCTGGTCTCCCAACTTCTGGCCTGTAGCTTTGGGTTCCCCTCCTTGTCCAGTGAACTCAGTGAAGAGCTTGGGGGTGACTATTTCTAGTGACCTCTCAATGCGGCCTCACATTAACACCGTCACGTCGGCCTGTTTTTTCCACCTCCGCCGTATCGGGAAGATTCGCAGGTTTCTATCTCAAGAGGCCCTTATTCTTGTCATCCTGGCCCTCATCACCTCACGTCTAGACTATGCCAACTGTTTATACGTGGGGGTCCCTGCCTGCCATCTTTCCCGACTTCAACTGGTCCAGAATCAGGCAGCCAGACTTATTTTTCGGCAGCCTAAATATCAGCATGTTACCCCTTTGCTGAAAACTTTACACTGGCTCCCTGTTGCACAGCGGTGTGTTTTCAAAATGGCCTGCATCATTTTCAAATCCCTGTTCTCATGCTCTCCTGCCTTCATCTCTTCTTGTTTACTTGCCTATGTCCCTTCCCGTCACCTCAGATCCTCAGCTCACAACCTCCTGATTACCCCTAGATTTAACCGCAAGAAACATGGAGGAGCTTGCTTCTCCTTTCTTGCTCCGGCCAACTGGAATTCCCTCCCTCTTGCCATTCGTCTGTCTACCGACTATCGTTGCTTTCGCAACTCTTTAAAAACTCATCTGTTTCGCTTGGCGCATGCCTAGCTGCCCGGCCCCTGAATGTTCTCCATCTACCCGGTCTTGAGCGCCAAGAAACCAATTGGTGTATGTGCGCGGTACCAAATCCTTTTTAATAATAATAATAATAATAATAATAATAATAATAATAATAATAATAATAATCAAAAAGAGTTGCAAGTAGTTTATTACGCCCAACAGGGAGGCAAGTCGTTCTCCTCATAGACCATGTTACAACTGATTCACTCTCAAATAACAATGCATTCCAAACCATGACCAAGTTACATTCTTAACAAGGAATGTACTCAATTAAAGGTAAAGATACAACACATCTCCCTTATTATAATAACAAAACGAATGAGAGATAAAGACAAGAAAGAAAGACAAAGAGAACAAAGTAAAAGTGCAGTAAAGGTAAAGAGAACAAGGAAAAAGAAAAGAAACAGTCAGAAAAACAAGGATCAAAAGAACAAAGAAATAATTCACTCTGAGTAATAATCTTGAAGATACAAAGGAGGTCTCCTAGTTATTGTGCTAGTGCTGCGAAAAGGAACATGCTCATTTTGAGGTAGATGGTTAGAGCATTTCTCAGAAGCAGGTTCTACAACACATTTTCCAGAACCAGATTTCACAACATCGCCATCCCCCTCCGCACACCTTGACAAACGAGACATACTCCAAACGTCTCCCCCAGCAAGCATAACCACATTCTTCATGACCTTTACAATTCGTCTAGGCCCAAAATACTTTGACTCACCCTTAGGTGACCAAACAGCCTTTTTAACAAAAACAAAATCACCCACTTTCCAAGAAGCACTCTTCGCCCCCCTTAAGACATCGAACCTTCGCTTGTACTTTTCTTGATAGTTTTCCAACCTCGAATCTTTGACCACACAGCCCCTATCCTTCACAGACAGCCACAAAGGATTAATCTTAGAACCAGCAACCCTACCTTTCAGTTTTTTAAAAGGTGATAAACCAGTCACGCTATTAGGAGTGTTTCTGTGCGCCCACAGTTTTTCCCTGAGAATAGGTTTCAATGGAAGTCTTCTCTCTAAAGCGGTCTGGGCACACGCTCTAATCAACCTGTTCATGCTCTCCACCAAACCATTGGCCTGCGGGGAGTATAGAGATCAGTCCTATGGTGGATGATGGATAAATCCTTCAAAAAGTCAGACATTTCCTGGGAGGTGAATTGGACACAAAACGTCAGGTACCCCTTCACAAGTAAAAGCATCCTTCAAAAATTCAATAACATTCCTACTCAACACGGAACCCATACATGAAGCAGACAACCACTTTGACGTGTAATCTACCAGAACAACGACAAATCTCTCAGAAGGAGCAAGGTTCTCAAAAGGTCCAATAATGTCAACAGCGACTTTAGACCAAGGACGCTCAGGTATAGCAACAGGGGAAAGAGGGGCGTGTTCACTTTCCTAGACTTATCATTACCTGCACAAATATAGCAGTCCCTCACAACAATCTCCACCTCACGGTCTAATTCAGGCCACCAATAGGATTCCCTGACCCTCGCTTTAGTGAGACTACGACCTAGGTGTCCCTCATGTGCTAAATTTATAATCTTCTCCCTCATCCAAAAAAGGGGGGATCAACCTGTCACCTCTGAACAATTCACCTTGAACAATGTTCAATTCGTCCCTCACATTCCAATAACCCTTAGCAGGATCAGGAACTTCTTTTAAAACAGGCCAACCACTGACCGTGGATTCTAAAACAAAATCCCTGGCGGGATCATTAGAAAAACTATCTTTCCATTCCGCCTCATTCAATGCTGATTCCCTCACCCAAGAGACAACAGGAGACTCAGAATCACTCACGACCAACTTATCAAGGGGTGATCTAGAAAGAAAATCAGCAGGGATATTTTTAAGACCAGGTAAGTATTCCACACAGAAATTGTATTCCATGAGTCCTTCGACCCACCTCTTAATCCTTGGAGTTGTACATTCAACATTTCTACACGAAAACAACTGCACCAGGGGTTTGTGGTCAGACCTAACAACAAAAGGTAGACCCCACAAATAAAACCTGAAATGCTTGATGGCCCAAAAACAAGCTAAGGCTTCACGCTCAATAACCGAATAGCGCTCCTCAGCACCCTTCAAAGAACGTGATACGAAACCAATGACCTTTTCCGAGCCATCCACAAATTGGGACAAAACAGCCCCCAAACCACGTATACTCGCATCAGTAGACAAAATATTTTTCTTGTGCACATCAAAATGCCCCAAAGTTGGCAATTTTGGGATCTCAGACTTGACAGTCTCAAAAGCCTCTGAACATTCTTTGTTCCAATTGAAAACTGCACCCTTTTTCAAAAGAAGTCTAATAGGCTGCATCACACTAGCAAAATTTGGAATGAATTTTGAATAATACTCGGATAACCCTTTGAAAGATTTCACATGATCCTTGTTAGAAGGGGGTTGAGCTTGAATGATAGCCTCCGCCAGATCAATATTGGGACTGATACCCTCCCCAGATATATTGTGCCCCAAATAAGACACCGATTTGACTCTGAATTTGCATTTCTCCTGTTTCAAGGTCAAACCAGATTCCTTGAGTCTAGATAAGACTCCAAATAAGATGTCATCATGCCTGCCAACATCATTCCCGTAGACCAAGATGTCGTCCTGGAAGAAAAGAACGGAATCAATCCCAGATAAAACATTCTTCATGATCCTCTGAAAACAAGCAACTGCGCTGGCTAAACCAAAAGGCATCCTAATAAACCTGTACGCACCAATGGGAGTTACAAAAGATGTTAAATGTCTTGATTCCTCATGCAATAAAACTTGGTGGTACGCTGCTGACAAATCCATAACGCTAAATACAGTAGCACCACCCAACTTAGTCAAAATCTCATTTATATTAGGTAAAGGCTGCCTGTCAACCCAAATTGAACCATTTAAACTCCTGAGGTCCACACACATCCTAATTTTGGTACCCTTGTCCTTAGGTGCCAAAACAATTGGCGGAAGCCATTCAGAGGATTCTATTTCCTCAACTACACCCAGCTTCAACAGCCTATCAATCTCATCTTGAAGTGGTTTCAACATAAGATTAGGCACCTTCCGAACTCTATGTACAACAGGTTTTGCATTACCTTTCAAAATAATCTTATGTTTGAAACCTTTCAAAAGACCCAAATCATCACTAAAAACTTCAGGAAATTTTTTAAAAATGTCTAAAAAATCACCCAAATGAGAGACCAACATAACCTGTTCAGGAGCATTGGGATTCAAAGTAATTCCCAAGTTCCTTTGATGACGCCAACCAAGGAGATTATCCCCCCTTTTCGCAACATACACCTTTCCAACAGTTTCTCTACCCTTAAAAGTAATGGTCTGGATGGAGTACCCAATCAAATCAATCTTTTGTTTAGCATACCCAACAGGATTAATGTCAGGAGCCAAAAGTTTGATCTTGTTTCCATCAAAATTTGAAAACAAAAATGTATTACTGATAAGAGTGAAAAGTGAACCGGAATCAGCAAGTACAGGAACAACCTTGTTGGCAATTTGAATGTCACAAGAGGGCATAATTACTACATCATCGTCAACTTGGCTCACACCATTAACA
Source organism: Lissotriton vulgaris (assembly GCF_964263255.1). Lineage (NCBI taxonomy): Eukaryota > Metazoa > Chordata > Amphibia > Caudata > Salamandridae > Lissotriton > Lissotriton vulgaris. The sequence goes on from NC_141693.1 coordinate 1,119,044,615, forward strand.
ACATCATCCTGCAAATTAGTGATACAATTAATTGAATCCTGGGAGTACTCTTCTTCGTTGTCTACACAATTAACTTTGCTGTTTTTACACATTCTTGCATAATGGCCTTTCCTGCCACAGTTCCTGCAAACAGTACTTTTTGCAAAACAGTTCAGATAATTCGGTCCATGTTTCTCACTTCCACATCTGGGACATCTAAATTTATTCTCCCTGTTAAAAATGTAGTTTTGTTTAGGTCTTTCAATTTTAAAAGTAGTTTTCTCTTGCTTCGAAGGAGCTTTACTTACAGCAGCAACACTTATTTCCGGTTGGAAAATTTGACGATTTTCATTACCTATACTGGAATCAGGATCAGTTTGAGAAGGGCCCTTCCTAATCTCCTTAACCCAAGTAGAGGTATGTTCAACACCCTCAACAATAAGTATGGCCTCTTTCAAAATTGGATTTTTAGACAAAAGTTTTTCTTGGATCTTCAAATCATTAGTGCAACGAACGAGTTGATCATGAATGAGAGAGTCAGTCAAAAGTTCAAATTCGCAAATCTGTGCAAGGGATTTAAGTACTGCCACATAATTTCCAACTCTTTCACTCTTAGCCTGTGTACGAATAAAAAATGTGTGTCTTTCCATGACAACATTAATGCGTGCACCAAAATGATTCTTTAGAAGAAGTACACTCATCTCATACACATCAGAAGGTTCACCCGCACACCAACCAATAGGTATTGGATCCAAACTATCATAAATGTTTCTTCCTGCGATACCTAGATTGTTCAACAAAACAGCCTGTTTCCTGACGGCAGAAAACTTCTCCCCACCAATAGCAACCAAATAAGAGTCAAAAATTGGCTTCCATTTCTTCCATGGTAAAATTGGTTCGCCTTGCTCACTCAAAAATTGAGGAGGTTGATTCATTCCACTCGCAGAAGATGACATCCTGAAAGGAAAAAATTAACTAAACAAGCTAACACAACAAGTTAACTAAACAAGCTAACACAACAATCTAAAATAACAATCCAAAATAATGCAGGAAAAATAATAATGAGAAAATAAAGAAGTGAAATCAGCATTAAACGAAAAATAATAATAATTCCAAACTTCTCTGCTCTTCAATGGGTACTTCTTTTCCTTCGGTCTAAACAAACATCAATATTCTTTTTTTACATCAGGCATGAATTCCAGCTGATTTCGCTCATCTTATGGTCAAATCTCGTTTCAAAACGTTAAAATGGCTTGCCTCAATCCATATGATATTCGTAACGAAATGCGCAAAATAAAATCAAGTATCGGAGCGAGTATCGGAGCGTACTTGTCAAGTATCAGAGCGCACTTCTGCAAGTTGCTTGTAAACAAACGTGCGCGTTAGAGTATGTGTGACGGCAAGAAGACGCGGTTGCTCATCAACGCAGGAGGCGCGCTCATACACAGCTCGCGCAGAGTTCTACGAGTGACGGCAAGACGCGGTTGTTCTTCAACGTGGGAGGCACGCTCATGCACAGCTCGTGCAAACAGTTTGCGTGAAGAATTCAAATCACGCAGTTCAACGAAGGTAGGCACTTCTGCAGTAAGTACTTAAAAAATAAATATTTTAGAAATATACTTGCCGCAAATGAAGTCGCTACCTCGGAAATCAGTTCAGTCTTTAAAAGTCACTCGATAAAGATCAGAAATCCAAACAAACAATAAACTCACTACCGCAGTGGTACTGGAAATCCCAAAAATCAAATCACGCAGGGTTCTTTATCACCTGTTGGGCTCATCGTCCCCAGTAATGTAAGGATGAGCACTCCTCAAAAAGAGTTGCAAGTAGTTTATTACGCCCAACAGGGAGGCAAGTCGTTCTCCTCATAGACCATGTTACAACTGATTCACTCTCAAATAACAATACATTCCAAACCATGACCTAGTTACATTCTTAACAAGGAATGTACTCAATTAAAGGTAAAGATACAACAGACTCACAGATACAACTAGGATCCTAGGGTGCATTGGTCCTACATGTATAAGCGTGCAAGTTACATCTGCCATCCAAAGTATTCCCAACACTAACCAGTAGTGAGGACATTAGTCACCCAGGACACACCCATGCTCCATGCAACGTAACACGTGCCTCGATCCTAAAGAATCCAGTGATAAATTCATCACATGCTCCCCAAATGGAGAGCATCTTAAAATTGACATACCTTGCAGTCATGTCGCACAAAAGGTACAGGTCTGTCAGAAAAATATAATGAAAATAGAGAACAAAGGGAGGTTAGGAATATAAATAGGGACTGATACGTCTTGCGAGAAACGCCCACTATCAAAAGATATAGGCGCAGGACGTGTAAATCAAAAAATGGTAATATGGCTTTCCGCTCCACCGGTTATAATTCTGACTCGGCGGGGCCAGTTGTCATCAGTAGTCGAGAGAAGATCACGTAAGTTTCCAAGTGTTGGGAATACTTTGGATGGCAGATGTAACTTGCACGCTTGAACTACTTGTGTTACCTTAACCATCTTTTTGCCAAACTTGTCTCCACGTGTAAAACATTCACTGAGCACCACTGTTTTATGCTCTGATGCACCTGGTATTTTAGATGTTGTTGATGCCAGAAAAGATCATGTTTGATTTATCAGATGTTCCATGGTATATTTTGTATCTTTTTCTAGCCCTGAGGAGTCACGTTAACTCTGTTCCTAACGCGATAAAACACGTGTCGCCTGGCTTTTGGAAAAATTAAAAATCTGCAAAAATTCTCTAAAGTTTAAGGAATCAACGATTATTCCTGTCTTTGTTTTCATACTATTTCTCTGTTCATGTTCACAATACGAATGTTTATGATTATTGTTCATGTGTGCATAGGCAATTCTTGCTACTAGTTATTTGTGTGTCTATTTGTGACACACTTTTGAGTGGTTTTAGGGTTTTCCCGCTTGCCATTTGCACCATATAGATACTTTGAAGTTACATACACCTCTGCGTATACTATAGGCTGAGTTCCTGGTATTTCTCTGAGAACTAATTGACCCTATGTAGCTGAGCTTATTTATAGGATCCTATGGTGACTAAAAAAGTGAGTGATCCAGAAAAGTGACCTGAAAAGATTTAAGCGGAAGCACCCGAATATTGTGTGATCAGAGGCAGGAGGGATGGAAATGCCCAGAAAGCTTTTGTATAAAGCTTTCTGGGGCAAAAACATACCTATTGTGACACCTTTGACTATTCAGCACAGGACTATTCAGCACAGGTCTGTGGGTGGTTTAACCTTTGGTGCATATTTAATTAAAGCCGTGTTGGAAGAGTTTAGGGAAAAGATGTAATCAATGAACTCCGAGAACACTTTGGAAGAAACAAGTGGACTTAGTAGTACCCTGTCCACATTATCAAAACCAATTCTGAGGAGAAGTAAACATGAAAGTAGCTGGCTTTCTCTGGGCGACAAACTACATTAAAAGGCTGAACCCATACTTTGCATCACCTACAGAAAATCTAAAACCCTCGTCGCAGTCAGCAATTATATGTTGGTCTAACAAGTTAGTCTTTAGTCTCAGTGCTAAGATCCTCACAAATGTCATACCAACCTCATCTAAAAAAAGATCACCCATCACAGGCGTGCCAAATTGGGGTGCAACACAAAGAAGACGTGGAACAAAGAGATTGTGCGCAAAAAAAGAGATTGTTCTAAGTTAGTTTGAAGCAAACCACACCTTGCTACCTGACAAAGTGAGAACGTTTTCTGTGCATTGTAATGCATTGTTCTCAACTGGTACCCATGAAACTTCACACATAGCAAGCATCTGTGGTCCAGAACCAGGCAAAATAAGGCAGGTATTACATTCTGGTCAGATAGACTGCCCATGGTAAAGTGGAATTTAGGCTTTTTCAATGTTGAAATTTGGTGTTGATGAAAAAAAGGTTAGATTCCAAAAGTGAAATACTGAGATACACGCACCTGGTTGTATGCCATAATCCAACATAAATTGTATAGCTGGAGAATTGACTACCCACAGTATTCTGAAGGTAAGTATATACTGCAAAGACTTACTATTCTTAATTCCACGTCTATATACCTTGACAATATATATGTTCAAATTACATAAAAAAGAAGTTAAGAATAACCAATCTATAATAACTGATATAAATTTACATTCACATTTTTTTTGCTGTTGATATTTTTGTAAACACAACAGGTGATGGACCGAATGTGGATCAATGTCACACACTCAACCCAGTCCAAAGATCTGAAACCGATCCGGTCCTCGGATGCTTGATTCCGGTCTGGGAAAGATATGGCTGTTGTAGTTCGGACTGGACTGTTCCCATGGGGCACAGGGTCAGAGCTGATTTGCATAAAGCCATTATCTGACCCAGGGTGGTGTGGAGTGCAAAAAACGATGGATTTAGGCCCAGATCCTTGTACTGGGGTGAATGTAAGACATTGATCTACATTCTGTCCATCAAATTGTTTGTTGATATTTTTGTGGCACAATTCAATTCAATTCAATCTTTATTATGTTTTGGAACTCCATAGAGGTCCACATAAAAGATCCATCGTTATTTTGCACTCCACACCACCCTGGGCTCGACAATGGCGATATGCAAATCAGCTCTGACCCTGTGCCCCATGGGAACAGTCCAGTCCGAACTACAAAAGCCATGTCCTTCCCAGAACGGAATCAAGCATCCGAGGACCGGACCGGTTTCGAGGTAACACCTCTCATCAGCCCGGCTAGCTTGACTCCAGTGGTGTGGAGTGCCTGGGACCCACGTCTGGGCATCCCCAGCGCACTTAGGGCGGAATATGCAAACACAACAGGTGATGGACCGAATGTGGATCAATGTCACACACTCAACCCAGTCCAAAGATCTGGGCCCAAATCCATCGTTATTTTGCACTCCACACCACCCTGGGTTAGACAATGGCGATATGCAAATCAGCTCTGACCCTGTGCCCCATGGGAACAGTCCAGTCCGAACTACAAAAGCCATGTCCTTCCCAGAACGGAATCAAGCATCCGAGGACCGGACCGGTTTCGAGGTAACACCTCTCATCAGCCCGGCTAGCTTGACTCCAATGGTGTGGAGTGCCTGGGACCCACGTCTGGGCATCCCCAGCGCACTTAGGGCGGAATATGCAAACACAACAGGTGATGGACCGAATGTGGATCAATGTCACACACTCAAACCACTCCAAAGATCTGGGCCCAAATCCATCGTTATTTTGCACTCCACACCACCCTGGGTTAGACAATGGCGATATGCAAATCAGCTCTGACCCTGTGCCCCATGGGAACAGTCCAGTCCGAACTACAAAAGCCATGTCCTTCCCAGAACGGAATCAAGCATCCGAGGACTGGACCGGTTTCGAGGTAACACCTTTCATCAGCCCGGCTAGCTTGACTCCAGTGGTGTGGAGTGCCTGGGACCCACGTCTGGGCATCCCCAGCGCACTTAGGGCGGAATATGCAAACACAACAGGTGATGGACCGAATGTGGATCAATGTCACACACTCAACCCAGTCCAAAGATCTGGGCCCAAATCCATCGTTATTTTGCACTCCACACCACCCTGGGTTAGACAATGGCGATATGCAAATCAGCTCTGACCCTGTGCCCCATGGGAACAGTCCAGTCCGAACTACAAAAGCCATGTCCTTCCCAGAACGGAATCAAGCATCCGAGGACCGGACCGCTTTCGAGGTAACACCTCTCATCAGCCCGGCTAGCTTGACTCCAGTGGTGTGGAGTGCCTGGGACCCACGTCTGGGCATCCCCAGCGCACTTAGGGCGGAATATGCAAACACAACAGGTGATGGACCGAATGTGGATCAATGTCACACACTCAACCCAGTCCAAAGATCTGGGCCCAAATCCATCGTTATTTTGCACTCCACACCACCCTGGGTTAGACAATGGCGATATGCAAATCTCACCACCACTTTCATCACATCCCATTCAGTGGACCTACACGAGGCAGTGCCCTCGTTCTCGCCGAAATAATTATCAATGCCCTGTTGGACAGCTGCACTAAACACCGGGTCCTCCAACGTGTCTGGCCGGAGCCGCCATGTTGGAATCGCCGAGCGCTCCCGTTGCCACTGGACATGTACTAGTAGGGGATTATGGTCCGATATGGTTCTAGCTAGGTATTCCGTGTGCGAGATCAATGGAGCCAGGGATCCGCCACAGAGCACTGAATCAATCCTCACGTGTAATGCATGGAGAGCTGAGTAAAAGGAATAGTCCCTAGTGTCCCTGTGCTGTTCCCGCCACACATCCAGCAACCCCCACCTGTTCTGCCAATCCTTCCTGTGCATGGCTAACTTGCGTACCGGGGAATCAACAAGGGGAGGGTGAGACCTGTCCAAGACCACATCCGTAATCGAGTTAAAATCCCCCCCCCAGTATCACCGGACCCGCTAGGAAAGAGGCCAAGGACCCGGAAAGGCCATCGAAAAATCGGGCCTGCTCAGCATTTGGCGCATACACACAGCAGAGTACCACATCCCTACCATGCAACCGTCCCTCCACCGCCACAAACCTGCCATCAGGATCCACCACTTGGTTCAGCACCTGAAACGGTATCCCCGCTCTCACCCAAATCAATACCCCCCTGGCGTACGCTGAGTAAGTGGTGCCGAACACCTGGCCCCTCCATCTTTTCTGCAACGCAGCACATTCTTTTTTTGTCAGATGGGTCTGCTGCAACATAGCGATCTGGACCCCCCTCCGCACCAGATATGCGTGCACCTTATGGCGCTTGATCATGGTTCGTAGCCCCCGGACATTCCAAGTTAGGCATTTTAAGCTAGGTAACGTCCCCATACCAACAGAGAACAGTCCAGGTCAAACAGTGCCAGTTCACATCCCCACCAAAGCAGTTGCCCCCCCCGAAACGAACTCTGAAAAGAAAAACACCCCAAACCCCACTCCCCAGGACAGAGCCTACAAACCCAGTGTCAGCCCAGATCCAAACCTTGAACCAACCACGCATTGTCCTAACCTGTGGTCGCCACCACAGATGGCCATAAGGGCCCTGAGGGGGTGAGTTATCGCCGACCCCAGCTAGCGGAGCCCACACCCCGCGCTCCCATCCCATCCTGCCAACGCTGCACCCTACCCGGCAAACCCCCCATCGCCAACAGGATACCGCCCTACCAGCAGAGCTTGACCAAGTCCCAACACAGCCTCAACCGTGGAATATCCCATCAGAAGTCTGAGGGGTCACCACCGGCCCCTTGGAGCTCTCCGCTTCCGAAAGGTCCTCTCCCGTCCTGCTGCCTTCGCCGCCAGAGTCCGTCTCAGCCAGTTCACTACCTTGCTGCGACCTCGTGATGGCCGCCGTCGCTGCTAGCGCGTCCCTCTTGTCCGCAGCCATTTGGGCCTCCCGTTTCTCCCGCTGGCACCTATTGCGGGACCGGATGCGTTGCGATTGTCTGACCTGAGGCGGTTTAGGCAAATCTCGCCTACTCTTGTGAGACCTGTCCGTCCCCGCTCTGTAGGATTCCAGCCACTGCCATGCTTCATCCGGAGTCTGAAAAAAGTGCGTGGTCTCATCCAAAATGACCCGCAGCTTGGCCGGGAAGAGCAAGGAGTATTGAATGCCCTCCTCTCGTAGCTCCTTCTTCACCGCCAGGAACGATGCTCTGATATTTTTGGACCGCCTGGGTGTAGTCCGGGAATATTGTAACCCTGCTGTTCTCCACCTCAAACGGGCCCGATAACCGAGCCCTCTGGATGAGGAGGTCCCGGTCCTTATAATGGAGGAGCCGCACCACCATCGGCCGTGGGGGGCGGCCAAGCCCCGGCGGGCGAGCCGGCACCCTGTGTGCTCGTTCTAGGGTAAAGAAAGGAGTAAGCCCCTCCGGTGCCACCACAGTTCGGAACCAGTCCTCCATGTAGGCCACCGCATCCTCCCCCTCAATTCGTTCCGGCAGGCCTACGACCCGCACGTTATTCCTCCTATTGCGGCCTTCGGCATCCTCCGCACGACGCTCCAGCGAATCCAACCGGGCCAGGATGTCCGTGATTTTATGTTCTGCGGTCACCACTGACGGCTTCAGGTCCAATAGTAGCTGATCATGGTCCTTGACCTTATCCGCCAGTTTCGCGTGGTCCGCTCGCAATAGCCACAGCCCTGTGGCTACTTGGGCAATGTCCTGCTGCAACGCCTCCTTAGTCGAGGTGATTGCGTCCAGTATAGCATCCAGGCGCCGATTCAGTCGTTGCTCCTGGTCCAGCACCGGCGGAGGGGTCTCGCCCACCTGGGACAGCGCAGCCAGATCCCCCAGTCCGTGCTCCGTGGCCACCGGTCCTCCCGTAGCCGCCATCTTAGGGTACTGCGTCACAGGCAAAGAAACCCGTCTGGTCCCGGCACCTCTGGGACAGCGCGAACCTCCCTATATTGGTCAGGATCAGTTGCCACCGCCGATGTCGCAGCTCCAAGGGCCAAGTGGGTTAGCACTGTCCGATCAGCTCCCTCCGGTGTCCGGAGGAGAGGGGGAAGGAGGAGGGATAGCAGCCAGCTGTTATCCCCGATGTCCGAGCGGCGCCGGGGTCCCTGTCCCCCGAACTTCAGGACTGTCGCCACAGTCCCCACAGCATCTATCTCACGGCTGCAGGACCCCCCACCAGTCGGTGCCAAAGCTGCTCAATGTCGATGTCCGGAGCCTCCGGTCCGCTCCGCCGCCATTTTCTTCTCACTCTCGGCGACACCTCGGCCGTCTTTCATCAGGGTCTCCCCGGGGCCAGCGGTCCCCCAGCCACCTCTTATCGATGCCCAGAGGTCCCCCTATACTTCGTAGGGCAGGAGTGTCGACCACGGGTCGCCCAGGGTGCAGAAATCAGGAGAATTAGTGGGATTCCACGCGGAGCTGCGAGCTCACGCCGCCATCCCGATCGGCGTCCAAGCCACGCCCCCAGCAAACAAGCTACATATAATCAATTTATACTCACATATCCTTCGGTTTCTACCACAAATACATGTACAAAAAGCACATTTATGCCGTTTTTGATCATATAATAGCTGCTCATTAGTTTAGGACATGCCAGAATCACATGATTAGTTCATTATGTTTGCAACATAAGCATAATTAGTTTCCCACGTATGTCTGTGAAGGAGCAAATTTTATTCTAAGTTGGTTAGTTTCACACGTCATTCTATTAGTTCAAATTATGATTATGGAAGTGTGATTTTACAAGGGGTACACAAAATGTTGTTTCTCCACCATGCTCCATCAACTCCCCCTTTGGTATTTATCACCAAATATCTCCAAAATGACCCCCCCCAAAAATTACCAAAACATGTTTCAAATTCTTCAGATTAGTATAGATTTATAGTCTAGTATCCTTTTTTCTGGTCTCTTTAAAGACTTTCTCGGAATTCCTCCATTTCTTTATCACCTTTTTCTTTTTCTCTTTCTCGTTTCTCTTGGATCGTCTTCTTTAATGACTTTCTAACATTTCTTCTCTTTCTGTATATGCAACATAATCTCATTATTAAAACCACTAATACTGTTACTGGAATTAGTATTTTTTTTTTTTTTTGCAAAAATCAAATAGTATCATCATCATCAATCACATAAATGCTTACATCCCTGAGGCCAGCTCATGACACAAGGTAAATATCAAACAGTACGTATATTTCCGGACCTCTTCTGATCGTGTAGCAGCATCATTTATCAAAGTGATCAGATGAACGGAGCTTATAAATGTACCGTAAAAATTACAATTTGCGTTTTGTGTTTTTTGTGTAACATTGAACATAAGCTAAAAGAAATTGCACACATGAATCAGCATGTCGTAAAGTTAGACTCGATAGAGCATCTAGCATCATAGTTGTCATGTGAGGAACCAATCATACATTTTCCGTACCCTAAGCCCTACCCTATCCCCCCCGCCATAGACCCCCATTACATAACCGTCCCATTCCTCCATATATGTTGCCCATCATCCTGCCCCGATCCCCATTCAGTGTTCTTCTTCATCATCAGAACCCTCAAGATCCTCCTCATCCAGCGGCTCACATATGTCCCCCCTATAGGAATTCCAAGGTTGCCAGACCCCGTTCCATTTACGAGGTTTGTCCCGTAGTTTGTATACTGCTCTTTCTGTCAGCATGAGCATGTCCATATTCCGGATCCACTGCGCCAATGTGGGGAGGTCAGCCGATCCCCATTTCTGTGCTATGTCTCGTTTGGCCGTGACTAGTCCTATCGTGGTCCATGCCCTTGCGTAAAAGGTAAGGTCAGTAGGCCCCCACACATTCAGTAGACACATCCGCGGGTCCAGTGTGAGTGAGGTGTGAAGTGTCTGTGCGATGGTTACGTAGATCCCGCTGCCAATAACTAACAATACATGGGCAGTCCCACAGCGTGTGTATAAGCGTGCCCTCTGCCCCGCAGCCTCTAAGACAATAAGGATGTTCCGCCCTTTGCAATTTGTGTAGTGTCGTGCGGGTGTAGTAAATCCTATGTAGAATTTTTAACTGCACTAGACGGAATTTGGAGGATATACCTGCCTCACGGGGAGACGCCATCGCTGCATTCCAGTCGGACTCGTCTAGGTCTCCGACATCAGTCATCCATTTGTCTTTCAGCTTCTCTAGTGGGTCAGGTAGGTTATTGATCAATTTGCGGTATGTCAGCGAGGTTGCACCCTCCTGTAAGAAGTCCGTGAGCAGACGGTCTTCTAGCGGAGAGGATTCTGGTGGGGATGTGTCTGGTGGGATTGCCGCCTGTAGGGCGTGTCTAATCTGTACATATCTGTATAGTTCGTTATCCCCCAGCTCATACTGTTCCTGAAGAGTTGCATAGGAAACCACCCCCTCTCTAGTCCACATGTCCCCCACAGTTGAAATCCCGATGTTATCCCATTGGGTAAAGCCCTTAGTGCGTCGCAGACGTCCCAGTGCCTTGGTGTCCCATAAAGGTGTAAGTTTTGTGATGGTCCCATCCCATTTCAGTTTCGCTTGCGCCTTGTACCATAGGTGAACAGTGTGTTTCGTGGGTCCCACGAGTTTCGCTGCAATACCGCGGTGATACAGTGGGGCCAACAGGCTGTTCGTGCCCAGTTGTGCCCTGTCTGCCTTGAACGCTGGATCCTCTTGCGGGGCATGTATCCATTGATTAAGGATCTTAAGTTGGGCCGCCCAATAATACAGTCGTATATTGGGCAATGCAATGCCCCCATCGTACCAACTCCTATTCAGCTTTGTGTGTGAGATCCGGGCTGGCCGGTTTCCCCAGAGCAGGCCCGTGATCTGTGCCGTTATCTTTTGGAGGAAGCTGTCCGGTATCAAGCGTGGGGCGTTATCAAGAATATATAAAAAGCGCGGCAGGGCCATCATTTTAAATAACGCTGCCCTTCCCAGCAATGTTAGTGGGAGTTCCTTCCAGTGCTGCACGTCGTTACGGAATCGGAGCAAGGGAGGCTGTAAATTAAGCCGTGCAAACTCCGCCTTGTCGCGGGTAATATGGACACCCAAATATTTAAAGGAAGAGGGTGCCATCTCCAGTGGACAGGAGTCCGAGAGTGGCGGAAGTGGCCCCTTGAGCTCAAAGATTGTCGACTTTGCCCAGTTGATGGTGTACCCTGAAACTCGCCCATGTGAATTACATAGAGCCAGGAGGTTGGGAAGGCTGTCTTCCAGGTCAGTGAGGTATATCAGCATGTCGTCCGCGTAGAGGGACACTCTATCTTCCCATTGCGGATCCCATTGGATCCCCTTCAGGAGCTGCGTGGTACGAATAGTAACCGCCAGCGGTTCCAGAACCAGAGCAAAAAGGAGGGGCGAAAGTGGACACCCCTGCCGTGTTCCACGTCCTAAATGTATGGTTCGAGAAATATGGCCATTGGCGACCACTCTGGCTATGGGGTCTTTATAAAGCATACGTATCCAGGAGATAAACACCGGACCAAAGCCCATACGTGCGAGCACTGCGAAAAGGTAATTCCACTCTACCATGTCGAACGCCATCTTGGCGTCTAATGATAGGATCGCGGCCGGTTCCCGCAGCACCGAGAGCCTCGCCACAACCCCATGTACCCTGCAAAGGTTTAGGGCCGTACTTCGATGCGGCATGAAGCCGGATTGGTCTGGGTGAATCAATTGAGTTAAGCACGGCAGGAGTCTATTCGCCAGTACTTTAGCTATTATTTTGGCTTCTGGGTTCAGGAGGGAGATAGGTCTATACGACGTGCAATTGCTGGGGGTTTACCCGGTTTCGGGATGGCCACAATAGTCGCCATCCGTTGGTCCAGCGGTAATGTTCCCTTCAACCTACACTCTTCGTACATCTGAAGAAGGGGCGTACTCAGGGTTTCTGACATGGTTTTAAACCACTCAATGGGTACTCCATTGGGGCCCAGAGCCTTACCCAAATGAAGGGAGCCGATGGCCAGTTGGATTTCGTCGACAGTCAAGGGTGCGTCTATATCCTTCGACGCCTCGGCCGTCAATTTCGGCAGAGGCACACATTCGAGGGCATCCCGAGCTTCATCCTCCGTTACCACTGTCGCAGGAGTGTACACCTCACTAAAATGATCAGCCAGGACCTCCACTATATCGCCTGGGTGGGTGTGGACGACGCCACATGAGTCAGTGAGCTGTAGAATATTCCTCCCCCCCCCCCTGCCTCTTATCCAGCCACGCCAGGAGTTTGCTAGCTTTGTCCCCAATATCGTAGACCCTGTGTTGAGTCGCGGCAATGTCCGCCAAAGTGACTCTTCTCAAGTGGTCGGTGAGGCGACGCTGGTGAACCTGTAAATCGTGAAGTGTGTCCTCCGATGGGCTTGCCATATGGGCAGTGTTGGCCTTTTCGAGGCCCAACTCCAAATCTAATGCTTCCTTCCTATGTGTTTTCTTGTGGTTCGCAACAACGGCGATGGCTTGGCCCCTAAACACGGTCTTGTACGCTTCCCATAATGTGGAGGGGGAGTCTACCGAGGACCGATTCTCCTCAAAGTAAAGCCGGGTAGCTTTCTTCAGGTCCTTACTTATCTGTGGGACTTTAAGATATCCTGGGAAGATCGGGAATATCCGTTGTCGTTTAGTGCCTGTGGTGGTGACTGTCAGAGTGATCGGTGAGTGATCCGAGATGCCCCTCGGCTGTATGCTTGCCTCGGCCACGGTAAGATGTCCGTTGCCCAATGTGAAAAAGTAGTCGATCCTTGAAAGACTATTGTGGGTGGCCGAGTAATAGGAATATTGCTGCTGAGCTTGGTGTAGTGTACGCCATATGTCAATCAAACCCTGTGCGTCTAGAAAAGTTTGTAACCTGCTGGGACCATCTGTGTGTGTTCGAGAGGGGAATCGGTCGAGGGTGTCCGTGAGTGTCATATTAAAGTCCCCACCTACGAGCAAGTCCCCGTCAGGGACATCCAGCAAGAATCTGCCCAGGTCCGGCAGGGCTACCGAGTGTAGTGCCGGCGGTATATACACGGAAACTACATTCAACAATTTCCCCTCCCACTGGCCATGGACTGCCGCAAAGCAGCCTTGATCATCGACTGCTGTTGATTTCACTATAAATTGGGAGGATTTCTTCTGCAAAATACCCATGCCACGGGACCCCGAAGTAAATTCCGCATGCACTATCATATGATAACCTCACCTATCTAGAGCCCTCGTGGCCGCCCCCGTCAGGTGTGTCTCCTGCAAAAGAACTAGGGCAGGCCCCTGTCTTCTAATTCCCTGTAGCACCAGACCCCTCTTGATCTTGTCCCCTAGACCTCTTACGTTCCATGACATGACGTGCAATGGGGTCGGTGTGGTATGGTTATCTATTCCGGTCATGAGAAAAGTGGTGAACAACCAAGAGGCCCCCCCGCGGTGAGCGAGGTGGCGTACGGAGACAAGTGTAGGGTAGATGTGACTCCTTCCAACATTCCAATTCCTCACTCTCCCAAATAGACAAGATACTACGAGGAGAATAAAACATACCAATAAGCATGTGTGTGCATAGAACGAAAACTCGCAGGACCAACGAGCCCTGTATTGCAAACCTTCCTGAGACCCTACCCACCCCCTCCCTGCCACCCTGCTGCACGGACTCAAAACTGCCCGCCCCCCCCTACTGAGCAGAGTGCATATCCCATCCCCAAAACAGTGTACTTGCGCGTTGGGGTGAGGGACTCTCCGCTGCCGGCAGTCTCTCATTCACACCCTCGGAGGCCCTTCACCCAGTGTCCAATGGCGGGAAGCGCTTGTGCAGCATTAAATGTCTATAAAGGTATTAAAGTCTGAAGATCACTGTTCCTCATTCTCTTCTTGGCCGCCGTCTGCCCCCAAGGATTCGCTACTCTCTGGTCCACCTCCCGAAGCCTGGGAGCCCTGGCGTTGACCTGCATTTCGATCCTTCTTGGGTCGATTTGTCCGTCGTGGATTTTGTCCCGGCCTCCATCCTTCCAGCCATTCCTGTACCGTCTCCGGGTTGTCGAAGAACCACGTTCTGTTTTCAGCTACCACTCTAAGTCTTGCAGGAAAGAGCATGGAGTACGGTAGTTCTCATGACCTCAGTTCCTTTTTAACATTAAAGAAGGTTCGTCGCCGACGTGCGACCTCCACCGTGTAGTCGGGAAAGATGGCGATAGTGGCGTTCTGTATCTTAATAGGAGGAGAAGTCCTGGCCGCCTGCAAGATGGCGTCCCGGTCGCGGAAGTTAAATAAACGGGCTACTATGGGCTGCGGAGTTGCCCCTGGCTTTGGTTGGCCTCCCGGTACTCGATGGACCCTTTCAATGGAGAAAAAGGTTGACAAGCCTTTCGGCTTAAGTTCGTCCGTGATCAGGCTCTCCACAAATAGATCCATGGCTTTAATTCCTTCCGACTCCAGTACCCCAATAATACGGATGCTGTTCCGCCTCGAACGCCCTTCCTGTTCATCAAGTTTCTCCCGGAGCATTTTATTGTCTTGTGCCATCTTCCCCATTTCCCGTTGAAGTTCGGAGACGTCCTCCACTAGGGATTTCGTAACCACCTCCATGTTCTTAACCTTCTCCGACATTTTGTGGAGGTCTGCTCTGAGCAAGGTGACATCCGTGGAAATCGCACCCACTGTCATCTGTAGTTGAGCCAGAGCATGCATTACATCGTCCAGTGTCGCCTTCTTAACTCCCGGGGTGTCAGCCGTCTTGCCTCCCGGATCTTTCCCCGTTACCGGGGAGGTAGTTGGCTTGTCGGAGGTGTACCTTTCAATGCGGGTCTGTGTGGCGCCGCCCTTGGGACCTTTCCCCGCCATACCGTTGGATTTCGTGCTCCTCGTGCCTCTCCGCTCCAGGGTGTCTAGAGCGGTGTGGTCGTACCACCCAAACCAAATGTATTGTGTTCAAGCCTCGGTGGGGTGTTCCGTAGGGCGAAGAGTGCCGGTATTCACCAAGTGCGCAGCACCTTCCTCGTTCTAGAAAATGGCGGCTGCCCCTCGCCGTCACAGGAACCTTCACACTTAGAGCCGCCTATTCGATATCGGGGATGGCCGGGGCACCGGCGATAACGCTATTGTCTGCCACACTCCTGTGGCCTGCGTGCTTTGTCGCGTCTGGCTGTCCGGGAGGCACTCGTTTTGCCGTCCTGCGCGGTCTGTGGGCACTTCCGGTCCAGATTCCCAGGTCTGCCTGCACTTCCTGCTGGGCCACTCGACCAGTGGAGACCCCTGCTCAGGAGGTCGGAGTAGGCCAAACTGCAGCCACGACGTTTCTCGGTCTCCAGACGTCGGATTGTAACGCCGCTTGTCGCTGCTTACACCACCCGGTCCTGGGCTCTGGTACCCTCCTGTAGGGCTTGAACATTGTGCCGGATTATGTGTCAGATAGACGAAGAGGCCGCTTCAGCTGCGGAGGTCGTCCCTTATGCTGCCGCCATGATCGGCTGCTAGCCACGCCCCCTGGAATTAGTATTTTACCTATAATTGAACTACCTATTTCTTGAAACCAATGTTTAACTGCTGTAAAACTTCTTCCAAGTCGTTCAAGGATACCATCAAACTCCAGTGGTTCGATTTCTCCATGCAACTCTGTTATATTTGTAATGTACTTTTCAATGTTTTGACTTTTATCTGGAATGTAGGTGCATCAATGCTGTACCTTCAAAATTCCACGAACTCCTCCTTCTTTTACTAATATTATATCAAGAGCAAGGCGATTTTGCATTACCATAGTCCTCATAGCAATCATTTCAGTGTTTACCATTAAGAATCCACCTGCTGTGTCTGTTGACAAACGATCTACTATCATTGACAATCTTTGAATTCTATTTGCATTGAAAGATATTCCCACTGCTGGTATCAGTGCTCCAAAAACATCACCTATTATTTCTATAACACTCTCCCGTTTTCTACGACTTAAAGGTTTACCTATATCATGGATGCCATTAGTACCTCTATCTACATGAAAGATTTTAGGAAATACCAAACCCACGCACTAAGTCCAATACCAGTGGTCAGGTAATCTATAACAAGCCTTGTTTCCACAAATGAAGTAAATACCAGGAAAAATTGGATCATTTGCCCCTTTAAATCCCCAACCCCCTAGAATTCTATAAGTGTCTTTTACATTGACTTGCTGCCACAAAATAATTGTCATACACAGTGTTGTCTCTCCTAATACAAAATTTCCCTAGCAATGGAGTGTCTATATTAAATTGCTACATTCATATTCCTTTCATCAAGATTCTCGTCATTGAATGTCCAATATTTTGATTTCTCATGCTTTACCTTTTCTTTTCGCTAATAAGCAATTCGCCTTTCCTCAACCATATCTAAAAATGCCTTTTCTCCAACTCTCATTTTACATGTTAGATTATTTTTAAACGCATAATCATGGCTCAATTCATCTATTTCTAAAAAATATTCTCCCATAACTGTGGCAGGCTTTTTCTTATTCAGTACATTATCAATTTTCAATTTTGCAAAAACTTCATCTGAATTAGAATAATGGTATTCCAGTTTACCTGTTTGATAAAACAGGCTTGCAATCACACTACAAGTAACTCCATATGTAAGTAGAAGGTGATGATATGTCACCCCCTCAGAAACAGATGCGAGTCACTTTACACACACATAACAGTCGCTAGCATCCATTGTCCTAACATACTCAGATAACAATCTTCGAGAAATCACTGATAGAACTTCTAATTCTGGCCTACATACATGCTGCTTGTTAGACTCCACATTCTGTTCACCTGAACTCACATTATGTTTTAACTTCACTAGGTATCTCGAAAAGGAATAACATTAGCTACATTTATCCATGTCAATATTAGTAATCCGGTACAAATTAAACAGGATCGACACCATTTTCTAAAAATAGAACATTTAATTTTATGCTCGTTATTAAAAAAAAATTTTTTACACAGCAAATTTTTCTAACAGGTTTTCTTCGACCTGAGTCACCTACAAGCTTTTTCTTTTCTAACAAAATTTTCTTCGACCTTGTGTCACCTACAAGTTTTTACTTTTCACTTACAATGTCCTCCTTTTTATCACAATTTCAGGTTTTTACCTTTACCTTATTTCTTTGGTCAATTACGACTTTCTTTGTGATTCAATCCTTTACTCACTTTTCCCATCCATCTTTGGGCAATTCAAATGTTCCTGACTGCTGTTTACCTCTTCAATTGGAGGTGGAACAATATATGTCCATTCAGGTGATTTGTACTTCTGATTTGGTCTTCTCACTCTTTTTGGCCTTTGGACTACTTCTATTTTCTTCCCCAATGTCTCTCTTTGACTGGTTATTTCCTTAACCTGCTCCTCTTGTTTTCTTTCTTTGTTAACCAGTTTGAATCTCAGTCCATCATTTCCTTTAGGCCAATTATCTCCTTTACAAAATCTTTTTGTCTTAGGCTCCATGGTGTTATGTTCCACTCTCCAAGCCCTTTTTCTCTGACTCTTTCTCAATGGAGTTTCATCTGAACTGTCGTCAGTCTCACTTTCAGTGTCTTTGACAGTTTCATTTATGATGAACTTTACAACGTCTTTCTCTTTCTCAGAGTCAATTTAGGAACATCTCCATAGCTGGTACTTGGAATCTCATCCTTATCGTGAATTTTTCCTTCTTTTTCAGTTTCAGGATCTTCGTTCCTGCTTCCAGAGTTTTCGGACTGTTCTTCAGAATTTTCTTGCTCACCAGTTTTATTTTCACTTCGCTCAGTGTCCTGACTGGTGTCAGTCTTTACCAATTCTCGATCTTTAGATTGATCTTCAGAACTCGGTACTTCAAGAATTTCTCCTTCTCCTTCAGACGCAGAACTAGTATCTGATACTTCCAGATATCGACGTTCCTGTCGATCTTCAGTATCTGGACGTGTCTCTGGTTCACCTTCAGAGTCAAAATCAGTTGTGCTTTCACCTTCTTCGTTTAGATTTTCAGGTTCAGGCACACAGATTGTATGGCTTGCATGCAGCCATCTTTTTACTCTGGCAAATTTGACTGCAGTGGTGCTAACCAAAAGGACTTGTCTTGGTCTCTGCCAACGAGGTACCAAGCAGTTTCTTCTGTGGTGTACTTTTATGCGTACCCAGTCTCCAGGAACTAGATCATGAGTTGGACCTTTCTCTTTCGTGTTTGATTCAGTTCCCACCTGATGGAACACAGAAGTCACTACGTCAGACTGGTTTTTGAAGTAATCCAGTTCAATCATCATTAATTGTTAACAATTCATCAACTGACACAAATGCTTGTCTCATCACCCTACCCATTAAGATCTCATGTGGACTCAGTCCAGTTTCCTGTCAGGTATGCTTCTTAAGGTCATCAAAACAAGTAACAAGGCATCAGGCCACTTTAGTCCTGTTGCTAAGCACATTTTTGCAATCCTGTTCTTAATTGTTCCATTTACTTGCTCAACCACTCCTGAAGCCTCAGGTCTGTAAGCACAATGCAGTCTCTGATGAATGTCCAGTGCTTCACATACTATTTGCATGAGTTCCTTTTGAAAATGTGGGCCACAAACAGTTTCGATTGTCACTGGCAAACCAAATCTAGGGATCATTTCATGTAGAAGTAACTTTGCAACAGTTAGCCCATCATTCCTCCTTGTGGGGAAAGCCTCTACCCATCGGGAGAATAAACAGATGATCACCAAAACATATCTGAGTCTGTTACATGGCGGAAGCTCAATAAAATCCAACTGCATCCGTGTAAATGGACCTCCCTCATGTCCTATGGTTCCCAAACTCACAATTGTTCTTCTGTTTGGATTGAACTGTTGGCACACAAGGCATCTCTGGCACAAACTCTCAGCTATCATCCTGAACTTGGGATTGTACCACGTCGGTCTGAATAAACGAAGCATGGCATCTCTCCCAATATGAGCTTGACCATGATACATTTGGGCCATAGTTGAGATCATGCTATTGGGCATTATGGGTCTTTCATCTTTATAAACCCAGATTTGATCTTCCTCTCTTTGTCTGCATTCTGCTTTTAACCAAACATTTTTTGCTTCCTCATCAGCTTCTTCCTGCATTTGCCTCACTTCCTGCCAAGTTTCACATACAGTTGTGAGCATTAAAGGACCTGAAACATGCTCTTTCTCCTTGTCCCAATTGATAGATGCAAGATTTTTAGCACAGTATTTAACAATTGAGTCTATATACCTGTTACCTCGGGTGATGTAGTCATCCCCCTTTTTGTGCACTGCACATTTCACAACAGCAATCTTATCAGGCAACTGAATCGCATCTATCAACATTCTCACAAACTCTGAATTCCGTATTGGTGATCCTGCAGAGGTCATGTAACCTCTTTGGGACCACAGTTATCCGTAATCATGGACAACTCCAAAACCATATTGACTATCAGTCATTATGGTAACCTTGATCTCTTCCCAATTCACATGCTCGAATCTAAGCATTCAATTCCGCTATTTGAGCAGAACAAATTCCTTTCAGACAAGATGCTTCCAATACATTTGCCACTGTACAGACAGCATATGCTGCACTCAGAACACCCTCATCTGTTCTCAGACATGAACCATCAACAAACATCACATAATCGGATTCAGGCAATGGCTCATCTCTGATGTCTAGTCTTGGTTTGGTACAGTATTCAAGAACATCTAGGCATTTGTGATCAACCTCATTTCTCACTTCGGATTCCTTAGTATCAGGCAATACTGTGGAAGTGTTCACATTTACGCATCTAGAGATTGTCACACTTTCTGCTCCCAAAATTGTCTTCTCGTATTTCGTCATCCTATTGTTGGTCAGGTACTGTGTTTTCGTCCTAGTAAGGAGAATCTCCACAAAATGAGGTACATACACCCTCACAGGAAATCCCATCACTATTACTTCAATTTGTTCTAGACTGACGCTTGTAGCTGCTACTGCTTTCAGACAACCTGGCAATGCCTTTGCAACAGGGTCCAAAACCGCTGAGAAAAATGCAATAGGCTTTTTGGTGGCTGCATTCCTTGTATCATTTTAATCCTTTCTGCAGTGACTTGTCTGATTCCTTTGGCAATCTTATGACCTAAGTATTGCACTTCTTTGTGACATTATTGTAAATTTGACGGAGACACTTTTTGTCCCTCTTCGGCCAAATGATTCAACAATGCAATGGTATCTGTTTCACATGCATCTTTTGTCTTTGATGCCACTAGGAGATCATCGATATATTGAACCAATACAGACTCTCCAGGCATGCTCAAACTTTCTATTGATTTCTTTAGCAACTGATTAAAGATCAATGGACTTGCAGTATACCCTTGAGGAATTTGGCACCATGCCAAAATACGATCTCGGAATCTGAACGAAAAAATTGGCTGGCTTTCTGGGTGCAATGGAACTGTAAAGAACGCATTACACAGATCGATCACAGTGTACCATTCTGCATCATGGGGAATTTGATATAGAATCACTGCTGGATTTGGTACAATCGGACAACATGGGACAACTTTTTTATTTACCTTTCTAAGGTCTTGTACAATCCTAAATGTTCTGTTAGGCTTTTTCAATCCCATTATCGGTGAATTACAAGGACTACTCTCTATTTCTCTCAATATTCCTTGATCATTCATTTTGTTTATCACTGTAGTTTTTCCTTCCATTATTTCTGCCGTCATTTTATACTGCGGAATGTTCTGGTAACTCACACCTTCCTTTATAGTGACTTTTACAGGATCTACATCTTTCATCAATCCAATATCTTCTCCTGTGAAATCCCACACCTTTTCTGTCACTACCTTTTTCAATTCATCCGGTATCTCCTCTCGATCAAACACGGGAAGCAATTTATTTTGTTCTGCTTCATTCATAAGCATGGTCCTTTTGTACAGACTATCTTCATCTGGGGTTTGCAATTCTATGCCATCCGGTGAACAGTATATGGCGCAGTTCATTTTACACAAAATGTCTCGTCCTAACAGGTTTACTGAGCTACTATCACACACCACAAATCAGTGCATGTCTTTAAAATCTCCAATTTCCACTTCAACTGGTTGTTTTAAAGATGTTTTAATCTGTGTAGCTACACCTACAAATTGGATGTGGTCTCGGAGAGAGGAAGATTTTGGACTTCCACTGACCTAACAGTAGAACGGGTTGCACCAGTGTCCACCAGGAAAGTTATTTCTACATCATTCACTTTTCCGTTTACAAATGGACCAGACTGATCTACCTCAAGAGTGGCTCCAAGCACATACTCTTCTCCCTCTCTCAGGCACCGTCAGAAACTTTCATCCAACTCACTTCCACCCTCTTCTTGCAACCAATACTTGGGACTCACATTCACTATAGGTGATCTCTTGACCTGCTCGACTTCGCTGAATCCTGTCTCTGCACTGTATCTCTGTTGATTTACACTGTGTGGAAGTGGCGATTGTGGCACCTGACTTTGCTGATTAACTATCTGCTGCTGTTGCGGTTGCTGTTGAATTACCTCAGGCTGCACCTGTGAATTCAATGTTGTACTTTCGGGATTAACTCTTGGTGGATGCTTACATTCTTTTCTCCAATGTCCTAGTCTGCCGCAATTATGACAAGGGAGCTTTATCTTAAGCTCTTCTATATTCCCTACCAATTTCGGTTTGTTTAAATTCCCTTTAAATTTTCCTTGACTCTCTATATTTTTATTCTCCAATTGTGCTACTTGGTGTTCAGCCACTTTCACTTGCACCCACATAGCTTTCTCTGTTAACTTCTTTTGTTTGGCATCAATTTCTTCACTACAATATTTGGCTTTTCTCAAAACATCATCCACAGATCCTGACTGCCATCCTATCATATTCTGCCTGATAATGTCTCCGATTTCTGGCCTCAATCCACATACGAATTGATATATAAAATGACTCAAGCCTTTTTCACTCAACTCTTCATATCCACTGTATTGTTTAAATACCAACAAAAATCTTTCATAAAATGAATGTACAGAATATTTTGGTTCCTGTGTAGTTCTGTCTATTTTAACCCTATCAGTTTCTTTTGGTGAAATTTTATTCTTCAAAAATACTATAACTTGTTTGTATTTTCTCATTACTTCAGGTGTTGGGACACCTGTTACTTTTTCTTGAGGATACTCTTCCCTCGGCCAATTTACAGATATTTTACATTCAGTCAACAAGCCTGCTGGCACTACTATGTCAAATAATCCATCCAGATCAAACCATAGTACTTTTGAAACTTTTACAAATCGATCTACCTGTCGATACCATTCTACTGGCTTTCATCTCAAGCTGGGGAAATCATTTGTAAATGATAAGATATCCTGTCTACTCCAAAGAACATGCACATATCCTCCTCCTGGTATTTCTCTCATAGGAAATTCATTTACTGTTGTTTCCTTTTCTCTGACTGGGAATGCTAATGTACATTTATCACTAGCATCTTCTTTCCTCTTTGCCCATTTCACTCTCCACTTATTCACATCTCCCCATTTTCTTAGCAGCACAATTAATTCTTTTATTTGAGTTATTCTTCCAGCTGTATTCATATTTTCAATGGCTTTTTCTGAAAAGTCTACTCTATACATCTTCTGCAATGTTTTACATTTTGTGAAATCTACATTTAATTTACTGGCACGTCCTTCCAGCTGATCATGTACAGATTTTGTTTTCCAAGTAATACTTTTACACATGAACATCAGTTCGTCATCTTGATAGACTTTTAATCTGTCTGCTCCAATTGTTCTAATAATTAATTCTTCCATATCAACCTTTAATCTTGTGACATCTAATACTTTGGGTTCATTCTCTTTAAATTTCACTGTTTTAAGCCAATCACTTAATTCTTGTTCCGACAGACCTATCGGGGTCTATTTTCTCAGTACTCTTTTCAGGTGTAGCAGAATCTGATTCTGCTCCGGTTGCATATTTATAGGGTGAACTCTATTTAAAAGTCAAGTCAGGGTGATTTACATTACTTGCTTGTCTGATTTCTGACAAGTCTGGATAAATATTATCTTTTACTTTTTGCAAACTTTGCTGTAAAGGGATTGTTAAACTTGGCTCTTTTATTGTTTGGTTCTCAAACACTGGAATTACAGGTCCTATCGTTACTGGAACTGTTACCGCTTCTATATTTTTTGTAAGCTCTTGTATCTTTTCTGTCAATTCATTTGTAGATCGTTTATACTCAGCAGCACTAGTTTGTTCCTCAACTCGTTTTTCTACTCTACTTACACTTCCTCTGTCATCATTCTGTTCGGGAGTACCAGTAAGTCTCGTTTCTGTCATTGAGGTATTTGGGTTATATCTCACTTCTACTCTTTCTGGTACATCTCTAAAATTTTAAAATTGCCTTGGGGTTTTATTAGTTCTACCTTCTACTGGTGGAGCATTAGGTGTAGTCCATGAAGAACCTGGTTAATATGGAGGTGGTCTCCTATTTAATATCTCTTCCAGTACAACACCTCTGATTCACTATCACCATAACCTGCTTCCAAATTTTTCTTCTTCTCTGTACATTTCCGGCCTTCATATTCATCCACTAGTCTAACTGGATACATGCCATCACACATGTCTGCATTTCTCCATCTGCACATTCTACTCTCATTTGTCTCTCCCCATAGATTATGAAGTCTACGTCTTTGTCTGATATATCCTTTCAATCTTTTGCTTTCTATTTCATGCATCCCATCCTCCCATTCAACTAAGGCCTCAAACTGAGTCGGTCTAGGAGGTCTTGGTTCAAGATTCATCATTGTTTCTCCCAAGTTTCTCAAAACTGCCACATCAAAAGATCCTCCCCCGGAAAAGCTAACACCCCATCATTTCTGGTTTACCTTACCCAATTCTCTAGTCAAACACACGTATGGTAACCATATTTTGACAACATATAGGAAGCAGGCGTTTCGGTGGAGGAAGTAATTTTCCCTCTCTTTTTACTATTGCCTTATCCTTCACAAACACATTTTTCAATTTCTTAAACCAGGAAGGTTTCTTGTTTTCCTCTTCGTAATAGTAATCAATTTTTCTGTAAATTCCCTGTCTTTTAAAAGATCGCGTACTTTTCTGTTGCTGTTCCATAACACCAACCTATCACAGCGGGGTTTACACTAGCGTACCAATTAGAACAAGATACGTCTCCTTAGTGCTTAACCAATAGCTTCGCTGCTTCTCGTGATGACCAATCAGCCCTTACTCTGTCTTAGTCACGAGGACCAATCCCAGCGCGGCACTTTTGACGTCACCAGCGCTCCGGCTTCTGCAGCGCCGACTGACCCTCCTTTACAAGGTTTATCGGGAAGCCGTATTTACAAGATATACAACTGAATCAGTTAGTAACTTACACAAAACATCTCCTTTCGTCTGTTTGGCTAAAACAAAGTGTACCACGTTTTTCATTTATTAAAACATTTCAATTAGACACGCCACCACTAAGGTTGACGGATCTGCTAGTAAAAAATTAGGCGTAGGAAAACTCAAGACCCGCTTAATTCTCCATTTATCTATTTTTTATTAAATAGCAAATTCAGCATGTCTAAAGAGTTATAAACTTTATTTATTTTCTTTGTTCAAAACGACAATTAAAAGAATAAGAATTAATTTCGGACCATTAATTTCATTTATTTCAGAAATTCGGAAATAGACATTTCATTTTAATTTAGAAATGCAAGTATTAGTAAAAGACAGATAGTTCCCAAATTCATTTTCTTCTACTTCCCTAACTTCTCTGACTAATAACCTCACCTAAGGTTCAGATCTCATTCAAAAGAAATAGAACATTTTTCAAAGTCTTACATCCCAGGAAAATCAGCTTTCCGATAGCATCTCTCGAGGAAATCGAAAAGAAGTTTTTTCTTAAGTAAAATCATCACTTTTTATACCTTTTTCACTAACTTTATCTATCTACAAAAGTAACTATCGACATAAACTCGAGTTCTGATTGGACAATTTAGGGTTGGATGAGCATAACCTAATCTTTTTAATATTTGTCTTCCGTTGTGTCAGCAAAATCTAATAGGTCCTTTGTTTAAGAAAATGTCCGGCCTAGTCACGTTCTCAAATTGATACATCCAAACATATTCCCACGTTATACAATAGTGACATCCACAGCTTTTGGCAGTCATTTGTATTCTCGGGACATGGTGGCCTTGAACCTCGCTGTTTAGGCACAGTCAGCTCGCATTCTTCTCGGCTTTATTCGTGCATGCAAATTTCTCTCAGGGCCACATTAATCGAGTGACTCCATTTTCTGATAGGCCTCACGAGTCAAAATGGGAACTATCATAGAAACATTCACAAATAAATGTTAAATATGGAACTATAACCCTTCTGTTTACCTCCCCCATACTAAGGTTTCCCTGTTAGTTATTACCTAGCAGACAAGCTCTATATATATGCAATTTATACTCGCATATCTTTCGGTTTCTACCAGAAATACAATTACAAAAAGCACATTTATGCCATTTTTGATTATATAATAGCTGCTCAATGGTTCAGGACACATCAGAATTAAATGATTAGTTAATTATGTTTGCAACATAAGCATAATTAGTTTCCCATGTATGTCTGTGTAGGTGCAAATTTTATTGTAAGTTGGTTAGTTTCACACGTCATTCTATTAGTTCAAATTATGATTATGGAAGTGTGATTTTACAAGGGGTACACAAAATGTTGTTTCTCCACCTTGCTCCATCAACTCCACTGAGCAAGATCAACAGCTCCCACGGCTTGACCAGTGCAGACAACAAATATCTAGTGCAAGACAAAAAAGTAGAGAAGGAGCTGATGGAGGGGAGGAGTTTCTATTTGATTAGCATCTAGTGGAGGCAAGGAAGCCTCATTTGTTCTGAATTCAAGAGAGGGAGGGAGGGACTTGGAGGTAAAATGAGCAGAGAGGAAGTGGAGCAGCATTTGGACCTTTTGAAGTAAAAAGTTTAGATTTCATCCATCTGAACATTTTCTACAGTGTTCCAAGGCTTTTGGTCCAGTTTTCATGAAAAGATCAAGTCTTGGATTTTTAGAGAATTATGGGACCTAAACCGTATCACAATTCCAAGGTGTAGACTAGTCCGGGGTGAAAATGTAATTATGGCAGGTAATCAGAGTCATTTTAGTCATTTCAAATTTCACCTGTGACATGAAATCACCGAAAATTATGGGATTGTGCCTACTCACAAAAAAGCAAGTGTTGAAAAGCTTACCCAATAGCACAGGAACAGAGCATGTACAGCTGCTAGCTGGCACTGTTCCTGTTTGGTTGCATTAGTACTAACTTTGCTATTTCTCGTGATTACACTACAGCAAATTACACCTATCCCCACATATGGGAAGTTGCAGAGAATGTACTGTAAAAAGCATAAAAAATAGACTAAGTTTTCACTGCGTTGACTGGAAAACATTAGTAAAACAAGAGGACTGTATACCCACATATCCAGTAGACATCAAGATTGAGAGTTCCCTAAAGAAAGCCCATGCAGACATTAAAGGTTTACCTATATCATGGATGCCATTAGTACCTCTATCTACATGAAAGATTTTAGGAAATACCAAACCCACGCACTAAGTCCAATACCAGTGGTCAGGTAATCTATAACAAGCCTTGTTTCCACAAATGAAGTAAATACCAGGAAAAATTGGATCATTTGCCCCTTTAAATCCCCAACCCCCTAGAATTCTATAAGTGTCTTTTACATTGACTTGCTGCCACAAAAT
This sequence comes from Lissotriton vulgaris, assembly GCF_964263255.1. Classification (NCBI taxonomy): domain Eukaryota; kingdom Metazoa; phylum Chordata; class Amphibia; order Caudata; family Salamandridae; genus Lissotriton; species Lissotriton vulgaris. Next base: position 1,119,071,687 of record NC_141693.1, read on the forward strand.
AATTGTCATACACAGTGTTGTCTCTCCTAATACAAAATTTCCCTAGCAATGGAGTGTCTATATTAAATTGCTACATTCATATTCCTTTCATCAAGATTCTCGTCATTGAATGTCCAATATTTTGATTTCTCATGCTTTACCTTTTCTTTTCGCTAATAAGCAATTCGCCTTTCCTCAACCATATCTAAAAATGCCTTTTCTCCAACTCTCATTTTACATGTTAGATTATTTTTAAACGCATAATCATGGCTCAATTCATCTATTTCTAAAAAATATTCTCCCATAACTGTGGCAGGCTTTTTCTTATTCAGTACATTATCAATTTTCAATTTTGCAAAAACTTCATCTGAATTAGAATAATGGTATTCCAGTTTACCTGTTTGATAAAACAGGCTTGCAATCACACTACAAGTAACTCCATATGTAAGTAGAAGGTGATGATATGTCACCCCCTCAGAAACAGATGCGAGTCACTTTACACACACATAACAGTCGCTAGCATCCATTGTCCTAACATACTCAGATAACAATCTTCGAGAAATCACTGATAGAACTTCTAATTCTGGCCTACATACATGCTGCTTGTTAGACTCCACATTCTGTTCACCTGAACTCACATTATGTTTTAACTTCACTAGGTATCTCGAAAAGGAATAACATTAGCTACATTTATCCATGTCAATATTAGTAATCCGGTACAAATTAAACAGGATCGACACCATTTTCTAAAAATAGAACATTTAATTTTATGCTCGTTATTAAAAAAAAATTTTTTACACAGCAAATTTTTCTAACAGGTTTTCTTCGACCTGAGTCACCTACAAGCTTTTTCTTTTCTAACAAAATTTTCTTCGACCTTGTGTCACCTACAAGTTTTTACTTTTCACTTACAATGTCCTCCTTTTTATCACAATTTCAGGTTTTTACCTTTACCTTATTTCTTTGGTCAATTACGACTTTCTTTGTGATTCAATCCTTTACTCACTTTTCCCATCCATCTTTGGGCAATTCAAATGTTCCTGACTGCTGTTTACCTCTTCAATTGGAGGTGGAACAATATATGTCCATTCAGGTGATTTGTACTTCTGATTTGGTCTTCTCACTCTTTTTGGCCTTTGGACTACTTCTATTTTCTTCCCCAATGTCTCTCTTTGACTGGTTATTTCCTTAACCTGCTCCTCTTGTTTTCTTTCTTTGTTAACCAGTTTGAATCTCAGTCCATCATTTCCTTTAGGCCAATTATCTCCTTTACAAAATCTTTTTGTCTTAGGCTCCATGGTGTTATGTTCCACTCTCCAAGCCCTTTTTCTCTGACTCTTTCTCAATGGAGTTTCATCTGAACTGTCGTCAGTCTCACTTTCAGTGTCTTTGACAGTTTCATTTATGATGAACTTTACAACGTCTTTCTCTTTCTCAGAGTCAATTTAGGAACATCTCCATAGCTGGTACTTGGAATCTCATCCTTATCGTGAATTTTTCCTTCTTTTTCAGTTTCAGGATCTTCGTTCCTGCTTCCAGAGTTTTCGGACTGTTCTTCAGAATTTTCTTGCTCACCAGTTTTATTTTCACTTCGCTCAGTGTCCTGACTGGTGTCAGTCTTTACCAATTCTCGATCTTTAGATTGATCTTCAGAACTCGGTACTTCAAGAATTTCTCCTTCTCCTTCAGACGCAGAACTAGTATCTGATACTTCCAGATATCGACGTTCCTGTCGATCTTCAGTATCTGGACGTGTCTCTGGTTCACCTTCAGAGTCAAAATCAGTTGTGCTTTCACCTTCTTCGTTTAGATTTTCAGGTTCAGGCACACAGATTGTATGGCTTGCATGCAGCCATCTTTTTACTCTGGCAAATTTGACTGCAGTGGTGCTAACCAAAAGGACTTGTCTTGGTCTCTGCCAACGAGGTACCAAGCAGTTTCTTCTGTGGTGTACTTTTATGCGTACCCAGTCTCCAGGAACTAGATCATGAGTTGGACCTTTCTCTTTCGTGTTTGATTCAGTTCCCACCTGATGGAACACAGAAGTCACTACGTCAGACTGGTTTTTGAAGTAATCCAGTTCAATCATCATTAATTGTTAACAATTCATCAACTGACACAAATGCTTGTCTCATCACCCTACCCATTAAGATCTCATGTGGACTCAGTCCAGTTTCCTGTCAGGTATGCTTCTTAAGGTCATCAAAACAAGTAACAAGGCATCAGGCCACTTTAGTCCTGTTGCTAAGCACATTTTTGCAATCCTGTTCTTAATTGTTCCATTTACTTGCTCAACCACTCCTGAAGCCTCAGGTCTGTAAGCACAATGCAGTCTCTGATGAATGTCCAGTGCTTCACATACTATTTGCATGAGTTCCTTTTGAAAATGTGGGCCACAAACAGTTTCGATTGTCACTGGCAAACCAAATCTAGGGATCATTTCATGTAGAAGTAACTTTGCAACAGTTAGCCCATCATTCCTCCTTGTGGGGAAAGCCTCTACCCATCGGGAGAATAAACAGATGATCACCAAAACATATCTGAGTCTGTTACATGGCGGAAGCTCAATAAAATCCAACTGCATCCGTGTAAATGGACCTCCCTCATGTCCTATGGTTCCCAAACTCACAATTGTTCTTCTGTTTGGATTGAACTGTTGGCACACAAGGCATCTCTGGCACAAACTCTCAGCTATCATCCTGAACTTGGGATTGTACCACGTCGGTCTGAATAAACGAAGCATGGCATCTCTCCCAATATGAGCTTGACCATGATACATTTGGGCCATAGTTGAGATCATGCTATTGGGCATTATGGGTCTTTCATCTTTATAAACCCAGATTTGATCTTCCTCTCTTTGTCTGCATTCTGCTTTTAACCAAACATTTTTTGCTTCCTCATCAGCTTCTTCCTGCATTTGCCTCACTTCCTGCCAAGTTTCACATACAGTTGTGAGCATTAAAGGACCTGAAACATGCTCTTTCTCCTTGTCCCAATTGATAGATGCAAGATTTTTAGCACAGTATTTAACAATTGAGTCTATATACCTGTTACCTCGGGTGATGTAGTCATCCCCCTTTTTGTGCACTGCACATTTCACAACAGCAATCTTATCAGGCAACTGAATCGCATCTATCAACATTCTCACAAACTCTGAATTCCGTATTGGTGATCCTGCAGAGGTCATGTAACCTCTTTGGGACCACAGTTATCCGTAATCATGGACAACTCCAAAACCATATTGACTATCAGTCATTATGGTAACCTTGATCTCTTCCCAATTCACATGCTCGAATCTAAGCATTCAATTCCGCTATTTGAGCAGAACAAATTCCTTTCAGACAAGATGCTTCCAATACATTTGCCACTGTACAGACAGCATATGCTGCACTCAGAACACCCTCATCTGTTCTCAGACATGAACCATCAACAAACATCACATAATCGGATTCAGGCAATGGCTCATCTCTGATGTCTAGTCTTGGTTTGGTACAGTATTCAAGAACATCTAGGCATTTGTGATCAACCTCATTTCTCACTTCGGATTCCTTAGTATCAGGCAATACTGTGGAAGTGTTCACATTTACGCATCTAGAGATTGTCACACTTTCTGCTCCCAAAATTGTCTTCTCGTATTTCGTCATCCTATTGTTGGTCAGGTACTGTGTTTTCGTCCTAGTAAGGAGAATCTCCACAAAATGAGGTACATACACCCTCACAGGAAATCCCATCACTATTACTTCAATTTGTTCTAGACTGACGCTTGTAGCTGCTACTGCTTTCAGACAACCTGGCAATGCCTTTGCAACAGGGTCCAAAACCGCTGAGAAAAATGCAATAGGCTTTTTGGTGGCTGCATTCCTTGTATCATTTTAATCCTTTCTGCAGTGACTTGTCTGATTCCTTTGGCAATCTTATGACCTAAGTATTGCACTTCTTTGTGACATTATTGTAAATTTGACGGAGACACTTTTTGTCCCTCTTCGGCCAAATGATTCAACAATGCAATGGTATCTGTTTCACATGCATCTTTTGTCTTTGATGCCACTAGGAGATCATCGATATATTGAACCAATACAGACTCTCCAGGCATGCTCAAACTTTCTATTGATTTCTTTAGCAACTGATTAAAGATCAATGGACTTGCAGTATACCCTTGAGGAATTTGGCACCATGCCAAAATACGATCTCGGAATCTGAACGAAAAAATTGGCTGGCTTTCTGGGTGCAATGGAACTGTAAAGAACGCATTACACAGATCGATCACAGTGTACCATTCTGCATCATGGGGAATTTGATATAGAATCACTGCTGGATTTGGTACAATCGGACAACATGGGACAACTTTTTTATTTACCTTTCTAAGGTCTTGTACAATCCTAAATGTTCTGTTAGGCTTTTTCAATCCCATTATCGGTGAATTACAAGGACTACTCTCTATTTCTCTCAATATTCCTTGATCATTCATTTTGTTTATCACTGTAGTTTTTCCTTCCATTATTTCTGCCGTCATTTTATACTGCGGAATGTTCTGGTAACTCACACCTTCCTTTATAGTGACTTTTACAGGATCTACATCTTTCATCAATCCAATATCTTCTCCTGTGAAATCCCACACCTTTTCTGTCACTACCTTTTTCAATTCATCCGGTATCTCCTCTCGATCAAACACGGGAAGCAATTTATTTTGTTCTGCTTCATTCATAAGCATGGTCCTTTTGTACAGACTATCTTCATCTGGGGTTTGCAATTCTATGCCATCCGGTGAACAGTATATGGCGCAGTTCATTTTACACAAAATGTCTCGTCCTAACAGGTTTACTGAGCTACTATCACACACCACAAATCAGTGCATGTCTTTAAAATCTCCAATTTCCACTTCAACTGGTTGTTTTAAAGATGTTTTAATCTGTGTAGCTACACCTACAAATTGGATGTGGTCTCGGAGAGAGGAAGATTTTGGACTTCCACTGACCTAACAGTAGAACGGGTTGCACCAGTGTCCACCAGGAAAGTTATTTCTACATCATTCACTTTTCCGTTTACAAATGGACCAGACTGATCTACCTCAAGAGTGGCTCCAAGCACATACTCTTCTCCCTCTCTCAGGCACCGTCAGAAACTTTCATCCAACTCACTTCCACCCTCTTCTTGCAACCAATACTTGGGACTCACATTCACTATAGGTGATCTCTTGACCTGCTCGACTTCGCTGAATCCTGTCTCTGCACTGTATCTCTGTTGATTTACACTGTGTGGAAGTGGCGATTGTGGCACCTGACTTTGCTGATTAACTATCTGCTGCTGTTGCGGTTGCTGTTGAATTACCTCAGGCTGCACCTGTGAATTCAATGTTGTACTTTCGGGATTAACTCTTGGTGGATGCTTACATTCTTTTCTCCAATGTCCTAGTCTGCCGCAATTATGACAAGGGAGCTTTATCTTAAGCTCTTCTATATTCCCTACCAATTTCGGTTTGTTTAAATTCCCTTTAAATTTTCCTTGACTCTCTATATTTTTATTCTCCAATTGTGCTACTTGGTGTTCAGCCACTTTCACTTGCACCCACATAGCTTTCTCTGTTAACTTCTTTTGTTTGGCATCAATTTCTTCACTACAATATTTGGCTTTTCTCAAAACATCATCCACAGATCCTGACTGCCATCCTATCATATTCTGCCTGATAATGTCTCCGATTTCTGGCCTCAATCCACATACGAATTGATATATAAAATGACTCAAGCCTTTTTCACTCAACTCTTCATATCCACTGTATTGTTTAAATACCAACAAAAATCTTTCATAAAATGAATGTACAGAATATTTTGGTTCCTGTGTAGTTCTGTCTATTTTAACCCTATCAGTTTCTTTTGGTGAAATTTTATTCTTCAAAAATACTATAACTTGTTTGTATTTTCTCATTACTTCAGGTGTTGGGACACCTGTTACTTTTTCTTGAGGATACTCTTCCCTCGGCCAATTTACAGATATTTTACATTCAGTCAACAAGCCTGCTGGCACTACTATGTCAAATAATCCATCCAGATCAAACCATAGTACTTTTGAAACTTTTACAAATCGATCTACCTGTCGATACCATTCTACTGGCTTTCATCTCAAGCTGGGGAAATCATTTGTAAATGATAAGATATCCTGTCTACTCCAAAGAACATGCACATATCCTCCTCCTGGTATTTCTCTCATAGGAAATTCATTTACTGTTGTTTCCTTTTCTCTGACTGGGAATGCTAATGTACATTTATCACTAGCATCTTCTTTCCTCTTTGCCCATTTCACTCTCCACTTATTCACATCTCCCCATTTTCTTAGCAGCACAATTAATTCTTTTATTTGAGTTATTCTTCCAGCTGTATTCATATTTTCAATGGCTTTTTCTGAAAAGTCTACTCTATACATCTTCTGCAATGTTTTACATTTTGTGAAATCTACATTTAATTTACTGGCACGTCCTTCCAGCTGATCATGTACAGATTTTGTTTTCCAAGTAATACTTTTACACATGAACATCAGTTCGTCATCTTGATAGACTTTTAATCTGTCTGCTCCAATTGTTCTAATAATTAATTCTTCCATATCAACCTTTAATCTTGTGACATCTAATACTTTGGGTTCATTCTCTTTAAATTTCACTGTTTTAAGCCAATCACTTAATTCTTGTTCCGACAGACCTATCGGGGTCTATTTTCTCAGTACTCTTTTCAGGTGTAGCAGAATCTGATTCTGCTCCGGTTGCATATTTATAGGGTGAACTCTATTTAAAAGTCAAGTCAGGGTGATTTACATTACTTGCTTGTCTGATTTCTGACAAGTCTGGATAAATATTATCTTTTACTTTTTGCAAACTTTGCTGTAAAGGGATTGTTAAACTTGGCTCTTTTATTGTTTGGTTCTCAAACACTGGAATTACAGGTCCTATCGTTACTGGAACTGTTACCGCTTCTATATTTTTTGTAAGCTCTTGTATCTTTTCTGTCAATTCATTTGTAGATCGTTTATACTCAGCAGCACTAGTTTGTTCCTCAACTCGTTTTTCTACTCTACTTACACTTCCTCTGTCATCATTCTGTTCGGGAGTACCAGTAAGTCTCGTTTCTGTCATTGAGGTATTTGGGTTATATCTCACTTCTACTCTTTCTGGTACATCTCTAAAATTTTAAAATTGCCTTGGGGTTTTATTAGTTCTACCTTCTACTGGTGGAGCATTAGGTGTAGTCCATGAAGAACCTGGTTAATATGGAGGTGGTCTCCTATTTAATATCTCTTCCAGTACAGCACCTCTGATTCACTATCACCATAACCTGCTTCCAAATTTTTCTTCTTCTCTGTACATTTCCGGCCTTCATATTCATCCACTAGTCTAACTGGATACATGCCATCACACATGTCTGCATTTCTCCATCTGCACATTCTACTCTCATTTGTCTCTCCCCATAGATTATGAAGTCTACGTCTTTGTCTGATATATCCTTTCAATCTTTTGCTTTCTATTTCATGCATCCCATCCTCCCATTCAACTAAGGCCTCAAACTGAGTCGGTCTAGGAGGTCTTGGTTCAAGATTCATCATTGTTTCTCCCAAGTTTCTCAAAACTGCCACATCAAAAGATCCTCCCCCGGAAAAGCTAACACCCCATCATTTCTGGTTTACCTTACCCAATTCTCTAGTCAAACACACGTATGGTAACCATATTTTGACAACATATAGGAAGCAGGCGTTTCGGTGGAGGAAGTAATTTTCCCTCTCTTTTTACTATTGCCTTATCCTTCACAAACACATTTTTCAATTTCTTAAACCAGGAAGGTTTCTTGTTTTCCTCTTCGTAATAGTAATCAATTTTTCTGTAAATTCCCTGTCTTTTAAAAGATCGCGTACTTTTCTGTTGCTGTTCCATAACACCAACCTATCACAGCGGGGTTTACACTAGCGTACCAATTAGAACAAGATACGTCTCCTTAGTGCTTAACCAATAGCTTCGCTGCTTCTCGTGATGACCAATCAGCCCTTACTCTGTCTTAGTCACGAGGACCAATCCCAGCGCGGCACTTTTGACGTCACCAGCGCTCCGGCTTCTGCAGCGCCGACTGACCCTCCTTTACAAGGTTTATCGGGAAGCCGTATTTACAAGATATACAACTGAATCAGTTAGTAACTTACACAAAACATCTCCTTTCGTCTGTTTGGCTAAAACAAAGTGTACCACGTTTTTCATTTATTAAAACATTTCAATTAGACACGCCACCACTAAGGTTGACGGATCTGCTAGTAAAAAATTAGGCGTAGGAAAACTCAAGACCCGCTTAATTCTCCATTTATCTATTTTTTATTAAATAGCAAATTCAGCATGTCTAAAGAGTTATAAACTTTATTTATTTTCTTTGTTCAAAACGACAATTAAAAGAATAAGAATTAATTTCGGACCATTAATTTCATTTATTTCAGAAATTCGGAAATAGACATTTCATTTTAATTTAGAAATGCAAGTATTAGTAAAAGACAGATAGTTCCCAAATTCATTTTCTTCTACTTCCCTAACTTCTCTGACTAATAACCTCACCTAAGGTTCAGATCTCATTCAAAAGAAATAGAACATTTTTCAAAGTCTTACATCCCAGGAAAATCAGCTTTCCGATAGCATCTCTCGAGGAAATCGAAAAGAAGTTTTTTCTTAAGTAAAATCATCACTTTTTATACCTTTTTCACTAACTTTATCTATCTACAAAAGTAACTATCGACATAAACTCGAGTTCTGATTGGACAATTTAGGGTTGGATGAGCATAACCTAATCTTTTTAATATTTGTCTTCCGTTGTGTCAGCAAAATCTAATAGGTCCTTTGTTTAAGAAAATGTCCGGCCTAGTCACGTTCTCAAATTGATACATCCAAACATATTCCCACGTTATACAATAGTGACATCCACAGCTTTTGGCAGTCATTTGTATTCTCGGGACATGGTGGCCTTGAACCTCGCTGTTTAGGCACAGTCAGCTCGCATTCTTCTCGGCTTTATTCGTGCATGCAAATTTCTCTCAGGGCCACATTAATCGAGTGACTCCATTTTCTGATAGGCCTCACGAGTCAAAATGGGAACTATCATAGAAACATTCACAAATAAATGTTAAATATGGAACTATAACCCTTCTGTTTACCTCCCCCATACTAAGGTTTCCCTGTTAGTTATTACCTAGCAGACAAGCTCTATATATATGCAATTTATACTCGCATATCTTTCGGTTTCTACCAGAAATACAATTACAAAAAGCACATTTATGCCATTTTTGATTATATAATAGCTGCTCAATGGTTCAGGACACATCAGAATTAAATGATTAGTTAATTATGTTTGCAACATAAGCATAATTAGTTTCCCATGTATGTCTGTGTAGGTGCAAATTTTATTGTAAGTTGGTTAGTTTCACACGTCATTCTATTAGTTCAAATTATGATTATGGAAGTGTGATTTTACAAGGGGTACACAAAATGTTGTTTCTCCACCTTGCTCCATCAACTCCACTGAGCAAGATCAACAGCTCCCACGGCTTGACCAGTGCAGACAACAAATATCTAGTGCAAGACAAAAAAGTAGAGAAGGAGCTGATGGAGGGGAGGAGTTTCTATTTGATTAGCATCTAGTGGAGGCAAGGAAGCCTCATTTGTTCTGAATTCAAGAGAGGGAGGGAGGGACTTGGAGGTAAAATGAGCAGAGAGGAAGTGGAGCAGCATTTGGACCTTTTGAAGTAAAAAGTTTAGATTTCATCCATCTGAACATTTTCTACAGTGTTCCAAGGCTTTTGGTCCAGTTTTCATGAAAAGATCAAGTCTTGGATTTTTAGAGAATTATGGGACCTAAACCGTATCACAATTCCAAGGTGTAGACTAGTCCGGGGTGAAAATGTAATTATGGCAGGTAATCAGAGTCATTTTAGTCATTTCAAATTTCACCTGTGACATGAAATCACCGAAAATTATGGGATTGTGCCTACTCACAAAAAAGCAAGTGTTGAAAAGCTTACCCAATAGCACAGGAACAGAGCATGTACAGCTGCTAGCTGGCACTGTTCCTGTTTGGTTGCATTAGTACTAACTTTGCTATTTCTCGTGATTACACTACAGCAAATTACACCTATCCCCACATATGGGAAGTTGCAGAGAATGTACTGTAAAAAGCATAAAAAATAGACTAAGTTTTCACTGCGTTGACTGGAAAACATTAGTAAAACAAGAGGACTGTATACCCACATATCCAGTAGACATCAAGATTGAGAGTTCCCTAAAGAAAGCCCATGCAGACATTCATTTAACGTTAAGTAAAGTTACCTCTACTGCTCAATCATTGGTAAAAGATTTTGAAGAACATGGCTGGGGCAATGCAACTGGTTGAGGATCATTTATATTTTCATTTCCAAGTGGCTCAATAAGTCAGATTTTTCTCAGATGTGTAATGCAACAGGCTTCATGTTTTGGCCTTAGCAGTTGGAGGGGCACAACGCCATATGTGGTTATGAGACTAGAAGTGACAAGCGAGCATGCTTTAAAACTATGTTAAGTTACAAACATGTTTTTGGAGAACAATTAGAGCTAATGGTAACTAAAGCCTTAGAAGGAAGAAATGTGTTCTTCCAAGTAAGTGTGCAATCTCTTGTACTTCTCAAGCCAGAAATCAGAACATTATAAATAGAAGTCTTCCTGATACAGAAGGAAACATTTTCAGCCTCACAGACTTAGCAAGAAGTCAAATCTAGTTCTGCAACCTGAAGAATGTAATATGAATCACTTTTGACACTTTGAATGAAGTACTACTCTTGGTTTCACACACTTTTCTATATATAAAGGTAGCTAGTGCATGAGTTACAACAATCCTCTTGAAGAGGAATGCCTCCGGAGAAGAATTCTTTAATTCAGCCTGGGGAATTCCTGAAAACTTTATTTTCAGTGTTTTCTTGATCTATGACTTTTTTTTTTTTATTGTTTATAAAATGTATTATAGTTTGATATTTAATACATTATTTTGATTACTTGGATTGGTTTAATATGGACTATTTGTTTTGCCATACATGTAAGTTTGTTTTTAAAATATATTAAAAATAAAATGTTTGCATATTTTTCGAATATTATTAAATAGATAATTGTTTTCATTAACATATACTTTATTTAAAAAGTAGGCCTGGGCAGTAAATTCCGTTCCATTCACAGAATTTGTGGCAATTCCGCAGAGAATGCAGAATTGCCAAAAGTTCCCTTGCTTGCGCTTTCAAAATGCATGTTAACGCGCGCAAGCGCGACTTACCGGGATCCCTGCATTCACCGACAAGTTTTCCTATTCGCTCGCGTGCACCATGAGATTTTGGCTGCCGGCCACGTGATCCCACAAGAGTGTGCAATTGCGTCTAAGTCATTCGGATGCGCCCGTGAACAGCAAACATGCATTGTGAGTGGGCGGGACAAGTGAAAGAAGATGGCCGTGCCAATTGGCGACCACATTGCAAGTTCGCAAGATATTTCCCACCGAGCATGCAAACAGCATTCACGAACAGGAAAAACACATTGCGAACGGGCATAAGAATTAATTTCGCGTCTTCCCAGAACTCTACATGCTCTAGGAATTTTTGACCGTTTCGCAGAATTTTGCATAGTGTGACTAGGAAATTCCGCCCACCTTTAATAAAAGATAATTCATTGAAATTGAAATTCATTGAGGGCCAATATGGCGGCCGGAGCCCACCCGTGACGAGAGACAGCCCGATCCCTCTGATCAACGTCGCGGCTACAGACTCTACGGACACACTGACACCTTGAGGATTGCCCTCTGGGTTTATGGAGGCGGTGGAGTCTGCGGCGCTTTACATCCTTAATGCCTGACTTTAACATGGCGGCCGCAATTGCTCTCAAATGCGCCTGGAGCTGAAGCTCAGTGTCGACCAGCTACTGAGGTGATCTTTGCAGCACTCCACTCTGGAATAGAGAGTGGGTTCCAGCGCAGGAATTTGGTTGGAGGCCCCGAAATTAGATTTTTCGGTTGCGAGCACCGGTGAGCAAGATGGCGCCTGCCCCGAACTGACCGGTTGGGGATTACCCTAAATTACAATTTATGACATTGCCAGCGGCTGGTTGCTGAATCTACCTGTGACTCATAAAAGACAATGTCTAAAATGACGGCCGCAACAAACCCTCCTGCGTCTCTCCTGACCTTATTTCCCTCATGCCCTACCCCTCTCCACTCTACTCTTCTCCACTTTCCTGATACCAACCTTTGCCCTCACCTGTCCTGGTCCTAAGTCCCCACCCTGTTTATCGGTGAATTTTCTCACGTCAATTGAGATCTAGCTATTTTGTCTGATGACCGATGGAGCTACTTGGTTTAGCTATAGGGGAGACAGCCCGGGGATTCTCTCCTTGGACGTCACCTACCGAGTCGGTCTTTAGACAGATTTCCTTTAATCTCTCCTGTCGTCTTCCCCCATCCTCCCTATATCTATGTCTCTCCTCTCCCACTGAACTATTTTGTCTGATGCCCGATGGAGCTACATGGTTTAGCTATAGGGGAGATGGGCCGTGGGTTCCCTCCTTGGTCGTCATCTACCCAGTCGGTATTTAGACAGACTTCCTTTAGTCTCTCCTTGTTGTTTCTTCCTATATCCTCCCTTTCTCACCTCCCCTGCCCCCTACACTACTTTTCTCTCCCCTTTCTCTCTTCTTCCAATGTATTGCCATTTTTTGATGTATTGTGTAATTGATGATCTTTTCTGTTACATTGTTGATTCTCATGTAAAGCGGTCTAATACCTTCGGGTCTAGCCAGCGCTATATAAAACTCTTTAAATAAAATAAATACATTTCAATAGATAAATATAAATAGTATTGGCAAAGAATAATAGTCCTTTTGTGATATTTATGTGGGATTTTTTAATTTTGTGTTAAAAAAGTCTAACTCTATTTTAATCATGTCTATAAAAATACAAATATTTTTAGGAAAAATTGTTTTTTAATTCAATTTTAAATCCAATCTAATTATTAAGAAATGTAATTTTTGTCATCAATACTTTGTGTTGTCACTTTTTTAGTTAATTCTAATCTTAATTTTACATTTCTTTATTATTGTAGTCAATATATTTGTCGTGTATGTAACATTTTTTGAATGTCAATATTTCGTAGTAGTAGATGTGTTTGGTGCATTCAAAATCTAGGAAGTTAAGTTTTGGACAGCCTTTCTGATTGCTTTTAATTTCAAGAAGATCTCTGGTCTTGAAGAGACAAATGATTCTGTAAAGTCCGATTCTTTAGAATGGCTTCACGTCGATACCTGCTTGCAGCTAATGTGATCATTTTAGGAGCTGGAGGAGACAAAGATGTTCTTGCCTTATGATACATGGGAATGTAACCATCGCTTATGTTTCTTTCAAATTAAAATGTTAAAGGTGATCAATAATTCGAAGTTCTGAGATTACTCTGTAATGTAATCCCAGGATGCATGCAAGGCTGCTCATTGTGCAGTACCTTCAACTTGTGTCGATCATTATCACAAAAATATTGAGGTAAAAAAATAAAAGATATTTTTTTCAGAAATAATTTAAAAAATGAATGATGCATTTTTCATAATCAAATTTAAAAACATAAATCATTATTAAATAGGAACATTGGGGCTCATTACACCATCGTAATGAGAATTACCCACCGCCGTATTAGGATGGCGGTGGGTATTGCAGCGGATGCAAAGTCTTTCTGCCGCTTTATCACCGGTGGCAATCATTACGATTCCCTGCCCGGCGGAGCTGGACCACTAATATAGTGGCGGTGCCTAGCAGGCACCGTCCGCTATATTGGGATGTGGGTGTTGTAGAGGCCTTTCCATGGCAGCAATGCCACAATGGAAAGGCTGGCGGGGATTAGCTTTGTGGGCCTGTTGCGGGATGGGGGGTAGGGGGGTGCACTGGGGGGTAGCAATGGTACCCCACTACAGTTCCTTGCACCAAGTGGCAGGCAACGCCTAGTGCAGGGAAATGCTGTCCATGCTCTGTTACCATTGCGGATGGTGCTTCAGCCAGCAGTACCATCCGCAATGGTAAAAGGCTAGGATGGGTCAGCAAGTGTGGGCTGGTGGGACCGCCGCCCGTCTGGCAGGTGGTCCCATCACCGTTATGATGGCAGGTGGACATCATAATGAGCCCCATTGTTTTTATAAAGGATATTCGTTTAAATATGTAAATGCAGCTGAATACATTTTTTAATATTTTTTTTTAAAATGTAAGATAAATATGTGAAGTATTGTCTCCAAAAAACTACTCATTATATGACCAATCCAAGTAATGTAGATAATGATTAATTAAATGTAATACTATAAATAGCACAAACAATGAGAAATAAAAGTCACAGGTCAACAAAACACCCCACATTAAGTTCAGACAATTCCTGAATTATAACTTATTGGTCAGACAAGCACTAAAACATGATATATATATATATTTATGTGGGGTGACATTTAATCCAGTCCGTTACAAACATTGAGAAAAGCCCATGTGTTTAGGGAATAAGATCTACTATTCTAACTCCTGTCTCGCCAACACTGGGAGAAAACAAAGATTTGGGTAAGACAAGTTTATTATTCTAACTCCAGTCCTACGAATACTGAAGGAAATGTGCATATATATTTTGAGGTGTTCATATTTAGTATTCTTATTCCAGTGCTACAAACATTGTTGAAAAGTGCATATATTTGGGGATGTTAGAATTACCATTCTAACTTCAATCCCAATATCCCAGGAGAAATGGCATCTGTTTGGGGAAGGCATGTTTACTATTCTAGGGCTCCATTAGGATGGCGGGCGGATTGCCCCCGCCAGGCTGGCGGTAGCCACCGACAGCCTGGTGGGGGCAATCCGCCCGCCATCCTTCCCTTTATTCCCCCCCGCCATATTAGAATGGCGGGGGGGGACCACGGCGGAGCAAAACACCGCCGCCACTTTTCCGCCCCGGTCGCATTGCGGCCGGGGCGGAAAATGAATAATATGGTGGCGGTGTCTATGAGACACCGCCAGCCATATTACAATGGCAAGTGTGCAATGCCTTTCCGCGGCGGCAATGCCGCCACGGAAAGGCAGGCGGTGTTCACTCTGGGGCCCCCTGTGGGCCCCCGGAGTGAAGGCCAAAGGGGGATGGCACACGGGGGGGTACCTGTGGTACCTCCCCTGCATTTGCATAATCAAAGCGGCAGGCACCGCTGCTAAGCATTTTTAGTATTGTGGCGGGCGGAGCCGAGAGCTCCGCCCGCCACAATACTATAAATACAGGATATGCCCGCCACTGTGGCGGGCACATTCTAATGGTGTGTGCAGGACCCCCGTCCTTAGGGCGGCGGTCCCGATTTCCGACAGGATCCTAATGGGACCCCTAGTGTCAACCCTGCTAACACTGGCCAAAGGTGCATATAATGTGGGAGTTGATATTTACTATCTTTACACCATGTGTGCATCTGACAACAATTGCAGCAGAATTTAGTCTGCCCAACAAGAAGTCGGTGTTGCCACCTGGTATATTTTTATCAGACTGCTGTATAGGCGGTCTGAAACTGCATTATTCTACTGCAGCTTGTGCTGTGGCCTGGAAAAGAGCCTCAGCACAAGCTGCAGTAGAAAAAGGGACATTGTGATCCTGATGGAGGAGCCTGAGCAGCCAACATCTCCATTCAGGATCACAGTTCAGTCAGCCGCCCTGACGGGATCAGCAGATCCTGTCTGAGGCAGCAGTCTTTCCCCGAGAATCAAGAATCAAGGGTCCAACCATCAGCATCATAATGCGGCGGTCAGCCCAGAGGGCTCTATTTAGCTGGAACCACCACCGATGGTCTGTTGATGGTAGTCCCACTGGCATCATAATGTGCCCCTGTACTTGAATGCCAAACGTTATATAAAATATCACAATATACATCTATATTTTTTATTTATAAATCAAATATTAGTAAAAATATATCATAAAAAAGAATACCCCCATTACACTAATAAAACCAATTACAATGGGAAAAAAATTTAAATTACATTTTATATAAACACTCAAAACATTCATAATAGAAAATATCATTTTAAAATAAATGAATATCATAATGACATTAAGGAAATTGCACAATATTGAGGGGTATAATAACAATGTAACTAGAGTCTTAAAAACATTTAAAAATACAAAGTTTCTGCTTGTAATCTCCTTACTGATATACCTACAGCTCTAATAACAATAAGCAATAAGAATGAAAGTTAAGAGGTACAATAGAAGAACAATACATAAACTATTATAAATGATAGTTTGCATGGTTCTAGGAAGTTATCCCTCTGTGAGAGGAAAAGATTGTACAACAGGCAAGGAGCAGTTACCCTCAAGAGTTCTGGAAGACATACTGCAGCTCTTTTGGAGGAAGAGCGCTTGGTGAGTTTCTGTGCAAGAGGCACCAAGCCTCATAATCTCATGGCACCCTCAATAATGATAATCAAGATTTTACTGCCACCACAAGCGAGGAAATAATGGAATAGTTCAATGAACATAGAAAACAGGAATTTGTCTAAGAGAAAATAAGGATTGGATGTTAACAACATGGACAGGACTAAACTCCAACTCTGCAAATATGGAAACACTGAAATCCAAGCAAGGTAAGCTGCAATTGAGCAAAGTACACAGAGTAAAAGACAAGCATCCAGGACCAAGAATCTGCAAATCAACACGGCCAAGATGAAAAATGTGTGGACTGAACAAGAGACACTGAAAAAAAGAGGGATAAACAGACCACAAGAACTAGGAACTGTAACAGGTAATGCAAGGCAATGAGTACAGAGCAACAACAAAGGAAATCCAGGTAAAAAGCATCATGGTGCAAGAATCAGAGAACCACAATAATATTGGAATGAGTGGTGCCTCAGTAGAAAAAGATGTCGACTTTTTGAGTACCATATACTTGTGTAATGAATCTCTATGCAATGCTATGTAATGGTACCTACAAAAATTTCTCTGTATAATTGGAATTCTACAGAGACTGCTGCTCTTGCTTTGCAAGCCCTTTTATGTGTTGTCTGTGTCTATGTATTGTCGTGGTTGGGTACAGGCTTGTGCCCCACGCATGTGAATTGTTGAAGGTGTTATTTTGTGTTACAAATCCTTATTCAAGTATAAACTTTGAAGACCCCTTTCCGGCTGGGCATGTCTTCAGCAATATAGAACTGACTGAGTCTATATTTATTTTCAACTATCCTCTGTCTCCTTGCTTGGGACCATTGTTGTGTTTGTATAAGTTGCAAGC
Source organism: Lissotriton vulgaris (assembly GCF_964263255.1). Classification (NCBI taxonomy): domain Eukaryota; kingdom Metazoa; phylum Chordata; class Amphibia; order Caudata; family Salamandridae; genus Lissotriton; species Lissotriton vulgaris. Next base: position 1,119,088,959 of record NC_141693.1, read on the forward strand.
TGTAGCACACTGAGCTCATGGGGAATACATAGCTGGAAACTTAGGAGAGGAGCACAGGTGATGAGAGTGAGCTAATGTCTTATTAACAAGATTCTAGAAATCAAGAAACCACCAAAGACCAGAAGGCTAAACATTTACACGGAGATGGGAGACTATGGGAGTGTAATGCACCACGTTGGCAAAGTGTAAACCAAGATTCCAATGTAATGTGGCCTGTGTTATGGAGTGTTTTAACATGGTCAGGTCTAAAGGCAGGAACTCACCGGACCTATTGGCAGGATGGCATAATAATGCCTATTATCCTGAGATTGTGTATCTCATGAAAGGTAGATGGCCCTCTATGCTATTTTAAGCACTGTTCAAAAGAAAGCGAATATTCTGAGCAAATACTGAACTTTAGCCAAATAACAATTACACAACCAACTTTCCTGTTACATTCACAATTACATACCTGTGAAGCTTTCTTCTGAAATGTTTCTTCATTTTACTACAGCCTAATACTATTCCCTTTTCTTCCTTTTAAAACAGAAATTCTGTATTCGGAATTTTGAATTCCTTGACAACCTAAATTGCTCATAACTATGAATACATTTCCACGAACTGCTACTGCACAGTTAATAATTAAAATTATTCTTAGTCTCAAACTTCTCTGGTAAACAGCCTTTATCAGCTTCGTTTTAATCAAAACTTTACAGAAATTACTTTTTACTTTGCTTGTAATCCAACATTCTTGGTTAATAGTATATGTGCAGTGATGGATTTGAATGGTACAAGCGATGATAAGTTTGTGTGATCTACACGATCTTTAAAAAGCATGAAATTTCCCTTACCACTTTGCAGCTAATACATCCATGATCAATTAAATCCTTGAAAAGCAAGAATCTGCTTACTTGTAACGCTCACTTGATTATTAGTCTGGAAAGTGCACTTGCATTTCCCTCGTTAAATATTACAAACCTGTTATAAGTTTGTTTTCACAGGGTGATGACTTATACCCTGAGATGTGAACACTACCCTAAGGGAAGTGATGTTTGGATAATGGGAACCATAATTCAGGATCTGCTCAGACATAGGCCAAGAAATTGGGCAGAGTTCTGGGTGTGGTTTAAGTACTTTCACCGCCAAGATGGCCACCAGTATGCAAGATCATCTGCTTCCAACGTGTTTTGACAAGATTTCCTGTTTTGATGTAACTGCATGCCTGGATGCACTGTCACGATCCTCTGCATGGCAATTTGGGATTGCCTGTACAGTTCCTCTGGACCTAGATCCCACAGAAATTAAGAAACCAGTGAATTGAGCATGGAGACTGTAAGTCAGTACTGAACATCTTCTCTGAATGGGCAGTTTATCTGAGATGATTGCAGGAGATGTACATTATTAACATAATATAATTGAAATAAAACACAACAATATAAAGTATACAAGCAACTCTATGTTGTTGTAAAAAATGCATACTTACCCTGAATGTCCTCAATATTTTTGCATCAGGATACTTTGAACTTCATTTCAAAACAGCCAATATTTCTGAGTAAATATTCAGGATCTACACCTTTGTGAGGACAAGGGCTGTGGCGGCTTTAGTACTCGAGTGTTATCTAATATAAAATAGTTTGACTTCTGGTGTTTTTGGTTTTTGGTTTTGGTGTTTTCAAACTAAAGCTTCACACTTTGCATCATTAGATCGATATGTTTCTGACATAAGGTTGGTTGTGTAAGACATACATTTCCTGCTTCTTTCAAGCCATTAGGTACCATAGTCCTTTCTGGCTGGTTTTGAGTTCTTGCCATTTTAGTAACTTGGGCAAGTCTTCTGTTAAGGTAGTCCCTTGAACAGATCTAAAGTAAGAGAAGTAGATGCAGTTTCTTTTGAATAGAAAGATGGGACTATGAAGTTCCTGTCTTGTGAGGTGGATTAATCTCACATGATGATGACTGCAACAAGGAAGAGTGGACTCAGAGCAATGGAATTACTATTAAGGGCCTGATTACAAGCTTGACGGTCCTGGAGTGGGTCGCCATGCCACCGCCCCGCTCCAGGATAGCCAAACTGAAGTGACTTTCAAAGCCACCTATGTATGCCTTAGAAAAGCACCCCCACATGACCACCGCAGAGTGTTTCACCACGGCATGGACAGTTAAGTCAATGCAGTGCTGGAACGGGAGGTGCATGCACACAGGGGGGCACGATATGTGCCCCTCTGCCCGCACCCCCATCCATGGGGCATGAGGGGGCCCTGAATGGCTGACTTTATTTCATGGTCACCAGCAATTTCATGGAGGAAGTACCTCCATGACATCACTGGTATCCCGGAATCATAATGCGCATGGCAGTGCTGCAGTGGCACCGCCAGCATATTGTGAGCCTCTGCCAGCTGCTGGTCCACCAGGGAATGCGGTTCTCTAGCTTTTGAAGCAGTGGAATGGCGATCTGACTGCTAAATTTGTAATTCAGCCGTCTGACTGCTGGTGCGGCCCCCGTGAGTCTGACGAGCCTCAGTCCCTCAGACTCATAATCAGAGCCAAAGTAATTTTAACATTAACAAGCTGGTCCTCTTATACCAAGAGATTAAAAGCTAAAGTAGAAGGCTCATTGGTGTCCTAATGACATTTTTTTAGTTAAGTTTCACAGCAACACAAATCTCATCTCCGTTGGCATGTTAACACCTTTATAGGAAATTCTAAAAAATTATGTATTTATCCTTTTAAATCTCATGTTCAGAAAACAGTTCAATATTCATACAATCGTGAAGGTTCTCCGTTATCTTCTATTAAACGTTGCTTTCGCCCTCTAGTCTTGTATCTTAGTTTGTTCAAAATACATCTAATACCACACAACTATGTTTTTTCAAGGAAGTGTTCCTGAGGTTCGGGCTGGCATTGGTAAACATAACATTCAGAAAACTAAAGTCTTTCTAACATGCAATTCACTGCCTATTTGTGATTTTGTATATTTTGGTTGCAATGCTATATCTTCAAGTATTTGTTCTATTGTGTGTGTGTTCATGACGCCATTTTCTGCAACTTATTGGAAATGTTGAAATGATGCCTCTTTACTTTCTGCTTTATCAAATGTGAACGCTGTTATCATTTTCATTTTACTGAAATTTGGGGAAGCTCCCTTCTCTTTCTACATAAAAAGAATATTGATAACACCTGCCACAATAACGCTACCTATCATAAGTCTTCCAGTAAGGGATGTTCACTGGTCATTATAATTACCATTTGAATCAACACTGTCATTATAAACCACACTAGACTAGTTCTCTATCTCCAGGCTGTACTTAGGTGGCCACCCTGGATGTCTTGAGCGATCTGCTCACTCCAGTGGATTGGGACAGTTCTGATATGTACAGCCCTCAGTTGTCGAGAGGGGCGGCCAAATGCAAGGGGACCAATTTATTTGTATGTCTCCGAGGTTTTCCTAGCTTTCAGTGGGTTGTGCACACTCATCTCAGGATGGAGGGTCAGCATGAGTGAAACATCAAAGTCTACCAACAATCACCTAACTTTGGCCTACCAACAATCACCCAACTTTGGGTAAAACCAGATATGAAGTCATGCTAGGCACCTCTTTGCACACATATGATTCTGTCTACCTTACCAGTACACCAATCATCTGCCTCAAGCATGGAAAGGTCAACATTCCCCTGCATTCACCTAGTGAGGACAAATTACATGCTCGGTTTGAATTGAATTATCCTCCTGTCTATTGGCCCCTACAGGAGAATATCACTAGAAAAATAAGCTGCCAGGTAACATACATCGCACTCTCAACAACTGTGTAGTTGGTAGGAGTTTGTAGGAGCGTCAATGGAACCAGGTCAGGAGTCATTGATTAACCATACATTACCATTCCTTACCAGGTTAGATAGTGCTATGTGGACACAAGCAGGCAGGGGATCTGGACAAGTAATTGAGCGGCTAGAGAATGCAATTCAGAAGTTGATACTTTCTATAAAGAGGAAATTATACAATGAAGATGTTGATCCTAAGTTGAATTGTGAAAGAGTTACATACATAGAAGAGGTCTAAGTATCTTAAAGCTCAGAGACTAAACAAATGCATTTGGTCCTACAGTGAAAAGGGGTTGGTTGGGAGACTTCAGCAATCAAAAAGGGTTGTCATGCACTACAATGTGCGAGAGGTGAGTTATACCTAATCCATGAACAGCTGTGCAGATTAGAGTGGCTGACAAAAAATCTGGTCCTGATTCAAAATGGTGACTTACACATTGAGTAATTTACAGTTTTTGTTTGTTTTCCATGTTTTACTTACTTACAAAATCAGTGTCAGTTACTACTGAAAATGTAGTAAGTCTAGCACTACACATGGCCAACCATTGGTACTACAAGACCCTCCCAGCAAAAATAATGGAGGTAGGGAATTGAAATAAAACCTGAAAGGAAAACATATTGAATTATATAAAAAAAATTGAAGTAGTTAAAAATATAATTTCATGTTACAGATATCTCAAATTACTACATAATTGTTGTGTAATTATAAAATATTTTAAAATACTTTATTTCGAATGTGAAAATCAAGTTAACAATACCTTTTATTGTAATATATCAAAATTAATGTAAATGAATTCTATATATCACTTTGAATGTATATTAATATTTACTAATTCATTATTTTTGGGTGGCAATTTATTTTTTCAAATTTAAACCTCATAAATATAAATGTAATTTAATTTAGTATGTTTTTCATCACGTTTTGCAATGTGGGACCTTCTAGGCAGGTTAAGAACATGGTTGTGGTAAAACTGACCATCCTATGATGAGTAAAAACCTTTCTAACTAATTCCTCCTGCTAGCTATTACAATTGTCAAGTTTGCTGAAAGCGAATGTATTGATGAGGGATTTTACAAGTGTAAGCTTATGGTGAAATGTGTGGAGATAGAAATATGCCCCGTGATGGTGGTGGAATACATTTTTTTTTATATGTTCACAACAACACATTTGTACAGCATAAGAGTAAAAAACAAATTATTATATAGGCAGTATATACAATGAAGCATAAATCAACTGATAATCATTACTGTACATATGGCAGAGAGAGAGAAAGAAAAGAAAAAAGCGAAAAAAAGATAACAATTAATAGTCAGTGTAAATCTATTATTAACAAATGTAATTCATACTTATAAACATTCTCAATCTTCGTAATGTTCTGAAAAAGAACCCCAAATTTTCATACCCATTTTCTTTTTTCTCCTTGATCCACTAATTGAGAAAAGCCCCCACTCCAATTTATATAAATTATACATTCTTGCTTGCCATTGTTGATAGGCAGGCAGCTTTTCCTGAAGCCACTCAGTGGCTATGCATAGTCGTGCCACTGTCATAGAAAAAAAAATAAAGTGGCGGTGCGAGTATAATCTCTCCAAGGAGCTGTCTATGGGTATTTTCCCCAAGAGCATCATAGCAGGGGTAATAGTTACGGGAATGTTAAGAACTAAAGAAATTAGCTTTTCAATTCCTCCTATAAAACCATGTAACCTAGGACACAAAAAAAAAATATGAATACTATCTGCCTGGTCAGCTTTACATCGAAAACATTTACCATCAAATGCCTCGCCCCACTTGGCCATATACGTTCAGGAGTGTAATATAAATCAAAAACAGTTTTAACAAAAATTGGGCTTTTAAATTTGCGAACATTAATGCCTCTTTAGACAGCAGAAGAAGGTCTTCCACCACTATTTCTGAGTCTCCTAGAGTATCAGCCCACTTTGCCCTTACTTTCTCAAGATCGTCTGTTTTTTCTCCTACTAGTATCCGATACAAAAAGCCTATTTTAACCTGCTTATTAATCCCTTCTATTACTTGATTAGTTTGCAAAATTAACTTCTGTCTTCCAAAAAAATCCTGTATTTGCAAAAATTTGAAAAGTAAGCTCTAGGGAAGAAAAACTAAATAAACTCTGTTTCGCACAAGACCCTAGCAGAATTTCAAAGAATGATGGGTAATTAAACATAAAGTCAGTTGCTTACCCTGTTATCAATATCCTCATTTTCAATAAAAAACAGACCACGTAATAAAGAAAAACATTCGGAACCGCTAACCCCCCCTCTCTAATGGTAACATCATATGCTTCATAGCCCGCCTTGGCTTCCCAGGGCTCCAAATAAATTTACCACATAAGGATTGCAGGGCCTGTATCCTATGTTTGGGGAATTCCAAAGGAATCAACCTAAACAGGTATAGAACTTTGGGTAGGACATTCATTTTAATAATGTTAGTGCGACCAATAATAGTAAAGTATAGTCGTTCCCACCTTTCAAGAGACACCTTAATTTTGGGAAACACGTCATTCCAATTAGAATCAACCAATTCCATCATATTAGCTTTAATCAATATCCCCAAATAAGTAACTTCTTTAACCACCCTTTCATCTACCCAAGTTAAAGCTTCAGAACACAGGATATGAGTCTTCGATTCATTAAGTTTATACCCCGTTACCATTCCGAATTCCTTAGCAAGCCTCTCAATCTCTACAATGGCGGTTCCCGGATTGACTGTTACGACAGCGATGTCATCCGCATACGCGAAAACAGAAAATGCATATTCAAAAACATGATACGGGGGGATAAGTATATTTTGGTTTAATTGTTCTATAAAAGGGTTGATGTACAAGGCAAACAATAATGGGGAGCAGGGACAACCTTGGCGAGTCCCTCTAGTAATGTTTAAGAAATCTCAGAGTAATCCCATCGCTGATATCCTAGCCTTTGGTGTAGAATAATGGGATTGAATTGATAAAATGAATTTCTGACCAAATCCCATTTTAGCCATGAGCCTCCACAGATAGCCCCAATGCACCCGGTCAGACGCTTTTTCTGCGTCCAGCAAAAAAAGCGCTAATTCTCTATTAGTCGCAGCCGCAATGTCAAATAGCGTGATGGCTTTATTTATATGGTCTACCGTGCCTCTTTTAGGTATGAAACCATGCTGTTGCCGAGATACTAAAGATGTTATAACTCCAGATAAGCGATTGGCCAAAATCTTTGAATAGATTTTGTTATCGGCATTTAATAAAGATATAGGACGATAAGATCCCACCAAATCCGGGGCTTTTCCTTTCTTACAGAATACCGTAATGGTCGCCTCCGACCAGGTACTAGGAGGGCTTCCCCGCTGGGCCATCTGCATTACAACCAATAATTCGTATTTGATATTATTAAAAAACTGTCTATAAACCTCCGCAGGGATTCTGTCAGGGCCTGCCGCTTGCCAATTGCCAGACTCTTAACTGCCAATTCTAACTCAAACATCATTATAGGAGAGTCTAGTTGATCAGCAAGCGTAGGCTCTAAAACCTTCAGGCCTGCTTCCATCCTATCATTCCAATCTATACCCATACCATACCCGCATTCCTGAGTATATTATTCAGAGTAGAACTTCTGAAATATATTAAGAATCTGCTGCGGCTCCGAGTGTGATACCCCCTCACTATCCCTCATTACATGAATATTCCTAGCTGACTCCTTCATCCGCAGTCTGACCGCAAGCCTTCTCCCAATTTTTCCCCCAAACTCATGCCTCTGCATTTTAGATGTTAAAAATTTTCTTGCGATCTCTGTGCTCCAGAATCCAAGAACATTAGCTCTGGCCTTTGCCACCTTATTCTCAAACTCCCATAGCTCATTTCTGCCGCTAACTACTTCCCTCGTTAGTAAAGTCTCTGCCTGTGCTAACTGGTCATACAGCATGGCAATCTCTTTTTTAAATGTCTTTTGCTGCCAAATTGAGAAGCTTGTGCACTCACCACGAAATCCCGCATTAAATGTGTCCCAAACTATACAAATATTGGCGATCCCTTTATTGTAGCTGAAAAAAGACTGAATCCAGCTGTCCATATGCACTTTATATTCCTTGTTTAAGCCCAGCTTTCGATCATAGGTAAAATTAGAGAGCTTCGTGTTCTTCACAATCCCCTGTATTTCCAGCACAATAGGAGAGTGATCAGATGTTATCCTGGGATAGGTTTTAACCACTTCGATGCTGTTGACGAGCTCAGCTCGACTTCAGGCTTACCAGCCGTGTGCTGATGACGAGCTGAGCTCGTCATGTAACGCGGTAATTTAAAAAATGCCGCACACAGCTGGAAAAGCTGCCGCATCGATGCGGTTAATTATTGCCCCTCCCAGTATGTTCTCCGGTACAAAAAAAAAATCCAATCTGACCAACCTCTTATGTGGATGTGAATAAAATGTAAACCCATTATCTTCCCCCCTGAGTCGTCCCCATACATCCACTAAACCTCGATCTTTTAGTAGATTAATAAGTGCTTTGTACACTCTCGGTTTCCGACCTGTATAGTTTTCAAAACCATCCTGTATTGCACTATTCAATAGATTTATATTCATATCCCCACAAAGCAGTATTGGTTGTGGGAAGTTAGCTAATTCCAAGTTTATTTCATTCAGGGCCGCAGGATCGTCTAAATTTGCTCCATAGACGGTGTATAGCGTTAACTGTCTCCCTTCAATAATACACTCTACAATAGCCCACTGTCCATTTTTATCCACTAATTTCCGACCAATGTTTGCATAGTTTTGTTTAACAAGAATAGCTACTCCCCTTATCATGCTGGACTGGCCGGACGCAGCCACTAATGTAAACCCTAATTCCTTTAACATTCCCCTTTTTGACCAGGGAATGTGCGTTTCTTGTATGCACAATATGTCCGGCCGAATATATCTCAATTCCGCAGCCACTTTTTGTCTTTTTGTATAATTATTCAGCCCGGACACATTCATAGAGCATATTCTTACACCTTTATTCGCCATTGCCATTGTACATATCCATATCAGCCAGCTATCAAGCGCCCACACAAAAAAAAGCCAAAGCTAATAATGAGAATACTGACACATTCTTTTTGTATTTTACTGCCTTCATATTTTCCGTGTGTGAATTGATGTGAACACTTTTTTCCCACATTTTCACCCCAGATACACCCCCAAGTGCCCCCTTCCTCCCTCCTGCCCCACCCTCTAGACCCCCCCACCATCCCCCCCATTCCCTTCTCCCTTTGTAGAGGCTTTAGGACTTATGGTCCTGTGATGCAAGCTTAACCCCTATCCCCCTGCCGTACCCCTCGGGACATCACCCATCGTGCCTTTGTCATGCTCAATCCCTATTTTCCCGGTGAAGAGCCAGGAGCAAAGTAAAAGAGAATATAAACATTGTTGATTCCTTGCTGTCTACATCCTTTTAACATTCTATTAACCTCTATGCCACCAACTCTTGTATCTCTAGCAGATTACAGCGACCCCAAAAACTCTTTGGCAGCACTGGCAGTTGTGAAAAATCTGGTGCGTTCCCTGTGAATAACTTTTAATTTAGCTGGAAACATCAAATACGACTGGACCTCTTTAGTTTGAAACTCTGATATTAACTGCCGTAGCTGCCATTGTATTTCAACAGATTGTTTGCATAAATCGGGTCTCACAAAAAATTCACAATCTAGAGCACTACATTTTTTATCTGGTCGAGCCTTCAAGAATATTTCCTCACGAGCTTGAAAACTATTAAAGGCCACTAGGATGGCTCTTGGCTTTTGGTCGCGCTGATTAACTTTGAATGGGAATCTATGGCCCCGCTCCACCTCCCGATCCCAGTCCCATTTAATAACATCTGGCATTGCTTTTTTTTTAAACGCGACTATAAACCCTGGTGTATCAGACCCCTCTTTCCCTTCAGGGATCTGCAGAAATCTCAGATTATTTCTACGAGAGCGATTTTCTATATCCATCAGTTTCCAGTTAATGTCCTCCTTAGTGGCCATGTGTAAATCTATTGTCTTCTTTTGTTGTGCTACCTCATCTTCTAAGGACGAGATACGTGATTCTGCCTCAGTTGCCCTCGCCAAAAACTCAGAGTGTGACTTCACCAGATGTCTCACAGAGTTATGTAGCTTCTTACACAAATTCTGTACTCTCAAACTGTCCTCTCGTGTCTCATCTCTATGTTGCATCATCGTCTGATAAATCAGACCCAGTTATATGTCCTCCCATTCTGAGTCAAATGCTGCTGCTGCACCAGCTGCGCCTTCATTTTCCTCTTGCGCATTATTACCCACACTGCCATTTTCCTTGTCTTTCGCACCCAGTTGCAGCTTGCGTACAGTACCGGGCTCTGGGCCCTCCATCTCCAATAAGTCAGTATCCAAGCTGCTGTGATCACTACCATCATCCAGCCTCCCATCCTCCATACTCATACGAGTAGCATATAGCTCCGCTAGGTCCTCTGAGGATGACAAAGATCGATCAGATAGAGAATAAAAATCAGCAGAATCCGTCTTGCCACCAGCCGCTACCGTTGTCCCATCATTGTACGGGAAGTTCATTACTGTGGCTAAGTTACCTTCATTTACCTCAGAGGTTAACAGTAAATTGTTAGTGTCTGCTACAGAAGTTGAGGGTGTTAAAGCTGCGGCATCCTGGGAGGGTGCACTACTCACATTTCTCTGACTCTCCTCCGCGATGACATTAGAGCCATTCATTTCAGGTACAGGAGCAGAGGGTGTTGAAAGTACAGCAGCTTGAGTGGAAGCGGACCTCTGTGTGCCCCCTGCCCCCAATGCCCCTGGAGTCATTAGTAACGTCTCAGTCTGCCTGCTCTGCTGCATCTTTTCAGCCTCCTTAGCTTTTATAGCAGAGAATAGCTCCGGTATTTTCTTTCTTGAAATAGCAACCGCCCCCTCCTTAGACCGCACTACAGCCAACCCTGCAGCCGACCCCGACCCAGCCTCAGTCACCTTACTAGCAGAAGCTGCTTCCTTCGAGCCCTCCACTTCTTCCTATTTGAGCAAATGGGTGCACTTTGATTTTACTCCACAGCTGGATACAGAATCAATCATTTGTTTCCTTAAAAGGGTGTTTTTGAGGGAAGGTGCTCCTAAAGAGGTAATTACTGACAGTGGTCCACATTTAGTTTCTTAGAGAATGCATTCATTTTTGGAGGAGCAACAAATTGAACATTTTACTGTTGCTCTTTACTCGCCTTCAGCCAACGGATTATGAATCGCTTTTTTAAAAAAGGGGTTCAGACTGCGGTGTCAATGGGGTTTGAAGTAAAAGATTTTTTAAAGAAGAAAGTATGAGCATACTTATTTACTCCACATAGCACTACAGGTGTTTCTCCTTTTCTTTTAATGCAGAAAAGTTTACCCAGGAGCACAGTATGTCCTGATTGAGTCAGAGCACTTAATAAAGGCAGGTGTGTGGTGTCAGCCGAGGCTGTGTCAGACAAAGTTGCTGCAAAACCGTTGTATGCAAAGCAGTTGTTTGATTTTAAGCATCATGATTGAGTGTGTGATGTGGTTGTTGGTGATTGGGTTTTGGTTAGGATTTCCACAATGTTAAAACAGGGTCAGTCTAAGTCAGTGGTTCCCAAACTTTTTTGACCTGTGGCTCCCCTGACCTAATTGGCAGTTGGCCGTGGCTCCCCACCATTTTTTTACCGGTGGGGGGATGTAAGCCCGACATCGGGAGTACTCCCAGTTTTCTCCCTAAAATTAATTGGGATGAAGGAATGTAAAAAAGACAAACTACAAGCCCAAGAATGCACTATTAAAAGCTAAAAAAAAAAGAGCTAAAGAGCCACTATATGTGTGCCTGTTCTGTGCATTAAAGGAAGCTTGCATTGTTGCAACCTCTGCTGTATCTGTTTTATGGTCAGTTAATGACGCTTTGTGAAACTTTCAGTTATGAAAAAACATGCTATTGATTCCCTCATCCTTTTCGTTTCTTCACCTCTTGTTGCTGCCATTCCTCTTCAGAGATTCATTGCTCCCCTCTCTCTGCCTTTATGTCCTGCTTTGCTTCTCTTCCCCCTTGATTCTTTCACACTTTCTTTTACCCAGTATATTCCTCCTTCCATCTGGTGATTGCCCTAGTTTTCTCAGACTGAAAGTCTTGGTGTCACTTTTAGTTTCCTGCATGTCTCATTCCTCTGCCTCACTCCTCTTCCCAGAAATAAAACACATGTGGCCCAGTCTGGGGTGATTTAACAGCCTCTCCGATGCCCAGTTTGCTGCAGTCTGAGCTGAACTTATATCAGCGCGGCAATATCTCGTCCAAGGTAGTAAGGAAGCGCTAGCTAGGGCAAGATATCGGGCAGTACCAGTTCCAGATAAGGTACTGATACTCATTTAATTTGGGAGGCCTCTTGTACCATACCTGCACCATGAAGATGTTGCAGTATAAAACTGTCACAAGAGAACTGCTACTTTTTGCAACTATTTTACTACATATGAATGTGCATGCAATATGTTAATTTTTTATGCTGCAAAAAGAAAGATCAATAAGTATATATTGACATGAGCAGCACAATCTCTCTGAATAATGTATTGAATAACACAGCTAATGAGAGTAAACACCTTCAAGCATCACAGAGTTTTGAGATATAAAATAGAGATTTGAAGTTCAGCCTTCCTTAAGCAATGAAGAGGCGCGCATAACACGGGCAGCAATCCCGCTCGTCATCACAGCTGCGAATGCTGAGGCTCTGTGGAAGCACGGACGCGCGTATGGTGGCAGAGCACTCCTGGGCCAAGCCATGTTCCCGGGTTATGAGGAAGCATTTGTAACTCCACACTGTTTTTTGCTGTGACTGGAATAAGCTTCACTTGCAGCCTTCAGGCTGAAAGGTAGGGTGTAAAAAAATGCACACTTTTTTACGAGCCCACATTCTCACAACAGCATGATTCCACGCTTCCTCAACACACGGCCTCATGGTATCTTTCCCACATTGTGAGTGGCTCCCCTGGCTGCTATTAACGGCGCACCACTGCGCCGCGGCACACAGTTTGGGAACCACAGGTCTAAGTGGTCGGTTCAAGCATGTGTTGACAAAGTGTCTAGAGGTTCTGTTTTTGTGTGAGGGCAAGGTTGGGGGGGCAAAAGAGATTTGGTGAAAGTGACAAATAACTAGGCAGTGAAAACTATGTGGATCAGAGTTTCAGCAATGGTGGATTCGTACTATTTTGTAGATGACCAATTTTTGGAATCAGTACCACAGAGGGCTGTAAGGATCTCACTGGAGAAGAGGTCTTGTGTTCTTCTATATCTGAGGCATATCTTAATTTTTCTGCCACATGTACTGTTTCTCTGCAAAGAGTACCTTGCAATGCTGGCATGCCTGTGAGATATAGAGATTTTATTTGAATTGACAATGTATAGTATATTGTTATTTCTGTTGTTTGCCTTTGTTATTTGATTTGTTTTTGGAAGGTGTTTTACTGTACCTTTAAGTTATGCTTTCTTGCCAGCCTCTCTTGTGCACATTTGCGTCTGTGATGGTGCTCGAGAGCGGTGATTCTTGTTTATGTTTTGAATGTGTTTGTGTCACGATTCAAACCCTGGCCAACCGATGGTATTCATTCCACGTGAGCGAAGAAGGATCCCCATACTCCCAGAAGACAGCGCCAAACCGATGATTATAAACCCCAAGGCAAAAGAAGAGAAGGACCACTCTGGTTTGGAAGTAAACAAAAGTTCAGGATGCCCAATATATTTTCTGACAGACACTTAAAGCTGAACCTGTAAGTACACAAAAAGGGAATAGTGTTACCAACATAAACTATACTTCCTCGACAACTTCAACCGCAGACTGAAATGTAAAATGAGTTTGTGTTCTTTGAGCACTCTCACTTACTCACCTGCGATCAATCTTTCCATTGACATCAAGTAAAACAATTCCAGGAAACTGGCATTATATCCATGTAGCTAAATAAATGTCTCTTCCAAAAAGCAATATTGCCAACAAAATTTGGGAGGGCCAGACCTCTTCGTCAGTGCCCTGACCTTTGCAGTAGGTCGTGTGAAGTCAAAACACTAAAGGAAGCTACAATACAACAAGCTTCCGCCATAAGTAATCAAACACAAAACGGGTAAAAGATCCGGCGGACTTCTCAATCATAGGCGCAAAAAATAGTGAAAATGCTGGTGAGATTCGGAGAAAAACAAGTGATAGGGGGATAAAAAAGAAACGCTCAGGAATCTACAGTGGTGATTGAGGGGAGGGGGAGGGGGAGTTGGCCAGAGGTACACTATATTTCAGGTAATTCTGCGGACCAAATGAGTTAGTCTCATCGCAGAGTCCTAGAGCTGGTCCAAATGTTCTAAGGTTGACGTTTTAACCCTTGAGCTGCACTGTTGGAACGTCAATGCGGGTCTTCATCAGGACTAGGTAAGGAGGGTGACAGCCTGTTGATTACAATGATCAAAGGTCAGGTTTAGATTAAGGCGGAGAAGTGCCAAAACCAGCGTTGTAGCCCAGGAGGGCTCACCGGAGATTAGCTCAAGCAGTACTACTTGCAAGGCTGTGGCTGTCAGAAGAAACCTCTAGTTCCTTTTACTCAGTGGCTCTAAAGAAAAAATGGGCGTAAGGATTACTATCCCATTCAATATTCCCTTATGGGTCAGGAATACATGGAGGTGGGTGGGAGACTCACCTCGATTGTGGATGGCGGTGAGTTAGTGCAATTCACTCAATCGATACTTGGTCAAAGTTGAGGTTAGGCACTTCAAAGCCAGGACGTAGTGTATAGGAAGGAGAGTGCCAATTAATTATCTCCATTCCGGGAATCATTTCATACAGTGGAGAAATGGTTTCTTATTTTTGCAGTCTGCTCACCTTCACGATCAACGCTACAGTTCCTTAGTCGCAAGAGTAGATCTTAATCTGTTGCATATGTCCCTCTGATGGTGAAAAGTGCTGACACGTTTCGAGCCCCAATAAAATTAATGGGGTTCTTTTCAGGGCTGTGATTCGGTATCTGCTGTTTCTTTTTCTTCTCTCCTAATGCCTGTGCTTTTACATGAAAGAGCAAGTTCATTCCTTCTGTCGTTTAATTTTGCAATAGTTTCACAAGTCAGTCTTGGCCCGGTGAGTGCCTGAGAGCCTGTAGGCTGACCCATGCTTGAGTGGCCGGCCTGGAAGAGGCAGCGCTCACTCGTGCTGATCTGTGCAGCGCACTAATTCACCAGGCCTGGGGCAGAGACACTGAGTGGGTGTAGTGGCGGCTTAAGTGAGACTCCACAGCACTGACCTTGTTGGTGCTGCCTTGCTGGACGAGTGTTATCTAGGGAAATACCAGCATTTGTAGAGCGCACAGCTACCTCCGGAGAGGTTTTCCAGCTCTGGGGGTGGTCGGGAAGATTAAGCAAGCTATTGCCCAGAGTCACATGGTGCTGGGCTAACCTGCCACCAGTGCCAGGGATCGAACCAAGAACCCCGTGGTCCGGAGTCAGGCACCCTGGCCGCTGCGCCACACCTCTCCCACGATGACCAAGTCCTGTCTCAAGAACTTTAAACCAGCGGGCCGCTTGCCAGACAGCAGCCCACTTGGTGAGACTGTACATGGCTGAATGTCTAGGGACTGGCGGAATACTCTTACTTGTGTCCCGCAGTCAGCTGACTAGATTGGCCCCTGTGGCACCGATGGTGTTGAACGGAGAGCCATCAGGTTTTACTGATCAAGGTTGATCCTGTGCTGTGACTGGACACGTTTCTGCAGGAGTACTGGTGGAGACCCTGGCCCCCCTTGGCTGACACAGAGCAATTCTGGGGTACTTTATACTGCTTTGGGCCTGAGGAGAGAGGGCCTGAGAGGTGCTTCGCAGCCCCAGCCTTGGGACACTACAACCTATGGACACAAATCAACATGCTCGTGCCCCCCACGAATATGCTGCTGGGATGCGGGTGCCTGGGTTTTCTGACCTGAAGTGTGCACCCAGTGTCTGAGTCTGCCACTTAGTTTATTGACTCGTCCTCTACGCCTATTCTGGTCATGTGCCTTTCTGGAATGTGTTTGTTCACTCAAGGCCCTTTTCTATGCCACTCCAGGTGTGAAATGGAACCCAGCAGGTAACTGTGCATGGTGCCTGCGATCCTTCTTGTGCTTGTGTATCTACTGTACCTGACCTTCGTGTGTCTTCACTTAGTGTAAGATGGAGTAAGGCTGCTGCAAAACAGTCCAATTACACCTTTGAACATCACAAGCAGCCACACATGACATAATCCCCTATGGATGACCAACAGCTGTATCAGGGAGGGGGAGAGGGTTCACCTCAGGAAGTGGACATTTGTGCTGTGGTCCTGGACCTAAAACATCGTTTGATTTGAACACCTGAAGTAAAGAGTAGAAAGACATGATGAGCGGACAGACCAACTTGAGTGCTGAACATCAGTGTTAGAAGATGAACACTCCACAACTGGAGAGAAGCTGCTCAGGATCAAATGGGTACTGGAGGTGATAAGGAGCAAAAATGAAGATTTTGAGGAATTTTTGTGGAGGGACATGTTGCGAATTCTGGGTATCCCTGAGTCGACAACAATCACATGCAGTGGCAGCTAGTGACTCTGTGCAATGGAATATAGGGCCAGATGTAGGTAAAAGGGATTTTCCGAATTCAGAATACCGAGGCGGGCCGATTCGGTATTCTGAAATCGGAAAACGAGATGTAGGAAACAAACAGCGAAATAATACCGATTCGGTCGGCATCGGTAATGTGAATCGCTACGTACCGATTCAGCACGGACCGAATCGGAAATTACCGAATCGGCTGCCACCAATTCGGAAGTAGCCGATTCGGTAAAATCCGATTCGGCAATTACCGAATCGGAGGTATGAAAACACACCCATGGCCAAAAAGCCCATAGGAATGCATTGAACAAACCAAATCAGTGAAATCCGATTCAGTTCTTACCGATTCGGTAAAATCCGATTCGGTAAAAGCCGATTCAGCCAATGAGGTGGATCCCTCCTCCCCCACCCAAACAGGGAGTGGCAACCCTGGCAGGTGCAGCTAATTAAGAACTTTCTAGAGAGCAGGCCTGAGCTGAACACTCACAGTGAGCAGCAGTGGGAGCAGGAGGCAGTGAACTGTTGAGAGCAAGATGGCAAACCCCAGTGACAGCCAGAAGGCCAGCCAGAAGAGGAAGCCAAAGTTCAGCAGCACCGAGCTGCAGGTGTTGGTGGAGGAGGTGGTGAGGGTGCACAGGCAGCTATTCGGGAAGCTGTCCCTCAGTGTGCCGGACAGCACAAAGAGGAGGCTGTGGAGTGAAATTGCAGAAAGGGTCAGTGCTGTAGGTGTCACCCCCAGGACCCTTGACAAGCTGAAAAAGCTCTTCTATGACATCCGCAGCCTGACCAAACGTAAGATGGCTGAGATCCAGAGGCAAGCAGTAGCAACAGGTGGAGGCAGGAACCCGGCGCCTCTCCTCACAGAGCTGGAGGAACTGGTGTCCAGCACCATCGAGAGGGAGAGCGTGACCGGAATCGGGACCCTGGACAGCTCAGCCAGAGCTACAGCTACAGGTAAGAAGCATGCACATCATGACACACCCTAGCAGACACATTCCCATTAGACACAATGCACAGCCAAACCCCAGCCCAGTACTGTAACCAACATACAAGAGTAAAGCATCATGGTATATGTAGTCAGCTGAAGGTAGCAAAATATGGCAGTGCAGAATGACAAGATAGGAAACAGTGGAACACATTCTAAGGAGATGCAAGGACATGTGCAATGCTTTATTTGTACTGACTGTAATACATCGGCACTCCATTTACAAATGCTTCTTTATACCTAGGGGCACCATCAGGCGGAGGACCACAGGCAACAGAGGCAGCTGCAGCAACTACCAGTGCAGTCGCAGGGCCAAGCACGAGTCAGGCTGCCGAGGAGGAGGAGGACAACACCATCGGGCTGGGTATTGAGGTAGACCTGGCAATTGACTATGACTTATTGCACTCCCCACAAATGCCAAGCACACCACCCTTGATGTTCTCCCCAGAGAACTCCCCGACAAGGGACCACCATGCACCTACACCACCTCCTGCCACGATTATGGCTGTGGCTCCAGTAAACCCAATCTTGGGAGCAGGGGCTCAGGCCCCGGCCAGCACCACACCCAAACCAGTGGCACCCCAGCCCACTCAGCAGGCCAGCAGCAGCAGTACCCGGGGCCGTGCCATTCCCAGCACTGCAGCGCCAGCACCAGAGGGCAGTGTCTTCCTGGGCCTTGAAGGGAAAATGGTGAAGATCCAAAGGCAGCAGGCGAAGTCCATCATGGCCTGCCAACGCCAGCTCCGGCAGCACAACCTGCAGATGGGGGAGATGGTGACAGGTTTCAAGGCCTTTGTAGATACCAACAAGGAGGTAGCAGCAGGTCTAGGCAGGCTAACCACTGCCATTACCCAGTTATGCAGGAGGCTAGAGGAGCATGAGCTCTCGCGCAGGCGGGATGCCCGCGTGCTAAACCGCTCCATGAGCCGCCTTGCTGCTGCAACGGCGCAACTCTGTCAGCACAGTGCCAACATGGAGTCAAGTCTCACCCAAAATACCGCCGAGTTAACAAGGGGAATGGCCCGCATCACTACGGCAATGGAGGCCATGATTATCTCTAACACTGCCGGGATGCTGGGGACAGCAGCAGCCGCAGCAGCCCGGCCAGCGCTGCGTCAGAGCCACGCAGGAGCACCAGGCGCTCCGCAGAAGCCGCTGGACATCCTGAAGGGTGTGAGGGACACCCCAGTGGGGCTGCCAAGTGCTCAAAGAAGTAGGCTTGCAAGGGCGGGTGAGGCAACCTGGACCTTAGACTTTTGTTTTCCGAGCTATTACACTATTTTTTTTGTTGCACATCAGTGCAGTAACTGTGTTGCAACAGTATTAAAATTTGCTTTTCACCACAACCATTTACCTGTCTGTGCATCTGTACTCACTCAGAAATAGTTTTCTGTAATCTCCTCACGTCTGTATCTGCCATCACTTGGCGTAGACACCCCAGCTGGCTGTGTTAGTGGCACAGCTTCGTCGTTGTCATGGTCCTCGTAGTCAGACAACTCCACCTCAGTGCCCTTCTTCACCGCAAGGTTGTGTAACATTGCACATACAGCTATGATCTTGCAGCAGGTGATGGGGGTATACTGCCTTGCACCTCCACTCTTGTGCAGGCATCTGAATCGACTTTTCCAGATGCCAAAGGTCCGTTCGACGACATTCCTTGTGCTTTTGTGGGCCCGGTTATACCTCCTTTGGCTGGGTGTGGAGGGGTTGAGGTAGGGGGTGAGTATGAATGAGCGGAGGGCATATGCACTGTCGCCTGGAAGGGAAAGGGGTAACATTACACACATGCATACATGTATTACACCTAGCTACTTTGTGTTAAGGGGGTCTGATGATGTGTCTCACCTAGGAGGTATCCTTCACCAAATTCGCCAGCCATCAGCCGTGCATAGATGCCGCTCTGTTGGAAAATATAGGAGTCGTGGGTACTCCCTGGGAATTTTGCTACCAGGTCTGTGATGGTGCACTTCGCATTGCAGATCACCTGCACGTTGATGGTGTGCGTAGACTTCCGATTGCGGTATATGTATTCTGTGTCCGCTGGTGGGCATATCGGAATGTGCGTGCCATCTATGCAGCCAATGATTTGGGGAAATTGTGCCATCTGGTAGAAGTCAGCTTTAGTTTGTAGCAGTTCTGCGTGGGTTGCAGGGAACGAGATGTATTGATCCATCCTGTGTATCATGGCGTCAAGGAATGTGTGGAAGAACCTTGACAGGCTGCTCTGGGTCACCCCTCCTGCCGCTGCAACTCCACTTTGATAGCTGCCAGACGCAAGCAGGTGTAGGCTGCATAGCACCTGGACGTGTGCTGGGATGGCGTGTGCCCTTGGGGTGGGGTGGTCCAACAATGGTTTGAGGTCCCTGATGAGCTCAAGAATGGTGTCAGAGTCCAGCCTGTATCTCTGTAGGATCTCTGCCTCTGTGAGCATGAACAGGGTTATCCTCTGTCTGTAGACCTGTTAATTTCTTTGCCATTCCCTCTGTCCTTCCTGCTGTAGCCGTAGCCGCCTCGCAATGACATAAAAAGCTGCCATCCTGCAAGTTGCAATGCATTTTGGGGCTGTTTTTATGGGTTGGAGTTGGTTACCACCTGATTGTAATCCATGGTAAATACCGAGTGAATTCTACCGATTTTGAGCCGAAATCGGTGTTTCTGTGCCTCCCTACATCTCCCCATCTGTCCGAATCGGGGTATTTCCCGATCGGTGATTCAACCAAATCGGTAGGTTCTCCGATTCGGCTTATGTCCGAATCGGTTTATCTACCGAATCGGTACATTGACCGATTCGGATAATTTCCGATTCGGTGTCACTACCGATTCGGTACATGGACCGAATCGGATAATTTCCGATTCCGTGTCACTACCGATTCGGTACATGGACCGATTCGGTTATTTTCCGATTCGGTGTCACTACCGAATCGGTACATGGACCGAATCGGTGTTTGCATCCGATTCGGTGCATTACCGATTCGTTACATATCCGATTTTCGGTATGTACGTATCGGATTCTTTTCCATTCGGTACTCATTCCGATTCGGTTTTCGCTCCGATTTTGACTTTTTTCTTTGCCCTACATCTCGATGGCTGTATACCGATCGGTAAGGGCCCAAAATCGGTATTTTCGGCTGTTACCGATCGGTAACGGCCTACCTACATCTGGCTCTAAATGTAGAAACCTAATGCACTCTGGGAGATATAGTTTTGTTTTATTTCAGTGGATCCTATTTTGGACAGCAGCGGCTGATTGTAAAGTGAAAGGCCCTGGCTACACAGTTGTGATTGCAGCGACACCCGGGGTCATATTTTGAAGGACTTGTTGGACCTGACATTTAATGGCTTGTTTACCCCTGATTTTCTGGCTCTACCTCGTCTATTTTTGTTGCTGTGATGGATTTCGTTTTGCTGACTTAGATGCTTAGAGCACTTTGCCACTGCTGATCAGTGTCAAAGTGCAAGTGCTCCCTGTATAAAATGTTATGGCAATTAGTTGTCCATAATTGGTATGTTTGTCTTACTAGTAAAGTCCCTAGTAAAGTGCAATATGTGTGCCAGGGCTGGTTATGCAAATGCTACTAGTGGGCCTGCAGCACTAATTGTGCCACCCACACAAGTAGCCCCAAGAAGAGATCTCGCAGTTTTTTAACTACCTTGCTGCCCTGACAAGTGCACCCACTTGCAAGGCCATACCCTTCCCTTTTTATCCCTATATTAGGCCCAAGGTACCCCCCTGGGCAGTGTGCAGTGTATGTGAGCAAGGGACATGTACTGAGGTGTGTACCACGTCCTGAAAATGTAAAAAACTGCCAAATTCTTTTTTCACTGTTGCAAGGCTATCTTGTCCATATGACATAATGGGAAATGCTGTGTCACGTGTTTCCAGCATATAGTCCCATAGGCATAAGATTGAGAGATGGAGTTTAGTGTGCCTGAATTCATAATTTAATAACACATCTTTTTGTGAAGTAGGTTTTTAAATTGTGTGTTGAGAAACCACGCTTTTAGAAATGGCTGGTTTCTTGTCCTGACCATCCTGCGTGCCTCTGCCAGGTTCAGTATTGGCTGTCTGGGTTTGGCTGTGACAGGGTCTGGGGAGTGTTCTGAAACCAGGGAGGAGTATGTGGGACACCAACAGGCTGGCCTGCATTTGGTGTAGTGGGAGGAGTAGCCCCTTTGATGCGAAGAGGGCTCCGCTGCTGCCACAAAAGTACAGCTCCACGTCCTGCAGAGCATCTGGGGCCCTGTCCCTGACTGTCAAAGAAAAAAGGTGTGCACTGGCAGGAAGACACCCAGGTCTGTTTTGGACCGGGCTCAGTGCCCCCTGAACACAAAGACTTCAAAGACATTTAGGGATATAAATGTGAGAGCTGAAACCCCTGAACTCAAGACTGAACTAAAGCCTGAAAAAAAGATTGAAACTACTTTGTGATTAAGAGGAACCTCTGCCAAAGAAGAACAGCTGAAGAGACTGAAGAGAAGGACTACCATTGCTGTGTGTTCTGGAGCTGGCCTGCAGTTTGATGATTTGACTAGGGAGAGGACAAGCAACTTTGCTGTGCGCTGTGTCCCCCTGCCTGAAAGGACTTTGCTGTGTGCTGTGTCCTGAAGTAACTTGTCTCCAAGGGCCCGGGAGGAGCTGGCTCCCTGTTGTGAAAACTCAGGAACATCAAAGTTTCCAAGTGTGTCTCAGTGACGCTGTGTACATGTGCTTTTTGCCGCCTGAGGCCTTTGTAAGAATTGCCCCGTGACCTTGTGCCTCAGGGCTGTCTTGAGCTTTGCTTCGATCAACAGCATGACCAGAAGTGCTGTGATCATTATCATCATCGGCCTGGACCGTCACCCCAAAGGGTAGGTGGCAGAAATCACAGCCCACGGCCCGAGCCTGCCTTTGCCAAGGAGAGACCAGTGAGCCTTCACCATCGTGGGTCCAAGGTCCTTTGCCCAAGATCAACGGAGTCACGCCGGGAGCCGATCAGCTGCGAGGCCATTGCCTGGTAGACTGACTCTCACTAAGAGGAGCAACCGTGATCAACCCGAAGCCACACAGCGTGACGCCCAAGCTGCGAGGAGAGGAGACTGCACCACCCTGGGTCAGGATCAGCGGGCGTGCATGTGTCGCTGCCAGGGGCGGAGTGCGAGCTACGAGAGACCGCTCTCAGCCTTTCCCATCTTTGCATCGCAAGCCTCCGCTCAAGTGCGTAATGCAGCCCTACTCACCAAGGAGTGGCAGTACCAGGGTCGGATTGAGGAACTGAACTTTGTGTCCTTCATAACAGTATCGGGGGTATCTTTTGGCAGTCACTGACCGCAAGTCAGTCAAGAGTGGCATAGAGATCTTCACTAGTACCGCAATTGCTGGCGAACTGCATCTATACTTGCTTTTACGATCCGCATTAGTCCTTGAATTACAAACTGCATTATTACTTGCAAGGTCCTCCCTGGCTGGGTCCAAACTGGAATGGTATGGTGAGCATAAAAGCAATGGATTTAGGCCCAGATCTCTGTAATAAGGTGAATGTACGACATTGTTCTGCATTCTGTCCATAGGTTGTTCTTTTTTAATTTGTCACCCCGAGTGGCACGGGTATGCCCAGAAGTGGGTCCTGTGCTTTCCATGCCACTAGAGTCAAACTATCCTGGCTGATGAGGGCTGAAAGCCCAAAACCAGTCCTAGGATGCTTGTTTCCAGTCCAGGGAGCACCTGGTCTGGCAGTTCGGGCTGGATTGTTCCCATTGGGCACAGGGTCACGACTGATTTGCATATGGCTGGGTCCAAACTGGTACAGTACAGCCCAAACTGCCAGGCCAGGTCCTCCCTGGCTGGATTCAAACTGAAATGGCATATTGAGCAAAAACACAATGGATCTAGGCCCACATCTGGGGTAAATGTATGACACTGTTCTGCATTCATTAAGATATGGCACATTCCTGGGCCTTATTCATGAAAAGTGTTGCATCGCTGCGACAAAACAGTGTTGCATCACTTTTCACTGTGCCCTACTTGTGACACCATGGATGCTCCGTAGTTACAGTACGATGCTCCATGTTGCAATCAATTACACATATGTCTGGAATCCTGATGTATCTATCAGTTCTAAAGTCATGCATTGCTGCAATTGTGTCACAAGCATGACGCAACTCCAGCACTGCATTGGCAGGCCTATCCCTATGGCACTGCGTCACCCTTATGCCCGCTATGAGGCAGGTGTCAGGTTTTGGCACAGTGACGTCCTAGAATTGCCACAGTGAAATCCGATAGATTTCACTTCACCACTCCTGCAAGGCTTTGTTGCGTGGGAAAGCCCACCCTCCATACATCATATCTGATGCAGTATAAATGTGGAACAGGGGTTAACAAGGTCACGCATATGCCTAGATGCGTCAATTTGTAAAGATGGCGCAAAGTGGTGCAAAATTAACACTGCAAGTAGGTCAAGAATATGAAGCAACGGGCGGCTTTAACATGTCAGAAGGGGCTCATAAATAAGCCTCCCCTCTATTTTTCCCCTACATTGACGCACAATTGCTGCCCTGCTCCAAGGCAGGCACCCTTGCGCTATAGTGTTGCAGTGTTGATTGATGTTGTGCAGGAAGGGACACGTACCTGCACAAAACTAATCAATCCAGGCTGTTTCTTCTTCCTCTGTGTGGTGTGCTTTGACAATGGATTTGCAGGCTGTTGGACTTGATCCTTTTTGCAGGGTCATCCCTGCACTTTTTGCCTTCCTCCTAGTCTTTTTTCTGACCTATTGTTGGTGGTTTTAGGACTCTGGGCACTTTAGCACTGCTGTCCAGTGTAAAGTGCATGTGCTCTCTGTGGTAAACATGGTAAGACTGGTCTACGCCTGTTTGGCTAATTTAATTTGCCTATCAGTCCACAGTAATGTGGTATCTCATATACCGGGCCAGTAGCTTAAATGCTACTGGTGGGCTTACATTGCTGCTTGCGCCACCCACCAAAGTAGCTTTTCAATCCTGTCTCAGGCCTCTGCCATTGCAGGGCCTATGCACATAGTTTACTACCGCTATTACTTGGCGCATGAAGTCGGTGCCACGTCTGTGACCTCCCCATTTACTGCATGTCAGCCACCCCTATGGTAGGTCCAAGCAATCCCTATGAGCAAAGGTGCATTGAAGGTAAAAGTTAGGACATGTACCTTAATTGTGTGACATGTCCTGGTAGGGACAAACAGCCATTTTGTTTTTCCACTGCTGTGAGGCTGCCCTCCCATTGGAATGCATGGGGCATTCCCTGATAAGTGTTTCAGTGGTAATTCCTGATATGAGAGGAGCAGTATAGTCACGTTTGGTATGGCTGGAATAGTAATAATAAATGCTGCGTAATGGTGTTCCCAGATTTATTATCACTATTTTAGAAATGTCACTTTTAGAAGTTCAGGAAGAACAACTGATGGACATAATGCAAAACAATGTCATACATTCTCCCCAGTACCGAGATCTGGGCCTTAATCCTTTGTTTTTTGCTCACCATTCCAGTTTGGACCCAGCCATATACAAATCAGTCTTGACCCTGTGACCAATGGGAACAGTCCAGCCCGAACTGCCAGGCCAGGTCCTCCCTGGAGTGGAAGCAAGCATCCTAGGGCCGGTTTTGGGCTTTCAGCCCTCATCAGCCAGGATAGCTTGACTCCAGTGACATGGAGAGCATGTGACCCACGTCTGGGCATACCCGTCCCACTCAGGGTGACAAATGCAAAAAGAACAATTGATGGATAGAATGCAGAACAATGTCATACATTCACCTCAGTACAGAGACATGGGCCTAAATCCATCATTTTTTTGCTCACCATTCCATTCCAGTTTGGACCAAGCCATTTGCAAATCAGTCTTGACCCTGCAACCAATGGTAACAGTCTAGCCCGAACTGCCAGGCTAGGTCCTTCCTGGACTGGAAACAAGCATCCTAGGACTGGTTTGGGGCTTTCAGCCCTCATCCGCCAGGATAGCTTGACTCCAGTGGTATGGAGAGCACGGGACCCACGTCTGGGCATACCGTCCCACTCGGGGAGACAAATGCAAAAAGTACAATTGATGGGCAGAGTGCAGAAAAATGTCATACATTCACCCCAGTACAGAGATCTGGGCCTAAATCCATCGTTTTTTTGTTCACCATGCCATTCCAGTTTGGACCCATTGGGCTCAGGGTCAAGACTGATTTGCATATGGCTGGGTCCTGGCTAGCTGATACTATCGCCATGTAGCGATGTATTGTAAATACATGGTTAACAGGGCAATAGTTTGTTGCAATGGGCTGAGTTAAGAAAACTGCTGCTAAGTAACGCTGACGCTAGTTAGCAGCAGTTCCTGTAAACATACCCCCCAGTTTCCTGGTAAAATGATGTCTTGTCTGGACTCAGGGGGCCAACAGGGATGATTGCGTAAATGTTAAGATATTGAATTCCTTAAAATTGTACTTGCCTGCTGGAATCCTGCCTGCTACCTGTTAGGCTTCCTAGCGCCTTGAGTCTCCTGAGCGCCCACTTCCTTGAAGCGCTACCTCTCGCAGGACCCGCTCCGCGGATCCCGCTTCGTGGCGCTTGCTGTTTGGAGTGCGCAGAGGAGGGGAACCTTGTGTGGACTGTGCTGGTGGTAGGAGCTGCAGGGCTGCGAGCGTGTTAATTGCCTGACTCCGAGTTCCAGGAGTCCCTGCTGCTGACCCGCCCGAGTCACCTGGGCCGCTCTCCCTGTCAGCCACGCCCCCTGTGTCAAGACTATAAACCGGATTTGTTTCCTTCGTGGGATTGATTTACTTCAAATTGTACTTGCCTGCTGGAATCCTGCCTGCTACCTGTGAGGCTTCCTAGCGCCTTGAGTCTCCTGAGCGCCCACTTCCTTGAAGCGCTACCTCTCGCAGGACCCGCTCCGCGGGTCCCGCTTCGTGGCGCTTGCTGTTTGGAGTGCGCAGAGGAGGGGAACCTTGTGTGGACTGTGCTGGCGGTAGGGGCTGCAAGGCTGCGAGCGTGTTAATTGCTGGACTCCGAGTTCCAGGAGTCCCTGCTGCTGACCCGCCTGAGTCACCTGGGCCTCTCTCCCTGTCAGCCACGCCCCCTGTGTCAAGACTATAAACCGGATTTGTTTTCTTCGTGGGATTGATTTACTTCAAATTGTACTTGCCTGCTGGAATCCTGCCTGCTACCTGTGAGGCTTCCTAGCGCCTTGAGTCTCCTGAGCGCCCACTTCCTTGAAGCGCTACCTGTCCCGCTTCGTGGCGCTTGCTGTTTGGAGTGCACAGAGGAGGGGAACCTTGTGTGGACTGTGCTGGCGGTAGGAGCTGCAGGGCTGCGAGCGTGTTAATTGCTGGACTCTGAGTTCCAGGAGTCCCTGCTGCTGACCCGCCCGAGTCACCTGGGCCGCTCTCCCTGTCAGCCATGCCCCCTGTGTCAAGACTATAAACCGGATTTGTTTCCTTCGTGGGATTGATTTACTTCAAATTGTACTTGCCTGCTGGAATCCTGCCTGCTACCTGTGAGGCTTCCTAGCGCCTTGAGTCTCCTGAGCGCCCACTTCCTTGAAGCGCTACCTGTCCCGCTTCGTGGCGCTTGCTGTTTGGAGTGCGCAGAGGAGGGGAACCTTGTGTGGACTGTGCTGGCGGTAGGAGCTGCAGGGCTGCGAGCGTGTTAATTGCTGGACTCCGAGTTCCAGGAGTCCCTGCTGCTGACCCGCCCGAGTCACCTGGGCCGCTCTCCCTGTCAGCCATGCCCCCTGTGTCAAGACTATAAACCGGATTTGTTTCCTTCGTGGGATTGATTTACTTCAAATTGTACTTGCCTGCTGGAATCCTGCCTGCTACCTGTGAGGCTTCCTAGCGCCTTGAGTCTCCTGAGCGCCCACTTCCTTGAAGCGCTACCTGTCCCGCTTCGTGGCGCTTGCTGTTTGGAGTGCGCAGAGGAGGGGAACCTTGTGTGGACTGTGCTGGCGGTAGGAGCTGCAGGGCTGCGAGCGTGTTAATTGCTGGACTCCGAGTTCCAGGAATCCCTGCTGCTGACCCGCCCGAGTCACCTGGGCCGCTCTCCCTGTCAGACACACCCCTCACTTTTAGACTCCTATAAACTACGCACAAGACTTCCGCTGCGCGGGAGCGCGCGGGAAGCGCCCGGGAGAAGCCCGGGACAAGGGCGGGACCGTCTGCGGCAGTCAGAGGCTGAAGTAGGCTGGGCTGGGCCCCGTCCCTTTGAAATTTGTTATAATTAATATTGCTTACTTCTGCCTACCTGCCTCACTAGGTCTCATTTGGTGTGTGTGTTTTGGTAGGCTATTATTGTGCTTCTGCTTTTGGTAAATTCTGTTGTATCTCCCCCATCACATGACGGCAAAAAAACTCCATTCTGGTCGTGTCTTAGTGGGGAGATCTGGTTCTAAAACTAAATCGAACCCCTTACGTAATAAAATCACTTCCTCCCTACAATTGAAAGGCCAATGCCAACTATTTAATTTATGGGAGAAAGGAAAGGACAAGGTTTCAGAGGCCCATCCTACCACGGAAGTGTTAGAGGGTAAAGTGCCTGAGCTAGCTAACATCACTAATAAGGATAACTCTATCCTGGTTACGGTTCCTGCCCCGCTCCATCTTGAATCCCCCTCTCCCGAAACAGTGGGGGGCTTCCCTTTGGTGTCCATTGATTCGCAAAGGAAAATGGAGCTTCCACATGGGGCTTTGGGGTGTAATGTTAGAAAACCTGACAATGCCATCTCTCCCCAATTTTCTCATTTGGTAGTACCTAATTCCATAGAGAATCCAATTATTTCATCAGACTTGCCTACTAATTCTGCTATACCAGAGGGTGATTTTACATTACCAGATATTGACTTAATAGCTCATAAAGGGTTGTTGAGACTCCCCCAGGACAGTGTCAGGGCTAATTCTAACACTACTGAAGCTATTCTAATTCCTAGTCCTTGTCCTCTTAGTAGTACCCCTTCAAACAAATTAGATTTTTCTTTAGCTCAGTTAAATTTTACTTCTTGTTCTGGCCCCAATCTGAACAATATGCCTGTGAGCCCTCCAAGTACTAACGAAAAGCTAATCTCCAATTCCTTATCCTCTTTGGAATCATTATTATCTTCTATTCTCAGTTTACTGGAAAAATTTGTTGGAGGTTCGGATTGCATCCTTGATACGGTAACTCAAATCCTAAGAGTACTCTTACATAATAATAGTGGGTCAGTTCTCGGATGCCTTCCAGTGCCCGTCAATTCTTTGGAGATCCCTAATAAGAGATCTCCGAATGAAATAATAACATTAAATCCAGTTCAAACGCTGTCATATCCCTCTCCTGAAGGACAGAAAAGAAATAAACTAGTAGTCACATTGGCGGCTCCTAAGGTTGACAAGGTGGTTTTAGCTGGAGCCAATTGCATTGTTATTCACAACGATGAGATAGATGTGTTACCTGTCTCCCCTGTCATTAAAAATTTGGAAGCTACCCCTCTATTCCCTATATTCTCTCTACATGCAAAAAAAGAGGAAGAGGCCCCTATAGCTTCTCCAGGTAATGTTGAAAAGATAGTTCCGACAAAACAAAAAAAGAATAGAATAAAAAAGAGGAAACCTATCCGAAGATTTTCTAAAAAAAGACAGAGGAAACTCCTGTTTGAAAAAAATTTGGAACCCATATTAGAAAATTCTGCCCGGACTGAGCAGTCCTTTGCTACACAGGAAGATATAATTGGTTCTCCTAAAGTGGATCAAGTGACTATTGGGTCTGGCCTTATAAGTTCCTCCAACTATTCTCACCCTAGTGTTTCATTATTCCCTGTAAACCCTCTTCCTCCCACTATTAATCCCTTGGCTAGACCTTTTCAAGACTCTTCAACAACTGTGCCCATTCCCTTGGTGCCAACTAGGGATAAAACAAATGTAGATACCTTTTTTCTAGATTTTTCCCCTTTATTCGATACTGATCTAATTCTAAATAGATCAGCTTTGCTCATTTGTTTTCAGGAGATTGAAAGCTTAAAATTAATTCAAACTTCGGACCTGGATGTGGTACTTCTTTTTAACGCTACATTAGGGAGAACAGCAAGGGTGAAATTTCAGTCCAAATTGGTGTTAAATCACATCTTACAGTGGGCAGAGGAATTACAAATCAGAGGGATTGATGTTACTCCATATTTCGTAGAAAAACGAAGTGAAAGTTTATCCACTAATTTGTCATCAACCTCTAATATTAATTTGAAGCCTACAGATTGGTCTTCAGTTAGATCTGAGGACTTAAAAATATGTGTCTCAAAAAATGAAAGGCAAGTTCTTTATAAAAATCCCCCTCTTCCTAAACAAGTTTTGATGGATGATAATTCAAAATGGAGTTGGCTACCGGGAGTTCTCTCTAGCAAATCTACTTCCTGTCCTAAACCGCATTCAAATTTTTAACAGAGATTTGAAATTTATCTCATGGAATACGGCGGGTTTTAAAGATTATAAGGAAAAACTATGTTTCCTACGTTCCCTAGAAGCTGACATAATTTGTCTTCAGGAAACGTGGGTGGAAGTTAAATTAATACTAGAAAAAGAGTACTTTGTCTTAGAAGGTAGTGCAATCCCTCTAGGAGAGGTCATGCGAAGGGTGGAATAGCATGCTTATTATCCAATAGAATCAATTGGAACTATTCCCACTATCTTGATCCGGATAAATTGTTTCAGGCAATAATTTAAAAAAACTTAGTCAAGGATTGCCCCAAAAAATTACTTGTTTTAATAAATACTTATATTCCCCCAAACTGCTGTTTCAATGATGGTTTAAAAGTACTCTTCTCCTTCATAACTAAAATTATGGACACTTCCCCGCTTCGTGGCGCTTGCTGTTTGGAGTGCGCAGAGGAGGGGAACCTTGTGTGGACTGGGCTGGCGGTAGGAGGTGCAAGGCTGCGAGCGTGTTAATTGCTGGACTCCGAGTTCCAGGAGTCCCTGCTGCTGACCCGCCTGAGTCACCTGGGCCACTCTCCCTGTCAGCCACGCCCCCTGTGTCAAGACTATAAACCGGATTTGTTTCCTTCGTGGGATTGATTTACTTCAAATTGTACTTGCCTGCTGGAATCCTGCCTGCTACCTGTGAGGCTTCCTAGCGCCTTGAGTCTCCTGAGCGCCCACTACCTTGAAGCGCTACCTGTCCCGCTTCGTGGCGCTTGCTGTTTGGAGTGCGCAGAGGAGGGGAACCTTGTGTGGACTGTGCTGGCGGTAGGAGCTGCAGGGCTGCGAGCGTGTTAATTGCTGGACTCCGAGTTCCAGGAGTCCCTGCTGCTGACCCGCCCGAGTCACCTGGGCCGCTCTCCCTGTCAGACACACCCCTCACTTTTAGACTCCTATAAACTACGCACAAGACTTCCGCTGCGCGGGAGCGCGCGGGAAGCGCCCGGGAGAAGCCCGGGACAAGGGCGGGACCGTCTGCGGCCGTCAGAGGCTGAAGTAGGCTGGGCTGGGCCCCGTCCCTTTGAAATTTGTTATAATTAATATTGCTTACTTCTGCCTACCTGCCTCACTAGGTCTCATTTGGTGTGTGTGTTTTGGTAGGCTATTATTGTGCTTCTGCTTTTGGTAAATTCTGTTGTATCTCCCCCATCACATGACGGCAAAAAAACTCCGTTCTGGTGGTGTCTTAGTGGGGAGATCTGGTTCTAAAACTAAATCGAACCCCTTACGTAATAAAATCACTTCCTCCCTACAATTGAAAGGCCAATGCCAACTATATAATTTATGGGAGAAAGGAAAGGACAAGGTTTCAGAGGCCCATCCTACCACGGAAGTGTTAGAGGGTAAAGTGCCTGAGCTAGCTAACATCACTAATAAGGATAACTCTATCCTGGTTACGGTTCCTGCCCCGCTCCATCTTGAATCCCCCTCTCCCGAAACAGTGGGGGGCTTCCCTTTGGTGTCCATTGATTCGCAAAGGAAAATGGAGCTTCCACATGGGGCTTTGGGGTGTAATGTTAGAAAACCTGACAATGCCATCTCTCCCCAATTTTCTCATTTGGTAGTACCTAATTCCATAGAGAATCCAATTATTTCATCAGACTTGCCTACTAATTCTGCTATACCGGAGGGTGATTTTACATTACCAGATATTGACTTAATAGCTCATAAAGGGTTGTTGAGACTCCCCCAGGACAGTGTCAGGGCTAATTCTAACACTACTGAAGCTATTCTAATTCCGAGTCCTTGTCCTCTTAGTAGTACCCCTTCAAACAAATTAGATTTTTCTTTAGCTCAGTTAAATTTTACTTCTTGTTCTGGCCCCAATCTGAACAATATGCCTGTGAGCCCTCCAAGTACTAACGAAAAGCTAATCTCCAATTCCTTATCCTCTTTGGAATCATTATTATCTTCTATTCTCAGTTTACTGGAAAAATTTGTTGGAGGTTCGGATTGCATCCTTGATACGGTAACTCAAATCCTAAGAGTACTCTTACATAATAATAGTGGGTCAGTTCTCGGATGCCTTCCAGTGCCCGTCAATTCTTTGGAGATCCCTAATAAGAGATCTCCGAATGAAATAATAACATTAAATCCAGTTCAAACGCTGTCATATCCCTCTCCTGAAGGACAGAAAAGAAATAAACTAGTAGTCACATTGGCGGCTCCTAAGGTTGACAAGGTGGTTTCAGCTGGAGCCAATTGCATTGTTATTCACAACGATGAGATAGATGTGTTACCTGTCTCCCCTGTCATTCAAAATTTGGAAGCTACCCCTCTATTCCCTATATTCTCTCTACAGGCAAAAAAAGAGGAAGAGGCCCCTATAGCTTCTCCAGGTAATGTTGAAAAGATAGTTCCAACAAAACAAAAAAAGAATAGAATAAAAAAGAGGAAACCTATCCGAAGATTTTCTAAAAAAAACAGAGGAAACTCCTGTTTGAAAAAAATTTGGAACCCATATTAGAAAATTCTGCCCGGACTGAGCAGTCCTTTGCTACACAGGAAGATATAATTGGTTCTCCTGAAGTGGATCAAGTGACTATTGGGTCTGGCCTTATAAGTTCCTCCAACTATTCTCACCCTAGTGTTTCATTATTCCCTGTAAACCCTCTTCCTCCCACTATTAATCCCTTGGCTAGACCTTTTCAAGACTCTTCAACAACTGTGCCCATTCCCTTGGTGCCAATTAGGGATAAAACAAATGTAGATACCTTTTTTCTAGATTTTTCCCCTTTATTCGATACTGATCTAATTCTAAATAGATCAGCTTTGCTCATTTGTTTTCAGGAGATTGAAAGCTTAAAATTAATTCAAACTTCGGACCTGGATGTTGTACTTCTTCTTAACGCTACATTAGGGAGAACAGCAAGGGTGAAATTTCAGTCCAAATTGGTGTTAAATCACATCTTACAGTGGGCAGAGGAATTACAAATCAGAGGGATTGATGTTACTCCATATTTCGTAGAAAAACAAAGTGAAAGTTTATCCACTAATTTGTCATCAACCTCTAATATTAATTTGAAGCCTACAGATTGGTCTTCAGTTAGATCTGAGGACTTAAAAATATGTGTCTCAAAAAATGAAAGGCAAGTTCTTTATAAAAATCCCCCTCTTCCTAAACAAGTTTTGATGGATGATAATTCAAAATGGAGTTGGCTACCGGGAGTTTTCTCTAGCAAATCTACTTCCTGTCCTAAACCGCATTCAAATTTTTCACAGAGATTTGAAATTTATCTCATGGAATACGGCGGGTTTTAAAGATTATAAGGAAAAACTATGTTTCCTACGTTCCCTAGAAGCTGACATAATTTGTCTTCAGGAAACGTGGGTGGAAGGTAAATTAATACTAGAAAAAGAGTACTTTGTCTTAGAAGGTAGTGCAATCCCTCTAGGAGAGGTCATGCGAAGGGTGGAATAGCATGCTTATTATCCAATAGAATCAATTGGAACTATTCCCACTATCTTGATCCGGATAAATTGTTTCAGGCAATAATTTTAAAAAACTTATTCAAGGATTGTCCCAAAAAATTACTTGTTTTAATAAATACTTATATTCCCCCAAACTGCTGTTTCAATGATGGTTTAAAAGTACCCTTCTCCTTCATAACTAAAATTATGGACACTTCCCCCTCCCCTTATATATTATTATTTGGGGACCTGAACTGTAATATATCTAATTGTGGGCTTGACTTGTTCAGAAATAAACTTAGGGAAGAATCTCTTATTATACCTCAGGCCTTGTTTCCAGCAAATATTAAATCTAATAAAAGAGGTAAATTAGTTCTGGAAGGTCTTTCTAAAGTGGATTGTCTAATAATAAATGGGAGACTCCCTTCTGACATCCCAGCAGCTTTTACACACAATTCAAAAAATAGAAATTCTATTATTGATTATGTAATCGCAGATTGTTCTTTCTTTTCTTTTCTGAAAGATCTTTTGGTTACAGATACTAAACTTAGTGACCATAATGCGTTGACTCTTACAGTTTCTCTCAGCCCACCTATGGCGGATTCCTGGAACATCGACACGGATGTGGTGAATTTTGGCGCCAGTTTGGGAAAATGTTTTTGGAATCACCGTTCTTTTGTGTGTTTGCTGACTCTTTTAATCTCTACTGTGGAGAATTTATTCCAATGGGATGGGAGGGAACTTTCAGGATTTGCTGAGTTTTTAGAATTAGTGACCTCAATAGCCAAGAAGGGCCCCTCCGTTAAAAAATCCTTAGTATTCCCCCAATCGCTTCGGTTATTAAATATTGAAATAAATAAAGTGATAAGGGGTCAATGCTTATCATTTAGTCAGGAAGCCCATCAGAAATTAGCACTACTAAAAAGAAGGAGAGCAAGGCTTAAGGCCAGTTTAAAAAGAAATAAGGAGAATTCCGTATGGATTCAACTCCGGGAAGCCTCATATAACGGCCAAGCTAAGACATTTTGGTCATTAATTGGCAAAGGCTGCGGTACTAGAGTTAGTCCTACGCCAATTGCCATTGATGAGCAGATTTGGGTTCAGTTTATTGAGAATCTGTACAGTAATAATAATCTGCAACTAAAAAATGATGTAACTTATGTTGACTCTTGCGTGTACGATTCCCCGACCGAAAAGGAAATTGAATTTGCTATTAAGAGTATGCGCTCCTCCAGTGCGATGGGTCCTGACGAGGTTCCCATCTCTGTGCTAAAACAATAGAGCGAACTATGGAGCAAAATTCTTTATCCTGTGTTTAAATCTTGCTTCGCTAGCGGAATAGTCCCCCCATCCTGGAAAGGGAGTATCCTTGTCCCTTTATATAAAAAAGGGGCAAGAGACCTTCCACAAAATTATCGTCAAATTGCTTTGCTTGACGCCATCGGCAAGGTTTTTGCAAAATGTATTCTCACCTTAATCAACGATTGGGTAACTGAGTCCAAAATTTTGCCTTTTGAACAAACAGGTTTTAGGCAAAAACATGGAACATTAGATAACTTGACTGCACTTCAGGTTAATACGGAAAAATATGTGAAAGTCCGTGGAGGGCATGTTTATGGTGCATTCATCGACTTCTCCAAAGCATTTGATAAAGTGGACAGAACATTGCTGTGGAGAAAGTTATTCGATTTAGGGATTTAGGGATGCCCCCCTTTCTTATTAAATTAGTTCGTGCTCTATATTCAGACACCTGGTGCAGAGTGCTGCTTGGCGGTGAAAGAGGTTTATCTCATGTATGCTGATGATATTTTGATTCTCGATCTGACTCCTAAGGGCCTGAATAATCGCCTGCAGGCTCTATATGAATA
The DNA here is from genome assembly GCF_964263255.1 of Lissotriton vulgaris. Classification (NCBI taxonomy): domain Eukaryota; kingdom Metazoa; phylum Chordata; class Amphibia; order Caudata; family Salamandridae; genus Lissotriton; species Lissotriton vulgaris. Next base: position 1,119,124,028 of record NC_141693.1, read on the forward strand.
TGCTGGAAACCATTATTTGTTGATAAATACTGCAAAAAGCAAAGTGATGTGCATGTCCGGTAGGAAGAAACCTAAATATTCGAACTTTCCGTGGGCAGTTGGGGGTCAAAAATTGGAAACTGTGAAATCTTATGCCTTCCTTGGTAAAATTGTTATGAGTAATTTAAGTGAGAAAGCTCATATAGCCAACAATTCCCGGAAAGCCATTACTCAGGGAAAGAGTTTGGTATCCTTGTATAAGGCTACAGGTAGAAGGCATTGGTCGATACTATTGGATGTATTTCGAGCAAAAGTTCCTGCCTCCCTACTCTACGGAATAGAGTTAATTGATGTAAAAAATTGGAGCTTCTTAAATTCCTTGGAAGGAAAAATTTTACGTAGCCTAATATCTGTCAACACAGCTAATTCAACTGCTGCCTTAAGACAGGAATTTGGCTTACGTAGTAGCTGGGTCCAAGGTCTAGCTGGAATCGTACGCTGGGTTGTTAACCATGCAAGGAGCGAGCCTAGTACCCTAAGACATCTTATAGAAAATGAGTTGTTGGGAAACTTTAATGACTATTCATTGATCGTAAAAATTTTTAGATATGCTGTGGGTCAATTACAACAGGATAAAGATGTTTTATTCTCTTTGTCATCTTATCAGTTAAAAACCCTTTTGAAGTCCTCCTCGTGGGAACTAGGGTTCAGACTGGATAGAGATCTACGGATGTTGAAAAAAGGCAGCACACCAGTTATCTATTCCTGCCTATTGAGGAAAGCTCAACCATATATTCTATGGAACATTCCTCACGGCGTTAGACGCCTATTGTTTTTGGTAAGACAGGATTTGCTCTCTTTGAAATCTCTCTTATCCAGATGACATGGCCACTCAGCGGTCTGTGATTTCTGTCAGATGTATGATCAAGATTTGTCTCATGTCATTTTCGTTTGTCCAGCCCTGATGTCTTTCAGGCGAAGATGGTTAAGACCAATCTGCCTTCAACTGAACATTTTGTCTGCCACTTCTTTCAGTGCGGCTATGATTAACCCTCCTAATGAAATGTTTTGTTTTAAACTGTACAAATTTTTCAAATGTTTTCTGGATCTGTATTAAGTTGGTAATTTTTAGATTGTTATGTAATTTTATTCTATGTACCTGTTTGACATTTTATGTTTAAGCTTTCTTTGTATGTATTTTATGTCTTTTATGTGGACCTCGTAATGAGTTCCGATATCATAATAAACTTAAACTTGAACTTAAACTTGAATTCCTCATCCATAAGTTAGTTTCCAAGTATATTTGTTCTTGAAAGTCCAAGCCATTAACCCTACCAGACCACAATCCAATCTCCAACTGCCACAGCAACGTTCCCTACAGTATTCACATCAGCTCTTAGAACGCACAGAAACTGAATACATGAACCATAGCACATCTTACCCCTTTGAATAATGAAACCTGAATATTCATCGAATATAAGAATAAGCAAAATGTCAGAAGGAAATAATATAGAATAATGATCAAAAGAGCAGAAAGAGGGAATTAAAAAAACAATGAACTTGTGAGCCAAAATATACAATTAATAAACATCTGGAAGAGATCATGTGAAGATTTCAGATAAACCTCAATACTGGTGTAACAACATCACATAATTCTTATGCCATTTGTCCTTGACTCTCACTCTCCCAGAATTCAGACCACCAGAACCACACAACCCATCCGCGACAAGACTTCAGCTTGCCATCAGCTAATGATTGGGAACACCCACTTTCACCAACCTGGTCACACTCCAAACATCGACGGAATCTAATACAACCACGTTTCTTTTCACAGTGGCTATACCGAAATGACCCTTAAACCTTGAACATACTTTCCTTATCAGACCAGGTCTTCTCACCAAAACTATATCACCCACTCTCCATTTACACTCTTTCGTTCAAAGTGTTTTGTCAAAAACAGTTTTATTCTTGTTCTGATGTTCCTCTCTATGTAACATCAACTCGTCATTGGAGAGTTGATTAGAAACAACAGTATTCAATTTCAACCATGATGGATTCAGTATACAATGAGATTTCCTTCCTCTGGGAGCAGCAAACGTTGATACTGATGCATGGTATTGGGTGTAACTCTATGTGCCCACCATGTTTCTCTTAAAGCAATTTTCAAAGGTTCCTTATTGAAAAGAGCACATTGTGCACAATTTTTCCCAACTTTATTCATGCTCTCAGCCAATCCATTTGCCTGTTGCGAGTAAAGAGCGGTCTTAAGATGTACAATAGCCAAACCCGACAGAAAACACTCCTCCATTTCTTGAGACACAAACTGTACCCCATTGTCAGTGACTAAACTCTTGGGAATCCCCTCCCTAGCAAACTCATCTTTCAAAAACTTTACAACAGTTCTGGTATTCACAACAGGAACACATTTAATGACCACCCATTTGGACATATAATCCACAAGCAAAATGGCATATCGCTCTTCATGGGCTAACACATCAAATGGACCAGCAGTATCCAAGTTAAATGTTGTCCAAGGTACCTCTGGCACTTCAACAGGAGATATTGGTGCAGCAGTAGATTTTTTTGATTTATAATTGTTTGCACACAGCCAACAATATTTCACAACTTCCTCCACCTCCTGGTCCATACCAGCCCATCAATAACATTCACAAAGTCTAGCTTTGGTCTTATTTATGTCTAAATGCCCTTCATGTGCCAAGTTGATCAGTTTGCTCTACAACTCCCTTGAAGCCACCACCCATTTACCTCTGAAGATCTTACCATCCAAGATACCCAACTCATCCTTTACTCCAAAAAAACCTTCTAAAGTAGATGACAACACTTTCTTCTCTGGCCAACTTTCACAATAAACTCCTTTAGAACTTCAATATCAGAATCAACTGAATATGCATTTACACATTGCTTGTCATCGGTATGCACCTGTTACAACGCATTTTTTACAACGCACTACCACTACAACGCAGGCATTACAACGCATACCATTACAACGCATAGCGCTGGGGGGCGCTCTAGGATAAGAGGTAAGTTTAATTTACTATCCAACACCTTCCCTAGGGTCCACGGGGACTGGAGTTAGAATAGTAAATTATACTTACCACTATCCAGCACCCCAAAGCGCTATGCGTTGTAACGGTATGCGTTGTAAATACCGCGTTGTAATGGTATGCGGAGTAAAAGTATGCGTTGTAACGTCATACATCCCTTGTCATCCAACACTGACTCACTCACCCAATTTACTACAGCACCTTCAACATAATCCACTTCTTGTGGAATAGGCATTCTTGACATGCAATCAGCCATACAATATTTTAAACCAGGTATGTACTAAGCAACAAAATTGTAGTTGGATAAACCATCTGTCAACCTGCATATCCTAGGAGATAAACTATCCAATTTTCAACACATAAAAATCCTAGTGAGAGGCCTATGATGCGATCTAACAGTAAAAGGTATTCCCCACAAAAACAATTCAAGTGTAGAATGGCCTAATACACAGCCAGCACCTCCCTTTCTATAAAAGATTACCTCTCCTCAGCTCCCTTCAAGGAACAAGATGCAAAAGCTACTACCTTTAAATTACCATTTTCCATTTGAACAATAACGGCACCCAATCCACTGATGCTATCAGCAGTTGACAAAATTGTCTTTTTATTGACATCAAAATGACACAAAGTGGGTAGCTTCATAATACTGTCCTTAATGTTATTGAAAGCCACATCACAGTCATTAGACCAAAAGTACTATGAATCTTTTTTTAACAAAGATCTTAATGGTTGAGAAATGCTAGCAAAAGTTAGAAGGAACTTTGAACAGAATTCCTCTAATCCCAAGAATGAACGCACCTGATCTCTGTTGACAGGCTTATGAGCTTCAATTATACTCTTAGCCAAAACCATGTTTGGACTTATTCCTTCACTAGAGCTGGCATGACCCAGATAAGTCACTGATGTAACCCTGAATTTACATTTCTCTTTTTTAATGACCAAACCAGAATTCTGTAATCTCTCCAACACTTTCCGCAAAATTCCATCATGTTTCTCCCGTTTTTTCCCATAAACAAGTATGCCATCCTGAAAAAATAGAACCTTGTCTAAACCCTTCAACACTTGCTTCATCACTCTCTAAAATCATGCAGCCGCCGAAGCAAGTCCAAAAGGCATGTGAATAAACTGGAATGCACTCAAAAGTGTCACAAACAATGTCAATGGTCTGGAATCAGGATGAAGCTTAACTTGGTGGTAAGCAGAGGACAAATCTATCACACTAAAAATCTGTGCATCTTTTATAAGAGCCAAAGTTTCAGTGATATTAGGTAGAGGTTTTCTGTCCACCCAAATAAATTATTCAAGCCCCTCAAGTCTGCACACAAAGAAAAGTCCTTTTCCCCATCCTTGGGTGCCAATACCACTGGAGCCAACCATTCAGAGCTCTCAATTTTATCAATTACACCCTTCTCCTTAAATGTCTTGATTTCTTGTTCCAACGGAGGTAGCATTATGTGTGGAACTTTCCTCACTTTAGACACACTGTCAGTATGACCCCACTTCTTCTGTTGTTGCCGGTTTTCTAGTTAATGGTGTTGATGGGTAATGTGAGACAAGACTGCACCTCTCAGAGTTGAAGGCGTTACCCCAAAACAGTGGGGTGGGACTCTACGATCCACCAGTTCTTCTCCCAATGCTCTGGCTTGCTCAACGATCCACCTCTTGTATTTTGAAATATCCCCTTCAAAAAAGGAATGAAAGTTGGCAGAATTATTTTTAGCATGGATCAAGTAGTGTGGCACAAATGTTCTGTTTGAACAACATGATATAATTTTGCAGCCTCTATTACAAGCCAAGCGAAAGAGTAAGCTCTCAAACAAGGCATGCGCTTCTGTGTTTCCATTCACACATGCGGGGTGAACCTTTTTGACACTTTCTTTAACTGGTCCGGTAGCAGATGCAACAAAGGCATAGCTTGGCCCATTGTACTGTCCTCCTTGCTAACTTCTTGTGTGAAAACCTCAAAAGGGAGTAGCATTGTGTCAGGAACTTGGTACTCTATTAGTACATTGAATAATCAGCAACTGCTTACGGGCTTCAAAAGAATGGCTTAAAATGACTGCAGATTCTTCTGCCGATGGGCCATATGTTGCTGACCACGTCTTCTCTTTTTGAGAAACTCTTGCACTACCAGGTTGATGCAAATGGACCAAAATCAGTACCCTGAAATAGCCACCTTCTGACATGGCCTTGGCTATGTTGTTGCCATTGTCCATGGTAAAAAATCTATTTCTGAGACCTCTGGGCCACTGCCTTTCATACACCTTGCTGTTTAATTCGGCAAAGATATTTACAGCTATATGTGATTTCTCCATGGTGTACATGGCCACTGTTGCTCACCACTGAACGCTCTTAAAACTTTCTTCAGGGCCAAGACCTGGAGATATCTTTTGCTTTACCCCCGCAAAAGAGATTTAATGTGCAGTGATGCACATGTAATCAGTTGCCTGACAAATGAACCATGTTGTCATCAGCTGGATAGTGTAAAGTGCTGCAAAGCTTGTCCAACCAACTATAGAATATCATGATGCAGTGCTGGAGCAGCAACTCTGGCAAAATAGGTCCAACTTGGTACCTTCCATTTCAGGCAGATGGCTGTCAAAAATCCTAAGAGTCCCATCCCTTCCATAAAAGAACAAGAGAGGAGGTTCAGAGTTGACATTTTTGCCTGCTTCCCATTGTAGAAATTTGCAGTTGAGTGGTTCCCTCGTAGGGCCACACCTGCCTAAACCTGCCTGTAATAGCTAGGATTTTCTTGTTTTCTGGGCCAATGACACAGGTGTCTTTCAAAAAGTGGATGATGGAGGCAGACTCAATAGGCGCCAAGGTGGGGCAGTCACTGTACGCCGTGGTGTATACATCTCACTCGGAGTCTAGTAGTGCCATTGTGAAGTCACTGAGATGGGTAATTCTGCTGGCGCACTGCTGGGGACTGGCCTGTTTTTCATTAAGATGTTACCCTCATCTTCCTCATCATCACCTCCCTATGTGATTGGGCTAGTAGCTGGTGTTCCTCAGCTGTCCTCACCACCTCAACCACATTCAGCAATTTTTTAAGGTGTTCCTCTCACCGGAATGTGTGGTATTTTATCGTGTGGGTTGTTTGGCCTCCAGTACCATAATGTGAACCAGGCTTACCTCATGAACATGTGTGTTGGAAATGCTGCTTACTACAATGTGCTCCTTCTGTGTGCTAACCGTAAAAAAGTCCCACAATAGGGGGAAGTAATTTTTTACTATGCCAGCAGTGTACACTTTTACTGAGGTATGGGTTGGTGCAGGTCTCAACCGGTCGCTTTGCAAATATGGGACCTGGAGGTGCTACCTGTGCTACATGGCTCGGATTAGGTTGAATAACAAAGTCGGACTCTTCTGTGTCACCTTCCACAATACCTGCCTTGTCATCATCATCCCCTTCCATAATTCTAAGGCTTCCAGGAACTTTTATTTTCCCTTGCCTCTTTTGTTGTCTCCTGACTCTGCCGAGGTCCACCTCAAATTCATCATCATCATCAAAAGTGGTGCTTTGAGAAGATGGAGAAGCACCCTTCCTTTTCCTTGCTGGTGATCTGGGAGACAATGATTCTAAAAGAGGAGTATCTTGTTCAAAAGGAAGCTCAACCTCCTGTACTGCTTCAACATCAGAAAAAATGTACTATTGCTAGCTGTGGCTGCTGTCCACTTTGCTCTTTTTCCTGTAATGATTGGGTGGTACTTTGCAAAATGGACGAATCCTTTTCAATGTCACTGTTCATCTGCGTCGTCAGGATTGCAGTGGCTGCCTCACTGACAGACAAGGTCTTGGGTTAAGGTTGAGGTGCTGCTGTTCATGTGGTGGTGCTGCTCTCAGCTTGTTCCCTGGAACCCGATGCAACAGGCACGTAACGGGTTGGTCCAAAAAAGATTTGGGGCGATATGCCACTGGTGGGAGGCTGCTTTTTCTCACTGCCCCACCGCAGGTGCCAAGTAACCTCCATTCCCTAGTGGTGTTGTGGCTGTGTAGGTGCATGGACCCACCAAGCATATTAGGAGTATCTTCTCCGCCAGCGTTTTTATAGCAGTTTCTCCTCCATGTAAACCCTGGGGGAGAGGAAACAAAGTTGGCCCTACCAGGCCCCCTTGTGCCTCCGTGCCCTGTGGATGCATGCACACCAGTTCTTGCATAACATGGTCTTTTCAGTCCTCCCGTGTTGAAACTGTTTTGTGGCATTCACTTCAGTTCAGAAATCTTTATTTGGTTTAAAAAACCATAGAAGATGCAAATTTGTACATTTCATACATGTTAAATAAAATAAAATAATGCCCACGTGTATCAGGAGGCAATCCAGTTGCTCAAAATTAGTTAGAGAATCTGTGGAGAGAGATCAGTTATGAATATAACTCAAAGTCAAAGGAAATCCCTGGAAAAGCAATGCTTTGTCACGCAGCCAATTTTGATTTGAAACTAGCGGGGAACAAAGCTACTGCTTTCCCCACAGCTTATGTTCACACTGCTTTCCCACGCAGCAGAATTTGAACTTAAACTAACGGGGTGACGGTAGAATGGCTAACGCGTTCCTTGTATCTACAATAACGCATTCCTTGTATTTACAATAAAGATGGCAACGATATGGGGGACTAAGAACAAGCATTTCCCATAAATACGATAAAAAATGCAACATATGACAAATAAAATGGGAAAAGTAATGAGATCTTTTTAAGGGGAAAGGTATTAAGAAGTGAGGGCTAAGTAAATCCAACGTGAGAATAAGCTACGGCCACCACACGCAGTCGAACTTGATACCAAGCCGAGGGGGAAAGTAAGAAGGGTGAATGTATCCTCAATAAACGACGGCAATGACGTGAAAAAATAATTAGTACTCCCTGAAATGACGATAAAGTATGAGACATAGTGTAAATAAAGCAGAGTGATGGCACCTTCAATGTTACTAATACTAATATCAACCCACAGAGCATATCCAGTTCAAGAAAAGTGGGACCACGAAACTGGAAATAGCGCCTGACTACATTATCCCTCGTTATACAAGAATTTTAAAATACAGAGGTAAGAATTAACCTAATTAAATGAGGACAGCCTTATAACCAGCGAGGATGGTGATAATAACTGGTGTATTTTAATAAACTCACAATAGATTTCGGTAGCGGATATAAAGAAGTCCACATGCTCTCACCAAAAGGAGACTAGCAAAACAAGACGTCCAGTCTGATTTATGTGCTTTACTCAAAGGTAAATTAAAATATACATACAGGAGAAAAAGAGTGAGAAATAATAGACATAGAAACGATATCTAAAGTCATGTATTTATATACCTAGGTTCACCCTAAAAAAAACTGGATTGAAAGAAAAGTGAGACAGGAATATCAACCTGGACCACATATTTAATCTAAAGGTAAAATTTACTGTAGAAAATGTTAACTTGGGCAATGGTGAGAAATGAAGGAAGAAAAAAATCTAAATACCCTCAATTGTCTACGCAGGAGAATCCTTTAATCAGAAAGCGAATATACTCGATAGAGCCCCATAGGAGAGGAGCTCACTCCTGGGTTGGGAGAGTACTCCCCTCTTTCCAGAATAAAACGAGTAAGTGGAATAGTATGAATGATGGTAGTAAATGGTGGACGTATTAGGCAAACAGACCAACACTAAAATGTAACGGAGGGTAAGGCAAGCTCTCTCACATGTAAAAAAAAGTTAGTCTGTAAAAGCTGAAGTACACGAGAATTTTAGACATATATGAAAGATCATATGCAACGGGAAAATAGAATAAAAACTACAATGAGCATTTGAATGTACCTAAACATTAGACTAGTAAGTAATGTGAATGAGGAGAGCATTTAGCACCTTCACTTTTACTGATATTTATTTCTCTATATATACAGAAAGGATACCTAAATTGGAAACAGTGACCCTCTTGAATTGTCCTGTCCTGAAGAAGGTGTTACTGTATCAGTGGTACAACACTGAAAAGCGTCGACGTATTGACAAATAGAATCCAAAAAGAGCCCCAGGGAATAACAGATATACAAAAATTTGGGTACTGTAGTTCCCGTTAGAAAATACTGTAAGGCTATTGGATCAAAAATCTGTAGCTAGAACATTTGGAGCTACTTAGAGAAGGGGTAATGTTGTGATTTTATAATGTACTGAGATTATATAATGTATTGTGATTAAGTGACAAATAGGTTGTTTTTATATATATATTTTTTATAAACTTGTTTTTTTTGTGTCTAATGAGATATTGTGAACATTTATTTTAATGTGATATATTGTACATGTTTTTAACAATGGATGTTTTCAGAATGTTTTTCTGAAATTTTAATCTGTGATGTAATGAAATATTCCTCTTCATTATATATGCAAAATAAAAAGAGTGTAAACGTCACATCTTAGTGTTGGTATTATATATAAGACGTTTTCTTCCTACTAGGACTTTCTGGACATATGCGATGTAGCAATATTGAGAAAAGAATTGCTTTTCCAGGGATTTCCTTTGACTTTGAGGGTCGACAGTACCCTGTTCCCTGGAACTCAGTGGGGTCTTCTCTCTCTTAGAAACAACTGTTATGAATATAAAACATAGCGTTCTAATACGAATACTGTTATATAAGGTTCAGTCCTAGATGAAATATTAGTACAGATCGTAACTTAATAAAGAGGGCATTTGCTATAAGGTACATTATTCAAATGCTGATATTAATCCAGCACACACTGGAAGTAAAATCAGGCGACAATAAGCTAAAATTTCATGCCCTTTCTGAATATCTACTTAAACTAAAATCAATTCTCTGGGATGTATCAGTTTTTTAAATTCTTAATGCTTCTGAATGTGACCTGAATCCCGTATAGTGGCAAAAGGGTTTAATCAAGTCAATTTCGACTGCATTGTGTGAACATAAGGTAAAGTAAGCCTCTCTGTTCTCGCTATTATTGCTTGACCATTTAGATCTATTGCAAATAACCTGTAGGACCTCAAAACGAAACTTCATGTACAATGACTTGGACAATTGCAGTTGAAATTCATCCAAATATAGTTCAAAGGAGGGGAGTGGTTGGATTATTAGAAACTGCGATGTTAGCCTTCCTATTTTAGCACAATGATGGATGCTGTTTGGCATCTATGGCCAATATGTATTTTTCAAGACTTTTTTTGAGAGTTTCAATAATGAGTTAGGTGCATTAGAATTAAGCAAGGGCGTAAAATCTGTTTTGCAGGGGAATTTGCGGATTTTTGGCAATTTCGCAATCCGCGAATCGCGCGAATTTGCCCAAAAATCCGCAAATTTGCAAGCTGTGAATTATTTTGCTTGGTCGAGCTTGAAAAATACAGTATCTCGCGTGCGGTGTTGACTTACCGTGATTCTGAGTCCGCCGAGTTGTTTTTCTCCCGGTTTGCGTGTGCTGCGCCATTTTCGATCTTGCTGCGTGATCACGCGAGAGTTTTTCGAACGCAATTACGTTATTGCGGCTCGCCCTCTTGCACAGCGAAAGTTTGACAACGCGAGCACGTCATAAAGGCCCGCGATCACGCATTGCGGGAGTAAACAATGCCGAACACGTAGATGCGGCACGCAGCTGACTTCCGGCGGGAGATTTGAACAGCTCACGTTCCCGAAATTGCAAAAAATGAAAATCTGCACAAGAAATCCACCCCAGGAAGCATAACCCTTGGGAAAATGATGATCTTTATCAGAATAACTCCTCAGATTGATATTTGGCTGCACTTTTTGGTGCCAGGAGTCAATTTTTTTGGGCTGGGTGAAAGGAAGGAAGTGCCCCAGAGTCTCCAACTTCCTGTTCCTGTCCAGCAGGCTCCTCCCAGTGCTTTGTCCATGTCCTGGTCACCTTTGATTTGGATCTGGAGATGGAGTGATTACTTTTTGTGGCTGCTGCTGGATTGAGGTAATATAAATTTTATGGTCAAGTTGTGTTCCCTAGCGAGGACCCCACCGACTCCATGTACGAGTTAAAGTGCATGTAACTTCCCTCCTGTGTCAGCTATGAAGACGCAAATACATTTGCGTCCAACGTTAACATGTCCTCTTTCAGACCCACCATGAATGGGTTGAATGGTCCGTTCCTAAGTATGCTATGCCAACGTCTTTTTGTAGTGTACTCCTACGTTTTTCAGCCCTGGCTGAAGTAGGCCCTGAATCTCTGCCACCGAGCCTCTTTTCTGGCTTCTGACTCCGAGAAATCTCTGCCCAGGCAGCCCCCGTACCCGTGAACTCTGACTTACTTCTAGCGCGGCCCTCCGTGCTCAGCTCAGCCCGCTGCCTGCCAAGATTGACTATAACCTTCGAGTTATCTGTTTCCCTCCCCGAAAATACATTCCTTCCTGCTAGCTTCAGTAAACATCCTTCCTCAGCTGCAGGGCTAAAGGGCCGACCTGTCTCTGCGCAAGTAATTCATAGCTTCGTTGCCATGCTTCCATGGAAGGCCCCATGCCCCCACGCTTCTCATACAGACACTCAGGCGCTTATACACGCACTCACAGCAAGTATAGAATAGCTTCTGCTCTAGAGACCTTTCTGCCCAGATAGCTTAGTTCCTAAACATCAGATATCAGATATGATAGAAGCACAAGTTGATCTGACATGCCAGACTTCTGTCTCTTTCCGTCAGTGTAAATGTCAAGTCCCCTGCACCCCTCCAATTACACGTCATCCAGCTGCGCACGCATCCAAGCTTCCGATTTCTGCTGACATTGCCACATTTTCTGTTAGTGCCACCCCTTTGTGACACCTATCAGTGACGTTTCCAGAACACACCTCTAGTTCACGCCTCTTGATTACGCACATGTACCACGTGTATATTGTTATCTTGTCTTCTCTCAGCTGTTACGCCTCTTGCACTGTTACTTATGGAATGAAATAAGTATATAAGCTATGTACTGTTAATAAAATGTAGCGCTCTATCCCTTCTGACACCCTGTGTGGTGGTCAGAACATGATATCTTGGCCATGACCATTCCTTTTTAAGGAATAAAACCCCTTAGAACTCTCACACCACGGACTCTGTCTTTTTTTCATCCGATCTGAGTTATTATTGATTAAGTACTTACCTGCATAGAAATTAAGAGAGTAAATTAATTATTTACGTAATTTTGGCGCCCGAACAGGGACCCCTCCCCCACCTCACGCGCCGGTTGGCGCATTGCAAGCTCTGTCCCCTGCCATCAGTTAGAAGGAACATACGCGTACCGGCAGGATTTCCTGCATCTCCCTCTGACCCACGGAGGTGACGAAGACTGCGATCAGTGCCCAGACGAGGCGGTGAGGAGTGCGGAGGATCCCGACCAGAGCCTAGCCGAAAGAAGCAAGGTCCGAGGTGTCAAGAGGCCCACCAGGTTTCCGAAGTTTTCCGAAGTTTTCCGAAGTTTTCCGAAGTTTTTCCGAAGTCCCGAGTCGAGTCCAGTCGAGTTTTCCGAGGCCTTCTGTTTTCCGTGCTTCCCGGTGAGTACCATTGCTGGGTCGTATCTAGACGGGTTTGGGTACGCAAGTCCGGTCTGCACTGTTTTTAGGCAGTGTATCTGTACTGTTTAGCAGTATATCTAGTATTCCGAATTTCTGAATTTCTGCACTGTTACCACAGTGTATCTGTACTGTTGAGCAGTACATCTAGTATAGTGGGGTAGTCATCTATGTTTTTAAATATTTTTGTGATTAATGTCGTGGTATGAATGTGACTGTTTTTTGTGCATTATTGTGTTTTCTTGTATAACAAGTTAAAATTCAGAATTAAGTATCCAGGATCGAGCATTTCAGTATCAAGTAGGCACAATGCCGTTTTTCAACAAGTTAAAGCAGATAGGAACTAGGAAAGGGATGTTAGAGGAAGAAATCCCTATCCCCCCTAGGGACACTCCAGGCAATTTTATGTATAATAAGCATGGCATAGACGCCATCCTGTATCTAGAATTATGGACCGAGTATACAAAGCACCTAGAAGAAAGATACCGATGGCCAGTTAACGGAACATGGGATGCCGAGTGCATCATTAAGGTAGAAGAGGCATTACGGAAGAAGAAAGCCAGACAATCTCAGAAAGACGCCATAGAATTTTGGCGTAAGGAATCACATAAACGTGCTGAAAGAGCACTTCGTAGAGAAGACAGACTTAGAGAATCAGAAAAGGCCCAAGAAAATGAATTAGTTATCGAAGGAATTCGAGTGAAATCAGAACAAATAGATCGCATCCGAAATAGCCAAGTGAACAACATGTATCTTTTGGCCGAGGGTACACCTGACGCCATTTCAGAAATACCGAAAAATTTGCCGTCACCATTAGTTCCAACTAAAGTAATGCATAAGACTACTAAAGACATATTCCTAAATTCATACTTAGACGATGTAGCACCAGCTTACACCAATCTGCCTGTTCGAGCCCTGCCTATTGACAGGGACGGGGGTGGCACTCCACCCCCAGGTCACGTTCCGCCGGCACCGCAACAGACCTCCCCCGTTCCGCCAGCCCCGCCACTTCCCGTACTCAAAACTGACCTACCGAAACCACGTTTGCCTGACCCACCTAAACGACAAGTTCAAGTCCAGATACAGACTCCACAGGGAGGTAATGTACAAGCGTCCGCTTCAGGAGGTGCGACCGCGGGTCCTCAGACCCCGCCACCAACTCACAGATTCAATCTCAGAGATATGCAGAGTCCTCTCACGTACAGGTCTCCCCACTCCTCTAATTCATCCCGCCTTGACGCATTAAAAGAAAACATGTCAGTTTGCAGATATGATCCAGTACCCGGAAAAGACGATTTAATGATATTGGCATCATTACGGTTAAGATCCGCTACTGATAGCTTGTTATGCTATGCAGGAATGAAGGATCGTCTAGACAGAATATATGAGTTCGTTCAGACAGGAAAGGACTCTGACAGTATTAAGGATGCCATGGAGAAACAGAAAGTTGGCATGCAAGCGCTGATACTACGATTTTTCATAAATTGTCTAATAAGAGAACGAGACAGGCCCGGAACAGATCAGAGTGAATTAGACGCATTGAACAAGTGGGGTAAAAATATAGCTGATGGAAGACATGACAGACAGAATTGCATAGACTCTATGTACAAGAAGATTAGGAAAGCAGTGATAGCAGTACACCAGAAAGAGAAAGAAAAGGCTTCCTCCGAGGAGGAAGAAGTACAGGAAGAATCCGAAAGAAATGTAGGAACAATAGCATATGTAGGTAAGGGAACTTACCTTAGGAAGGGTATCCGTCCGGAGAGCAAGAGAGTTTTCTTCTCTGCCTTAACAAATCCGAATTCTGCTGAGCATCAGTTCCAGGAAACTGATAAAAGGCTTCGAGATCGAGTTGGGTACCATGTACTCAATTCTATGGATGAACAAGAACTAGCCCGATCAGCTGTATCATGGGCCGAAAATGCAGACATATACAATGATGACACAGTAGCGCAGACATTTCTGAACCTCTCCCCCGACGAACAGAAATTAGCAGGTGTATACATGATTCAGCACCTTCTCATTAAATACAGAAAACATTATTCCGATCCAGGTCCCTTACACGAAACACTAGAAGCACTACTGATAGATAGATGGAGAGGTCTAAGCACTAAATTAATTCAAATAATTCTAGAACAACGACACAGATATGATACCTTTGTAAGCTCTGAATATGTTCCCGCCCCACCTCCAGAAAGGAAAATGTACCATATGCAATGCGGGGGTGGTATTGAAAGTCAGAACCCCTTACGAGAAGTGCACCCTGTTATGGGTGAGGATAAGGTCTTGAAACGCGTGTATGTTCACACGCCTCTGACTAAATTAGAACTGTTAGAAATGAAGAAACTAGTACCATGCCATGATAAAGACCCTGCAGGTTTTCATAGAGAGCTCAAAGACATGTTACTGATGGGAGACTACACGTATGATGACATCATGAAAATGTTGAAAGTATTATTGCCTACGGGTATATTCGAGAAATTAAAGGAAAAGGAATGGGAGGTGGGAGACACAAAAATTGCCTGGGCAGAAATAGAGGAAGAAGAAAAGAAACGGGTCCCAGGGTTGGGCCTTGGGGACAAAACTAAAGCATTACCAGGTTTGATAGTACAGGTCCTGCCCAGATTATTGACAACTAGAAAGGAGGATTGGGATGCAATCTCGTCCTGTAAACAGAAACATGATGAAGATACTAGTGACTTCTATTCAAGATTCGAGAAATGTTTTATTATTAATAGTGGCCTCCAGCCAAGTAGCGAGTCGTACCCACATCTTTTTGTCTCAAAGTTAGTCGAGAATTCCCTACCGTTAGTTAAAAATCGAGTGTACAAGGTCGAGAGTACATGGCAAGCAAATACGCCATCCCAGATGTTACAAATGTTACAATATCATCAGAACAGAATTAGAGAAGAACAAGATCAGGAACAAAAACGCATGAAAGACACAAAGATGAAAATGTTAGTAGCTCAGACGATTCCATCCGATGGTCACAGAAAGGGTACGACCCAGACAAGTCACACTGCCGCTCCCGTTAAAGGGACATGCAATTATTGCAAGCAGCCAGGTCACTACGTACACGAATGCCCAGTTCTGAAACATAACATAGCGACAGGTAAAACTAAAGAAAGACCGCATCCGCCTAGACAAGACCATAACCAGCATCAGTCTACACAGAATACACAGCCTATGCATGCTTCCTCGACTCCAGCACAGACCGTAGCAGTACCACAGCCACAGCCCATTGCCGCAACTCAGCAAGTTTCACAGCAGATGTACCAGTATGCCCAGTCCGCTTACCCCGAATATTCCCGATATACATGAAACAGCCTAGAGAGGGAAGGTGGCTTGCCTCTTATTGAGATTCCTGTAGATCAAGAAGGTCCTTATGTACACAGTCAAGTATTGGGAAAAGACAGAAAGTTTTTAATTGACACAGGGGCAAGTCGCACTACAATAAGTCATGATGAAGTTCCAGGGGCACCCCTCTCAGGCTCACAGAATGTTTCCCTGGGTTTTTCAGGGCAGCCTATTGTAAATGAAGTATCCGAACCAGTCCCCCTGGCTGTGGGTCCATTATCACGTGTTACAGACCTGTTACTCACGAAATCATGTCCAGAAAATCTGTTAGGAATTAAAACATTGAAGGCTCTAGGAGCTATAATATGCTGTTCCCCGGAGGGAGTTAGACTCTTTCTGCGGGATTTCAAGGGTCATTATGTTCTGCGTGAATTTGATGTCAGATTGAAAAATGTACCAGATTACTTGTGGGCAAAAGGCCCAACTGATGTAGGATGTATGCACATTACACCATACCGCGTTACACTCAAGGCAGGTGTTGTATTACCCAGAATCAGACAATATAAGTTACCACCCGATGCTGTAGTGGCTTTACTGAAAATCATTGAAGAGCTCATTGCCCAAGGAGTGGTCGTCGAGACCGACTCCAATATCTGTAATTCACCCATCATTCCGATTCTTAAACGTACTGATCCCAATGCACCGCCAGTATATCGGCTGGTGATTGATCTTCGAGAATTAAATAAATGCATTATTCCACAGTATCCTGTGGTCCCCGATATCTCCTCTCTATTGACTGCTATTGATTCAGAAGCAACGTTCTTTACTGTAATTGATCTCAAGAACGCCTTCTTCAGCGTGCCCATTGATCCAGAGAGCCAATATCTCTTCGGATTCAGTTTAAATGGACGCAGTTTCAAATTTTCGCGCGCACCTCAAGGATTCACAGAAAGCCCCAGCATCTATAGTCAAGCACTGAAAAGACAACTAGATTGTATTCAAATGCCAGTTAACACCGCTTTACTGCAATACGTCGATGATCTACTGATCACCGCACGAAGTGAGCCCGAATGTGAAAAAGCATCACTGACAGTTCTACACTTTCTGGCCGACAAGGGACACAAGGTGTCTCCTTCGAAGCTACAATTCTGTGTTCAGCAAGTTGTGTACTTGGGTCACTTGCTGTCCAAAGTGGGGAGACAGCTCACTCCCGATCGCATTCAGCTAATTGTAAATATGCCACAACCCCAGACACAAAAGGAAGTGCGGGCCTTCATAGGCCTCACCTCGTACTGCAGACAATGGATTCCCCAGTATGCATTTCTAGCAAAGCCACTCATCCAGTTAACGACACAGGAGGCAGCGACTTCGACTGCCCTCCCTTGGACTCAAGAACACACACAAGCTTTTGAAGACTTAAAGAAAGCCTTATGTCAAGCACCAGTTTTAGCAACACCATGTTACAGCAAACCGTTTACACTTTTTGTTACAGAACGTGATGGTACAGCGTTGTCTGTCCTCACTCAAGATCAAGCAGGTTCACATAAGCCTTGTGCTTATTTTTCTAGTACATTGGATTCAGTAGCCCAAGCACTCCCTGCGTGCTTAAAGTCAGTAGCAGCAACAGCGTTAGCAATAAGACAAAGTGATTCAATTGTTTTAGGTCATCAGTTAACAGTTCAAGTACCACATTCTGTAGAGGTTTTGTTAAACAGAACCCAGACTCAACACTTGACTATAGCACGACTGACAGGTTATGAATTAACACTATTCCAGCCACACATAGAAATCAGACGCTGCAGTATCCTGAACCCCGCAACACTATTACCAACAGTTATGACAGATCCAGCCCCACATAATTGTATAGAAATCATTAATGCAGTAACAAAGCCTAGACGAGATTTAACAGATGTTCCATTGACAAATCCAGACCTGACACTTTATGTGGACGGTTCATGCATGAGAACAAGTACAGGAGAATTAGTGGCCGCGTATGCCGTGACCACTGAAACTGAAGTTAAAGAAACACATCGTATTGACACACTGTCTGCTCAAGCAGCAGAACTCATCGCTCTGACCCGAGCTTGTATTCTAGCCAAGAACAGAAATGTTAACATATACACTGATTCCCGTTATGCCTTCGGAGTCGTACACGACTTCGGAGTCCTCTGGCAAGAACGAGGTTTCCTGACCTCTCACGGGGCCAAGATTCAACACGGTCCCCTCATTCAAGCACTGTTAGAAGCAATACATTTGCCCTCGGGCATATCAGTCATGAAGTGTAAAGCACATACTAAAGTTACAGATTCTGTTTCCCAGGGTAACGACCTGGCAGACCAGACAGCAAAACATACAGCACTGACTCACATCCAGATTACTGATGTGACAAAGACAATAGTACCGACAAAGTGTATGACAGTTAGAGATCCCGCCCTAGACGTAATTGACATTCAGACACATGCTACTCCAGATGAAATAAAGAAATGGACTGAACTAGGAGGGATTCAGACAGATCAAGGTTGGGTGACGAAGGGAAAATCTATATGGTTTCTCCCTGACTCAATGGTTCAAGTCATGATAAATACAGCACATAGCCCGGCACATCTAGGAGAGAAGGCGATGTTAGACAGTTTACAGAATCTCTGGTACAACAAACACTTACGAGCAGCAGCAAAACAGAAAGTGCGTACTTGCATGATCTGTTGTCAGTTCAATCCAGGTAAAAGCGTCCCTGTAGAGCAAGGAGGATTTCATCCTCCCGATCACCCTTTTGAAGTCCTCCAGATGGATTATATCCAGATGAACAGTTGTCGAGGTTTTAAATATGTCCTTGTAATTGTTTGTGCTCTGTCCCGCTGGACCGAAGCATACCCAGTCCCAGACTACACTGCTCCGACCACTGCCAGACAATTGGTTCGTGAATTCTTCCCACGGTACGGTTTGCCCCGTGTCGTGTATTCAGATAACGGACAGCCGTTCTCGTCCGAGTTGATGAAACAGGTTTCCCTTTTGCTAGGATATCAGTGGAGGTTCCACTGTGTCCGACACCCCGAAGCAGCAGGCCTTGTAGAAAGGCATAATCAGACACTAAAAATCCGCCTTGCCAAGATCTGTCAGGAAAAAGGGGTCGACTGGATAGTCGCCCTGCCCGTGGCACTATTCTACATGAGAATGGTCGCCCACTCAAGATCAGGGCTATCCCCGTACGAAGTGGTCTTTGGCAGACCACCGAATATGTGGGGGACGCCCATTCCGAAGAAAATAACTGATGTTGATTGCAATATGTTGACAGATTACCTTGCCTCCTTGATGTCTGCACTCCAATCATGTCGTTCACAGGTTGCCGCAGCCTTCCCTGACAACACCGATGTAAAGGCGCATGAGGTCCGTCCTGGGGACCTGGTACTCGTCCGGAATTTCGACCGGAAAAGTCCGCTGGAGCCCCGTTGGAAGTCTCCGAAGACCGTCCTCCTTACAACCAGGACCGCCGTGAAGATAGAGGGGAGAAAGGGGTGGGTCCACACGAGTCACATCAAACTTTGCAATGAACTAAAAAACGGACTAAACCAGGACTCTGACTCGTCCACCCCCACCAAAGACTGTGTTGAAACGAAAGACTTTACCGTATCCGAACGAGAAAAGACTCCCCAAGAACTATATCGTATGAAGCTCCGATCTAGCAAGTCAGACAGTTTAATTGTTTAAGTCCTCCCCTAGGTGAATCGGTTAAATAGTTTCTGACATGTATCCCCTAGATCGAGATAGAGAGAGAGAGAGAGAAGCAAAGAAACGTACATACTGCAAATCACTGCGTAGTCACTGTATAGTGACGTTGTTAATAATGTTTTTTCTAAGTATTCTAATTATTATTGCCAGCATTCTGCTACCTATATATTGGCCTATTTTCAGGCGTGAACAATCTGCTTACAATGTCTCTGCTGAACACACTTTTAGTGAGCTTCCTGCACATGAACTCTCTTACAGACTTGCGCTGCGCAACAATACATTCATTAGTATGTTACACCACTCCCATCAGACAAACAATGCTACCGACTGCTGGATATGTGGCCGACTCCCTCCCTACCAGAATTACAAGGGAGCTCTGCCCCTCTTTCCGTACCCGTTCACTCACAATGGCTCCTGTGGGGCATGGTTTAAAATAATTAATTCCTTAGATCCTGATATTGCTGTTTTCGATGGGGGCTGGGTTTGGGGAAACTTGAACTTAGTCCTGCTCAACGTCTGTTACCCTGATAAAGAGGGACTTCCCACTCGAATAGGAACTGATCTAGAAAATGAAGTATATGGATTAGGTAATTACACAATTAGCCTTATGATCCTTACTGTTGAATCCGAGACTGCTCCAGTTCTGCCCCATATGTTAGTATTACCAGTCACAGGTGAACTATGTGTTAGCAAGAAAGGTTCAGTACACGTAGGTCATAGTAAATGCACTACTGTGGTCGAATTCAGTGACCATGGTAAATCGTCCTTTAAAGCTATAAGTCACTCCTATTTTGTTTGTGGTCATACCGCATACATACGTTTGCCTCCAGATTGGGATGGTACCTGTTATATTGCATTCCTTCTGCCACCTGTTTTTCTAGCTCCCCCTGATTATCATAGAAATACGAATCTAGTACAGAATAGACCCAAAAGAGATATTCCACTTGTCGACTACACAGAAACGGCATGGGAACAGTACACTGATTTCAATAAAGGATTCTTTTTCTTTCTAGGACCTGTCCAAAACAGTAAATTAATACGCAGATTAACCAGAACACTCGAAGCTGTAGTACATGAAACTGCCTCCGCCTTAGGTAACTTAACAGAGGAGCAATCTGCTATGCGGGTTGTTGTCCTTCAAAATCGTCTTGTAATTGACGTCATCTTGGCAGATAGAGGTGGAGCCTGTAAGGTCATCAGGTCAAGTTGCTGCGTTTTCATCCCACAAAACGCACCATCTGTCTATCAAGCTATTACCCGTCTGCATAAAATTGCAAATCAGATACATCAGAATCCAGGCACCTGGACTTGGTCCGGTTGGTTCTGGACTACGTTAACAGCTTGGGGATGGAAGATCTTATCATTCCTAGGCATTGGCCTTGTTATAGTATTCAGCTGCTGCCTGTGCCTGCAGTGTGGGCCAGCGATATGTGGACTGTGTGCCACATCATGCATTGAACATTCCAGTTGTCTCTCAAACAGTCAAAGAAAGAAAGATGAACATATAATGTTACAAGAACAAACTGATCGATTTATGAGGATCGATATATCATGAAGGGTCCGTAGGGAACAAGGAGGGAATGAGGTAATATAAATTTTATGGTCAAGTTGTGTTCCCTAGCGAGGACCCCACCGACTCCATGTACGAGTTAAAGTGCATGTAACTTCCCTCCTGTGTCAGCTATGAAGACGCAAATACATTTGCGTCCAACGTTAACATGTCCTCTTTCAGACCCACCATGAATGGGTTGAATGGTCCGTTCCTAAGTATGCTATGCCAACGTCTTTTTGTAGTGTACTCCTACGTTTTTCAGCCCTGGCTGAAGTAGGCCCTGAATCTCTGCCACCGAGCCTCTTTTCTGGCTTCTGACTCCGAGAAATCTCTGCCCAGGCAGCCCCCGTACCCGTGAACTCTGACTTACTTCTAGCGCGGCCCTCCGTGCTCAGCTCAGCCCGCTGCCTGCCAAGATTGACTATAACCTTCGAGTTATCTGTTTCCCTCCCCGAAAATACATTCCTTCCTGCTAGCTTCAGTAAACATCCTTCCTCAGCTGCAGGGCTAAAGGGCCGACCTGTCTCTGCGCAAGTAATTCATAGCTTCGTTGCCATGCTTCCATGGAAGGCCCCATGCCCCTACGCTTCTCATACAGACACTCAGGCGCTTATACACGCACTCACAGCAAGTATAGAATAGCTTCTGCTCTAGAGACCTTTCTGCCCAGATAGCTTAGTTCCTAAACATCAGATATCAGATATGATAGAAGCACAAGTTGATCTGACATGCCAGACTTCTGTCTCTTTCCGTCAGTGTAAATGTCAAGTCCCCTGCACCCCTCCAATTACACGTCATCCAGCTGCGCACGCATCCAAGCTTCCGATTTCTGCTGACATTGCCACATTTTCTGTTAGTGCCACCCCTTTGTGACACCTATCAGTGACGTTTCCAGAACACACCTCTAGTTCACGCCTCTTGATTACGCACATGTACCACGTGTATATTGTTATCTTGTCTTCTCTCAGCTGTTACGCCTCTTGCACTGTTACTTATGGAATGAAATAAGTATATAAGCTATGTACTGTTAATAAAATGTAGCGCTCTATCCCTTCTGACACCCTGTGTGGTGGTCAGAACATGATATCTTGGCCATGACCATTCCTTTTTAAGGAATAAAACCCCTTAGAACTCTCACACCACGGACTCTGTCTTTTTTTCATCCGATCTGAGTTATTATTGATTAAGTACTTACCTGCATAGAAATTAAGAGAGTAAATTAATTATTTACGTCAGGATATTTGTATTTGAGGACTTTTTGGACTTTGGAGTTTGGATCACTTTTGAACTGGACATTTTACAAGTAAGTTGGTGTTGTTTGTTTGGGGCATTGCAGTTGAGGCAACTACAGTTTTAAAAGTTTTTTCACAACTTAAAGAAAATTTATATTGTGGGTAGCCACAGTATCCACTAGGCCCAGGGTTAGTCATGGGTGCATGATACAACTGTTCTGTGATTTTTTTAAACCTAATTCTCATTTATGTCATGGAATTTTAGCTCACTGTTATAAGTTGATTTGTTAAAAGGTTTTTGTGTGCCTGTAAAGCCTCACTAGCCAGTAGGCCCAGGTGTAGTGAGTGGTGTATGGACCTAGTCTTTCTGTGGGGTGTCTTGAATTTAAACATCATTGAGGGCATGGATGGCATTGGATTGTGGTGATTTTTGTTTGTTTTTTTACTTTTTGGGGTGGTGTTGGGGCCTGGCCATGTGGGTGGGGGCCATTTTGAGGCCTGGTACAGGCAGGGCCTGGCCATGTGGTGGGGGTCAAGGGTCCATTTTGAAGCCAGGCAGTGTGCTTAGGCCTGCACCCAGTTTGCCTTGCTTTCAACCATTCTGCCCAGGAGTACTCAGTGGTGCATGGACCTAATCTTTCTGTGGGGTGTCTTGAATTTAAACATCATTGAGGGCATGGATGGCATTGGATTTTGGTGATTTTTGTGTGTTTTTCAACTTTTTGAGGTGTTGTTGGGGCCTGCCCATGTGGGTGGGGGCCATTTTGAGCCCTGGTACAGGCAGGGCCTGGCCATGTGGTGGGGGTCATGGGGCCATTTTGAAGCCAGGCAGTGTGCTCAGGCCGGCACCCAGTTTGCCTTGCTTTCAACCATTATGCCCAGGTGTATTGAGTGGAGCATGGGCTTAGTCTTTATGTGGGGTGTCTTGAATTTAAACATCATTGAGGGCATGGATGGCATTGGATTGTGGTGATTTTTGTGTGTTTTTCGACTTTTTGGGGTGGTGTTGGGGCCTGGCCATGTTGGCCATTTTGAGGCCTGGTACAGGCAGGGCCTGGCAAGGTGGTGGGGGTCAAGGGGCCATTTTGAAGCCAGGCAGTGTGCTCAAGCCTGCACCCAGTTTGCCTTGCTTTCAACCATTATGCCCAGGGGTACTCAGCGGTGCATGGACCTAGTCTTTCTGTGGGGTGTCTTGAACTTAAACATCATTGAGGGCATGGATGGCATTGGATTGTGGTGATTTTTGTGTGTTTTTCGACTTTTTGGAGTGGTGTTGGGGCCTGGCCATGTAGGTGGGGGCCATTTTGAGGCCTGGAACAGGCAGGGCCTGGCCATGTGGTGAGGGTCAAGGGGCCATTTTGAAGCCAGGCAGTGTGCTCAGACCTGCACCCAGTTTGCCTGGCTTTCAACCATAATGCCCAGGGGTACTCAGTGGTGCATTGACCTAGTCTTTCTGTGGGGTATCTTGAATTTAAACATCCTTAAGGGCATGGATTGCATTGGATTGTGGTGATTTATGTGTGTTTTTCAACTTTTTGAGGTGTTGTTGGGGCCTGCCCATGTGGGTGGGGGCCATTTTGAGCCCTGGTACAGGCAGGGCCTGGCCATGTGGTGGGGGTCATGGGGCCATTTTGAAGCCAGGCAGTGTGCTCAGGCCGGCACCCAGTTTGCCTTGCTTTCAACCATTATGCCCAGGTGTATTGAGTGGAGCATGGGCTTAGTCTTTATGTGGGGTGTCTTGAATTTAAACATCATTGAGGGCATGGATGGCATTGGATTGTGATGATTTTTGTGTGTTTTTCGACTTTTTGGGGTGTTTAACTGATGTTCCTCTGGCTTCCATTGCTTTTAGGTGCACAAGAGAACCACAAGTGCCAGGAAGAAATCCTGCAGCGGTGTGTGCAGCACAACGTCACGTGACGTCACGTATGGCCACAGACAAGGCAACTCTGCAACCCGTGCAACTGCGGCCTGCTCTTCAGATATCTGAAGAAGATGGTCCCAAAGAAAGGTGGCAGTAGCGCCTCAGCGAAAAAAGTTGCCAGTGCCACTGCCAGAACGAAGGAGCAGGAGAAGCAAGTGGCACCACCTACCAAGGAGGCTGGTGTGCCCACCGACACCTTTTTTTGGGAAAAAAAACTACGCCTGCAGCAGCAGCGGTGTCCGCCGGGGACCAAGCTGGAAGCAGCACCTCCGCTTCATTGGGCTCAGTGCCACCACGCCAAGTTAGGTCCAAGACCATGAGAGCTGCTGCGGCAGCCACTTTGGTTGTTCAATCACCATCGACTAGTGATGTTGGCTTATCACAAGAAAGTACCATCCAATCAACGCCGAGTGTAACTCAGCTGACGAGTGTTCAACAACCACAGCCGCAACGACAACCACAGGTGCAACTAGTACAAGCGCAAGTACATGGGCAAGAAGAGGCGCAAGGAGAGGTGCAAGGAGAGGCGCATGGAGAGGCGCATGGAGAGGTGCATGGAGAGGCGCAATGAGAGGCGCATGGAGAGTAAGCATGGGCGGAAAATCCGTTCCGCTCGCGAATGTTGCGGATTTTCGGTAAATTCGCAATCCGCGAACGCGCGCCAATTTACCGAAAATCCGCAAATTCGCACGCAGCGGATTTTTTTTTCTTGGTGATACAATTTTGCGGCCTGCGGTGTAAGTTCGCAACTGCGAACATGTAGGTGCAACAATCTCGCACTCGCAAAATTACAAAAATTGCAATTCTGCACAAGAAACCCACTAGCAAGCAGCATAGACCTTCTGAAAATGATGATTTGTATCAGAATAACTCCTCAGGTTGACATTTGCCTGCACTTTTTTGGATTTGAGGCCTTTTGACTTTCTTTGGATCACTTTTGGATTAGAAATCAACTTTCACAAGTAAGCTTGTTTGGGGCATTACAGTTGCTGTAATGCTGTTCTGCAGAAAAAGGAGTTTTGCTAAAGTGAAAGCATTCAGCAGGTTCAAAAGTTCAAACTCATCATTAGTAACCATTCCCTGTAGTGCTTCCTGACTGGGGCCCCTCCAGAGTTCAGTTGCTAGTTGCAACAATTGTATGACCCTGCTCTGACCCTCACAGCAGGCTCATAGAATAGCTACAAGTAGGCCACAAAGGTCCTGGAAAAAAAAAATGCACTGCAATAGAAAGCAAATTACAGATAAGGAAGCAGGTGCCAGACTGGAATTTTAAAACAGTGACACATTAATAAATCAACCCCAAATTAATTCATGTCAGTTGAAGCAGGGCGGTGTGCTTGCTTTTTCCCCCCATAATCTACAGTGATGATGAATCAGAGGGTGGCATTGATGTACCAGAGGGTGGCATGGGTGAAACAGAGGGTGGCAGGGGTGAAACAGAGGGTGCTGGGAACCTGTGATGATGAACAAGACGTAGAAACAACATAATCGTGACCGTTGCGAGCCAACATGTAAGTTCGCAATTGCGAACTGGTACAAAACCCTCGCGAACTGGCAGAAATCCTTGCGAACACAAAAAAAAATCGGCAAATTCGCCAGAATTCGCGGATTTTGCGGATTGCGAGTTAAAAAAATTCGCAAAATTCGCGAACGCCAGATTCGCAAAATTCGTGAACGCCAGATTCGCAAAATTCGCTCATGCTTAATAGAGAGGTGCATGGAGAGGCGCAAGGAGAGGCGCATGGAGAGGTGCAACTAGAGGTTCATGGAGCGGCACAACTGCCTACAACGCTTGTTCCTCCAGAAGTAGGGGCACATCAGGAAATTGATATTCAAGCGTTATCATACGAGGAAGCCACTCCTCCTGAGGATGATCCATTGTCTTCCAGATCCCCAGCAAGAAAAAGGTCAAGGAGGGCTACTACTACTACAAGTTCTTCTTCAAGCCCCCTTCATTCTGATGCCCTTGATCCTGATTGGAACCCACAAATGCAGTCTGAGAGTGAGGCACGCCATGTGCCGACAAAGGTAGCTAAGCCTAAAAGGAAGGTTCCCGCAAGGCTTCGACTTATGTGTGATGAGGACGAACAAGAAGTGGTGTCTTCTGCTGCTGATGAACGTCTGACGACGACCCAGTCATCACAGTCGTCACTCGCATCCCAGCGGGCATGCAGCAGACAGACATTTTGACCCTATCCCGAATGGCTGCTGAGCGGGATATGGGCGGCGTGGCACTGGTACCACCACCAACGCAGTTAACTACAACACCAACATGACCTACAGCTTCCATCTTTCTTAGTTTGAAAACCCGTCAGGGACCTACATCCAGCTCGACCTCAAGTAGTGGTGCTGTAAGTGAAAAACAGAAACGAATTCAGCCACGCCCATCCTCCACTTCATCTGGCATTGAAAGTCAAAGTAACACCTCTACCACCAGCAGACATCACCAGTCCCCAGTTTGGGACTACTTTACTGTTAGCAAAAATGCGGAAAACATGGTTGTTTGTTCGATTTGTAAAGTATCCGTTAGTTGGGGTAAGCTTGGTACCAACTATGGTACCGGAGGCCAGAGAGGTCATCTCAAAAAACACCACCCTATCCAGTGGTATTCGCAACTAAGTAAGATCGAGGAAGTCCAAAGTAGAACTGATCCAAATGTCTCCATTCACATTGCATCTGATGCTGACGAGGGGCTGATTGTGCAGGGGGAAGTCAAGAATAGGTGACATTTTTTCTGGTACACCCAGTACCCCTGGCAGCAGCACTGCAGTGGTAGCGCCCACACCCTCAACACCTGCAACATGTATGAGGCACACTAAGAGTCTGGGACAGACACCAATGCAAAAAAGTACATAAATGAGCCTAACTGGTTTGAAGTCTGCATCATCATGATCATCATCACGTAAAACTGTCCAGCCCACCATTAGAAGCATGCTTTGGTCGGAGGCGCCATTTGAACGCAACCACGCAACGGTATGTCTGTATAACGCAAAGCTGGCTAAAATGCTAGCGCTGGACCTTCTCCCTTTTTCTTTCGTGGAAGGGGTGGGGTTTCTAGAATTAGTGGCAACAGTCTGCCCTAAATGGAAGGTTCTTAGCCGGTCTTATTTTGCCAGAGTTGCGGTTCCAGCACTACATCAAGATGTGCTAGAGGTGATTGGGGCAGCTTTGCAGAAGCTACTCGTAAACATGCAACATTAGCCATGTTTGCTGTGGAGAAATCTCATACTTTAGTAAACATTTTGGAGGAGTTTAACAGTAAGGTCTCTGAATGGCTGTATACAACAAATCGCATAGTTGGTTATGTTTCCACGGATAATAGCAGTAATATAGTTAAGGCCATGCAGCAAGGTGACTATTTCAGAGTGCCGTGTTTGAGCACAGTATTAACATCGTGGTACAAGATTTCTGGAAAAATAAAAACACAGTCAGCAAGTTACTGACCACCTGCCGAAGAATCTGCACACATTTCCGCCGTTCTTTTAAGGCCCGGGAGCAGCTGAGGGGCATTCAACATGAATCTAGACTCCTAGTCAAAGGACTCATCCAGGAGGTGGCAACACGTTGGAACTCAACCTTTTACATGCTGGTAATCAATAAATATGTCTTTCGACAGCGTTCTACTATGAAAGACATGAGGCTAGAGTTGGAGGAATGGAAGCTAGATAAAAGCCTGACAGACATGCTACGTCCTTTTGAGGTCTTCACGAATGAAGTCAGCAGGGAGGACTGTTCTTTGGGCAAAGCTATCCCATTGTTGGTCATGCTAGAGCACCAACTGAAGGCGGTGTCTTCAACGTTCAGAGATGTTGCTGAAAAGCAAGACGTATATCAGTTGGCTGAGAGGTTATTAAGCCGCCTAGTTGACAATGAAAGGCTTAAAAACATACATACAGAACAGCATTAAATTTGTGCCACTATTCTGGATCCATGGTATAAAAAGGCAGTGGCCAGCAAAGCATTAATTCCTTTTGATGAAGCAGATGTTTCAAAGTACAAACATTGGCTAGCTGTGTCAGCCACTCGGTTCGAAAAAGATCGGCAGAAAATTCAAGGAGCCGGCAGAAGTCCAACTGAATCAGCAGGCCATCCGGCCTCAAGTTCCTTTTCTGAATCTGTGGGCGAAGGGAGTCACTTTCCCTCACAGCTGTTAACGACACCAGCAGCAACCGTATCATCATCCTCACCTGCACCAGACCCAGCCATAATATTGTCGGAAGCGGATTGGCTAACTCATCAAGGGTTTGCTCGTTCCAGTGCTGCAAAGGCCACAGATGGTACGCAAAGTGGAGCAACCATGGAAAACCTTGAGTTGATGGTGCAGGCCTATCTCGATGACCCAACAGAGGTCTTTGTTAATCAGAACCCATTGCTGTATTGGTACAGGAAAATGCCTATATGGCCACTGATCACCAACCTGGCTCTAATTTATTTGTCTTTCCCACTCGCAAGCGTGTCTTCTGAACATGTTTTCAGTGCTGCTGGTGCCATTGTAACTTCAAAAAGGACCCGCCTCTCGGCCAAAAATGTCGAGAAGTTAACACTGATCAAGATGAATTAGCACTTCATACCACCAGATTACAAAGTATGTGAATGCACACAGGAAGAAGAGGACACCGACTTAGGTGATGGAAGTACTTTTCTGTTGGCTGACCTACTCCCGTCTCAATTCATGGAGTTCCCTGACACGAGGCCTGAAAATGACTTCCTTTTTTCGTCCTTATTCACTTTTATTTCTCTGTGTCTTTCTTTGTTTTGCAACTTTTATCACAACAAAACTCTAATCACCTAATCACAACAAGTCAATCAGCAGTACTGTCTTCTTCTTATATTCCTTATTGATTTGAAGGTGCCGCAGTCTGCATTCCTGAGGTTCACAAGTTCACAACTCAATCATGGTCCTCTATACTCCTTCTCCAGATTCCCCCTATCCATTTCCCTCAAGGCAGATGGATGGATTACGGTGAGTCCCCTCAAGTGGGACTGAAATTACTGACTGACTACATGCTTGCTGATTTCTGACAGAGTTACTTCTGATATTGACAGGAGAGGCTGCCCTTTGGGCACTCACTTTCCGAAGAAGATGCAGACAAAAAGTAGAACAGGTAATGAATAATTGAGAAGATGGCATGCAGTGGACAGCAATGGCTATCTGGCTCTGATGAAACCAATAGCTGTTTGTTTTTTGTCCATGAAATGATGAATCATATGTCTTGCCTTAGTTATTATTTAATCTTTTACACAGTCATTGTAACTTATGTCAACTACTCTGTTTTTTTTACCTTGTTTAATTCGAATTGTACTTCAAATTCAGGGGCCACTATGTTGCATTTCACAATATGCAAAATTTCCTTGGAGCGGACTCACTTGCCAATATACCATGATGATTGATTAAATAATATATCTTTTTTCTTTACAGTCACTTACTGGGATGGATGGATCATCAGCGTCAGTTTACGGAAGAACTATGGCCAATTCGTGAGTGGCAAACAGGTAAACCAGTCTACAACAACTACTACAGCAGAAGTACATGTCTGTCTATTCGTGGTATGTAGTGGTCGAGGGCGAGGCAGTGTACTGTTGTTGTTATGCCAGGCAGAGTCCACTCCAGACAGCAGTTCATGTAAAATTGGGGCTATGTGGCTTGCTGCATACAATTAGATATGCTTTGTCTGTCTGACAAAGAGCCTAAGTATGCTACATCAGTTTGCTTCACTCAGTGGTGCCTGCCTTAAACCACTGCTTGGCACTGCCTCAAGCTTAGGCCAAACATCCGTTATGTTTGCAAAATTTGCTGTTTTCCGGTATTTCGCAAATCTCGCAAAATTACCGAAAAATCAAAAATTCTTGAGCGGAACGGATTTTTGGCCCATGCTTGCGGCAGGGCCATGCAGACAGTCAAGGCAGGCACCACTGAGTGAAGCATCCTCCTGATGTAGCATACCTATGCTCTTTGACACAGACAGACAAAGCATATCTAGGGTTTAGGGTTCACTGCAATTTACTAGGGTTTTTGGGTTTAAGTTGGTATGGTTCACACAGAGTCTAGGGCTCGGGCCCGATGCAGGCTCGTTCATAATGATGTTGGCAAGGTTTTAGGGGGGTTTGGTGTTCTTTGGTCCAGAATTGACAGAATTTTAGCGTTTTTGGGTGTTTTGCGGGCGCGTGTGTTTGGGTGAAAACTAAGTGAAAACTAGTTGTAGATCTTCTTCTTCTTCTTCTTCTTCTTCTTCTTCTTCTTCTTCTTCTTCAAAGAGCGCAGTGGTTCGATTTTCTTCTGCCTTGCTGAGATTCTTGGGAATCGTTGGAACAAGTGACTGTCCAGGTAAGTTTCAAGAGGATCGAACTAGTGGAAGTGCTGAAAACAGCAATGTTTTGTGAACAGCGCAATTTGCCATGTTTTGAATATACCAGTTTTGCTTGTTTTTGAGGGGCTGTTTGGGGGTGTTCTAGATTTGTGGGGGTGGGTCGGGGGCTGGGAGCACTGCTGGGGTAGTCTAATTTTGATTGTGAGTGGTTTGAAGAAAATCTATGGTGGAAAAGGGGGGTTTGGGCCTAGTTGCAGACAGCGTTTTGGCACAATTGAAACTGAGGCCTAGCAGTATTGTGTGTTTTTGGGGGGCTGTTTGGGGGTGTTCTAGATTTGTGGGGGAGGGTCTGGGGGTCTGGGCGCACTGCTGGGATAGCATAATTTGGATTGCAAGTGGTTTGAAGAAAATCCATGGTGGGAAAGGGGAGTTAGGGCCTAGCTGCAGAGCGCGTTTGGACCGATGTTGACTGGTTGGCTGAAAATTGTATGAGTTTTTGCATTTTAGCTTTTTGCCTGTTTGGGGGTGTTCTGCTTTTTTGCGGGTGACTGCAGGGGTCTGGGGGCATAGCTGGGAAGGTCTAATATCAGAATCAAGTGGTTTGGACAAAAGCCATGCTGAAAATGTTTTCAGTTTGCAGACTTTTCGCTCACTTTCGTGTTTTCGGGGGGCTGCTTGGGGGGCTCCTGGTGTTTGGGGGGGTTCGGTGGGTCTTGGAGCAATGCTGGGCATGCCTAATTTTGGTTGCAAGTGGTTTGGATTAAATCCATGGTGGAAAAGGGGAGTTAGGGCCTAGCTGCAGAGCGCGGACGGAGTGATCTGGGAACTAGGCCTACATTTTTCTAAGTTCCCATTTTTGCATTTTGGCTTTTTGCCTGTTTGGGGGTGTTCTACTTTTTTGCGGGTGGCTGCAGGGATCTGGGGGCATAGCTGGGAAGGTCTAATATCGGAATCAAGTGGTTTGAACAAAATCCATGGAGAAAACGTTTTTCCGTTTTCAGACTTTTCGCTCACTTTTGTGTTTTTGGGGAGCTGTTTGGGGGTTCCTGGTGTTTGGGGGGTTGGGGGGTCTTGGAGCAGTGCTGGGCATACCTAATTTTGGTTGCAAGTGGTTTGGAGAAAATCCATGGTGGAAAAGGAGAGTTAGGGCCTAGCTGCAGAGCGCGCACGGAGTGATCTGGGAACTAGGCCTAAATTCCGGTGGCTGCAGGGGTCTGGGGGCATTACTGGGAAGGTCTAATATCGTAATCAAGTGGTTTGGACAAAGTCCATGGTGAAAAAGTTTTTAATTTTTTGCTCACTTCCTTGTTTTTGGGGGGCTCATGGGGGGGGGTTCTAGGTTTTTGGGAGTGGGTTTTGGGGTCTGGGAGCACTGCTGGCACAGTCTAATTTTGATTGCATTTGTTTTTAAGGAAATCCATGGGGGAAAAGGGGAGTTATGGCCAAGCTGCAGAGCGCTTTTGGACTGAATCGAAGGAAGGCCGAAAATATTCTTAGTGTGAGATTTTGCATTTTTGCTTTTTGCCTGTTTCTGGGGGTTCTACTTTTTTGCGGGTGGGTTGGCGGGTCTGGGGGCATTGCTGGGAAGTTCTAATATCGGGCGCAAGTGGTTTGGACAAAATCCATGGTGAAAAAGGGGGGTTAGGGCCTAGGGTTAGGGTTGGGGTTCTAAAATCACTGTTTACATTTTACACATAGCTTGAGGGGAAAGGTCCGCAAATTTCACCCACACTTATTTATCCTTGAAAAGGAGACTCAGAGTACATACTTTCGAAATGATGCTTGTATGTTTTGTAATACTGTCGACTCTGAAACTGCAAGTGTTATTTTTGCACTACACAGCGTACCGTATTTTTTTTCTCCGTGGTGTTTTAATATTACTTCCTGTTTTTCCATCAACAATAACAGGCCGGCTTTTACCCTGTGCAATGGCAAAAAGGATGACCTCAGGCTTAGCGACCCGCAATTAAGCATCCGCCAGGCAGGCAGTGGACAAGGTGTCTTCTGGTCACCAACATTGATCGGCATAGCGTCAGATGGAATGGAGGAGTACCGCGAAAAAGAGGAATGGCTGGATGCATGCAACTTACCAACTTCAACAGGACAACTACAACAACATACAGTTACAGTATCCATCTTCATTTCGACTTATCTTTTATGTAATGTTATTGCTGTGAACTTCTATGAGTGTGACTCTGTACATTTGTTTGCTCTCTGCTTCAATTCATCCCTCCAGCCATTGTATTTTCTTTGCTATTTTTTAAACTAATTTAATGTACTAAGTAGTTCTTCTCTCTGAGGGCAGATAGGCAAGTGAAAATGCGTAATTACTGCAGCCCTGTACTGTCACATTGTTTCTTCATAGTTAGTACATTGTATGATTGTAGAAAGTACTACTTACTTTTCAGAAACCTATCCATTTAGCAATAAACTTCATGCATGCAGTAGTGCATGCACTTCCTTTATGTCCCTTAAAATATTTATGGATAGCTTCGTATCCAAAGATTTCTTTATCTTCATTTGTTGTTTGCCCATGCTGTGTTATATTTTTCCTCTCTCCACAAAACTTTCCCCACAAACCCCCTTCCATTCCAAGTTTCAAACCCTAACCCTCTTCCCCCGGGCTGTGTAGTTTTCATTGAGGTTTTAGTAAATTACAACAATAATTCCACACACTTGCTGGGGAGGATAAGGTGCAAGCAACCTCCTCAACTCAATTTTAGGGCAGCTAGATGAATCCTAGGATATAGTAATTCTGGTTAAAAAAACAACAATGAGTATTTTAAAATACATTCTGAATTTCATGCCCACCATCGATTGGATCCATCGTCAACATCATCATCCTACATGTCAAGAAGACTTGTTGTGTTACGCTGCTGTGTCACTGTTGTAGCCATAATCATCCATGCAATTCTTTTTTCCCCATACTTATCTTCAGCATTGCTTAGGCTACTGTTCCTTCTAATACTCCTCTCAGGCCACTCAATGTCTCGTTTTTTTACTTTGTTTCTCATATGCTGCTACTGCTAGTGTGGTACCACTCCTACAAACACCGCAACAACGGAATTTTGGTCCGGAATGGTGTAATCTCCATTTGCCATGCAGCCAGAGCTGTGCCTAGCTCTATTCTCAAACACGTATAACAGGTAAGACAAGCATTTTGGGGAG
Organism: Lissotriton vulgaris; assembly: GCF_964263255.1. Lineage (NCBI taxonomy): Eukaryota > Metazoa > Chordata > Amphibia > Caudata > Salamandridae > Lissotriton > Lissotriton vulgaris. Next base: position 1,119,157,750 of record NC_141693.1, read on the forward strand.
GTAGAAAGATGGGCTAGGATGCGGAGGAGAGACTGATAGTAGTACAAGTAAAGTACTAGTAGGCCAATTGAATTCACTAACTTTGTTAGTGGCACTTTTGAACATTTTTGGACGTTTTAGATAATTCATGCTGGTAAGTTTGAGGAAAACCAAACCTGCCCTAACTCCCGCCCACCACCCCACAAAATAAGATCAAAGCGTACACTATGATGAAGTATGTAAAATAAATAATGATGTATTTCCCCTAACAAAAATTAAACTAGTCTCACCCCTCCCTAACACAAACAATTGTCCATTTCAAATAGTCCAAAAATAAATATTCCCCAACTCCCGATTCCCACCCCCGACACAGTCACTTCAGGCGGTGTTTGGGCAGGCGGTCCTTGCGGAGGTCCCGGAGCTTTTTTTCTAGGTCGTCCACCTTGCGCTCCAGGAAGTCCACTCGTAACGTTAGGCGGCGAACGTGTGCCTTCCAGGCTCTGAGGGGGCCAGCTGCTGATGTTTTTTTTTCAGCAGAGCGGTGGCGGGGGGCTGTCCCAGCACGGCGCTGGGATGGAGGCTGCTGGCTGGTGGACACGGGGGCAGTGCTGGAGGAGGTTGTTGATGTTCCCTCCTCGTTTTCCCGAGCCCACAGCCGGCAATATTCAACACGAATGGCCTCCATCTTCTGGGCCCTGGCCCGGACAGCCATCTCCCCTCCGGTGAACTTTTTGGGAGCATCTATATGAAGAAAGAAAGAAAAATAATGTAACCAATACTCACAATAACACAAAAGAATTCAGGAGAAAGTTGTCTCACAAGAACACTAGCAATTTGCAAGCACAGCATAACATTTTGGCATGTATCTTTCCGCCGTCTTTGTAGGCCTGTAACAGTGGGAGTTTCAGAAATTCTACTACCAGGCAGCACTATGGACTAAAAACATAGTCAGAGAGTCAGAGAGTACACCAGTTTTCGTCTTTTTTTCTCTACTTTTGCTAAAGAAATTACTTGTACGTAAACTTGTGATAGCCGGCATAATGCCAGCTCAGTCAGCTTGCACCCAAGAAAAAGAGACACAAGCCATGATGACGCAGACTTGCATGCATTACTTTAAGCAGTATATGCAGTTGGGGATAGGGAAGCTCTTACTTTTGTATAGGGGTGGCACTGGCCATACTCGGTTACATCAAGGGCTACTGCTCAATGTAATTTATATTTCGCACTGCCCCCCCCCCTTGGCCTTCAGTACTACAAAAGGAAAATGAAGATTTTTCATTTCTTATCATGTCTCCAGCCAATCACATGATCTCTTTGCTTATGTGATTCATGACTTTAGGTGCTTTATTCTGATAGATTGAGTGAACAACAGTGATAGTCCACCCATGATTAACACAGCAGAAACAAAATCATGAACACAGGGAGTGAGTGTGGTAACCATAATTGCCGGAGGAAGGGACTTGACTTGATATAATTATCAACTATACAATACATAAACAATATATGCTGTGCTTGCAAAGTAAACTACTGTTCTGTTAATTTAGGCAAGGGAGAGTTTCAGAACAATCACAACTTGTAGTATTTGGATTTCCTCTGCTTTGCTACTCTGGCACGGACATGCTGTTCGAACAAAGTAACACTCTTCATGCACTGAGCGTCTGCTCTACATACCCCTCTGCTATGTATGAGGAAGAAGATACCATCCAGGCTTCCAAAGTAAACATCTATCATTCTTCTTAATGTCTCAACTGTAACAACTTTACTTTTTCTCAACAACGAAATAACACCCTTTTCATTTTATTTGGTAAACCACCGTCTTGTCTTGCATTTGAGTTTCACCCAAATGATATATTGCAATGCACACCACACATGAATTTTCTGATTGACCCACACAGGCAGTCATTTTTTCTTTCTCCTCCAACCATCCTTGCTTCAAGCAGCCATGCATCTGATTCCTTCCTATCAGCCACCTCTGCCTGCATTCAAAAACACGTATCATTCTTTAGTCATAAATGTTACGACTCGCTCGTCCTTCCATTGACCCTAAGTTCTTTCCCTCTTCGTTCATCACATCCCTCAAGTTCATCTGATATGACTTGGCTTCACGATAAAAGTTTCCCAGCTGATTTGAAGTCAAATAGAGGGGGGGCCATTGCTTATTTGAGAACTACCGCCGCTAATGCTATTGCTAAGTCAAAGGTGACTGACTTCTCCGTGATTTGCTTAAAAAAATGTCGTTCTAATTCAGTAACTGCTCTTAACAGTACAGCGTACTTGTAGTAGTGTACTTTCTACTGTACAGAACATCATACACTCCTTTGAGAGCCTACTCTAAAATGTCAATAAGTAAGGAGTATAATATTAACTTACCACCGTCTGCTGCTGCTGAGCCATCCCACTCAGCTCCTCCTGGTGGTGCCGCTGCTTGAGTGGACCCCTCCGCACTGCTGGCCCCGGCACTGGTGGTGGCTAGTGCTGCATCAGATGTTGTGACGCCTAGAAAAAACATGTCATATTTATAGATGCCATACACCACCCCCTATTTCGTCTCGTAATGGAAGAGAAAATGTTAAACAATTTTTAATTATTGGGACTGAAAAGAAGTCACGGTTTTGGGGAGGGTGTTAACTTATATGCTTAGCCATAACATACAACTCTTTTTGGCACAACTGATGAATGCTTGCTCTTTAACGTGCAACATTTTTATAATTACAGACAGAACCAAATACTCCCCATCACCACCAGGAGGACTTGAAGTTCCAAAAAGGTGAGGGCTCCTGAGTCCCGCACAGTTACTTCTGACTGAGGTATGTGGAAAGTCGAACTGCACCTATCATCAACATTGTCCTATTTCTCATACTTCTGTATGTGCAGAATAGTCCCTGAAACACTAGCGGTAATGTATGTGCTACTATCAAATCAAAAAGACAACTACTAGCTTATTCTCGGTGGACATTGACATTTTGTTGTTGGAAATTGTCAAAGCACTAACATTAAGAAGACTGGAATAGACAGCAAGGGCAACCCAGAGGACTGCACTGAGTGCCTCTAGAGCTATTGCTGGATCAGAGTTTTGTTTAACACCGTTTGCCGACTAGGCAAGCTTAGCTATCTACCCAGACCAACTCATAAATAATAGTAAATAGTAGTAGCACAGAGAGTGATGGTAGAGAGGCAGGATAGGAATGTAGAAACAGTCTACAAGAAGATCAAAGACTATTTTGTAAAAAATAGAGTAAGGGAAGTATAATTATCTTAAAAACAGAACTACTTACTGGGGCCAGCAGAAGAGCCTGCAGTGGACCGTTCCTCCTGCCCACTCTGTTCCGCCAGAGTCTGGGGTGGTGCTGTCCTCTTGCCCCTGGGAGGTGCTGATGATCATTAAATAAACACAAACATGGATGATTGTTTTTTGGAAATATTTGATTTCTTTGTCCACAATCCTAAAGTATCTCGGGGAAACAAACTAGCAACAATTGTACTACATGTATTGACGTATCTGATCTGGTCAACTAGGAGGATACCAGTACAGTATTAATGGATTCGTAGACCGTCTACTTGGAAAGTTATGTAAATGACTAACTAAACCAACAACAAAAAGGTTCTACTACAACTGCCAGCACTCAGCAGCACGCGACGTGACAGACGCAGTCCGTCATCATGATTGCAGAGCACAATAAATGTCCTACTACTACTAAGTAATTACAAGTCATAATATACTCAACCTGAACCTATCAATCCATCACTAGTTCTTCTTCTTAGTGGCAGCAGGAGTACAAAGGAAGGACTAGACTTGAGTCTCTAGTCTCTCTAGCATTAGGCAGTTCTGTAAAGTACTACACTCATACATATTCAGGCCAAATGAGCACAAAGTTGCAAACAAGTAAGCATAGTAGCAACGCCACTGAGCAGGCAACCACATGCAATCACAGAAGCTATTTAAACATTAATTTACCTGCAATGTAATCGAATTGGCAGCATTCTTGCTCTTCGGGAAAAACATATATTAGTAATATAATACAGAGCAGAAGAAAACAAAGTAGTTATTAAATAGCTACTCACCAAGGCCAGGGATCTCCACACCGAGCAGGTGGAGCAGGTCCTGCTCGCGGTCAAGGCGGTCCGACCATCGTTGCGTCACTTGCTGGTAGGTGCGCCGGACCCCTGACTCCCTCTGCATGGCCCGGCACACCTTTTCCCACAGATGGCGACGCTCCTTGGGGCCATACCCTGACGTGAGCCTGCCCCCTGCTGCCACGGTCTTGGGGAGGTGGCGCTGCACATAAAAGATCTCTGCGGCCACCTCCACCGCTCTGAATATCTCCCTGGCCATCACTTCCTCTCCTCGTAACCGCCCGTAAAGGAGCCGGGTACATGGTGCAGGACCCTTCCCCTTCTCCTTCCCGGCTCCCTTTGCCATGGTCCTGTACAGCAGAAAGAAAAAAAAGGAAAGAATAGGGAAAAAAGTAAAGAAAAAAAAGTTTAAAAAGTAGCTTTAAAAGTAACAAAAAGTTGAAAAAAACACAAAATATAGATCTAGAAAAAAAGAGGGATAGATATAGAGTAGAAAAGATAAAAAAGAAGTCCAAAGAAACGAAGGATTGCACAGATGAAAGGAGGATTTGAAAGCATGCACAGAACCATAGCAATGAATGAAAAACAAGATTGTCGGACCCATTGAGGAACGCGTGGGTGAGTTTGCGCGTTATGTCTCTTGCGAGCACACACACACGTACACGTAATCGCGCGCTGCATACGACGCGAGCATTCAACTAGCACCCGGAAACGGAAACACGTCACGCAAACAAGAGTTTTTGAGTTTTTCTATGGTCCACAAACGGACCCAGAATAACAGAGGTCTCAATGTGGCTTGGTGATCTATATACTTTTTGTTAATGTCTTGGATGATGGGAATCGGGTGTATGTACTGGTAAATGTAATAACATCCTTATACATTTGCTTTCCTCTCCTGTAAGCATGTTCCAACTGGTAACCCCCCAGAGGTCTGCACCATAGAAGGTTACAGATTGTGTCCTATACGTATAGACCTCCAGGGCAGCAGACACTGTCTTAGATATGCTTTTCTGTTGCTTTTTCACTATTGCCATGGAATTTGGAAGCAGTATAGCCCTGTATATGTGTATGTATGGTTTCCACGTCAATTTTGTATCTAATGTGATGCCAAGATAGTTGAAATTAGACACATATTCCAGGTTTTGTTTTTGAACTGTGATATTTTTCTTGAAAGATTTGTGCAGTTTTATGGCCATGTCTTTAAGCTTGTTTGAGTTAATTGCGAGATTTTTTGGCATTCCCATTGTGGAGCCCCATTTTTAGAGGGACCGCCATGGAAATTCCCCCAAAAAGGTGGCCAAACAGGAGAAACTGGTAATCTGGCAGGTGGCCCAACCACAGCTTTGGCGGTGCAGCAGTGGGGCAGACCCGGCGCTGCACTGCCAAAGTCGGAATCGGGCTCTAAGTGTTAAACATCACGTGGGATTGTTTAAAGTTTGAAATAGTACAGATAAAGGCAGTAATAATGTGGTTGTTTACTTAGGTAATAAAAAATAACCTCTTTAAAGTCAAACCACACCACCATGCCATAAAATGTAATTCCCCATTAGAATAACACACACAATATACAGAATGATAGAGCCCTTTCCTTGTTGGCCATATAGTCTAATGGTGACACCTGTGGCACTCAGGGAACTGCACGGTTAATGGAATAGTAATCTTTTAATAAAATGGAGATTAGTGTGCACCTATAGCAGGCAATGTTGTCCAGGGGAAAATGTAATAATCATCATAACACAAATGGATGTCTAAAGTGCACCGCAGTTAGGGAATCCAGAAGAAAATGCAATTATATATATATATATATAAAAAACTGAATGCTGTGTGCCTACGGCGAACGATGGATCGACCTAAATTAGAAAAGAAAATGAAAAGAAAAATATGTAAACTAAAAAAAAAGATAAAAAAGACAACTAAAGGAACTCAAAAGGAAAAAATAATATTAAACACAACTTAAAATGTAAAATAATTGAGAAAATTACAATAAAAAAATTTAATTAAAATTACAATAATTAAAATAAATACATGAAATGAAAAAAATCAAAATTAAAAGTCAAAAAAATAAAACAAATTATATTTAAAAAACAGTAATTTGCGATGTTTTTTGGGAGGATGAGAAGAAACCTATTGGAGGTGCAAAAAAACCCAAAAAACGCATGTATTATACATAAGCATTGTTCATCAAAATCATATTATTAATATGCATAATAAAATGATCATCAAGCATATTATTAAACTGATATCTCATGCACACTAGCTGAATGCACCAAATAATTGTCAGTCAGTGCCACATGATCACAATAACAACTAGCAAGGAAGGAGGTATGACCACAACAAAACAATCATTTGCAATGCCATCGGTCTCGCCTTTGGGACCTTACATGCATTTAGCTATGCAGCACATTAGCCTGGGTGCTGAAACATCTACTGTCTTTTAACATAGCAAAATCCAGAAAATCAGGCCACTTTTTTAAGGAGTGTCTAAATGTGATCCCAATACAACCTAGTTGTTAGCCCACTAAGAAAACAGTGGTGAGTGAATGCACCTTATTCAGAAATGTCTGCGTATCCTGCAGAACACAAATTCCAATCCCAATAAGACAGCTCAATTGGAAAAGCATATGGGGAATGCATATGAGACATACTGACTACAGATTCTAGGCACAAGAATAGACCTGTAGGTTAATGCACTTATTACAGAGATCTGTGTGTTAATTGTTTCTCACACTTATCTTTTCTAGTATGATAGCTCTAACACTGCAATGCACTGATAAAAGTGGAACATTCTTTGACCAGCGATTGAAACCTGTTTGTATGTAAACAATGGTTATCTAAAAAATCAAATATGTTTCTCAACTAAGTGTGTAGTTAGATCAATTATTTAATTCGCAGTTACTCATAGGAGAAAATACAACAAAATATTTACACAGTACTGTTTAGTCAGGCTTCTGGCTGGTGTTTGTTGTATGATTTAACATAGCAAATTTTTTTAGGGACCGGCTCATGCACTGGCTCTAAAATCTGAACCCTGGCTGTCTCTGTTAATTTGTTGACGCGTCCAACCTCTACTCTAAAGGAAGCTAAAATAAATATGGCATTTCTGACTCAGTCATGCAGAGAAGCTCAAGATTTTCAAATCACGCAATAATTTAAGAAGAATCATCGTACGTGATTTCTAGATCATGTCAATTTTTGTCCATTATATATGACATTATAAGATGCCTTTCGAACCAACAATGAAAACCGAAACAACAGGGAAAAATAAACCATTTGTTAGAGATGCAACTCTCCTCCTACACTGCCCCGTGACTGCCGCCCCTTCAGAACTGACATTAACTTATTGGCTGATTCAAGTCCATATCCTAAAATAAAGTAATATGATTGGCTTAAGAGCCTCAGCCTCCTGATCATTGTGCCTTGCCTGCGAACTCGACTTTATTTTTCCTTAGAGTTAACTCTTTATGGCCTGTCCTGACAAACTTCCTTAAAGCCCCTACTTAAACTCTACAAGTTGCCGACACGTGCAACTTCACACCCTTAATGGCCCCTAATCGCTTAACCAGTTTCACATGGTTCTCTCTTAACTCAATGCGCCGCCAACATATGGGATGAGACATGCTTGTAAAAGCCCTACAGAATAGTGTGCTTTCCTTTAAAACCCTTGTACCCAGGTACCAACCCCCAGCGCTCACCAATTTTTTAAGCTACCCCACTGGGTTTGGGGTTGTGGTACAGCGCCTGCACGGCCTGGTAGACCAACTGCAGGTTTGGTTTGGCCTCCATGGCAGCGGTTCAGGTGTACATCGGGCAAGACGGCACACACCTCCTCCATTACACCGCTTTACCGTCCATTGAAGGCTTGCACTGTTGCTATCCTCAGGCGTGAGGATCTCTCCAGTAATGAAATTAGCAACCTAGTAAAAGCCTTTTTCTGTATCAGACTGAACCCACTGGCGGGGTTTCTAGGTTTCTGGCCACTGCTGGGGGGTCTCACCCATCATCCAGTGCTACGTAGAATAATTCAGCGTCCGTGTTTCACTTTAAATTACAGGGGGCAGAACAATCCCACAACTAGATGACTGAGTAACTCCAGCTGGGCAGCATACTCAAACACACTTACAATCAAGCTGCCTAGGCCCGCCCCACACCAACAACCTCAGGGGAGTAACCGCTGTCATGAGTGATTATTTCATAGAGTGAACTGGTGCTGCTAGCTGCCCCCGCAACTCCTTGTAATTTGTCCTAATTACTGTTACTTACTCCTTGACCATTTTTACAGGCTGTCACTGTCTGCTGGAAACAGGCAGAAATAAAGGCTCCAAAATTCTGCAGTAACTGCCAAGGACGTATTTAGAATTAAACATGTAATACGTCTTATGAATGCCTTTAAATACAAACAAAAACAAATCTCCAGTTTCCAGTAAGCCCATCTCGTACCCCCAAAAATGCTGAGAAACTGGAATACAATTTACCTCTTCTCTATTTCTTGCGGAGTATCTACACCTCCGATGAGAGTTAGTTTAGTGCATTATTCCCACTGCCCTCACAATGATCAACAACCCAACACCCTACTCTCCAGTCAAACTTTTGCAGTTTCTTGACCTCTCCCTCTTTGGTAACTCCTGGTGAAATCTGCCTTGCTGCTTCCGGGAGAACCACGCAACTTTACGGTTTTAAAGCATCCCCTCGTTCTTCAGTCACTCATGTCCACGCAAACTCTGAAAACTTCCCACCACTACATATCCAGGACTCACACCTCGCCACTCAGCGGCCGTCCAAAAACTGTAGATATGTATGATATAAAACATCCTCTGACATCGGTGTAAGTCACAGCCGACCCTTTACTTACAGCAAGCCAGTGCTTTAAAATGGGCCAGTACTGTCCGGTACAGAGTACCCACACTTTTTTTATTTTGAGAGAGAGAGTACCTGCACTTCTCAAGAGAAACACAATACTTTTAATTGGAGAGAACCAGCACTTCTCAAGAGAAACACAATACTTTTAATTGGAGAGAACCGGCCCTTCTCAGAAAAATGAGCAGGTACTCTGGTATGGAGTACCTGCACTTCTATTTTTCCATTTGAAGTACTGCGACAAGCTCAACCTAGCCCTTCCTTACATCCCTTAACACAGTCCCCACTTACAAGCCTCTCACTCAGCACACCAAAAACCATTGACGGAAACTTCCACTGCCAACCCCCCAGCTCCTTTTACTGACAGAGCCCCTCCTCGTGGTGCTGGGTCCAGGCTTGGTTCCCTTGCGGGCGGTGGTGGAGTTTGTGGCAGCGGTGGGGTCCATGTTCTGTATTGGAACTCACTAGAGCAGAGCAAATTCGGGTGAGCTGATCTCTGTCATGTTTCTCCGAGATGCTTACCCCTCCTTAGCTATCTCCTCCTCTCTGATTCGGACCTCTCTCTCTAAGCCCCATGCAGGGGCACGTCACTTCCCCTCCTTGCCCTACCGACAGGAAAAACGGGTAGGAGTGCGGGTGAGATACCGCTAGGAAGCCGACAAGTGACAGGAAGTTAAACTGGAACCATTTTTGAACACCTTATAAGACAAGAATAAGGTGAAGAAATAAGGTTCATTGTTTGTTTAAACTATGTTTTTCCATCAATGCCAAGCGATGTTCTATCAGACTACTGGAGCGTTCCTTGCGCACTTTTCCAAACGGAAATATTGTTGAAGTATTCCTGCTTCAGAGAGGTAGGGCTGCAACTGGTTAATCATTTTTTTAAATTATGTTTTTCTATCAATGCCCAGCAATGTTCTATCAGACTACTGGAGCGTTCTTTGCGCACTTTTTCTACCAAAATAAATGAAGTGATTTCCTGCAATGTGTGCCGGTGATGAGCACGAAGGGGAGGGGTGGCGTTCGGTGATGGAGAGGCCGGCGAGAAGGCATTGGACTGCGGGAGAGGAGAGGGGGAGAGGAGGAGGAGAAAGTAGTCTGTGCAGTGAAGGGGCCAGCAGCCATGGAAGGACACAAATGAGGACATGCTCGTCATAAGGCAGGACGAACAAGGCTAGAACCAATGGGAAGGCAGCATTTAGGACCTAAGCCTATCAAAAGGATGGGCGGGGATTGGGCGGAGCTTCCATGAATCTTCCATGCTTTAGTGTATACTGCATACCTCGCAAAGTGAGCAGCGCATGTGCTGCAACGCTAGGCAAGGCCTAAAAAGAAATGCAGGGCTATGGCAAAAGCACACTGGCTGGCTACACAAAACGGCCACAGGCTACATGGTCAAACAGAAACAACCAGCAAGGCAGCATGGCCACACAAAAAAACACATGCAGGTCTATGGAGAAAGCACACTGGCTGCCTACACAAAATGGCTGCCAACCACAAAGTCACAACAACTAGCAAGGAGGCATGGCCACAAAAATAACACATGCAGGCCAATGACGAAAGCATACTGGCTGCCTGCACACATAGCCACCATCCACATGGTCACAACAGTAACAACCAGCAAGGAGGCATGGCCACAACAAAGAACACATGCCGGGCTAGGGCAAAAGCACACTGGCTGCCTACACAAAAAGGCTGCCAGCCACATGGTCACAACAACCAGCAAGGAGGCATAGCCACAACAAAGAACAGATGCAGGCCTAAGGGAAAAGCACGCTGGCTGCTTACACAAAATGGCTGCCAGCCACATAGTCAAATAACAAGCAGGATTCATGGATAACAAAGAACATATACAGGCCTATGGACACTGACTATGCAAAAAAAATTACCCCATGTCACTTGGCATGTGGATAAAAAATGGTGGCCTATGGGAAACCCACTCACATACTGGCCAGACAAAGGAAGCACTGTAACAAGAGAAAACAGCATTAATTCAGCAATACCAAAAACAGAAATTAACTGGGCTAAATATTTTGACATAAACACACATCCTCCAAAGGCATCAAATATATTACCACACCTATACACTGTTTGCAGAAATAAAGTGTGAAATACCCCCCAAAACACATTTTGTATTTTACTCTAATGAAATCCATGGTCTAAATGATGTTTCAATTCAACAGACACCACAGAAACAGTTGTTTCTTGCACTCATGACTAGTAGTGAGCCTATTGGCTGGAAGGCCCATTGGCAGACTAGGCGACATAGTGAATTAAATGAATATTGCAAATGTAACAAAAACATGGAGAACATTTACATGCAAAAAACAAACTAGGCCCCTACTGAAACTGCAGGACACCTACCACAATACATTTTGAAAATAAATCCTGGTGCATTTTCATAATCAAATAAACAACACACGTATACATCAGTTTTTTAACTTACTTGTGAAGTCCCAAGTCCAGTGATCCTCCCAGCTGCAACCCCAAATGAAAAGTGACAAGAAGATGGACAAAGCACTGGGAGAAGCTTGCGGGACAGAAACAGGAAGTTGGAGTTTCTAAGGCACTTCCTTCCTGTTGGAAAAAAAGGTCTTCTTGCACAGTGACCCCTATGGCCTATTGGACAAGAAAATCCACTTAAAAAGCCTCTCAGCTTCATCTCGAGCACAAAAACTGCATGAGCGGTGCGTTTGCAATTGGCATTTTATTGGCACCGTCATGACCAGAAGTCGTGCAAGAGAGCATGAAGTATCGCTAGAACATGCTAGCGGGCCGAGATAATCGTGGCACTCACGAGCTGCAAAATAAATCTCGATCCAGCAACAAAAAAATTAAGCCTCTGCTTTGCGTCTGGGAAGGTGGAGTTCAGGAACTCAGCACTCCTCCACGGAGCGTGGAGTGCCCGCATTCTGCAAACTCCACAAACGCAGCAGAGTTTACTGTCTGAGCCTACCTCGGAGCTGTCCCATCTAGTTGCCCCAGCTTTTCCTGTTCTTTGCCTGCCAGCTCACAGCTGCTGCTGCCAAGAGAGGAATCTGACACCCTGCCAAGAGATATGAACTCTTCTACGAGTCAGAAACAATGGCCTGGATGGGGACGAGGTCACACCTCTCTCCCTGACAGGATGGCTACTGAATAAACAACCCTCGATATGAAGGTATAATCATTGTGAATGTATATATCCAGAGGGGGGGATGAGCATGATTATAAGGTTGGAATGGAAAAACTAAAAGTTGATCTGTCATCCGTATCTGACAAGTGTCAGAATGATGTACTGTTTGTGTTGGGAGATTTCAACCACAAGTTAAACCATTATAAGATCGACTCATGTGCAAGGAATTGTTGGCCTCCCACAAAATAAATGAGGCCATATTCCTGAGGGGGGCTATGTCAGCAAAAGACTTGGCCCTTGGTCAACTGCTGGGTGCCATGGGTTTGGTCAGTGTGAATAGAAGAGTGTACACAGATAGGCCAGCAAAGCGTAACTTTAAGCAAGGCCACCAATCCTGCCCAATAGATTATGTGTTTTTACATGCCTGGAATTTTGACTTAGTCAAGCACTTTTAAGTGGTAAGTGTGGAAGGAAGTGACCATTACCCACTGAGGACAGAAATGTATGGTTTAAAGGAAAAATGTAGAGACACAGTGCTACAGGTTCAGGTAAATTACCCAAGGCGCCTTACAACCCGTATATCGGAGGAAGTATTGATGAAATATTAGCAGTTCAGCAGATGCTCCCGGTGGAGAACATCCCGCCTACATCTGATATCGCCTGCTTTGAAAAGTCTAGTAAATTAGTAGAATGCCTAAGAGTAAATAATAAATATAGTAAACTAGGGCGTGGGAGGAAAGGCCGACCACAAAGAAATGAGAAAAAATGGTTTGATGAAGAATGCCATAAAGTTAAGGGGTCTATTAGACAATGGGAAAGAAGACTCAGGGTTAAGTATAACATAGAACTGTCCCAAAAACTTCAGAAACAAAGAAGAATCTATAAAATGTTAGTAAGGGAAAAAAAAGATCTGATAAAGAGAGTTGCCTGGTCAAACTGCTAACTGCAATAGAATCCAAAGATATCAAATGCTTCTGGAAACTGGTCCAAGAAAGCTCAGGTAAATTTTTGGGCTCTTTGTCCTGTGTGGTACCGGAAGAAGATTGGGTTACATACCTGGGTGAAATTTAGAGAAACTGGAAAGTTATAGAGAGTTTAAACTTAAACCTATGGCCAGGAGTGAGAGAAGAAATTAAGGTACATTTCTCTGTAAGCAATGTGAAAAAAATAATATCAAATTTACCTCTGATGTGAGCTGCGGGCCCAGATAATCTCCCTGCAGTGATTATAAAAAATAGGCCAGAGTGGTGGGCAGTTTTCCTCTCAAAAATGTCCTGGGTAGTACTGAACACAGGCATAATGCCAGAAAATTAGATAGGTACAGTTATGAGACCCATCCACAAGAAAGGAGGCATAAAAAGTCTAAAGAATTTTAGATTAATTAATCTCTTAGATATAAGCGAAAAAGTTTTTGCCAAAATAATCTTGGAAAGACTGAAAGAGTGGACAGAAGATAATCCGTGGTGCCTCCAGAACAGGGGGGATTCAAGAAGGGTCATTCAATGATCGACCACTGTTGCACTCTGATCCATTGCGTGGAAGTCCATTGAGCAGAGAGGAAGTTTTTTTTGCTGCTTTGTGGACTTCTACGCAGCATTCGATTTGGTGGACTGTGGGACGCTGTGGGAGACGTTGATTGGCTACGACATCCCTAGAGATTTATTTAGACTAATACAAGTATTACATACTGGGCGCAGATAATCTTTGACACAGAGGGATGTCTAGCTCAGAAAATCGAAATTGGTAATGGATTGCGACAGGGGTGTGTATTGGCCTCTCTACTTTTTTCTTTATTGATAGCGCACAAACCCTTGGTGTTGAGTAAGGAAAGGGGGGGCCAGCCCAAAGGTAGATGGGAGACATGTCTCATGCTGTTTATATGTGGATGATTTGGTAATAAATGACCAAACCGAGGCTGGGTTACAAAGAAAGTTGAATAGATTTAAGGAATATTGTGTTCTTAAAAAACTAGTAGTTAACATGGATAAAACACATTTTAAAGATGGGACAAGGAAATCAAGGTTTAACAGTTTTTTTTGTTCCACTAAGTTGAAAATAGGGGATGAATGCAGGTATCTGGACATGTGGTTTTAGAAAAATCGGAATTGGGTTACCCACTTAGAAGCATTAAAAGTATGCACATCAGCTTCTGTTAGTGGCCTAAAGAAATTCAATGGAGTCTATGGGGAAAAATCGGATAGACCAGTTTTAAAAGCTTATGTAGCCATGGTCCCACCTCAATTCCTCTATGGGGCCGAACTATTATACTTGAGTGGTAGATGTGGCTGGGATGCTGTGGAAGGAAAAGCCCTGAAAAAACTATTTTCGCTGCCTAAGACTTCAATGGTGCTGGCAGTGAGGCTCGTAACAGGCATTACTTCATGAAGCATAACAGCCTGTATGGCCCTAGTACGATTTTGGCAGCACCCGGGATTAGATGATGACTATAAAGTTTCCCAATGGTGCCGAAACAAGATCTTGAAGAGTGATTTATCATGGGCCAAAGGGGTTAGAGACTGTCTAATTAAAGCATGTAGATTTTTGAGACTCAAGATTAGCCCGGCAACATTACAAATTGAAGTTGAGGCGAGGGAACGTAGAACCTCAGGGGGAAAAAATCGGTATTCTATATGGCTTTGTCGTGGCAAAATGCTGCTCATTTCCTCTACATTGATAGGTTTCCCTGTCGATGTCTGAGAAGAGAAGTATTAAGGCTGAATCTGTGCCAACCCTTGCTATCTGAATATTGAGGTAAAAAGAGTAATGATTGGTAGTAATGGGAAGTGCAACCAACTGAATCCTAGGGACACCATGTGATATTATACATATTTTATTGGATTGTTATATAGTTTTAGAGTTACGGAAGGAGATTTTATGTCCATTTTTTACAAAGTATAGTATAACCAATAGAACACAGGCAGTAGTACTTTTAACTGAAAAGAATAATGTGGATACAGTTTGTGCCCTTGGGAGGTTTATCCAAAGAGTAAAAGAAAACTTGAAATGTGTTTAGTATCCATATGCCCTCTTGGTTACGCATTGTGAGTTAAGTTACATGATTCAAAGGAAGGTTTAATGGTTCTAATCCAGAATTGTTAGTTGATGTATTATTTGTCTGTGTCTGAGGGGAGTTGGCAGTAATATGGAACATGATTTAAAATCATGGATTTTAAGATGATGAGTTTAAGTAAAAACTTTATGATTTTAGGAATTGTATTTATGATCATTTTATTAAGTATGGTCGTAAAATCCGTTTCGCGGGCGAATTTTGGCAAGTTCGCGAATCACGCGAATTTGCCCAAAAATACGCAAATTCACAAGCTACGAATTATTTTGTTCGGTCGCGCTTAAAAAATACAATATCGCGCACGCGGCATTGACTTAGTCCGCCGAGTTGTTTCTCTCCCGGTTTGCGTGTGCTGCGCCATTTCGATCTTGCTGCGTGATCGCGCGAGAGTTTTTCGAACTCAATTTCATTATCGCGGCTTGCCATCTTGCACAGCGAGAGTTTGACAATGCGAGTCCGTCATAAAGGCCCACGATCACGCATCGCGGGAGTAAACAATACCGAACACGTAGATGCAGCTTGCAGCTGACTTCCGGCTGGAGATTTGAACAGCTCGCATTCCCGAAATTGCAAAAATTGCAATTCTGCACAAGAAATCCACCGCAGGAATCATAAACCTTGTGAAAATGATGATTTTGATCAGAATAACTCCTCAGATTGACATTTGACTGCACTTTTTGATGCAGGAGTCCATTTTTTGGGGTGGGGTGGGAGAAAGAAAGTGCCCCAGAGTCTCCAACTTCCTGCTCCTGTTCCTGTCCAGCAGGCTCCTCCCAGTGCTTTGTCCATGTCCTGGTCACTTTTGATTTAATCTGTAGCTGGAAGGATTACTTTTTGTGGCTGCTGCTGGATATTTGTATTTGAGGACTTTTTGGACTTTGGAGTTTGGATCGCTTTTGGACTTCAGATTTTACAAGTAAGTTGGTGTTGTTTGTTTGGGGCATTGCAGTTCTAAAACTTTTTTCACAACTTTAACAAAATATATATTGTGGGTAGCCACAGTATCCAGTAGGCCCAGGGTTAGTCATGGGTGCATGATACAAAAGTTTCTGTGATTTAAAAAAAAACTTAATTCTCATTTTTGTCATGGAATTTTAGCTCACTGTTATATGTTGATTTTTTTTTTATTTTGGGGTGCCTGTAAAGCCTCACTATCCAGTAGGCCCAGGTGTAGTGAGTGGTGCATGGGCCTAGTCTTTCTGTGGGGTGTCTTGAATTTAAACATCATTGAGGGCATGGATGGCATTGGATTGTGGTGATTTTTGTGTGTTTTTTTCGACTTTTTGGGGTGGAGTTGGGGCCTGGCCATGTGGGTGGGGGCCATTTTGATGCCTGGTACAGGCAAGGCCTGTCCATGTGGTGGAGGTCAAGGGTCCATTTTGAAGCCAGGCAGTGTGCTCCGGCTTGCACCCAGTTTGCCTTGCTTTCAACCATTCTGCCCAGGGGTACTCAGTGGTGCATGGACCCTGTAGGGTGTCTCGAATTTAAACATCATTGAGGGCATGGATTGCATTGGATTGTGGTGAATATTGAGTGTTTTTCGACTTTTTGAGGTGTTGTTGGGGCCTGGCCATGTGGGTGGGGGCCAATTTGAGGCCTAGGACAGGCAGGGCCTGGCCATGTGGTGGGGGCCAAGGGGCCATTTTGAAGCCAGGCAGTGTGCTCTGGCCTGTACCCAGTTTGCCTTGCTTTCAACCATTATGCCCAGGGGTACTCAGTGGTACATGGGCCTAATCTTTCTGTGGGGTGTCTTGAATTTAAACATCATTGATGGCATTGATGGCATTGGATTGTGGTGATTTTTTTGACTTTTTGGGGTGTTGTTGGGGCCTGGCCATGTGGGTGGGGGCATTTTGAGGCCTGGGACAGGCAGGGCCTGGCCATGAGGTGGAGGTCAAGGGGCCATTTTGAGGCCAGGTAGTGTGCTCAGGCCTGCACCCAGTTTGCCTTACTTTCAACCATTACGCCCAGGGGTACTCAGTGGTGCATGGGCCTAGTCTTTCTGTGGAAAGTCTTGAATTTAAACATAATTGAGGGCATGGATGGCATTGGATTGTGGTGATTTTTTAGTGTTTTTCGACTTTTTGAGGCGTTGTTGGGGCCTAGCCATGTGGGTGGGAGCCATTTTGAGGCCTGGGACAGGCAGGGTCTGGCCATGTGGTGGGGGTAAAGGGGCCATTTTGAAGCCAGGCAGTGTGCTCAGGCCTGCACCCAGTCTGCCTTGCTTTCAACCATTATGCCCTGGGGTACTCAGTGGTGCATGGGCCTAGTCTTACTGTGGGGTGTCTTGAATTTAAACATCATTGAGGGCATGGATGGCATTGGATTGTGGTGATTTTTGAGTGTTTTTCGACTTTTTGAGGCGTTGTTGGGGCCTAGCCATGTGGGTGGGGGCCATTTTGAGGCCTGGTACAGGCAGGGCCTGGCCATGTGGTGGGGGTAAAGGGGCCATTTTGAAGCCAGGCACTGTGCTCAAGCCTGCACCTAGTTTGCCTTGCTTTCAACCATTATGCCCTGGGGTACTCAGTGGTGCATGGGCCTAGTCTTACTGTGGGGTGTCTTGAATTTAAATATCATTGAGGGCATGGATGGCATTGGATTGTGGTGATTTTTGTGTGTTTTTCGACTTTCTGGGGTGTATAACTGATGTTCCTCTGGCTTCCATTGCTTTTAGGTGCACAAGAGAACCACGTGTGGCCACAGACAAGACAACTCTGCAACTCGTTCAACTGCGGCCTGCTGTTCTGACATCTGAAGAAGATGGTGCCAAAGAAAGTTGGCCGTAGCGCCTCAGCGAAAAAAGTTGCCACTGCCAGTAAGAAGGAGCAGAAGAAGCAAGTGGCACCACCTACCAAGGAGACTGGTGTGCCCACCGACACCTTTTTTGGGAAAAAAAACTACGCCTGCAGCAGCAGCGGTGTCCGCCGGGGACCAAGCTGGAAGCAGCACCTCCGCTTCATTGTGCTCAGTGCCACCAGACCAAGTTAGGTCCAAGAACACGACTGCTGCTGCTGCAGCTTCTTTGGTTGTTCATTCACCATCGACCAGTGATCTTGGCTCATCACAAGAAAGTACCATCCAATCAACGCCGGTTGTAACTCAGCTGACGAGTGTTCACCAACCACAGCCACAACCAAAGGTGCAACTAGTACAACCGCAAGTACATGGGCAAGGAGAGGCACAAGGGGAGGTGCAAAGAGAGGCGCAAGTAGTCGTGCAAGGAGAGGCGCATGGAGAGGTGCATGGAGAGGTGCAACTAGAGGTTCATGGAGCGGCACAACTGCCTACAACGCTTGTTCCTCCAGATGTAGGGGCACATCAGGAAATTGATACTCAAGAGGAGGTATCATCCGAGGAAGCCACTCCTCCTGATGATGATCCATTGTCTTCCAGATCCCCAGCAAGAAAAAGGGCAAGGAGGGCTACTATTACTACTATAAGTTCTTCTTCAAGCCCCCTTCATTCTGATGACCTTGATCGTGATTGGAACCCAGCAATGCAGTCTGAGAGTGAGTCACGCCATGAGCCGACAAAGGTAGCTAAGCCTAAAAGGAAGGCTCCCGCAAAGCTTCGATTATGGGTGATGACAACGAACAAGAAATGGTGTCTTCTGCTGCTGATGAACAGTCTGACGATGACCCAGCCATCACAGTCGTCACTCCAGCCCTAGCGGTCTTGCGGCAGACACACATTTTGACCCTACCCCGAATGGCTGCTGAGCGGGATATGGGCGGCATGGCACTGGTACCACCACCAACGCAGTTAACTACAACACCAACACGACCTACAGCTTCCATCTTTTTTAGTCAGAAGGGCCGTCATGGACCTCCATCCAGCTCGACCTCAAGTAGTGGTGCTGTAAGTGAACAACAGAAACTAAATCAGCCACGCCCATCCTCCACTTCATCTGGCATTGAAAGTTAAAGTAGCACCTCCACCAACAGCAGACATCACCAGTCCCCAGTTTGGGACTTCTTTACTGTTAGCGCAAAGGCGGGAAACATGGTTGTTTGTTCGATTCGTAAAGCATCCGTTAGTCGAGGTAAGCTTGGTACCAACTATGGTACCGGAGGCCAGAGAGGTCATCTCAAAAAACACCACCCTATCCAGTGGTATATGCACCTAAGTAAGATCGAGGAAGACCAAAAAAGTAGAACTGATCCAAATGTATTCATTCACATTGCATCTGATGCTGACGAGAGGCTGATTGTGCAGGGGGGAAGTCAAGAATAGAGCAACATTTTTTCTGGTACACCCAGTACCCCTGGCAGCAGCACTGCAGTGGTGGCGCCCCACCCTCTACCCCTGCAACATGTATGAGGCACACTAAAAGTCTGGGACAGACACCAATGCGAAAAAGTCTATCAATGAACCTAACTGGTTTGAAGTCTGCATCATCATCATCATCATCATCATCATCATCATCATCATCATCACGTAAAACGGTCCAGCCCACCATTAGAAGCATGTTTTGGTCGGAGGCGCCATTTGAATGCAACCACCCAACTGTACGTCTGTATAACGCAATGCTGGCTAAAATGCTAGCGCTGGACCTTCTCCCTTTTTCTTTCGTGGAAGGGGTGGGGTTTCTAGAATTATTGGCAACAGTCTGCCCTAAATGGAAGGTTCCTAGCCGGTCCTATTTTGCCAGAGTTGCGGTTCCAGCACTACATCAAGATGTGCTGGAGGTGATTGGGGCAGCTTTGCAGAAGAGTGCTGTTCACACTATCCACTTGACAACAGACATGTGGACCAATTGCCAAGCCCTTGATTACATGTGCATCACTACACACTGGGTCTCTTTTGCAGGGGTTAGAGACAAGTCAAGTGCTGTTGTTGACCTGGACACACTTTTTCAAGCTACTCGGAAACATGCAACATTAGCCATGTTTGCCATGTAGAAATCTCATACTGCAAAAACAATTTTGGAGGAGTTTTACAGTAAGGTCTCTGAATGGCTATAACCAGGAAATTGCATAGTTGGTTATGTTTCCACGGATAATGGCAGTAATATAGTTAAGGCCATGCAGCAAGGTGACTATTTCAGAGTGCCGTGTTTGGCGCACTGTATAAACCTGGTTGTGCAAGATTTCTTGAAAAAAGAAAACACAGTCAGGATGTTACTGACCACCTGCCGAAGAATCTGCACACATTTCAGCCATTCTTTTAAGGCCCGGAAGGAGCTGACGAGCATTCAAATTGAACATAAAGTGCCAGTCAAAGGACTCATCCAGGAGGTGGCAACACGTTGGAACTCAACCTTTTACATGCTTGAGCGTCTGTCTGAGCAGTGCATGGCAATCAATGAGTATGTCTTTCAACTAGGTTATACTATGAAAGACATGAGGCTAGAGTTGTAGGAATGGAAGCTAGTTAAAAGCCTGACAGACATGCTTCGTCCTTTTGAGGTCTTCACGCGTGAAGTCAGCAGGGAGGACTGTTCTTTGGGCAAAGCTATCCCATTGTTGGTCATGCTAGAGCACCAACTGAAGGCGGTGTCTTCAACGTTCAGAGATGCTGGTGAAAAAAAGCAAGACGCACATCAGTTGGCGGAGAGCTTATTAAGCCGCCTAGTTGCCAATGAAAGGCTTAAAAACATACATACAGAACAACATTACATTTGTGCCACTATTCTGGATCCACGGTACAAAAAGGCAGTGGCCAGCAAAGCATTTGTTCCTTTTGATGATGCAGATGTTTCAAAGTACAAACATTGGCTAGCTGTGTCAGCCACTCAGTTAGAAAAAGATTGGAAAAAAATTCAAGGAGCCGGCAGAAGTCCAATTGTATCAGCAGGCCATCTGGCGTCAATTTCCACTTCTGAATCTGTGGGCGAAGGGAGTCACTTTGCCTCACAGCCGTTAATGACACCATCAGCAATTGTATCATCATCCTCACCTGCACCAGGCCCAGCCATAATATTGTCGGAAGCGGATTGGCGGGTTTGTTCGTTCCAGTGCTGCAAAGGCCACAGATGGTACGCAAAGTGGAGCAACCATGGAGAACCTTTAGTCGATGGTGCAGGCCTATCTGGATGACCCAACAAAGGTCTTTGTTAATAATATCACATTGCTGTATTGGTAAAGGAAAATGGCTCCATGGCCACTGATCACAAACCTGGCTGTAAATTATTTGTCTTGCCCACTCGCAAGTGTGTCTTCTGAACATGTTTTCAGTGCTGCTGGTGCCATTGTAACTTCAAAAAGGACCCGCCTCTCGGCCAAAAATGTGGAGAGGTTAACACTGATCAAGATGAATTAGCACTTCATACCACCAGATTACAAAGTACGTGAATGCACGCAGGAAGAAGAGGACACAGACTTAGGTTACGGAAGTTCTTCTCTGTTACCTGACCTACTCCCGTCACAATTCATGGAGTTTGAGGACGAGCTCTACTTCCCTGACACCGAGCCCTGAAAATTACTTCGTTTTTTTTGTCCTTATTCACTTTTATTCCTGTGTGTCTTTGTTTTGCAACTTTTACCACAACAAAACTCTAATCACCTAATCACAACAAGTCCATCAGCAGCACTGTCTTCATCTTATATTCCTTATTGATTTGAAGGTGCCGCAGTCTGCATTCCTGAGGTTCACAAGTTCACAACTCAATCATGCTCCTTTATACTCCTCCTCCAGACTCCCCCTATCCATTTCCCTCAAGGCAGATGGATGGATTACGACAAGTCCCCTCAAGTGGGACAGAAATTACTGACTGACTACATGCTTGCTGATTGCTGACAGAGTTACTTCTGATATTGACAGGAGAGGCTGCCCTATGGGCCCTTACTTTCCGAAGAAGATGCGGACAAAAAGTAGAACAGGTAATGAAGAATTGAGAAGATGGCATGCAGTGGACAGCAACGGCTGTCTGGCTCTGATGAAACCAATTTCTGTTTGTTTTTTGTGCCTGAAATAATGATTCATATGTCTTGTCTCAGTTATTATTTAATCTTTTACACAGTAATTGTAACTCATGTCAACTACTCTGTTTTTTTTTACCTTATTTAATTCAAGTTGTACTTCAAATTCAGGGGCCACTATATTGCATTTCACAATATGCAAAATGTCCTTGGAGTGGACTCACTTGCCAATATACCATGATGATTGATTAAATAATATATCTTTTTTTCTTTACAGTCACTCACTGGGATGGATGGATCATCAGCGTTGTTTTACGGAAGAACTATGGCCAATTCGTGGCAAACAGGTAAACCAGTGTACAACAACTACTACAGCAGAACTACATGTCTGTCTATTCGTGGTATGTAGTGGTCGAGGGCGAGGAAGTGTACTGTTGTTGTTATGCCAGGCAGAGTCCACTCCAGACAGCAGTTCATGTAAAATTGGGGCTATGTGGCTTGCTGCATACAATTAGATATGCTTTGTCTTCTTATTTCCTGAAACCAAGTTGCCTGTCATGTCTCGCCCCTGGTCTGCAACACTGTATCAAAAAAAACGTGGGAGTATCAAGTTTGAGCCTCATATCTGGAGGTATCTGCCCACATGTATCCTGTGATTATTTAAAACGCAGTTTATCATCTGTCTACTTTGCCACCAGGAGGCAAAACATTTTTTATTGAAATCCCAGATCCGCACATCATTTTTTTTCTTATTGAACCAAAGTTTTCATCGCTACTACAAAACGAAATACCCTTCACTGAATATGAAGATTAATACGTCCGTTTTCAGATCGGTGATATCCAATATCTGACCTGTTTCGAAATATCCGGCTAGGAAACCATCATAGCAGTAAACAGGCGTCATTTTGAATCAGATTTCTTTGAAGAAACGTGTCAACTAGATCCAATACCTTCCACCCCAAAGATTGATTTATGGGAGTACATAACAAAAAGATTTCAATTATTATGGAACCATCTAAAATCTAGATCATTTAGAATTGTAGTACGTGGCTACTCCAGAAGAAGGGGCTGGTCGCCGAAACGTGCGTCAAGAATTAATTTGTGCCACTTTTTAAATTTCAATTTGTATTTTTGTTTACTGTACTTTATAATGCTGATTTAATTATCTTTGATGTGATTTTATTAACTGTATTTGGGAACCCGTTTTTATGATTGTATTAATAAATTTCTAGCTACTGAACCTTTGGTTATAACATTTCCTCTCTCATGTCTTTTACTTTGTGATTATTAAGAATCAATTACCTAGGATGTTAAATTTCATGTGTTACTGTTGTTGTTATGCCAGGCAGAGTCCACTCCAGACAGCTGTTCATGTAAAATTGGGGCTATGTGGCTTGCTGCATACAATTAGATTTGCTTTGTCTGTCTGACAAAGAGCCTAGGTATGCTATATCAGGTTGCTTCACTCAGTGGTGCCTGCCTAGACCCTCTGCATGGCACTGCCTCAAGCTTGGGCCAAACCTACGTTATGTTTGCAAAATTTGCTGATTTTTGGTATTTCGCAAATCTCACGAAATTAGCGAAAAATCGCAAATTCTTGAGCGGAAGGGATTTTTGGCCCCTGCTTGCGGCAGGGCCATGCAGACGGTCAAGGCAGGCACCACTGAGTGAAGCATCCTCCTGATGTAGCATACCTAGGCTCTTTAACACAGACAGACAAAGCATATCTAGGGTTTAGGGTTCAGAGCGATTTACTAGGGTCTTGGGTTTAAGTTGGTTTGGTTCACGCTGAGTCTAGGGCTCGGGGCCCGATGCATGCTCGTTCATAATGATGTTGGCAAGGTTTTAGGGGGGTTTGGTGTTCTTTGTTCCAGAATTGGCAGAATTTTGGCATTTTTGGGTGTTTTGCGGGCGCATGTGTTTGGGGTCTGGGGGCATTGCTGGGAAGGTCTAATACCGGATAAAAGTGTTTTGGAGAAAATCCATGGTGGAAAAGTTTTTCACTTCAGAGTTTTCGCTCACTTTCGTGTTTTCGGGAGCCGGCTTGGGGGGGTTCCTGGTGTTTTGAGGGGGTTGGGGGTCTTGGAGCAACGCTGGGTATGGATAGTTTTTATTGCAAGTGGTTTGGAGAAAATCCATGGTCGCAAAGGGGAGTTAAGGCCTAGCTGCAGAACACGCATGGAGTGATTTGGGAATGAGGCCTAAATTATTGTCTCACTTTTTCCGGTTTTGCTTTTTGGCTGTTTGGGGGTGTTAAACTTGTTTCCGCCTGGGTTGATGGGTCTGGGGGCATTGCTGGGAAGGTCTAATACCGGATAAAAGTGTTTTGGAGAAAATCCATGGTGGAAAAGATTTTCACTTCAGAGTTTTCGCTCACTTTCGTGTTTTCGGGGGCCGGCTTGGGGGGGTTCCTGATGTTTTGAGGGGGTTGGGGGTCTTGGAGCAACGCTGGGTATGGATAGTTTTGATTGCAAGTGGTTTGGAGAAAATCCATGGTCGCAAAGGGGAGTTAGGGCCTAGCTGCAGAACGCGCATGGAGTGATTTGGGAATGAGGCCTAAATTATTGTCTCACTTTTTCCGGTTTTGCTTTTTGGCTGTTTGGGGGTGTTAAACTTGTTTCCGCCTGGGTTGACGGGTCTGGGGGCATTGCTGGGAAGGTCTAATACCGGATAAAAGTGTTTTGGAGAAAATCCATGGTAGAAAAGTTTTTGACTTTCCAGAATTTTCGCTCACTTTTGTGTTTTTGGGGGCCTGCTTGGGGGGGGTTCCTGGTGTTTGGGGGGGGTTGGGGGTCTTGGAGAAATGCTGGGTATGGATAGTTTTGATTGCAAGTGGTTTGGAAAAAATCCATGGTGGCAAAGGGGAGTTAGGGCCTAGCTGCAGAGCGCGCATGGAGTGATTTGGGAATGAGGCCTAAATTATTCTGTCTCACTTTTTCTGGTTTTGCTTTTTGGCTGTTTGGGGGTGTTAAACTTGTTTCCGCCTGGGTTGACAGGTCTGGGGCATTGCTGGGAAGGTCTAATATCGGATAAAAGTTTTTTGGAGAAAATCCATGGTGGAAAAGTTTTTCACTTTCCAGAGTTTTCGCTCACTTTCGTGTTTTCGGGGGCCTGCTTGGGGGGGTTTCCTGGTGTTGGGGGGGGTTGGGGGGTCTTGAAGCAACGCTGGGTATGGATAGTTTTGATTGCAAGTGGTTTGGAGAAAATCCATGGTGGCAAATGGGAGTTAGGGCCTAGTTGAAGAAAGCGTTTGACACTATTTTTAACAGGGCTCGTTAGGGTTAGCAGTATTGCATGTGTTTGGGGGTGTTCGAGATTTTGGCAACTGGGTTCTGGGGTCTACTCTTGGAGCACTTGTAGTGAAATGTCTAATTTTGGTTGCAAGTGGTTTGAAGAAAATCCAAGGTGGGAAAGGGGGGATTTGGGCCTACTTTACTTTCAAAGTACGTTTTGTCACCATTTTCCACTAGGCCTCAGACAGTTAGCAGTATTGGACGTTTATTGGGGTCTGATTGGGGTATTCTACATTTTAGCGACTGGGTTTAAGGGTCTGGGAGCACTGCTGGGAAGGTCTAATTTTGTTCTAAAATTGTAGTTTACAGTACATCTAGCTTGAGGGGAAAGATCCGCAAAATTCGCCCATTCCTATTTATCCATCAAAAGGAGACTCAGAGTACGCCCTTTCGAAACTATTGTACTGTCGATTCTGAAACTGAAAGTGTGACTTTTTGCACTACACAGCGTACGAACCTTATATATATCAGTGGTGTTTTAATATCACTTCCTGTTTTTCCATCAACATATACAGGGCGGCTTTCACCCTGTGCAATTGGAAAAAAAATGAAGTCAGGCTTCACATTAGCGAGCTGCAATTCAGCATCCGCCTGGCAGGGAGTGGACAGGGTGTCTTCTGGTCACCTACATTGATCGATGGAGCGTCAGATGGAATGGAGGCGTACGGCAAATAAGAGGAATGGCTGGATGCATGCAACTTCCCAAATTCAACAGGACAAGTACAACAACATACAGTAACAGTATCCATTCATTTGTACTTATCTTTTAAGTAATGTTATTGCTGTGAACTTCTATGAGTGTGACTCTGCATTTCTTTGCTCTCTGCTTCTAAATTCATCCCTCCAGCCATTGTATATTTTTACTTTGCTACTTTTCAAACTAATTTAATGAACAAAGTGTTTCTCTGAGTGCAGAGATAGGCAAGTGAAAACTCATAATTACTGCAGCCCTGTACTGTCGCATTCTTTCATTCTTTAGAAAGTACTACTTAGTTTAACTAACCTAACAATCCATTTAGCAATTAACTTCATGCCTACAGTAGTGCATGTACTTCCTTTATGTCCCTTAAAAGATTTATGGATATCTTCGTATACAAAGATTTGTTTATCTTCATTTGTTGTTTGTCCATGCTGTTTTTTTTCCTCGCTCAACAAAACTTTCCCAAAAACCCCCATTGCCATCCAGTTTCCAAACCCTAACCCTCTTCCCCCGGGCTATGTGGTTTTCATTGATGTGTGAGTAAATGACGGCAATAATTCCACACACTTGCTGGGGAGTATAAGGTCATAGCAACTGAAAATGAATTACATTTCAAGGCTGGTGAAGGAATCTGGGGATATATTCTTACTCAGCTTGACACAGACCCATGACTATTGGCAAATCAAAGCAGATTTTCATGGGCGCCATCAACTGGATTGATCATGAAGAACATCTTCCTTCTACACGGGACAAATGATTACGCTGCTGTGTCCTTCACCTTCAGTACTATTTCTTGTAGTAGTAGCCAATGTCAAATTCCACGCAAGTAGTAGTTATACTTTTCATACTTTAGCATTTGTAAGGCTACATTATGGCACTGTTCTAGTGTACTGTCACGTGATATAGTATCTATCGTACAGTTCTAATGCTCCGTTCAGGCCAATCAAGGTTTCATTTTCTTTTTTTTCATATGCTGCAACTGCCACTGTGTACCACCACTAGTACCACCGCAATGATGTAATTTCATCCGCTCAGGATTGCCAACCTTAATCGCCATTTGCCATGCTGCCAGACCTGTGCCTAGCCCTATTTTCAAACACAAATTACAGGTAAGATAAGCGTTTGGGGGGAGGAAGAATAATGGAGTAGTAGGAGAGACGAGAGACTGACGGTAGTACTAGTAAAGTCCTAGGACAATTGAATTCACTAACTCTGTGAGAGGCACTTACTTTTGTAAACATTTGGACAATTACTTACACAATTTGAATCAAGAAGCCACTTAAGTTTCAGGAAAACAAACTTACAGTTAAATCCCTCCCCTCCAGCCTCAACTGCAGTAAAAACACGTATGCTATGTTTAAGTTGAAAGTAATAATTATTTGTATCCCTAACAAAAATAAACTATCCCGCAAGACCCGACTCACCCCCCCTACCTAACCCCAAAGAATGTCTGTGAAATAAAAGGTCCCCAAAGTCCGAAAAACCCAACTCCCAATTCCCACCCCCAAAAGTCTTTAAAAAAGGGGTAAGGGACAGTCTCTCCTCCTCTATTGCCGCCGGCGGTGTACTTTTTTGGCCAGGTGGTCATGCTCCTTGTGGAGGTTCTTGAGCAGGATTTTCATTTTCTTCTGCTCCTGCTCAAGGTAGGACACCCTGAGGGTTAGGCGGTGCACGCGTGCCTTGCACCTGCTGTGGGGGGCAGCTGATTTTTTGGCTGCTTGGCGGTGGCGGGTGGCTGCGGTACCACGGCTCCATACCACTGGAGGCCTGCGCTGACTGGCTGACCCAGGGAGCGCAGAGGAGGATGCAGCTGGTGCTGTGGATATTGTGGAGGTTGACTGCGTGTCCTCCTCCTCCTGAGCCACCAGCCGCCGATATTCAGTTTCCGTTGCAGGGCCCGTCTAGCCAGCTCTTTCGTCACAGTTTTGAAGGAGCATCTATATGAAGAAAGAAACACATAGTCTGTAACCAATGCTCTTTAAGATTAACACAACATAATTCACCAGAAAGTTGTGTCACAGGAGAACTAGCAACTTGCAAGTACAGTACATAACATTTGTGGCCTGTATCTATCTAACATCCCACTTCTTCAACCTTGCTCTAACATTAGTGGGAGTTTCAGGAATCAATTCTACGAGCACTATGGACTCACTACATTAGAGTCGAATATGACATTACACCAGTCTTATTCTTCTTCTTCTCTCTTGTTTAGCGAAATTGGTACGTAAACTTCTGGAAGCCGGAATAATGCCAGCACAGTCAACTTGCACCTGAGAAAATCAGACGCACACCATGATGACACAGGCTTGCGTTACTGTACCAGTCCAGTACCTGCAGGTGGTGAAGCTTTTACTTTTCGATTACAGGTGGCACTGAGAATACTCTGTTACAAGTGCTAATGCTTAATTAATTTAACTTTCACCCTACAGTGCCAATGACTACTAGAAAAGGAAAATAAAGAAAATAAATGATATGATTTTCTATCCCTTCACAGGATATGTATTTGATTACATATGGGATGACTTTTGGTGCTTTGTTTTTTATTGACTGAACACTGATAGGCCACACATGAAAGACAGACTTGTACTAAAATTATTAACAGAGGTAGTGAGTGTCCCCCGTAATCGCCGGATATATGCTGTGCTTGCAATATAAACTGCTGCTACTATTCATGGTAGTATTCGGAAAAATTACAACTTCTTTTCCTTGCCTTTCCTACACTGGAACGGACATGCGAGTGCGGTGTTATCTGCTCTTCAAAGTAACACTTAGTTCATCCAGTGACCGTCTACTCTCTCTACATACACATATGCTATCTATGAGTCAGATAGTACCATGATCCAGGCATCCATCCATTTAAAGTAAATGTCAATCATTCTTCTTAATGTCCTAACTGGACAAACCTTACTTTTTTTCACGGGAAAACAACATTTTCATTTTATTTTGGAAACCGCAAGCCATGCATCCGTGCTTGACTTGCATTTGAATTTCAACCAAAGGATATATTGCTCGCACATACAGTTTCTGTTTCACCCACCCAGGCAGTCCTCTTTCCTTTCTCCTTCCACCCATCCTTGCTTCATCCTTCAACCAGCCATGCATCATATTCCCAGCCACCACAGGCAGCAATGAAAAACACGTATCATTCTTTGCCAGTCATCATTACTTTTAACTTGCTCATCCTTCCACACTTACTTACACCCTTCTTTCCCTTTTCGTTCATCCCATCCATCAAGTTCATCTCTGATCTGACTTGGATTCTCGAAAAAACTTTCACAGCTGAGTTGAAGTCCATTTAGAGGAGGCTACTACCTGGTTGATAAAAACTTAGTTCTAAATTTGTAAGTCTTCTTAACAGTATAGTATACCTGTACTGTATAACATATACACTCGTGCAGAGAGCACACTCTGAAGTCTGTAATCTCAATAAGTAAGGAATATAATAGCTTACCACTGTCCGCCACTACCGTGGCATCACCCACAGTAGTTTCCGCTGGCTGTTGCACCGCCTCCGCCTCAGGAATGCCCAACTCTGCGCTGGCCCCGGCACCGGTGGATGGTTGTGCCGATGTTCCGCCTAGAAAATACATTTAAGATTCTTAGATGCCATATTCACCACTCCCTAGTATTTTGTCTAGGAATGAAAAAATGTCACTACGACTACACAAACAAATTTAATAATTTGTGACTGTCTTGTCAAAACTAAAAATTGCCCTTTTTTCAGGGAAGGGTGTTTTCTTGCTACACTTTTTGGCACAACTGATGAGTGCTTGCTTTTTAACACGCACCATTTTTCTCATAACAGACAGAAGGTTCCCTTCTAAGAACAAGAGCAAGATCAGATCATCATCACTAGGACGGAGTAGCAACGATACAGCACCACAAAGAGGATTTGAAGTTCGAACCAGGTGAGGGCTCGCCCACAATTAATGTGTGAAATCACTAAGCACTTTTCCATTTTCAATCCACTGTTTATGTTGTATGATGAACTTGATTTTAATAAATGTTTTTACTTTTAATAAAGCTTTAAAACTTACATAGACTCTGTGGTTTTTAGTCATGAGTGAGTGAGCGAAAGGGTTTGCAATTTGCAAGCATGAGTCCATGGCTCTGACAGTTCTGGACTCTGACTCCGTAGTCTTATGTCCTGGGTTGGATAATCATCATTGGGGATCAATCATCGATGAATTAGGGAGCTAAATGACTCTGCCACACTAGCTAGTCAGTAAGGAGATTGGGGGTTCAAATTCTGTTATGACTGAGGTATGTGGAAAGTCTAACTGCGTCTATTATAATTGATAAACAATGCACTATTTAGTGTCCATAGTTCTATTTGTGCAGAATTGTCCCTGCAACAATAGTAAATGTAAATGTAAATGTACCGGCATTTATAGAGCGCACAGCTACTTCCCTGAGGTAGTGTCCCGGCGCTGTACGTATACCGCTTAGGAACCCTTCCTGGTTTTCCCTGTGAGTGTCCACTCCTGGGCACCCCAGGGTGAAACCAGGCATCCCAGCGCTTTTGGGGCCATTGTGGAGATTAAGCAAGCTATTGCCCAGAGTCGTGAAGAAGTGTGGCTCAATGGTTAGAGCGGCAGAATCTGATGCAGAGGTCTGGCCCGGGACCAGGGTTCAATTCCCGCCTCGGCGGGTCTTAGGCTAAAAAAAAATTCCACGGACCTGATAATTCTCGCCTCGGTGCCTATTCCAATCATGGAGTCCCACTCTGCAACTCTGGGCAATAGCTTGCTTAATCTCCACAACGGCCCCCACAACGCTAAGGATGCCTGGCCTCCACCTTGGGGGTGCCCAGGAGTGGACGCCTCACAGGGAAAGCCAGGATGGGTTCCACAGCGGTATTCGTACAAGGGCCTTGAGACCCTTGCGGGTGAGTAGTGCCCTATACAAGTATCAATTTAGAGTCGCAGAGTGGGACCCATGATTAGGAAAGGCACTGAGGCAAGAATTATCAGGTCCAAAGAAATTGAGCCCAAGACCTGCCAAGGCGGGTAGGGAACCCTGGTCCCGGGCCAGACCTCTGCATGAGGGTCTGCCACTCTAACCATTGAGCCACACTTCTCCACTGTAGTAGTATGGATTGTCTGCCTATCCAATTAAAAAGTAAACTAGTATCTTATTCTTTCTTGGTGGTCATTGACAATTTATTGTTGGGAATTGTCAAAGCATAAACATTTAGAAGACTTCAAAAGACATTATGGACAACCCAGAGGACTGCACTCAGTGCATAGAGCTATTGCTGAATAGAATGGGAGTTTCGTTTAACACCTTTTGCCAACTGTGCAAGCTTAGTTAGCTACACAGACAGACTAATAATAATAATCTAGTTGTACTACAGGGAGTCATAGTATAGGCAGGATAAGAATTTAGAAACAGTCTACAAGAAGATCAAAGACGATTTAGAAAAAATCGAATGAGGAACGTTAGTAAAAAATAGGTACTCTGAAAGATAGGGAAGTATAATTATTAATATTAACATGAAAACTTACTGGGGCCAGCAGAAGATCCCTCCCCGGACCAATCCTGGCCTTCCTGTTCCTGCTCCGCCGGCGCCGCTACCGCCTCCTCTGTCCTCTTGACCCTGGGGGGAGCTGATGTACAACATGAAAGAAAGACCCAAACATGGATGATTGTTGTCAACCAAATCAAACATTTCAAAAGAACAATAACAAATTATTTCGGGGAAATAGCAAATAGACAACAATTGCACTACATTTATTGACCTATCTGATGTGGTCTACTAGGATTGCTGGATTCGCGGACCATCGACTTGGAAAGTTATGTAACTCACTAAACCAACTACAAAAAGGTTCGACTAGGACTGGCAGGCAGCACTGCGCAGCACGCGAAGTGACAGACAAAGTCCATCGTGATTGCAGACCAGTGAGAACACTAAAAAGTACGTTTCCTACTACATAACCAGTCATTAAAATACTCAGACTATCAATCCACCACCACTATCTCTTCTTAGTGGCAGGTGTACAAAGGAAGGACTGGACTTGAGTCTCTAGGGGCAGATTTACAAGTCCCCTGTGGCTCTTTTGCTCTGTCGTTGCGTGACTTTTGTGACGCAGCGGCAGCGCAAAAGAGGCGCCATGGTGCAGGGTATATTACCAACGTGACGCATCTGGGAGATGCATCACGTTTTAAAGCCCTGTGCCATCAGGGGCCTTCCAGCACAAGGGAGGGCGTTCCTGTGCAGGAACGCATCCTAAAAGTGGCTGAATGAAATCTACAAGATTTCACTCAGTCACTTTTAGGTCAATGCTGCGTCACTCAAAACCCTGCGCCTGCTTGAAGCAGACGTACGGCTTGACGCAGCATTGGGGAGATAGGGCATCCCATAGCATTGCTGGAGCTGCGTCGTGGTTGCGACGCAACTCCAGTAATGCGCTGCCCTTAGGGCACAGATGCGTGACGCTTCTGTGTCGTTTATTCCCCATGGTGCGCCGCATTTGTAAATGCGGCGCATCATGGGTGGTGGAGGAGTGGCGCACAATTACTGGCGCATCCCTGCTAATTTTCAGGGATGCACCAGTAATTGTAAATCTGCCCCTTAGTGTCTAGCATTACGCAGTTCTGTAAAGTACACTCATACATAATTACTCAGGCCAATGAAATGAGCACAAAAAATCGAAAACAAATAAGCATAGTAGCACCAACACTGAGCAGGAGAGCAGTGCACCTGAAATGCAATCACAGAACATTTTGAAAAATAATTTACCTACAATCTAATCAGCAGCATTATTGCTCTTCAGAAAAAACAAAAATTTACAATATGATAAAACATAGAGCAGGAGAAAACAGAGTAGTGATGAAATAGCTATTACTACTCACCAAGCCCGGGGATCTCGACGCCTAGCAGGTCGAGCAGCTCGTGTTCACGGTCCAGGAGGTCGGACCACCGGTGCGTGGCCTGGTTGTAGGTGCGCCGGACCCGAGAGTGTTTATACATGGCCCGGCCACCTTCTCCCACATCTTCCGATGCTTCCGAAGCCCGTCCCCGCTAGCGATCCTACCGCCTGCAGCGATGGTGTTGGGGAGGCGGCACTGCACATAATAAACCAGTGCGGCCACCTCCTCCACGCTGAAGATCTCCCAGGCTGTGACTTGCTCCGCCCGCAATCGCCCGCATGGGAGCTGGGTACAGGATGGGGGACCCTTCCCCTTCTCCTTCCCGGCTCCCTTTGCCATGGTCCTGAACAGGAATGGAAATAATAAATAGGAAAACAGTAAATAAAATAAGAGGAAAAAAAAGTAGTTTTAAAATAACCAAAAGTAGAAGAAAACACAAAATATAGATCTAGAAAAATAGAGGGATAGATAATAAGTAAAAAAGATTTTTAAAAAACTTCAAACAAAGGATGGCAAAGATTGAAGCTGGATAGGAAAAGCATGCCCAGAACAATCGCAATGAATGAAAAACAAGATGGCCGCGCCCTTTAAGGACCGCGTGGGTAAGTTTGCGTGATGTTTTCCCCGCGAGTACGCAAAAGCACACGTGAACTCGTAATACCTCGCCGCACACAAAGCGAGATTGACAATAGCGCCCGGAAACGGAAATACGCAACGCGCACAAGAAGGCCGCGCCCATGTATGACCGCATGGGTAACTTCGCGGTCGGTGTCCTGCAAGCGGCCCGCGAATACGCAAAAAAAAAATCCGCAAATTCACACGAATTCGCAAATTTGGCGGATCGCGAATTCGCTTTCACACGAAGTCGCAGACCGCGAATTCGCAAATTTCGCCCATAATTAGATTTTATATGAATAAGGACTGTTGAGTCCAAATAAGCTTTGTTTTGAACTGAACTGACACATTTAGGGGGTGAGCTTCAAATCCTTCACTGTCTGTGATATGCAACCAAGCTGCCAACCAGAGGAGAAAACAGTCTTACTCATGCCCCCCAGCCACATTTGCACCTAGGCATGTGGGGATATTCAGAAGGTGTACATCCCCAGAAGGCTAGTTACACCTCTAGGGTTGGCTACCTCGTCTGTACAACTAAGGAAGGTTTCTGCCATTTTTAAAAGTAGCACAAAAGAGGGTATTGGTAGAAAAGGTGACACACCCCCTGGATGTTTCACCTCAGAGATGGATTAGTCATTGGGGGTAGTAGCCCATAGACCACTAACACCCTTAAATCTAGGATTTAAGGGCTACCTCTGACATCAGAACAAAGGACACAGAAGAGACCCGAGTCTGCGACAACACAAGCTGCACAAACCAGAGGCGTATCTGTGACAACCTTCCTGGAGCTGCATGACTGTGACTCATCCTGAACCAAAGACCGGTTCCCTCAGACATTGGGCCCCCTTTGAGAACCAAAGGCAACTTCAGACTCCCCTGAACTAGTGGCCCTAGTCCCCTGTACACCGCATGTAAAAACAGTATCCTGGAACCAAAGAATAGCTGGCCATCGAGCCCTCCGAGGGATCTGCCAAAAGTAGATGTTCCAATGAATTGCAGGAAATGTAGTCCTGACCTCCAGCAAGTTTCAGGCTGCTTCCATATTCCCTCGTATCTCTGGACATCAAAATAACTTGCTGCTGAGCTTATCCCTAGTAAGGTTTGTTGGGGGCCAGTCCGGAAACCACCACATTTACTCAACTCTGCAACGCAAGGGAACACTGCAGCACCTTCATCCGTCATCAACAGTGACCTTGTTGTTGAATTTTTGCACCTTTTTCCTCACCAGCACCATGTAACAGGTAAAATCAGCTCCCCACTGCTTCCTCCTCAGCACCAAGGAAAGCCAGGACAACCCTGCACTGTTGGGGCTTGGTACTGGGACCTGCATCACCTTTACCCTCCTTGGGTTCCATGCAATTCGGCCTGCAGGTGACCGATTGTCACTAGTACTTTTCCCCTTTGACGGCAATGATAACGTTTTGCCGTTTTGTTTTGCACTGATTTAATTTTGCTTCGAAAAATTCCATAACTCTGGTTATATTTATCTGATTGGCTGTGCTTTGGTGTCAAAATTTATATAAAAAACTGCTTTCTTTTTACTTTTTTATAAATTGGCGTTTTTATAAATTTTAAGTCAGATCAATTACTTATCATCCATGTTGATGTTGGGAAACACTTAACACATGTACCTCTAGCAAAGCCTGACTGCTCTTTGACACTTTACCAGGACTGAGATAAGAATTTATTATGGTGAATTCAAGGACCATCTTCGGGGTATTTTTAGAGTATTGCAAAATGAAGCCTAACCAGCATCACTTTATAATACTTGACTTTCCTACAAAAGCAGAGACATCTACATACTTGCTTCCAAGTCCTGCACTTAAGGTTCTCAAATTGTGCATGACTGGTACTTAATGGAACCTCTGCATTGTACTTTGATTTTATCCAGTTTTTCAATGGCCCTCTGCTAGTCATCCCCTGCTGCTGGATAATGTTGACAGCTGCATGTAGTGTGCATGAAGCTGCCACACAGAAATCACGGATCTAAGTCTGACAGCTGGCATGCCTACTGCTACAGATATGGTACATACATATTTGGAAGGCCCATACCATCTAAGAAAGAATAATGAACCACTACACAATTGGGTTTTCTTCCAAACGATGTGACTCACTAGACCCTGAAGGCTAGCATTTGTTTTTTCTTATCTATGTAGCAATAGGAACACTTATACCAGAAACAAGAATGGAAAGCTCATTACAAGTTCTATCACCATAGCTGAAAAAGGTACAGCGTGCCCACTATGCTTCATCTTTGTGGATGTTCATTGGCCTATGTTATCAACAAAATGGTATGAATGACCCTAGCAAAAGTGCGAACTTTGCCACTGGATTCAAGCAAGCCGGGCTGATGACGGCTGGAATGCCAGAAACCGGTTCTCGGAAGCTTGTTTCCGATCCAGGGAAGACATGGCTTGGCAGTTCGAGCTGGACTGTTCCCATGAGGCACAGGGTCTGACTGATTTGCATATAGCCATGTCTGAACTGGGGTGGCAGAGTGGGCTAAAGAACGGTGATGGTTCAAACCCAGATCTTTTGACTGGGTGTGAGTTTTTGATTGATTCAGATGCTCCGTCCATCACCACCCCCTTTTGTACCGCTTTTGGCCGCCATAAGTGTGGCAGGGTATGCTCAGACGTGAGTCCCTTGCTCACTTTGCCACTGGATTCAAGCAAGCCGGGCTGAAGACGGCTGGAATGCCATAAACCAGTCCTTGGAAGCTTGTTTCCGATCCAGGAAGACATGGCTTGGCAGTTCGGGCTGGACTGTTCCCATGAGGCACAGGGTCAGACTGATTTGCATATAGCCATGTCTGAACTGGGGTGGCAGAGTGGGCTAAAGAATGGTGATGGTTCAAACCCAGATCTTTTGACTGGGTGTGAGTTTTTGATTGATTCAGATGCTCCGTCCATCACCACCCCCTTTTGTACCCCTTTTGGCCGCCATAAGTGTGGCAGGGTATGCTCAGACTTGAGTCCCTTGCTCACTTTGCCACTGGATTCAAGCAAGCCGGGCTGAAGACGGCTGGAATGCCAGAAACCGGTCCTCGGAAGCTTGTTTCCGATTCAGGGAAGACATGGCTTGGCAGTTCGGGCTGGACTGTTCCCATGAGGCACAGGGTCAGACTGATTTGCATATAGCCATGTTGTTAGAAATGGGATCCCTGGCTGGCCAGGGCTTGCGCCAAAGTCAGTCAGAGACCACCACTCCCAAGTCAGGGCAAGGGAGTTACACGCCAAGATAACCCCTGCTCACCCTCTAGGTAACGTAGCGCGAGCAGCAAGGCTAAACTTGGAGGCGATATGAGTTAAGTATTTGCGCACGCACCCCAGCAACAACACCCAAGGCCCACCACAAAGGAAACTCCACACAAGGTTATATATAAAAATAGCCTTTGTATTACACCAAAACACATTAGATAAAACACACACTTTACACTGTGCCAACAGGCACGGGCAGAATTTACAAGGGATATGTACAAGACAGGGCCACCTGGACCACTGTCAGGACTCAGCACTTTTAGAACTTAGCACTAGGTAGAATTAGCACTTAGAACATAGAATAATAAATCACTGTAGCACAAAACAAGTAACTACTGGTAATCAGGTAACTACCCCCTACGTAATCCTAACCACCTTAGGAACAGGTCACGCAGGGAACCAGGACCTCACTAGCATCACCTGTACTAGCAAGAACAACCAACTAAATATCACCATACATTTAGGGGTATAGACCTGGGGACAAAACACATGACGCATCAACACACGTTCAGCGGTGTAAGGAACAAGGCACATGATGCATAAACACACATTCAGAGGTGCAGGGGAGGAAAACACATGATGCATCAAGAATACATTCAGAGGTGTAAGAACCAGCAACTACGCAACACAGTCACGTAAGCCACAACTTGTGGCAGTCCCAATGTCAGGGTCCTAAACGGAGCAACTGCCCACAAAGTGCTGGGCAGCTGGATACACTGTTGGGCCACTGCTGGAGCCTCGCAGGCTCTGGCCAGAACAATGTGGGCAAGGAGGGAGCCTCTCAGGGCTCTAAAACATCAAGGGGCGCAGGGAGCCTCTCTCCGGCTTTAAACAAAGGAATGGCCCCCGAGCCTCTCGGGGCCCAAAACACAACTGCGGCGCTTCGGTGGAGTCCCCCTCCTGGGGACTCAGGAAGACAAATGGCAGCAAGAGCCTCTCTGGGGTCTAAAATAAGTGGGGCTGAGAGCCTCTCTGGCTCGGGTTGGAGTTCCCCTCCTGGGGAATCGAATTACACAGAAATGCCCCCTTTCGCTGGAGTCCCTCTCGGGGGACTCGGGAGATACTGGCCGCCTAGAGCCTCTCAGGCTCTCAACAATTACAAGTGCAAGGTCGCGCTACGGGGGAGGGGCGGACAATGTGTCCCGATGCCCTTCTCCCTTCACTGCCACTCACCGGGTGTCTACGCAGCAGCGCGGGGCTCCTCTCCCCTTGGGGACGGCGGGGCTCTTTCATTCACGTCTCTCCCTTGCGGCCTGGTTGCGGGGGTGGGACTTCCGGCTGCCTCTCCCGGGCCGCGCAGGGATTGGCCGGCCCGGCCCAATACTTCTGGGTCGTCGCGGGCAGCGCGGCGGCCCGTTTTAGGCAGGCAGGCGGGGTCCCATTATCCGAGGAGTGGGCTCCCTCGTGATAAATTAATATCTTTGGACGAGGCAATGCCAGGTGGGCTCCGGCTCCAATTTCAAACCCCGAGCGAGGTGGGCACTCGCTCGGCAGAAAAACAGCGGCAATGTCCCGGGGAGGGTGGGCACCTGCCAGGGGACTCTAGAATCGGCAAAAGCGGCGTGGGCAGCCGCGGAAGGACAATGACAGCACTCCCAGCGCTTAGCCGATAAATAAAGCGCTTCTGAGCGCTAGGGCTGCAAATAAAGCGCTTTCAACGCTTCAGGGGTAAAAGAAAGCGCTCTCCAGCGCTAAGGGCCACAAGGAAGCGCTTCCAAGTGCTAGAGGCAAAGTCCAGGCCCCAAAGTCCCTAAAAGTCAAGCCAAAGTCCTTGTGGGGTCTAGCAGCAAGCCAGGGGTTGGGCAGGGCCCAGGGGGGCAAGCCTTCCCCTGGGCCCAAGCAGCAGCATGCCCCTGGTAGATCCAAGTCAAAAACAAGAAGATTCTACGGGGTCACAGCCCCTCTTTTATACACCTTTTCTTTTGTCTGTAGGTGCAGGGTGGGGGCAGAACCAGTCGCAGCTGGTCTGTGAGCACTGTTGATGGCTCAACCACCCCTTTCATTCATCAGGCAGGCTAGGGTCATAAGTCGCACCACAGGGGGCGGAGCCAGCATTGTGTGGGGGAAACCCAGCCTCATTCAGGACACAGGTGCAGCCCCTCCCTCACATCAGCATGCTAATCTCTCCATTCACCACCGGGGCAGACCCACACAGACTCCTGGAGCCTAGCATCCCAGCCAGCTCCAGCCAATCACACGTCAGGCATATTTTACACTAATATGCCAACTCCTAGAAGTGGCACTTCCGTACAAGACACATACACGCCGCACATACCATTGTGCAGCATTCACTCTCACGAGTTCGCACATATCAAACTTGACCATGCACGCCTCACGCATCAGGAACTACCAGGGACACAGACTTTCCCCATTCATTCCTATGGGAGAGCAGGCCAATCTCACACACGCACTCAGGGAGAGCACGAACTTTACACTGCGCCACAGTGTCAAAGTGCGCAAAGACCGGAAATCACTAGGCAAAAAGTTCATGGGTGAACCTGCCAGAAGGGCCAAGTCCAACACATGTCTGAACTTGTGTGGCAGAGTGGGCTAAAGAACGGTGATGGTTCAAACCAAGATCTTTTGACTGGGTGTGAGTTTTTGATTGATTCAGATGCTCCGCCCATCACCACCCCCTTTTGTACCGCTTTTGGCCGCCATAAGTGTGGCAGGGTATGCTCAGACGTGAGTCCCTTGCTCACTTTGCCACTGGATTCAAGCAAGCTGGGCTGAAGACGGCTGGAATGCCATAAACCGGTCCTCGGAAGCTTGTTTCCGTTCCAGGGAAGACATGGCTTGGCAGTTCGGGCTGGACTGTTCCCATGAGGCACAGGGTCAGATTGATTTGCATATAGCCATGTCTGAACTGGGGTGGCAGAGTGGGCTAAAGAACGGTGATGGTTCAAACCCAGATCTTTTGACTGGGTGTGAGTTTTTGATTGATTCAGATGCTCCGTCCATCACCACCCCCTTTTGTACCGCTTTTGGCCGCCATAAGTGAGGCAGGGTATGCTCAGACGTGAGTCCCTTGCTCACTTTGCCACTGGATTTAAGCAAGCTGGGCTGAAGACGGCTGGAATGCCATAAACCGGTCCTCGGAAGCTTCTTTCCGATCCAGGGAAGACATGGCTTGGCAGTTCGGGCTGGACTGTTCCCATGAGGCACAGGGTCAGACTGATTTGCATATCGCCGTGTCTGAACTGGGGTGGCAGAGTGGGCTAAAGAACGGTGATGGTTCAAACCCAGATCTTTTGACTGGGTGTGAGTTTTTGATTGATTCAGATGCTCCGTCCATCACCACCCCCTTTTGTACCGCTTTTGGCCGCCATAAGTGTGGCAGGGTATGCTCAGACGTGAGTCCCTTGCTCACTTTGCCAGTGGATTCCAGCAAGCCGGGTTGAAGACGGCTGGAATGCCAGAAACCGGTCCTCGGAAGCTTGTTTTCGATCCAGGAAGACATGGCTTGGCAGTTCGGGCTGGACTGTTCCCATGAGGCACAGGATCAGACTGATTTGCATAAAGCCATGTCTGAACTGGGGTGGCAGAGTGGGTTAAAGAACGGTGATGGTTCAAACCCAGATCTTTTGACTGGGTGTGAGTTTTTGATTGATTCAGATGCTCCGTCCATCACCACCCCCTTTTGTACCGCTTTTGGCCGCCATAAGTGTGGCAGGGTATGCTCAGACATGAGTCCCTTGCTCACTTTGCCACTGGATTCAAGCAAGCCGGACTGAAGATGGCTGGAATGCCAGAAACCGGTCCTCGGAAGCTTGTTTCCGATCCAGGGAAGACATGGCTTGGCAGTTCGGGCTGGACTGTTCCCATGAGGCACAGGGTCAGACTGATTTGTATATAGCCATGTCTGAACTGGGGTGGCAGAGTGGGCTAAGGAACGGTAATGGTTCAAACCCAGATCTTTTGACTGGGTGTGAGTTTTTGATTGATTCAGATGCTCCGTCCATCACCACCCCCTTTTGTACTGCTTTTGGCCACCATAAGTGTGGCAGGGTATGCTCAGACGTGAGTCCCTTGCTCACTTTGCCACTGGATGCAAGCAAGCCGGACTGAAGACGGCTGGAATGCCAGAAACCAGTCCTCGGAAGCTTGTTTCCGATCCAGGGAAGACATGGCTTGGCAGTTCGGGCTGGACTGTTCCCATGAGGCACAGAGTCAGACTGATTTGCCTATAGCCATGTCTGAACTGGGGTGGCAGAGTGGGCTAAAGAACGGTAATGGTTCAAACCCAGATCTTTTGACTCGGTGTGAGTTTTTGATTGATTCAGATGCTCCGTCCATCACCACCCCCTTTTGTACCGCTTTTGGCCGCCATAAATGTGGCAGGGTATGCTCAGACGTGAGTCCCTTGCTCACTTTGCCACTGGATTCAAGCAAGCCAGGCTGAAGACGGCTGGAATGCCATAAACTGGTCCTCGGAAGCTTGTTTCCGATCCAGGGAAGACATGGCTTGGCAGTTCGGGCTGGACTGTTCCCATGAGGCACAGGGTCAGACTGATTTGCATATAGCCATGTCTGAACTGGGGTGGCAGAGTGGGCTAAAGAACGGTGATGGTTCAAACCCAGATTTTTTGACTGGGTGTGAGTTTTTGATTGATTCAGATGCTCGTCCATCACCACCCCCTTTTGTACCGCCTAGCGAAAATCACAGCACCCTTGTTGTTGATTTCTGATCCCCTGAAGTCTGGCTTGATGCAGCCTGGATTTCCTCCCTTGTATCATTATTTGATAGGAAATACAGTTTTTTGGACTATTTATCCACCTCATGTATTTTGGGATTTGGAGGTTATAGTGCTGCCAGCCAGTCTTAGGCATAACTCTTTTCGGGTATTTTCTCCTGCTGCCCCTGTAAATGTACAAGGAAGTGGTCAAAGGGGAAACTGTAGCAGAGTCTATTTGTGAATCTCACCCCCTTTACTGCAAGTTTAATCTAAGGTGATGCTTAACTACTGTAGATGCCTAGTCTTTTAAGAGGCCTTCCTTCACGTTTCGTTTTTTGCTGAGAATTCAAATGCCTCATGTTTGGAGTTGACTCAACATTCAAATGTAGGGCTTTTTGCTGTTCCTAGGTATTGCATTTTCAAATGTTGTCCAAGAGAATTAAACCCTTGTGCCAGAATGCATGTTTCATTTGCACAAATAATGGGTGCAATTGACCGTAAGAGGCCATTAGTTGCTTTA
Organism: Lissotriton vulgaris; assembly: GCF_964263255.1. Classification (NCBI taxonomy): domain Eukaryota; kingdom Metazoa; phylum Chordata; class Amphibia; order Caudata; family Salamandridae; genus Lissotriton; species Lissotriton vulgaris. The sequence continues at coordinate 1,119,199,636 of NC_141693.1, forward strand.
TTCAGAGTTTAGCATATTTTTTCTTTTTGTCACCTTTGCCTCTACTATATTAAGCTTCAAGAGTAATAGATGGTTGATCAAAAAGGTCAGTGATGCTGACATTAGTAGTGGCACTTGGTGTTATGTGGTCATAGCATGTTGTGTTGATGTGATCCGGATGAATGATTGCAGCAACTACAGATGAACCATGCATAAAGGGACAGATTTGTGCCTCAATGTCTTTCTGGTATGTTTAGGTTCCACAATGGAGATAATCACAAGTAGCATAAGCTTGTGGCTATGGAACAGATGTAACTAGGCCTCCCCTTTTTTTCTTGTTTGTGCTTGGATTCAAGGACCTGGTGATTGCACTATTCCTTTGTTCAATGATTGTTGTCAGCACAGATCATCTGGTATGTGATGAAAAAATCAACCTTGTGAACCAGCAGTGGCATTGAGTCTATTTTTCAGTATCTTTTTGGGTACTTCTTTTTTCCAGGCAATGTAGAAGGTGGTGGAGTGCTGTTTTATCCTTGTGCTAAGCTTGCTGTTCTCTGTTACATCAGTCAGTTTTGATATTTGGACACATGAATGTTGTGACTGTTGTATGAAGATTCTGGACTATCATTTTAAAATAGTTTTGCCTTGTTAATGTTCTTGATCATTTATTAGCATAAATCGACAATACTATTTGTGCTTAATTAGAACCAACCTGTCCCTGGAAAAGTTATGTTACATAGATCTTTTCCTTACTCTGTCTCCACCAATCAGTGCTTGCTTCTAGATTAACTTGCCAGATGCCCTACTTCCTTGGAAGAGCCAGATTCCATTCTGGATTGCTACCATCTATGGTCTCTAACTGGAGCTGGAAAAGTGGACACTCGAACTGGTCTCAAGTTCAACTTCTGTGAGGCACGGCAGTGTTACCGTGGAAACAGAGATAACTGGCAACATAGCAATCAGGCAGCGTTTCCACTACACCATGGATAATGATGTACTGTTATGCCACTGTAATTAGGCTCCCGCGCAGTTGTCATGGGCTCAGCAATAATGTACTTGCACTGCACTGTAGCATAGTCTAAGGACTTCAGTCATCACAAAGAGGGCTTTAGGGGCACATCATTACCAGCAATTTCTTAAAACATCACTTCTGAAATTAAAGATATCATTTTTGTATTCTTCATTAGAGAAATGTTTCACAACTGCCCTTCCTGTAATTACTACACAACTCATACATTTCCAGATTCCAAAACATATCCCTATCTTCTTTTTCTGAATTCCTCCAGGCCTCTTTGCTTAACACCTTTTAGATTGCATATCATTGTCAGCTTTCCTGGCAGAGAACCTAGCTGTACTACCTGTTGTTTAACAATCCAAGCTTAACCTCCATCAACTGCTCACACGATACGTGCCTCAATATCCTCCGTAAATTTACTGCAGGATTCTTAAATCAATAGTTCCACTTGACAACTACAGTCTGTACAGGAAGGGGCAGTGGAAATCCTGATGAGGTTAGACCTGTCAGACTTAGGAAGGTCTTTTACCAAATGTTTTGCCCCTCCTCCATTCTTTAGTGCTCGTGCTCCCTCCCATAAAACATGATAAAATTGACGTAAGAGATAACCAGTTCAGGCTTTTTGTCCTTAGAATTAAGGTGAAAAGCTCTTTATAGTGGTGAAATCGGGGCTTTTGATCATAAATTTAAAAATGAAACTTTATAGAAAGTTGGCATTTTTCTACTCTTAGCTCTTTTGTGCCTATAGCGTGGCCAGAGTTGCAATACTGGGTGTGGCTGACAGACTTAAATTCCTCCCAGACATTCACAGTGAGGTGTTTGATGTGCCGGATGGGTCATATTCTGGCAGGATTGGGGGTGGAACTGACCACAGCCCCACTTACACCTGAATAGCCTGTGCTCTACCTTCACACAAATGGCTTAACAATCCTGCAGTGCCACATCAGCCAGCTTGGACTCGAGGTAGGAGAGGCAGAACATTATATGCACTTCAAAGCCACGGTCTAGAACCTTCTCCTATCTTCCCTAACCAAGGTACCAGTGTATAAAAGAAGGACTTCAGACACCCCCACTTCAGTACACTTCTGGACCTGTGGATACTCTGCCAGGAAGAAGGACTGCTGTGCTGCTACAAGAACTGCCACTCTGCTGGACTGCTACTCTGAAGGAGCTGCTGCACTGTTGTGCTGACCTGCTGCTTGCCACCCTCTTTCCTTGGGAAAAAGAACTGGACCTGCAACCAATCTTGAATCTAGGACCCCAGATTGACTCAAATTGCTAGTCTGCTGGCCTCCTGAAGTGTGCCTCAGGGACCAAAAAGGTAAGACTGGGTGGTGAACTCCGCTCAGCTTGCGGAGTTTGCAGAGTTTTCCCCACTGTGCGTTTCCTTGTTCGCGATGGTCAACATCAAGTTGGTGAGCGTGAGAGTGGAAAATCAACCTCCCGGCGATATTTCTCAACACAGGCGGTCAGATTTCTCATTGTGAGTGGACGCGTAGGCTCACGACCGCTCGCGTTGAGAAACCGTCCGTTCACCTTGAGAAAGCTGCTGCTCGAGTAAAAAATTTACTCGCGCAACAGAAAGGATGCAGCACCCACTTGCACTATGCATACTGCCATTTGCGATGATTGCACAGTTCAGACAAGCACCTGGCACTGAAAATCACCATGAACGGCATTTACCTAATGCACTCCGCTGCTAGTGGATCTCACAGTAGCGCTGCGGATGATGTTTTGCAGTTCGCAGAGTTTGGCATAGAGGAACGCCACAAACTCTGCCCAGGCATACTAAATGGCTCACCAACAACAAACCCTGGACCGGTCTCCAGCAGTTGCCTGTTGCTCAAGGTCCTGGACCCTTGGTGTGGCTCAGCTGACTTTTTGATAAAGCTTTTGGGCTCTTTGTGAATTTGAATGGGTCAGTTCACTCTGGAACCATGCTGCTTGCATGGAAATTCAGCAAGAGCCACCGCCAGTCTGTCTCCTTGCACTGCAAGCAGGGATCACCACAGAGGACCTCCAATGCAAAGCTTCAGCCCACCCATCTGCTTTGCCAGATCTATTATTACGTCACACTGGCCAGCGCCAGCAATGCTCTCCTTGCTCCCTGCACCCCTCTCCAAGGCGAACACGACTCTTTGGATTGTGGTTGCTGCTTGACCAGGTCTCACATCCTAGTCAACCAGCAATCCAAGTTATAACATTGGTGATCAGCTTTGAGAATTGGGACTTGTGTTTGTACAATGCCGTACAGTGATTTGTTGTACACTACCATCCGACACCTAAGACCAATTCGAGTTTAAAATTCTCCCTGAATTACCTTTTTGTTTTTCAATATTTCTATGACTATCTGTGTCTGTGGCCTCACCTGCGAGGATGGAGTTTGAGCTTTGTCAAGCTGGAGAACTACAATGTGGCTTAGGTCAAGGAGTTCTGCATTAAAGGGGGCTACCCACCAAAAGGAGCACCAGGAGGGTAGAGATCCAGAAGGACATGAGGGCATGGGCAAAGGCCCACCAATCATCAACGCATAATGAGGAGGGAGAGAAGGATGAGGAAGGGTCAGAGCACGCCCATCAGGAGAACCTTAGAATGCTGCCTGTGTTGGGGAGTACATGCAGCGGCATTCAAGATGGCCACCTGACACCAGGGCTCTGTGCCGCATGGGATGTGTTCAAGGCCACTGCTCGTTGTTTTCATATAAATTTTGTTTCCAGGAAAAAGAAGCTGTCTCTCATGCAATATAAAAGTTTATTGGCTAACATTGAACATCTAGAACACCAATTTTATACCTCCTCATCTGTCTCTACTTTACAGGAGGTTGTTCGTGCGAAGATAGATTTTAACAAATTAACTACTGACAATGCCTCATATATTCTTATACACAGCAGTGCTCGGTACTACTGTGGACAGAATAAAGTATGCACACTTTTGACTAATTATCTCACATCCCACAAAAAGCATGGGTTAATAGATTCTATTCAGTCATTAGAAGGAACACATCTTTTTAAAGATCAAGACATCTTGGATGAATTTATGAAATTCTATAAAACTCTATGTACTCCGGAATCTTCTGCATCTGTTTCTCTGATTAATACCTATCTCATTCACGTCTCCACTTCTACATGTGGGAATCTTGACTTCACCGCTCTCGAGTCTGATTTATTGATTCCAGAACTGTCTAAATATTTAAGTCTTCTTAAAAAAGAGAAAACCTCGGGTCCAGGTGGGTTTACGGTAGAATTCTATTTACACTTTTCAAATCTATTACTTCCAAAACTCTTGCAACTTTTCCAACATTTTTATGTTACCAGAAAGGCAGATGGTACTTTTTTAGAAGCCACAATATGACTAATCCATAAAGAAGGTCATGATCCTAAGTAATTGAAGAATTACTGCCCTATTTCCCATGTAAATGTTGATTACAAAGTTTTTTGCCAAAATGGTTGCTTTATATCTTGACCCACTCTTACCTGTTTTAATCAGTCGAGAGCAATGTGGATTCCTTAAAGGCAGAATAACCTCTGATAACTCTTGGTTACTATTTAATGTTTTGAACATGGCTTCCACTCGTTCTTATTCTTTAGCTGCAGTTTTTATTGATGCGGAGAAGGCATTTGATAGAGTGGACTGGTCTTTTTTATTTACAGTCCTTCATTGGCATGGCTTTGGTCCTAGATGTATTTCCCTTATCTCTTTGCTCTGTACGGCCCCTAGAGCTTCTGACTTAATTAATGGTCTTATTCTCAATTTTCTTTCCATTAGAGCGTGGTGTACATCAAGGTTGTCCTCTATCTCCTCTTTTATTTATTCGGTCTCTTGAACCCTTTTTGTCCCGTATCCGCCATAATACCTCTATATCCGGATTTCTCTATGATGATTAACATTTGCAGTTGTCTGCATATGCAGATGACATTTTACTTTTTATATCAAACCCTGAAACTTCGATCCCCTTTTTATTGCAAGATATGTCTGCTTTTCCCCTGAGTTCTGGTTACAAAATCACTTCTAATAAAACGGAAATTCTTCCTATCACCACATTTTGTCTTTAGCAGCATTTTGATTTGACTGAATTCTGTTGGAATAGTTTTAAAATTCAATGTTAAGGAATTTGTTATAATAATTCCTTTTTGGATTTGTTAAAAATTATTATGAAGGAGGGGCTTGACAGTATTTCCACACTCCTCTCCATCCTGGAACCCTCTATTTCTTTCTTGATGGGGACGTCTTGATTCCATTAAAATGATGATCACTCCTATTTTGTTGTATATTCTTTCAATGATACCCATTCATATACCGTCCATTTACTTAAAAAAAACTTGACTCCCTTCTTTCTAAATTTTGATGGCATAATAAATAAGCTAGAATTTCTTTGTCACATCTTAGGAAACCAAAGTCTAATGGAGGAGTCATCAACAATGGCTTCTTACAGACCTTTCTCCTTTCACACCTTCATGGGTTTTCGTTGAGCAGTCTTTACTTGCACCTTTTTCTGTAAAAGAAATTCTTGCTTTTACTGCAAAGGCAAATATCACGTCTCTTCCGTATTTAAGCATACATGCTCATTTTTAAGGCCTCATTGTCAGTCGAAGGTCATCTCTAGGGATTCTTTCCTACAATCTCCTCTTTGGTACAACTTACTCATTAATAATAACAATAGACCTCTTTATTGGAAGTCTTGGAGACTGCAGGGAATAGTTTAGGTCCAAGATACATTTTGTGGTGTGACTTCTTGTTCTTTTTCTCAATTTCAAGCTACTTTTAAGTGTCTACGCTCATTTTGGCACAAATTTTCAAATAATTCTAGACGTTTTTTATTACTTTTCTTCAGATGAGTCTACTGCTACAGAAGATCCGCTTCTCAATTTATTTACTTTACTTTCAAAAGCATCCCTGATTTATAAACACCTTTTCAGCCCAGGTTCTGCCCATTCCAAAAACAAATTGGAATTGACCTGGGAGGCAGATTTGGGCTGTGTTTGAAATATGGACTTCTGGAACAAGATCTGGGCTAGATCATTAAATATTTCTAGGTCTGCCCCACCACTCAATCTATGTTTTTTCTGTATCATAGATAGTATTTTGCTCCTCTATCCATACTTCAATTTTCGCACACTAATATCAAGCCCTGTTGGTCATGTGATTTTCCTTTAGCTGATTTAATGCATCTCTTGTTTTTCTGCCCAAATGTAGCTACCTATTTGGTGAATATATGGTCTCATATAGCCATTGTTTTTAATGTTCATACCCCTTTATCTAATTTTTATTCTTTTTACGGGGCATTTTTCAGAGTAATTGGGGTTATCATCACATGAAAAGGGATTATTTGACCTTAAATTGGCTTTAGCCTTTCAGCAGATTACACTAAATAGGAAATGGTCAGCTAAGCTTGCAGTTAAGTCTTGGTGGAACAATGTTTGCCACTATCACAGATTAGATGTTTCTTTTGCCTCTTCCTACAAACCATTTGTAAACAGAGTTTTATATTGATCACCATTAACTAACTATATAAATAATGTTGCAATGATGCATGTATCTAGTAAACGTTCCTGGAAAGTTTAAACCTCCCTGAATTGCTACTTTCTCAGCTCTTTCCTCTTCATTATTTTTCATTATTTAATTGTTTGTTCAGGCAATTTTATTACTTCTTTGTTCATTATTGGTATGTAGGGTTACTCGATCTTCAATTGTAGATTTATATCCTCTTTCCTTTTTCCCCTCCTTAATAATAATGTCAAAATGTGAATAGCTTTCTACTCTGTTTAATGCTTGTCTTTTTCCTTTTTGATATTTTATATTTACATTGCTACATTTATGGCTCACTTTTTGTAAATGTTATCGTTTCAAATATTGCTCATTTGTAAACAGACAGTTTAGCACTGCCTAATACCTCTCTATACGACATAGAATCACTAATGTGAACCTCCTGATATGGCAGCCACGAAATGACTTGTACCTGATTCAAAGCAGGCGTAAGGAAAGTAGCGATAACAGAGGTTATCGCTACTTTTCTTGTCGCTATGCTGCCTTTCGTGAGGCTTGATAATAGGAGAAATGACGCTTAGCAACATTTCTCCCGTTAGCCTGGGGAGGAACGCCCACTTTGTATCTCATTAGAGATGCAAAGCTGGGCGTTGAGGGAAAGGGCGGAGAAGCATGAATTCATGCGTTAGCGTGTCCTTGCTAATAGGGCATTAGAATTATTGCCACTTTTCGGCCAAAAACGGATGTAAAAGCGGCAATAACTTTTTAACGCCCCCTTGTTGATATGCGCCTATATGCTTATTTTTTTCATAGATTTATAGCATTCCTTGTCTGATATATTGGATAACCCGGGTGGTGTCTAATGCATTTACTTTCATTGCAAAGTAACAATGTCCTAGTACCTGAGACAGGAGTTCCCTTTTCTCTTTTATTTGGATATTGTATCAACCTTTCCAAAATGGTGGCCACAGAAAAACAGATTTTACCAAACGGTGGTCCGTCATCCATTTCAATGTAGTCTCTACCTCATATATTTGAATGGAGATGTACACAGGTCATTCGCACATAGAGCAGTTTACGGCCACAGAAACTGCAGAATTGGTAAGAGCCTTTTTTTTATGAGTGCAGCGACGCCAGTTAATGTTTGCACTATTTACATTCTGAAATAGGCCACCATAGAGACATGAATGTGTTTTACACTTTTTATACATGAACCAAGTGGTTGTCTTGGTATACTTTAATTAACTTTTCTGGGTTGTGCAGTCCCCTTTGAGAATTAGTACTGAAGAAGATACAAGCTGAGAGTAAGTGCCCGCTTCCAATGTTTGTTGATTCTTATGTTTTCCATTTTTGTGGAACCTTGGGTGTGTGAAACTTGACATAAAACCTGGTTCCTCCCATAGAATTATTCCATGATTAGTCCATCATTGGGACAACCATTAATTTGAGGGTCCAGACAGATGGAACTATGTATACATCTTGTATTCATCAATTTTGGAGAGACTGCACGCATAGTTTGTACATATCGCTATATTTAAAGGTTTAAAATGTTTAAAGGTATGACACAGCACTATTTCTGCTATGCCATCTTGGTGATGGATTAAATATGGGCACCGTACAATTACTCTTTAAGCATGGTGGTATTTTAAAGATACTTTTCCTTTTGTGCTCTTGAGTTGACAAAATGAATACATTAACACTGGGTGAATCTCGCTATACAATCACCTTATAGTGCTATAAGTCCCAGGAATAGAGATATTACAATTGACTCTACAATGTCTTGCCCTTCACGTTATACGTGTATTTCTTTTTGGAAAACAGGGTAAACTGGTGATAGGTGCCCATTTTTAAGCTATAAGCAAATAAGAATAATTTAATATTAGTTTCATATGATTTTGTAGCCTTGAGAAAGTCCAGGAGGACAAAACACGTGTCGGCTGCGATGGTTGTTGGACAACACTGTTTGAAAATTTGTCTTTGGAGTAAAAAATTATGTGGAAGAATACAAAGTCCTAAAGGAGTACTGGTGGGTACCCTGTGGCCCGCAGTGGGGAGGGACACACTCCTGACACTAGAGACAAAGGCTCAGACCAGGTATTCCCCCATGAAGGCACTCCTTGTTGCTAAGTTTCGGATAAGCTCTGAGAAGTTCTGCCACAGATTCAGGGACAGCAATAAGCTCCCAAATCAGTCCTGGGTAGATTTATTAGATTATGCCAGGAAGGCATTGAATAGCTGTGGCAGCAAAGTGGATTATTTTACTGGGCTGAAGCTAATTCTGAGGGAGCACATGTTCAATATTTGTTTTCCAGCGCTACGCCAACACCATGAGGACAACAGACTTACTGATCCCAGAAAGCTTGCTGAGGAGGCAGACCTCTGGGTCACCACCAGATTTTCAGGGAAGATGACTGGGGGGGACTCCCAAAAGGGTGGTCAGGGTTCCATTCAGAAGAAGGAAGGGGGGAGATACAAATAAAAACAAGGAGTTCTCTCAAGGCCCCCAGAAGAGTATACAACATAGAGGGTCCCATACCCAATCTGGCCACTAGAAGAAAGGTTTCACAGATCAGAAAACTGGAACGTTTGTCCCTTAGTAATATGAGTGATTTGAGGAGGGTATATGAAGGGAGATTGTTGAGTGCTTCAAAAGGGCACTGTCTCCCAGATGTGGGCAGTCAAATAAAGTAGCCAGCGTAGTGCTTGGGAGGAGAGGGTACCAGTTAGTGTGAGGGAGAAAAGTGAGTTTACCTTAGCGTACCTGGGTGATGCAGATATGGTGCCCAAAGCCCACATGCCTTCTAATACTTCAAAGTGTAAACAGTAGATCACTATTGATGGGCAGAAGGTGGAGGCACTGAGGGATGCAGGAGCCAGTATGACTACTGTCAGGTATCATCGGTTTCTTCAGAGGAGGTGATACCTAATACATGCCACCAGGTTGTGAAAGCAAGAAACCAAGAGAGTCACTAGCCTTTGGTTCTTGTTTCCTTTTATTGTGGGAGAGGTCTCAGGTCTTCTAAACATTGCTGTGATTATGCTATGCACGTGGACTGTCAGTCCGGCTGAGATCCATAACTGTTTATGCATTGGCCAAGGGCCCTAATGGGGATTCTCACCAGTGTGGGTTTCCCCAAAGAAGTAGTGTCAGAGAGGGGCACCAACTTCATGTCTCCTTACATGAAGGTTTTGTGGAAGTAGTATGGAGTTACCTATAAGCTCTTCACTTCCTACCATCCACAAACCAATGGGCTTGTTGAAAGATTCAACAAGTTATTTAATGGCATGATTATGACCAGAAGGCTATCCCTGTGGAGCTTCAACCTTGGCAGAAAGTGTGGGTGATGGAGTCAGTAGAGCCCAGGGCTCTCCGGGATCTCTGGACTGCACCATACGAGGTGGATAGAAATGGGGAGTCTACTACATGGTTGATCTCAAGACCCCCAGGAACCTCTTAAGGGTACTTCATCTCAACCGCTTCAAACTCCACTATGAGTAGTCTGAGGTCACCATGCTGCTGGTGACAGATAGTGGAGAGGAAGGGGAGAGAGAACTTCTTCCTGTCCGATGTCTCATAGAGAAGGATGGGTCAGTGGAACGTATTAGCATCTCCCCTGTCCTGACCCCAGAGCAACAGAGGGACTGTTACCAGTTATTGGAACATTTGCCTCTCTATTTTACTCACTCTTGGCTTACACACTTGAGCACCCATGAAAAGATACTGGGGACAGCATGCTTGTTGTACATAAAATGTGCAGGCTTTCTGACAAATTGGGGGCCACCATGAAAGAAGAAGTCAAAAAGATTCTGGAATAGGAGGTCTTTGAGCCTTCCAGTAGTCCCTGGTATAGCCCAGTGGTGCTGATACCAAAGGCAGCCCCACTCTGTACCACCCCAGAACTCTGGTTCTGTGTTGACTACTGAGTACTTAGCTCAGTCACAAGACTGATGCCCACCTCATCCCCCGAGCTGTTGAGCCCATTGATAGGCTAGGGGCTTCCACGTTTCTGAGCAGTTTTGATTTGACTTCAGGGTACTGGCAGATTGCCCTGGCCAAGGGGGATAAAGAGAAAGTGGCCCTACCCGGAGGTCCACTTTCAGTTTAAAGTCATGCCCATTGACTCAAGATGTGCCTGTGACCTTCCAGTGGCTGGTAAACCAGTTCTTAGCTGGGTGGGAGGCCTTCAGTGCAGCTAATTTAAACAATATAGCTATCTTCAGCTGCACCTGGCAGGACTACCTATTTCAACTGCAGGAAGTGCTTTCAGCCCTGCAAAAGCAGGCTTGGCTATCAAGGCCAGTAAGTTCCAGTATCTGTGGTATACGTAGGACACCTGGTGAGTGGGGGTAAGGTGCAGCACCTCCAGGCCAAAATAGAGACCATTCTGGCCTGGGAACCCCGAAAAACTCAAACAGAAGTGAGGTCCTTCCTAGGCCTCACTGGGTAGAACAGGAGGTTTGTCTAGGTATATGGCTCCATTGTTGCCTCCTTGACTGAGCTGACTTCCAAGAAGCAGACAAGGAAGGTGATCTGGACAAAAGCCTGTCAGAAAGCCATTGACTCATTAAAATAGCCTTGTGCTGAAGACCCCTGACTTTTCCCAAGAGTTTATTGCTCAAAGAGATGCCTAGGAGCATTGTGTAGAGACAGTGCATTCACATCTAAATGAGGATGGCCTAGAACAACCTGTAGCATTCATCTGCAGGTGGCTTCATCCCAAGGAATAGAGATGGAGTGCCATTGCGACAGAAGCCTTTGCTGTGGTCTGGGCACTGTAGATGTTGAGACCATAATTTCTGGCACTCACTTACGAGTTCAGAGAGACTACAAGCCCCTTCAGGTGACTAATGCAAATGAGGGGTGACAATCCAGAATTATTGGAGTGGACCATTTCCCTACAGGGAATGGTGATAAATCTCCCTGAGTCAGACTACGTCATTGCTGATGATCTCTCTAGGTATTTCTGCCTTTTTGAAGTGAACTTGGTTGGGTAGTTCTCCAAACTTTTTGCATCTCTTCCTCTAATCTGCTGCATCCTATTTTGTTGGCATTCGTACTTTGCACACCTTACCACTGCTAACCAGTGCTAAAGTACTTGTACTCCCTTCCCCAAAACATGTTTTAATTGGCTGATAGGCAATTGGCATATTTGATTTATAGTAAGTCCCTAGTAGAGTGGCACTAAGTGTGTCCAGGTCCTGAAAATTAAATGTTATTAGTGGATCTTCAGCACTGATTGTTCCACCCCCTTAAGTAGCCCTTGAAACATGTCTCAGCATCAATGGGGTACATTAGTGGGAAGTTCTGGAAGCTAGGATTGGTTCTGGGCTTTCTAAATTTAAGTTTTTACAGTTAAAATCTTGGTTCGAGGCAGAGAGTCAGGGTATAATGGGTGATTGGTAAACTGAGCTCCTCTTTTTGTCACAAAATCGCATTAAGAGAGAGGTATCGATCTGGTACAAGAAATTGGTCAAAGCAGACAATCAAGATGTTCCATCCCAGTCTTCGGGGTGGAGACAATCCTCCTTTGAACCAATATTAGAGGAGTTATTAGAACCCTCCTTAAAACTTTTATATGAATACATCAAATCCGCCAGCTTAAAGAAAAAACATTTCTTTGTAACTATTCGCATCTATTACACCCCAGCGAAAATAGCTTAATTTGCTCCAATTCCAGAGCCAAAATGTTATAGATGCACGGCCCCTAAAGCCAATGATATCCATGTTTTTTTTGGTTGTGTGAAGCTGGAAACATTCTGGGAAGGGGTTGGAGGCTTTCTCTGCAGGACCTTTGGCATCAATATCACAGTCAATGAGACCCTAGTTTTCTTTGCGGATGACCGCCTTTCATCACAAGATCTAGCAGTAAGGGGCAGAGGCCTCTTATTGTGCTTGATTCTTTTGGCCCGTAGAGAAATCTGCCTGAAATGGAAGGACCCCAACCCCCCAAGGCTGGAGGATTGGCTGAATTCCGCTTTTGCGATGGCCCGATTGGATCCCGCCAGTGTTGGCAGCCTTTCTAATAGCCTTTGGCACCCCTTCATCACCATGGGTAAGGATCTGAGACTGTATAGGAACTGAAAAGCAATAACTTCCCAGTCCAATGATTACACCTTAAAATTCCGCTACAAGGAGTTGGTCTGGGGACCTAAGTCACCGCAGTTGGCCAGAGGGAGCCCAGGTTCAGAATACGGCTGTAACATTCTGCACAGTGCTTAAAGGTGAGATGAGGACAAAAAAAAAAGAAACATGTCTCAGGCCTGCCATTGCAGAACCTGTGCATGCAGTTTAAATAGCCATTTTGACGTGCCAAAATAAACCTTTTGCTAGGGCCAAACCTTCCTTTTTTTGACACATGTAAGTTACCCTTAGCGTAGGCCCTGAACAGCTCAAGGGCAGGATGCAGTGTTTTTGAAAATTAGGACATGTCATTTTAGGTTGTTCAGTCCTGGTAGAAAAAAACACCTAAGTTCATTGTTCACCAATACATGGCCTAACTCTCCCATTGGATGACATTGGAGTTGCCTTATTATAATGAGTATAATTTCCTAATGGAAAGAAATATGCAGTTCAACTTTGGGGTCCTTGGATTTGGGGTGAGAAGCCCTATTTAGTGGCGAAGTTGAGTTTTTTATTAACTTTTAAAAAAAAGCCACTTTTCAGAAAGTTGGCATTTTTTTCTGCCCTTGGTCCTTTTGTGCATATAGCCTGGCCTGGGTCAGTCACATGACTGGGTGTAACTAACAGTTATACTTTGTGAATTCCTCCCAGATAGGCACACAATGGAGGATTTGGTGTCCCTGGATGGGCCATCTGCTGGCAGGATGTGGGGGTGGAGCCAGGCATTGCCCCACTTATACCGGAACAGCCTGTGCTTTGCCTTCACGCAAAGGGCCTAACGACCCTTCATTTTCACTTCAGCCAGCTTGAAGCCAGGGTAGGGGAGGCAGGATATTCCACGCACTTCAAAGCCACTGTCTAGAACCTTCTCCCACCTTCCAGAACCAGGGCACCAGTGTATAAAAAAAGGACCTCAGACACCACCACTTCAGTACACTTGGACCTGTGGATACTCTGCGAGGAAGAAGGACTGCTGTGCTGCTACAAGGACTGCCACTCTGCTGGACTGCTACTCTGAAGATGCTGCTGCCCTGTTGTGCTAAGCTGCTGTCCCCTTGCCTGGGGAAGAAGAACTGGACTTGCAACCCATATTAAAGCCAGAACCCCAGAGTATCTCAAAGGGATAATCTGCTGGGCTGAGCTTTAGGGACATAAAAGGCTCTTCAACAGGCCCTGGAACCATCTTCAGTGTGTTTCAGTCCCCTAAGTGGTGCCCCTCAAGTCCTGCACCTTTGGCATGGCTCAAATCTAGTTTGTGGGTGCTTTGCAAGCACCAATGTGCCCTTTCGCACAGTAACAGTACTGCTTGCATGAAAATTGAGCATGAGACGCCGTCAGCCTGTTTCCTTGCACAGCAAGCATTGATTGCTGTGGAGGTCCACCAACTCAAAGCTCCGTCCGGCTTGCTCTTTGCAGCACACAGACCACAGCCAGTTACGCTCTCCTTGCTGTTCGTGACCCTCTTCAACATGAATAAAAATCTTAGCACAAAACTTAAGAAGGTAAGCCTTCACCAGAGCTAATCTGGGATTGTATCTGACCCGTGTTCCATCGCGGTGAGCCTGAACTATTGACTTTGACCCAGTTCTGCCCAACCATATACCCCCAGCTTTTATGCACTATTTTTAAATCTATTTAAAAAAATCATAACTGAGGTTCTACCAATTGGATTTTATCAAATTAAGCTCTATTTTGTTAACCTGTTGCGGGATCATTTTTGTGTGCTTGTGTTCACTGTTTTAAACTGTTTGAAGTGTTGCACAAATAATTTACATGTTGCCTTTAGGTTAAATGTGACTGCTCTGTGCCAAGCCACCAGGGGATGAGCAGAGGTTAATTTGGGGGTTTCCTATGCATTGCCTTAAATGTGGTTGCAGCTTGACCAGGGCTCACACCCCAGTCAACCAGTAACCCAATTTCTAGCAAGAACTCTGCTTGCAGTGGCTGTATGAAGGTCACTTGTGCTAACTCAAAATCCTAGCACATATCTGTCTCACCGTGATGAAGGGTACAACTTTCCATCATGCCCCATACTTGATAGACATTGCCCTAGAACGATGACTTATTTTGTGAGGTTGAGCGATGGCACCGTAGCATCTAGAGGAATTCAGACTGATTGTTTCAGCTTCTGGTTGTCACAAACCAAATTCTTCATCATGTCCTGTTGTGACATTTATAAAGATGCATCCAAATGTCAAATGTCCAGCCTTGTCCAGAGGGATAAAGTGACCTTTAGTGTCTGCCAGACAAGCAGAACAATGTTCTCTTTCCTTTGTTTAGCTGCACCCTTTTCATGAAAACAGTTTTATATTAAGACATTTAGGCTCTGTCTGAGCCAGTGTTTTAATTGCAATTCACCTCTACACATGGTTGCCAGTCACTATAACAGGCATCTTTTTAAAATTGTAAGTCATGCATTTGTGCTTCATGCGTTCTATATATTTTAATATGCAACTATCTTGGTGGATCACAGTAGAATGCATTCACTGCCTCTTTCCCTTGTCCTAATATTTCTCAGTACTATTTCTTTTCAATTCCACTTCTCCTATTTGACTTCAGGAGCCATATTTTGCATAAGGTGCAATTTCCTTGACTATGCCAGGTGCACATTTTAAAAGGTGCCCCCGGCTCAATCAAGGAAAATGCACCATATTAGGTTGAATGTACTGCCCCATGGCAGCTGTGAACTCGCACTGCCCGTGAGGCAGTACTTTTATGTGAAAAACAGAGCAATGGCTTTGAAGCTGCTCTGTGTTTTCACAGTGCAGCGGTATTAGAGATCCCCCTTGCAGGTCGGTGTAGTTAGTGACTGCACCTGCCTAAAAGGGGATGTCTTGGGGGTCTGTGGGACCCCCTCTTCTCCCTGAAGAGGTCTGCAATCAAGGGGGCCACAGGCAGTGCACCCAACTTTGGGTGGCACACTGTTGGTGCACCGCCTGAGAGCTCTTTGCCTCTGAGCCCTCGTCTTAAATAGTGCACGGGCCAGAGGCAGAGGGTTCCCTCATTCGCATGGGGCCAACAACCTCTTGAGGAAGCGGTGGTGCTGTATGTGTACCAGCGATTTAATTTTTACAGAAGGGGACTCACAAGCGTCTGCAGCCCCTTCTGTAATACCAAAATGGCACTTCTATAATATGGCCCCATGATTGTTGTAATTTATTGAGACCTGCTTTTTAAGTCTGGCTTGCGATTACAGCTGTTGCCAGATCTTATATGATCAAAACAAAAACAGCTTTAAGAACACTACTGAGAGAGGTGCTGTTCTCCACCCACATATTGCTTCTCTTGAGTACAGGATTTAAATGTGCGATAGCTGTGTGCGTTTACTAGTAAAAAGTTGTGTTTATAATGCAGTTTTTGTCTTGTGGGAAAACCTATGCTCGCTACAGCTCATTTGAGTTGATTATGATGACAAGCCAATGATCAGGGCTATAGGCCTGTACTGTTTATTATGAAAGTCATGACAAAGGCAGTAGGCCTGACTTAGTTATCATGAAAATCATATGCTAAAGCTAATAGTCATTTAAGAATCGATCAGTAGTATGCTGTGTTAAAGCCTGTAAACATGTATTTTTGAGATATACTACAATCAATCAATCAATCAAACGATTTATATAGCGCGCTACTCACCCGGAAGGGTCTCAAGGCGCTGGGGGTGAGGGGTCCGTTACTGCTCGAACAGCCAGGTTTTGAGTTGCTTCCTGAAGGAGAGATGGTCGTGGAACAGCCGTAGGTGGATGGGGAGGGAGTTCCATGTCTTGGCGGTCAGGTAGCAGAAGGATCTTCCTCCGGCGGTGGCTCTGCGAATGCGTGGTACTGTGGCGAGGGCGAGGCTGGTCGATCGCAGCTGGCGGGTGGGCGTGTAGAAAGTGAGGCGGTTGTTGAGATACTTGGGGCCCAGGTTGTGGAGAGCCTTGTGTGCGTGGGTGAGGAGTCTGAACGTGATCCTCTTGCTGACGGGGAGCCAGTGCATGTCTCTCAGGTGGATGGAGATGTGGTTGCGGCGGGGGATGTCCAGGATGAGTCGTGCCGAGGCGTTCTGTATGCGCTGGAGTCTTTTCAGAAGTTTGGCAGTGGTTCCTGCGTAGAGGGTGTTCCCGTAGTCCAGTCGTCTGGTGACCAGTGCCTGGGTGACCACCTTCCTGGTTTTGGTGGGGATCCATCGGAAGATCTTACGGAGCATGCGCAAGGTGTTGAAGCAGGATGACGAGACGGCGTTCACTTGTCTGGTCATCGTGAGGGAGGAGTCCAGGTTGAAGCCTAGGTTTTGTGCGTGGTACGTTGGCTTGGGGGTGGTGCCCAGGGCAGGGGGCCACCAGGAGTTGTCCCAGGTGGAGGGAGATGTTCCCAGGGTGAGGACTTTCGTCTTGTCTGAGTTTAGTTTCAGGCGGCTGTTCTTCATCCACTCGGCGATGTCTATCATTCCTTCGTGCAGGCTGGCTCTGGCGGTGGCGGGGTCGTTGGTGAGGGAGAGGATCAGCTGGGTGTCGTCGGCGTAGGAGATGATGTAAAGGTTATGTTGGCGTGCGATGCCTTCGAGGGTGCTCATTTAGACGTTGAAGAGGGTGGGGCTGAGTGAGGATCCTTGTGGTACACCGCAGATGACTTCTGTGGCCTTGGATCTGAACAGGGGGAGGCGGACTCTCTGGGTTCTTCCGGCGAGGAATGAGATGATCCACTCCAGTGCCTTCTCTTGGATTCCGATGTTGCTGAGGCGCTGTATTACGGTGCGGTGGCAGACAGTGTTGAACGCTGCAGAGAGGTCCAGGAGGATGAGGGCAGCTGTTTCCTCGTTGTCGATCAGGGATCTAAAGTCGTCGGTGGCTGCGATGAGGGCGGTCTCAGTGCTGTGGTTGGCTCGAAAACTGGATTTTGAGGGGTCGAGGGATCCGTTCGTCTCGAGGAAGGCGGCGAGCTGTTTGTTGACGGTCTTCTCTATGACTTTGGCGGGAAAAGGGAGGAGTGAGATAGGGCCAATGTTCTTGAGGTCGGTGGGGTCCGCTGTTGGTTTCTTCAGGAGGGCGCTGACCTCGGCATGCTTCCAGCTCTCCGGGAAGGTGGCGGTGTTGAAGGAGATGTTGATGATGTCCCAGAGTTGGGGTGCGATGATGGAGTCGGCCTTGTTGAAGACGTGGTGGGGGCAGTGGTCGGTTGGGGATCCGGAGTGGATGGTGTTCATCGTGCGGGTGGTGTCTTCAGTGCTGACCGGGGTCCAGGCGCAGAGGGTGGTGGTGGTGGGCGTGGGTTCGGTGGTGGGGTGCGTGGTTGGTGCACCAAAGCTGTTGTGTATGTCGGCGATCTTGCGGTGGAAGAAGGAGGCGAGTGAGTCACAGAGGTCTTGTGAGGGAGGGATGCCGTTGTTTCCAGCGCGGCGGTTGGAGAGCTCTTTTACGATGCTGAAGAGTTCTTTGCTGTTGTGGGTGTTGTTATCCAGTCGTTCTTTGAATGTTGTCCTTTTGGTGGTGCGGATCAGCTGGTGGTGTGCGCGGGTGGCGTTCTTGAGGGCAGTCATGTTTTCTGTGGTCTGGTGGTGGCGCCAGGCTTTTTCAAGGGTGCAGCAGTTTTTCTTGGATGTTTTGAGTTCGTCGGTGAACCACGAGGCTTTCTTGCTGCCGGGTCTGCTGGGAGGGTTCTTCAGTGGTGCGAGGTCATCGTCGCAGTCGGTGAGCCACTGAGTGAGGATGCGGGCTGCTTCATTGGGGTCCGAGGTGCTGGCGGGGGGGTTCTGGCAGAGGGAGGTGGTGAGCTGGTCGGCGGTGATCTTGCTCCAGCTCTTGCGGGGAGCTTGTTGCGGGTGGTGATGGGTCGTGGTTCTCCTGATGCTGAAGTGTACACATCTGTGATCAGTCCAATGAGGTCCGGTGGAGTGGCTGAAGGAGATGTCCTTGCTGGAGGAGAAGATGGGGTCGAGCGTGTGGCCGGAGTAGTGGGTGGGGGTGTTCACCAGTTGCTTGAGTCCGAAGTTGGCGAGGTTGTCTAGTAGGGAGGTGGTGTTGCTGTCCTTGTCATTCTCCAGGTGGAATTTGAGGTCTCCTAGGAGGATGTAGTCGGAGGAGGAGAGGGCGAGCGTGCTGATGAAGTATGCGATGGCTTTGCTGAATTGTGTGCGTGGTCCCGGGGGTCTGTAGATGAGGGTGCCTCTGAGGGTGGTCTTGGAGTCAATGTGTATCTGGAAGTGGAGGTGCTCGGCGGCGGTGAAGGTGTTGTCGGAGTTGGTCGTGATGCGGATGGTGCTTCTGTGGACGATGGCGATGCCTCCTCCAGTCTGGTTGACGCTGTCCCTCCGGATGATCTTGTATCCGTCCGGGATGGCTATGGCGATGTCGGGGGCTGAGGAGGCGTTCATCCAGGTTTCCGTGAGGAAGGCAACATCTGGTGATGCTGTGTCGAGGAGGTTCCAGAGTTCGACTGCGTGTCTGTGGACGGAGCGGGTGTTGAGCAGGATGCACTTGAGGTGGTTGTTGCTGGTGCCTGGCCTTGCGGGTGCAGTGCAGGTCTGGAGGCAGGTGAACTTGCAGGCTTGGCAGGTGAAGGGTCCGTGGGTGCGTTTCAGGATGGCTCGGTAGCAGGCGGGGTTCCGGTCGGGTTTGAGTGCATTGAGGGTGGTGGCGTCGTAGGTCCGTCGTGAGGGCTGGCGTCGCCGGGGGCCAGGGGTCCTGGCGCTGGGCGCGGGACAGGCGTGGACAGGCGCATAAGGGCGCAGACGTACGCTTGGGCTCCATATGAGGCGACGTGAGAGGGAGGACCAGATGGGAGGTGGGAACGGGGCGGTGAATGGGAGGGGGAGAGAGGGGTCCAGAGGAGAAAAAGGGGCGGGCCGCATGGGAGCAGCGGCGGGGAGCGAGGAGGGAGCTAAGGGTGGGAGAGACGGTCCCGAGAACGGGCGCCGGAAGACAAAACAAACAGGAGGATCAGTGGTCACAAAAACAAACACAGTTAATAAACGGAGTCACAGGGCACAAAATACAGTACAGCGATGAATACAATAGATACCAGGCAGCAGGGGACAGAGGCGAACTCGCGGCAGCAGCGGTGAGGCTGGGCGCACCTACAGGGAGCTGTGCGGTGCGTGGAGCGACCGGCACTGAACCAGGGTCAGAGGTCACTGCTCAACACCGCGCAGCTTCACCTTAGTATCCAGAGGGAGGAGCAGCTGGGAGGCGGGAGCAGGGCAGCGAATGGGAGGGGGAGAGAGGGGTCCAGAGGAGAAAAAGGGGCAGGCCGAAGGGGAGCAGCGGCGGGGAGTGAGGAGGGAGCTAAGGGTGGGAGAGACGGTCCCGAGAACGGGCGGCGGAAGACAAACCAAACAGGAGGATCAGTGGTCACAAAAACAAACCCTGTCAATAAACGGAGTCACAGGGCACAAAATACAGTACAGCAATGAATACAATAGATACCAGGAAGCAGGGGGCAGAGGCAAACTTGTGGCAGCAGCGGTGAGGCTGGGCACACCTACAGGGAGCTGTGCGGTGCGTGGAGCAACCGGCCCTGAACCAGGGTCAGAGGTCACTGCTCAACACCGCGCAGCTTCACCTTAGTATCCAGAGGGAGGAGCAGCTGGGAGGCGGGAGCAGGGCAGCGAATGGGAGGGGGAGAGAGGGGTCCAGAGGAGAAAAAGGGGCGGGCCGAAGGGGAGCAGCGGCGGGGAGTGAGGAGGGAGCTAAGGGCGGGAGAGACGGTCCCGAGAACGGGCGGCGGAAGACAAACCAAACAGGAGGATCAGTGGTCACAAAAACAAACACTGTCAATAAACGGAGTCACAGGGCACAAAATACAGTACAGCAATGAATACAATAGATACCAGGAAGCAGGGGGCAGAGGCAAACTTGTGGCAGCAGCGGTGAGGCTGGGCACACCTACAGGGAGCTGTGTGGTGCGTGGAGCAACCGGCCCTGAACCAGGGTCAGAGGTCACTGCTCAACACCGCGCAGCTTCACCCTAGTATACAGAGGAAGGGAGGAGCAGCTGGGAGGCGGTAGCGGGTCAGCGAATGGGAGGGGGAGAGAGGGGTCCAGAGGAGAAAAAGGGGCGGGCCACAGAGGAGCAGCGGCGGGGAGCGAGGAGGGAGCTAAGGGCGGGAGAGACGGTCCCGAGAACGGGCGGCGGAAGACAAAACAAACAGGAGGATCAGTGGTCACAAAAACAAACACAGTCAATAAACGGAGTCACAGGGCACAAAATACAGTACAGCGATGAATACAATAGATACCAGGCAGCAGGGGGCAGAGGCGAACTCGCTCCAGCAGCGGTGAGGCTGGGCGCACCTACAGGGAGCTGTGCGGTGCATGGAGCGACCGGCCCTGAACCAGGGTCAGAGGTCACAGAGAATACACAGATTATTCCAATAGGCAACTGGTTTGGTGTTTGTTACCACCCATTGAATCCTGGGGTAGAAGATGATAATCATTGTTCTGTCCTCTTAGGAGGGACTGACAGGTTTCGTGGTCTGACAGCCCATTGTAATTGAGTAAATAAAAACCATGCAAATATAAATGTATACATAGCTATATACATGGAGGAGATTTAGGTTATCCGTCTTCTGCTACTGGTACGTTCTAACAAAACCATACCTCCTGAGGCTATGGGCAGGCCATTAGACCTATTGGCTTGATTGTCCTCAATTTTTCAGGATTACATGAACATATCTGCGTGAATATTAGTAGGCTTAATTTATATGGCTGGTTGGATAGTCGTTGGGGTAGGACGTTGAGTTACTGGTTGAAGGGGTGAAATCCCACTCAAGCAGCAACACAAATTTCTATCAATGTGAAGTCACCAGCAAACCCCAAATTGACCTGTACTCAACCATCTGGCATTGTGGCACAAAGCAGTCATGCTTAACCTCGAGGCAATGTGGACAGTATTTATGCAGCACTTCAAACAGCAATAATGTGAAGACAGAACACAAGAACAATCCCACACCAAATTGGAGAAATAGAGTAAAATTTCATAATGTATTTAAGACCAAAAGACAAAAATCCAAACAGAAGAACCAGAAATAGGCAAATTTAAAGATGTCAATGCAAATAGTGCCTAAAAGCACAAAGCACTAACTATGATTATCTGGTTGCACCATAAGTTACAATTTCACCCATTCTCCTGCGATGGAGAATGGGTCGGATACTGGGACCAAGTTCAGCCTCTTGAACCCTAATTCCTGTTTGAGGAGCATTGTGAGATCCCACGCTAAGGATGCATTATACAGTGGCGGTTTCTGATGAAGCAGTCGATGAGGCTTGCAATGTGAGGTCCTGCATTGTTGTCAAAGATGCCATTAAGGGAGGCTTGAGATGCAATGTCCTTCATTGGGAATGCATCACTCAGCAACAGTTCCAAAGTAGGGCTACGAGGAGATGCGTCACACTGCATTGGGTCTGCCCAGAAGTCCATGGATGGGCTGGTAGAACATATTTAGACCCTCTTCCAAGGGACCAAGACTGATTGACACTACTTGGGAACGGGGGTGCAAGACTTACAGTAGTTAGTTCAGATGCTTGGTTCAAGCAGGTTGAAGTCTTTTTTGTCCCGGAGGTTCTGATCAGGAGGCCAGTCAACTAGTCCTTGGAGTCACTTTGATGGTCCTAGGTTCAAAATGTAGATTCAGTCCTTCCCACTCAGGCAGCAGGGCAGCAGAAAAGCGTTTCTTCTTGCAGCAGAGCAGAGCAGTCCTTCTGAGTCTTCCACAGGTCCAAAGATGTACTGAAGGACTGGTTCTGAAAGTCCAATATTTGTACTTGGTGCCAGCTTTGAAGTAGGAGAAGGTTCTGGAGGTTTCCACCCCCAAAGGTGCATAGCATTTCCTTCCTCTCTGCCCTGGCCCCAGCTAGTCTGGGGGGCACATACGTCTAGTTTCAAACCCTCTTTGAGTGTCCTGAGGCAGAGGCTTTGTGATGTGCAAGTGTAGTAGGTGACAGCTCCGTGCCCCCCCTCCACCCATCAAGTCAGAGATGGTCTATCCTGCCAACACCATTTCCCTCTTTGTCTCACTGTCTGGGAGCAATACCAAAGGCCAACTGCCAGCTACATCTAGTCATGTAACCCTGGATACAGGATACAGTTACCAAATGGTTAGAACAAGAACATGCCAAGTTTCTAATTGTGGAATTTTCAGAATTGTTTCTTGAAATCTGACTTTACCATTAAAAATAGTTTCAACTTACAATTCATTAGACACAGAACTTGACCTTCCTACTTGCTCCCCACTGAAAGTTAGCACTTATTAAATGTGATAAGACAATCCAAATGTTATCTTTCGGGAGAGGATGGCCTTGCAGTAGTGAAAAACGAATTTAAGAGTTCTTCACTATCAGTAAAAGTGAAAAGTACATGGTCAACCTTTTAAGTACATTTAAACCTGAGCCCTGGGCTGGTAAGAGCCTACCCTAGGGGTGACTCATATGTATTTCAAAGGAAGGTTTGGCCCTGGCAAAAGGTTAATTTTGCCAGGTCAAATTGACAGTTTAAAACTGCACACACAGGCTGCATTTGCAGGCCTGAAACATGTTTAAAGGACTACTTAAGTGGGGGGCACAATATGTCCTGCAGAACCACTAATAGAATTGAATTTATGGGCCTTGGGTAAATGTAGCATCACTTTGCTAAAACCTTACAAGTAAATTGAATGAGCTAGGAGTGTGTAAGACAATCTTATGATGTTTGAAGGAGAGAGGATAAGCACTTTGGCACTGGTTAGCAGTGAAAAAGTGTGCAGAGCTCTAAAAATCAACAAAAATGGGTCAGAGAAAACACGATTGAAGGCAAAAGGTTTGGAGATCTCCTGTAAAAAGGGACACGCCCAACAGTTAGTGTTCCATTTTCTTCTTTTATAGGTTTCTTTTAATGTCTTTTATTCTTTTGTGTTGTTTGTTATTTGTAGAGGATTCTGCAGTGCTTGATAGAGTGCTACTAGGCTGCCTGCTGCTCATTCCATCTGCACTGCCACTTCTCACATAGCTATACTCCTTCTCTGTACAACAATGATACATTATGCACAACACTATTGGCTGCCCACTTTATTGTTTGATAAGCGGCCATATTGGAATTATATTGTGCACAATGTTTCTAATCTTGACGGCGAAATAGGAACTGTAGAATAAGGATGTAATACATACAATACAATTGCAAATCGACTCTCATTGTTTAATAATAATTTTATTTTTATTGCAAGCATGAACCCACCAAATTTTTCCACTTTTATTCTTTTAATTTATCTTCAGTATGCCTGTTGAGTTTATTTATATGTGTTTAACTGTGAATGGATAATTGGGCAGGTAAGAAAATTCATGTAGAGTTGAGTGATAGAGTGCATCTTTGATTTACTGAGAGTGTCAACTCAGTATAGATGGAAGAGGCACTTTCAGTTATAAGCCACACCTTTTGCATTGCCATTGCGTGTTCCCCTTTCTTCATACTACTTACCGGGTTTGATTCACGAAGTAGAAACAACAAGCACAGTATGGCATTTTAAGAATATTGTTTTCTGTATAACACTTTGTCCTTTTTTGTTCTCACCACTTCACTCTGTGAGTCTCAGTCACTTAAGAGATACCTTGAAAGAATGGATGAGCGGATATTAACATTCTTATGTAGCGTGGCAGAAGTGCTGTCCCGCCTCAAACTATTTATTCATTGCTGTCGCATTGTAGGGCATGACATTGCAGTGTTTGCTTATGCATCAAAGACTGTAGACCAAGGATTGTGGTCTACAGTCGTTGATGCATTAGCAAACACTGCAATTATTTTTCCTTAAGGATATTAGCCTGAAACAAAATTCTACAGCAGCATCTTATGATGCTGTTCTAACATCTGAGGGCTAAACAGGCTGAGGTTTGCATTAAGATAAGGACACATTCTTGGATGTGGTTCGCACACACATAGGACAAAAAAAAATTCCCTTCAGAAACAAACTTTGGAAAGCAATATCCAGCTAGTAGAGACTAACCCCCACATGCATCTATCTAGGATTTTGCATTTCTTAAATAGCGAAAATTAAGGAATCGCTATTTAGGAAATGCAAAATCCTATGCATCAAGAAATACTAAAAGTTTTTAGGATTTCTTAATTTTCGGAAATTGCGATTCCTTAATTGCGAATTGCAATTAAGGAATGGCATTACATTGATTCCTATGAGCCTAGAGGCCCATAGGAATCAATGCTGTTTTGCATTTCTTTTGTTTTGCACTCGCAATTTGTTGATGCATTTCAAGGGTGCAGATGGGGGTCCAAAGGACCCCCCCTGCACCCCTGAAATGTATTTTCAAGTGCATGTTCCACACACGCATGTCCTAAGGACATGTGTGTCTGTAACATGCATGTTTAAAAAATGCATTTTTTTGCTTTTTTTTTAATTTTCGCAAATTAACACGAGGGTCAACCTCGTGTTAATTTGCACCTCCTATTGTAGAATTCGCATTTTTTTTAAAAATCATGCATTGCATTTAAGGAATCGCATGTGTGCGATTCCTTAAATGCAAACGCATTTTTTAGAAGTGCAAAAAATTCCTAAAAGTTTCATGCATAGCAAAAAGTGATTTTGGAATCGCAAACGGCCGATTTTTCCGATTCGCACCGTTTGCGAGTCCAAAATCCTTTGATGCATGTGGGGGTAAATATCACGGGCAGTTAATCAGACACTCTGCTGCAGCTCTCTCTAACTCTCTCTCCAGGGCATCATTTGGAGATCCCTCGCACCTCAGGCATGCTGCAGATGGATGTTTCATTCCAGCTGTTCTGTCCCCCCTGCCAGCTTTTCTCTACCATCAACTCTCACTCGGATCAGAAGTATTACAGTTTCCCTACCAGTAGCTAGAACAGAATGGAAGTGGGTTAGTGCCAGCTTGATTTTTCAATTTCTCACAAGAAAATAAAGGCTATCAAACTGCATACAAAGGCAGTAACAGAGACAAAAACAAACAAGCATATAAACACTCACACCTATACCTCCCACACACATGCACATCCAAATCTATGTTACTCTCATATTTCCATGGATTCGCACAAGCTTGATTTTTATTTTGTTGTTTCTTCACCATGGACCTCAATGGATGAAACAAAAACACTCTAAACAGTATGAAACAATGTGTTGCCATGTATACAAATCACAAATGAAACAGCAATATTAAATATTAATCAAATCAATATTTTCAGATTTGTACTAAAACCAGTCCTTACAGAAACAAGTACCAACTAAAGGTGGAAAAATAAGATTTCAGATTGCTTCTGAGTTAAGGAAGGAGAGGTGTGATTTTTGGAGTCGTAGAAGCTGATCTGAAGCCCATCACAGAAGGCTTGATTATATTGTTATTTTACTTTGCCTCTTGTGAGTCATGCCCTCCACTCTTAAATGAGGTAACATATAGCATATTTAACTCTGTATGTATGCTATCCTTTGCATTCATATTTTTATTTACAGAGAGATGCAGTATTAGCACAGTCAACCATCCCACCCTCATATGCACCCTCGAGTCTCGAATGGGATTCACTGACAGTGTCGTTCACTGGTTTCCCTCCTACCTTTTCAGCTCAGACCAGTTTGTTCACATGGGCACCTCCATATTCCAAAGGATTAATACCACCTGCAGAGTCCCCTATTGCTCCATATTGTCTCCAGTCATCTTCAATTTCTACATGGAGCCACTTGATGTGCTGCTCACAGATGCCAGCATAAAGATTCACCAATATTCCAAAGATACACAACTCTATTTGAAAGTCTCCTCTGCTTCAGGCATGAGATTCTTCAAACACTGCTTGCTCTTCAGCCACACCTGGATGTCAAGCACCAACCTGAAGCTCACCCCAACTAAGACTAAATTTGTTTTATTTGGCAAGAATAAGAAACAGTACAAACCTGGCTCAATGACATGAACATTGACGGTTTCGAACACCCACCTTCACCGAATGCCAACTAACTTGGATTTACCCCGGTTACCAACCTCACACTCAAGGGAACACATTGCAAACAAAACAAAGACTGGCTGATACCAGCTCTCTCCTCTGAAAAAATGAAACTGTTTCTTCTAGAAAGTGACTTCACAACTGCTGATTAAGCCCTCTTACTCTCACTTCTGGATGGGGCAATGCTCTGTTCCTTTATCTTCAGAATCCTCACTAGAACTCTTTAATGACATTCTACAGACACACAGTCCATCTCATTCAGGGCCTAATGATCACTTCATCCCTCCATCAAAATAGAATTCCATTGTCTCCCTTTTCTGCCCCATAACATTTTCAAAATCAGATGCATCCTTTTTAAAGTCAACATGACCAGCAGCCCCGCATATCATGAAGAGTAGCGTACCACCTCTGCTGCTTTTCGGCACACTCACAGCTAAGAATAAACCAGACTGCAGACTAAGGAGTGTGAAGAAGAAAAGCAATATAGCAGGCCTTTTCCATTTATGCACCTAGGATCTGGAATACTGTCCCATATCCATCAGGACTGCACCGGTGCTGCTTCCATTTAGGAAATATTTGAAGGTTTGCCTCTTTAAAGAAAACTCACAATGCATTAACCATCCACCCCCCAACTACCTTACTTATTACTTGCTGACTTCATGCTTTACTCAACTTTATCTCATCAACCCCTCCGATCTCCCTGCCCTTGCAAACTGTGCATACAAAGGAGACTTCAGCAGTAAAGAAACATCAAGATGAGAAAACTGAACCCTGCTCTACACTTGTCTTAAAGTAAAACTACAAGCATCCACAAGGATAAGAGTGTAAGGTGGAAAGATCAACCCCAAGGCGGATGAAAATGCAGTCTTCTTTTAGGCATTCAACCACACTGTGGCCTTACCTCGAGATGGAATGGAATAGTTCAGTGTTCAGGACACTCAGAAAGTGGGTGTACAGGCTGGTTGATCCATACAAAAATTACTGTACATGTAGCAGTTCTGCCTCAAAATCATTTGCATCTGTGGGGAAGGGTGGAAATGGGGTGTGAGGGTTCTGATAAAGGAAAAATAGAGATTTAAAACTATAACGTAAATACTAGATGAAGGAAGGAATAGGAAAACTACATTTTTGGTCATGAGTAGAAAGCAAGAAAATAATAATTCTCATGATATCAAAGTCTTCTCCTACACATACAACATGCTACTCATTTTCTCCCTCATGAATAAGACGCACGGTATGCCTGCATGACTGAAATCACCCACTGGATGAAGACAAACTGTGGAAATCTCATCACAGACAAGACCGAAATTGTGATCTTTGGGAAGAGCACATCACAACAGAACTCCTCCTGGTGGCCAACAGAGCTAGGACTGACTTCTATCTACGCCATGAGCCTCAGGATCATCATCGACTGCAAAACTCATCATGACCACCAAAGTCAATACTGTCACCATCTTGTGCTTCCATACCCTGAAGACGGTGAGCAAGATTTTCAATTGGCTCTCAATCAGCACCTGAAGAACTATCTTGCATGCCTTGGTCACAAGCAAGCTGAACTACAGGACCAACCTCTATGTGGGATCAACAAAAAAACTCACCAGAAGGATGTAGACCATTCAGAAATTGGTGGCCAGATCACTATCAACCTGCCACGCCACACTCGCATCACTTCAAATTTGAATCAGCTCCACTGGCGTATCATTCACAAATGACACAATTCAAACTCCCAACCCACACTTTCAAGGCACTACGCAACACTGACCCAGCATACCTCAGCAATCACATCTGCTTTCACAAATCTTCCAGACACCTCCCCTCATCCAGACTGCTACTTGCACAAATCCCACACATAAGGAAAACTGATCTGGTGACCAAATCTTCTCCTACTTTGCTCCTAAAGCGTGCTATGACCTGCAGCTAAACATAAAAGCCTCCTAAGCACTTCTTGAATTCTGCAAGAAGCTGAAGATCTGGCTTTTTGCGCAGTCCCACTAGGTGTGCCTAGACACACACCTGCTCAGTCCTAGAATGCCGCCCCCACCCCTTCCTGGGTGATAGTGCTCTCTACAAATCTGCATAACATAACTGAGAGTGAAAATCCAGAGATATCAACAGCCGGAGATCACAAAAAAAGCCCATAACTAGAGATCTACACTGTTTTTCTTCCTTTGTATGATAGTCAAACTTGACATCTCTCTCTCTCTCTGACAGGTGTGCACTTGTGAGTCAATGATCTAAAACCTTTTGTCTCATTGTCATATGACGGTGTGATAATGTAGTGACTACCAGGGGTGCTGGAAGACCAGGATTCTACAACCCTTCCACAACTCTCTACTCTTCCAATGATAAAATCGGATGACAGAAGTCAATCTACCAGTCAAAAGTTTAGTTTATGATTGCCTGCAGTATGCTTTTATAACAAGCAATGATAAATTACTGTTTTTTTGTCCTTATTTCCTGGACATGTAAAAAGAAAGTATGAGTCATACAATCTGTGATTTAAGACTGTATCAAAACAATCATGTCTTTCTGTTACCTTGAGAAAATAAGGTCTAATCTCCAGAAAGTATACACATAACTTCTTTCGCTGCTTGTACAGAAAAGAAAATCTGTAAAACTGCCCCCGGTTCTCATTTGTATGAATAAAAGGCATTAGAGCTTTAACAAGCATTTTAGATTCAGGGATTATGGAATTTTCAGACACGTTTGTATCAGTCTCACAAAAGATTCTTTATTTCTTTAGCGTGGATGAAAATATTCTTTCCATATTTGGGTTTGTTTCATTTGAAATAAGTCTGGCAAAATTGTAGTCATGCACACAAAATTTACTGCATTCACAAACTTTGCATTACATTACGTTCGGCAATTCTTTCACAGTTTTGTTCTGCAGGAGATTGGCTGTAGCATAACATGATTAACAGTAGACATTTGGTCCTCCAACCAGTCCCGATCCCATTATTTTACATGAGTTTAGAATTAAAGGTATGCCCATCTTGTCGAATTTTCACTCGAGGTACCACTAAATTTCTCACACTACTTCAAAACTTTGCAAAATTTCTCACAGGACTAGTTTGAAATCCTTTAAGACTTAACAAAATTGACACATTAAACACATCTTTAATTATACCTAATGCTATAATCTTAAGGCAGATTACCCCACAACTGACATTCTTCATATGCTATCACTGGACATTATCCAAAAGTGTTCCGTTTTTAATAATGGAAATATCAAGTCTTATTTCTCACAAAGAATCAGCACTATTGTTTACGAAGTTGTTCAAATACATTAAAACCTATAGCTCGCTCATGATTAACATTTAGGGCCTTATTATGACTTGTGATGTGGGAGCGGGCCTCCATGTTGCCGCCCCACTCCCACACTTAAGTCACTTTAGGGCATTTCTTTGGTGTTCCCACGGCGGTGCTTTTAAAATAGGCACCCAAAGGGAATGTGATAGCATGTTCCTGCATGGACCGAAATACACAATGTTGTTATTTGCAGGAACATAGGTGTGCATGCAGACAGTGGGGCAGACCATGTGCCTAATTGCTTGCATTTCTTGGCACAAGGCACCCTTTGTTTCCTCCCCACCACACTTTTCATGGTGGTCGGACCACCATGAAAAGTGTGCCAGTGACGAAATTCATTATATGCTTGGCAGGGCCGCAGAGGCCCCGCCAAACATATTGCAGCCTCAAGACCACTGCCAGGGACATCTGATCCCTGGTGGTTGTGGTGGTCCCATGGTGGCCCCACCACCCTGATCATAATAGGGCGGTTGGAAGACACTACTGCGCCCCCTAAGTCTGGCGGCTGTGGATCACCATTCTCCTAATAAGGCCCTTAGTGTGCATGCAATACATAAAGTCCTGTGTTAGTCCATTTATTTTTATTTTTCTGAAATGAAAAAGGTGATTGACTTTGATACATGCTTTGTTTCTATCAATTAAGATAGGATCTTCAGAGTTAGGGGACTTACAGCACGGGTGGCTGGTGACATTTGAAAGTGGTGCGGTGTAAAATTTTAGTTGAAGTGTACCGCGGCGAGCAAGTGTAGTGAGCGAGGCCTAACAACATAAGGGGGATTCGTGGAGTTCCCCCCAGAGAAATGTTTGAAAAAAGAGTGGACAAATGGTGCATTTCCAAGCAAATTTAATTTTAGAAAGCAAAGTTGTACTGTGCGCCCTTCCTGCCAGTATGAATGCCAATGTATGGCCCAAAGTTGCTGCAGCAGGCTGCTCGAGGGCTGCGTGACAGGGACAATGCAACACGGTCATCAAAACAAGATGATTTTACACATGAGCGTTTTACCTGTGGAAATAAAGAAACGTCAAATACACATTGCATCCATCCTGCGCACATCGAAGCCACTGACTGTGAGGACGCTATTTTATCACACATATGCATGCGATGAGTGACTTGTCTCTAACTCTACAATCTTTACACAGAGCATACAATGCGGAACAGCACTGTAGTACAGAGTGTCCGTCTGTAACGCAACTGGTGCTCATGTAAAGCAGTCTGATACCTTCGGAGTGCCACCAGCCGAGGCTCTTGTGTCACGATTCCTCCCCAGAATCAGCCTCCCCTGGTGCCTTTAGAGGGCATTGCACCTGAGGAGGACTCCTGTGCATGAGCATTACCCTGGCGCCTGCCCTAGGCTCATGAAAAATAGCTAAATGGGGAGGGACCACGGGGACAAGATACCCAAGGTGTAAGGAATTCGGGCCACTTACCCAGCGTTAAACGGCTTAAAGCTGGGATTATTGAGTCTTTTGCACGTAAACTAGGGATAGATTTTACGCTGCCACCTTGGCTAATTATATTAGGAGTGCATCATGAGGTAATTCCATCTAATGTTAAACACTT
Organism: Lissotriton vulgaris; assembly: GCF_964263255.1. Lineage (NCBI taxonomy): Eukaryota > Metazoa > Chordata > Amphibia > Caudata > Salamandridae > Lissotriton > Lissotriton vulgaris. Next base: position 1,119,230,998 of record NC_141693.1, read on the forward strand.
TTTGTTTGTGGCTATGGCTGATCATAGGTGATGTTTGACAAAAGCCTGGCTTGATCCTTCCCTGCCGGTATTTCTTCAATGGCTTACGAGTCTATTATCTGTTTATCATTTGGAAAGGGCAACATACTCCCAAAAAGGTAAGAAGACCCGGGAAAAAATATTGAAAGTCTGGTTCCCCCTCATTAACAGGTAACTCAATCTATTCATGTATGTATATGTTTGAGGGGCCTCTTTTTATCCTTTTTATCCTTTCTTCCTTTTTAGATGTCTGATGTTTCCTATAGATGTTTGTATTTGAAGCATTTTATAGAATTATGTGCTCTCAACCACTTTATGGATTTGATGTATTTATTGAAATTGTCTGCTTGGGGGATGTGGGGGCAATTGTTATTATTATCATGTAAAAAAACCAAATAAACATTTTTTTTAAAATAACTTAGAATGAATACTTTATACATTCTGTTTGTTTTCAGAGTGATAAGCATGAGGTAATATTTTATTTACACAATTGTGAAGGTTATTTGATTTCCTTTTTTATGTTTGTTTTTAGTTTGAGTTATGTCCTTGTGATATCTTTTCCGCAGTTTCCTGTTTATTGTTTCAAGGCAATTTAGGCTTTGATTATTAGTAACTAATCAATCTATTTCTTGCATTTGTTTAATGTCAATATTTTTGCCTTAGTTGTGCTAGGGATAGATCTATTCTAGAATGTAGGATAGCTTTTCATAATTATTCCTTGGAGGGAATTGTACCACACTTCCACTGATTTGTTAGTTGTTTCTTCTTCAGAGATTGAACTATAGTAGTTATGCCACTATTGCATGCTAATTTTTTTTGTTTTTTTCTTCGGTAGCGTGAGGATTTTATTAACATGTTGTAGTTGTGGGTTACATCTGTGAAAGGGACATAGGGTAATGCATTATTTTTTTACTTCATATGCAAAATCTGTATTTGTTGCATATTTTCTACTGGGTGTACATTTTTGTAGGTTCCTTGCTATACTTAGGGTGAAAGCATAGTAGCACCCACATTTTGCTGTGTGTGGGTACAATTTTAGAATTGTTAAAATCAAAGCTTGCTCAAAATCAATAGTGATATTTTGGGGGTATTGTAATTGTTTGATAAGTGGTAAGATGTGCTATAGATTGCACAGTTTGGCAGTAATGCATATAATAAAGGTGCATTTGTATTATTGCATTGTCCCTGTATTGTCTAAGTTTATGTAAATTGTGCTGTACCTATTCTAAACGTCCTCGCTATCATCCATGTGTTACACTGTGTTATGATTAGTATGTTATTGTTCGCTGCATAAACTATTATTCTTTTTCCGTTACTTTTAGTGTCATGCAGTAAGAAATCTTGGTTAGTATGTGTCATTTAAATGTTGCAGGATTTCTATTTCCTTGTGTGTACTGGGTGGTCTTGGTGTTTCCCTAGCCACCCTCTTTTTTCTAGCTATTAGTCTTGTTTGATTTTGTACAAAAGGAAGTTGCCTAGTTGCTTCTTCAGGAGCTTGAGGATGTGTTTTTGGTATAGTTCATGTAGGGCCCGATGTATGTGGACAATACCGGTCGGAAACAGCCGAATTCAGCCGTTTCCGACCGGTATTTGGCCTTTTGAGATGTAGGGGACCTTTTTTTCTCCGATTCGGTATTTTACTGATTCGGTAAAATTACCGAATCGGAAAAATACCGAATCGCTAAGTTTACCGATTTTTAAAAATCGGGATATAGGTGGGACTACTTTCAGTCCCACAGGCCCTTCAGATTCGGTATTTTAACACCCAATCCAATTGGGTGTTAAAATACCGAATCCAGGTGTGCATGCACATGTGTGCATGCACACCTATGCCATGTGACAGACAGACATGCCCTTAGGGCATGTCTGTGTGCCACATGGCACACAAGCCAGTATTGGGGGTGCTAGAGGGTGTCAAAGTGACACCCCCTGCACCCTTGCAGAAATCGGTAATTACCGAATCGGTAAATACCGATTCGGTAATGCACATTGATTCCTATGGGCTTCAAGGCCCATAGGAATCAATGGGGGATACCGATTCGGTATTTACAGAATCGGTAAATACCGAATCTTACAGATTCGGTATTTACCGATTCTGAAATACCCACATCTCCCCCCCTCCAATTTACCACTTCTTAAATACCGAATCGGTATGATTCGGTATTTAAGAAGTGGTAAATTGGAGTTTACCTACATCGGGCCCGTAGTGTCTTGTGAGCTGCTTCCTTTTATGAAGTCCTATAGGACGTTCCTGCTGGTGGCCCTACCATAACAAGGATAGGAGTAATATTTTGTGCATTTCCATTGCCTCCTTTCACTAGAAGTACTAGAAGGGGTTGTTTACTATAAGTGTATCCTCTATAAACTGATATTAGTTTTCCCATATGTGATTTGATATATGTTGCAGTTTCTGACATCTGTGTATTACATAATTTTAAAATGTTATTTTTATGTACGTTATATGTTAAGAAAAATTATAAGACTTTTTATATCATGTTTTATATTTACGTACATTTTTGGCATTTCTTACATTTTTTGGACTAGTAGAGTTGAGTTTGTTGGAGTTTGTTCTTTTTTATTTTAAAATTGTACTGTTGAGAAGGAAAAATGTTTTAGGTATTGTAGTTTTATATTCTATTCTGTATTTTCTATTGACCACTCATTACAATGTTTAGAATTAATTTATTTGAGAGGTTTTGTTTTAGTTTAATTTCATTTTATTATGCTTGAGTTTTGTCTTTGTTGAAATTTGATTTTTGTTTTGTGTCCTTGTCATCTTTTTGCATCACTTGGTACAATTTTTACTCAGATTTGGGATCTGATTTTTGGAGATATTTTAAAATAATTGTGAGTTTAGTTTTTTAATTTTATATATATATATATATATATATATTCACTGAAAAAACCATAGGTTATAGACCATATATAGTTAGGAATTTGCATTTACAAAACCTTGAAAATTCACTGAAAAAACCATAGGTTAGAGACCATATATAGTTAGCTGGACATTTTATTGACATAAAACCAATGAAATTCCATATATAGTTAGTTGCACTAACTATATATCGCGCACCCGCAATCCACTGCTGATGATGTCACATATTACATCATTCATGACATGGTCAGTGACATCACTGATGACATCACTGATGACATCTCAAATGACATCACTGATGACATCACTGATGACATCTCAAATGACATCACTGATGACATCATCTAGTGTCTGTGTGTTTTTGTAAAGTTTAAATATGTTTTACATATTCAAGAATGAGTGGATGTATGGAAGACTGAGTGTGTGTGTGGCTGGCTGGGAGGTGTGTGACTCTGTGCATATCAATGTGTACTTGTATCAGTGATTGTATAAGAGAGTAGGTATGTGTTAGTATATGTGTGAAAAGTATGGTGTTCTGTGTTTAACTGTATAGATGAGGAAATCGAAGTGTGATTGATTCTTCACAGGACTGACTAGGTGTATGAGTGCATATGATAGTCTTGTAATAGTGAGTGACTGTATGTATGAGTGATTGTATGGGTGAATGAGTGAATGTGTGTGTAGACGTAGGAATCAGTGAGTGCGTATGTAGTAACTGGTATTGGTGTGTCATGATGTCATCAGTGATGTCATTTGAGATGTCATCAGTGATGTCATTTGAGATGTCATCAGTGATGTCATCAGTGATGTCACTGAAGTATGGTGTTCTGTGTTTAACTGTATAGATGAGGAAATGGAAGTGTGATTGATTCTTTACAGGACTGACTAGATGTGTGAGTAACTCCATGGATGAGTTGCAGTGTGTGAGTGTCTGCATAGGTGTATGAGTGCATATGATAGTGTTGTAATAATGAGTGACTGTATGTATGAGTGATTGTATGGGTGAATGAGTGAATGTGTGTGTAGACATAGGAATCAGTGAGTGCGTATGTAGTAACTGGTATTGGTGTGTCATGATGTCATCAGTGATGTCATTTGAGATGCCATCAGTGATGTCATCAGTGATGTCATTTGAGATGTCATCAGTGATGTCATCAGTGATGTCACTGACCATGTCATGAATGATGTAATATGTGACATCATCAGCAGTGGATTGCGGGTGCGCGATATATAGTTAGTGCAACTAACTATATATGGAATTTCATTGGTTTTATGTCAATAAAATGTCCAGCTAACTATATATGGTCTCTAACCTATGGTTTTTTCAGTGAATTTTCAAGGTTTTGTAAATGCAAATTCCTAACTATATATGGTCTATAACCTATGGTTTTTTCAGTGAATTTCATTGGTTTTTTAAAAGCTAATATCTATAGCTGTAAAATATATTCTTTATTACGTGACGTATCACGTAGCCACGTGAGACGCCTCATGACGCGTCGCATAACCGTGACGTATCGGCTCTGCAGCGCAAACAAAACCCGTAACGTAAGCGTGCCGGAGCACGCTTACAGATATATATTTTTTTTTTAACCTTAATTAGACAAAATCCACACGTGCACATATCTGGAGGCCTTGCAAAGGCACATCAAACAAACAGTCCCTACAATTTTGTCAAGTTTGCTGGAAATCTATTCCCATAATTTTTTTTTTTACTGTTTCTCTTGGTTTTCCCCTTGTTACGCTTACCGAGACGCTACCCGGTACGCGAACCGGACGCTCCAAAAACACAAGATGGCGGACTCCCGTTACGCTGCCGGTTAGCTGCCCGGTTCGCGTACCGGGAAGCGCCTCTACCGCGAAAAATCGCGGGGACTTTAATATCCCCCTCATCAATCCTAGGGGGTCAGGAGGGGTTTACCTTGCCCCCTTTCCTTCATTTCCCCCTTCTTTTTTCACCACATCTTGTCTCTCGAACCTACCGAGAGACAAGATGGCGGCCGCTCCGGACTGTTTACAATGTTGACAGCTACGCTGCCGGTTAGCTGCCCGGTTAGCTGCCCGGTGAGCTGCCCGGTGAGCTGCCCGGTTCGCGTACCGGGACGCGCCTCTACGGCGTAAAATCGCAAAAAAATTATTTTATTTTTTTTTGCCCCGCGGGGCACTTTAATATCCCCCTCATCAATCCTAGGGGGTCAGGAGTGGTATACCTTGCCCCCTTTCCTTCATTTCCCCCTTCGTTTTTCACCACATCTTGTCTCTCGAACGTACCGAGAGACAAGATGGCGGCCGCTCCGGACTGTTTAGAATGTTGACAGACACCGGAGAGCCAATCAGCTTCGCTTCGCGAAATTCCGTTACGTGTCAGGTACGCAAACCGGGGCGCTAACCGGAGCGCTGTCACAGATATATATATTTTTTTAAACATTAATTTCTCAAAATCCACTGGAGCACATATATTGAGACATAGCAAAGGCACGTCGGGCAAACCATATCTACAATTTTGACAAGTTTCATGTAAATCTATTCAGCCGTTCGAGCTAAAAGTGAGTCCAACCGCCCTATGGAAAAATGAATGGGAAAAACGTGTTTTGGGACCCCCCTTGTTTCTCGGCCCCCCCTTGACGAAACCCCCCCAAATTTTCAGGGGCTGCTCAGAAACGAAATGTGCCATTTTCCTGAAAATTTCAGCCAATTCCGTCCTCAAACGCCAAAGTTATTAGACATAGAATTTTCAGAAATCCCATAGAGAAAAAATCCTAACTATATATACCCACTGGCTATCGCCAGTAGGTAATATACATATATAAACATATATAATCTGCATATCTATATAAATATAAATGCATGCATACATATACATATATGCATACATATGCATGTTATTTACATGAAAGTTTTAAAAACACTAATAAAAGCAAAGCTAAAAAGCCACCTCATTACAAACAGAATGGCTTTAACTTAAACGAGGGCGAGATCTATTGCATTTTCAATGCTTGTTTACTTAGGTTCTATCAAGAAGGCATTCAGATGTTTCACACATTTGCCATAAATTCTGAATGTTCGCACTCTAGTTGCTCATTAGATCACTGTAGTAAAGCTAGTGCTCACCAGGGAAGTCTGCTGCTAATCATGGTTTGCAGCCATTTTCCCGCATTTTTTATCCCGCAGACTTTCAGTCCGCATACCAATATCCCGCAAGGTCATTGACCTCGCATACCATTATCCCGCATTTTTTCAAAACGCATGTGCATTTATCGCACATGCCTTTACAAAGAATTACGTTTTAAAGGCATGTATGGTAAATGCATTTGCGTTGTGAAAACCACGATGACGAGAGAGGTAAGTGGGTTTGTGTTAATTTTTTCGTGGGTTAGTGATTGTGTAGTGTAGTGTAGTGTTGTGTAGTGTAGTGTTGTGTTAGTGTAGTGTAGAGTTGTGGTGGTTTCAAAATGTTTAGTGTAGGGTCATGCTGGGGGTGGTGTTTTAGGGTTTAGGGTTGTGTTGTAGTGTTTGCGTAGTGTAGGGTCATGCTGAGGGTAGTGTTTTAGGGTTTAGGGTAGTGTTGTAGTGTTTGCGTAGTGTAGGGTCATGCTGGGGTGTAGTGTTTTAGGGTTTTGGGTAGTGTTGTAGTGTTTGCGTAGTGTAGGGTCATGCTGGGGTGTAGTGTTTTAGGGTTTTGGGTAGTGTTGTAGTGTTTGCGTAGTGAAGGGTCATGCTGGGGGTAGTGTTTTAGGGTTTTGGGTAGTGTTGTAGTGTTTGCGTAGTGTAGGGTCATGCTGGGGGTAGTGTTTTAGGGTTTAGGGTTGTGTTGTAGTGTTTGCGTAGTGTAGGGTCATGCTGGGGCTAGTGTTTTAGGGTTTAGGGTAGTGTTGTAGTGTTTGCGTAGTGTAGGGTCATGCTGGGCGTAGTGTTTTAGGGTTTAGGGTAGTGTTGTAGTGTTTGCGTAGTGTAGGGTCATGCTGGGGGTAGTGTTTTAGGGTTTTGGGTAGTGTTGTAGTGTTTGCGTAGTGTAGGGTCATGCTGGGGTGTAGTGTTTTAGGGTTTAGGGTAGTGTTGTAGTGTTTGCGTAGTGTAGGGTCATGCTGGGGGTAGTGTTTTAGGGTTTTGGGTAGTGTTGTAGTGTTTGCGTAGTGTAGGGTCATGCTGGGGGTAGTGTTTTAGGGTTTTGGGTAGTGTTGTAGTGTTTGCGTAGTGTAGGGTCATGCTGGGGTGTAGTGTTTTAGGGTTTTGGGTAGTGTTGTAGTGTTTGCGTAGTGTAGGGTCATGCTGGGGTGTAGTGTTTTAGGGTTTTGGGTAGTGTTGTAGTGTTTGCGTAGTGAAGGGTCATGCTGGGGGTAGTGTTTTAGGGTTTTGGGTAGTGTTGTAGTGTTTGCGTAGTGTAGGGTCATGCTGGGGGTAGTGTTTTAGGGTTTTGGGTAGTGTTGTAGTGTTTGCGTAGTGTAGGGTCATGCTGGGGGTAGTGTTTTAGGGTTTAGGGTAGTGTTGTAGTGTTTGCGTAGTGTAGGGTCATGCTGGGGGTAGTGTTTTAGGGTTTAGGGTAGTGTTGTAGTGTTTGCGTAGTGTAGGGTCATGCTGGGGGTAGTGTTTTAGGGTTTAGGGTAGTGTTGTAGTGTTTGCGTAGTGTAGGGTCATGCTGGGGGTAGTGTTTTAGGGTTTAGGGTAGTGTTGCAGTGTTTGCGTAGTGTAGGGTCATGCTGGGGTGTAGTGTTTTAGGGTTTTGGGTAGTGTTGTAGTGTTTGCGTAGTGTAGGGTCATGCTGGGGGTAGTGTTTTAGGGTTTAGGGTAGTGTTGCAGTGTTTGCGTAGTGTAGGGTCATGCTGGGGTGTAGTGTTTTAGGGTTTTGGGTAGTGTTGTAGTGTTTGTGTAGTGTAGGGTCATGCTGGGGGTAGTGTTTTAGGGTTTAGGGTAGTGCTGTAGTGTTTGCGTAGTGTAGGGTCATGCTGGGGGTAGTGTTTTAGGGTTTAGGGTTGTGTTGTAGTGTTTGCGTAGTGTAGGGTCATGCTGGGGGTAGTGTTTTTGGGTTTAGGGTAGTGTTGTAGTGTTTGCGTAGTGTAGGGTCATGCTGGGGTGTAGTGTTTTAGGGTTTTGGGTAGTGTTGTAGTGTTTGCGTAGTGTAGGGTCATGCTGGGGGTAGTGTTTTAGGGTTTAGGGTAGTGTTGTACTGTTTGTGTAGTGTAGGGTCATGCTGGGGGTAGTGTTTTAGGGTTTAGGGTAGTTTAGTTGTTTAGTGTATGCTAAAGGCATATTCGTTCTAAAAGTTTTCGTTATTTTAATTTGCGGCCTAATAGTACATGCGGGATTTTTTTTGCGGACTGATGGTATGCGGGATTTCGTCATATATTCGCTAATCATACTTTCTATGGCAAAATGAACCCCCTCATTTTGTTCCTTTTTAAATTAAATGTTTTAAGAGTTACCACTTTATTCCAATCAAGATGGCTTCAGGTGTGCCATACCTTTGTAATAAGTAGGACTGTTAGCACTCTAGTTGTTCTTTAGAACACTCTGGGACATTCTGTCATTGGGCTATAGTTGGGCTACATCTGGCTGATATTTGGGCTACATTTGTTTTTTTTGTCTCTGGTGGCCATCTTTGGGCTACATTGGGCTACATTGGGCTACATTGGGCTACATTTGGGCTCCAACATATATATAGCCCAATGTAGCCCAATATATATTTTTCAAAGTTAATTTTCGTAAAAACCACTGGAGCCTATATCTTGAGACATAGCAAATGCACATCGGGCTACCAGTCCCTACAATTTTGCCAAGTTTGGTGTAAATCCATTCAGCCGTTCAGGCTAAAAGTGAGGCCAACCGCCCTATGGAAAATTGCATGGGAAAAACACGTTTTGGGACCCCCCTTTTTTCTCGGCCCCCCCTTGACGAAACCCCCCCAAATTTTTAGCGGCTGCTCAGAAACTAAATGTTCCATTTTCCTGAAAATTTCAGCCAATTCTGTCCTCAAACGCCAAAGTTATTCGACATAGAATTTTCAAAAATCCCATAGGAAAAAAATCCTAACTATATATACCTACTGGCTATCGCCAGTAGGTAATATATATATATATATATATATATATATATATATATATATATACATATATATATATATATATATATATATATATATATATATATATATATATATATACCACAAACTGCAACAGTTAGTCCATGACGCTGCAAAGATTCGAGGGCACACTGGAGCAAATATTTTCAAACAGATTTTAATCGAGTCAGACTGACAAACGCGTGTCGGCGAAACCGCCTTCCTCAGTGTCAGTTTGTAAACATTATCACCATGTTTAAATAAAGTTATCCACGAATAAACAATACAATGTCAGTGACAGAAATGATACTTGAAAACTTTGTGGTGCGGCGGCCATAGTGAAGTGTTCATTTGTTTATAATTCATTCAATACTTAGCATCATAATACTAGCTGCTTTTGGGGGAAATATTCTGAAATCATAATAAAAGCTTAATTATCTGCTTCACAATCAATATTGTTTTGCAACGCACGGACCACTCGATTATTTCTCATCAATATATTAGCCCACAAGTGTTATTTTGCCCTGGATGGGTTTGCTTACAATCATCAACTTTTTGAAAACCAAATATCCTATCCTAATTATTTAGAAGGAAGTAATGGTTATTGAGCCCTGGATGGGCTTTTATCTTTTCCCAATATTTCTCTCTCAATTTCTTATTTACATATTACCTTGCCTCCCATTGCCATACATAATCATTTCTATACCATTTCCAATTTTAATTTAATTTTCAATTTCATTATCCAAAGCAACGAAAGGAAAAACTATTGAATATCTATTTCATTTATATATACAATTCAGTCAACCAAAAACGTGTTCTGATTGATAAAATCTTCAGAAAAAAAGGGCTCCAGATTAAACCCCATTGTTGAATAAATAAATAAATAACTGGAAAAACAGACAGTCCTATCCAATGTGAACCCACATCTCCTTTTCATTATTCAAGCCTTAGGATCATACAAGGACTAATTTAGGAGGAAGAAATGCTACATATAACACTGGTGTCTAGCTCAAACAGCTCAAACTATTACCAAATTTGCAGCGTGGTGCAAGGTCCTTTGTAAACCTAAAATGGTCACCTCTTACTTATTGCTAAATGTGGGTGTTAAGTTGGTACTAATGGTGTGCAAGCCGATCTTGCTTCGTACTATGCCTCTCTTGCCTCTTTCTGCATTTCTATTGCTTATTTCTGCACTTTTCATTCTTTTTAGGCACTTCTCTTGCCTCTTTCTGAAACTCTCTTGCCACTTTCTGCACTTCTCTTGCCTCCTTCTGCACCTCTGTTATTATCGTTAAAAATAATTTCATCCTCAGTGGGTTTCAAAGAGTCACTGTTACAGCTGAAGGCTATTGTTTTACTGTCCCCAAACGCCCCCACATCTGCAACAGTGACTCTTTGCAACCCACTGAGGATGAAAATATTTTTAACGATATTAACCACACTGCAAATCACGAAGAGTAATACAGGAACACTACAATGACCATCAGGCCACGAGGGTGGCCACGCCCACTGGGGTGGGGAGTTTTAGAATCCTATGGAATGTTCTGAGAAACATCCGATGTGGTTATTCATCAACAAGCTGTTTGCCCATGAAGAAGTGCTTCAGAAAGCACGAAACACATCAGGCTTGACTGTTTATTTGAGCAAGACACCCTGCAATTGAAGTTGCTGTGTTTCTCCATTAAAATGATGTGCTGTTCGAACTTACCTGTGCGGGCTTTTTTCACAGCAGGCAAATCCTGAGTTATAGATATCTATATATCTATATATATATATATAGATATCTATATCTATATCTATATATATATATATATATATATATATATATATATATATATATATATATATATATATATATATATATATATATATATATATATATATATATATATATATATATATATATATATATATATATAGAGAGAGAGTGGTTCAAAGGCACGGAAAATGTTCAGCGCTCTTTAAGGTGGTGCGTAATCTCTGCGACAGAACCAGTCGCTATGTATCACAGCTTTTCTCTACCTTTTGAAAAGAGTTTAGGAGACGCACACGGTATGCAGAGTTTGGCAGACAGCCTTTTATTGCAGTATGAGGCACCTGACGCGTTTTGTTTGGGCTGCAAACTTCTTCAGAGGTAACGCCTCAGTTCTTGCAAATGTTTTAAGTGGGTTCAGCTGATTTTATTAACCCACTTAAAACGTTTGCAAGAACTGAGGCATTACTTTTGAAGAATTTTGCAGCCCAAATGTCAAATGAGATGTCAAATGAGATGTCATCAGTGATGTCATTTGAGATGCCTTCAGTGATGTCATCAGTGATGTCATCAGTGATGTCATCAGTGATGTCATTTGAGATGTCATCAGTGATGTCATCAGTGATGTCACTGAGCATGTAATGAATGATGTAATATGTGACATCATCAGCAGTGGATTGCGGGTGCGCGATATATAGTTAGTGCATCTAACTATATATGCGAATTTCAATGGTTTTGTGCGAGTAAAATAAGGTTTTGAAAATGCTAATCCCTAACTATATATGGTCTATAACCTATGGTTTTTTCAGGGATTTTTTAAGGTTTTGTAAATGCTAATTCCTAACTATATATGGTCTATAACCTATGGTTTTTTCAGTGAATTTCAATGGTTTTTTTATTTGCTAATATCAAAAGCTGTCAAATGTCAAGTACGTGATAGGTAAAAACATTTTCGTGTTTATGCACGCTGATGTGCTTTGAACGCTGCCCCCCCTCTTTTCTCTTAGGAGTACTCTCTCTTTGCAGATAGTGAAGGGTAGTTAACGCAGGCCTTTGCCCCCGTTGTAATCCGTCGTGCCTGCTTCTCTCTCTATTTGATTGATTGTTATCCAAGCATTTACTGTTTTAGAATTAGTTCTCTTTGGTTCGTTCTCTATTTACAAACAAGCACAGAGTCGCAATACTCTGTTTAGTCTTTGCAGATAGTGAAAAATCATTTAAAAAAACAAAAGGAATCGAGCAAAATCAGTAGGCCACTAATGGGATCTCTTTTTGACCTCGCTAAAATAGAAACATTAAGAACAACCCCTCATGAGAAATACGAAACTAGTGAGATGAACTGAGCTCCACACCATGATGGCTGCAAGACAGCTCGGCTCCGCCGCCCACCCCGCCCAAAATAACGACAAACCCTATGCAAATATTATAAATATATACAAACAAACCAGCAAAGTAACAGGGTAAAACATTTTATTAAATAACTATTTACATAACTATTTTATACTTTTTGTTGACCGATCCGGCTAGCTCAATCGATCGAGCATGATACTCATGCACTCTGATCTCCTTGGCCTCAGTCAAGCATTAATAGTAAGATTTTCATACATGAGTGTACTTTTTGCCTTTTGGTGACTCTTCCATTCTGAACATTTTTCCACAATCCGTTTGACCTGAAACGATTACACAAATAAAACATTTATGAGTTTTAAATTTCCAGAGAAGTATAATTCACCAATAGCTTTCTCTGTAGATCTTTTTCCATTAAAAATCCCAGTTCCATCACCCGCCCAGAATATCACTACTGTTAGTTGTCATTGTTGCTTCTGTTTTAATAAAAAATGTTTTAAGGTGTTTACTGTTTTTGTTGCGATGTATATATTTATAAGTTATTAAAGTGTTATAATCCTACTAATTTTTTATCGATTATTGCTCTTTGAGATATTCCCTGTCTACAAACAGAGAAGAATAGGAATATTCTGTCTCCCTTTGCAGATAGTGAAGGATAGGTAATGCAGACTTTTGTCCCCCGTTGTAATCCGTCATGCCTGTTTTTCTCCCCACTGATTGATTGATTGGCTGGACATTTATTGTTCAAGGAATAGTTCTTTCGAGGTATTCTGTGTTTGCAAATAACGTGGAATAGAAATATTCTGTCTAGTCTTTGCAAGTAGTGAAGGGTGGGTAATGCGGACCTTTGTCCCCCGTTGTAATCTGTCATGCCCATCTACTCCCCACTGATTGAGAAACTAGTTCCACCCGGACCATTTATTAGAGGTACATCATCTGGCTCAACTGGAGAGTACCCCTAATAAAGAAGACATATGTAAAATACGAAGTAATCACTGAATCCTGTTAAACAGAAACTTTAGCATGAAACACACTTGAAAAGGAAGGGAAAGAAATCGAACAAAATCAGTAGGCCACTGATGAGTTTTTGACTTCGCTAGAAATAAGAAACATGGTAGTGGTGAAAGAAGCCAAGCTTGACGTTACGGCAGCCATGAGGTAGCTAACCTCCGCCACCCCCCCACTGCTCCAAGCATGTCTGTCCCACCGCCCGCCACACCCAATAACGGTAACATGAAATAGATACAAATCAGCAGATATATACCCCCATTCCGGAAACTTCCGAAGTGCAACAGGTCCACGGTTACGCCCATCCGGAAGACGAGGCCTCGACACGTGCAGGGCGGGGCCCGACTAGCCGCCATCAGCCGGAGAAGTCGTGGGATGGTCAGCCCGGAATGTACTGGTCCTCCCATTCTCTTCTGGGGCCCTGCAGGCCACGGGGGGGATGTCTTGCCTCTGCCTCCGACCCCCCCCCCCTTATCGCCTGGTCCGGACATCACGGATATCAACGCCAGGTGTCGGCGTGGGGTGCGCTGGGAGGGAGAGGCGGCGCGAACGAGCCTCTCCCACCCCCACAGGTGGGGGCCCCTCGGCTGCACCCCCAACGCTCCACTCACCCGACAAGGGTTCGTCCACTCTTGCGATGCAGCGGCGTTCCACTCACCCAACAAAAGGTCCTGAAGCGGCGCCCTGCAGGCCACGGGGGGGGATGTCTTGCCTCTGCCTCCGACCCCCCCCTCTTATCGCCTGGTACGGACATCATGGATATCAATGCCAGGTGTCGGCGTGGGGTGCGCTGGGAGGAGGAGGCGGCGCGAACAAGCCTCTCCCACCCCCCAGGTGGGGGCCCCTCAGCTGCACCCCTAACGCTCCACTCACCCGACAAGGGTTCCTCCACTCTTGTGATGCAGCGGCGCTGCACTCACCCGACAAAAGGTCTCGTCCACTATAGCGAGGCAATGATGCTCCGCTCACCCAGCGGGGGTCTCGTTTACTTTTGCGGTACAATGACGCTTTTGAGTTCAGCTAGAAAATGAGTCCTGCGTCCAGAAACGTTCTCCTCAACTTTGAAGATTCTATAAGAGCCACGGGGCCCCCGACCCCCGCAGACACCCCCGATGGAGAATGACTGCCATGATCACCCACGGAACGACCACGACGTAGCCGCGGGACGTCGGCGCGCTCATGCCAGCGCCGGCCTCAGTCTTGAAATGACCAAAATCCTGCAAGACTACCAACTTGATCAGTTCCGGTGGGACACCAGTATGACCCGGTAGGAGAGATTGTTTCCTCCCACCCCACTTTGACTGATGTTTCATGTCAGCAGTCCCCTCTGCTACCCTTCAACGAAAACTTTTGGACTGCCGAAAGAGGTCCCGGTCCAACCACGAGTTGGTGGAGACATTTTGACTATACTTGGACCTTCCTGACCTCACCCAAAATGGCGCCGGTACAAATGAAACTCTCAACTCCTTGTTGTGCCCCGATTGCTCAGCCTTGATATCATGAGATATGTATGCAGTTTTTAGCACATGAATTGATATGGGATAAGACTGATTATATGTTCGGACAATGAATTGATCCAGGATGGGTATTGATTATACGTTCGAACAATGAATTGACATGGGACGGGTACTGATTACACGTTCGAACAATGAATTGATATTAAGTTCTAATGCATCATTGATTACTGTATTTATTATTGAAGGTTCGAATTGTCGACACTTTTGGTACTTGCTCACAATGAATTATCGATATGATTTTGTTGCACTTGTTGCACTTTTTACTATGAAATCAACGACCACTGACTCTCTGTTATGTTTTCCACAAATAAATACCCCCCCCCCCATTTACAGTTCCAGCCTGCTCCGTGGCCGGCTCACGGGGTTGTAGGCCCGTATTTGGGCACCAACATTTTCATTAAAGGTTTTTGAAAAAGCAAACGTGGTTGTAACGCGTAGATTGGTAAGTTTCGAATAAATGGCCACTGTTTCCGATTTTTTTTTTTATTTTTTAAAAAGCAGGTGAAATGAAGCAGCTCAATTAGTTAAGGGTTAAAAAGTATAGTACGCAGAAACATTGAAAATATGAATGGTCCAGGTTTGTTGTATGTGTTTTTCATTTTTGTACAGCATAAAGCAATCGATAAAGATCCTGGTATTTAGCCTCTACTTTATATGCTACCTGTATCAGGGAAGTTGTTTTAAATGCCCCTAAGCCACCCCAAAGGAATGTCACCTGGCCCCCCTAGTACGAACGAAAACGACCCCGTACCACTGTAGGTTATCTCTCTTCCTCAAAAATGACAAAAATTACTTTCTAGGACGTTTTGGACATTGATGCTTTTCATATGATCTATTTATTAAAGTAATACTCATATCTCCGCATGAAATTAATTTTCCACATGCTACACAAGTCAATCTCATGTGCCCAAAGTGCTTTTGCAGATTTGGGACCGTTTCCCTTGCCTCTGACTCACTTATTGCTAAGTCATTGGTGGATGTTTTTGCCGGTCGGGGGTTATCCACCAAATCTCAAAGTTGTGCTTTACAATAATTAAGAGGGTGCCACCTCTCCATGTGCCGATGCATGGTATGATTACCATAGCTATATTTTTTTTCGGTCCCTCTCAAGAGTTTTCTTTTTGCAGATGAGGCAGGTAACGAACCTGGCTTTAACTTTCTTTTCATGAGAAGGAAAAGAAAAAAATTGCCAGATAAAATTCACTTTCACATGGGACGTTCTTGGCATTTCTTTCAGAAACTTTTACATCACTGTGTCATTTCTTTGTCTATCCTGATTAAAGCAATGTCATGTAAATAGTTGTTTAAAAAGTTTTTTTTTTACGTGTTTACTTTGTTGGAGCGTTGTATATATTTATAAGTTATTAAAGTGTTATAATCCTACTACTTTGTTGGAGTGCTATATATTTTTAATGTGACACATAATTGTGAAGACTTTGATGTACAAAAAGGCATCCCTGGAATCTTCCGCTTCAGGCTCGGTCCCACACACCCTTACAGTGAGAATCCCCTCCCCAATCACAATACAGGATCGTTATCAGATAGTAGGAACGCGTGTGGTGTGACGGATCTCATGAGGTGGGGGCCTTGATCTACTGTAACTCCTTTGAACAGGGGTAATTCTTTACAGTTGGGGCCATAAACTACATCCGCAGGGCTAGGTGATAGCCTGGGACCGGCCTGGACAATCAGACACAGAGGAAGAGGAGTGTCAGAGGGTGCGGTAGTGAATAGGGTGAAAGGGCGGTGTCGGGCGAGCACAGGGTGTGATACTCAGGGAAGAGCAGCGCAGATGGGGGGTGGTTTATGGCCCATGCATGAGAGAGAGAGCAGGGGTGAGCAGTGCGTGGGGGAGATGCTTGCGAAGGTGGGAAGCCATGCTGAGGATCGGCGGCGTGCAGAGAGTGGGTCTGGTCAAGGCATCTAAAATGGCTGCCGTGCACGACAAAAGTGTGGCATTGGAAAAGAAGCAAGATGGCGCAGACAATGTTTATCAATACGAATTAATTTATAACAATTATTTTTAACAATATATTTACTCGCAGTGTCAAAATGGCGGTCAACACTTCCTGATTTCCTTCAAATCGAACGTTAACAGAAGTCAAGCGGCAAAAAAAAAAAAAAACACTCACGCGCAACCGCTGGAAGACAAGTATCAACATATATGACCCTCCTCAACCACCCTCAGAAAACATAGGGGGTCAGGATACGTCTCCCATACCCCCTTATACCCAATACTCACATTGCTTTTCCTCCATCTTGTAATTTAATTAAATCGAAACACAAAATGGCAAAATTCCCGTTTCGCTACCAGTTTGCGACCCGGTTCGCGAACCGAGAAGCGCTTCTACCGTGAAAAATCTATTTTTTTTATTTGCCCCACGGGACCCTTTAATAACCCCAACATCATTCCTAGGGGGTCAAGAGGAGTCTACCTTGCCCCCTTTCATTAAATTCCCCCTTCGTTTTTCTCCTCCTCTTGTCTCTCGATCCTACCGAGAGACAAGATGGCGGCCGCACCGGACTGTTTAGAATGTTGACAGACACCGGAGAGCCAATCAGCTTCGCTTCACAATGCTCCGTTACGCGAAAAGTACGCGATCTGGAGCGCTATCCGGGACGCTGTCACAGATATATCTGTTTTTTTAAACGTTAATTTCTCAAAATCCACTGGAGCACATATATTGAGACCCAGCAAAGGCACATCAGGCTAACAGTCCCTACAATTTTGCCAAGTTTCGTGAAAATCCATTCAGCCGTTCGAGCTAAAAGTGAGGCCAAACGACCTATGGAAAAATGAATAGGAAAAACGCGTTTTTGGACCCCCCTTTTTTCTCGGCCCCCCCTTGACGAAACCCCCCAAATTTTCAGGGGCTGCTCAGAAACAAAATGTGCCATTTTCCTGAAAATTTCAGCCGATTCCGTCCACAAACGCCAAAGTTATTAGACATAGAATTTTCAAAAGTTCCATAGAGAAAAAATCCTAACTATATATACCTACTGGCGACCGCCAGTAGGTAATATATATATATATAGGCCAAGGTGTATTGACGTGTATTTTTACTGCTTGTTTATTTTGTTGCCTATTTTCGTCATTTTTCACTGCAGATTAGCAGTTTCTCAGTGTGGTTCTCCAGTAAAATTAAGTCTAACTTGTATCTATTTTCTAATGTTAGTATGTTTGGGGGAAATGGCAGTATGTTTTTAAGATAATATTTTTATGTTAATGTAAATTTTAGTATTTGTACGTGATACGCTAAATTAGGTTTTATTTCTTATATATTTATTGTAAGTAAATATGTTGTATTTGTTACTTTTTGTTTGAAATTGTGGTACGTGTTTTCTTTTACGGGTGTTTTTTTAAATCAAAATGTAACTTACTTTTTTTGGGTGGTAGATGTGCTTAATTTGTTTTCTCTGAATATTTTACCAAATATTTTATTTCCTTTTTTTGTACTCTTTGTGGTTTTTTGAACCATTTGTTGATGTTTACATATTTCCCAGGTTTTAGAGGACTTCCCTGGATAATATATGATTAACTCCTTCGGTGCTCATGACAAGCCCAGCTCGTCATGAGTCACAGTGGAGCTGTGCTCGTCTTAACGGCTGCGCTCCGCCCAAGCGCGATTGATTTCCCTTTCCTCGAAAAAGACGAGGCAGACGCGCTGATACGGAGCTAACAAGAATAAATCGAGCTGCCTAATGAAACAATGCGGATAGATGCCGGTCTATAAACAATTTTATCAATTTTAAGTGACATATACAGTCAAAGTGGAGTATCGGAAAATCACCCATAAAACCTACAAAAAAGTGGAAAGTTTTTTACTTCAACCAAGAGGAAGAATCTTTCTTTCCACCCGAGAAGGCACAAAGCAGTACAGTTGCCCAGAGAACTCCCCGGGGATCAAATCAATATCCATTGGGGAGGGTGGTAAAAAATAATCCCTCAAGCCGGTGACCCCAAAGAAACTGCAGTCCTGAGGAAGGTGCTACTATATCGAGTGTCCACAGCACCGAAACGCGTCGACGCATTCTTTTTTCTTGTTGCGCAGAATCCAAACAGGGTCTAGGAAGCAGTAGATACTAGTTTACCAAGGGTATTACTGACTATACCACGTGCTAACAAATTAAAGACCATTGGATCTAGACATTCAAGTGGCAAAGAAATCCAAAGGCCATAGTGTAGAGGTTTTTTTTTCATTATTAGCACTTTTGTCTGTTATACCTGCTTTTTAACTTGTTTTTTGTGACATATGAATTGTGATATATGAATTTATGCTTGTTTACTGTTTACATTGAACTGTTTTTGGAAGTTTGTTTTTAATATATAGATTTAAACATTTTGCTTTGATATTTTAATCGTTCTATGTGTGTATAAAACTTTTGTAAAGATTTCAAGTGTGGAATTTGACCTTTTATCTCCTCTGTGACCATTTGGCCTGTGGGGGTGGTAATTCATAGATGGTCGAAATACGGAAATAAATTTCCTTGTGAGTGTGTACCCAGGGATTCTCCCTAGACCGGAGTTGCGACGAGCTCAGCTTGTCCTGAGAACAGTTCCACTGTGACTCATGATGAGCTGGGCTCGTCACGAGCATGAGGGCGCTGTGCTCACCCCCACACCCCTGCACTTTGGGGGAATTACCCCCACAGCGAATGCGTTACAATGGAAGAATTTGATATTTTGAACTATATTTGTGCATTTTGTAGGTAGCAATATTTTTAGCAGATTTGATGAATTTTGGTTTGGTTTGGCATCTTATACCGAGTACAGAGCACTTCTTTCTCCAAAATCTCTAGCCAGTGCATTTTTTAAATGTTGGTGCTCCATTTATTTTACATCATTTTGTTGGGTTGCTACGTTTTGTTGTGATGGTTGTGCTCTATGTTAGTGTATATTTATTTTGGTATGTAGAAAAATATATTTTCAATAAATATTTTACATTATTATATTATAATTTAGAATTAATACTTTATATTGTTCTATTTGTTTTCAGAGTGCTAAGCATGAGGTGATATGTTATTTACACATTTGTGAAGGTTATTTCATTTAATTTTTTAAGTTTGTTTTTAGTTTGTGTTATGTCCTGATAATATATTTTCAGTAGTGTCCTGTTTATTGTTTCAAGGTAGTTTGGGCTTTGATTATTAGTAACTAATCAATCTTTGCCTGCTAGCATTTCTTGCATTTGTTTACTGTTGATATTTTTCTCTTATTTGTGTTAGGGATATATCTATTCTGGAATGTATGATGGCTTTTCCCAATTATTCCTTGGAGGGAATCATGCCAAACTTTCACTGCTTTGTTAGTTTTTGCTCCTTGAGAGATTGAACTATAGTAGTTATTCCGCTATTGCTATATGGGTTGATGCATGTCCTGATCTGTGCAGGTGACCTATCCAAATGTCTTCAAAAAGGTCACTTAGTAATGATAATGTGTTTTTTCTTCTTTGGGTCTGGTACAAGACTTACACGATAACACATGGTGCAGAGTATTAATGGGAGGGGAAAGAGGCTTATCCCAGCTCATACCATCCGCAAATGGCCTCAAGCAGGGCTGTCTTTTAGCCCCCCTCTTATTTTCCCTTTACGTTAGTGACCTTCCACATACTATATCCGCAAGTGATGGCATTGCCCCACGCTTGGGAGATTCATATATCTCTTGCCTAATGTACGCGAATGATATACTGATTTTAGACCTCACCCCAAAAGGACTTAATAATCGTCTTCAATTACTACATACTTTCTCCGAAGAGCATTTCCTGAAAATTAATATTTCTAAAAGTAAGGTAATGTGTATGGAGGGGAGAAAAAAACTGAGGTTAGAAAACTTCAGCTGGGAATTGGGAGGTCAAAAATTAGAAAGAGTGTCATCTTACATATTTTTGGGCAAGGTTGTTAAAAGCAATTTAAGCAATAAATCCCATATTGAAAACAGCACCCACAAGGCAAAATCTCAGGGAAACGGCTTAAGAGCACTATATAAATCAACTGGTAAAAGGCACTTTGGGTATTTGTTGGAGGCATTCCGGGCAAAAGTCCCCCCAACTCTGCTTTATGGCATAGAGTTCATCGACTTAGTTGAATGGGGTTTCTTAGACATTGTTGAGGGATCTCTCTTGAGAAGTTTGATCTCGGCTAATAATAGCTGTAGTACAGCTGCCCTTCGTTTGGAACTCGGGCTAAGAAGCAGCTGGGCACAGGGTTTGGCAGGAGTCATTCGTTGGGTAATATGTCTGATCAAGGGAAAGCCAGCAACATTAAGATCCCTAATCAAAAAAGAGTTGATGGGCCCACTAAAAGAGTATTCAATGCTTATAAAGAACTACAGGAAGGCCCTCATACTCTTGGATTTGCAGGAAGTCTCCCTCCTAGACCTTTCTACACAACAACTAAAGCTCACACTAAAACATGCCACCTGGAAATTGAGCTATGAAAGGGATCGTAACCTGATTTTACAAAAAAAGGGGACAAACCAAGCTGTTGATTCTTGTTTGTTAAGACAAATACAACCTTATGTTACTTGGAATATGCCCCATGGCTTGCGCCGCTTTTGGCTTCTCCTCAGGCATGACCTACTTCCAGTGAATAAATTACTGGCCAAATGGTATGGCATATCCAACATATGTAACTTTTGCAACAGCGCAATCCAAGACTCCATACATGTTTTATTAGTTTGTCCAGCACTAATGGCCCATCGTTGGCTGTGGGTAAAGCCCGTATGTATTCAGCTTGGTATTCTATCTGCTAGATCTTTGATTGATGCAATCTTTTGCCCTCCGAATGAAATCTTTTGCCATAGAATTTTTAATTTTTTTAAATGTTTCTTAGAATTGTATTAGATGAATGGCATGATATTTTGTATATTACTGTAGAATTGGTGGATAATATGTGGTTTTATTTCGATATGTTTAACCTGTATTCTTGTAATATGTGGATCTCCACGGAGTTCCAAAATCATATTTATAAAATAAATAATTGGAAATCTCAATCTTCTTTGGTAGCATGAGGATTTTATTAACATGTTGTAGTGGTGGGTTACGTCTGTGAAAGGGACATAGGCTAATGCTATATTGTTTTACTTCATATGCAAAATCTATATTTGTTGCATATTTTCTACTAGGTGTACATTTTTGTAGGTTCCTTGATATACTTAGGGCGAAAGCGTAATAGCACCCTTATTTTACTGTGTGTGGGTACAATTTTAGAACTGATAAAAAACATAGCTTGCTCAAAATAAATAGTGATATTTTGGGGGGATTGTAATTGTTTGATAAGTGGTAAGATTTGGAAGTAATGCATATAAGAAAGGGGGATTTGTATTATTGCATTATCCCTATATAGTCTACATTTGTGTAAATGGTGCTGGACTTATTTTAAATGCCCTCGCTATCATCCATGTGTTACACTGTGTTATGATTAGTATGTTATTGTTTTTTGCATAAACAATTATTCTTTTTCCATTATTTTTTGTGTCACGCATTATTAAATCTTGGCTAGAATGTGCCATTCATATTTTGAGAGATTTCTATTTCCTTGTATGTACTGGGTGCTTATTGTGTTTCCCTAGCCACCCTCCTTTTTCTACCTATTAGTCTTGTTTAATTTTGTACAAAAGGTAGTTGCCTAGGTGCTTCTTCAGGAACTTCAGGTTTTTTTTGTGTACTTCATGTAGTGTCTTGTGAGCTGCTTGCTCTTATTTAGTCCCATGCTTATTTGTTTCATTGTATTGACAATATTTTGTATAGCTTTGTTTTTGATATTTAACTATGTTCAATATTTCTATGAGTTTTCTTGTTAAGTATGTGTATTATGTATAGGAACGCAATGTAGAAAGTAATAAAATCAGGTATATGTATACAGTAAAGTTCAAAGTAGTTCTTTATGGAATCCAGCAGTGTGAAGACAGCCTCGCATACCTGGCTCAAAGCACAAACGTTTGTAGGGGGTTTTCTACTTTCTGACACATCTTGTCTATTTACGGCAGCCAATCCAGCCATGTATTGGGACTTTCCAAACATTTATCCAATCATTAATCGTCAACAGACATTTTGCTGTATTTGGATATTGACTCGTGAAATGTTGTGCAACTAAAGCAAAGCAACAGCTTGTCACAAACACACCATGATGTCATGATTTCCTTTGTTTTCTCAAGTCTTCCAGTTACTGCAAGCTCAGCATAAGTCATCAGGCCTTCAGATGGACTGCAAGCTCTAATTAAGTGCCACAAAATGGAACTTGGAACAAACAGTTACACCGGGAATATGGTACACTACACAGATACTACCCAAAGCTCTTGCTGGTGTCTTCACTAAAGTCTTAGCCACAGGGCATGAAGAGGTTAAACCTAGCATGTCCTTTGCACTTACTGTTAGCCTCAATTGAAAATTGGTTGCAAACAAGTAGGCTTTTCTTTAATTTTTATTTACATCATGTTGCTGTAGGGAAAGTGTAAGGTAGCTCTTGCTTAAAGTCAATGATACTGTGCTGCTGCTTAGGTGGAATTTTACTCTTTGTGTGGACCATGCACTCATGGGATCGGACCCTCCCACTTTACTGCAGTGTCAGTTGTCAATAGTTCCTGGGATGGGCCCTTCCACCGAAGTTGAAGGCAATGTCATTCGGTATTCACTTTTCATACACCAAAACGTTTAGGTGCAAGATGTATTCTGTAGTGCTGGTGGATCAGGAAGTGACTGCAGTATCTAGTGATAAAGATAGATACATTTTCCTGGTAATTTCTAACAGTACTGTAATACCAAATCCATCCTCCTATCCACTGTACACAATACTTGTGGGTGTTGGATACATTAGGATTTATGCATCGCTCCCAACACTTTGCAGATACTATGTCTGATCTAAGGAGCCTTTTAGGACCCAATATCACAGAATCTGTTCTTTCAAGGGGACAATTAGCAACAGTCAGGGCATAACAGATACTTAAGGGGGGTGCTTCAAAACAATCAGTACATATTTAAATGTATCCATAACATTGTATTGTGCACATGCAGTAAAGCTTTGCCATAGTTTCTTTGTGAATGCCATGAAATAAACAGCCCATTGATGGAAACAGGCCATTGGTAAACATAGATGCACATTTGGAACTACCCAGTCTTCTACAGTTTAACTTTAACATAACCAGGCATGCAAACTTAATTTAAATGTTTTTGAGGAATAACATTCTTTGGTTTGAGTGCTTGCTTTTAAAAAGGCTTGCCATTTATTTATACAGAGAAATGTTCAAGGACATTAAGGTTGAGGATGTATACATGGAGGTGCAGTAGACAGATCTCATCTAACTCCTGAGAAAACCTGTATAGTCACCTTTTGGGATGTGGTTAATCATACATAATATACAAGTGTATACTGATGTTTGTGTTCAAATTAAGTCTGAAATGTATCAGTTTCCCCCACTTATTAATGAACATCCGATCCTTAAAGATGCAATTGAGTAGCAAAATGCCTGCCTGTCATACCTTAGGGGCATCTTTTTGGTGATTTTCAAATACCGTTTTTTACTGAATCGCTATTTAGTAATCGCAAATGTCAATGCATCAATACATTCACAATTTTTTGCGAATCAGTAAACATCGCAATTGCTAATAGCACTTTCATAAATGCTACTTGCATTTTTGAGAATCAGCTATTAGAGAATTGCTATTAGCTAATTCGTGATTTAGATGAAGCATGATGACCTCACAACCAGGAAGTGAGCAATCCCATGCTGTTACCTGTGTACTGAGAGTGAGGCGGAGGAGGAGGAGACAGAAGCACAGCACTAGGATGCCTTTTGGGACTGCTGAACCTGTGCAATTATTCAGCATGGCTTTAGGAAACCCCGGGAAGGAGCCAGCACTGCGCAAAAGGAAGCTGAAGTTCAGTGAGAAGGAGTTGGAAATCCTCATAGAGGAAGTGGTGAAGAGTCATAACAACTGTTTGGCAAACAATCACTGCAAGGCCCAGAGTCCAAAAAATTAAAATATGGCTAAGAATACAATCTAAAATCAGCACAGATTTGGGCCACACAGCACTCCATGCCGGATCTGTGCAAATGGTGGTATGACCTGCAGAGCCAGGCGATAGAAGAGGTTGCTGCAAGGCAGGCTGATGCAAATATGACTGGAGGAGGACCATCCAAACAAATATCTCCTACAGCCTTAGAGGACCTGGTGGAGTCTACCTTTCAGTCCTGAAGCTGTTGTTGGAGTGGCACAGATAGACACCTCTGCACCACCAAGTACTTCCCAAGGTAAGATGCAGGAAAATGACTATACAATGGTAGATTTAAAAAACATGCTCCGTACATCAGATCCGGCTTATTGTAGCAAATTCTACTTCAGTCCACATTGTTCTTGCACAAATGCTTTATGTGAATAGCAGTCAGCAACTCCAATTGGAAAGGCAAGTGGGGAGCAAAGCAACATAGGAGCATTTAAGTATGACAAGCAAGTTTAATATCTAGGCATGGTTTGTTGACAAATAACGCTATTAAGCAATACTATGCGCAATATGAATAACATCTCTAAATATGCAAACTGATATTGCACTGTTTAAATATCACAGATTCACCTGCATAGGTGTCGGATGAAAGTGAAGGCCATGACCCCCTGGAGACTCAGCCACAGTCAGAAGATGATATTGCAGTGTTCCCATCACCCACAACACCTGTGCCCACAAGACACAGGATCACAGTGGCACCACTACCTGCACTAGAAATGGAAGAGGAGAGCCAAACTGACCCTCAAAAAGCACAGTCTGGGCATACACCCACATCAAGACCTTAAACCCAAATGCAACACAGGAATATCCACATCAGGAGGTGCAGGGTAAGGGCACAAATTAGAGCTGAGGAAGGCATCAGTTGAATGTCCTTTGGTGGGCTGTAGAACGTAATGTTGAAGGTACAGTGCCTGCAATACAAACACATGCGTTCAATGCAGGCACACCTTTCAACTTCTGCAAGGAACATGGGGGAGAAGAGTGACAGCATCAAACAGCCACAACAGCTGTGGTGGAAGGTTGGAAGGAAACAAATGAACACTTGGTATATTCAGATTCTGGTGTTGTGTCAGTATGAATGTGCGCACAGCATATGCGCTGTCACCTATGGGGTACAAGGCAATAGATTACTCACTTCTATGTCTCACAATGACCAGAGAATCAGCAAAACAGTGTTACATGTGTTTACCGAGCAGGTATCCTTCGCCAAATTCCCCACCAAGGAGACGTATATTTAATGCCACTATGTCTGAAGATGTAGGAATCATGCATACCACCTGGGAATCTTGGCACTATGTCTGAGATGATGTTATTTGCATTACATATGACTTGCATATTCAGTGAATGATATGACTTCATATTCCTGCAACTGTAGTCATTCCCTGAGGGGGGACATATAGCTACATACATCCCATCATTTCAACCATTTACGGGGGTAAATGGGCTATCTGGTACTAGTCAAATTTGGTTTGCTGCAATTCCTGTAGTGTTGTGGGAAATCTTATGTGGTGGTGTATCCTCAGCAACATAGCGCCCAGTAATGAGTTAAAGAAACGCAATAGTGCACTTTGGGAAACCACTCCTGCTGCAGCTAATACCCCCTGGAAGCTACCTGAGGCTAGGAGGTGCAGTGAACATGGGACCTCCACATGGGTGGAGATGGCATATGTCCTACAAGCCTGACGCTGCAGAAGTGGATCTAGTTCTGATATCAGATCATAGATCCTGGCTGAATTCAACCTATATTTCTCGAAAAACTCTTCTCTGTCTGCCCCAACAATGTAACCCGCAATCTAAAAATGCGTCCCTGTCTCCTCCTTATTGTCTGTGCTGCTTGTTGTATCCTCATCCTCCTCGCCATGACGTACAGCGCAGCCATTGTGAAAGATTCTGAGGCCTTATGAGGCTGTTTAAATAGTTTTCACCTGGTTGACACCTGATTTGCATTGGTGCTATTTTGCAAGTGCAAAATTGCAAATTCTAGTGTAATCTCAATTTGCGAATGTGTCATGCATAGGTTTGCGATTAAGTAATAGCAAATTTGCAAATAATATTTTGTTATTTTGTGATTTCAAAATAGGGATTAGCAAATTAGCGATTTTCTGAGTTATAATTTCAATGATGCATTGCTTGGAGCTAATTTGCAATCGCAAAAGGCCGATTTTGCGAATGGCTTTGTTTGCGATTGCAAAATAGCTTGATGCATGTGCCCCTTAGTGTACTGATATTCCTTTATTGAAGAACATACAATGGGGTGATTTTCTTTTTTTGAGGCAAGTAAAATGGGCAAACATTTTGACTGGTGGTTGTAATTACACCGAAACTCCTTCTCCTTGCAGAGTCTCTTGCTTCATTGTTGTGGTTGAATGGGCCAAAAGTAAGGAAATAAAGGTGATCTCGCTATAGTGCTTGTCTCCTCAGTCCAAAATGCAGCATTTGCTGCTCTTGCTCATTCTGCATTAGGCTGATAGGTATAATTTTTGGTCCTCAAAGTATTCGCCCAATAGGCCCCATCAAAGGGAAACTGTATTTACCTGATAAATATATGGGCCATCTAAAGATGTGGTGACTTTTGACCTACACCTGAGGGGCTAATGGAGCATGTGGGCTTCTTCAATCTTTGGGTTGGTTTTGGTGTATATTTTCCCACTCTGCCATTAGCTGTGAAAATAAAGGTCTGCAGCTTCACATAATTTTAGAATGTGGACGCCCACATTCTCAGCTAAAGTTCCACAGATTTACAGTGGCAAGAGCCTGTTTAAGAAGCCAGAACAAGCAAAAATACATCGGAATCTGTACCCACGGCACACAGTAATCCAGACAGGAAATATATTAGATAGATATTAAGCCAAATGAGATCCAGACAAAGCAGCAAATCCAAACTGGGAGGGGGCTAGGAAAGGAACACTTGAATGATTCTGAAAGCTTTGCTCAAAGGGGACATGTCACAGTATATTTTAACTGTGCTATAGTGTGTCTGTTTTTAAAATTACGTTTCTGTATGAATTCGATGATTTTTTTAAAAACTGCTGCTAAGGGGCGGGGGGACGTTCATTTATATTAGTACTGTGAGGGGATTAGCGTGAAACTATAGACTGGACCTCTGTATCCTAGATACCATAGAGCTACGGAAGGTGTCTGAGCGCCACATCCTTTGGTGGCGGCTGGGGTGCGGGCAGGCAGATGGGACCATTGCTCAAAGGGGGCACTTTACAGTATATTTTTAACAATTTTAAAAAGTGTGAGTCTGTTTTTAAAATTACGTTGCTGTGTTAATTTGATGATTTTTTTAAAGAACTGCTGATGCTAAGTGTTAGAGGAACGTTCGTTGATATTGGGACGGTGAGGGGAGTAGCCTGAAACCATAGAGAGATTCTCTGTACCCTAGATTTATTTAAGATAGTAAAATGTATTTATTTAGTGTTTTGTATAGCGCGAACATGACTCGTGAGGGTATCAGAGCGCTTTACAGAAGTAGTAAGTAATTACATTAATTACAAAAATTAACAAAAACAAGTTAGATACAAAAAGGATCATGCAAACATGAGAGAAGAGTCAACAATCCTGTTAGAGTTCAAATACGAGATAAGGCAAGTCGCTGGGCTGCTGAAACTGCAGAGGCACTGAGAGAGATTAGGGTAGGAATTTGCCCATTAGGAAGGTCTTCACTTCCTTTTTGAAACTTTATAGGGCAGGTATTCTTCTGATGTAAGGCGGCAGTGAGTTCCAGATTCTGGGGGCAGCCCCAGAGAAAGCTCTGTTGTATGTTTTCTTCTTCCCGAAAATGGGTGGTTTCAACACAAAATCCCTGCACACCGAGAGTGCCTGTCACCTCCGGAGACCACTATTTTCTGAGCAAGGTACGCAGGAGACTTGGAGTGTACAGCTTTATGAGTGATACAGGCCAATTTGAGTTGGATTCTAGCTTCGTACGGTAGCCAGTTCAGCACCTTTAGGTGCGTCGAGTTATGATCGAATTTTTAGAGCCTGTAAGGAGTCTTGCAGCTGCATTGAAACAGGCTTTTAGGGGAGCTCTAGAGATCTTTGGTAGGCCAGATAAGTTTCGATCCTAGAGATAACTAGGGCCTGAACTGCCATCTTTAGGCTCGAAGTGTCTAGGAAAGGTTTGAGATTTCTCAGATATCCGAGGTGAAACTTGGCATTTTTGGCCAGAGTGTTTATGTGGGCTTGCATGTTCAGGTTTTTGTCCAGTGTGATTCCTAGTGATTTGCCTGAGTCCACAATGGTCAGGGTGCTGTTCAGCGTGGTGATCGAGTTTGTCCATTTAAGTATGTCAGGGGAGCTTTTCGGAATGGAGATTAGCAAGAACTCGGTTCTCTGCACATTGAGTTTGAGCTGGTTGCTGACAAGCCAGTAAATAGTCTGTTTCAGAGCATCATTCATTATTTGGACCTCCTCTAGAGAAGAGATTTTGATGTAGACCTGGGTGTCGTCAGCGTACATGTGGAAAGAGATGTTGGCGTTGCTAAGGGTTTCAGCTAGTGGTTCGAGATAGAAGTTAAAGAGAGTTGGCGATAGAGTTGACCCTTGGGGGACGCCAATCATAATTGGGGCAGGGGAGGATAGAATGTGATTCATTAAAAAACTATGGGAGCGATTCTGTAGGAAGGTTTTGAACCACTTGAGAACGGTCCCCCCAGGCCCATCCTGAGTTCCAGACGTGGACTGTGTCGAACGCCGAGGAAAGATCCAACAGAATTAGGAGACATGTTTTTACTTGGTCTAGGGCTTGGACTGCATCATCTGCTATGTGGAGAATAGTAGTTTCAGTGTTGTGGGCTAGTCTGAAACAAGATTAGCACTCATCTTGCAAGTTGAAAGTGGCGATGTGTAGGCTAAGTTGTTGTTGCACGCATTTCTCACGTAGTTTCGTGAGTAGAGGAATGTTAGATATTGGTCTGAAATTGTCTAGTTCAGCTGGGTTTAGCGGGTTTTTTTTTAGAATAGCGATGACTTGTCTAATTTTTAACGAGCCTGGTAAAGACCCTTGCATTAGTGAAGCATTCATTATTGCAGTCCAGATGGGTATGATGGGATGATTGGCTGCAGATAACTAGTTGGATGGAAGCGGGTCAATGAAGTGGTTGTTCGGTTTAATGGATGATAGAATTTTTGCTGTGCTATGCTCGTCATAAAGGTTGAAGGTGATCAAGTGTGCTTGGCTTTTGGGTAACGTCTGTGGGGAGTGTGTAGCGCTATTTTGAAGAGTCCCCGCGGGCTTTGGGAGGATGATAGCAGCAGAGATCAACTCATTACCCAGGGAGTTGATTTTATCTGAGAAGGAGGAGAACTCATCAGAGCTTATTAGGGATTTGATTGTTTCTTCAGAGGTTTTAGCCATTTTATTCGATTGTTGTTTTATCAATTGAAAGAGTTTGCGAGGTCTTCTCTTAGGGTTTTCAAGTTCTTCGCTGAAGAATTCCTTTTTTAGAATTGCGAATGCTCATATTGTACCCATTACTAGTCTTTCTAAGAAGTTTTAGTTGGGGGAGGAGGGCTGTTGTCTCCAATTCCTTTCTATTAGCTAAAGATTTCTTCTTTCAGTGCTCAGGGCCCCATTGAACCAGGGATTTTTGTCTTTGGTCTGAACTCTTTTTAGTTTAAGCAGGGCTAGTGAGTCTATTATCCCTTCCATGCTAGTGACGGAACCGCTCTGTCATCAGCCTCGGTTGCGCTGTGCTGGTGACGGAGCGCTTCCGTCACGGCCCGCTCGGCACGCCTGCGCGGCGCTGATTTCACGCCTGCGCGGCGCATTCTTTTGAGCGGGCGGGGTCGTGACTGAACCGCCGTCACAAGCACAGCGCACCCGAGGCTCACGACTGAGCGGTTCCGTCACGAGCATGGGAGCGCCGCGCAGCCCCGCTCCCTCCTAGCGCTGCGGCGGAATTGCTGACACAGCAAAGAGGTTAAATCCGACTTTGTTGAGTTATAGTGGTCAGTAAGTTTATTGACCGTAAATAGATTGGTGGCAGGGGGAGATCCATTTTGCATCTCGCTACCAGTTTCTGGGAGTCTAGGCTTTTAGTGTCCCGGATCCATACTTTTGGAGTCACTGGTTGCACTGATCTTTTCTTAGGTACGCCCACTATATGGAAGGAAATAGTATGGTGGTCTGACCAGTCGCAAGGAGCAACTGAAGTTAGCCTGACCGCCGTATCCTTTGAGACGATGCAGTCCAGCGTGGCTCCCTTTGAGTGTTTGGGTAGAGTGCAGGCTTGGGTAAGTGATCGGCCATTCAGGAAGTCTTTAGGAATGTTGACCTGAGCGTCATTGAGGTTATTCTAATGGAGGATAAAGTCTCCTAGGAATATATGTGGGAAGGCATTTGTTACAATGATTTCCATGAGGTGGTCTATGAATGGGTAATTTTACCTGGGGGCGGTAGAAGGTGTGCATTTTGCATAGTTGGTTTGAGTTGTTACCTATGGAGAATGCGAGGTATTCGCATGAGTCAAGAGGGTCAGAGCGGAACTGCCAAACAGAGAGGTCTGCGCGATGCATGCAAGCGATACCTCCTCCTTTTTTATTTTGAGTCTAATGTTATAGTTTATAGGTACCTGTAGATCCAAGCAGGGTGAGCAAGCTTCATTGAGCCAAGATTCAGTTAAGACTGCCACATTAATTTCCTAACTCAGGATGAGTTCGGCAATGTCGGAGGCATGCTTCACTGCTGATCTGCAGTTAGGAAGGAGACCAGAGAGCTGAGATGCAGAGTTACCCAGGGTTGAGTCGAGGGTAGGGGTGGATAAGGGTATGGGTTTTAGAATACTGCTAATTACCCCTCTGTTACTGCAGCTGGTGGATCTGTTTGTGTTGATTAAGATCGTATCAATCTTGTGCTTGCCTTCCTTAGTAAGAGGATTAATGTCTACAGGTGTCTCCTTGTAGGATAGAACAAGAGCTAGAGTTTCATCTTCTGATAGATAGTTGAGTTTATTGCAAGGGCAGTATTGTCTCCTAGCCTGCGACAGTGGTTGAGAGTAAGGCTTAGTATGTGGGCAGAGTACTGAATTCTGACTATAATTGATTTTAACAAGGGAGTTTTCAGTAAAGAGTAGGAGGTTCTTCAATTTAAGAGTCATATTTTGTATGCTCTGAGCTAGGCTGGCTGTCCAGAGGTTCAGAGCTTCCAGGTCTGTTAGTGATGGGTACAGTAGTGGCGAAAGGAGAGAGGAGTCAGTGCTTGGAGTGACATAGTCAGGGACCCCGGTGAGAGAATTGGAGTTAGTTTCCAAGTGGCTGCATTTCTGTGTGGAAAGGTGAGCTGAGGGCCTATTTTGCTATGCAGAGAAGTTAGGTGGCCTTTGGGGGGGTGGGGTGTCATTTCTGGGTGGTCCGAGCATTTTCCGCTAGTGATGTGGGATGGGGCGAAGAGTGGATAGTGTACTAAGAGGCGTTGCCTTTTTGAGGGGTGGGGTGGTGAGGTATGTGGTGAATTAATGAGATTATTGGAAGTTTGAGGTGGTGAGGTAGGTGGTAGACTAATGGCTTTAGGAGAGGCGATGCTAAGAGTCCTGTGCTGAAGGGATGACACAGTGGGGAGATTCATGTCAACTCATTCTTTGGGACAAGAAGCCGAGGGGGCGAGAAGGGGTAGCTTGTGCTTTGGTAGACGTGAGCAGGAGGCCCTGACAAAGGTTGGGCAGGGCAACTCTCCTCAGCAATCCACTAAAAAAAGATGCAACAAGTTTGCAGCGTTCTTTAAAAATAATGTGGACGGTATCGATGATTCACTATGGTGTAATAACCCCGGTATATATCAGAATTTTAAAGCGGACTCCACAGTGATCTCAGCCACACCTGTTCTAAATCACATTCCAGTAATGAATGAGGAGAATACTTTGCTACTTTTGGGTAAAATCAAATCAGGATATCCCCTAGATCCGGCACCTTCCATATCTTACTCAAGGGTTGGAATTCCATTCTCCCCACCACTGTAGAGCTGCTCACACTCTCTTTAGATTCTGGGATTGTCCCAAAGAAGTGAAAGCATACAATCATTAGGCCCTTGCTGAAGAAACCCCATCTAGACCCAGCCATGTTGGGCACTTTTCACCCTTTCTCACTACTACACGCCCTAGGAAAAATGCTTGAGAAACATGTCAACCATACCATATCCCAGTTTCCGGAAGAGAACAACCTTCTACATCAGACACAGATGGTTTCTTAACCACAACATAGCACAGAACCAGCTCTTCTGGTGGTTACCTAGGAGCTCAAAACCATCATGGATCAGTGTGGGCCCTGCATCAATCCTGCCCCTGGACCTAAGCGTAGCATTTCACACTGTAGACCACCCAATTCTGTTAAAAATGCTGAGGGAAGTCAGAATTCTAAGGAAAGCCCTAGAGTGGCTTACCTCCTTTTTGAGTGATAGAACGTTTCAGATTATGGAAACCACCTGTCTCTCTGAAACAATGCCAGCCTTATGTGGAGTACCATAGGGCTTGTTGCTTAGTCTCACACTGTTCAACGTATACATGCATCAGTTGATGGAGATTGTACAAGAGTTTGGGTTGTCTATTGTCTCCTGTGCAAATGGCACACAACTGGTGGTCTCGGTTCTGGGTGGGCCTAGCTCAAAACATCATCAGTTAGTGCCCTGTCTGGAATAGGTGGCTAACTGGATGGCCAACTGTACCCTGAAATTAAACGGCAACAAAACGGAATGAATGATTATGGAGAATAACCAGTGTCCCAGGCCTTTGATTAGCTGACCGGATGGCTGGAGAAACCCTTCTATTCCCAAATCCCCTTTAAAGAATCTGGGCATGTGGTTGAATAAAACACTAACGATGGAAGATCAAGCCAAATAAATGTGCAGCCACCTGCTTTGGCCAACTAAAATTATCCAGAATATTATAGTGCCTTTCCCAGGACTGCTAGGATGAACAGTAATCCAAGCCCTTCTGGTCTCCTGCCTGGACTTTGCGAACTCCCTGTATCTGAGCTCACCTCAATATGTTACTAACAGATTGCCAGTAGTACAGAATGCGTTGGCCAACCTACTTCTCAAAATCCCAAGACACGAATCAGTTAAGACCTCCCGGAAACTGCTTCACTGGTTGCCCATTGAAGCAAGGATCAAGTTTAACTCTCTTTGCCTGGCTCACAAAGCAATGAATGGCAGGGGCCCACTTAGGATCAGAGACCTCAACTCCCCATATGTAACAAATGTAACAAAGAGATGTCTTAGGTCCTCACAAGACTGCCTTATGGGAACGCTAAGGACCAAGAGATCAAGACAAGGGGGGCGGGTCATTTTTATCCCTGAACCCAAAGCTGTGGAACTCCATATCCAGGGAGCTGAGTTTGCTTGAAAAAGAACCCAGCTTCAAGAAGATGCTCAAGGCATGGCTGTTCCATTGATAACCGTTCAAACTCGTACCGTCGCCAGAAACTCTCTCACCCAGCACTGGGAAACCCTTGTGCAGCCATGCACTTTACAAAAACCCAAAACATAAACAAATGAACATAAACATTCTCAGAGTTGACAGGAGAGAATTATTCTGCAGGCTTTTTTTTACTGCCCAAATTCATTACTGAACTATGAGCCTTTCCGGCTGCCTCTGCTTCATAGTCTATGTCACCTTTACACTTGAGATTTTTCTCAGACTGATTGACAACACCAGCATCCTTTCGTCTTACTCTACAGTGAATGATATCTTGGCCTCTGAATATATGCAGTGTGTATTGCTTTTTCACCTACTTAACATAGATTTCACAGATCCTTCCTAATGATAATGCCTAGGGCTTGAGTCACAAAGGTAAACTGAGACGTCAGTCTAACTTTACGACTTTCAGTATTTAGGAGTAGTAAATACCATTTGTGAATACCAAAAGTCGTAAAGTTCACCTTTTGGGACTCATAGAGGGCATTTACCAGTAGTAAATGCCTTTTGTGAATGCCAAAAATTGTAAAGTTAGACTTTCGTTTCAGTTTACCTTTGTGAATCGGGCCTCTCGTCCTTTGTGAACTGGCATACTTTGTTATTCCTTATGCCCACGCTACATGGAGAAGGTGCCTATTCAGGGGCTTTCCCCCTCAAAGGAAGTGACCTTTCATGAATTAGTGAGATATTTTCATTTCCAGCACCAGGAGTTTCAGCTGATAACTGACCCCCTCCTAATGAAGGCTCATCCATTAACAACTGTGATATAGAAGCAAAATCTACACCTACAACCTAAAAAGTCTTATTTTAGCTTAAAGGTAATACTTTTCCATATGACTGTGAATGATGGAGACTCGGATCAAAATAGTTCAAAATATTGGATCTCTGGATGCTTGTAGAGAATTGGAAAATGAGAACCTGCAAATATCTCTCATAGTGTTCTACTTCTACTGCTGCACAAGTATCATGTGAGAGTATAAATAGGAAAGTATGACAACTAAAACCATAACTTGATGCACTGGGCATGAATAAATATACTTCAATTCAGTATATTGATTAATATCAGTAAGTCAAAATTATTTATTATGTTACATTAACCATAAAGGTTTACAAAAATTAAAATTGAATATGCAGATATTAAGAGTCAAAGAAACATCAAACAACTGTACAAACCATTGGAAGTCTGTCAGTTAACAGCAAAACTGGGGAGAGGGCTGCCCATAATTTCTTGCAGACTCCGTCACAGTGTGCTACTAACTGATCTCTGAATATTGTTTGCTATATTCAGCAAATAGAAGGTGATCAGAGCATTCGAAGATATAGGTATGCTATATTCAGCACGGTATCCAATATTTCCCCTACTGTTACACTTATTGGAGTGGGAATAGTAATTTCTACCCCTCCGCTATCCAACACCGATCCCTACTGTTGCACTCACACTGGAGTGGTAATAGTAAATTGTACCCCTCCGTTATCCAGCACTTTCCCTACTGTTGCACTCACTGGAATGGGAATAGTAATTTTTACCCCTCCGCTAACCTGCACATTCCCTACTGTTGCACAGACTGGAGTGGGAATAGTAATTTTTATCCTCCCCTATCCAGCTCTTTCCCTACTTTTGCACTTACTGGAGTGTGAATATACATTTTTACCCCTCCGATATCCAGCACTTTCCTTACTGTTGCACTCACTGGGGTGGGAATAGCAATTTTTACCCCTCCGTTATCCAGCACGTTCCCCACTGTTGCACTGACTGGAATGGGAATAGTAATGTTTACCCCTCCGCTATACAACACTTTATCTACTGTTGCGTTCACTGAACTTGAAAATGTAATTCTAAAGGTTTTTAAATAGTTTAACGTTTTAATTTATAATATAATTTTTTCCATTGGATATTCTGTTATTGGTGAATTTATATTTATATATTTATTTATACAATTTTGTAAATACAATTATGAAATAAATTAAAATAAATAGTGTAATAATTGTTTTAAAGGTAAAAAAAATATATAGATATATATTACATTTTATATACATATGTTTAGATTTTTTAAAGTAAATTTATTTGGTATATTTATTAAAATGTATATTAAACCAAATGAATTTTGTATATATTGAATGTTATTTGTGTGTGTGTATATGTAACCCTAAGAAATAAGATGTTTTTGTTTTCCAATGAATCATGATGAAATGTGTCTTTAAATTAAGTTTTATTGAAACTACAATTACCATAATGCTTAGCAGCGCAGCTGGGAAATGATGCAAACTAGCATGTGACAGCCTTAAATATGAGAGAAAAAAATGCAGGAAGTTGATCGTGAACAAGATGCAGGAGGCATCGAAACGCGTTGATCAAGGCTTATCTTTTCTTGGCTTTAAATAAACGGATTGTGGAGTAAATGCAAAAGGAGTGCGCCCGTTCTTCTTTTTAAACAAAGGAGCAGTGTGGCAAAAAAATATATATATATTACCTACTGGCAGTCGCCAGTAGGTATATATAGTTAGGGCCTAGTTACCATAGGAAATTCCGAACATTCTATTGGGAATAACTTTGGCGCCGATTGAGGGATCTGCCTGTCATTTTCCTTAAATTTGCCTCGCTGCGCTCCGCTCCTTCCCTGAAAGTTTCGGGGGGATTCGTCAAGCGGGGGCCGAGAAAAAAGGGGGGTCCCAAAACGTGTTTTCCCCATGTTCATTTCCATAGGGACATTCTGACAAGACTACAGCTCAAACGGCTGCACCGAATTACACCAGATTTGGCAAAATGGTAGGGACTGGTATGCAGCAGTGCCTATTGTATGTTTGGTGTAAATCCCTCCAGTACTTTTTGAGAAAATTGAATTTGAAATTTTTCAAATGTCTTTTTCTATGTGACCTTCAGCTGAACGGAATTACACCAAACTTGGCAAAATGGTAGGGACAGGTATGCAGTAGTGCCTTTTCTTTACTTGGTGAAAATCCCTCCAGTAGTTGTTGAGAAAATGGAATTTGAGCAAATTATATATCTATATGCGCTGACCGTACGTGCACCGTACGCGTACGGTACGCGTACCATACGTGTACGTGCGCGTACCCTTACGTGCGCGAGCGAGTTTCTGATTGGCTTGCAGTCGACTGTCAACATTCCAAACTGTCCAAACCAGGAAGTGTTGGCCACCATCTTGTTTTTCAGGAGAACTGAGGCACAAGAGAGCCCAAAACTAGAGTGGGAAACACGAAAAGGGGGCAGGGTAGAGACCCCCAACCCTCTAGCCCTTCTCAGGGGGTCCCAGAAGGACCCCCAAGGGCAAAAATTATTATTTTTTTTCATTCAAAAAAATCGAGGGGTATGCACACCGTACGCGTCCCTTGCGCATACCCCGCGATTTAAAAAACAAATAATATTTTTTTTTTGCACTTGGTGGTCCTTTTGGGACCTCCTGAGAAGGGCTAGGGCCGTGGTTCCCTAACTGTGCGCCGCGGCACCCCGGTGCGCCCCTATGAGGTGCCAGGGGCGCCACGCTCACAATGTGAGAAAGTGCACTTAGTGTCAGTAGTGCAAATTACGTGCCCCCTGCACCCCCTGCATAATCGGAGTACATACAGCTACGCACCAGAAATGCAGAGAACAGGTCTGCCTGATAGACGGTGATCGAGTTTGCATCGAATGACTGTCGAACAGGGCAGTGGCTTAAAAAAATGTTAAATGAAATGCAGTTGCCCTGAGGTAGGAAGGCCCACCGATGGCACTCCCTGCTGAGAACAAAGTGTCAGGTTATCTCGGGAGACCATCTCGGGACCGGGCAGTGTCTCTTGCATTTTAGATTACAGGTCGCTTTAGAAAGTTCAAAGTTTCTTTTTTACAGCGCTCACTCTTTGTAAGCTCTGTTTTTGTTCTGTTACAAAGACACAGGAATATATTATCACTGCGACATGTACACTTCCTTACCGATTATTATTGCTAGTGGTGAAAGAAAACTACACTCTTCGTATGTGCGAAAGGGGAGCATGCTTCTGACTAGTAAATGTGTAATTGCAGGCAAGAGCACCCCCCTCACCACCACAATTTAGAATGACAACAGTTCTTGTTCCTGGATCTAGTTCGGGCAAAATGGTAACCCAGCATCCACCCCTAACCAGGTGAGCTCTGCTGATGCAAGGAACCATCCTGTGCTTAATTTGTAAAATAGGCAATGCGGGGGCCCATGTGCTTAGAAGTCCATGTCTGGTGCTACTGAAAGTCAGGGTACCAAATAGAAAGGCTGTGTAGTCTGTTTTACACTCGTATCACCAGCATTATTTTTACTGTAAATTTTACAGGAAAAAAAATGCTGGTGACACAGGAGTAAAACGGAGGTTGTGCCGAAGATCAGCATGGTGCTGGATTAATAATTTGACTGTGAAAAGGCAAGCTCCAGGGAGCGAGTAAAAGTTTAAAAGCACAAATCGTGCTTTTGCAGAAGAGGGACAATTAGTAAAGTAAACACTTACCACAAATGCCAGCATAGATTCTAATCTAGGCAAATCACTTAATCTCACCAGTGCTGTTCAAAAATGAATGATTATAATACCTTCATTGCATCCCAATTACTTTAGGTAGCTGACGGTAAGTACTCCCGAGGTCGTGCTTACATCCCCCCAATCCCCCCCCACCCCCCCCCCCCCCCCCCGGCCCACCGGTAAAAAAAAAATTGGTAAGGAGCCACGGCCAACTGACTGCCAATTAGGTCAAGGGAGCCAGGGGTCAAAAAAGTTTGGGAACCACTGGGCTAGGGGGTCGGGAGGTCTCTACCCTGCCCCCTTTTCGCGCTTTCCACTCTTGCTTTGTGCTCTCTTGTGCCTCACTTCTCCTGAGAAACAAGATGGCTGCTCAGGTGGTCCCAGAAGGATAATAACATATATAAACGTTATCCGCTAATAGAATTAGCATTTACAAAACCTTTGAAATTTATTGAAAAAAATATACGTTTCACGCCTGATATAGTTAGGAATTAGCAATTAAAAAACCTTGCAAATTCACTGAAAAAAACATAGGTTTCAGGCCTTATATAGTTAGGAATTAGCATTTTAAAAACCTTGCAAATTCACTTAAAAAACCATAGGTTTCAGGCCTTATATAGTTAGGAATTAGCATTCAAAAAACTATTGAAATTGCTCCTATATAGTTAGTTGTACTAACTATATTTCGCGCACCCGCAATCCACTGCTGATGATGTCACATATTACATCATTCATGACATGGTCAGTGACATCACTGATGACATCTCAAATGACATCACTGATGACATCACTGATGACATCTCATTTGACATCACTGATCACATCACTGATGATATCATTCATGTGATAATACGATGCACCTCCTCACACTCTAATATAACCTTTGATACACCCAGTGATAAATACAGACTACCATTCTTGAAACCATTGACACACCAATACCAGTTACTACATACGCACTCACTGATTCCTAGGTCTACACACACATTCACTCATTCACCCATAGAATCACTCATACATACAGTCACTCATCAATACAACACTATCATATGCACTCATACACCTATACAGACACTCACACACTGCCACCCATCCATGGAGTTACTCACACACCTAGCCAGTCATGCAAAGAATCAATCACACTTCCATTTCATCAATTATACAGTTATACACACAACACCTTACTTATTCAAACATATACTAACACATACTTACTCTCTTATACAATCACTGATACAAGTACACAATGATCCATATAGCCACTCGCACATTCACTGGCTCTCATGTATAGTCATTTATAAATGCCAACTCTCACATGCACTGTGTTTTACATATGTACTTACTTGGACATGTAGCACTCAGATATCCATTCACTCACCAACACACCCATGCACACAGTCAACCGCCCATATAGCTGTTTCCACATGCATTCTTTAACTCATACACCTAGTGAATCAACTGCTCACACATCTATGCACAGAGTCACACACCTCCCAGCCACCCACACACACACTCAGTCTCCCATTCAAATACTTAGGCAACCAATCAAAACCCATATAGCCACTCATATAGCTACTGACCAACACATGCAGCAGCTTACACAACAACAGATATACTGATGCACACATTCAGAGTTTAGTCACTAACCCAGCATTTAGTAAGACACATTTATTCACTCACTCATACAGTCAGTCACGCACCTACTAAATCCTTCATCCAGATACTTATACATCCACTCATTCTTCAATATGTAAAACATATTTAAACTTTACAGAAACACACAGTCACTGGATGATGTCATCAGTGATGTCATCAGTGATGTCAAATGAGATGTCATCAGTGATGTCATTTGAGATGTCATAAGTGATGTCATCAGTGACCATGTCATGAATGATGTAATATGTGACATCATCAGCAGTGGATTGCGGGTGCGCGAAATATAGTTAGTACATCTAAC
This sequence comes from Lissotriton vulgaris, assembly GCF_964263255.1. Taxonomy (NCBI): domain Eukaryota; kingdom Metazoa; phylum Chordata; class Amphibia; order Caudata; family Salamandridae; genus Lissotriton; species Lissotriton vulgaris. The sequence goes on from NC_141693.1 coordinate 1,119,271,416, forward strand.
TATATAGGAGCATTTCAATGTTTTTTTTAATGCTAATTCCTAGCTATATAAGGCCTGAAACCTATGGTTTTTTAAGTGAATATATATATATATATAAGTACATGGTGGACTACGTATCCCAGAATAACTACAGCCTATCAGGAGGCAATTAACGGCAGCCTATCAGGAGGCAACTAATGTTTTTGTATGGAATAAAGGTGTGGTCTGAACGCACACTGTGTACTTTGTGGAATGAAGCCTTTGAAGAAGAATTTATTTTTGAAACGCGTCGGCTGTATGAGACGTGTTTGTGGGTGTGTGGATTTACACCGTGGCTGGAGTGCTTCCCGACCCTGTGGGGAACTCGGAGCTTTCATATGTACGGTGCAACCCAGCCGTAAGGGGAAGCACCACCACATGAAGGGAGGAAAGCAGCGGGCCAGCGAACAGGAAATCTTGTCCTGGTCGTCTGGAGCCATGGCACCTATCATTTACCACGCACGCCTCGGGGCCCATTGGAGGGTCTTTTAATATAATTCTGCATGCAACTGTACATGGTGGACTACGTATCCCAGAATACCTACAGCCTATCAGGAGGCAATTAACGGCAGCCTATCAGGAGGCAACTAATGTTTTTGTATGGAATAAAGGTGTGGTCTCAAAGAACACTGTGTACTTTGTGGAATGAAGCCTTTGAAGAAGAATTTATTTTCGAAACGCGTCGGCTGTCTGAGACGTGTTTGTGGGTGTGTGGATGTACACCGTGGCTGGGGTGCTTCCTGAACCTGTGGGGAACTCAGAGCTTTCATATGTATGCGGCAACCCAGCCGTAAGGGGAAACACCACCGCATGAAGGCAGGAAAGCAGCGGGCCAGCGAGCAGGAAATCTTGTCCTGGTCTTCTGGAGCCATGGCACCTATCATTTACCACGCACGCCTCGGGCCCATTGGAGGGTCTTTTAATATAATTCCGCATGCAACTGTGCATGGTGGACTACGTATCCCAGAATACCTACAGCCTATCAGGAGGCAATTAACGGCAGCCTATCAGGAGGCAACTAATGTTTTTGTATGGAATAAATGTGTGGCCTCAACGCACACTGTGTACTTTGTGGAATGAAGCCTTTGAAGAAGAATTTATTTTCGAAACGCGTCGGTTGTCTGAGACGTGTTTGTGGGTGTGTGGATGTACACCGTGGCTGGAGTGCTTCCCGAACCTGTGGGGAACTCGGAGCTTTCATATGTACGCGGCATCCCAGCCGTAAGGGGAAGCACCACCGCATGAAGGCAGGAAAGCAGCGGGCCAGCGAGTAGGAAATCTTGTCCTGGTCTTCTGGAGCCATGGCACCTATCATTTACCACGCACGCCTCGGGGCCCATTGGAGGGTCTTTATATATAATTCCGCATGCAACTGTACATGGTGGACTACGTATCCCAGAATACCTACAGCCTATCAGGAGGCAATTAACGGCAGCCTATCGGGAGGCAACTAATGTTTTTGTATGGAATAAAGGTGTGGTCTCAAGGAACACTGTGTACTTTGTGGAATGAAGCCTTTGAAGAAGAATTTATTTTCGAAACGCGTCGGCTGTCTGAGACGTGTTTGTGGGTGTGTGGATGTACACCGTGGCTGGAGTGCTTCCTGAACCTGTGGGGAACTCGGAGCTTTCATATGTACGCGGCAACCCAGCCGTAAGGGGAAGCACCACCGCATGAAGGCAGGAAAGCAGCGGGCCAGCGAGCAGGAAATCTTGTCCTGGTCTTCTGGAGCCATGGCACCTATCATATACCACGCACGCCTCGGGGCCCATTGGAGGGTCTTTTAATATAATTCCGCATGCAACTGTACATGGTGGACTACATATCCCAGAATACCTACAGCCTATCAGGAGGCAATTAACGGCAGCCTATCAGGAGGCAACTAATGTTTTTGTATGGAATAAAGGTGTGGTCTCAACGCACACTGTGTACTTTGTGGAATGAAGCCTTTGAAGAAGAATTTATTTTCGAAACGCGTCGGCTGTCTGAGACGTGTTTGTGGGTGTGTGGATGTACACCGTGGCTGGAGTGCTTCCCGAACCTGTGGGGAACTCGGAGCTTTCATATGTACGCGGCAACCCAGCCATAAGGGGAAGCACCACCGCATGAAGGCAGGAAAGCAGCGGGCCAGCGAGCAGGAAATGTTGTCCTGGTCTTCTGGAGCCATGGCACCTATCATTTACCACGCACGCCTCGGGCCCATTGGAGGGTCTTTTAATATAATTCCACATGCAACTGTACATGGTGGACTACGTATCCCAGAATACCTACAGCCTATCAGGAGGCAATTAACGGCAGCCTATCTGCAGGCAACTAATGTTTTTGTATGGAATAAAGGTGTGGTCTCAAAGAACACTGTGTACTTTGTGGAATGAAGCCTTTGAAGAAGAATTTATTTTTGAAACGCGTCGGCTGTCTGAGACGTGTTTGTGGGTGTGTGGATGTACACCGTGGCTGGGGTGCTTCCTGAACCTGTGGGGAACTCAGAGCTTTCATATGTATGCGGCAACTCAGCCGTAAGGGGAAACACCACCGCATGAAGGCAGGAAATCAGCGGGCCAGCGAGCAGGAAATCTTGTCCTGGTCTTCTGGAGCCATGGCACCTATCATTTACCACGCACGCCTCGGGGCCCATTGGAGGGTATTTTAATATAATTCCGCATGCAACTGTGCATGGTGGACTACGTATCCCAGAATACCGGCAGCCTATCAGGAGGCAATTAACGGCAGCCTATCAGGAGGCAACTAATGTTTTTGTATGGAATAAATGTGTGGTCTCAACGCACACTGTGTACTTTGTGGAATGAAGCCTTTGAAGAAGAATTTATTTTCGAAACGCGTCGACTGTCTGAGACGTGTTTGTGGGTGTGTGGATGTACACCGTGGCTGGAGTGCTTCCCGAACCTGTGGGGAACTCGGAGCTTTCATATGTACGCGGCATCCCAGCCGTAAGGGGAAGCACCACCGCATGAAGGCAGGAAAGCAGCGGGCCAGCGAGCAGGAAATCTTGTCCTGGTCTTCTGGAGCCATGGCACCTATCATTTACCACGCACGCCTCGGGGCCCATTGGAGGGTCTTTATATATAATTCCGCATGCAACTGTACATGGTGGACTACGTATCCCAGAATACCTACAGCCTATCAGGAGGCAATTAACGGCAGCCTATCGGGAGGCAACTAATGTTTTTGTATGGAATAAAGGTGTGGTCTCAAGGAACACTGTGTACTTTGTGGAATGAAGCCTTTGAAGAAGAATTTATTTTCGAAACGCGTCGGCTGTCTGAGACGTGTTTGTGGGTGTGTGGATGTACACCGTGGCTGGAGTGCTTCCCGAACCTGTGGGGAACTCGGAGCTTTCATATGTACGCGGCAACCCAGCCGTAAGGGGAAGCACCACCACATGAAGGCAGGAAAGCAGCGGGCCAGCGAGCAGGAAATCTTGTCCTGGTCTTCTGGAGCCATGGCACCTATCATTTACCACGCACGCCCGGGGCCCATTGGAGGGTCTTTATATATAATTCCGCATGCAACTGTACATGGTGGACTACGTATCCCAGAATACCTACAGACTATCAGGAGGCAATTAACGGCAGCCTATCAGGAGGCAGCTAATGTTTTTGTAAGGAATAAAGGTGTGGTCTCAACGAACACTGTGTACTTTGTGGAATGAAGCCTTTGAAGAAGAATTTATTTTCGAAACGCGTCGGTTGTCTGAGACGTGTTTGTGGGTGTGTGGATGTACACCGTGGCTGGAGTGCTTCCCGAACCTGTGGGGAACTCGGAGCTTTCATATGTACGCGGCATCCCAGCCGTAAGGGAAGCACCACCACATGAAGGCAGGAAAGCAGCGGGCCAGCGAGCAGGAAATCTTGTCCTGGTCTTCTGGAGCCATGGCACCTATCATTTACCACGCACGCCTCGGGCCCATTGGAGGGTCTTTATATATAATTCCGCATGCAACTGTACATGGTGGACTACGTATCCCAGAATACCTACAGCCTATCAGGAGGCAATTAACGGCAGCCTATCGGGAGGCAACTAATGTTTTTGTATGGAATAAAGGTGTGGTCTCAAGGAACACTGTGTACTTTGTGGAATGAAGCCTTTGAAGAAGAATTTATTTTCGAAACGCGTCGGCTGTCTGAGACGTGTTTGTGGGTGTGTGGATGTACACCGTGGCTGGAGTGCTTCCTGAACCTGTGGGGAACTCAGAGCTTTCATATGTACGCGGCAACCCAGCCGTAAGGGGAAGCACCACCGCATGAAGGCAGGAAAGCAGCGGGCCAGCGAGCAGGAAATCTTGTCCTGGTCTTCTGGAGCCATGGCACCTATCATATACCACGCACGCCTCGGGGCCCATTGGAGGGTCTTTTAATATAATTCCGCATGCAACTGTACATTGTGGACTACATATCCCAGAATACCTACAGCCTATCAGGAGGCAATTAACAGCAGCCTATCAGGAGGCAACTAATGTTTTTGTATGGAATAAAGGTGTGGTCTCAACGCACACTGTGTACTTTGTGGAATGAAGCCTTTGAAGAAGAATTTATTTTCGAAACGCGTCGGCTGTCTGAGACGTGTTTGTGGGTGTGTGGATGTACACCGTGGCAGGAGTGCTTCCCGAACCTGTGGGGAACTCGGAGCTTTCATATGTACGCGGCAACCCAGCCATAAGGGGAAGCACCACCGCATGAAGGCAGGAAAGCAGCGGGCCAGCGAGCAGGAAATGTTGTCCTGGTCTTCTGGAGCCATGGCACCTATCATATACCACGCACGCCTCGGGGCCCATTGGAGGGTCTTTTAATATAATTCCGCATGCAACTGTACATGGTGGACTACATATCCCAGAATACCTACAGCCTATCAGGAGGCAATTAACGGCAGCCTATCAGGAGGCAACTAATGTTTTTGTATGGAATAAAGGTGTGGTCTCAACGCACACTGTGTACTTTGTGGAATGAAGCCGTTGAAGAAGAATTTATTTTCGAAACGCGTCGGCTGTCTGAGACGTGTTTGTGGGTGTGTGGATGTACACCGTGGCTGGAGTGCTTCCCGAACCAGTGGGGAACTCGGAGCTTTCATATGTACGCGGCAACCCAGCCATAAGGGGAAGCACCACCGCATGAAGGCAGGAAAGCAGCGGGCCAGCGAGCAGGAAATGTTGTCCTGGTCTTCTGGAGCCATGGCACCTATCATTTACCACGCACGCCTCGGGGCCCATTGGAGGGTCTTTTAATATAATTCCACATGCAACTGTACATGGTGGACTACGTATCCCAGAATACCTACAGCCTATCAGGAGGCAATTAACGGCAGCCTATCTGGAGGCAACTAATGTTTTTGTATGGAATAAAGGTGTGGTCTCAAAGAACACTGTGTACTTTGTGGAATGAAGCCTTTGAAGAAGAATTTTTTTTCGAAACGCGTCGGCTGTCTGAGACGTGTTTGTGGGTGTGTGGATGTACACCGTGGCTGGGGTGCTTCCTGAACCTGTGGGGAACTCAGAGCTTTCATATGTATGCGGCAACCCAGCCGTAAGGGGAAACACCACCGCATGAAGGCAGGAAATCAGCGGGCCAGCGAGCAGGAAATCTTGTCCTGGTCTTCTGGAGCCATGGCACCTATCATTTACCACGCACGCCTCGGGGCCCATTGGAGGGTATTTTAATATAATTCCGCATGCAACTGTGCATGGTGGACTACGTATCCCAGAATACCTGCAGCCTATCAGGAGGCAATTAACGGCAGCCTATCAGGAGGCAACTAATGTTTTTGTATGGAATAAATGTGTGGTCTCAACGCACACTGTGTACTTTGTGGAATGAAGCCTTTGAAGAAGAATTTATTTTCGAAACGCGTCGGCTGTCTGAGACGTGTTTGTGGGTGTGTGGATGTACACCGTGGCTGGAGTGCTTCCCGAACCTGTGGGGAACTCGGAGCTTTCATATGTACGCGGCATCCCAGCCATAAGTGGAAGCACCACCGCATGAAGGCAGGAAAGCAGCGGGCCAGCGAGCAGGAAATCTTGTCCTGGTCTTCTGGAGCCATGGCACCTATCATTTACCACGCACGCCTCGGGCCCATTGGAGGGTCTTTATATATAATTCCGCATGCAACTGTACATGGTGGACTACGTATCCCAGAATACCTACAGCCTATCAGGAGGCAATTAACGGCAGCCTATTGGGAGGCAACTAATGTTTTTGTATGGAATAAAGGTGTGGTCTCAAGGAACACTGTGTACTTTGTGGAATGAAGCCTTTGAAGAAGAATTTATTTTCGAAACGCGTCGGCTGTCTGAGACGTGTTTGTGGGTGTGTGGATGTACACCGTGGCTGGAGTGCTTCCCGAACCTGTGGGGAACTCGGAGCTTTCATATGTACGCGGCAACCCAGCTGTAAGGGGAAGCACCACCACATGAAGGCAGGAAAGCAGCGGGCCAGCGAGCAGGAAATCTTGTCCTGGTCTTCTGGAGCCATGGCACCTATCATTTACCACGCACGCCCGGGGCCCATTGGAGGGTCTTTATATATAATTCCGCATGCAACTGTACATGGTGGACTACGTATCCCAGAATACCTACAGACTATCAGGAGGCAATTAACGGCAGCCTATCAGGAGGCAGCTAATGTTTTTGTATGGAATAAAGGTGTGGTCTCAACGAACACTGTGTACTTTGTGGAATGAAGCCTTTGAAGAAGAATTTATTTTCGAAACGCGTCGGTTGTCTGAGACGTGTTTGTGGGTGTGTGGATGTACACCGTGGCTGGAGTGCTTCCCGAACCTGTGGGGAACTCGGAGCTTTCATATGTACGCGGCATCCCAGCCGTAAGGGGAAGCACCACCGCATGAAGGCAGGAAAGCAGCGGGCCAGCGAGCAGGAAATCTTGTCCTGGTCTTCTGGAGCCATGGCACCTATCATTTACCACGCACGCCTCGGGGCCCATTGGAGGGTCTTTATATATAATTCTGCATGCAACTGTACATGGTGGACTACGTATCCCAGAATACCTACAGCCTATCAGGAGGCAATTAACGGCAGCCTATCGGGAGGCAACTAATGTTTTTGTATGGAATAAAGGTGTGGTCTCAAGGAACACTGTGTACTTTGTGGAATGAAGCCTTTGAAGAAGAATTTATTTTCGAAACGCGTCGGCTGTCTGAGACGTGTTTGTGGGTGTGTGGATGTACACCGTGGCTGGAGTGCTTCCTGAACCTGTGGGGAACTCGGAGCTTTCATATGTACGCGGCAACCCAGCCGTAAGGGGAAGCACCACCGCATGAAGGCAGGAAAGCAGCGGGCCAGCGAGCAGGAAATCTTGTCCTGGTCTTCTGGAGCCATGGCACCTATCATATACCACGCACGCCTCGGGGCCCATTGGAGGGTCTTTTAATATAATTCCGCATGCAACTGTACATGGTGGACTACATATCCCAGAATACCTACAGCCTATCAGGAGGCAATTAACGGCAGCCTATCAGGAGGCAACTAATGTTTTTGTATGGAATAAAGGTGTGGTCTCAACGCACACTGTGTACTTTGTGGAATGAAGCCTTTGAAGAAGAATTTATTTTCGAAACGCGTCGGCTGTCTGAGACGTGTTTGTGGGTGTGTGGATGTACACCGTGGCTGGAGTGCTTCCCGAACCTGTGGGGAACTCGGAGCTTTCATATGTACGCGGCAACCCAGCCATAAGGGGAAGCACCACCGCATGAAAGCAGGAAAGCAGCGGGCCAGCGAGCAGGAAATGTTGTCCTGGTCTTCTGGAGCCATGGCACCTATCATTTACCACGCACGCCTCGGGGCCCATTGGAGGGTCTTTTAATATAATTCCACATGCAACTGTACATGGTGGACTACGTATCCCAGAATACCTACAGCCTATCAGGAGGCAATTAACGGCAGCCTATCAGGAGGCAACTAATGTTTTTGTATGGAATAAAGGTGTGGTCTCAAAGAACACTGTGTACTTTGTGGAATGAAGCCTTTGAAGAAGAATTTATTTTCGAAACGCGTCGGCTGTCTGAGACGTGTTTGTGGGTGTGTGGATGTACACCGTGGCTGGGGTGCTTCCTGAACCTGTGGGGAACTCAGAGCTTTCATATGTATGCGGCAACCCAGCCGTAAGGGGAAACACCACCGCATGAAGGCAGGAAATCAGCGGGCCAGCGAGCAGGAAATCTTGTCCTGGTCTTCTGGAGCCATGGCACCTATCATTTACCACGCACGCCTCGGGGCCCATTGGAGGGTATTTTAATATAATTCCGCATGCAACTGTGCATGGTGGACTACGTATCCCAGAAAACCTACAGCCTATCAGGAGGCAATTAACGGCAGCCTATCAGGAGGCAACTAATGTTTTTGTATGGAATAAATGTGTGGTCTCAACGCACACTGTGTACTTTGTGGAATGAAGCCTTTGAAGAAGAATTTATTTTCGAAACGCGTCGGCTGTCTGAGACGTGTTTGTGGGTGTGTGGATGTACACCGTGGCTGGAGTGCTTCCCGAACATGTGGGGAACTCGGAGCTTTCATATTTACGCGGCATCCCAGCCGTAAGGGGAAGCACCACCGCATGAAGGCAGGAAAGCAGCGGGCCAGCGAGCAGGAAATCTTGTCCTGGTCTTCTGGAGCCATGGCACCTATCATTTACCACGCACGCCTCGGGGCCCATTGGAGGGTCTTTATATATAATTCCGCATGCAACTGTACATGGTGGACTACGTATCCCAGAATACCTACAGACTATCAGGAGGCAATTAACGGCAGCCTATCAGGAGGCAGCTAATGTTTTTGTATGGAATAAAAGTGTGGTCTCAACGAACACTGTGTACTTTGTGGAAGGAAGCCTTTGAAGAAGAATTTATTTTGGAAACGCGTCGGCTGTCTGAGACGTGTTTGTGGGTGTGTGGATGTACACCGTGGCTGGAGTGCTTCCTGAACCTGTGGGGAACTCAGAGCTTTCATATGTATGCGGCAACCCAGCCGTAAGGGGAAACACCACGGGATGAAGGCAGGAAAGCAGCGGGCCAGCGAGCAGGAAATCTTGTCCTGGTCTTCTGGAGCCATGGCACCTATCATTTACCACGCACGCCTCGGGCCCATTGGAGGGTCTTTTAATATAATTCCGCATGCAACTGTGCATGGCAGACTACGTATCCCAGAATACCTACAGCCTATCAGGAGGCAATTAACGGCAGCCTATCAGGAGGCAACTAATGTTTTTGTATGGAATAAAGGTGTGGTCTTAACGCACACTGTGTACTTTGTGGAATGAAGCCTTTGAAGAAGAATTTTTTTTCGAAATGCGTCGGCTGTCTGAGATGTGTTTGTGGGTTTGTGGATGTACACCGTGGCTGGAGTGCTTCCCGAACCTGTGGGGAACTCGGAGCTTTCATATGTACGCGGCAACCCAGCCGTAAGGGGAAGCACCACCGCATGAAGGCAGGAAAGCAGCGGGCCAGCGAGCAGGAAATCTTGTCCTGGTCTTCTGGAGCCATGGCACCTATCATTTACCATGCACGCCTCGGGGCCCATTGGAGGGTCTTTATATATAATTCCGCATGCAACTGTACATGGTGGACTATGTATGCCAGAATACCTACAGCCTATCAGGAGGCAATTAACGGCAGCCTATCAGGAGGCAGCTAATGTTTTTGTATGGAATAAAGGTGTGGTCTCAACGAACACTGTGTACTTTGTGGAATGAAGCCTTTGAAGAAGAATTTATTTTCGAAACGCGTCGGCTGTCTGAGACGTGTTTGTGGGTGTGTGGATGTACACCGTGGCTGGAGTGCTTCCCGAACCTGTGGGGAACTCGGAGCTTTCATATGTACGCGGCAACCCAGCCATAAGGGGAAGCACCACCGCATGAAGGCAGGAAAGCAGCGGGCCAGCGAGCAGGAAATCTTGTCCTGGTCTTCTGGAGCCATGGCACCTATCATTTACCACGCACGCCTCGGGGCCCATTGGAGGGTCTTTTAATATAATTCCGCATACAACTGTACATGGTGGACTACGTATCCCAGAATGCCTACAGCCTATCAGGAGGCAATTAAAGGCAGCCTATCAGGAGGCAACTAATGTTTTTGTATGGAATAAAGGTGTGTGGTCTCAACGAACACTGTGTACTTTGTGGAATGAAGCCTTTGAAGAAGAATTTATTTTCGAAACTCGTCGGCTGTCTGAGACGTGTTTGTGGGTGTGTGGATGTACACCGTGGCTGGAGTGCTTCCTGAACCTGTGGGGAACTCAGAGCTTTCATATGTATGCGGCAACCCAGCCGTAAGGGGAAACACCACGGGATGAAGGCAGGAAAGCAGCGGGCAAGCGAGCAGGAAATCTTGTCCTGGTCTTCTGGCGCCATGGCACCTATCATTTACCACGCACGCCTCGGGGCCCATTGGAGGGTCTTTTAATATAATTCCGCATGCAACTGTGCATGGCGGACTACGTATCCCAGAATACCTACAGCCTATCAGGAGGCAATTAACGGCAGCCTATCAGGAGGCAACTAATGTTTTTGTATGGAATAAAGGTGTGGTCTTAACGCACACTGTGTACTTTGTGGAATGAAGCCTTTGAAGAAGAATTTATTTTCGAAACGCGTCGGTTGTCTGAGACGTGTTTGTGGGTGTGTGGATGTACACCGTGGCTGGAGTGCTTCCCGAACCTGTGGGGAACTCGGAGCTTTCATATGTACGCGGCATCCCAGCCGTAAGGGGAAGCACCACCGCATGAAGGCAGGAAAGCAGCGGGCCAGCGAGTAGGAAATCTTGTCCTGGTCTTCTGGAGCCATGGCACCTATCATTTACCACGCACGCCTCGGGGCCCATTGGAGGGTCTTTATATATAATTCCGCATGCAACTGTACATGGTGGACTACGTATCCCAGAATACCTACAGCCTATCAGGAGGCAATTAACGGCAGCCTATCGGGAGGCAACTAATGTTTTTGTATGGAATAAAGGTGTGGTCTCAAGGAACACTGTGTACTTTGTGGAATGAAGCCTTTGAAGAAGAATTTATTTTCGAAACGCGTCGGCTGTCTGAGACGTGTTTGTGGGTGTGTGGATGTACACCGTGGCTGGAGTGCTTCCTGAACCTGTGGGGAACTCGGAGCTTTCATATGTACGCGGCAACCCAGCCGTAAGGGGAAGCACCACCGCATGAAGGCAGGAAAGCAGCGGGCCAGCGAGCAGGAAATCTTGTCCTGGTCTTCTGGAGCCATGGCACCTATCATATACCACGCACGCCTCGGGGCCCATTGGAGGGTCTTTTAATATAATTCCGCATGCAACTGTACATGGTGGACTACATATCCCAGAATACCTACAGCCTATCAGGAGGCAATTAACGGCAGCCTATCAGGAGGCAACTAATGTTTTTGTATGGAATAAAGGTGTGGTCTCAACGCACACTGTGTACTTTGTGGAATGAAGCCTTTGAAGAAGAATTTATTTTCGAAACGCGTCGGCTGTCTGAGACGTGTTTGTGGGTGTGTGGATGTACACCGTGGCTGGAGTGCTTCCCGAACCTGTGGGGAACTCGGAGCTTTCATATGTACGCGGCAACCCAGCCATAAGGGGAAGCACCACCGCATGAAGGCAGGAAAGCAGCGGGCCAGCGAGCAGGAAATGTTGTCCTGGTCTTCTGGAGCCATGGCACCTATCATTTACCACGCACGCCTCGGGCCCATTGGAGGGTCTTTTAATATAATTCCACATGCAACTGTACATGGTGGACTACGTATCCCAGAATACCTACAGCCTATCAGGAGGCAATTAACGGCAGCCTATCTGGAGGCAACTAATGTTTTTGTATGGAATAAAGGTGTGGTCTCAAAGAACACTGTGTACTTTGTGGAATGAAGCCTTTGAAGAAGAATTTATTTTTGAAACGCGTCGGCTGTCTGAGACGTGTTTGTGGGTGTGTGGATGTACACCGTGGCTGGGGTGCTTCCTGAACCTGTGGGGAACTCAGAGCTTTCATATGTATGCGGCAACTCAGCCGTAAGGGGAAACACCACCGCATGAAGGCAGGAAATCAGCGGGCCAGCGAGCAGGAAATCTTGTCCTGGTCTTCTGGAGCCATGGCACCTATCATTTACCACGCACGCCTCGGGGCCCATTGGAGGGTATTTTAATATAATTCCGCATGCAACTGTGCATGGTGGACTACGTATCCCAGAATACCGGCAGCCTATCAGGAGGCAATTAACGGCAGCCTATCAGGAGGCAACTAATGTTTTTGTATGGAATAAATGTGTGGTCTCAACGCACACTGTGTACTTTGTGGAATGAAGCCTTTGAAGAAGAATTTATTTTCGAAACGCGTCGACTGTCTGAGACGTGTTTGTGGGTGTGTGGATGTACACCGTGGCTGGAGTGCTTCCCGAACCTGTGGGGAACTCGGAGCTTTCATATGTACGCGGCATCCCAGCCGTAAGGGGAAGCACCACCGCATGAAGGCAGGAAAGCAGCGGGCCAGCGAGCAGGAAATCTTGTCCTGGTCTTCTGGAGCCATGGCACCTATCATTTACCACGCACGCCTCGGGGCCCATTGGAGGGTCTTTATATATAATTCCGCATGCAACTGTACATGGTGGACTACGTATCCCAGAATACCTACAGCCTATCAGGAGGCAATTAACGGCAGCCTATCGGGAGGCAACTAATGTTTTTGTATGGAATAAAGGTGTGGTCTCAAGGAACACTGTGTACTTTGTGGAATGAAGCCTTTGAAGAAGAATTTATTTTCGAAACGCGTCGGCTGTCTGAGACGTGTTTGTGGGTGTGTGGATGTACACCGTGGCTGGAGTGCTTCCCGAACCTGTGGGGAACTCGGAGCTTTCATATGTACGCGGCAACCCAGCCGTAAGGGGAAGCACCACCACATGAAGGCAGGAAAGCAGCGGGCCAGCGAGCAGGAAATCTTGTCCTGGTCTTCTGGAGCCATGGCACCTATCATTTACCACGCACGCCCGGGGCCCATTGGAGGGTCTTTATATATAATTCCGCATGCAACTGTACATGGTGGACTACGTATCCCAGAATACCTACAGACTATCAGGAGGCAATTAACGGCAGCCTATCAGGAGGCAGCTAATGTTTTTGTAAGGAATAAAGGTGTGGTCTCAACGAACACTGTGTACTTTGTGGAATGAAGCCTTTGAAGAAGAATTTATTTTCGAAACGCGTCGGTTGTCTGAGACGTGTTTGTGGGTGTGTGGATGTACACCGTGGCTGGAGTGCTTCCCGAACCTGTGGGGAACTCGGAGCTTTCATATGTACGCGGCATCCCAGCCGTAAGGGAAGCACCACCACATGAAGGCAGGAAAGCAGCGGGCCAGCGAGCAGGAAATCTTGTCCTGGTCTTCTGGAGCCATGGCACCTATCATTTACCACGCACGCCTCGGGCCCATTGGAGGGTCTTTATATATAATTCCGCATGCAACTGTACATGGTGGACTACGTATCCCAGAATACCTACAGCCTATCAGGAGGCAATTAACGGCAGCCTATCGGGAGGCAACTAATGTTTTTGTATGGAATAAAGGTGTGGTCTCAAGGAACACTGTGTACTTTGTGGAATGAAGCCTTTGAAGAAGAATTTATTTTCGAAACGCGTCGGCTGTCTGAGACGTGTTTGTGGGTGTGTGGATGTACACCGTGGCTGGAGTGCTTCCTGAACCTGTGGGGAACTCAGAGCTTTCATATGTACGCGGCAACCCAGCCGTAAGGGGAAGCACCACCGCATGAAGGCAGGAAAGCAGCGGGCCAGCGAGCAGGAAATCTTGTCCTGGTCTTCTGGAGCCATGGCACCTATCATATACCACGCACGCCTCGGGGCCCATTGGAGGGTCTTTTAATATAATTCCGCATGCAACTGTACATTGTGGACTACATATCCCAGAATACCTACAGCCTATCAGGAGGCAATTAACAGCAGCCTATCAGGAGGCAACTAATGTTTTTGTATGGAATAAAGGTGTGGTCTCAACGCACACTGTGTACTTTGTGGAATGAAGCCTTTGAAGAAGAATTTATTTTCGAAATGCATCGGCTGTCTGAGACGTGTTTGTGGGTGTGTGGATGTACACCGTGGCAGGAGTGCTTCCCGAACCTGTGGGGAACTCGGAGCTTTCATATGTACGCGGCAACCCAGCCATAAGGGGAAGCACCACCGCATGAAGGCAGGAAAGCAGCGGGCCAGCGAGCAGGAAATGTTGTCCTGGTCTTCTGGAGCCATGGCACCTATCATATACCACGCACGCCTCGGGGCCCATTGGAGGGTCTTTTAATATAATTCCGCATGCAACTGTACATGGTGGACTACATATCCCAGAATACCTACAGCCTATCAGGAGGCAATTAACGGCAGCCTATCAGGAGGCAACTAATGTTTTTGTATGGAATAAAGGTGTGGTCTCAACGCACACTGTGTACTTTGTGGAATGAAGCCGTTGAAGAAGAATTTATTTTCGAAACGCGTCGGCTGTCTGAGACGTGTTTGTGGGTGTGTGGATGTACACCGTGGCTGGAGTGCTTCCCGAACCAGTGGGGAACTCGGAGCTTTCATATGTACGCGGCAACCCAGCCATAAGGGGAAGCACCACCGCATGAAGGCAGGAAAGCAGCGGGCCAGCGAGCAGGAAATGTTGTCCTGGTCTTCTGGAGCCATGGCACCTATCATTTACCACGCACGCCTCGGGGCCCATTGGAGGGTCTTTTAATATAATTCCACATGCAACTGTACATGGTGGACTACGTATCCCAGAATACCTACAGCCTATCAGGAGGCAATTAACGGCAGCCTATCTGGAGGCAACTAATGTTTTTGTATGGAATAAAGGTGTGGTCTCAAAGAACACTGTGTACTTTGTGGAATGAAGCCTTTGAAGAAGAATTTATTTTCGAAACGCGTCGGCTGTCTGAGACGTGTTTGTGGGTGTGTGGATGTACACCGTGGCTGGGGTGCTTCCTGAACCTGTGGGGAACTCAGAGCTTTCATATGTATGCGGCAACCCAGCCGTAAGGGGAAACACCACCGCATGAAGGCAGGAAATCAGCGGGCCAGCGAGCAGGAAATCTTGTCTTGGTCTTCTGGAGCCATGGCACCTATCATTTACCACGCACGCCTCGGGGCCCATTGGAGGGTATTTTAATATAATTCCGCATGCAACTGTGCATGGTGGACTACGTATCCCAGAATACCTGCAGCCTATCAGGAGGCAATTAACGGCAGCCTATCAGGAGGCAACTAATGTTTTTGTATGGAATAAATGTGTGGTCTCAACGCACACTGTGTACTTTGTGGAATGAAGCCTTTGAAGAAGAATTTATTTTCGAAACGCGTCGGCTGTCTGAGACGTGTTTGTGGGTGTGTGGATGTACACCGTGGCTGGAGTGCTTCCCGAACCTGTGGGGAACTCGGAGCTTTCATATGTACGCGGCATCCCAGCCATAAGTGGAAGCACCACCGCATGAAGGCAGGAAAGCAGCGGGCCAGCGAGCAGGAAATCTTGTCCTGGTCTTCTGGAGCCATGGCACCTATCATTTACCACGCACGCCTCGGGCCCATTGGAGGGTCTTTATATATAATTCCGCATGCAACTGTACATGGTGGACTACGTATCCCAGAATACCTACAGCCTATCAGGAGGCAATTAACGGCAGCCTATCGGGAGGCAACTAATGTTTTTGTATGGAATAAAGGTGTGGTCTCAAGGAACACTGTGTACTTTGTGGAATGAAGCCTTTGAAGAAGAATTTATTTTCGAAACGCGTCGGCTGTCTGAGACGTGTTTGTGGGTGTGTGGATGTACACCGTGGCTGGAGTGCTTCCCGAACCTGTGGGGAACTCGGAGCTTTCATATGTACGCGGCAACCCAGCCGTAAGGGGAAGCACCACCACATGAAGGCAGGAAAGCAGCGGGCCAGCGAGCAGGAAATCTTGTCCTGGTCTTCTGGAGCCATGGCACCTATCATTTACCACGCACGCCCGGGGCCCATTGGAGGGTCTTTATATATAATTCCGCATGCAACTGTACATGGTGGACTACGTATCCCAGAATACCTACAGACTATCAGGAGGCAATTAACGGCAGCCTATCAGGAGGCAGCTAATGTTTTTGTATGGAATAAAGGTGTGGTCTCAACGAACACTGTGTACTTTGTGGAATGAAGCCTTTGAAGAAGAATTTATTTTCGAAACGCGTCGGTTGTCTGAGACGTGTTTGTGGGTGTGTGGATGTACACCGTGGCTGGAGTGCTTCCCGAACCTGTGGGGAACTCGGAGCTTTCATATGTACGCGGCATCCCAGCCGTAAGGGGAAGCACCACCGCATGAAGGCAGGAAAGCAGCGGGCCAGCGAGCAGGAAATCTTGTCCTGGTCTTCTGGAGCCATGGCACCTATCATTTACCACGCACGCCTCGGGGCCCATTGGAGGGTCTTTATATATAATTCTGCATGCAACTGTACATGGTGGACTACGTATCCCAGAATACCTACAGCCTATCAGGAGGCAATTAACGGCAGCCTATCGGGAGGCAACTAATGTTTTTGTATGGAATAAAGGTGTGGTCTCAAGGAACACTGTGTACTTTGTGGAATGAAGCCTTTGAAGAAGAATTTATTTTCGAAACGCGTCGGGTGTCTGAGACGTGTTTGTGGGTGTGTGGATGTACACCGTGGCTGGAGTGCTTCCTGAACCTGTGGGGAACTCGGAGCTTTCATATGTACGCGGCAACCCAGCCGTAAGGGGAAGCACCACCGCATGAAGGCAGGAAAGCAGCGGGCCAGCGAGCAGGAAATCTTGTCCTGGTCTTCTGGAGCCATGGCACCTATCATATACCACGCACGCCTCGGGGCCCATTGGAGGGTCTTTTAATATAATTCCGCATGCAACTGTACATGGTGGACTACATATCCCAGAATACCTACAGCCTATCAGGAGGCAATTAACGGCAGCCTATCAGGAGGCAACTAATGTTTTTGTATGGAATAAAGGTGTGGTCTCAACGCACACTGTGTACTTTGTGGAATGAAGCCTTTGAAGAAGAATTTATTTTCGAAACGCGTCGGCTGTCTGAGACGTGTTTGTGGGTGTGTGGATGTACACCGTGGCTGGAGTGCTTCCCGAACCTGTGGGGAACTCGGAGCTTTCATATGTACGCGGCAACCCAGCCATAAGGGGAAGCACCACCGCATGAAGGCAGGAAAGCAGCGGGCCAGCGAGCAGGAAATGTTGTCCTGGTCTTCTGGAGCCATGGCACCTATCATTTACCACGCACGCCTCGGGGCCCATTGGAGGGTCTTTTAATATAATTCCACATGCAACTGTACATGGTGGACTACGTATCCCAGAATACCTACAGCCTATCAGGAGGCAATTAACGGCAGCCTATCAGGAGGCAACTAATGTTTTTGTATGGAATAAAGGTGTGGTCTCAAAGAACACTGTGTACTTTGTGGAATGAAGCCTTTGAAGAAGAATTTATTTTCGAAACGCGTCGGCTGTCTGAGACGTGTTTGTGGGTGTGTGGATGTACACCGTGGCTGGGGTGCTTCCTGAACCTGTGGGGAACTCAGAGCTTTCATATGTATGCGGCAACCCAGCCGTAAGGGGAAACACCACCGCATGAAGGCAGGAAATCAGCGGGCCAGCGAGCAGGAAATCTTGTCCTGGTCTTCTGGAGCCATGGCACCTATCATTTACCACGCACGCCTCGGGGCCCATTGGAGGGTATTTTAATATAATTCCGCATGCAACTGTGCATGGTGGACTACGTATCCCAGAAAACCTACAGCCTATCAGGAGGCAATTAACGGCAGCCTATCAGGAGGCAACTAATGTTTTTGTATGGAATAAATGTGTGGTCTCAACGCACACTGTGTACTTTGTGGAATGAAGCCTTTGAAGAAGAATTTATTTTCGAAACGCGTCGGCTGTCTGAGACGTGTTTGTGGGTGTGTGGATGTACACCGTGGCTGGAGTGCTTCCCGAACATGTGGGGAACTCGGAGCTTTCATATTTACGCGGCATCCCAGCCGTAAGGGGAAGCACCACCGCATGAAGGCAGGAAAGCAGCGGGCCAGCGAGCAGGAAATCTTGTCCTGGTCTTCTGGAGCCATGGCACCTATCATTTACCACGCACGCCTCGGGGCCCATTGGAGGGTCTTTATATATAATTCCGCATGCAACTGTACATGGTGGACTACGTATCCCAGAATACCTACAGACTATCAGGAGGCAATTAACGGCAGCCTATCAGGAGGCAGCTAATGTTTTTGTATGGAATAAAAGTGTGGTCTCAACGAACACTGTGTACTTGGTGGAAGGAAGCCTTTGAAGAAGAATTTATTTTGGAAACGCGTCGGCTGTCTGAGACGTGTTTGTGGGTGTGTGGATGTACACCGTGGCTGGAGTGCTTCCTGAACCTGTGGGGAACTCAGAGCTTTCATATGTATGCGGCAACCCAGCCGTAAGGGGAAACACCACGGGATGAAGGCAGGAAAGCAGCGGGCCAGCGAGCAGGAAATCTTGTCCTGGTCTTCTGGAGCCATGGCACCTATCATTTACCACGCACGCCTCGGGCCCATTGGAGGGTCTTTTAATATAATTCCGCATGCAACTGTGCATGGCAGACTACGTATCCCAGAATACCTACAGCCTATCAGGAGGCAATTAACGGCAGTCTATCAGGAGGCAACTAATGTTTTTGTATGGAATAAAGGTGTGGTCTTAACGCACACTGTGTACTTTGTGGAATGAAGCCTTTGAAGAAGAATTTTTTTTCGAAATGCGTCGGCTGTCTGAGATGTGTTTGTGGGTTTGTGGATGTACACCGTGGCTGGAGTGCTTCCCGAACCTGTGGGGAACTCGGAGCTTTCATATGTACGCGGCAACCCAGCCGTAAGGGGAAGCACCACCGCATGAAGGCAGGAAAGCAGCGGGCCAGCGAGCAGGAAATCTTGTCCTGGTCTTCTGGAGCCATGGCACCTATCATTTACCATGCACGCCTCGGGGCCCATTGGAGGGTCTTTATATATAATTCCGCATGCAACTGTACATGGTGGACTATGTATGCCAGAATACCTACAGCCTATCAGGAGGCAATTAACGGCAGCCTATCAGGAGGCAGCTAATGTTTTTGTATGGAATAAAGGTGTGGTCTCAACGAACACTGTGTACTTTGTGGAATGAAGCCTTTGAAGAAGAATTTATTTTCGAAACGCGTCGGCTGTCTGAGACGTGTTTGTGGGTGTGTGGATGTACACCGTGGCTGGAGTGCTTCCCGAACCTGTGGGGAACTCGGAGCTTTCATATGTACGCGGCAACCCAGCCATAAGGGGAAGCACCACCGCATGAAGGCAGGAAAGCAGCGGGCCAGCGAGCAGGAAATCTTGTCCTGGTCTTCTGGAGCCATGGCACCTATCATTTACCACGCACGCCTCGGGGCCCATTGGAGGGTCTTTTAATATAATTCCGCATACAACTGTACATGGTGGACTACGTATCCCAGAATGCCTACAGCCTATCAGGAGGCAATTAAAGGCAGCCTATCAGGAGGCAACTAATGTTTTTGTATGGAATAAAGGTGTGTGGTCTCAACGAACACTGTGTACTTTGTGGAATGAAGCCTTTGAAGAAGAATTTATTTTCGAAACTCGTCGGCTGTCTGAGACGTGTTTGTGGGTGTGTGGATGTACACCGTGGCTGGAGTGCTTCCTGAACCTGTGGGGAACTCAGAGCTTTCATATGTATGCGGCAACCCAGCCGTAAGGGGAAACACCACGGGATGAAGGCAGGAAAGCAGCGGGCAAGCGAGCAGGAAATCTTGTCCTGGTCTTCTGGCGCCATGGCACCTATCATTTACCACGCACGCCTCGGGGCCCATTGGAGGGTCTTTTAATATAATTCCGCATGCAACTGTGCATGGCGGACTACGTATCCCAGAACACCTACAGCCTATCAGGAGGCAATTAACGGCAGCCTATCAGGAGGCAACTAATGTTTTTGTATGGAATAAAGGTGTGGTCTTAACGCACACTGTGTACTTTGTGGAATGAAGCCTTTGAAGAAGAATTTTTTTTCGAAATGCGTCGGCTGTCTGAGACGTGTTTGTGGGTTTGTGGATGTACACCGTGGCTAGAGTGCTTCCCGAACCTGTGGGGAACTCGGAGCTTTCATATGTACGCGGCAACCCAGCCATAAGGGGAAGCACCACCGCATGAAGGCAGGAAAGCAGCGGGCCAGCGAGCAGGAAATCTTGTCTTGGTCTTCTGGAGCCATGGCACGTATCATTTACCACGCACGCCTCGGGGCCCATTGGAGGGTCTTTTAATATATTTCCGCATGCAACTGTACATGGTGGACTACGTATCCCAGAATGCCTACAGCCTATCAGGAGGCAATTAACGGCAGCCTATCAGGAGGCAACTAATGTTTTTGTATGGAATAAAGGTGTGTGGTCTCAACGAACACTGTGTACTTTGTGGAATGAAGCCTTTGAAGAAGAATTTATTTTCGAAACGCGTCGGCTGTCTGAGACGTGTTTGTGGGTGTGTGGATGTACACCGTGGCTGGAGTGCTTCCCGAACCTGTGGGGAACTCGGAGCTTTCATATGTACGTGGCATCCCAGCCGTAAGGGGAAGCACCACCGCATGAAGGCAGGAAAGCAGCGGGCCAGCGAGCAGGAAATCTTGTCCTGGTCTTCTGGAGCCATGGCACCTATCATTTACCACGCACGCCTCGGGGCCCATTGGAGGGTCTTTATATATAATTCCGCATGCAACTGTACATGGTGGACTACGTATCCCAGAATACCTACAGCCTATCAGGAGGCAATTAACGGCAGCCTATCGGGAGGCAACTAATGTTTTTGTATGGAATAAAGGTGTGGTCTCAAGGAACACTGTGTACTTTGTGGAATGAAGCCTTTGAAGAAGAATTTATTTTCGAAACGCGTCGGCTGTCTGAGACGTGTTTGTGGGTGTGTGGATGTACACCGTGGCTGGAGTGCTTCCCGAACCTGTGGGGAACTCGGAGCTTTCATATGTACGCGGCAACCCAGTCGTAAGGGGAAGCACCACCGCATGAAGGCAGGAAAGCAGCGGGCCAGCGAGCAGGAAATCTTGTCCTGGTCTTCTGGAGCCATGGCACCTATCATTTACCACGCACGCCCGGGGCCCATTGGAGGGTCTTTATATATAATTCCGCATGCAACTGTACATGGTGGACTACGTATCCCAGAATACCTACAGACTATCAGGAGGCAATTAACGGCAGCCTATCAGGAGGCAGCTAATGTTTTTGTATGGAATAAAGGTGTGGTCTCAACGAACACTGTGTACTTTGTGGAAGGAATCCTTTGAAGAAGAATTTATTTTCGAAACGCGTCGGCTGTCTGAGACGTGTTTGTGGGTGTGTGGATGTACACCGTGGCTGGAGTGCTTCCTGAACCTGTGGGGAACTCAGAGCTTTCATATGTATGCGGCAACCCAGCCGTAAGGGGAAACACCACGGGATGAAGGCAGGAAAGCAGCGGGCCAGCGAGCAGGAAATCTTGTCCTGGTCTTCTGGAGCCATGGCACCTATCATTTACCACGCACGCCTCGGGGCTCATTGGAGGGTCTTTTAATATAATTCCGCATGCAACTGTGCATGGCGGACTACGTATCGCAGAATACCTACAGCCTATCAGGAGGCAATTAACGGCAGCCTATCAGGAGGCAACTAATGTTTTTGTATGGAATAAAGGTGTGGTCTTAACGCACACTGTGTACTTTGTGGAATGAAGCCTTTGAAGAAGAATTTTTTTTCAAAATGCGTCGGCTGTCTGAGACGTGTTTGTGGGTTTGTGGATGTACACCGTGGCTGGAGTGCTTCCCGAACCTGTGGGGAACTCGGAGCTTTCATATGTACACGGCAACCCAGCCGTAAGGGGAAGCACCACCGCATGAAGGCAGGAAAGCAGCGGGCCAGCGAGCAGGAAATCTTGTCCTGGTCTTCTGGAGCCATGGCACCTATCATTTACCACGCACGCCTCGGGGCCCATTGGAGGGTCTTTTAATATAATTCCGCATACAACTGTACATGGTGGACTACGTATCCCAGAATGCCTACAGCCTATCAGGAGGCAATTAACGGTAGCCTATCAGGAGGCAACTAATGTTTTTGTATGGAATAAAGGTGTGTGGTCTCAACGAACACTGTGTACTTTGTGGAATGAAGCCTTTGAAGAAGAATTTATTTTCGAAACTCGTCGGCTGTCTGAGACGTGTTTGTGGGTGTGTGGATGTACACCGTGGCTGGAGTGCTTCCTGAACCTGTGGGGAACTCAGAGCTTTCATATGTATGCGGCAACCCAGCCGTAAGGGGAAACACCACGGGATGAAGGCAGGAAAGCAGCGGGCAAGCGAGCAGGAAATCTTGTCCTGGTCTTCTGGAGCCATGGCACCTATCATTTACCACGCACGCCTCGGGGCCCATTGGAGGGTCTTTTAATATAATTCCGCATGCAACTGTGCATGGCGGACTACGTATCCCAGAATACCTACAGCCTATCAGGAGGCAATTAACGGCAGCCTATCAGGAGGCAACTAATGTTTTTGTATGGAATAAAGGTGTGGTCTTAACGCACACTGTGTACTTTGTGGAATGAAGCCTTTGAAGAAGAATTTTTTTTCGAAATGCGTCGGCTGTCTGAGACGTGTTTGTGGGTTTGTGGATGTACACCGTGGCTGGAGTGCTTCCCGAACCTGTGGGGAACTCGGAGCTTTCATATGTACGCGGCAACCCAGCCATAAGGGGAAGCACCACTGCATGAAGGCAGGAAAGCAGCGGGCCAGCGAGCAGGAAATCTTGTCCTGGTCTTCTGGAGCCATGGCACGTATCATTTACCACGCACGCCTCGGGGCCCATTGGAGGGTCTTTTAATATAATTCCGCATGCAACTGTACATGGTGGACTACGTATCCCAGAATGCCTACAGCCTATCAGGAGGCAATTAACGGCAGCCTATCAGGAGGCAACTAATGTTTTTGTATGGAATAAAGGTGTGTGGTCTCAACGAACACTGTGTACTTTGTGGAATGAAGCCTTTGAAGAAGAATTTATTTTCGAAACGCGTCGGCTGTCTGAGACGTGTTTGTGGGTGTGTGGATGTACACCGTGGCTGGAGTGCTTCCCGAACCTGTGGGGAACTCGGAGCTTTCATATGTATGCGGCAACCCAGCCGTAAGGGGAAACACCACCGCATGAAGGCAGGAAATCAGCGGGCCAGCGAGCAGGAAATCTTGTCCTGGTCTTCTGGAGCCATGGCACCTATCATTTACCACGCACGCCTCGGGGCCCATTGGAGGGTATTTTAATATAATTCCGCATGCAACTGTGCATGGTGGACTACGTATCCCAGAAAACCTACAGCCTATCAGGAGGCAATTAACGGCAGCCTATCAGGAGGCAACTAATGTTTTTTGTATGGAATAAATGTGTGGTCTCAACGCACACTGTGTACTTTGTGGAATGAAGCCTTTGAAGAAGAATTTATTTTCGAAACGCGTCGGCTGTCTGAGACGTGTTTGTGGGTGTGTGGATGTACACCGTGGCTGGAGTGCTTCCCGAACCTGTGGGGAACTCGGAGCTTTCATATTTACGCGGCATCCCAGCCGTAAGGGGAAGCACCACCGCATGAAGGCAGGAAAGCAGCGGGCCAGCGAGCAGGAAATCTTGTCCTGGTCTTCTGGAGCCATGGCACCTATCATTTACCACGCACGCCTCGGGGCCCATTGGAGGGTCTTTATATATAATTCCGCATGCAACTGTACATGGTGGACTACGTATCCCAGAATACCTACAGACTATCAGGAGGCAATTAACGGCAGCCTATCAGGAGGCAGCTAATGTTTTTGTATGGAATAAAAGTGTGGTCTCAACGAACACTGTGTACTTTGTGGAAGGAAGCCTTTGAAGAAGAATTTATTTTGGAAACGCGTCGGCTGTCTGAGACGTGTTTGTGGGTGTGTGGATGTACACCGTGGCTGGAGTGCTTCCTGAACCTGTGGGGAACTCAGAGCTTTCATATGTATGCGGCAACCCAGCCGTAAGGGGAAACACCACGGGATGAAGGCAGGAAAGCAGCGGGCCAGCGAGCAGGAAATCTTGTCCTGGTCTTCTGGAGCCATGGCACCTATCATTTACCACGCACGCCTCGGGCCCATTGGAGGGTCTTTTAATATAATTCCGCATGCAACTGTGCATGGCAGACTACGTATCCCAGAATACCTACAGCCTATCAGGAGGCAATTAACGGCAGCCTATCAGGAGGCAACTAATGTTTTTGTATGGAATAAAGGTGTGGTCTTAACGCACACTGTGTACTTTGTGGAATGAAGCCTTTGAAGAAGAATTTTTTTTCGAAATGCGTCGGCTGTCTGAGATGTGTTTGTGGGTTTGTGGATGTACACCGTGGCTGGAGTGCTTCCCGAACCTGTGGGGAACTCGGAGCTTTCATATGTACGCGGCAACCCAGCCGTAAGGGGAAGCACCACCGCATGAAGGCAGGAAAGCAGCGGGCCAGCGAGCAGGAAATCTTGTCCTGGTCTTCTGGAGCCATGGCACCTATCATTTACCATGCACGCCTCGGGGCCCATTGGAGGGTCTTTATATATAATTCCGCATGCAACTGTACATGGTGGACTATGTATGCCAGAATACCTACAGCCTATCAGGAGGCAATTAACGGCAGCCTATCAGGAGGCAGCTAATGTTTTTGTATGGAATAAAGGTGTGGTCTCAACGAACACTGTGTACTTTGTGGAATGAAGCCTTTGAAGAAGAATTTATTTTCGAAACGCGTCGGCTGTCTGAGACGTGTTTGTGGGTGTGTGGATGTACACCGTGGCTGGAGTGCTTCCCGAACCTGTGGGGAACTCGGAGCTTTCATATGTACGCGGCAACCCAGCCATAAGGGGAAGCACCACCGCATGAAGGCAGGAAAGCAGCGGGCCAGCGAGCAGGAAATCTTGTCCTGGTCTTCTGGAGCCATGGCACCTATCATTTACCACGCACGCCTCGGGCCCATTGGAGGGTCTTTTAATATAATTCCGCATACAACTGTACATGGTGGACTACGTATCCCAGAATGCCTACAGCCTATCAGGAGGCAATTAAAGGCAGCCTATCAGGAGGCAACTAATGTTTTTGTATGGAATAAAGGTGTGTGGTCTCAACGAACACTGTGTACTTTGTGGAATGAAGCCTTTGAAGAAGAATTTATTTTCGAAACTCGTCGGCTGTCTGAGACGTGTTTGTGGGTGTGTGGATGTACACCGTGGCTGGAGTGCTTCCTGAACCTGTGGGGAACTCAGAGCTTTCATATGTATGCGGCAACCCAGCCGTAAGGGGAAACACCACGGGATGAAGGCAGGAAAGCAGCGGGCAAGCGAGCAGGAAATCTTGTCCTGGTCTTCTGGAGCCATGGCACCTATCATTTACCACGCACGCCTCGGGGCCCATTGGAGGGTCTTTTAATATAATTCCGCATGCAACTGTGCATGGCGGACTACGTATCCCAGAATACCTACAGCCTATCAGGAGGCAATTAACGGCAGCCTATCAGGAGGCAACTAATGTTTTTGTATGGAATAAAGGTGTGGTCTTAACGCACACTGTGTACTTTGTGGAATGAAGCCTTTGAAGAAGAATTTTTTTTCGAAATGCGTCGGCTGTCTGAGACGTGTTTGTGGGTTTGTGGATGTACACCGTGGCTAGAGTGCTTCCCGAACCTGTGGGGAACTCGGAGCTTTCATATGTACGCGGCAACCCAGCCATAAGGGGAAGCACCACCGCATGAAGGCAGGAAAGCAGCGGGCCAGCGAGCAGGAAATCTTGTCTTGGTCTTCTGGAGCCATGGCACGTATCATTTACCACGCACGCCTCGGGGCCCATTGGAGGGTCTTTTAATATATTTCCGCATGCAACTGTACATGGTGGACTACGTATCCCAGAATGCCTACAGCCTATCAGGAGGCAATTAACGGCAGCCTATCAGGAGGCAACTAATGTTTTTGTATGGAATAAAGGTGTGTGGTCTCAACGAACACTGTGTACTTTGTAGAATGAAGCCTTTGAAGAAGAATTTATTTTCGAAACGCGTCGGCTGTCTGAGACGTGTTTGTGGGTGTGTGGATGTACACCGTGGCTGGAGTGCTTCCCGAACCTGTGGGGAACTCGGAGCTTTCATATGTACGTGGCATCCCAGCCGTAAGGGGAAGCACCACTGCATGAAGGCAGGAAAGCAGCGGGCCAGCGAGCAGGAAATCTTGTCCTGGTCTTCTGGAGCCATGGCACCTATCATTTACCACGCACGCCTCGGGGCCCATTGGAGGGTCTTTATATATAATTCCGCATGCAACTGTACATGGTGGACTACGTATCCCAGAATACCTACAGCCTATCAGGAGGCAATTAACGGCAGCCTATCGGGAGGCAACTAATGTTTTTGTATGGAATAAAGGTGTGGTCTCAAGGAACACTGTGTACTTTGTGGAATGAAGCCTTTGAAGAAGAATTTATTTTCGAAACGCGTCGGCTGTCTGAGACGTGTTTGTGGGTGTGTGGATGTACACCGTGGCTGGAGTGCTTCCCGAACCTGTGGGGAACTCGGAGCTTTCATATGTACGCGGCAACCCAGTCGTAAGGGGAAGCACCACCGCATGAAGGCAGGAAAGCAGCGGGCCAGCGAGCAGGAAATCTTGTCCTGGTCTTCTGGAGCCATGGCACCTATCATTTACCACGCACGCCCGGGGCCCATTGGAGGGTCTTTATATATAATTCCGCATGCAACTGTACATGGTGGACTACGTATCCCAGAATACCTACAGACTATCAGGAGGCAATTAACGGCAGCCTATCAGGAGGCAGCTAATGTTTTTGTATGGAATAAAGGTGTGGTCTCAACGAACACTGTGTACTTTGTGGAAGGAATCCTTTGAAGAAGAATTTATTTTCGAAACGCGTCGGCTGTCTGAGACGTGTTTGTGGGTGTGTGGATGTACACCGTGGCTGGAGTGCTTCCTGAACCTGTGGGGAACTCAGAGCTTTCATATGTATGCGGCAACCCAGCCGTAAGGGGAAACACCACGGGATGAAGGCAGGAAAGCAGCGGGCCAGCGAGCAGGAAATCTTGTCCTGGTCTTCTGGAGCCATGGCACCTATCATTTACCACGCACGCCTCGGGGCCCATTGGAGGGTCTTTTAATATAATTCCGCATGCAACTGTGCATGGCGGACTACGTATCCCAGAATACCTACAGCCTATCAGGAGGCAATTAACGGCAGCCTATCAGGAGGCAACTAATGTTTTTGTATGGAATAAAGGTGTGGTCTTAACGCACACTGTGTACTTTGTGGAATGAAGCCTTTGAAGAAGAATTTTTTTTCAAAATGCGTCGGCTGTCTGAGACGTGTTTGTGGGTTTGTGGATGTACACCGTGGCTGGAGTGCTTCCCGAACCTGTGGGGAACTCGGAGCTTTCATATGTACACGGCAACCCAGCCGTAAGGGGAAGCACCACCGCATGAAGGCAGGAAAGCAGCGGGCCAGCGAGCAGGAAATCTTGTCCTGGTCTTCTGGAGCCATGGCACCTATCATTTACCATGCGGCCTCGGGGCCCATTGGAGGGTCTTTATATATAATTCCGCATGCAACTGTACATGGTGGACTACGTATCCCAGAATACCTACAGCCTATCAGGAGGCATTTAACGGCAGCCTATCAGGAGGCAGCTAATGTTTTTGTATGGAATAAAGGTGTGGTCTCAACGAACACTGTGTACTTTGTGGAATGAAGCCTTTGAAGAAGAATTTATTTTCGAAATGCGTCGGCTGTCTGAGACGTGTTTGTGGGTGTGTGGATGTACACCGTGGCTGGAGTGCTTCCCGAACCTGTGGGGAACTCGGAGCTTTCATATGTACGCGGCAACCCAGCCATAAGGGAAAGCACCACCGCATGAAGGCAGGAAAGCAGCGGGCCAGCGAGCAGGAAATCTTGTCCTGGTCTTCTGGAGCCATGGCACCTATCATTTACCACGCACGCCTCGGGGCCCATTGGAGGGTCTTTTAATATAATTCCGCATACAACTGTACATGGTGGACTACGTATCCCAGAATGCCTACAGCCTATCAGGAGGCAATTAACGGTAGCCTATCAGGAGGCAACTAATGTTTTTGTATGGAATAAAGGTGTGTGGTCTCAACGAACACTGTGTACTTTGTGGAATGAAGCCTTTGAAGAAGAATTTATTTTCGAAACTCGTCGGCTGTCTGAGACGTGTTTGTGGGTGTGTGGATGTACACCGTGGCTGGAGTGCTTCCTGAACCTGTGGGGAACTCAGAGCTTTCATATGTATGCGGCAACCCAGCCGTAAGGGGAAACACCACGGGATGAAGGCAGGAAAGCAGCGGGCAAGCGAGCAGGAAATCTTGTCCTGGTCTTCTGGAGCCATGGCACCTATCATTTACCACGCACGCCTCGGGGCCCATTGGAGGGTCTTTTAATATAATTCCGCATGCAACTGTGCATGGCGGACTACGTATCCCAGAATACCTACAGCCTATCAGGAGGCAATTAACGGCAGCCTATCAGGAGGCAACTAATGTTTTTGTATGGAATAAAGGTGTGGTCTTAACGCACACTGTGTACTTTGTGGAATGAAGCCTTTGAAGAAGAATTTTTTTTCGAAATGCGTCGGCTGTCTGAGACGTGTTTGTGGGTTTGTGGATGTACACCGTGGCTGGAGTGCTTCCCGAACCTGTGGGGAACTCGGAGCTTTCATATGTACGCGGCAACCCAGCCATAAGGGGAAGCACCACTGCATGAAGGCAGGAAAGCAGCGGGCCAGCGAGCAGGAAATCTTGTCCTGGTCTTCTGGAGCCATGGCACGTATCATTTACCACGCACGCCTCGGGGCCCATTGGAGGGTCTTTTAATATAATTCCGCATGCAACTGTACATGGTGGACTACGTATCCCAGAATGCCTACAGCCTATCAGGAGGCAATTAACGGCAGCCTATCAGGAGGCAACTAATGTTTTTGTATGGAATAAAGGTGTGTGGTCTCAACGAACACTGTGTACTTTGTGGAATGAAGCCTTTGAAGAAGAATTTATTTTCGAAACGCGTCGGCTGTCTGAGACGTGTTTGTGGGTGTGTGGATGTACACCGTGGCTGGAGTGCTTCCCGAACCTGTGGGGAACTCGGAGCTTTCATATGTACGTGGCATCCCAGCCGTAAGGGGAAGCACCACCGCATGAAGGCAGGAAAGCAGCGGGCCAGCGAGCAGGAAATCTTGTCCTGGTCTTCTGGAGCCATGGCACCTATCATTTACCACGCACGCCTCGGGGCCCATTGGAGGGTCTTTATATATAATTCCGCATGCAACTGTACATGGTGGACTACGTATCCCAGAATACCTACAGCCTATCAGGAGGCAATTAACGGCAGCCTATCGGGAGGCAACTAATGTTTTTGTATGGAATAAAGGTGTGGTCTCAAGGAACACTGTGTACTTTGCGGAATGAAGCCTTTGAAGAAGAATTTATTTTCGAAACGCGTCGGCTGTCTGAGACGTTTTTGTGGGTGTGTGGATGTACACCGTGGCTGGAGTGCTTCCCGAACCTGTGGGGAACTCGGAGCTTTCATATGTACGCGGCAACCCAGCCGTAAGGGGAAGCACCACCGCATGAAGGCAGGAAAGCAGCGGGCCAGCGAGCAGGAAATCTTGTCCTGGTCTTCTGGAGCCATGGCACCTATCATTTACCACGCACGCCCGGGGCCCATTGGAGGGTCTTTATATATAATTCCGCATGCAACTGTACATGGTGGACTACGTATCCCAGAATACCTACAGACTATCAGGAGGCAATTAACGGCAGCCTATCAGGAGGCAGCTAATGTTTTTGTATGGAATAAAGGTGTGGTCTCAACGAACACTGTGTACTTTGTGGAAGGAATCCTTTGAAGAAGAATTTATTTTCGAAACGCGTCGGCTGTCTGAGACGTGTTTGTGGGTGTGTGGATGTACACCGTGGCTGGAGTGCTTCCTGAACCTGTGGGGAACTCAGAGCTTTCATATGTATGCGGCAACCCAGCCGTAAGGGGAAACACCACGGGATGAAGGCAGGAAAGCAGCGGGCCAGCGAGCAGGAAATCTTGTCCTGGTCTTCTGGCGAAATGGCACCTATCATTTACCACGCACGCCTCGGGGCCCATTGGAGGGTCTTTTAATATAATTCCGCATGCAACTGTGCATGGCGGACTACGTATCCCAGAATACCTACAGCCTATCAGGAGGCAATTAACGGCAGCCTATCAGGAGGCAACTAATGTTTTTGTATGGAATAAAGGTGTGGTCTTAACGCACACTGTGTACTTTGTGGAATGAAGCCTTTGAAGAAGAATTTTTTTTCAAAATGCGTCGGCTGTCTGAGACGTGTTTGTGGGTTTGTGGATGTACACCGTGGCTGGAGTGCTTCCCGAACCTGTGGGGTACTCGGAGCTTTCATATGTACGCGGCAACCCAGCCGTAAGGGGAAGCACCACCGCATGAAGGCAGGAAAGCAGCGGGCCAGCGAGCAGGAAATCTTGTCCTTGTCTTCTGGAGCCATGGCACCTATCATTTACCATGCATGCCTCGGGGCCCATTGGAGGGTCTTTATATATAATTCCGCATGCAACTGTACATGGTGGACTACGTATCCCAGAATACCTACAGCCTATCAGGAGGCATTTAACGGCAGCCTATCAGGAGGCAGCTAATGTTTTTGTATGGAATAAAGGTGTGGTCTCAACGAACACTGTGTACTTTGTGGAATGAAGCCTTTGAAGAAGAATTTATTTTCGAAACGCGTCGGCTGTCTGAGACGTGTTTGTGGGTGTGTGGATGTACACCGTGGCTGGAGTGCTTCCCGAACCTGTGGGGAACTCGGAGCTTTCATATGTACGCGGCAACCCAGCCATAAGGGGAAGCACCACCGCATGAAGGCAGGAAAGCAGCGGGCCAGCGAGCAGGAAATCTTGTCCTGGTCTTCTGGAGCCATGGCACCTATCATTTACCACGCACGCCTCGGGGCCCATTGGAGGGTCTTTTAATATAATTCCGCATGCAACTGTACATGGTGGACTACGTATCCCAGAATGCCTACAGCCTATCAGGAGGCAATTAACGGCAGCCTATCAGGAGGCAACTAATGTTTTTGTATGGAATAAAGGTGTGTGGTCTCAACGAACACTGTGTACTTTGTGGAATGAAGCCTTTGAAGAAGAATTTATTTTCGAAACGCGTCGGCTGTCTGAGACGTGTTTGTGGGTGTGTGGATGTACACCGTGGCTGGAGTGCTTCCTGAACATGTGGGGAACTCAGAGCTTTCATATGTATGCGGTAACCCAGCCGTAAGGGGAAACACCACGGGATGAAGGCTGGAAAGCAGCGGGCCAGCGAGCAGGAAATCTTGTCCTGGTCTTCTGGAGCCATGGCACCTATCATTTACCACGCACGCCTCGGGGCCCATTGGAGGGTCTTTTAATATAATTCCGCATGCAACTGTGCATGGCGGACTACGTATCCCAGAATACCTACAGCCTATCAGGAGGCAATTAACGGCAGCCTATCAGGAGGCAACTAATGTTTTTGTATGGAATAAAGGTGTGGTCTTAACGCACACTGTGTACTTTGTGGAATGAAGCCTTTGAAGAAGAATTTTTTTTCGAAATGCGTCGGCTGTCTGAGACGTGTTTGTGGGTTTGTGGATGTACACCGTGGCTGGAGTGCTTCCCGAACCTGTGGGGAACTCGGAGCTTTCATATGTACGCGGCAACCCAGCCATAAGGGGAAGCACCACCGCATGAAGGCAGGAAAGCAGCGGGCCAGCGAGCAGGAAATCTTGTCCTGGTCTTCTGGAGCCATGGCACCTATCATTTACCACGCACGCCTCGGGGCCCATTGGAGGGTCTTTTAATATAATTCCGCATGCAACTGTGCATGGCGGACTACGTATCCCAGAATACCTACAGCCTATCAGGAGGCAATTAACGGCAGCCTATCAGGAGGCAACTAATGTTTTTGTATGGAATAAAGGTGTGGTCTTAACGCACACTGTGTACTTTGTGGAATGAAGCCTTTGAAGAAGAATTTTTTTTCGAAATGCGTCGGCTGTCTGAGACGTGTTTGTGGGTTTGTGGATGTACACCGTGGCTGGAGTGCTTCCCGAACCTGTGGGGAACTCGGAGCTTTCATATGTACGCGGCAACCCAGCCATAACGGGAAGCACCACCGCATGAAGGCAGGAAAGCAGCGGGCCAGCGAGCAGGAAATCTTGTCCTGGTCTTCTGGAGCCATGGCACCTATCATTTACCACGCACGCCTCGGGGCCCATTGGAGGGTCTTTTAATATAATTCCGCATGCAACTGTACATGGTGGACTACGTATCCCAGAATGCCTACAGCCTATCAGGAGGCAATTAACGGCAGCCTATCAGGAGGCAACTAATGTTTTTGTATGGAATAAAGGTGTGTGGTCTCAACGAACACTGTGTACTTTGTGGAATGAAGCCTTTGAAGAAGAATTTATTTTCGAAACGCGTCGGCTGTCTGAGACGTGTTTGTGGGTGTGTGGATGTACACCGTGGCTGGAGTGCTTCCCGAACCTGTGGGGAACTCGGAGCTTTTATATATATATATATATATATATATATATATATATATATATATATATATATATATATATATCTCAGAAGCTCCTGGTCAATCTTCGTTCAAAAAAGAAAACCAGAGTCGAGTCCCCAATGTTTGTAAAGTGCTAGGGTTTATTGGCACAAGAGAAAAAACACCCTACGCGTTTCATGGTCAGCCGACCTCTTGCTCACATGTGGAGTTCTAGTACATGGCCATTCTTTTTAAAGTGAGAGTTACAAGTTCAGCAAAGAACACGTGATCAATAAACATAAAAGAAATACTTCACAACGTTACTTTGTTACATAGAAAAGCTTGTTGGAAACAATAAAGTTTACAATTTTGTAACTTTAAATTCAGCACGACTGCCTATTAAACAAAGTGGAAACTTTTATCATAAGGACCGGGTTAAGGCCAAGTTTGAAAAAAGAAATCGTCCGTATCGCCCAAGTGGGCTTATGTCCAGTCTCATTTCGTAAATACATCTAGTGAAATATCCCGGGTATTACAATGTTCCAATTCAAAGATATATTGCCCCAGTGGGCTAAAGCAATCCTGCAATTCCTATAGTTTGGTCCAGTTCCTGCAATCAAAAAAGAACAATGCAACGTTTTACTCAATAGGAATATATATGTAATGATCACATGCCAGAGATTAAAAAACAATGTTACAGTTAAAAGAATGGAGATTGCAAACTAGGCAGCAGCGAGGCAAATTCACATCATATACAGCTTGTACTTAGGTTTGTAGGTGAACTGCTAATTCCTCCCCTAAGTTATGACCTGTGGGTTGTATCGTATTATACTTTATAATGTCCTTGGACTCAACTTTTCTTAGTTCCAACCATCTGTTGCCGCCCCTTTCTGTATTTTCAACGCAGTCAAGTACATAGAACTTCAGTAAATTAGGATTTTGATTGTGTTCAGGAGCAAAATGTCTGGCCACCGGGTACTGATGATTCAGATTTTTTATAGCTCTTAAATGTTCTAGAATCCGCCATTTGGCCTGTTTAGTTGTACAACCTATGTAGAATTTGTTGCATGGACACTGTAATGCATAAATTGCATACTCGGTGTTGCAACTTAGGTGTTTTACAATTTTATGTGCCCCTCGATCTTGCGAGATTTTCAAGGTTTTACAATTTTGACTGTATATACACACCTTGCATTTCCTGCAAGGAAAGAATCCTTGTACTACATTAGAATTCTGATGCTCTTTGATCAGAGCAGTACTCAAAGTATCTTTCAATGACTTCGCCTTTCTAAATATTATAGAGGGAATCTCATGTATGGTATCTTTTAGATCTTTATCTAATTTAAGCACATCCCAATATTTTTTAAGGCTACGCCTGACCTCCCATGCTTGGCTGTCATAGTTCGTAATGAATATAATTTGTTCCAGATTCTGACGTTTTTTGGGAATGAGTAAATCAATTCTGATCATGGCGTCTACTTTCTTCTCAGCTTGTTTAATTATGGTTTGAGTGTACCCTCTTTCTGAGAACCTGTCATTCATGATCTTTTTTTCTTTTTCAAAACCCTCAGATGTACTACAATTACATTTTGTTTTGATCAATTCTCCCAAAAGGATACTTCGTATTAGATTAGGGGGGTGGCAACTCTCTGCGTGCAAGAGACTATTTCCTGCTGTAGATTTGCAAAAAAGAGTGCTTTGTAGTTTCCCCTCTCTTACTTCCAATCGTACATCAAGAACATCTAATGTGTTTTGGTTCATGTGACTTGTGAACTGCAAATTTAAAGAATTATCATTAATAATGGTCTCAAATTCCTTCGCTTGATCGTATGTGCCTCTCCAAATGCAGAAAATGTCATCTATGTAGCGGACCCATAGAACGACGTGGGCACCAAAGTGGGAGATGTTATTCACCACTAGCTCCTCCCACCAGCCCAGGTAAAGACCTGCAAAACTGGGGGCGAAGCAGGTGCTCATCGCCGTCCCACGGGTCTGCTTGTACAATTGTTTATTGAAAATGAAAAAGTTGTTTGTCAGACATATCCACATCATATCAAGAATCATACCAGTGTGTACCAGATGTGAAACAGATCTCCCTCTCAAAAAATGTTTACAGGCATCTATGCCCAGATCCCGTGGTATACTTGTGTACAGACTTGCAACATCAAAACTTACAAGCCAGTATTCAGGTTCCTATGTTAGTTCATTTATAATTCTCAGAAAATCTGATGTGTCTCTGACATACAAGGGTAATGCGTGTACAAAGGGTTGCAAAAAATAATCTATATATCTCGAGGTATTCTCTAAGAGACTACCTGCTGATGAGACAATAGGCCTGCCCTGAGGTGTTTGGAGGTCTTTGTGAAGTTTTGACAATAGGTACATTGCAGGGATTTTGGGGTATTTGCATAGAAGATAATTATATTCTTCCTCTTCTATTGTACCCTTGGCCTTCCAATCACTAAAATTGTCAAAATATCCCTGTTTTGCATCAGTGTATTCCTGTTTAGTTGCAATTATATAACTGTCACCATCACCAAGTTGTCTAAGTCCCTCATGTAAATACATACTGAGAGGCTAAATTACTACATTTCCTCCCTTACCACTGTTCTTGATAACAACATCTGACCAACTTTCCTTTTCTTTCAAAGCTGAAAACTGTTTCTTATTCAAATTCAGATTCTGCTTGGGTATCCTTCTGTCTATTTTTTCATTTCATCAATCATGCCAGTTTCAAAACTTTCAATATAGCTATTGGTGATTTGCGGTACAAACAAAGATTTAGGTTTGAACCCACTGGCACTACTCATATGAATGTTGATGTCCGTGTCAACTAGATTTAATAAAGGATCATCATTGATATTATCACATCATGCCAGTTCATGGACATCGTGCAGTAGTTCAATGTCATTTACCGTCAAAGTACTTGGTTTATCACATGTTTTATCTCTTCAAACGAGGTTTTGTTGCAAACCATTTTTTTAACTTAAGTTTGCGTGTAAACCGAAACGCCATTCTTTTTAAAGTGAGAGTTACAAGTTCAGCAAAGAACACGTGATCAATAAACATAAATGAAATACTGCACATTAAAATTCAATTTGGCAATATATCTTTGAATTGGAACATTGTAATACCCGGGTTATATCACTAGGGGCCCGATGTAGGTAAATCCCATTTACCGATTTTGAAATACCGAATTTTACCGATTCGGTATTTCAAAATCGGTAAATGGGATGTAGGTCCCAACATCTGGAATCGTTAACGATTCCTTACAAATTCGGTATTTACCGATTCGGTAAATACCGAATCGGTATTTGCTATTGAATCCT
The DNA here is from genome assembly GCF_964263255.1 of Lissotriton vulgaris. Taxonomy (NCBI): domain Eukaryota; kingdom Metazoa; phylum Chordata; class Amphibia; order Caudata; family Salamandridae; genus Lissotriton; species Lissotriton vulgaris. The sequence continues at coordinate 1,119,307,477 of NC_141693.1, forward strand.
ATGGGCCTTTGAAGCCCATAGGATTAAAGTCAAATACCGAATCGGTATTTACCGAATCGGTAAATACCGAAATTGGCAAGGGTGCAGGGGGTGTCACTTTGACACCCTCTAGCACCCCCAAAACGGGCATGTGGGCAATGTGGCACACAGACATGCCCTAAGGGCACGTCTGTCTGTCACATGGCACATGTGTACATGCACAGATGTGCATGTACACAGGAATCGGTATTTTACCATGGATTTGTATTCCATGGTAAAATACCGATTGTGTAGGCCATGTGCTGATGGAACATTGGCTACCTACATTGCATTTTCGGTAATTTTACCGAATCGTTATCATTACCGAATCGGTAAATATTACCGATTCGGTAATGATAACAATTTGGTAAAATTACCGAAAATGTGCCCCTACATCTCGATAGCCCTTTACCGATCGGAAACGGCCAAAAATCGGTATTTTCGGCCGATTCCGATCGGTAAAGGGCTACCTACATCGGGCCCCTGATGTATTTACAAAATGAGACTGGACATTAGCCCACTTGGGCGATACAGGCGATTTCTTTGTTCAAACTTGGCCTTAACCCGGTCCTTATGATCTGTCCCGATGTAGAGCACGCCGGTGGCATCTCCCAGGTCCACAAAAATAGGGCGGGGCTCCTCTACGGCCAGGCAAGCCGTTTAACATAAATCACATAACCAGCCTATGACAAAGGGCGGATGGCCCGAAACGCGTCGGCGAAAGGAACTTTGTTGGTGTTGTCCAGCTCATACATGCTGCAGTTTGCATTAAAATTGGAGGCAAATCTACCTGTTGCTGGGCTCTTCTGATTTGAGGCAACTCGTGTGTGATTTATGTTAAACAGCTTGCCAGGCCGTAGGGGAGCCCCGCCCTATTTTTGTGGACCCGGGAGACGCCACCGGCGTGCTCTACATCGGGACAGGTGCCGGTAATGCAATCAACACTCAGCCAGCAGTCGGGGACTTGGCACTTCAACCACCCACTTGGGATTTTACTTTAAAGTGACTTGGTGTGGAGATTCGAAAAAGCAACTCACCAGAGGAAGATATTGGTGCACTACCATTACCAGCAGGCTACGATGGTGGCCACGCCCACAGAAGCAGGTATCGCATTGAATCACGGTGTATTTAAACAGCGTAAGGTCTCTCCACACTTCACAACCAGCCTATGACAAAGGGTGGATAACCCCAAACGCGTCGGTGAAAGGAACTTTGTTGCTGTTGTCCGGCTCCTACATGCTGCAGCTTGCATTAAAATTGGAGGCAAATCTACCTGTTGCTGGGCTCTCCTGATTTGAGGCAACTCTTGTGTGATTTATATATATATATATATATATATATATATATATATATATATATATATATATATATATATATATATCGATTTTTTGTTCAACTATATTTTTTACATCAATATTTATTTGAGATTTTTTTAATTACTATTATAAATATAGGATGTCAATATTTTTGACATCGATATTAAAAACTCAATATTTTTGTGTGGGGATATTTTGGGGGTCGATATTCTGTCAGTGAAGCCTGCTGGCAGCCCTTCTGACCCATGTTCACCGCAAACCTTCAAGAGAATTCTTCTAACAACCTCTGCTGCCACACCAGTTAGAAGAATCAACAATTCCTTAACTACCAGAATTTTTCCAGAAGAACATAAAAAGTCATACAAATGCCCTTTACTGAAGAAAACAAACTTGGACCCACTGAAGCCGGACAACTACAGACTGATTACAAATGGACCTTTCCTGGGCCAAATAATGGAAAGAGCAGCATTCACCCAGATGTCGCAATTTATTGAAGATGATACCATACTTTCAGACTTCCAAACCGGATTCCTTCCAGGAAGAGGCACAGAATCTGCCCTTGTTGTCATCTGGGATGAACTAAAGAACAGAGTAGACTGGAACAGAGTTGGTGTGCTACTTATCTTGTATCTCACCACGGCCTTTGACATAGTTGACCATGACACACTGATACAAAGACTCTATGAAGCCGGCATAGAGGGTAATGCTCTACCTTCACAACAGAACTGAAGCCATCCATACCCCCCCTTCTCATCCAAACCATAGTTCACAAAAGCAAGTGTCCCTCAAGGCTCCCTCATCTCGCCCATGCTTTTCAAATTTACATGAAGTCATTACCGGCACTGATCAATCAGTGTCACCTCACGTGCTATAACTATACAGATGACATGCAAATACTCCTTCAACTGGAATATCCAAAAGACATTGTAAAGTCGCAGTTTTGTTGTCTCAGACCGATGGATTGATGAATGACATGAAGTCATCTCAAATTGAATGCTTACAAAACAGAAATACTCAAGTGTGGCAATTGGGAAAGTTATGACCCCCCTGACACAAGGCCTGATGATCTAGGAACACCGTCTAAAGTATTGAAGGAAGTAGAAAACCTCAGAGGGACCATGGACTCCAATCTATAGAATGCCCAAGTGGACAAACTAGCTAGATCAAGTTTTATTACTATAAACACTCTGAGGCGAATCTTCCTCCATCTGGGATTTCCACATAAAGTCCAGGCTACCATCTCTCTTGTTTTGTCCAAACTCGATTACTAAAATATCCTCTACCACAGATAACCTTTAACAACTATGGAAAGAGTACAACGGATTCAGAACTAGACTACTCTTACATATAAAGCCACATGACCACATCTCCCATCCCTTAAAAGCCCTACATTGGTTATAGTTTGCCAGAAGATCCACATTCAAGCTGCTTTGTATCACCCAAAAAGTGATACATGGAACAGGACCGCTCTTCATCAGGAATAAAGTCACCAAACATATTCAAAGAAGGAACCTACGCTCTAGAGTGGCATCTCTACTCAAAATCACAACGTACAAGAAAAAGACCAACTCAAAAAAATAAAAGTATTCTACACCCTTTCCTCTTCTATCTCTCCTTCCCTCTTCTATCCTTCCTTTATTCATTTTCAGACCTAAAAACAGAATAACATGTCCACCACTCAAATTAATTCGATTTGTCCCTACACAAACTCCCCTCCACCTCCTTTTACTCACCCCAAAACCTCTCCTATAGCTATAAACTCACAAAAAAATTCTAGACCCTTGTCTCTTCCTTCTCAATCCAAATAACTGACAAACAAAACCACCACTCAAATTACTTTCATATTACACTATACTAATTCACCACTAATCTTGTATGGGTTCGGGAGTAGTGTGCTACTTGCCGAAAAGTACTTTGACGTCTCATCAGGGGTATAAAGCACAATATAAATGCAATTTCAATACAATACAATTAAGCAAAATTCAAATGGATCTTCAGCTCCTGTAGTTAGACCATTTTTCGAACACAAACGAAGAACCAAGGGACGACAACAATACAACACACAAAAGGCCAAACAAAAGGCTCTCAAAAGTGACATTTGTGAATCAGTGGCCATAGTTTCATGACACAAAATGTGTCAAGTGGCCACTTCTGTAAAATCGCATTCACAACCACTGTTCCATGCACTTTTTTTTTTAAAGAGGATGGGCTCTCATTTTGTATTGAAAAGACACCATGCTCTGATGTAGAAGCATGCACAGGAAAACCCTTCCTTTTAGGAAGTGCTGCATGTCAGCTACCCTTGGGGAGCTAAACGTATGGCGTGTCCTCTGACTGACACATGCTTTGGCATATTCCCTGCAGAGTCCATCGGAACAACCAGAAATCCTTTAATGGGGCATTCCCATGGATAACACTCAATGTCATGGAGTAGCAACCCTTCCATTTAAAGATTTGAAGTAGTCAACTGTGCATATTCGTAAACCTTGCCTTTTAAAACAGAGCGGCATTCATATTATTTCTTTTTTCTTTTTTGTATCCCCCTATTTTCCTTTTTTAATTACCCCTAATCTGCCGTCCTTACCACTACCCACCCATAGTATGTATATATATATATATATATATATACATACTATGGGTGGGTAGTGGTAAGGACGGCAGATTAGGGGTAATTAAAAAAGGAAAATAGGGGGATACAAAAAAGAAAAAAGAAATAATATGAATGCCGCTCTGTTTTAAAAGGCAAGGTTTACGAATATGCACAGTTGACTACTTCAAATCTCATCTCCGGTGATGAACTTAAATTCATGCTCAATGAATGTCCTGCCTTACCGGTCTTCTATCTAATACCCAAAGTGCATAAAGGAATATTACCGATACCCGGCAGGCCAATCATCTCTGCTATTAACAGCAGTGGGGAAAATGTTGGACGCTTTATAGATTTTTTCCTTCAAAATTTGGTAAGCGAACTGCCCAGCTATGTTCGCGACACAAGTGACTTTTTGGATAAAATAGAGGACCTGGAGTGGCAGGAGGACATGCTACTCATAACTTTAGACGTTGAGCAACTCTACACCAGTATTGCCCACAGTTGTGGTTTAAATGCAACTGCACATTTTTTGGGACAAAGGCCATCTGAATTTCACCAGCATAACAAAATGATTTTGAGTTTAATTGAATGGTGTTTACTTAATAACTACTTTTCGTTTGGAAAGGATGTATGGAGACAACTCCGAGGTGTGGCGATGGGGGCTTGCTTCTCCCCCAGCTACGCGTGTTTACACGTGGGCTGGTGGGAGGAGCGGGTCCTCAACGTCACACACCGGACTTGGGTCAAGGAAAAAATTGTTAAATTTTTACGTTACATCGATGACATCTTTATAGTTTGGCAGGGAGACGAAAAAGAAGCCCTACAATTCATTGATGAAATTAATGATAACACTCTCAATTTAAAATTCACGTCCCATATCAGTGCTAAACAAATAGAATTCTTGGATGTCAGTGTCTATGTAGATACAGACAATCGACTACAAACGACCCTACATAGAAAAGCAACTGCAGGTAATACAACCCTGCACGCTTCCAGTCTCCATCCCATGCACACCATTGACAATATACCTTTAGGAGAAATTCTCAGAATCAAAAGAATTTGTAGCTCCAATGAAAACTTTCTCAAATGCGTTAAAGATTTGAGGATACGGCTTAAAGCTCGAGGGTATTCTGATAGGGTGTTTGATCGGGCTCTGGCGAGAGCCGACAAAAGACCTAGATCCTCATTATTTCCTCAATCTACTGAAAATGTTTCTGACATTGTCAATTCTAATGCGGAAATCTCCAATGAATGCCCGAGATTCATCACTGCATTTAGCTGTCAGGAGAGAAAGATCAGACAAATAATCAACCGTAATTGGCCTACTATTCTGACTGACACAGTGCTAGGAAATATGTTACCAAGCAAACCATTGGTAACGTTCCGCAGAGCACACAGCATGGGGAAAGTACTGGATCAAAGTAGTCCTGAATTAAAACAAAAGGCAGTTTGGTTACAACCAACGCCGGGGTTTCGTAAGTGTTCCTCGTGTAGGGCTTGCCAATTTGGCACCAATAAAACCCACTACAGTACTCCATTTACATCAGTGGAGACTCCTATTGTTGGCAACCATACTTGCAAGACCGAGTATGCTGTATATGTCCTGACGTGCACCTGCGGCCTTAATTATATAGGCAGTACTAAGCAGCAGGTGCACGTCAGGATTTTGCAGCATATTAGCGCCATCTTACACTGTGACCAATCCTATCCGGTGGCTCGTCATTTTCAAAGCATACATAATAAAGATGTCAACAATCTATCTTATTATGTAGTAGCCTCAGTTCCCCCTCTCAGGCGCGGGGGTAATCGAGAACTCAAACTGAGGCAACTAGAATCTCGATTCATTCTTGAATATGACAGCAAATGGCCCAATGGTCTCAACAATACTGAAGACTTGAGAAACTTTCTCTAAAATCTCTTCCCCTGCTCATATACACCTTTGTTTTTTCCTCAGGTAGTCAGGTTCCCTGTTACCTAGAGTTGATTGCTCCATGAGCCTTGAGTTTTTGCTAACTGTTCCTTATTTTGTGCAGACTATTCCTATGTCCTAAATCTCCTGTATTCCGTGGCTAGTCAAGTTCCTTGTTAGCCTCGGACACAGCAGTTAATTACTCTTCACCTCCACATTTTAATCCACTTTTATCACTATTTAGAATTTTAGCACTTTTTATGGGTGTTGTTTATCTCTTTTTAACATGATAAAGTATTTTATACCTGCATAAAATGTTTTAAATTATGCTTTTTTTAAAAAAAGACAAAATTGTGATTTTTCCTAATTGTCAAATTAAGCATTAATGCATTTTTTTACACAGGTTCTTTTTATCATGTTTTTACAATATTTTATATTGTGGTTATTCCCTGTAGCACGTGTGTTGGCACTTTATGTACAGTTAGACACTGGTCTAGTTCAGCACTGTTATTTGCACTTTATCTTCAGCCTATTCCAATAACATTTAAATATTTTTACTACAGACTTAGAAATTTTGCATTATATGGATTTATCCAGTCATATTTTTCAAGATAACTGCTTTTAGTGACATTTTCATAAAAAGATTTTCAATGATGAAATGTCAATTTGCTATGGTTAAGTATTTAACTGGCATGTGTAAAATTTGTGTTTAAACTTACTTTGCGTATTTGCACGAAGAATGAGTATTTATACAAGATTTTTTCTATGTCTATAGTCATATGACCGTTGGAAGGGCGGAGCTTATGTCACTCACCTAAAAACATTTAAAAACAAAAATGCTGCACTAGTTCTTTGCATGTGAACAAGGGCTCTTGAAGCCCGAAACGCGTATTGCCCTCCTGTTGTATCAACTGCAATAAAGCCAAGAACCTGTGAATTTCGTGGTCCGTCTCCTTCTCTGCCTGCCTCGCCGTTCTTGTGTAGTTCTGGAAGTGGCGTTTGTGGAGCTTCTACATATATATATATATATATATATTCACAAAAAAACATACGTTTTAGGGACATTATATTTAGAAATGAGCATTTAAAAAACCTTAGAAATTCACTAAACAAACCATAGGGAGGCCGTGCTTCGTTTTTTTTTTTCATTTTCGACGGGGTTCGGGCACCCAGCGCGACCTGGCCGAATTTTTTCTAAACAAAATGCTTTTTTGGGGCATGGGGGTCCCAGTGGGGCCTCCTGAGCAGGTCTGGGGGTCAGGTTGCTTTTACCCTGCCCACTTTTCTTGTTTGTGATTTATCTCTCACCTTTTTCATTTTCACTCAGTCCGAGGCACAAGATGGCCGCCAATACTTCCTGGTTTGAAGTGTTGGAAGCCAATCAGAGGCAAGCTCGTGCTCGGGAGGGCTCAGCCAATCAGATCTCATAATTCTCAAATATTGATATCTGTAAATCTTTAAACATCTCAAAAACTACTGAACAATTTTACACCATTTAAAGAAAAACTTGCTTTCTGGACCAAGCCTCTCTTTGACTAATTTAGTGTAATTCAGCAGTTCGGGCTGTAGTGGTGTCTAAAGTTTCCTATGGAAATTAACATGGTGAAAACACGTTTTTGCCCCCCCTTTTTTTCTGCCCCCACTGTATGAATCACCCCAAAACCTTCAAGACAGGAGCTGACCAGAGTGAACAATTAGTTTTGAAACTTTTGTGAAGATTCGTCAAATGGTGTAAAAGTTATTGGCAAATCAAAAAATGCTTTTCTAATGAAAACTGGGTTGTAACTATTACTGCATACTGGCTACCACAAGTAGGATATATATATATATATTCACTGAAAAACCCATAGGTTCTAGACCATATATAGTTAGGAATTAGCATTTACAAAACCTTGAAAATTCACTAAAAAACCATAGGTTATAGACCATATATAGTTAGGAATTAGCATTTACAAAACCTTATTTTACTCACACAAAACCATTGAAATTCACATATATAGTTAGTTACACTAACTATATATCGCGCACCCGCAATCCACTGCTGATGATGTCACATATTACATCATTCATGACATGGTCAGTGACATCACTGATGACATCACTGATGACATCTCTTTTGACATCACTGATCACATCACTGATGACATCATTCATGTGACAATACGATGAACCTCTTCAGACTCTAATATAACCTTAGATACACTGAGTGTAAACAGACACTCACAGACTGTCACTCATCCATGGAGTTACTCACACACCTAGTCAGTCATGCAAAGAATTAATCACACCTCCATTTCCTCAACTATACAGTTATACACACCTTACTTATTCAAACATATACTAACACATATTTACTCTCTTATACAATCCCTGATACAAGTTCACAATGAGCCATACAGCCACTCACACATTCACTGGCTCTTATGCACAGTTATTTATATATGTCAACTCTCACATGTACTGTGTTTTACATATGTACTTACTTTGACATGTAGCACTGAGATATCCATTCACTCACCAATCCACTCATGCACACAGTCAACCGCTCATACAGCTGTTTCCACATGCACTTTTGAACCCATACATCTAGTGAATCAACTGCTCACACATCTATGCAGATTCATACACCTCCCAGCCACCCACAGACACACTCAGTCTCCCATACAAATACTTGGGCAACCAATCAATAACCCATATAGTTACTCATATAGCTACTGATCAACACATGCAGCAGTTTACAGAACAACAGACATAATGATGCACAAATTAAGACAGTTTAGTCACTAACCCATGCACTCAGTGAGACACATTTAATCACTCACTCATACAGTCAGTCATGCACCTACAAAATCCTTCATACAGACACTTATACATCCACTCATTCTTCAATATGTAAGACATATTTTAACTTTACAGAAACATACAGTCACTGGATGTTGTCATCAGTGATGTCATCAGTGATGTCATTTGAGATGTCATCAGTGATGTCATCAGTGATGTCACTGACCATGTCATGAATGATGTAATATGTGACATCATCAGCAGTGGATTGCGGGTGCGCGATATATAGTTAGTGTAACTAACTATATATGCGAATTTCAATGGTTTTGTGTGAGTAAAATAAGGTTTTGTAAATGCTAATTCCTAACTATATATGATCTATAACCCATGGTTTTCTCAGTGAATTTTCAAGGTTTTTGTAAATGCTAATCCCTAACTATATATGGTCTATAACCTATGGATTTTTCAGTGAATTTCAATGTTTTTTTAATAGCAAATATCAAAAGCTGTAAAATGTATTCTTCTTTTAAAGGAAAAATATATCTTATATGTTTCGCTACCTGTCCGCGCACCGGGTAGCTTCCCGTTAGCTCAATTTGGTGCCGCGACCCGATCCGCGCACCGGGAAACTTTCCGTTAGCGCAACTGTCGCGTTCGAAAACAACATCGTGACGCGTCGCGTAAGCGCGACGTATCGCGTTGCCGCATAATGCGTCTTTTGACGCGCCGCGTTAGCGCACTCGGAGGTGCTCCAGAGCGCGGCCCGAGGCGCGAAGCGCAGCACCCGGAAGCGCTCCGGGCGCAGAGCGAGACGCCTAACGTAAGCGTAACAGGTCATGTGACCTGAAAATAACACTTTTAATTGGTTTAGAACATTTTTTTTTCCAAATGATGAAAGCCCCCACCTTTTTTCCTCACTCTGACTTTCATCTTTGTGAGAGGAAGACCTGTTTTTGCTTGTTCAGTCATGGCATCTGTAGTAGCTGCAGCTGGTGGACCCCCACCACCACCACAACCACCTAGGAAGGAAGGACCACCTGCACAGTTTCTTCCAAACCCAGAGGAAGAGGAAGAAGAAGAGGACGAGGAGGTAGAGCCGAGGCAGTTCTTGCTTGAAGAGCCCCGGCAATCCCCCCGCAAAGACCATTTTAAATGGCAATTTTTTCCTTACCCTCGAGGGGAAAAAAAGGTCAATGCCCGGCAGGTGACATGCCTCATTTGCAATGCATATTTAACAACAAGGGGTGGTGATGGACAGAGTTTCTGAATTAAGCAGAATACTCTCACCCAGTCAAGAGATCAGGGCTAGATCCAACACCGTTTTTTAGCTCACTGCACCATCCCAGCTCAGAACCTGGCTATATGCAAATTAGTCTGTTCCTGTCCCAGTGCATGATGGGAACAGGGCAAACCAAACTACCAAGCCAATTCTTACACGGGGAAGGAAACAAGCTTCCGGGGACCGGCTTCTGGCATTTAAGCCGTCGTCGGCCCGGCTTGCTTGAATCTCGATGGTGCAATGAGCAAGGGACTCACATCTGAGTATACCCTTCCACGCTTATATTGGACAAAATATTTAACAACAAGGGGTGGTGATGGACAGAGTTTCTGAATCAAGCAGAATACTCTTACCCAGTCAAGAGATCAGGGCTAGATCCAACACCGTTTTTAGCTCACTGCACCATCCCAGCTCAGAACCTGGATATATGCAAATTAGTCTGTTCCTGTCCCAGTGCATGATGGGAACAGGGCAAACCAAACTACCAAGCCAATTCTTACACTGGGAAGGAAACAAGCTTCCGGGGACCGGTTTCTGGCATTTCAGCCGTCGTCGGCCCGGCTTGCTTGAATCCTGATGGTGCAATGAGCAAGGGACTCACATCTGAGTATACCCTTCCACGCTTATGGTGGACAAAATATTTAACAACAAGGGGTGGTGATGGACAGAGTTTCTGAATTAAGCAGAATACTCTCACCCAGTCAAGAGATCAGGGCTAGATCCAACGCAGTTTTTTAGCTCATTGCACCATCCCAGCTCAGAACCTGGCTATATGCAAATTAGTCTGTTCCTGTCCCAGTGCATGATGGGAACAGGGCAAATACAGTTCTGTCCCGAGGCACAGACAAAAAGTATAGTTTTGGGAACTATACTATGCAACGCCACATGCAGAGGTGGCATCCAATCAATTATAGCGTTGCTGAGGTGCGTCACCTCCCGGATAACCCACCAACTCCTGTGGCCAGTACATCGTCACAGGAAACTCTATCGGGACCAGAGGCGAGGGAGACGGTCCCAAATATTCAAAACAATTTTTCGCACCTGAAGCTAGTGTGCATTCATTGTGGTGCACTAATTTGTTATGGGGAGATGAGTATCATTTTAATTAATAGAGCATTTGAAAACCACAAGTGCCCGAAACGCCCCAAGAAGTATATATTTTTTTTTTGCTCCTATTGAGCCCTTTCTAATGACTCTTTTTCGTTGTCCCCTCCAAAAAAACCAAAAAAAATGTAAAATTGTTTCAAAAATACAAAAAAATAAAAAAATGTTCAGAAAAATAATAAAAGAAATATAAAACAACAAAAACAATAAAAAAAAGTTATTTTCAGAACTACCTCCCATTTATAAAAAATTGCAAAAATGTTTTGCACTCTGGCATTCTCTTTTTTTTTTATTCGCTTTCCGGTTCGCGCGCCGGTGCGCGAACCGGAAGCGAACAAAAAAAAATATGAAAAAAAAATAAAGAGTGAGTATAAGCGAAGGAGACAGAGAGAATAATGTTAAAAGAAAGACAGCTAGAGGGAGTAACACAGTAAGTAAGTAATATAAAAGGAATGAGGGAAAAAGCAAAGGAGGGAAACTGAGGGTTAAGGAAATAAAGCAGTGGAACTAATAGAAGTTGAATGTGATAGAGATGTAAGGGAAAGAGTACTAAATACTTACCTTATAGTTGTCGTTAACTTGATCACTTGTTATTTTTTTACTTTCAATCTGTGAAAGAAAGAACAAAAATTTGAAAAATATTAAAACTTGTATTTAAAAAATAGAAAAGACAAGGCAAAAGGTTGAAAATCATACAATTTTACAAAGAAATAAAGTCAGAGATAAACATCCAGAAAGGAAAATAAAGTAACGGTGAAAGACAGACAGAGACAAAAAGAAATAGAAATAGAGTAAATTACTTAGAGAATAAAAAGGAGGATAGATTCAGTGACAGAAAAGAAGGATAGAAGAGAAAAATAAACTAAAGATGTGTAAGATACTAAAAGAATGTGAGTAAGGTAAAAGAAAAGAAAAGAAAAAAATAAGGAAAAGATAGTGAGGGAGAGAGGGGACAGAGGAAGTGAAGGAAAGAGTGTCAGATACATACTGAGTGAGGCAACAAAGAAAGATAAATGAGTGAAGGTGAGTTATACTAACTGATTGCAACAAAAAAAGAGAACCCAAAAATATTTAATTTCGAAAACAAAGGGAGGAAAGATGGAAAAGAGAAGCGAAGCAGAGGGTCTAAAAGCTGGAAAATGGTGCATGAGACAAAAGAAAAAAGCAGAGTTGGAATAGGGAAACAAAGGTGGAAAGATAAGTGGAGTTAGAGAACAAGGGTGAAAGAGAATAAAACAAAAGGCAATGTGAGTATGTAAAGAGGATTGATAGAAGGTAGTAAAAGACGAGTGAGCATGAGACAAGACGAGTACAAATTAAAAATCACAATACAAAGTTTTTGAATTAATTATACATGTTAAATGGTTTATTTTTGCTGTTCTCAGAATACATCAAATTTCACTAAAAACAGTGAGTTGAAGGTATTCATCATATAATAGCGGGAAAAAAAACCACAATCAAAATGATTGTGTTTAAAAAACCCATATATTATAACAAATCAGAAATCAGAACTCATCAAAAGTACACTTACTTTCCATGACGTCGAATGATATGCTATGAACAGTTTATACTCTGTTGTGCTCTAAAAAATCCGTGCCCGCCACTTTCTGAAAAAAAAGCTCCTTCTTTTTGAGTAATATGTTAGAAACAATAAATGACTTTTCGCTCTCTACAACACTTCTCCTCAAGGCCAAATAGTGGAAGAGCCATTTAAAACTCTTGGAATTCCTCAAAGCACATCCCGTCATTTTCTTTTCCCCCGACTTTCAGAAAGAAAACGTCCAAAATCAGTTTCACAATCCGGTACTAGTAATATCTCCCCTTCTGGCTCACTCATGTTCCACATTTCCTATAACACTGATACTGCTTACTATGAGGCACACTTACACTACCTCTATGACTACTACAATTATTTAATTCTCTTGATCACTGTTAATCACAAAGCAATTTAAAACAGCAGACTAAATTATATCAACTCCTAGAATCATTATAGGCCAGTTACCTACCCTAAAGTTTCACTTCTAAAAACACTAAGTAAGAATTTTTAAAGGCAAACATTGTTTCATAGTCAAATGGGAATCATTGCCGAAAGACCAGCCTTTTTAACATTTTAAATAAGCTGTGTAATGTCCTGATGTTGTGAAAGGACCGTCATGTCATATAATAGCTGTTCTTCCTGAAATCGAGGACTGTGTAGCCACAACATTTTTAATTAAAGTTGACAACTTACTTCCATCAGGTCTACATCGTTGGAATTTTAAAATGACATTACACCCATAAGTTTGTACAAATAATGTGGACAGCATTGCAGACTTACATTACCTCTACTCTATGTTTTGATCAACTGCTTGAATTAGCTTATTGAAATAAACAGTTTTTCTTAACTCATTGAAAGTACACTTACTTTTCCATGACGTCGAATGATATGGTATGAACACCTTTTGCTTTGGAAAATAATCTGTTGTCCTTTAAGTAATCCATGCCCGCCACTTTCTGTAAGAAAAGCTTCATCTTTTTCAGGAATAACTTAGAAATCATAAATCACTTTTCACTCTGTACTACACTTATCCACAAGGCCAAATAGTGTAAGAGCCATTGAAACTCTTGAAATTCCTCCAAGCAAATCCCGAGATTTTCATTTTTCCCCGACTTTCAGAAAGAAAACGTCGACAATCACTTTCACAATTCTGTACTAGTAATATCTCCCCTTCTAGCTTACTCATGTTTCACATTTCCTATAACATTGATACCACTTACTATGAGGCACACTTACACTACCTCTATGACTTTTCCAATTTTTTCATACTGTTGATCACAGTTACTAAGAAAGCAATTTAAAACAACAGAGTAAATCATATCAACTCTTTGAATCATTATAGGGCAATTATGTACCTCTATGACTACTTTACATTTTTAATTATCATGATCACTCTTATTCACAAAGCAATTTAAAACAGCAGACTAAAATATATCAACTGTTCCAATCTTCATAGGCCACTTACCTTCCCTAAAATTGTGGTTGTAAAAACACTAGGTAAGAATTTTTTAAGTCAAAAGGTAAACGTTTTTTGAAAGTTAAAACAGAATCATTGCAGAATGACCAGCCGTTTCCAGATTTTAAATAAGCTGTGTAATGTCCTGAAGTTGTTGAAGGACCGTCATGATATATAATTGCTGCAGTTACAAAAGTCCTTCCTGATATTGACAACTGCAAGCCACAAATTTTTTAATTAAAGTTGTCAATTTAGTTCCATCAGCCCTACATCGTTGGAACATTAAAATGACATACTGGCCATAACTTTGTATAAATAATATGGACAGCATTGCAGACTTACATTGGCTACACTCCATGTTTTGATCGGCTGCTTTTACTAGCGTATTAAAGGATACTGATTTACTGTCAGGCAATGGTAAATATATAAATCTTTCTGAGTCTATACTAGTAGTACTTGATAGCCTACAGTTCTCGCAGTCATGCTGCCATTGATAAGAAAGGCCAAACAGATAATCTACATCTACACCTTCATCTTGAAATACATCAAGCAAATACATTAAAAACTCCTGACAATCCTGCTGAATATTTTGAGAGAATTGCGTTTGACCTGAACATTTGTCTAAGAGATTTCGAATTTCAGACACACTTTCTATTTTTGTTCTATCAGTGCTACATTTCTCTAACACAGAATTCAACAACCAGCAAAATCTTTGATCCGAATTGACCACAATCTGTTCTTTTAAAGTTTCTAGAGAAAAGACAATATTAACCACTACATTAGCATAGCAGTTGACACCAGAACTATTTTCAAATTGAAACCCAACAACATCTTGAACAGCATCCATTTTCTTTTTGTTTACAATTTCGGGTTCATCGACTTTTCGTCTTTTTGCTACAACCTCCCTACTATTGGTCACATTTCTTCGTTTCCGGCCTACCACACGTTTTTCAAACAAAGGATATTGAGGCAAATGTGGCGCATACTCTCTTCTTAACCTATTGTATTCCTTAACACAATCTAGATCTGCACAAATGTTTGTGACATCACACTCAATCAAGTACAATCCAGATAAAGTTCTGACTCGTGATAATGCCACATAAGCCATACCCTCCTTGAACACAGAACTGCCAATATTCACCAAAGCACTGTCTACACTTAAACCTTGCGATTTATGGATTGTCACCGCATATGCCAAGCAAACAGGAAACTGCTTACGGCGAACATATAAGTCTTTAACAAGCAAAAACCTAGCAGAGCAATGACCAACTTGCTGTACATCCTCAATGCCATCAAATTTAATTTTTATAAATTCAATTCCATCTCTATTTCTGTATTTCTCAAAATCAACAACATTACCCATTGATCCATTTACCAGACTTCTTTCAACATTTAAATTCCTTCTCAAAATGATACGGCAATTTAAGCACACATTCAGAGTCTTTTCAAAACCAGCAGTTTTTGATATAGTTTTCTCTAATGAATCCAATTTAGATTTCAAATTTTCAGACAACATAATTGTTGCTCCCATATGCTCTATTCTGTCAATAGCTTCAGTTTCACTATGTCTTGGTTTTCTAAATTCAACATTTTGTTGTTGAATATGGAACCTTCTTGCAGAGTTGGCATCAAACATATCCCAGATTTCTTCTCAGTAATTTTCTGAAAAATATTCTCTGGCAGAACGTCTTCATCTGGATACAAATTTGACAGTAATCGTGCATGTAAAGCTTCCTTCCCATGCTCAGTCACTTTTCCGATTCTAACATCTTGTAGAATATTCTTATAATTTTCATCCTTCGCCTGACGCATATTTTCACGCAGTTCAGCATAATTGAAGTTTAACCATATATTAACGTTGCCAATGCTCCCTAGGCACTTCCTAGTATCTTCATGCATAAGCAGTTTAAACACTGGTTGTCCTTTCACTGGTGTCAGCTGCAGAAGATCACCGAAAACAATGATGTGTTCGCCACCAAATAACACATCATACTCTGTTTTAAGAACTTCCTGCATTCTCAAATGCACAAAAGCAGGCATGACATTTGAAACCATGCTTACTTCGTCATTGATAAGAAGTTTCATCTACTTTAGGACTCTTGAAACTTCACAACAAGCATCTCCAGATAACTTGTGGTATTGTAATTTGTTATCATGCTCCACTGGCAGGATCAGTAGACGATGCAAAGTAATACCTTTAATGTTATGTGCTACCAGTCCAGTTGGAGCGGTGACAACACAAGACAGCGATGACTCAGTCCTTTTCTGCAGATAACATGAAATTACTTTAATGAGGAAACTTTTTCCAGATCCTGCTTCTCCACTCACGTACAGTCGGACAGGCTTCAACGACGTACATGAGCACTCTTTCTTCTCATGACTTAATCCATGATCAATTTGTTTGGTGACTTCGTCATATATTTGCCTCTGCTCAATGTTGAGTTGTCTTTCCAAATCTTCTAAGTTAACCGCATCCTCCTGAGCATGTGCCATGGCTCTTTCCACTTCAATCATGGCAGTGGCAGCTTCATTTTCGATAATGGGTCCTCCTAGTGGATCCTGACTCAATAAAATGGAACTCTGACTGTCCTGAAAACGGTCTCTAGCAATCTCGGCTGCAATTGTTGCTTCCTGCTCGATTTCCGCATTCAACATTTCTAGATATTTTGGACATTCTATGGTCTCCTTGGCTGCATTGAAAGAGTCTTCATAACAAACGAAATCTCCAAGCAGTTCCTCTTCTGCACGCCAAGGCTTGAAGAGTTGCAAAAGAGCTAAATAGTAAAACTCCTTTCTTTCAGGAGATTCGCAACTCAATTTTCGATGATTTAGCAATTGGCATCTTCTTTGCTTCACCAGACATCCCTCACTTCCAATTATAGCATACACTCCTTTATCGATATCTTCTTTAATGTTCCTCTTGAATATGTAATTTTGTAGTACTTCATAGAGACAAACGTTCTTGAGGTGACTGCTTCTATTTGGATAATATGTATCCAACATGTTGGTCTTCAAAATATCTGTACTGTTTGGCTCCTTCTCTGCCACATACTCAATTTCCCGTACAGGTTTCAGAACTCGATTACGTGTTGTAACAAGACCAAGACTCACCCAAATTATACTCCTAGATTTGGCATGGAGACTTGCTGAAGATAACCGATCAGAACATTCGTAAGCTCCGATTTCTCGATGCGACAACGTCTTTAGACTGAAACTGTACAACTTCTTACTGAGGCTCTTTTCATGTGAAATGTCATCCCACATATCCTTCAGTTCTGTCTTTTCTTTTTGTGTGATATAAGACGTCACATACCGAGCCACAGCCATATAGTTGTCATCCACAAACTGTATATCCATGTTAGCATTCCACATGGACAAAATCACTGGGTTGTAGTCGTTGATGTATTTGGACTCTTCATTTCTTTTTAAATTGTATGTATTTTTGGGTGATTTCCTCATCACATTATGGCGCAGCGAAGACACAAAATTTTTCACTCTTCCTTTAGATGTCACTGATCGTGGAAACCCAAAGCGACATTTTGTGTAGAACTTGTCCTTGTTTCTGAATTTACGAGTACTTTCCACAACGATGGTTTTGAAAGCGTAAAACTTGTTCTCTTAAACTTGTGTCTTCCTTTGTCTTTGGAACAGCACATGTAGAATACTGTTCTATGAAACTCATCACTAAGTCATCTGGATCTGTTCCAAATTTGGGTGCATCTTTGATCCATAGCTGCATATGTATATGAGAAGCACCTCTTGCTTGATACTCCTTTCTCCAGAAGAAATCCAACACCTCTCCATATGGCCGGGATGCCTGTCACCCCCTCCCAACACAATCCCCAAGGATGGGAAGACGGACGCAGTTCTGAACTTTTGGAAGGCGGGAGGGAGTTACCCTCCCGTCCGTATTTATTAAAATATGAAACAAAATTAAAACATTAAAATAACAGTTTCATATCATGTACAATTTTCATTTATTACATTACGATGCAGACACGTTCATTGGCTAACCTTAACAAATCTCTAATACAAAGGTTTTCCTAGCCGAGTCTAAACATCCTGCAAATGCATACTTTCTAAAAATTGTACATCCTAGCATTACGGGCCAACGGCAAGGTCGCAACCGGTGTCAGATCCCTACTACCAGAACTCCCCCCTCACGGTGTGAGGGGCGGGCGCACAGAGGACTGTACCTCTGTGCCAACTCTAATTTCCCTTGTCTTTGCGGGGGCCCCTATTTAACTCGACGCCATCTTAGTGGTCGTCCGAGGACTCGTGTGAGGTGTCTAGAAGGTAGCGTGGACCCCCCTCCCACCCCACACTGTTCATCACATCCGCCGTCGCGGATATCCTGGCCCCGGGAAATTCCTGTAGGAGGGGCATCTAGCCGCCTCCTCCCCTGGGAGGGGCCTATGACCTCCTCCCCTTAGACGACCCCATACTTAGTGGGTGCCGCCTCCCCGTGTGAGGGGCCAATGGCCGCCTCCCCCCGGGCGCTCCCATCCATAATGGGTGACGCCCCCCCTCTAGGGACCTTGAAATTACTGCTCACCGATCATGACCTTACCGCCACAGGCCGGATAGTTGACCGGCTATCCGGACCCCCCACAACTCCTACTAAAGGTCATGCTTTTACAAACCCTTTAACCATGCTATGAAGTCTCCTATGAGTAAGACATTCCCTTCCCGGGACAAATGGACCCCATCTTCGAGATACATGTGCTCCCCCCGAATACATCCATGTGGAATACCAAGCTTGTTATTAACTTTCTTAACTGAATGGTTCAGTGCTGACACCGAGAGGCCCCCCCGCCACACCTTCCTGGGAATCATGTGGGACCATGCTATCGTGCACCCCGGGATCCTCCTCGCCAACCAGCTACCGGTAGACAGAACTCGCTCGAGTAGTACTCGCCGCCCGAGTGTCACCAAATCATTGCCTCCCAGGTGTACTATGATTACAGACGGCGGTGACCTTGTCCGCCCTAGCAGTCCCTCGACAAAACATTGAAACTGGTCAATACAGAGCCCGCCCCTTCCGTGGAAGGTCACCCTGTACCCGTATTCCCCAGCTACGTGAATCATGTCACCTGCTTTGAATACGTCCCCGGCCCGCCTCACGTATGAGTGGCCTACGACCCACACCACTCTTTCCACAGCCGGTGATCTCTGACCGCTGGTCCCTAGGTGTCGGGTCGACTGCTCAGTTCGCCCCGCATAGCATGCTCGCGAAACTGTAAACCAAACAGAAGACAAGAAGCGTGAGTGCATGACATTGGCTTCACAACATTGTCCTCACAACATGTGCAACCGCACATACCTTTTATAACAGTTCGAGGACCATCGTCCCAATTGTTTCACCTCTTCAGCACTCTGACCCCTGGCTGTAGCCTCTGTAGCAGCCCCTATCCTAAAGGAATGGGTCCCAAAATCGCACGGGTCCAAGCCCGCCGCTGCGATTGCCATTGTTAGCACCCGCTGAAACTGAAATCTTGTCAGTGGGGTGGCGTCAATGTGTCTCAGCAAGCTTCCCCCCCATGCTTCTGCCCTTTGCACTAAATGTTCCTCAACGCACTTCACCGGGCACCCGGGGGACCCTCGCATGCGCTGGACAACAATACTGTCTCCCATAGCACCCTGATCGGTCTTGGACCTGGCTATTGTGACCACCATTGAATCACCCTTGATCAAAATGTGTTCTCGACACAGACCTCCCTCCACATCCTTCTTATTTTTTGCAACCAGCTCGCTCACCCGTTCGGGGGGACTGAGTGGTCGCCCCTTTCCAAGAGGTGGATTTTTCTTGTTCGTGATGAAAGACATCATAGCTTCAAATCTATGATTGAAGTACCTGCATACATTGACTGGATCCAAAGAGCACAGTTCTCCGGGTGTCTTGAATTCAATATTTTCAATGTTTCCATTTGCCTCTCGTAGAAATTCAAGTAAGTCTTCCCAGCCATACTCGGCACAGCTGAGAGTAAGGAACCATGTGGGAGTTCCTAAGTTCCTCAGCATACATTTTAAGTCACCATGACGACGGTATCAATACTCATTAGTACCACGCTGACATGCCATGAGATTAATCAGGTGAGAATCCAAAATACTGTCTTGCACATTGACTTAATCCATAAAGTCCCTTGCCGAGATATTTTGCATCTGTACACCACTTTTCAGGATGTGGTTCACTGCATAAGACAGTCCAGACAGATCACTTTAATACAGTAGATGAAACAAATAGGGAATGCATTGATGAAACCTAGGATCTTCTGCATACAATCGTAAAGTCCGGTACTCTGAAGCAGAAATTTGATCAGGTCGCTCATCATATCTTCCTCCTCGACCTGTTGGAAATAACTGTGGGAAACACCAAGCTTCCAAACTTTCCTCCCAAACACTAATGGGACTCCCTTTGGCTTGTTTCATTTGAAACAACTCAATAGCATTCCCCATGACTTCTTTGGAATGCAAAGGATGAACACTATAATGTTCATATATTTCTTCATTTTTAGAGACATCTACTTTCTCTATTTGTCCAGCACACAAATCGCTGTCCTCTTCTTCACTTAGTTCCTCTTCTGCAACACATACATTCTTGCAGTACTCATTGTTTTTCATCAAATACAATGTTGCCTTTTTGACTTTCCTAACATCCACTAAATCTTGCCAGATTTTCTTACTCTTTGTTGGAACCCCATTAACTAGGATAACCAGAGGTTCCTCTTCCACTTTGTCTACACCAATTGTATCAATATTTTTCTTCAAATCTAGAGGCAAATAAACAACTTCCCCTTTAACTCCTCTCTGTAAATCTGAAGGAGGCAATTTCCCTGTCTTAGGCTCCATTCGAGCAATAGCCTGAAAAGGATGGACACTTTGAATCAATATAGATTCAGAAGTATATAAATCCTTCATTTCAGAAGGAATGGCAACCAATTCCAGATTATTATGAACCACTCTAGCAGGCATCCGGTTTTGATTTAATTTGTTAAAACAATAAGTACACATACGTTGATCCGATCCCAAATCAAAACAATTTTCTACCATCAAGTATGTTGCAAAATCCTTCCATTCACTATTATTTTCCATTTCACTTTTTGCATATAAATCCACTAACTTAGTCTGATTCTTATAATAAGTCCGTCGACAAGTGAAATTAGGCCTCTCACTTGATTTCACCGTAAACGTGGAAATTTCCTTGTGAAACTTATCTGTACTGGAAATCTGTACACTCTCTTCCACATTACCTTCTTCTACTGGGTCAATTTCAACATTGTTCTCTTTATTAGCAAAGTAACAAACCTCAATTTCTTCACAAATATTCTTCACATCTACTTCAGAACCATGCAAAAGAGCACTGCTTAATTGTTTAAGCATAATTGCTGGACTCTTAACATAATACAACATTCTCACTAATTTCCTCACTTTATTATGATGCACTGCTAGCATCCTGAAATGATGAAAAACACTCTGGCATACTCTCCTGGAAAGACAAGCCAGTGAATGACCATGCAAACCTGTCACTTCTCTCTCTCAACAAGGATCTAATTCTTGCAACAACTTCATTTTCTGTTTTAAACTTTTCTTATTAAATGTCCGTACAAAATCACAAAGAAAATTGATGGAATCCTGTCGCACACTGCAAATACTACTACACTTCCAGGTGTACACTGAACCCTTAGGACGTCTCCCTAAAATGTCATCACCTAACACCTCTTCTGCCTCTGTTGACACAAGTTTTTCTTTTTCAACCGGACAACCGTCTTTCACCTCGTATGCTCGACCACTGGTGTCAACTGCATGCACCAAATCATTGTCCTGGAAGTAACTCTCCTCATTAAAACATGCCTCACAACTTGAACTATGCATCCATTCTCCTAAAAAAACTTCACAAAAATTAGTACGATTAACTATTCTCTCCCATCTACTATTTGATTTGAAATCATAAATTGCCTTGTTTAGTTTCCTAATTCTATTGATTATCAAAATAAATAATTTTCGCTTAATTTCGAAAGCCTGATCAATAATTTTCTCTACATTTTTCTTTGTCTTATAAAAATCCACTTTCTCTTGACCTTTTTTAAAAAATTTTAACAAATTGACAATTATCCTGTTGCGGAACATTCGTCTACGAATGTCCCTAAACTGATTTTCCCTTCTACAGCCATGCACAGAGTTATCTCCTGCTCTAGCAGTAACATTTTTAAGGGGCCTTTCCTTCCCGTTTAAATTGGCTGATACTTTTTCGTCTGCAAATGTTTCTTAAAAAAGATTTTGTTGTCTTACCCGGAGTTTTTTTGGTGACTTGACAAGTTTTTATTGTAGAGGACTGCTGCAAAGGTTTACCAAGGTGGGGTGTAAGTCGCTTTGCTTCTTTTCTTCTCCTTTGCCTTGAGGGCATTTTTAATTTTTCAAAAGATCTTGAGTTGAATCTGTGGTAAATTTAAAAAAAAAATGTTATTAACCACTATTACCAAACAGTAAACAAATAACAGTAGGCAAACAATTAACACACTAGTTCTCAATTCTACCTACGGTAATTTAGCAGCATAGACAAATTTAAAAAACGATTTTTTAAACACATCAAGTAAGCAAATTATTCTCCCAGATTCATTGGGGGAAGTGACTTAAAATGGCCTAGCACACATATAAATAATTGATTGCACCACTTTTGCGTCACTTTTAACATGGGGAAAATGACGTGAAAGTGGCTCAAAGGCCTTGTAAATATGCCCCATGCTGGCTATGAAACTCTAGCAGTATATATTGTGAAACCTAAGTGAGTTCAAGAAACGATTTTTAAACACATCAAGTAAGCAAATTATTCTCCCAGATTCATGGGGGAAGTGACTTTAAATGGCCTAGCACACATGGGGGCGTATTTACAAGGCCCGTGCACCACTTTTGCGTCACTTTTAACATGGGGAAAATGACGTGAAAGTAGCTCAAAGGCCTTGTAAATATGCCCCATGCTGGCTATGAAACTATAGAGGTACATATCGTGAAACCTAAACATGACATAATTTGCTTACTGCATGTGTTTAAAATCATTTCTTGAAGTCACTTAGGTTTCAGAATATGTACTGCTAGAGTTTCATAGCCAGCATGGTGCATATTTACAACGCCTTTGAGCCATTTTAAGTCAAAAAACGATTTTTAAACACATCAAGTAAGCAAATTATTCTCCCAGATTCATTGGGGAAGTGACTTAAAATGGCCTAGCACACATATAAATAATTGATTGCACCACTTTTGCGACACTTTTAACATGGGGAAAATGACGTGAAAGTGGCTCAAAGGCCTTGTAAATATTCCCCATGCTGGCTATGAAACTCTAGCAGTACATATCGTGAAACCTAAGTGACTTCAAGAAACGATTTTTAAACACATCAAGTAAGCAAATTATTCTCCCAGATTCATGGGGAAGTGACTTAAAATGGCCTAGCACACATGGGGGCGTATTTACAAGGCCCTTGCACGACTTTCGCGTCACTTTTAACATGGGGAAAATGACGTGAAAGTGGCTCAAAGGCCTTGTAAATATGCCCCATGCTAGCTATGAAACTCTAGCAGTACATATCGTGAAACCTAAGTGACTTAAAGAAACGTTTCTTAAACACATCAAGTAAGCAAATTATTCTCCCAGATTCATGGGGAAGTGACTTAAAATGGCCTAGCACACATGGGGGCGTATTTACAAGGCCCTTGCACGACTTTCGCGTCACTTTTAACATGGGGAAAATGACGTGAAAGTGGCTCAAAGGCCTTGTAAATATGCCCCATACTGGCTATGAAACTCTAGCAGAACATATCGTGAAACCTAAGTGACTTCAAGAAACGATTTTTAAACACATCAAGTAAGCAAATTATTCTCCCAGATTCATGGGGGAAGAGACTTAAAATGGCCTAGCACACATGGGGGCATATTTACAAGGCCCTTGCACCACTTTTGCGTCACTTTTAACATGGGGAAAATGACGTGAAAGTGGCTCAAAGGCCTTGTAAATATGCCCCATGCTAGCTATGAAACTCTAGCAGTACATATCGTGAAACCTAAGTGACTTCAAGAAACGATTTTTAAACACATCAAGTAAGCAAATTATTCACCCAGATTCATGGGGAAGTGACTTAAAATGGCCTAGCACACATGGGGGCGTATTTACAAGGCCCTTGCACTACTTTTGCGTCACTTTTAACATGGGGAAAATGACATGAAAGTGAATCAAAGACCTTGTAAATATGCCCCATGCTGGCTATGAAACTCTAGCAGTACATATCCTGAAACCTAAATGACTTCAAGAAACGATGTTTAAACACATCAAGGAAGCAAATTATTCTCCCAGATTCATGGGGGAAGTGACTTAAAATGGCCTAGCACACATGGGGGCGTATTTACAAGGCCCTTCCACCACTTTTGCGTCACTATAAACATGGGGAAAATGACGTGAAAGTGGCTCAAAGGCCTTGTAAATATGCCCCATGCTGGCTATGAAACTCTAGCAGTACATATCGTGAAAACTAAGTGATTTCAAGAAACGATTTTCAAATACATCAACTAAGCAAATTATTCTCCCAGATTCATGGGGGAAGTGCCTTAAAATGGCCTAGCACACATAGGGGGGTATTTACAAGGCCCTTGCATCACTTTTTCATCCCTTTTAACATCGGGAAAATGACGTGAAAGTGGCTCAAGGGCCTTGTAAATATGCCCAATGCTGGCTATAAAACTCTGGGTGAAAATTGCAAAAAACACAGTTGATGGACAGAATGTAGAACAATGTCATACATTCACCCCAGTACAAGGATCTGGGCCTAAATCCATCATTTTTTTGCACTCCACACCACCCTGGGTTAGACACTGGCTATATGCAAATCAGCTCTGACCCTGTGCCCCATGGGAACAGTCCAGTCCGAACTACCAAGCCATGTCTTTCCCAGACCGGAATCAAGCATCCAAGGACCGGTTTCTGGCTATCAGCCTTCTTCAGCCTGGATAGCTTGACTCCAGTGGTGTGGAGAGCCTGGGACTCACGTCTGAGTATACCCAGCACACTCGGGGTGAAAATTGCAAAAAACCCAGTCGATGGACAGAATGTAGAACAATGTCACACATTCACCCCAGTACAAGGATCTGGGCCTAAATCCATCATTTTTTTGCACTCCACACCACCCTGGGTTAGACACTGGCTATATGCAAATCAGCTCTGACCCTGTGCCTCATGGGAACATTCCAGTCCGAACTACCAAGCCATGTCTTTCCCAGACCGGAATCAAGCATCCAAGGACCGGTTTCTGGCTATCAGCCTTCTTCAGCCTGGATAGCTTGACTCCAGTGGTGTGGAGAGCCTGGGACTCACGTCTGAGTATACCCAGCACACTCGGGGTGAAAATTGCAAAAAACACAGTTGATGGACAGAATGTAGAACAATGTCATACATTCACCCCAGTACAAGGATCTGGGCCTAAATCCATCATTTTTTTGCACTCCACACCACCCTGGGTTAGACACTGGCTATATGCAAATCAGCTCTGTCCTGTGCCCCATGGGAACAGTCCAGTCCGAACTACCAAGCCATGTCTTTCCCAGACCGGAATCAAGCATCCAAGGACCGGTTTCTGGCTATCAGCGTCCTTCAGCCTGGATAGCTTGACTCCAGTGGTGTGGAGAGCCTGGGACTCACGTCTGAGTATACCTAGCACACTCGGGGTGAAAATTGCAAAAAACACAGTTGATGGACAGAATGTAGAACAATGTCATACATTCACCCCAGTACAAGGATCTGGGCCTAAATCCATCATTTCTTTGCACTCCACACCACCCTGGGTTAGACACTGGCTATATGCAAATCAGCTCTGACCCTGTGCCCCATATCCTGAAACCTAAGTGACTCCAAGAAAAGATTTTTAAACACATCAAGTATGCAAATTATTCTCCCAGAATCATGGGGGAAGTAACTTAAAATGGCCTAGCACACATGGGGGCGTATTTACAAGGCCCTTGCACCACTTTTGCATCACTTTTAACATGGGGAAAATGAAGTGTAAGTGGCTCAAAGGCCATGAAAATATGCCCCATGCTGGCTATGAAACTCTAGCAGTACATATCCTGAAACCTAAGTGACTTCAAGAAACGAATTTTAAACACATCAAATAAGAAAATTATTCTCCCAGATTCATGGGGGAAGTGAAATATTTGTTTAAAGAAGCAGACACCATTTTTTCCTTCTCATAAATGTTAAAAGCATTCCTTTTCCTTAAAAACGATTTTCAAGTCATCATTTGAAAACACAGCACAGCTCCTATGTACAAGCACACCCTGTCAGTACTAATACTTCACAATATCTCCAATTTCAATTTCTCAAAGAAGCAAAATCTTTTTGTAAAACATAATGAAAAAACTTGACACAAAGCAACATTTTAAATACACAACTTGCTTCCTAATTTTCTCCTTAAAGCATACTAGTCTCTATCTAAATTAAATAAATCTTTTCTCACCTTAGAAAATGCTCTTTGAGTTTGAAAACAGTCTCAGACACACACCAATTTTTCTTTAGCAGAGCAAAGGGTATGCACTCCAGAGGCTGCAACCAACAATGGCACAGAAATGCTGTAATTCTTTGCACATATCCCTCATGTCACCCAATCAAAACTCTTCCCTCACTTTTTTCAAATCAACACCCTTCCCCCCTCTGCCCATTCTGCCTTTTTTCCATAGCAACTACCTCCTGACAGACCTCTCATGTTTACAAGTTCACAATGTTTCAACTGAACTCTGAACTCTCAGTACACCTGCTTATCCAGTGCAATGTTTCTTAAAATGATTTTTTCTTAACCATTCAAATTACATCTTTCAAAGAACACAACCATGCACCCTAACTTTCAGTTTTCAGCAAGTGAAATCCACCAATCACTGCTAGTGAATCAATAGCCCTAAAACTCCACAGCTTTTTTTCTTTGCAAACTCCTACTGTTTCAATTGCCATTTCATTCCCACACTTCATCTGACTGCAGTAAAACCTCTTCTCACCATGTATTCTGTCTGGATTCTTGGACATAGTTACATCCACTGGGCTCAAAGGTACGCTGATAACAGAAAATTACACAACCTTAATTTACCAAATGTGGAAATCAAGTGGATTGGCCAGAGAGGATTGAGATCTCACCAATTGATACCATTGGTGAAAACCTTTTTGCATCTGCCAAACCCTGACCTCTTAATAGTGCACTGTTGTGGAAATGACTTGGGCACTTTGAATGGGGTAGGTCCGGAAATGCTTTTAAAGGACACCTTTGAGCAATTGATGGCACTTTTTCCTCAAACTGCCTTGGTGTATTCAAATATATGCCAAAGACAGAAATGGAGGTGGTCCAATCAATTTTGTCCACAAATTGAGAAAGCGAGGAAGCATGTAAATAAGTCTTTTTCAGCTTACATGAGAGACCATCGAATGGGCTCCATCTACAACAATAACTTGCGTTACTACATGCAAGATATCTACAGAGAAGATGGTGTGCACTTCTCAGATGAGGGGAACAGAGTTTTCATCCAGAATTTAAGACCGTGTATTGGTACCTACTTATAAGTACCTAAATCTTCCACAGAACCCAAAAGGTCTTTTCAGAGCTACCCTAACTACGATCACTCTAAATAAATTTAAAATGTAACTTTTTTCACTGATTTTCACGATTTACGCTTTCCGGAGCGCTACCCGGTTCGCGCACTGGGCGCTAACTGCGCGAAAATGTTTTTGGCATATATGGGCCTCCTCATCCACCCTCACAAAACCTAGGGGGTCAGGATATGTCTCCCTTGCCCCCTTTTACACAATCCCAGCATTGTTTATCCTCCATCTTGTGTCTAAATTAGACCGAAACACAAGATGGTGGACTCCCGTTACGCTGCCGGTAAGCTACCCGGTGCGCGAACCAGGGCGCACAACGGCACACGCAGCAAAAAAAAATCTGGGAAGTTAATTTACAAAAAAAGCACTGGAGACACTTTCACAAAATTTGGAATAGTCCCTACTACATACCAGTCCCTACCATTTTCCCAAATTTCATGGAATTCCATCGAGCCATTCAAGTTGTAGCCCTGTCTAAATATCCTGAGGTAAATTACATGGCAAAAACACATTACAAAGAGTTGACATTTTCAACCAATGATAACATTACTTTCAAGTTGTATTTTTATGTGCTGACATTTGATTGGTTTGCTACATGAATATTTATGAAAAATAAGAGGGAAAGACAGCCATTTTGACTGGTACTCCCTATTGTACATTTAAGAATCATTTGCAGGGAAACCTGAAACCCTTTGCCACAGGTAAGTTGATAGCTTCTAAGGGGAAAAATGTTGTGCAGCTAAAGTTATTTAAAAAAAACGTTTTCTGTTAGTTAAGTACTGTCCCTCAGTTATAGCTATGGATTGAGTTAGGCTTCATTACATAAAGTTCTTCTTTTTTTCTAGTTCCTGCCTGATACTATACACTGCCCAAAGATAACTTCACTGATAAAAACTCAGAAGAACCTGTATCAACTTCACCCCTACAGCGCATTATCTCTACTGATATAGCTTTAAAAACTATTTGATCAAATTTGTCCATATTAATTGCAAAGAACTAAATACTTGATAAAGGTAGTTTCATATTAGGTACTACTGAAAACGATAAATTAAAGTTATTTTTTCTGCAATTTACTGCAAAAAAAAAATGGAACAATCGAAAGAGGCTGTTGCAAATACTTTGGAGATATCATCAACCTATAAGGAAATTATGATTCAACCTAAAAATGAGAGCCATAATATTGATGAAATTTCAAATGCAGAAGAAGACAGGGATTTTTGTGATCAATCTCTTGATGAGGAATACCTCAAATGTGTGGATGCAGTTGACCTGTTAGAAAGACTTTCAAATGAAGACATTCAAGAGGATATCCCTGATAAAGACTTGTTACAAGTTCTTCAAAATTTTGAAAACTCTACGGAATAAATTTATATTTAGAAATTTAAAATTGTTTGACACAATATTCTTTTTCATTTGTAATTCATGCA
The DNA here is from genome assembly GCF_964263255.1 of Lissotriton vulgaris. Classification (NCBI taxonomy): domain Eukaryota; kingdom Metazoa; phylum Chordata; class Amphibia; order Caudata; family Salamandridae; genus Lissotriton; species Lissotriton vulgaris. Next base: position 1,119,336,519 of record NC_141693.1, read on the forward strand.
GTAGGAGAATAAAGGAAAATGAGTGAGTGAAGGAGTGAAGGAAGGCAAGTGAGGGAAAGGGAGTGAGGGACAGACAAGGACTGCTAAGGGAGAGTGAGGTATCAGAGTAAGAAGAGAGCGGTGAGAGAGATCAAGGGGAGGAGAGTAAGGGTGAAAGAAAAGAAGTAATGATGCAGGAAAAGTGAGGGAAAGACTAAGGGAAACAGTGTAAGGACAGTAAGCAAAGTGAGGGAGGAAAGGGAGTGAGGGAGAGGGAACGGAGATGAGGGAACAAATTTATCTATCATACTGAAGAAGAGTGTGGGGGAAAAAAAACAAAGAGGAGGACTAAGAGGAAAGAACAATCAGTTCAAAAATACAATTGCTTTAAAGCATGAAGTGCTTTTCCACACATTTACATTTAAATAACCCATATTGGAACATACAAAATATCTACAGAGGAGACGGTGTACATTGAATTTTAGACTCTTCATTGGTACCTACATGTTGGTACTTACATCACCCACACAACACAACAGCTCTATTCAGAGCTACCCTACCTCAAAGCACTCTAAAATATTACTTTACTGTTTCCCTTGGTCTTCCCCTTGTTACGCTTTCCGGAACGCTACCTGGTGCGCGGACCGGGCGCTAACCGTGCGAAAAGTTGAAAAAAAAGGTTGTTTTTTTTTTACATATATGGGCCTCCTCAGCCACCCTCTGAAAACCTAGGGGGTCAGGATATGTCTCCGGTGCCCCCTTATACCCATTCCCAACATTGTTTATCCTCCATCTTGTGACTAAATTCATCCAAAACACAAGATGGCGGACTCCCGTTACGCTACCGGTGAGCTACCCGGTTCGCGTACCAGGTAGCGCTTCCACCGCCAAAAATTCGAAAACATTTTTTTTTCATTTTTTTGCCCCGCGGGGCTCTTTAAACGCCCCCACATCAATCCTAGGGGTCAGGAGGGGTCTACCTTACCCCCTTTCATTCATTTCCCCCTTCGTTTATTTCCACCTCTTGTCTCTTGATCCTACCGAGAGACAAGATGGCGGCCGCTCCGGACTGTTTAGAATGTTGACAGTCACCGGAGAGCCAATCCGCTTCTCCTCGAGAAGCTCCGTTACGCGTCTGGTACGCGAACAGGGGCGCTAACCGGGACGCTGTCACAGATATATATATTTTTTTGAACGTTCATTTCTCAAAATCCACTGGAACACATATCTTGAGACCTAGCAAAGGCACATCAGGCAAACAGTCTCTACAATTTTGCCAAGTTTCATAGAAATCCATTCAGCCGTTCGAGCTAAAAGTGAGTCCAACCGCCCTATGGAAAACTCAATGTTAAAAACACGTTTTGGGACCCCCCTTTTTTCTCGGCCCCCACTTGACAAAACCCCCTCAAACTTTCAGGGGATGATCAGAAACAAAATGTGCCATTTTCCTGAAAATTTGAGCCAATTCCGTCCATCAACGCCAAAGTTATTCAACATAGAATTTTCAGAAATCCCTATTCAAAAAAATCCTAACTATATATACCTACTGGCGACCGCCAGTAGGTAATATATATATATATATATATATATATATATATATATATATATATATATATATATATTTGTCCTTGGTTTCGTTTTCACATCCTGCCAGCGCCTCTTGGCCTCCTCCATTGACCTCCTCAAAACTCCGGCAGCATTCACAGTAGTCCAATTGTGGGTCAGTTGATGGTAATGTTCTGTCACCTCCGTGATGCTGATCTGGTTTGCCTGCTGACTGCACCCCGTCTACCTCGCCCTCTTCTCCTTGGCCTTCCCCAACCCCCGTGCTCCTTGCTGGTGGTCTGTGGGCCTTGTGGGGTTTCTGTTCACCTCTGCACTCGGCCAGGGTGCAACCATGTTGCTACACACTTTGAAATGTTTTTGGTGTGTTTTTTTGGTTGCTTTGGTTGCTTTTATAGTGTATTTTTCCGCCAGGCGCATGGGATTTGCAGGCCTGCTGCTGCTTTTCACAGCTTTTTGTATCGCGATTGGCCTCATCTCAACTTTTTTTGCGTTCGTGATTTGCATTTTTGAGGCTTCGCGTTGGCTTTTTCGCGTACATTTGACGCGTTGTCGTGGGCCTATCGCATAGTGCCTCCGTGTTGTGAATACTTAGTTAACACAGCGTTATTTTCCTGTGATAGACTGCGATTGAATTTGAATTTAAAATATTTATATAGCGCAACATACACCATGTGGAAACACATTTAGCAGTAGGAACGAAAAACTGGAAAAAGGGAAATCAGTTTACATTAAGAAAAGCCTGAGTGAACAGAAAGGTCTTAAGATCTTGTCGGAAGATGGAATAATGTGTGGCCAGACGTAAGTGATCGGGGAGGGAGTTCCAGAAGGATGGTGCTAGGAATGAGAAATTGGCTCCGCCCCATTTCTTACGTCTGTACCGGGGAACCTGAAGGAGAGATTGAGTAGATGAGCGGAGCTCACGAACAGGGGTATACTCTTTTAACAAAGAAGAGATAAAGGCAGGGGCAGTGCCCTGGCGCGCCTGAAAAACCATGCAGCCTGTTTTAAAGAGGGATCGCTCCCTAACAGGTAGCCAATGTAGTGCCTTCAAAAGGGGAGTAGAGTGATGGGAACGGGAGAGGCCATACACTAATCTGGCCGCCTGGTTTTGAACCAGCTGGAGCTTCCGCAGACTATACGCTGGGATGCCATTGTAGAGGGCATTGGCGTAGTCCAGCCGGGAGATGACCAGAGCGGACATGATTAACTTAAGTGCAAGGGGAGAGAAGAAACGAGAAACAGAGCGAATAGTTCGAAGAACAAGAAAGCAGGAAGAGACAACAGAGCTGATTTGTGAGTGAAGGTTGAGCTAATTATTAAGTTTGATGCCCAGAGTCTTAACTGAAGGAGAAGGTGTGGGAGAAGATCCTAGAGAAGAGGGCCAAAAGGAAGAGTTCCAGGGACTGGAGGAACCACACGTAAGGACCAGTTCTGTTTTGTCAGGGTTCAACTTCAGATGGTTGTGGTTCATCCAGTCCCTGGTGAAAATCATAATAGACTGAAAATTAGAAATAGAGTGAGAAGAAGAAGACAGATTAAAGATGAGCTGGAGGTCATCTGCATAATTATAAACAGTGACCTCCAGTTGCTGAAGTGCAAAGATCAGAGGATAGATGTAGAGATTAAACAAGAGGGGGGAAAGAGCAGAACCTTGGGGAACACCACATGTGACTTTGAGTTGGGTGGCCGAAAAGTCCCCTAGCCGGACCGCCTGGGTGCGGTCCCTCAGGAAGGACGATAGCCAGACCAGGGCTGAGCCCTCGACCCCCGCCGCTCCGACACGGGAAAGTAAGATGGAATGATCCACCGTATCGAAAGCGACGGAGAGATCGAGGAGCACCAGAGCCTGGCGGCTATTTTGGTCCATGCCCTCCCTGAGGTTATTGAGGACCGACACCACGACGGACTCGGTGGAATGCCTAGGCCGGAAGCCTGCCTGGTGGGATGCTAGGCCCCCATTGGCCTCCACATGGGCACTGAGGACCGATGTTACATGTCGCTCCAGCACTTTGCCCAAATAGGGCAGGAGAGAGATGGGATGATAATTAGCTGGAGCAGAGGGGTCCGCGCCAGGCTTCTTAAGGATGGGCACTATGGTGGCAGCTTTGAGTACTGGAATTACCACCCCCTGAGCCAGTGAGCTGTTGAGAAGGGAAATTGGCGGTTTAGGGCAAACGGAGTAGATTTGTTGCAAGATATGGGCAGGACAGATGTCCGCCGGGGAACCAGACTTTACTTTGGGAAGTATTGTAAGAAACACTTCTTCGGTAAGCGGAGGGATAGAAGAGAGACAATGGTGAACAGTAGGGGGAGAAGGCTCAGAGAAAGTGGGGGAAGGAAGTGGGATATTGGCTTTGATATTGCCAATTTTTTCTAAAAAGTAAACATTAAGGGAGTCACTGAGGGATTGAGTAGGAGGGGGCTTAAGGGTGGCCCTGTCAGAATAGGCCAGGTCCTGAACGATGGAAAAAATCTCCTTAGATCTGTTCTCCGCCATCAGAATTTTTGCTGAGAAATATTCAGTTTTAGCACTTAATATGGCCTTTTTGTAATCACTCAGCACAGTCAGATAGTGAGTTTTTAATAGAGGGCAATAGTCCTTTCTCCATTGCCTCTCAGCCCGCCGGAGGGTCAACTTCTTGATCTTCAGGTCGTCGCCAAACCACCGATTCGATTCCTAGGATCTTCGGGTTGATATCCGTCGTAATGGGGCTACCGTGTCGCAGCCTCCAGCAAGCCAGGCATCGATGGCAGCGGCTTGAGAGATAGAGGATAAACCCTCTAAGTTAGGTGCGGAGTTCAGAAGAGAGGATGACAGAGCAGGAAGGTCTACCCTATTCCAGTTCCGCGCCCAGATGTTTTTGGCAGGCGGGATCTTTGTATCCGACTTGAGGCAGAGGGAGAAGGAAATCAGGGCATGATCTGACCAGGGGCATGGGGACTGGACATGGAAGAGACCGAGGTATTGAGAGACCAAACCTGGTCTAGTACATGAACGTGAATATGTGTAGGAATCTGGAGGTGAGAGACAAAATTCAGGGATGCAAGTGAGTCGGAAAATTGCTTAGAAGCAGTGCATTCGTGAGGGTCTGCGTTCATTCGTGAGGGTCTGCGATATGAAGAATTGCGTTAAGCTCAATTTATGGTACTTATCACATGTTCTTGAGAATATCCCCTCAAGAATGCTTATTGATCCCACATACTAAACACGCCTTACTTATACTTACCATGAGTGGTAAGGGCGGCACAAAAACCTACCTGCGTAGAACAGGCTGTTTCCCAGGCACCTTAATAGGGGCCTGACGACATAAAGTACCGTGGCTGGAATAACTGTTACCATATCAGGCTATTATGGCACACCTCAAAAGTTGAGGGAAAACACACACTAACGGAGTCAGACCTGCAGTTTGCTACTCATGCCTCCGTAAATGCCCAGACACTGATTTATGTTTCTCATGATGGAGGCCTCTGTTTTGTTCGAAGTGAAGAACAATAAGAATAGTTTTAGAGCTAAAGAATATCACACTTCTGAACATGTGCCGATGCGGGTGCTCAGAGAGAAATTTCTCGTAAAACACACAGACATCTTCTATCAACTCACCAAGAGACTACGCTATGAGGCCGTCTCCTTTTCTCCACGTGCAGCGACCCAGCTTCCACCGTAGCGCTTAACTCATCACTGGTCTGCTGCCGCCAGAGCTGCTTGAAGAGGACAAAGAGGATTCATTCTGCCTCTCCCACTGCCTCTATACTTCCGGAGGAGGAGAGGTCGACCCTGCCTCTCTGATGACGTTGCGCTTGCGTGGGGCACGCCTCACTTTCTACCTCTTTTACCTTGTCTCCTCCCTGTCCCCTTTCTACTCTCACTACCTCCTCTAAGACAGCCATTCTATCTCCCGCTCGAGATGCCACTAAGGACGCCACGCCCCTAGGTGCGGGTGGCGCCGCTCATTCTCCAAATTTTGAAAGAAGCTACTTGGTAGTTCACACCAGAACTTTGCATCTCATTCTGTTATGCGGCCATTGAAACGTGTAACTTAGTCATCATCCAAATAGGTAAACGTGGCTTTTGAATCACCTCTTAGGAAAAAGTAGGTCATTAAAGCTTTGTGCCACTGAACAAACATGTGGCTAATAATCCAATCTTTCACTGTACATTTCTTGTTGCCCTAAGACAACCACAGTCCTACCTGAAATGAGAAAAAATAGAACTATCGTATTTTAAATAGGTATTTTTAAATAGTGCACATATACTATAATACATACTTACAAACACCAGAACAGGACATTAATGCTGACTATAACCAAATCACTTAGAATTACCCCTTCTGCCTCCTGTGACTGCCATATGCCCTTTGAGGGGGGCACTGTTCATTTACAAAGAAATCGACAGCTTTGTCTAGAAAAGCACACGAATATATCGGTGTTTTCCTCTAGAGAAGGAAGGCCCGACATAACCTTTATGGTCAGAAATGTAATTGGCAACTGGTGATTGATTACCCGGAAAATGCACAGTGAGTGATTCTCGCATGCTCATCACCTTTTTTTCCAGCTACTGCCCATGAGTATCCAGTTTAAGCAAGAGATAATGGAAATATAGCTACAAAATATTATGAAAATCAGAACACCTTCTTTCTGAGTTTTTCCTACGCTCTCTTTCCCGGAAACCTCCCTTTGTGCGGTCAGAAATTGCAGTCATGTCCATTAATGAGCCCACACAAGATAACACATAGTTCACTGAATCATTTTAGGACATAAATTGCAAAGGTCTGCGATTTCACATTTAATGTTCACCTTCAAAAATGCTGTGCTACCTGGCAAGAAAATTCAAGACTTGTTTATCACTTTTTTTTATAGCTGGGATGGGGACATTTTAAAGATTTCTGGAGTAGAATCATTTGCATAAATCGGTGACAACCCGATCCCCAACATGAACGGAAAGAAAACCTTCATATGCCGTTTGTTAGTTTTTTGTTTAAAAAAAAAAACAAAACGTTTTTTTTGAGCTGCCCAACAAACATGGTTCCCGTTCGGCAAAGTTCCGTGGAGCAGATAATTCCTTCCTCTGATCTGGTGGTCCGGCAGGATGTCTGTCAAATTCTGCATGCACTAGATATTTGGGATGGACGTTAGAGTGCTTTACAACCTAAAAACATTCATAGAATGTAAAGGTATAGAAATACACTAAACACATTTCAGGTTGTTCTCTTTAAAGAATTCAAAGGCGATCATCAAGTTATATGTCCACCGTGTAGAGATCAGAGGACTGTTGATTTCTTCTTTAAATATCTTCAGTGACAGTTTTGAAATATTACAACTACCGTACACTATAATCATTGCACATGTAGTAGGTATATAGAAAAGAAAGAGGAAAAGAATAGAAGGAAAAAGCGATAAACAATAGCATTCAAATCTGGTGAAAAAATGAAATACAAACATCTGCAGATTAGCAATAAGGGAATGATATGCTTTAACATATTGATTGTACACAGGAGAATAAACTGATGTCACCTTTAAAATATATTTTGTCAGTTTTCTATAATTCTTCCTCCCAAAGTTCCCAACGTTGAAATGTTCCCAAAGCACTCAGTAACATCTTATAATAGTGTCAAGTTCAAGAATATGAAACTGTTATTCAGTTCAGGCTATAAGAGTCTGAGGTGCGTAGTTTTATCAAGAGTGATGGGAAGTCCAGGTCTCACTGAATGTAAGGAACTATATATCACCTTTTCATTTGAAAATACTGTTGCCATGTATTCATGCCATTCTACTGGTATCGGGGAGAGGAGAGGGGGGTGGGGCGGCGGGGCAGCAGATTTTCAATGGCATAACATACAGATCATGGGTACATCCAATGCCGTGTTTAGCCACTGTTTGGTATGACTGGTAATGCTCAGAATTCCCTGTGTATCATGTTGAATTCCCAATTCAATTTAGGGTTTGTGTTAGAAATTGGGGGGCCTCATTTATGAGAAGTGACGCATCGCTGCTTGAAAGTGAGCCCTCCTTGTGACATGATGAGTGCGTCATATTTACTGTATGACGCATCATGTCGCAAGGAGTTACAGATACGTCAGTATTTCGGACATATCTGTAGGCGCAAAAATGACACATTGCTGGAGTGTGTCACAAAAGGGACGCAACTCCAGCAATGGGTCATTTCTCATGGGCAAGTCCCATTTCAAATGTCCCTGCGTCAGTTTGCGCCTGCTGTGAGGCAGGCATAAGATATTGATGCATTTGCATCCTAGAAGTGACACAGTGAAATTTGATAAATTTCACTGCGTCACTTCTATGAAGCTTAGTCAACTGGTCTTTTCTAAACGAAGTCATTAATAAATATAACCTCGGTCAAAATTTCAGCCATCTGATAACCGAGACCTACAGAAACCCAAGAGCGAAGATCCTAATTAATGGGATCCTTACAAATAACATAGTGATACAAAGGGGAACGAGGCAAGGGTGCCCTCTGTCTCCTCTGCTATTTAATATGTACATTGAACCTCTGGCAGACACAATCAGAAACAATGATTTAATTATTCCCTTTAAACATCAGGAGTGGGCTAAAAAAGTTGCGCTCTATGCAGACGACCTAATGATTTTTACAGAAAATCTTCAAAGTTCCTCCCCAGAAATAAACAAGGCAATTATAGAGTTTGGAAAAGTAGCGGGGTATCTTACTAATGAAGCAAAAACCGAGTCAATGAGCTGGAATACACAACAGAACAACTCATACACAAAGGATAAAATAAAATATCTGGGTATAACCATAGTGAAAGACCTCGAAAAAATCCCCCAATTAAATCTTAATAGGATTTCACTAGAGATCAAAAAACTTCTCAAAGTTTGGGACAAATTACCTCTAAACATGATAGGAATATCAAATCTGGTAAAAATGTCGATCCTCCCGAAATTTACCTACCTCTTTAATGTTATTTTATTTATTTATTTATTTATTGCAATTTTTAAAGCGCGCAAATACCCCTACGGGTGTCTCGGCGCTAGTGTTTACAGAGCTCGCTGATGGTGTGACGGGGGAGTTTAGGACAATGAAAACAGCCATGTTTTAAGGCTCTTTCTGAATTTGAGGAGCGTGGGGGCAGTTTTAATATGAAGTGGTAGGGTGTTCCACAATTTGGCCGTGGCGGTTGTGAAACATCTGTCTCCCCAGCTGGCCTTTCTTGTCCTAGGGACGTTCAGCAGGTAGGCAGAGGAAGATCGAAGGGTCCTGCGTTGTTCCAGTGGGCGGAGAGCTCTTTTTAGAAACTGTGGTCCTGCATTGTTCAGAGTTTTATAGGCTATGCATAGAGCCTTAAATTTAATTCGGCTCCTAACCGGAAGCCAATGTAGTTTCTTGATATGAGCTGAGGTTGGAGTGAACTTAGGAATGGATAGTAGGGTTCTGGCCGCCGCGTTTTGTACTGTCTGGAGCTTGTTGAGAACCTGTTCTTGGGCATTCAGGAGAAGAGAGTTACAGTAATCGGTTCTCGAGAACACTAAGGTGCTGATGAGTGTTTTGCCCGCGAACTGTGGTAGGTAAGGAAGTAATTTTTTTATTTTTTTTAGAGTGTAGAAGGCAGATGATACAACAGCGTTGGCGTGGTGTATGAAAGTAAGTTTATTGTCAAAAATGACTCCGAGGTTTCGGACCTTGACCACCGGTTGGGGGGGGGACCCCATCTGAGGTGGCCACCATTGAGGGGACCATGCTGGGTGCAAGCTCCCGAATGTCATCACCTCCGTTTTGTCGGAGTTAAGTTTGAGGCAGTTTGATGACATCCAGGAGCTTATGGCCTTCATTCCCTCCTGAAAGTTGGCGGCGATAGATGCTCCGTTGTTGTGCACTGATAGTACTAATTGGGTATCATCGGCGTAGGTTGTCAGGGCAATTCCATAAGATTTTATCACCCTCGCTAAGTCCGATACATAGATATTAAAAAGCGTTGGACTTAGCGAGGAGCCCTGTGGAACGCCACATGGGAGGGAGAAGGTCTGGGAGGTGAAATTACCCATCTTGACAGTCTGGGGCGATTAGCTAGGAAAGAGGCAATCAGGTCTTTAGCTTTGCCTCTAATTCCTAGAGCTGAGACACGGTCGATCAGAGTGACATGATCGACCGTGTCGAAAGCCGCAGAAAGATCTAGGAGTATTAGGACTGCCGCTCCTCCCATGTCCATTGTCGTTCGAATTTCGTCGGCGGCCTTTAGCAGTGCTGTCTCCGTCCCGTGTCCCTGTCTGAAGCCAAACTGAGTGTCATCAAGTAGATTGTTGGCATTGATGAATTTCGAAAGTTGAGTGTTCATGGTTTTTTCGAAGAGCTTGGCTGGGAAGGGGAGACATGCGATGGGTCTGTAACTAGAGGGGAGCAGAGGGTCCAGGGTTGGCTTTTTTAGAAGTGGCTTGATGATAGCCTCCTTCCAAACAGAGGGATATATTCCTGTTGGAAACATGGCATTGCAAATAGTGGTCAGCGCGGGGGAAATGGCTTCTGGAATGAGGTTTAGGATAGCAGGGGGACATGGGTCTAGGGGGGATCCGGATTTCGTGCTGGTTATCAGGCGTTGAATATACTTCTGGTCAATGGTGTCGAAAACTGATAAAATGGGCGAAGTATTCATGGGGAGTGCCATAGGCGAAGGTGAAGGGGAGGAATGAGAGAAGGTAAGGAAGATGGAACTGACTTTTTCCTCAAAGAAGCTGGCCAGAGCATCTGTTAAAGACTGGGAACCTTCTAGGCGCGGGGCAGGGGGGTTAGACAAAGTGGTAACCACCCGAAATAGTTCTCCAGCTGAATTTTTCGCCTGATCGATTTGGGAAGTATAGTAGCGACTTTTTTCAGCAACTATTAGTCTTTTGTAGATGGTGAGAGCGTTTTTGTAGGTTGTTTTGTCTGCGGAGTTGTAGTTGCGACGCCACTGCCTTTCAAGATTCCTGCAGTACTGTTTCTGCGTCCGGAGGGCTTCAGTGAACCACGGGGCTGAAGGTATTTTCCTGTTTCGATGGGAGGATTTTATCGGAGCAAGTATTTTACAGGCCGTATCTAGATTCGTCAAATAATTGAAGGACGCTATAATGGGGTCCTGCTCACCGGGAATATAATTCTCCTGCATACTCTCTGCTAACTGAGCTGTGTCGAGGTTTTTCCAGTCTCTATAGGAAGATTGGTTAGGGGCAGTAGGAGTGGGTTTGGTATGGTTTGTTTCAACCGTAAAACAAATCACTGCATGGTCTGTCCAAATGAGGGGGATAGTTTGGGTGACAGTTACAAGGGGACTATTGGTGAATATACCGTCTAATGTATGGCCTGCCTGATGCGTAGGAGAGTTTATCAGTTGTAACAGGCCAGCAGCTGATAGATCTGTGAGTAGCTGAATGGTATCGTGGTTGTTGGTGACTTCTAGGTGAAAATTAAAGTCACCTAGTATGGTGAAGTGAGGGGTGTCTGCGGCTGCTTCGATTAAATTGCCTATATTAGCGAGAAATTTGGCTCTTGACCCCGGAGGGCGATAAATTAGCATGCCTTTGAAGGATGATTTAGCCGAGAGGCATAGTGTGAAAATGTGAGACTCATATTCATAGCAAATATAAGGTTTCGTCGTAAGTTTGAAGTGGTCTTTGTAGATTATAGCAATGCCACCCCCTTTTTTTATTGGCCTGTCTAATCTACAAACATTGTAGTTAGTAGGAGTGGCTGCTCTAAAGTCTGGTCCGGAGGCTTCGTCCCCCCAAGTCTCTGTGATGAATAAAAGATCTAGGTTATGCGCATCAATCAGGTCGGCGATTTCTAATTTGTGCTTGGGGAGGGATCTTGCATTTATTAATGCAGCTTGAACCAAAGGGGGGTCGGTTGTAGAGTGGTTCGCAGCAGCTATTGTGCAAGTAGAATATGGAACTGGGCCCAGGATTGGGCTGGAGTATCTGAGATGAGGTAGGATATGAGGTAGGGCAGCTGTAGGCCTAAGTTGTAGTAATTCGGCAGAGGTGTATGACCGTCTCGCCGTGTTAGTAGGTCGTGGTAGTGGAGTTTAAAAGAGATTAACTGAAGAAGATTCAGGGAGAAATAGCGAACTTCATTTGGGCTTCAAAAGGATCAAGGATTGCCTGGAATAAAATAAGAAGGAAAAAAGAACAAGGAGGAATAGCTAGCCCAGACTTCGTGGAATACTGCAGATCTTTCCAATTCAAGAATGTGAGATCCCTTATGAAAAAATATGAACTATATCCCCAATTTCTCCAAATATTGACAAACAAAACTGATCACTTCCTGTTTAAATTCGGACACCCCAAATTCTTTAAAAAGATAAAATTAAAGGTACTAAGAAACGCAGCTAAACTCTGGTATCAGATGAGAAGTACCCTAAATATCCCTTATTACAGCTCCTTGGCCCCCATCTGGGATTCCCCAGGCACTCCTGAATGCTTAAAAGATACCCTAGCATCCCCTTTAAGAATGGCAGGAATTGACAAATGGGGCCAAATGATGACAGAGAACTCATTAGAATCCTGGGAGCATTTTACAGAAATAACTAACGGAACTCAGTCAAAATTTAAATACTATCAGCTAACAAGTTGGGTAGGTGCTTTGACGGAGAAAAAAACAGGAAATATAGAAATAGAGAAAGAGATTGTCAAAATCTCCCCAATAAAGAAAGAAGTCTCAAAATGGTACTGGGCTCTAATTGCTGCAGAAGAAGATAATGTCTCAATATCAGACTCAGTATGGAGTAAAGATATTATAGAACCGGAATTTCAAAACCTATGGCAGAAATCATGTGAAAAATGTTGGTCCATCATCAAACCGGCGCGCTTAAAGAGAAATCAAATATTTACACTGCACAGGGCATACTGGACACCCAAAAGACTGTCAAAATTCAAAGGAGCAAGTATAAAGTCCTGCCCTAAATGCGGATTTGAAAAAGCAGATGACCTACATATGTTCCTTCCAAGGCTGCCGCGACTGGAACTTTTCTGGCATAAAGTAGATAATATGTTATGTCGGATATTGGGAAATCTCCTAAAAGTAAGTACAACACTAATTATTTTTGGGATATGTACCAAGATTAATGTTAGTGATGAATGGTTGACCAAAAAACAAGAAAATCTGCTATTTGTATTGATACTCCTCGCAAGAAGGGAAATATGCCTAAATTGGGTTAAACCAGTACCTCCTCTATACGAGGATTGGCTAAACTCTATAATTACGATAAATAAACTAGACAGGAAAGGAAAACCCTCCAAAAAACTTTACTTCTGGTAGATTTGGGAAAATTACTATACTAGAAACGTGTAAGGTAATGAAGGAACTTGACAAAGAACCAATATATCCAATGATTAAAGCGGTGACAATAATTCAGACGGGAATAATTCCCGCCGAGTGACCAAGATGGCCAGCTCTCGCCCAATGTGCCAAGAATGATTGAATATGGTAAAGGATATAGGAAGGCAAAATACGACAGATCCACCAAAGGGATACTCTTTGTGGCTGGCACAGCGAGGAATACAAAAAGAGTGAAGGAATAAAAAGTGGAAGTCTTAAAATTCCCCCTATGCACTCCTTATACGATCATGCGCAAAATGAGGATAAAAAAAAAAAAATAAATAAAAAAAATGAAGCTTAGTTAATGTAGCACAGGGGTTTACAAGTGATGTATCTGCTTAGATGCGTCACTTTGTAAATAGGGCTCAACAGGAGGCATGTTTTATTCCGGCAATACGTCACAAGAAGTGACGCAACGGAAGCGCAAAACCTCATAAATAAGGCCCTGGGTTTCTGGGTAGTGGAGGTATATACCCCGTCGAAGCAGGAACCACAATCTTAGTCATGGTAAGTCATATGCGCACCACCTGTGTTCACCCTCTGGAAGCTTGGCACAAAGCAGTAAGGCTTATCTTCATAGGCACTGTGTAATGTATTTGTGCAACACTTCCAACAGTAAAACAGTATGGAAACCACACACAAAAATACCACATCTCGTTAGAAACATAGGGCGGAATTTAATGAACAAAACAAGACTAAAATGACAAAAATCCAATAAGTATAACCAGAGTCATGAATTTGTAAAGAATATCTTGAATTATACTGCTTAAAAGTATAAAGCGCCAACCGGGGCTATCTGGTTGTGCTGGACCGGGTTAAATCCAAAATTTTAGACTGACCACGATGGAGTGCGGATCAGATACAGTGACCCACCTCGTCTCGCTAAAAAGAACCATGGTGCATCGTTGGTGAGAGCCCGAAGCGCGCAGCAGAAGAGGCAATACGTCAATCCCTTCAGAAGTAGGCCCTGCATTGGTTCGGAGCCAAGCAAGACAAGGATGCATCAGGAATTGGAGGCGATGCACTGTACAGTCAGAGATGCAATGTCTTTGGTCTCTGTGGCAGCAGTGATGAGCCGATTCCGAGCCATCCAAGGACGGCGATGTGCAGATTTTCACTAATGCAGCACTTTATACCTACTTCAAGGGCCAGGACTGGATTGGCACCACTTATCAGGGCAAGACTATCAGATGACAGAGTACAGGTACTGTAAATGAATGGTTGGAAGTCTTTGAGGTCCCTGAGACTTCAAAACAGGAGGCAAGCAGACAAGCCCTATGAGTCACTTTGGTTCTGTGTTGGAGTGATGCAGGTCCAGTCCTCCCCACTTTCAAGAAGACAGCAGGTCAACACAGCAGTACAGAAGTTCAGCAGAGTCTTCCTGGGAGAGTATCCACAGGTCCAGAAGTGTAGTGAATTGGTGGTGTTAGAAGTCCAGTTCTTTTACCCAGTTGTGCCTTTTCAGGGGTGGAGAGTTCAAAGAGAGGCCTTTGGAAGTGCACAGTGTCCTTGCTCTTCCTGCCCTGGCTCCTGACACACTTTAGGGGGATATGCAGCCCTTTGTGTTGGGACAGAACACAGCCCATTTAGGTGTGTCAGCGCCCGCTCCCATCCTACTCAGGATGTGAGTCACACCTAAGCCCCCTTACTGTGTGGCTGTCCAGATGGAATGTCGAGAGCCCAGCTGTCACCCACCCAAACGCTTATTCAGAGATAGGCGGAAGGCATCAAACGTCTAAAGTAAGAAAATGCCCACTTTCTAGAAGTAATTTTTAATTTTTTAATATTTTTTATAGATGGGGGTACACACCTGTTATGTACTTATAAACCAAAGTTTTTAATAGGGTGCAGCAACTAGCAAGAGCTGTCAACTCTTGTGACTAATTGAATCTAGTTATTACAAGCAACACGGCCTGACTTAGTTGCGTACACTTCACTGGGTGTACTGACACCAATATATAATTCGAGAACCTTTTTCAATGTATCTTCATATTCATTTGTGTAATTTCACACAATATTTTCTTTTTATCTTAAATTCAAAAAACAATTATACAATGTCATTTTTTTGCACTCTCAGTGCATAACAGAATAACTTATATACACATTGTTAATACACAATTTTCTCCACAGAAATAATATCAATGTGCTTTTTTCACAATTTCATTTCTTGTTCAATGTTGGCGCCAAATGCATTTCGGAACTGACTGTAGTTCCTTCTTCAGGGGATAGTCTGTAAATGAAATATATAGTGAATTCTTTTCAACGTCCATGGTAGGCTCAGTAGCTATACATAGGGAAAAAATTCTATTTTGAAAAGGTCTATAACTAGTGAGTAAATCGAAATGATTAAATACCTCTATATCATAAGCCCACTAAGTCCATACTAATCACCAAATACATAGGTGTATTCTATTTCAATTTTATTTTTCACACATATATATATATATATTATATATATATATATATATATATATATATATATATATATATATATATTATACATTTTTGTAGCTATTTTGAAGAAAATAAATATACATTTAATAGATACATTTCAATATATTTGATAATCAGTTAATATTTCTATGGTGTTCACAGACATCTAAAAATTATATGACAAACACATGAATGAGCATACGACAAGGAGTGATGGAGGCAACGTGGTAGGTAGCACACAGGCAAAGCGGTGGGTGACACACTACGCGTGTTTCGGCTTTGGAAGCCTTCATCAGGTGACCCGTCTTTGGCAATGCGAGAGTAGCTCAAGATTCGACGAAATTCGAACTTAAAAACACGTAGATGGTCAGAGCCTTGTGTTCCAAAATAAGAGGGTGGTCACAGACTGATACAAAAAAGTAGACGCGATGAACGGTCCTCAAGATGTAGGCGAAGATATATACGGGATTTCTTTTAAAATGGTGAAAGATGCTCGAAGTATATGTATGTTCAATATGGTGACACGGATGTAGGTATAAAATATGGACTGTCGATCTTATAATGGGATCGCTTTGTGGTGACCGAGTGCCAGTGAGTTGTGCTCGGACAGGAGATCTAAAAACGGTCAGATGTAGAACGGGATATGGCCCTCATATTTTCTCGTGCTCTGCAAAACCCGCCTGGCGCGGCGAGTAAAGTATGTCACATATCCATTTATAATTCTCAGTGTGTCAATCTATTTCTATGTGAGTTTTACTTATCATGCAAAAACCTAACTATGTAGATACTGACTAGAGGACAAAGTGAGAGGTAAATGGCAATGTTCAAGGGAGATGCAATAGACATTGCTATTGTGGTATATAGTTGTTTTGGTTAACATACTGCGGGCATTAATGTTGGTACTCCACATTTATTTCAGCTTATGGTGACTTGCAAAATAGAGGCTGAGGTAAGCGATAATGTGCATGAGAGACTTAGGAGCTTAGTGTATTGCTTTTTTGAGTAGCTATGGAGAAATGTTCTAAGTATTTCAAGTTGTGGTGTCTTTGGTTGATTTCAGCTTGGGGAACAGGCACACTGGTTACTGAAGTCTGCTTTATTGAAAGGAAGGTAGGGCAACCAATAATACATATACGCACATTGGGTTGTTGCATGATAAGTAAAACTCACTTGGAAATAGATTGACACACTCGGAATTATCAATGGATATGTGACATACATACTGAGCCTACCAATGGACGTTGAAAAGAATTCACTATATGTTTCATTTACAGACTAGCTCCTGAAGAAGGAACTACAGTCAGTTCCGAAATGCATTGGGCGCCAATAGTGAACAAGAAATGAAATTGTGAAAAAAGCACATTGATATTATTTCTGCAGAGAAAATTGTGTATTAACAATGTGTATATAAGTTATTCTGTTATGCACCGAGAGTGCAAAAACATGACATTGTATAATTGTTTTTTGAATTTAAGATGAAAAGAACATATTGTGTGAAATTATACAAATAAATATGAAGATACATTGAAAAAGATTCTCAATTTATATATTGGTGTCAGTACACTCAGTGAAATGTGCGCAACTAAGTCCGGCCGTGTTGCTTGTGATAAACACTTTCTAAAAGTGGCATTTTCAGAACTTATCAAATGTAATACTATAATACCAATGTTAACCTATGGGGGAGATAGGTATTGAAGTAATGAGAAACTAATTTCAGAGATTATACCACCAGGACATGTACAACTTAAATGTACATGTCCTGTTTATTTTAAATTCATTGCACCCGGTCCTCTGGGCTGTCCAGGGCCTTCCCTAGGGGTGACTTATATGTATTAAAAGGAAGGTTTGTGTTTGTCTAGAGGGTTAACTTGCCAAATTGACATGGCAGTTTAAAATTGCACACAGAGGATCTGCATTGGCAGGTCTGAGACATGTTTAAAATTGGCTATTGAAGTGGGTAGCACAGTCAGTGCTGCAGGCCCACCAGTAGGATTTAATATACCTGCCCTGGGTACATGTAGTGCACTTTACCAGGGACTTATAAGTAAATTAAATATGCCAATTGTGGATAAGCAAATGCTACTGTTAGCACCCAAGAATTGGCAAAAATTTGGCATTAAACCAAGCACCTCAACTTACAACTTGGACCCTCGAAATCCTGTGTCGCTCGGTAGGTCGGATGAACCTTTGCCACCATGTTGCATACGGAACAACGACAAAAGTACAGGTCATAAATATCATCAACTGTCAGGTTCTATATTTTCAGTCAATTATGAGAAGTTGAAGAAGTTTGCAATACCTTTGTTTGTCATTAACACCTTGGATGCTCATGACGAGCTGAGCTCGTCATAAGGCACGGTGCTCCGGTGCTCATGACGAGCTCAGCTTGTCATGGGCCATGGAACGCTCAGGTGCGGGGAGCATTCCCCTGCTGTGCTGAGCATTCCAAGGGAGCCAATGCACCTGTGACGAGCTGAGCTCGTCATGAGCACAGGAGCACTGTAGCTCATGACGAGCTCAGCTCGTCATGAGCATGCAGGCACTGTGCGCGCCCCCCTGCCCCCCAGCACAGCGGGGGAATTACCCCCGCAGTGAAGGGGCTAAGGAATCAATTACTGAAAAATCGAAAAATTACTGAAATATCGAGAAAAAGGGTGATTAGTGACAGCATAAATTAAACAGAGTGTTCCATAAAGGAATTTTGTCACTCTTGACTAGGGGTGAAAGATTTATTTATTTAGCATTTCATCCATCATTTGTTGCTGTAGCATGCAACTTTCTAAAAGTGACATTTTCAACATTGTAACACTAAATTTGACTTTGCCATTAAAGAGGATTTATCATTACAATTGAATAGGTAATAAAAATGAATGATACACCTACTCTCAATTCGGAATTACAGCTTATTATATGTAATAAGGAATCCTCAATGCCATCCTATTGGAGCTATATGCGTCACTGAAGTGAAAATGAATGTGGGAATTTTTCACTACTTGGACATACAAAACCTAAAAGTACCTATCCTACCTTTTATTTATACAGCATCTAGATTTATGGGCTACCTAGGGAATACCCTAGGGGTCACTTAAATGTAATAGAAGGGGAGTTTATGGGTTGGCAAGGGGTTATAAATGCTAAGTATACATGGCAGTGTGACACTGTATTCAGGCTGCAATAGCAGGCCTGGGAAGTGTTCTTAGGTGCTACTATAGTGGGCGGCACAATAAGTGATGCAGCCCCACTGGTAGAATTCAGTTCATAGGCCCTGGGAATATGATATACCACTCTACGGGGGACTTACAAGTACATTAAATATACTAAACAGGTACATGCCAGTCAGACCATGTTTAGGGTACTTAGCACAAGCACTTTGCATACTTTACCACTGCTAACCACTGCTAGAGTCCTAAGGCCAGCAAAACAAATTCATCAAAAAGGGGAGAGGGAAGGCAAAATGTTTAGGGGTGACCATGCAGAAAGGGCCAACTTTCCAACAGTGAATCTCAGGTCAGAAAAAGGCAAAAATGTAATCCATACATAGTCAACTGCACCTTGCTATTTAAATGGAATTGGACAATTTCATTATACTGCCCTTTACTGGTCCCCTGAAAAAGTGTCTGTTCTGATTGTGAGTATTTAATTTTGGTTTGTGTTTTGATCTTTCTATTGATTTGATTACTAAGCCTACTGTAAATATACTTTAGATGTAGGAGCTATCAATAAAGAATTGGGTTAACACATAAGTTAGATTGGGTCTTCATACTTTATTGCAGCTGTGAAAACTGTGCTGTACTGTATGTAGATAGACCGACACCACAAACCTCCCATGTGGAATGATATGGATGACTCATGGCAGTTAAGGGTAGAAGGGTGATTTTATTTCTCATGATTGGTTAGAAACTCCCACCTTCAAAAACTTTAGGCTCTAGGGTGGTGCGATCGGTGCTATTGCACCGGTGTTGACTTGGGGCGGGGGCTCCCTGTTTGCAAATATATTATGGCTTGAAAATCACCTGCTGCCAAGTTCCTTGCCTCCGGCAATTTTTAGACATGAATAAAAATGTTGAGATAACTCTGCTGATAAATGTTCTTCCTGGAGAAGAGAGATGGAGTTTTGTCTAGTGGAAGTTTGACTACTCCTAAGGTTGCTCAGAGAGTTAATATGCCCACTGGTAAGAACATGTGCCATGCAGATCACAAAGTGCATAAAATGTTAATAGGTCAATGGGTTACTGCTTTCCTCAGAGATATCTTTTTATTACCTGCAGTTTATAAGTAAAAATCCTAATATAGAACAATGAGCTATTAACTGTCAACAAAAGCTGCATCCAAACTGCAAGGAGTATTTTAGACCTACATGTTTTTTTGCCCGGTCTTTCCTTAACCTAATCTTGCAAAAAGGGTTCTTTTGGGAGGAAATTGATTATTAATATTAAAGTGAACCCCTGACAATTAATGTTATGGTTTAAATTCTGAATGTGTGCTTTTCCAGACTAAGGACTCTTAAAGTATACTGCCTACCAGTATGAATGACATGTCACTCCCACATCTTGTAATCCTCTATCTTATGTAACATTTCCAATACACTAATTTACACGTGTGATTGTCTCTGTTAAATGTGTGTATGATGTAAAATGCTCTGACGCCTCACACTGGTCTGAGTGAGGCTATAAAACTAAATAAATGTGAGAGACTGGTTATGGAGACTTGCGGGACACTGTTAAATGATGGTAGTGGGGGAAACTGTGTCAGCTGTGGTCATTGGGGGTGCCAAAAAACATTGTTACACAGGGCGCCACCAGTGCTAAAGCCGGCCCTGTCTCAACCTCAATTTTGAAACCCTTACACTTGAAAAGCTAGGTGAGAAGAAGAGGCACAATAGAATAAGGGAATCAGGCCTACTTTCTGATGAACCCATGTCTGGAGCGGGAGAACATATCCTGGACCTGTATTCTTTGACATTTATTAGTCTCTGTCCCCATGGCAGGTAGCACTAGCACCTTCACTCCTGTCAGCAACAGTAAAGGGTGAACATGCAGAGGACTGAGAAGGAAAGGGGTTCCTAGGGAGTCTTTGATTGTTTCTGTGAAAATGTACCCTAGGAGTGCTTAACTGAAATATGACAAAAGTGAAAGGTGCTACACAATTTTAAACAGACAGCTGCATTGACCTACCATGGATAAAGTAGTGTTTTTGGTCTATTGCTACTAAGAGTTCGAGGAAATACTCATTTTAATTTTATCTCAATCTGAGTTATTTGTTTTCTGGCACCTCAGGATATGTTCTTTAACACTTTATATCTTTCCTACTCCTATTTAGACCGGTTATATTGTGATCCTTTTCAATGCCTTTGTTCATTCATTCCCCATCTGCATAACACTCCTTTGTGGTCTAGAAACATGGACAAGAATATCTCTGGTACCTTTTCCTTTCTCTTCACTCTCATCTCTTCACCTTTCGAAACACTTTCTCAACCAATAATGAAAAATGTTAACATTTGAATGGTTCTTTAGACTCGGCATACAATTTGTACACATCACCTAAATCACTGCATACCCTTTCAAAACCCCTACACCTGTCACTTATACCTACCTTGTCTTAACTTCCTTTTCTAATTCTCCCCACACACTGAGTGCAGGGAGTTGCAATTGATCCTCTTTACTACTCCTCATACTAACCAAAACATCCACCCCACTCACTTGCATCTCTTTCTTCCTTTATTTGCTCTTTTTCACAAATTGTTAAGTGACTTCTCATTTTGAGACAGTTTCTTGCTGTCTTCCATTATTATTTGCTGTCCTCCGGACTCCCTTTATACTATTTCTATCGTTGTTACTTCTCTTCCTGTATGCTACCCAACCTTAGCTGAAAATGGGGAATACTCCTGCCTGGAATCTTCTTTGTAAGGTTGAGGGATGGTTGGATAAGCGACACCAATCCCCTGGTTCCACTTATCCCATCTTGACCGTTCCTATGATTCTGTTGTACGAGGTGCTAAATATTGTAACGCTGTACTGCTAGTAGCTCACAATCTATTTTCCCCTAACATCTTTAGCATGTCTAAATCAACTTCTCTGGCCTTAATCAGGTTCTCTAGGTCCCACTTTTCCAATCTCCCTTCTTTCTCACCTCTAATTCCATCTGATTTTACTGCTTACTTTACTTCTGAAAATCACAAACTACTTTACTCTTTTCTCTGAAGTTCTTCTTTCCTTCTCCTTCCCTGTTCATTCTTTAACATTTTTCATGTGTATTTCTGAATCTGACATTCTACTCTGTTTCAATGTAGCATTCTACACGGTCCTGTCTTTAAAGTTATCCCTCCTGCCTGAGGTTTCTATTTTCCGTCGAACTGTGGCTCTGTCTCTTTTCTCCTCTATCTCTCCTACTAAAGCAGATTGCCTTAAGTCGTCTTTCTTCCTGGTTTGGCTCACATTCTGTCTCTTCCACTCCAGGGTGATTTATGTTCTGTTCTATCTACTGAAACATGTCTATTCTCCGTAGCTGCCATACTTCCTTTCAAAACTGTCTTTTATTATTCTTATTGTGACTTTAATCTGGCTGACAATTTCTACTCTTTGTTTTAGGCTTTCATCTACTAGATTCTGAATATTTGCCTTTTGTAATACTGACCTCTGATTTCTGCGACAGCCGCAGTTGCTTCATGGATCACTCAGTTGTTTAACTAAATTCGTTCCCTCTATAATTCGTTGTTTTTAGCCTATTCTGCCTTTTTGTGGATGATGCACAGATTTAAGTTTCTTTTTACTCTTTGACTCTAAATTTCACAATGTTATTTAAAATTAGCTATTTCCTATCCAGAAATTGATTTCTTGCAACTTTTTCCATTTTAATTCCCTCCAAGAGTAAGCTTTGGTTCTTACATGCACCTTCTGTCTATGCTAGGCTCATACTTCTCTGAACTATCTTTCTTCTTTCACAACCTAGGTATTAACTAGTTTGCATCATTATTCTGCATCTTGGTACTCTGATAAACTTAGGATGCAGAAACGAAATTGTAAAAGGCAAGAGCGAATATGTCACAAAGATCACAACAGCCTAGAGAAGGACAAATACAAACACTGCCTGATCGTTTATAAGTCTCTTTTAGTAAAAAAAGGGGAAGTGTATTATACTAAAAAAATAGAAACAGCAAAAAGAACTGTTTAACACAGTGAGTAAAATTACCTCTCCCTGCACGACCAAGATCTCCAGCAATGAACCACTGGGTGATAATATTTCAAAATTATTTCTGAACAAAGTAGAATCTGCCCAGATCAACCAACATCCTATGCCTACCTTCTCTGAATTTGCTCCACTTTCACCCAATCAAGTTCTCAACCTCATCCACTCTGCAAAGAGTGGTTCTCCGCTAGATCCATGTCCAATCTCCGCAATAAAAATGGTCTCGAAATTTATGGCCAATAATCTCACTACTCTGTTTAATACCACCCTCAAAACTGGGTGCGTTCTCAAAGCTGGGAAATTAGCTTCTATGCTGCCTCTAATGAACCAGTCTAGTCTCAACCCTGGCAACCCTAATAACTTTTGAACAATCTCCTGGCTCTCTTTGCCAGCCAAATTGGGGGAAAAAGCCCCTCAATTTGGCTTCAGAGGAGGTCACAGCACCAAGTCTGCCTTGATTAAATCTAGATAAAAAATAAGAAAGACTTTAGATGCCAGAGGCATGGCCACCTTGAAATTATTAGATCTCTCTGCAGCTTTCAACCCAGTCCACCATGAACTCCTGTTGGACCGTCAAGCCAGTATTGAAGTGCAGGGGATAACGCAGCTTCGCTCCTTCCTTTCGGATAGAAACAGTTTGTGGCTTTGGACTAATTTGTTTCTGAGCCTTTTTCACTCCCATGTGGGGCCACACAGTGGTCCTCATGCAGCCCAACCCTGTTTACTGTCTATGTGTCAGCCCTGGCTTCCTTAATAAGATCTTTGACCTCATATGCAGATGACACCCAAATTGTTGTGTCTCTATCAAACCAGGACACCAACACTGGCAGCAACCTCTGTGATTGCATGTGGGCCATCAGTAAATGGATGACTAACAATTGCCTAAAATTGTAATCTGATAAAACAGAAGTGATTCTCTTCAGCAACAATAGCTTCTTCTGGTCTCCCTCTTAGTGGCCGGAGGAATTAGGCTTGCTTTCTACCCCTGTCATGAAAGTCAAAAACCTGGATGACCAAACCGGACAACAAACTCATCTTCAGTGACCAGGTTGACTCAGTCACAGCCTCCACTTTTTTTATTTTGGGGATGAGTAAAAAGTTTTGAACTTTATCCCATTTAGGTCTCAAAAACCTGTTGTGGACTCTCCTGTCTTGTCAAGGCTGGATTACGGTATTGGACTATTTCTTAACATGCAGCAGCAACATCTCATTAATTTGCAAGTGCTTCAAAATGCCGTTCCCTGACTTCTGTCAGCAACTACGAAATGTAGTTCAGTCAGAACAGTAATCAAAAAACGTCATTTATTATCTGTCAGGAACAGGATCAAATTCAAGGCTCTGTGCACTGCCTTCAAGGCATTACAAAATACTGACCCCCCTCACCTTAGCCAAAAGTTTGCCTGGTATGTACCCAATAGAATACTTTGTTTCTTGGTTGCCAAACCGCTGGCCATCCCCAAATTAAAAAAAATCTAACTGGGGTGGAAGAAACTTTTTCATTTGTATGCCCGAGGCTTTGAATGAGCTCCATTCGCTCTGCCCCTAACTACCTCACTTTCAGGAAAGAGCTTAAAACATGGCCGTTTAACATCTAGGCCCCTTTTTTCTCTTACCCAGGACATTTCATGGGAGCTAGCACGAGGACACCCCTGGGAAATCATGCGCTTTACAAAAACTGCTTACCATTACCATTAACCTGTGGTCTATCTCACACTCTAGTCACCTCTCTTGTTCATTACTGTCACTTTCAACTTTATTATATCCATGCAATCCAGCATATGATAACCTTCCATGCTGCTAAACTCTGCACCGCCAACGCTTTTCTTTTTAGGTCTGGACACCTGTTTCATTCTTCTTCTTGGTATCCCTGAATATTCTATTGCCCCACCACAATCAATATACAGCCCCCTATTTGTTTTTGTCTCGGCTACCCCGTAATTGCCCATATCTCCCTACTTTCAATTTCGGCTTCATTTGCTTATTATCACTTGTATGATTTTGTCAGCATTAGCTTAGAGTATTCAGGTCTTGGACTTTAAATATGTTATAACTTGCTCTCTCATCATCACTGGCCTTCATAACCTTTACTTGCTTCTTAATTTCAAATTGACACATCTCACCTGTCGAATCTGAATATCTAAGCAGGAAACCTAATTGAAAATTCAGTGTGTTGAAGATCAGTGGAAATATAACACATTTTAACCAACTAATGGTGATTTCCTAAGGCCACGAAGCCTGAGGAGCTACCATTTGACTAGTTGACTATTGGTCTCCTGGTCTTTTAAGTCCAATGTTATATGTCTTCATAGATACAACATTTCTGCTTGCAGTATAGTTCAGCAAACTTTTGGCAGGATGCTGTTGCAGCCTGATTGTCAGGGGCTCCATTATGATCGCCAATACTATTAGTGAAAGTGACACCTCTGTACCAAGGCCAATTGGGAAAGAATGTGAGACAACATCATAGATCATTATATGTGCAATAGGCTAAACATATTGGGCCTAACCACAATGTCGCTCGGAAAACGGGCAGAGGTTTTCCGACCGACATTGTAGGCTTAAACTCTGACTACCACTTTAGGATGATGGTGGTCGGAGTTTAAACCGCCTGGGGGCTTTGACTCGGTTTAGTCGGAACTGCACCATAATCTCTTAAGGATGGTGCTTACGCCGTGGGGATTTTGATGTTAGGTTCCGACAGTCAATCCATGTTGGCCTTTCTGACAAGGATTGGCTGTCGGAAACTGACTTTGGGGGCCCCTAGCAGGTCCCCATTCTCCTTCGGTCCTCTGCATTTGGGACTGGGAGGCACCTGGTGCCCCCTAAAACATCCCTGCACAGTGTGGCAGGCACCTCATGGTGCCTGCCACATGGTGCAGGGATGTTTACAAACTTCCATTTTTCAATGGGAGCTTGTGCTGCTGGAGTTTCCAGCCCCCTCCCCCTGTATAAGCTCCCATTGAAAAATGGAAGTTTGCGACTGCACCACGAGCGGTTGCATTCTAATGAGGTTGTTGGAACAGTGTTGATCGGAGGCAACTCCGACTGACATAGTAATTATGCCCATGGTAGTGTGATCCTCTGTATAAAATGAGGCAAAGGCCAGTTCTAGACCAGTTCTCCTTTTATTTTAAAATATGGAAACCAGTACTGTGCTCAGGGTCCTTTCTGACACCCAACGAACTCCTCTCTACATTACCACTTGTCCTTCAAGCATCCTCCAAACCATGTCATAATTAACTCAATTAAAAATTCAAATCTAATGCGACCTTGCTCACGTATCAAATCACTTCCCAATATATGCTGTAATAATTGATGTATGGCAATGAAAAGCGATTTCTAATAATGTAATCCTAGAAGCTGTGTGACTAGGTAATATTCATAAACCTGAAACTAATTTAAAAAGCTGAAACTTTTCATGTTAATTTGCGCAGTGCTGACAAAGGGAAAAACTAGGAAAAGTAGTAACTTGCATACAGAAAGAATGCAATATCAACTGTTTTCCCTAAGGTTTAACCGTATTGTTTTTCCTAAAATGTATTACCATGGAGTGCACTGGAGAAATCTGACATCAAAACAAAATAATTAATAAACAAACAGTAATTTTCTCGAATCCCTGATGAAAGCAAGTTTATAGTCTAATGTATTATACATTGCTATAAACAATTTTGCAGTATTTTTGAATTACTGTTTGCCTAGTTGCATTTATAATCACATTGACAAATTAAGTTGGAAGTTCATAGATCTGTCTGAATCTCCAAAAGCAATTTGCACAGTCTCTGCATCCTGCACAGAAAGGGCAAGACAAGCGTTGGATTGTTGAAATGAGAGAAATGACCTTCAGGGAATTTGGATGGCTGAATGAATTATATATTTAGATTTACCTACAAGAAAATGAAACCTATTGCAAAGGTTTTTTTTATCCAGTGCAAAGGTTCTCTTACAGTAGCGTCAGAAGTCACCATGAGGCTGGACAGGAGATATGTGAACAAGAGGTAATACTAGTACATCTATTAGTTTCATTAAAGCCTATCAGTAAGCTCCTGCCTCCTGTTGCCCTCAGCTAGTTCTTTGAGTTAGCCGCCTTGACGCCCATTGGGCATAGTTGCGCGTTGACAAATTCCACTTCATTCATTCATTCATTCTACACTCAGCGGATGGAAAGAAAGTGGCGGTGAGAACACTGAAATGTATTCAAACTAGAAAGCATTACAAGCGCACAGAATACTGAGAAATACACGGAAAGCTAAAAACCAAGGCTAATTGCGGTGTTGTGGTAACCACCATGGGTCAGCAAGTATGCACCCTAGACAGACGGATCAGGGCAGAGATGCCCTCTACATCATCACATTCAATTAGTAGTGGCTATTACAGCTTTATTCTGTATAATTTATTGAATTAATGACCATAAAAACAAATACATCGATTACAAATCGCCACCAATGTTAAATGAAGATAACATTACAGAGTCACAAGCAGTGCTAAGTATAACATTGTATGTACAATTGCATCCTATATAAAATCCTGCAAGAGTAGATAAATAGATAATATTGATTATTAAAATACATATAAAGTACCACTGAATGGTTCAAATACACACAGTTCTGACTCCCTGGTTGCGACGTCTGCCAATTTAAGTCTCTATGCTATATCCAAAAACCTGATCAGTTTCCTGATAAAACCATTCGTTTGTAAAGAGAAACATGAATGCCATAGTGGCTTTTCGAGACAAATGGAGGGACTTAATGGATGAAAGGATTAATTCAAGACTGATAATTGCGTGAGGGGTTGAGTGGCGTAGACCGGTTTGCATACCTCCATTTCATTGAGTACTGTTGAGGCATAGGACAAAACTGGAAAAAGTTTGGCACTTAAGCGGACAGTGATAGTAGGCCTGATGGCATGACTGCCACATACTTGTGCAAACAATTTTAAGGTTTTCGTTTCTATGAAATACTTTGTTTTTAATGTATCCATAGGTTGCAAAGCAGAAAAATGTGTATCCAAAGAGAAATCCAGATAGTCGTATGTGTTTGCAGTGTTGACTGTTTGTTAACCTATTTTCAAACTGAATTTCCTTGAGCTCTTCCAAAAGTATACATTTTTCTTTTTAGCAATGCTAAATGATAATCCATTGATCAGGTTAAATTAATTCAATGTAAATAGCTGGTGCTGAAAGCCAATTGGAGTTTGTGAACAAATGACAAGATCAATAGCATGTGCTGAGTAGCTAATCAATAGATTCACCAGTTTTAGAGGGAGAAATTCTGATTTGTGGATGTAGGGACTTATGTCTGACATATATAAAGAGAATGGAAAGGGGCGACCGAATCGGTCCCCCCGAACTTATGGCCGAGTGCCTCGATCCCCCCGGGAAGCCATTTTGGGCGGGAGGCGCGTCTCAGCTGGTATGCCCGAAGCGGCGTAGCTGGGGCGCGCTCGTTCCCGCCCTAGAGTAGGCTGGCCTAGACACCGACGCAGCCAGCCACGCCCTCAGGGGCAGGCAGGGGCGGGTATACGCCCGCCCTGAAGACGGATAAAAAGGGGCGCAAGACCAGAAGACATCCTCTTGTTCTTGTGCTCTGAAGCTGCACCTCCTCGCTGCACGTGAGCTCGGGACAGAACGAAGAGCCAATTTTGAGCGTTTTAATCTCTCTCTTTGTCTTTTAGATACTTCGTCGAAAGGATGCCCAAGAAAGGAGCAAAGGGAATGTCGACTGACCAGTTGGTTCGGGCACTCATGAAGGACATGTCCGAAATTAAGAAGCGGTTGGCGGAGCGAGACGGCGAGGAGGGATCGGGGCGTCCACCGGCCGGAGGGAAGCCAAAGAGGCCGAGAAGGGGGCCGGTCGGGGGAGACGTCCCGGTTCCCTGTTCTCCGCTCGAGGCGCCAGCCCCGGTACCGACCCCGGTACCGGTTGAGGGGAATCCGATTCCCGTGATAGTCACCCCGACGTCTGCCGAAGATATGCCTCCCGAATTGGCGGCACAGTTAGCAGCATGGTTGGGGGACAGTAATGGGGGCGCCATGGCTACCGAAGCGCAAGCACTCATAAAGCAGTTGCGCGAGAAACGTGATGCAGCCAAGGTGCCCGCGCCGGATGCGGCGATAGACAAGCCACGAGGGACGGAAGCAGCGTCCGGTGCAGGTAAGCGGCCATTGCCGATTGCAAGGGATGAGTCAACACCCTCTCGTAGAGAAAGATTGGGGCAACATGTTCCTTTGCCAATAAAGGAAAAGATTTGGGCGGGGGAATACGTTAACATTTTCTCCCTGCTCGTCGATCACTATGAGGTCGAAACTGTTAAGGGTCAAAAGGATCTGATGCATCCGAGTGTTTGGCGCGCAAAAATGGCCGCCTTTAAAGTGAATGAAAATATTGGTAACTGGGGGAATGCTTGGGGAATTTTCACGGCAATTTTGGGGGAACGTAGGCCTGATTTGCTCCCTGAATTTCCAGTATATCAGTCACGAATTATGGGGTACTCGACATCACACCAAGGTAACCAATGGTTCTGTTATGATAACCTTTTCAGGAAAGCGATGGAGCATAACAAAAGTTTAACCTGGGACTGTTACGATTCTTTAACATGGAATAAGATGAAAGAGTCGGGAATGTTGAAAGTGCCATTGGTGGGGAGTGCTGTTAGTGAGTCCTCCCGCCAAAATGGGGGGACACCCTTTCGGTCGGGTACGGGTACAGACGATTACCCGAGACCCGCCGGCAATACAGGGAAGAGGGGGTTCTGTTTCAATTTCAACAGAAGCAAATGTACTAGGCCCCCGGGATCTTGTAAGTTCAAACACGAATGTAGTGGTTGTGGGGCACCCCATCCTGAGTCCTCGTGCAGAGCCAAATCGGGTGAAAATGGGGGCAGAGGAGGCGCTAAACAGGTCTAATATAGTCCGAGGGGCGCCTTTACCAACCCCGATTGATACCCTGGCGATGATTCCCTGGCTCAGCGAATACCCAGATCGTACTTCTGCTGGGGTGCTACGAAACGGTTTTTCATATGGTTTCCGCATCCCGGTGGGTAACTTTCAGGGTGTCGGGACGTGCAAAAATCAACTTTCCGTCTTGCAGCATACTACTGTAGTACAGGATAAGATCCGGAAAGAGGTTACCCGAGGTCGGGTTGCCGGCCCGTTTCCTGTCCCCCCGGTACGGAACTTTGTTTGTTCTCCTTTAGGGGTGGTCCCCAAGAAGGACCCGGGTGAGTTTCGATTGATTCACAATTTATCAGCCCCTCATGGCCTTTCTGTAAACGATGCAATTAATCCAGAAATGTGTTCGGTGCGGTACGCATCATTCGATGAGGCCGTAGCCATTTTGAATCGCCTGGGGCCCGGGACGCTGATGGCGAAATCAGATATCGAGTCAGCGTTCCGTTTGCTCCCGGTATACCCGGATGACCAACGTTTGTTGGGATTCATGTTTCAAGGTTTGTTTTACATGGACAGGTGTATGCCAATGGGGTGCTCGATATCTTGTGCTTATTTCGAGAAATTCAGTAGTTTTCTGCAATGGGTTTACACGAAGAAAACAGGTTTTCGGAATGTGATGCATTACCTCGACGACTTTCTGTTCCTTGGGGCCGCTGGGGATGATGAATGTGCCCGGGCCTTGACTGAATTTTGTGTTTTAATGAATCAATTTGGCGTGCCGTTGGCACCAGGTAAAACTGTGGGTCCCACGACTTGCCTCGAGTTCCTCGGGATCGAGTTGGACTCTAGTGAGGGTTGTTTTCGTTTACCAGCTTCCAAAGTATCGAAATTCAAGACAGCCCTGCAAATGTGTATCACTGCATCTAAAGTTACGCTGCATCAATTGCAGCAATTGGTGGGGAAGTTGAATTTTGCCTTAAGGGTGATCCCGATGGCCCGCCCCTTCTCCCGTTCGATTGCACAGGCGATGGTCGGCCTAAAGGAGGGTCACCATCGCACGAGGTTATCGGCCGAGGTCCGCCAAGACATGCGTATTTGGTTAGCATTTTTGGCGGATTTCAATGGTCGAGTCGTCTGGAACAAACCGGCCTTGTCCTCTGAAGAGCTTGGTCTATGGACGGATTCAGCGGGAAGCATGGGTTTCGGCGCCATCTTCGGCACAAAATGGTCGGCACAAAAGTGGCCAACATGGTGGCACGATGAGGGGCTGACGAGTAATATTGCTTTCCTTGAGCTGTTTCCTATTTTGGTGGCCCTCAAATCCTGGCCCGATGGATTCAAAAATCATTCTGTCATATTTTGGTCTGACAATATGACCGTTGTAGAATGCATTAATAGTCAGGCAGCACGTTGTAAAATGATTTTGAGGCTGCTTAAAGAAATTGTCTTACTGTGTATGCAACTGAACGTGGTATTCAGAGCAAAACATGTCCCGGGGGTGATGAATCAGGCTGCTGATGCACTGTCTCGTTTTCAAATGCAGGCTTTCTCGGGTTTCCTTCCATCAGCGGACCCCGAGCCAGCACCCTTTCCCGAAGCTCTCTGGTCTCTCGGTGCCCCGAACTTCGTTACCTCGTGGGAGAGAGTCTAGCACCAAGGACGAGGAAGGCATACGAAGGGGCGTTTCGGGCTTATTTGGCCTTTTTGGGGACTGAGAGAGGGGGACTTTGGGGGCATGAGGATTGGGTAGTACATTTTCTGATGTCCTTGCGTAAGGCTGGGAAGTCGGTGGCTACAGCCCAGAGGCATCGTGCTGCTATCTCCTTTGTTGCCAGGGCTCATAATATCCAGGACCCGACAGCGTCTTTTGCTGTACAGAAAGCGCTGCGTGGGTGGCAACGCCTTGAGGGTCGCAGAGTAGACGAGAGGCGCCCGATAGGTCTGGATAGGTTGTCCCAGTTGCTGGCCACACTCCCCGACATATGCTCGTCTCAGTTCGAGGCCTGTTTGTTCCGAGCCGCTTTTACGCTTGCATTTCACGGGGCTATGAGGATAAGTGAGCTGGTGGCAAGGAGCAAGCGGGATGTGGCGGGGGGTTTGTGCCGGGACCACGTTCAGATCAGGGGTGAGACTATGACGGTATCCTTTGTCAAGTCAAAAACCGATCAAAGTGGGGTGGGAGACTGCATAGTCATTCGCAGGATTCCAGGGTCCTCCATGTGTCCGGTGAGGTGTTTAGAGGATTACCTAGCACAAAGGGTGGCATCATGGGGGGGGACAATGTTGAGACACGCGGACGCCACCCCACTGACAAAGTTTCAGTTTCAGCGGGTGCTCGCGATGTCAATTACCGCAGCAGGCTTGGACCCGGGTGAGTTTGGGACCCATTCCTTTCGGATAGGGGCTGCCACTGAAGCTGCAGCCAGGGGTCTTAATGTGGAACAAGTAAAACGAGTGGGGCGTTGGTCCTCCAATTGTTATAAGAGGTATGTGCGGTTGCACATGTTGTGAAGCTGTAACAATGTACTCACGCTTCTTGTCTTTTGTTTGGTTTTCAGTTACGCAAGCCTTCGAGGCGGGGCGGACTATGCAGTCGACCCAACACCGGGCCAGCGGTCAGACATCACCGGCTGTGAGAAAGGAGGTGTGGGTCGTGGGCCACTCATACGTGAGGCGTGCCGCAGACGTATTCAAAGCAGGTGACATGATTCACGTAGCTGGGGAATACGGGTACAGGATGTCCTTCTACGGAAGGGGCGGTCTCTGTATTGACCAGTTTCAAGCTTACTTTGAGGGTTTGTTAGGGCGGATGAGGTCACCGCCGTCTATAGTCATAGTACATTTAGGGGGCAATGATTTGGTCACCACCGGTAGACGACTTCTCCTGGAAGCAATGCTTTCCACCGTAAGTTGGTTGGCGAGGAAAGTTCCGGGGTGCATAATTGCGTGGTCTCATATGATCCCACGGAAAGTGTGGCGGGGGGCTATTTCGATCCCTGCTTTGAACCATTCTGTTAGGAAACTTAATAACAAAATGAGTAGGTTGTTCCGTTCCAGGACATTGCATTCTATCTCGCACGGTTGTATTAATGATGACAGTATGTATATGGGGGATGGTGTGCATTTGTCTCGGGTGGGAAATGAGTTACTCATAGGAGACTTCTTAGCATGGTTAAAAACGTTGGAACATGACCTTTAGCTAGGAGTTTTGGTGGGGGGCCCGGATAGCCGGTCAACTATCCGGGCCTGTGGCGGTAAGGTCATGATCGGTGAGCACTAATTAGTAGATCCCTATGAGTGGGCGTCACCCAACACGGATGGGAGCGCTCGGGAGAGGTGGCCATTGGCCCCTCAATGGGGAGGCGGTCCCTTCTAAGGATGGGTCGCCGGAAGTAAAGGAAAGGCGGTCAAGGCCCCTTCCTTTGTAGGAGGGGTTACAGCCCCCTCCTGGGGAATTTCCCGGGGCCAGTGACATCTGCGACGGCAGATGCGGTAAGTTGTGTGGGGTTGGGATAAGGGCCACGATACCTTCTAGATACCTCACACGAGTATTCGAACGACCTTTAACTGGCGTCGAGTTTTAGGTGCCCCCGTCAAGTCAAGGGAAATTGGTAGTAGTTGCACTTGAGGTACGCCTCCGTGCTGTCGCCCATCCCAAGTGGGAGGGGTAAGTCCGGTTAGGGATCTTGACACCGGTTATGACCTTGCCGTTGGCCCTTAAACGTTAGGTTGTACAATTTCAATATGTCAAGAAATGTTTTGTAGGTTGCTAGTTCGGCTAGGAGAACCTCTGTATTAGAGAATCTGTTAAGGTTAGCCAAACATCGCAATATGGTAATGAAATTGTACATAACATGAAACGTTTAATGTTTTAATTTTGTTTTAATAAATACGGCCGGGATGGTCACTCCATCCCACTTCCAAAAACTTCAAGAACTGTTTCCGGTTTCACTCCTTTTGGGGATTGTGTTGAGAGGGGGTGGCGGGTATCTCGGCTATATGGAAAGGGGCGACCGAATCGGTCCCCCCGAACTTATGGCCGAGTGCCTCGATCCCCCCGGGAAGCCATTTTGGGCGGGAGGCGCGTCTCAGCTGGTATGCCCGAAGCGGCGTAGCTGGGGCGCGCTCGTTCCCGCCCTAGAGTAGGCTGGCCTAGACACCGACGCAGCCAGCCACGCCCTCAGGGGCAGGCAGGGGCGGGTATACGCCCGCCCTGAAGACGGATAAAAAGGGGCGCAAGACCAGAAGACATCCTCTTGTTCTTGTGCTCTGAAGCTGCACCTCCTCGCTGCACGTGAGCTCGGGACAGAACGAAGAGCCAATTTTGACCCACCCACCAGCCCCTGAAGACAGCCAGTTGTGTATAATAAAGTTGATTAATTTTGTTTTGTTTTCGTTTCCAGGTTGTAGTGCCATGTTGATTTTGAGTTAATAAAGAATGTTCGTTTTGAGTATGTTTGCCATTAAAGATATCCAGTTAGTGTCGAATTTTGATGTATGCTCTTTCAGTCATAGTGGCCAATGTATTCTTAGGTTAATTTGCACTGTCGTATTTATTTTGGTAGGCGGTAAGGTCATGATCGGTGAGCACTAATTAGTAGATCCCTATGAGTGGGCGTCACCCAACACGGATGGGAGCGCTCGGGAGAGGTGGCCATTGGCCCCTCAATGGGGAGGCGGTCCCTTCTAAGGATGGGTCGCCGGAAGTAAAGGAAAGGCGGTCAAGGCCCCTTCCTTTGTAGGAGGGGTTACAGCCCCCTCCTGGGGAATTTCCCGGGGCCAGTGACATCTGCGACGGCAGATGCGGTAAGTTGTGTGGGGTTGGGATAAGGGCCACGATACCTTCTAGATACCTCACACGAGTATTCGAACGACCTTTAACTGGCGTCGAGTTTTAGGTGCCCCCGTCAAGTCAAGGGAAATTGGTAGTAGTTGCACTTGAGGTACGCCTCCGTGCTGTCGCCCATCCCAAGTGGGAGGGGTAAGTCCGGTTAGGGATCTTGACACCGGTTATGACCTTGCCGTTGGCCCTTAAACGTTAGGTTGTACAATTTCAATATGTCAAGAAATGTTTTGTAGGTTGCTAGTTCGGCTAGGAGAACCTCTGTATTAGAGAATCTGTTAAGGTTAGCCAAACATCGCAATATGGTAATGAAATTGTACATAACATGAAACGTTTAATGTTTTAATTTTGTTTTAATAAATACGGCCGGGATGGTCACTCCATCCCACTTCCAAAAACTTCAAGAACTGTTTCCGGTTTCACTCCTTTTGGGGATTGTGTTGAGAGGGGGTGGCGGGTATCTCGGCTATATAGAGAAGTGGGACTGAGACACAATCTTGCTTAAACCCATTTTTTATGTTGACCTTAGGAGAGAGAACCGTATTGTCCACTCGTTTAACTTGCAGCCAAGTGCTGGAGTGAAGTGACCTGATCAAATGTAGCAAGGCGCCATCAATGCAGAGTGCAAACAATGTAAACCATAAAGGATTGTAATTTACTGTATCGAACACTGCAGAGTAGTCTACAGCACAAATGCAGAGTGACCATCTGTGACTTAAGGCCAGTGCCATTATCTTATCTATGGTAGCACATCTTGATCTGAAGCCCGTTTGAAATGCTGGTAACAGGTTGTCAGTTGTTACCCAGTCTGTGAGAAGAGACAGCAATTATGTTGTACATAATTTCTCTTCTGCGTCTAAGAAGGCTATAGGGCGGAAGTTGGCTCGATCACTTCAGTGTCTGTTTTTTTTTGTCAGAGGATAACTTACAGACCCTTGCTAAGAAACTTGAACCTGGACGGAAGACAAAACATGATCAAAAACGGTCTGCTATATCCAGCTCCCCAATATTAGATCATGCTTCATCATGGCTATCTGCATCCCATTGGGGCGAGGGGCTCGAGAGTTCCTGCAATGGGTTATTATTCTTTCTATCTCTTTCCCTGAAATGTCCATACACATATAAACATATGGAGTAAGAATGCACAGTGAAGAGGAGTGACTGGAGAAATGAGTCTTTACATTTTTTTTTCAGTTCTTAAACTTTATTTGTGTACCTTGGTACCCATAAAAGCACAAAATCATGACAAGTACGAACAACAATCTAAGAATTTAAGAACACATGATAATATAAAAATGTATACAGCGATATCACACAATCATTAACATTGAATCTGTCTATAATAGTAATTTCATTGGGATCGAATATGACTAAAACCGTTAAAAAATTTACAAGTTATGTCAAGAGGCTCAGGGATCCAACATGGACTTACGTGTTCTATCGGCTATTCTGGGTCTTTACATTTTTTTTCTATGTGATAGTGATGTAGCAAGGATTCGCACGTTACGCGACTTGCTTGAATTCAACACCCTCGCATAATGTTTAACGTAATAACAAATTTGTTTTGTTTATTAATTTTGCACTTTTACACTACACACGGGTGTCCCAGATGCGCTTGCCTATGTGTTTATTAATCCTAACTACGCTTGCAACTAACATGGTCGCTGCTATGCGGGATTTCAGTCTGAGCATGCGTCGGTCATACCCATGTGAAGTGACGCACTCGCAGTACTGGAGGGATTTTTCGCTCATGCCCCGGTTACTTACCGGTAATCTTCATTACTCCGAGTATAGTCTTCCTCGCCACATGATTTACATAGTGAGCTTTAGCTCCACAACAGAACCCTCCAAAGCAAAAAGAAACCACCTCCCACCCCCTCCCAACATGGCCGACCAGTCCCACCTGACCTCTATAAGAGGCGGGCCGGCCCAACCAATTAGCCTGATCTACC
Organism: Lissotriton vulgaris; assembly: GCF_964263255.1. Classification (NCBI taxonomy): domain Eukaryota; kingdom Metazoa; phylum Chordata; class Amphibia; order Caudata; family Salamandridae; genus Lissotriton; species Lissotriton vulgaris. The sequence continues at coordinate 1,119,372,680 of NC_141693.1, forward strand.
AAGCAAACAATGAAGCCGATAGCCAAACAGGGAGGGGGGGAGGGAACTCATGTGGCGAGGAAGACTATACTCGGAGTAATGAAGATTACCGGTAAGTAACCGGGGCATTACCTCCTCGTAAGTCTTCCTCGCCACATGATTTACATAGTGAGCAAATACCCAAGCCAACAAGGCTTCATTGACCACCATAACCACAACACCACATGGTGATGCAGAGAAACCAACCCAAGGTTGATGTAAACAACTGAAAAGAAAACAGGGACCACAGGCAACCTGAAATCAAGACCTCCAGAAAAAGGAGGCCAACCAGGAGTCGCAGCTCCAGCACTCAGAACGGCCCCAGCGACGTCCCCCCCCGGGACTGCTAGAGACCCACGTACCAGGCGGGTGATGACCACGCCGAAGACAGATAAAACTCCACAGAGGAGACACCCACTAAGGGGGCCCCGGGAACAGAGCCACACCTCGCGGACCGACCCTGGGCCCCCGCCGGATCCACCGAACCCAGCGAAGCGTAGGGAAGGATGCCAGTCTGTGTAAGTCCGCGAACCAAGGAGGAACGAGGGCTAGCGGCCCGAACGAACCGGGCCAAAAGGCATAACACAGGCCATGCCACCGGGAAAGGAAAGACGTGCGGCCAAGAGAAGCCAAAACAGCACGCCGAACAACCAGCACGGACAAGGGAGGAACCTCGTTGGCCGGGAAAAGCGGTAGAGATACCACCTGAGTCCGAGGCCCCATGGCCAGGAACCCCGAGAAGGACACGGGGGACATGCCGGAGGAACAACCCCGTCCGGCAAAAACCCGCAAGAAGGGCGGGGAGCGGAGGAACGACCCCCGCACGCCCATCCGCCCCGCAGACACCATCGCCACCAGGGAAAACCACCGTAAAGGCGAGGCACCGCAAAAAGCCACCGAGGGCCGGGGCCCAAAAGGGCGGACCCCGAAGAGCTCGTAGAACGAGAGAGAAAACTCCTGAGGAACGCCTCACGAATTTGCGAGCCACCCTTGCGCAGGGGCCCCGCAAATGTCCACAGGAACGATCCAAAAGTAGTATATGTGCAGCCGAAGCGAGCACCCAAGGGGGAGACCGGCAGAGCGCCCGTGGGCGAAGGATAAACAACATCGGAGCCAAGCGAGCCACCAAGGAAACCAGGCCGTTTAAGCCCTCCGCACCAGGTAATCCCATGCCGTCTCCCATCCAGGTACTAACCAGGCCCAACCCTGCTGAACAGCTGAGAACAGACAAGATCAGGTGCTTTCAGGGTGGTATGGCCGTAGACTCGAACCCGGACTGAGGAAGGCCCGCAAGGCCGCCCACCGGGCCCACCGGCAAGCAGGGGCCACGTTCCAGGAACACCCCTCAGACCGGAAAACCAAAACCCGCAAGGGGACCACGGAGGCGGGGACAGCACCAAGCCGACCGCGCCAACGCGAGAAGGGCGCCCAGCGCCGGGCACAGGATCAGGCCTGCAGAAGTAGGCGGGCCAGCCGACAAGAGCCGGCTCAACACTGACGCCGAGAGCGGGGGACCCAACCATGGCACGGGAAGAACCAGGATCGGCCAGGAGGCTCGAACCGCCAGCTCGCCCAAGGAGAGGGTACCCGGGGCGGTCGACCCCGCCGGGTCCAAATACCGGCACGCACCACGACAAGCGCGTCAACCACACGCGGGTGCCAGGCAAAAAACTGCCACCTAGGGATACCTTCCCCGCCCCGGCCGGAATCGAACCCAGGCCAGTGAGGGCCGTCTGCACCAAAGGCACCAGACTCACTCGTGAGCCAAAGCTCCCTAGTTATCCACCCCTGCAATGATCCAAAAAGCGACCACGTGCCGCCGAGGCGCGCACCCCGGAGCCTCCCGGCCTGCCCAAGCGAATCCAGCCGAGAATCCGCGAGAACAGAGGGCACGGGGGAAACGCGCACAACAGCCGAATGGCCTCGCAAAAGACCGGGCATCCCCAGGACCCAGGCGGATTCTATGGAACGCTTCACGAATATGCGTGTCATCCTTGCGCAGGGGCCATGCTAATCTTCTCTGCAGCGTTCCAATTATAGTATATGTGCTGCCGAAGCGAGCACCAGAATCCGGGCAGGCGGGCCGAGACCCTCACCGTGAACAGAGTCACCGGAGGCAGACCGAGACGAGGCCCCAGGCGCTGTAGCCCACCGGGGTCCGGGAGATACCAGGCAACGAAGGAAGATCCGACTCAGTCGATCCGCCTCCCCCTAGTCGGACCCTGTGGACAGGACAGCCCGAAGGGCCAGGACCGGCTACTCCGCTCAAGAAAACAATCCCCGAGCAAGGATAGGACGCCTGTCAAGACCTGGGGGCATTGAAGCACAGGCGCAAACGACGGCAGGTCACCCTGTTAGCCAGGAGGGCCGCCAGCAACTTCCGTGTTGCGCGACTGCCGGAGACCCAATCGACCCGGCGCCCAAGGGCGCCCCCCCCCTGACCGAACCAGAGGGGAGGACGGGTCGAAGGAGGACAAGCCCGAGACGGGCACCGAAGGGACTACCGCCCCCAGAGCCGGGAGCCGACGGAGGGGAGACCTCCAGACGGGGAACACCCCGACCCCTGCCCGGTGAAGAAGAACCACCAGGCGGGCCAGGTGCCATTACCCCTAGCCGGCAGCCCCTGGGAACTTCAGGCAGACTCCCCACCCGGAACCCACCGGTCCCGACACTGCCGAAATACAGAAATCAGACGAGATCAGGCGCAGGCAGGGCGGAATTGCCCTAGACCCCACGGGCCAGAGGGCAAACCCAACGGAAGCATCCGCAACCGAGGGCGGGAACCAATCGTAGGCCGAAGCCAACAGCACCCGGTCATCCCGGGCGGACTTTCCAGTCACCAACCCGGCCCGACCCAGCACAACTTCCGAGTACGGACGAGATCAGGAGTTATTTGGGTGGCATGGCCACAGGCTCCTGGCAAGCCCTACAGGGCCGACCCTGGAAGGGGCAGGTACCCCAACCTATCGATAAGGAGGGACTCCGCGTAGAATCCGCAAGGCCAGCCAGCCCGAAGAGCCCAAGAACCGTGCCAGCCACGGCCCAAGATGGGACGAAATGGAGGCGACAGCCCCCCCCCCCCCCCAGGGAACTCCCTGGAGCGGGACGGCCGAAGCCAGGATCTCGGGATGACCAACACGGGAGCGGCCCCACCAGTACCAGACCGGGAAACGCCGAAGCCGGGGCCCGGAAGCCCCCAAGACAGTACCCTGTGGCGACCGACATCCCGTATTCGGGAGGAATGGCCGAAGGGCCCCACCCCTGCCAGGGCGGGACGCCCCTCAAAGAGGACAAGCCGACAAGGACGCCGGAATGGACCCCGTACGTGCGCGACCTCCCCGCCAGAATAGCGCACCACACGTCCGAAAGGGTCGCAAGGCGTAAGTACAAACGCCTCCGCGGAACCCCTCCCGGCATTCCCCCCAAGGCGACCCCTTCTGGACACCCTGAAGGAGGAGGCCATGCATCCCCTGGAGAGAAAGTAGCCAACTAACATCATCAGGACCTTTTGAGCCCAAGCCCCCTTCGCGGCGGGGAAACGAACCCCGGTCCCGGGCTAGACCACAGTATTAGAGACTGCTGTTCTAACCATTGGGCCACAATTCTCCCCCAGGGCCATACACTCCCCCCCCGGGGCCACCGAGAGGGCGACGAGGCGAGGAGGGGGCAGGGCCACCCGCCGCGCCAGGACCTCGATGGGGCTGCGCGGCAACACCAGGAGACCCCGCCGAAGGTGAGAGAAGAGGAGGTTGAACCCCCGCCACCTGAGGAGAGGCATCGCAGCACAGACGAGCACCCGCCGAGGCGGTGAAGTGCCCCCAGTACTCGGGGCAAAACGTCTGCAAGTTCGCAGTCAGTGACTGCACGAGGCAAGGACAAGAAATGTAGCACACCACACATGTCTACTTTAAGCAGGTCAAATTAATTAAACCTGACCACAGTCCCACGTCAAGTGAGTAAAAATGGACAAGCCCCCTTGAAAATATCCCACCTTGGGACACTCCTACAGCACAGGCAGGATCCGAACCCTGGCCAGTGGGGGCTGTCCCCTCCACAGGCACAAGCCTCACCTTCGAGCCCCGGCTCAGTGGACCAATCCAAGTCGAGGATCGAACACCGGACTCACAGCCGAGCCCGACGCGTTGTCCGCTGCCTGCCGAAGGCAGAACGCTTCGCAGCGCCCGCAGGGGAACCCCGGCGTGCACGGCCGCCAAGGCAATCGCCGGCACCTCCAACCCCGCCCACAAGAGGCGGGAGCCCGCCGGAGCCAACCCCAGCGCGGCAAGCCGCCGCGGGCCGTTGGGGAGGAGAGAGTAGCGGAGAAAAAAAAAAAACTCTCGGACGCCGGCGCCGCGATGTACTGAGACCCAGGCCGGGCCGAAGGGAGCACCCGGTCCGAGGACTCGTGGACAAACGAGGGAGGCCGCGCCTGCCCCCGCCGAGTAAGTCCTACAATGTCTTCCGCTGTGCCATATAACTGAGACAGGGACACACAGATACATGCAGCGAAAAAAACGTTACCTGCAATCCGCTTAACGTCGTGCAGAAGCGCTTGCAGCCCTGAGAACAAGGAAACGCTGTTCCAGGCAATGGCATAATGTGAAGCACGAGCACCCGTTACAAACTGAGGTGCATGATTTCATGACAGGCAGAATTACAACCCGAAAGCTGTTACATTGTAAGTGATAAGCCCCACGCAGAGCCAATACACACAGCCCTGGTATTTCTATGAAAACACGACACCCATCGGGCAGCCCAGCTACCCGACGGGCGTAACCTGCAATTCACATATCCATGTAAGCACACATAGGTGCATAAACGCCCAACGGAGCGCTGGACCCCAAAAAGCCCACACAGTGGCCCGGGCCCTTCGGTAACGACCTGGGGATACACGGGGATGCCCAAACACCCCATATCCCCTGCCGCCCCCCCCCCCTATAAACCACTGGCACGCTATAGCAGCACCTAACCGGCCCCACAGGACCGGGGGCAGGAAGAGGGGGGGGGATTTCTAGGCATAAGGCACCAGAGACCGCTAGAGCAGGTCCACCACCTTAAAACCCCAGGGCCAGCTCACGCCGGCCCATCTTACCTGTACCGTGCTCTGGAGAGAGTCGTGCAGAACAAAAAAAACAGGCTAATTGGTTGGGCCGGCCCGCCTCTTATAGAGGTCAGGTGGGACTGGTCGGCCATGTTGGGAGGGGGTGGGAGGTGGTTTCTTTTTGCTTTGGAGGGTTCTGTTGTGGAGCTAAAGCTCACTATGTAAATCATGTGGCGAGGAAGACTTACGAGGAGGTAATGCGCAGTACTGCTAAATATGGCCACTTTGTTCTAACATGCTCTTTGCTTGCCACCGCTGCTTTGGCTCAGCTGTTTATTTCTGCTTAACTCATAATGCTATAGATATTATAAAGTAAAGGGTGCAGTGAAGCCAATCATGGTATATAGTGTATTCATTTTTTCTGTGTTTCTAAATTGTTTTCGCTTACTTTTCATGTAACATTCTCCGGGGGCCTAGGAGAGAGGTGCTACTCCATCTTGGAAGCCCGTATGGTACCAATCACGTGATGGGGGACAAAAGAGTCTACAGCAGTGGAACACAGCTAGTTGGCTACCGAAGCTGAGATGCTCCTGGGAACCAACCTACGAACTAGCGAGAAGACTCAAATCTACACCTATATTTGTAACAATGTGATACTTGCTCTCTGTACGCTATTGTCTTCATATTCCTATGCCATGGGAACTGGAATGTAAGGGGGGGGTTCAAGAAATTGAATATTATTTGTGGGAACACCAAATTCTAGGTGGTGACAATGACCTAACCACCTCTCTTGTCCAATCCGAAGTTGGGGATCCTTACACTTGCAACATTTGTGGGTGGTCTACTGACTCGAAAACAGTATAACTGGCCTAGGTTTAGATAGAGAAATTTTCCAACTTGTCCGAATAGCTGACCTGTCACTGACCCTACGAACTCTATAGGTGATGGATACAGAGAGCTGCGGAGCACTCTGTCCGTAATTTCCACAAACTTAGTCTGGGGTGGAGAAACCTTTGAGTGCTGGCGTAGCACTTTGCTGGGAGATTCGAGTACCCAATCAGGGTTATTGGCAGATTCCTTGCAGAGAGGGCGTAGCGCAGGCGTTGCATCCAAAGCTGCAGGTGTTGGTCGTACCTTCCGTGAGCCCAGTCCTGATCCAATCCTGGGGTGATCCTGTCCTGACTGTCCATGAGCTGTACCTGCTCGCCTACTGGCATCCTAAGTCCTTGAGGGTCCTTTCCCGCCTTTCCCAACTGACCCATGGCCAGGGTTAGTCCTCATTCTGTCCTATGTAATTATAAATATATGTGGGTGTTTGTTTACCTAAATCTTTCTCTCCTTTCCTTTAATAAAGCAATCTTGCCTATGTGAATTATCTCTGACATTTGACTCTCAAGTAAAAAAAAAAGTATTTTTCTGATTTGTTCCTTATCTTCCCTTACCCTTACTCAAACTCTAAAATTGTTTTGCTTATCTAGTATGTTCCACTGTTACCCTTCCTATAGAAATTGAACGCATCCAGAAAGTATCGGTTCTTTTATATCGTTTAGTATAATCAAGTTAGCAATTTAGTAGAATGTTCCCTTGTTCTTACCCAACCTTTAGTAGCGAGGTACAAATCTGTTAGATTAAATCAGCGTGTTCCTTTTTTCCTTCCTCCTTTATATTTTCGAATGTTAGATGATCTTCACGTTAATTCATAGTTATACTATTTTCTTAATCTTGGTCATTGATAGTCTGATCTGTGTAAACCTTATTCTCATGGCATATGATAATGAAAATTAACAGATAAAGGTTTTTGAAACTTCTTGAATGTGTGGTTTTAACAAGGTATAAACAACATTCAAATGTATATGGTATTTTCTTTAGTATTACCTTCCTACCCCTGCTAGCTCCTGATCTGTTGTGATCATAGGTACCTGTTCTCGAGGATTGGTAAGTCAGGTACTCGTAAATAAATAGACAGGAAAACTCGAATTACTGATAGCGGTGAGTAGGTTACCTGATTTATGAAATAAGTGATAAAACACGTTATGGGCCCAGTAGTGCATATTTGGTAAATCAGAGTCGGGTGACCTGCGCGCTCTATCAGTAATTTTCTGGTAGCAGAGCTATGGTTAGGACTAGTTAAAATAGGTAGATAAGATATTTGTTTTTGAAACCATGAAAAATAAAATGTGCTGCTAAAAATAAAATTTTCTTTCAGTTATCGATCGATCTAAATGCTATTGTTTTGAAATGTTATAAAGTATTATTTTATGAAATGCTGCTATATTATTGAATGTGATTAACAAATTGTTAGTGATTGTTCTATGTTGTCTGGAATCCCCGGGGAATAGAATAGCGGGTGGTGAGCAGAATCCACTCGGCTGTGAGGTCACTTGCTGTGAGGAAGATTAGTGCATGGTTAGGCAGAACCGGAAGCGCTAATTAGGATTTTCTGAATGAATAGTTGAATAAATGATAGCAACGAGTTCGCTAATGAAACTTCAGTTGTGATATTACCTAGTAAGGGTCACACGAGGAAGGAGTAGTAGGTTCATCGGAGCTTGAGTGATAGCAAAGGAGTACCTTGGTGAAACTTTAGACTTAGTATATATCCCGGAAAGAGTGGATGAGTCAAAGAAGTAACAGGTTCTCTAATGCTTGTGTGAAAGGGTAGGCAGAAGGGTCTATCCATAGTGTATGAAAAGTAGACAGAAGAGGTTTACTTGCAGTGAAACAAAACTTTCTTTCTTTTAGACTCTCGAGCACAGTGGCGAATGTTATACATTGTTAACTAAATTGAGCACTTGCACTTTAGGAAAATTCAAAGTTTCCGTTACCTTGTGAAGGAGGGAGTCGGTCGTGAAGCTGCGCTGACGTCACTCCGTGCCGCGCTGGTATTGGTTGAAACAGCGGGCGTGTAACGAAGCTGGTATTGTAAAGGAGGGGTGAGTGCCGGAGCGTGAGACCGCGTCTCGCGAAAAGGCCGCGTACCCATTGGTCGAGAAAATTTGCAATCCTTGTGTTGATTGGTTATTGAAAAGTTATAATGACTCTAAACTGTTACATGAACCATCGATAATATTAAAATCGAGCCCCACAGAGACACAGCAAGATTGCCTATCTCATATAAATCAACAACATCTTGATGAGCAAACTAAATTGGTGAAGGATCAAAACCCAATTCCAATTATAGATTCCAAACCAAAATCAACTCTTAACCCTTTGGCTATTACTTTTTCAGATGTTGTTGCAACCGAACATATATCTAAAACAGTACCTGAGATTAGAAACAATGTGGATACTCTTTATCTTGATTTCATACCTATTTTTGATCCAGATCTTATTTTAAATAGATCTGCCCTAGTTAATTGCTTTCACGAAATAGAAAGCTTAAAATTGATTCAGTCTGTAGATCTAGATATAATTACATTAATAAATTCTGAGAACGGAAGGATAACACGGGTAAAATTTTACTCAAAATTGGTAACAAACCATGTCTTACAATGGGCAGAAGAATTTCAAATAAGAGGAATCGATGTTGATCCCTTTATACCGGTTAAAATAGAAAGTCATAAATACCAAAAAATGTCATCCCATCAGGGCATAAAATCCGGTCCTTTCGATGGCCTTACGGCAGTGCTTGAAGAGCTAAAAATACGGATATCAAAAAATGACCGACAGGTGATAATTAATAATCCGCTACCCATTAAACAAACTAGGGTAAAGGATGTCGATCAGGAGTGGAGTTTGTTGCCCGCTGTCCTATCAGATAAATCTGGTTTTGTATCTAGAATGAATTCAGAGTTTTAACGATATCTTAAAAATAATATCGTGGAACACTGCTGGATTAATCCAGAGCTCAGAAAAATTGTCATTTTTGCATTCCCTAGAGGCAGATATTATCTGTTTGCAGGAAACGTGGTTGGTAGGGAATTTTCCGGTTGTAAAAGATTATTACGTTTTGGAGAGTAGTGCAACTCCCTCTATGAGAGGCCGAGCAAAGGGAGGGTTAGCCTGTCTTTTGTCAAACAAGGTTAAGTGGAATTATACTCACTACCTGGATTCAAATAGATTATTTCAGGCAATAACCTTAATAAATTCCACCAAGGACGCTTCTCAGAAATCATTTGTAATAATAAATGCCTACTTGCCTCCAGAAGTAAAGTATAATTCCAGTATTAAGATGATTTGTTCTTTTATATTAAATTTACAGGAATCCACTTTCCCCCCTCATATTTTACTACTAGGTGATCTAAATGGTAAAATATCTAATAGTGCCCTGGAGATATTTAGGAATAAGATAAAAGAGGAAACATTTATGATACCCAAAGCTATCTTTCCGGAGAACATTAAAACAAATAAAAGAGGGAAACTAATGTTAGAGAGTTTAGCCGAAGTAGACTGCATTATAATTAATGGAAGGTTCCCTTCGGATATTCCCACCCATTTTACTCATAAGTTAGGAAATGGTGGTTCTATCCTCGACTATATGATAGTTGATAGTACCTTCTTTTGTTCCTTAGAGGATTTTTCTGTTCTTGTTACTGATCTTAGTGATCATAATGTTTTACTTTTAAAACTAAATACAACATCACCTCAAAGGGATTCATGGAAAATTGGAGATGATCTATTGAACCTTAATAATAAAGGGAAATGTTATTGGAATTTAAGGTCCATAAGAAGTTTGTCTAATATATTAGAACACACAGCTGAGAATTTAATTTTATGGGAAGGTAGAGAGCTACTCTATTTTGTGTCTTTTTTACAAACTTTAAAAGCCAAAGTTCAAAAGCCACCATCAAGAAAGCCAATTCCTAAAATCCCTTCTGACCTTCATTACCTAAACAAAGAAATAAATAAATTAGTCAGGGCCCAGTATCTCTCCTTTATTCCTGAACGTAGACAAAGAATTTCTCTCCTGAGAAGAAGGAGAAACAGGTTAAAGGTTAGATTAAAACGGGAGAAAGAAGATGCTCTCTGGATTAAACTTTGTGAGGTATCTAAGAGTGGGCAGGTAAAGACCTTCTGGTCATTAATTGGAGAAGGATGTGGGGTGAGATCCAGACCCTCTCCGATATCCATTAGTGAGCAGATATGGGTTGATTTTATACAACAACTATATAACAGCAATGGTGAGAAGTTTTGTTCTGATACCCTGCAGGAGGATTCATTTCCATACGACCCTCCATCTGAATTGGAAATAGTTGCAGCAATCAAAGCTTTACGCTCTTCTGGTGCACTAGGCCCAGATGAAATTCCGATTTCTGTGCTAAAATCCTATAGCACGTTATGGGGAAAAATTTTATACCCAGTCTTTAAATTTTGCTTTATTAATGGCACTGTTCCACATTCCTGGAAGGGGAGTTTACTAATCCCGCTCTACAAAAAGGGGGCCAGAGACTTACCTCAAAACTATAGACAAATATCCCTCTTAGATGCCATAGGCAAGGTTTTTGCCAAATGTTTATTGAATAGTTTAAATGACTGGGTAACAAAATCTGCAATACTCCCGTTGGAACAGACTGGTTTTAGGAAACAACATGGTACTTTGGACAATCTTACTGCTCTTCAAATCCTGGTGGAAAAATATGTTACAGTTCGTAGAGGGGGTGTATTTGGGGCTTTCATCGACTTCTCTACGGCTTTTGATAAGGTGGACAGGTCCCTGCTGTGGAGTAAGTTAATCAAACTAGAGATACCGTCTAGTTTATTAAAATTAGTTATCGCACTACACACAGACATTTGGTGCAGAGTTTTAATGGGTGGTGAGCGAGGACTATCTAGGGTTATACCCACAAATAATGGTCTGAAACAGGGCTGTCTATTGGCCCCCCTGTTGTTCTCCCTATATATCGCCGACCTCCCTAAAGCTATATTATCAATTAGTAACGGTATTGCCCCACTTTTGGGGAGAGCGCCAATAGCGTGCTTAATGTACGCAGATGATATTTTAATCTTGGACCTCACCCCAAAAGGTTTGAATGACCGCTTACAAGCTCTGTCCTCCTATGCTGAGGCTCACTTTTTAAAAATAAATATCTCAAAGAGTAAAATAATGTGCATTCAGAGAAAGAGAAAATCCAAATAGGAAAATTATTATTGGTCCATTGGGGGTGAAAGATTAGAAGTAGTGAAATCTTATCCCTTCCTTGGAAATATTGTCATGAGCAATTTAAGTGAAAAAGCCCACACTGAGAACAACAGCAGAAAAGCCCTCGTTCAAAGGAAGAGTCTTATTTCCCTTTACAAAGCGACTGACAGAAGGCATTTTTCCATATTGCTCGAGGTTTTCCGAGCAAAAATCCCTGCATCCCTAATCTACGGATTAGAAATAGTGGATATGGCATGTTGGAATTTTTTGGATTCTATCGAAGGAAAAATATTACGCCATTTAGCTTCTGTCAATACCGCAAATTCTACGTCTTCGTTAAGACGAGAATTCGGCTTGCGTAGCTCTCGGGCTCAGGCATCTGCGAGTGTGGTGCGTTGGGTTTTTAACATTGCAAGAGGAATGCCTGGCACATTGAGATATCTAATAAAAAGTGAGCTGTTGGGTTCCTTTAATGCTTATTCCTCCATTGTGAGGAATTTCCGACAGGCTGTTACGCTATTACAGCTAGATGAACAAAGTCTCTTTACATTATCTGACACCCAATTGAAGTTATCTTTAAAATCTGCTTCTTGGGAGCTGAGCTTTAGAGTTGATAGTGGGACAAGTAAAGCGGTGAGAGGAATGTTCCCCATTGGTAAATTTTGTGAAATAAAAACTCCCCAACCATACATATGCTGGAATCTTCCCCATGGAATTAGGCGATTTATGCTGCTGTTAAGGTATAATTTGCTCCCTTTAAATTGCCTTTTGTCCAAATGGTATGGTAGTTCAGATATCTGTAATCATTGCAATTTTAATACCCAGGATATGTACCATGTTGTTTTCGTTTGTCCGGCCCTCATGGAATTTAGACGTAAATGGTTAAGACCTATGTGCCTCCAACTGGGTATTTGTACTGCCTTTGATTTTATTGAAGCAATGCTTAACCCCCCTGACGAAATGTTTTGTTTTAAATTATTTTATTTTTTCAAATGTTTTTTAACATTATATTGATTACTTAACACTATGTACATTTCTTTTGTATTTTTATGAAAATTGTTGTATGATTTCATGAATTCTTATGTGGATCTCTATTGAGTTCCGTTATCATAATAAATAAATTTGATTTGAAAATTTGAAAAGTTATAATACACGCTAGTATTGGAAGGGGATTTGTAAACAAAGGTCGTAGTTAACCACGGAGTTTCTGGTTATGCAGTCTATGTGGTATCCTGAATTCTTACCTGATCCACAACATTTAGGTTTTCGTAAAGATCAGATGCTAAGAGGCAGACCTTACAATATGTACGGGAACAAGAGGAAAATGTAATTTGCTGACAAAATCAAGAATTACTTCAAGAAAGACAAGTCCATTAGAACTAGAGAAGTTGTAATCATTCCACCACCTAATACTCCCGCATCATTTATGATTTTTGATAAAGGTTATCATACCTGCGTATGGTTGGAGAATTGGGTAAAGTATACACAAGATGATGGAATCCTAGCATTTCCCCTAGATGGTACCTTTAACAGTAGAATTTTGTTTAATTTGAGTACCCGAATGGATGACTTACATCCCAGACCAAGGTTGACTCAGTATGAGGCTTTAGAAGAATGGGAGATTGAGGCCTTAGAGCGAGACAGACCCAGAATGGATAAGGGAGTGAGCAAATGGTACCCGAAATTGCAGCGAGATGCCAAAGAGAAAAAGATGAAACAATGGAGACAGAATATGATGATCGAGGGACTATTTCCAGTATTTGTGGTAAATAAGCCTGTAGGAGAAGAAGGGACAGAGAAAACCCGAAACTTAATGACTATGGGTGACTCGGAAGATGAATATCTGGAGGATTTATTTATGAAAAATCCACCCACTTATGATGAGGAGTCAGGGTCTTTGAGCTCGAAAAACCCATTCTTTAGATCTCCTAGAAGGAGAAGTGCTAGTGAAACAGATACAGCAGGTATAGACAATAGGCAAACTAGTGGAGACAGATTTTGTAGACCTGACCCTACTGTCCCAAATTATAGACCGTTTGGTGAAGAGAGATCAGGTGTGACAGCCCCAACTGCCCCGAATCTGTATCCTCCTTTAATTCCACAAGTATTACATGATGCGTCAGTTGACAGGACTTTACATGAACGAGAAAAAGAAGCATTGATAAAACAGCGAAATGAACTCATTCAGACAATAGCTCAGATAAATCCCAGTTCTGAAGCCCTGACAATTCCAGTAACTATTGGTCCCGTTGTTCCTCTTTATGGGGATAGACAGGCTAGCCCAAAAACCCCAGTCATTACACCACCTGTAGCCCAGTCCAGAAAAGAGCCTCTCATAGTTGATGATCAGGCAAGCGAATGCGAATCTGTAATCTCCCTGATGGATCTGCCCATAAGGGAGCCAGAAAGTAGTGTACCACGGGCGAGAACTCAGACTAGGGCCAAGGAAGTCCTGATTGAAACAGCTTCAGGGACCCGGAGCGCCACAGTAGTGACTCCGGAGGAACTAGATAGATGGACCCGAGAATTAGAAAAGGAAACTCCCCAGCCCAAACCATTAGATATTTGCAAGCTAAGAATAGAGTTGGAGGAACTAATGGCTGGGAATGTGGGACTGGACAGATTGAATACCCTTAGTGAAGATGAACTTTTGTTCATCTGCAAAAGTATTACCAAAAATACAAGAGTGTTCCATGAGAAACTAATGGACACAGCAGCTAATATGGGAATTGATGTTAGCAAGTCAAAAGTCCTACAAAAACCTTACAGAGCAGAGTTTTCAGACAAAGACCTAGAAAACATGAACGTGTCCGGGAAAAAGGTGCAGATAAGGGAATTGTTAAACCTGTTGCAGAAATGGGGGGACTTAGAAAAATGGAAAGCCAGATGGGCAAAGAAAAAGGAAGACAGTAAGGCTAGACCGAAGACTTCTGAATACGTTCTAAAGGAAGTCGATAAGCCAGAAACCTTGCATCCCATGAGAGAAGTGCCAGGGGGAAAATATGTACATGTACCATTGTCCCGACAGGATATTGTGTCCTTTACCAATGACTTCCCAAAATTGAGAGATAAACATGAAGAGTGGTACAGGCAGGTTGAGAGATTTGTCAAAGTTCAAAAGTGTCTCTTGAAGGACCTAGATGAGTTCTTCGACATTGTAGTTCCTGTAGATTTATGGACAGAATGTAAAATTGCAGTTGATTAGCCCAGTGAGGAGTATGAAAGAGACTCAAGAACAGGAGCTCCCTCTCCGAATATAATGAGGCAGTATGATAAGGTAATACAATATTTGAAGGGGAAGGTGCCAGCAAAAGAAACTGATTGGACCCGCATAGATAGAACTACCCAGAATCGTGATGAAACTGTGCACTCCTATTATGAGCGACTGCTCCAGGTATTCAAAACCTACAGTGGAATCGATAATATTGAAATGAAGGATATGACCCATTTCATTTATCCATTCGTGTTGGGATTGAGACCTGAAATCTCCCAGTGGATCAGAGATAACAAAATCTGTTGGCAGGGTAAACCCGTAGATGAGGTCCTGAAGTACGCCAAGTACTGCGAAGATGAGATGGAGAATAAGCGAAAGGCCTTAAAGGAAAAAGTCATGTGGGCTCAAGTGAAATTGGCAGAACAACAAGAAAAACAGTTAAGTAAAATGAATAATAATACCCCGAACACAAGTGCTGAGGGAGGATGGAAACCCTGAGTTAAAATGAGTCAAGAAGAGGCCAAGAAGAAATTTCCCTGCCATGGGTGCGGCCAGATAGGGCACTGGAGAGACGAATGTCCGAATTTACAGACTGGTAATGTCACAATTAATGGTTTAAATCCACAGGTGCAGAAAGAGGGGCCACAAAAGACCCAGCAACAGGTAAAACAGAATCAGTTGCCTCACGCTCCTAGACCTAACTATAAGAACCAAGCTCAGCAGAATGAGGGGGTCGAGGTATGGGAAGGAAGGGAAGATAGAAATGCAGCAACCTCGCAATTCCTGTTGAATGATACATTCCTCTGTGATGAACCTTACTGACGGGGCCTGAGGGGGGAGGACGAGGAGTGCGTACTTGGCGCCTCCTTGCCGGTAGACCAGTCAGGGCCATACATTGAACGAAAGGTTGAAGGAAATGACGTCACCTTTCTGTTGGACACTGGTGCTACCCGTTCTACTGTGAGAACAGCAGACATTCCTAACCTATCCCTCTCGGAGAAGCAATCCAATAGTGGGTGTGTCAAACCCGATAATTAGTACTCCAGTAACAGAACCAATGGAGATTTCAATAGCTAATTTCAAAGAAATGCACAGATTTGTGGTCTGTGATTCTAGTCCTGTGAACTTACTGGGACGTGATTTGCTGTGCAAAATGAACGGCACCATCTTTTGCACACCAAAAGGCGTTGAAATCCAGACTCCAGATGAAGATGGATTGTATTAATTAATGTTGCTAAGGCCTGACTCAGAAATTAAGAAATTGACAATGCTAGTTTTACCTGAAGAGCTCCAACAGACAGTGATACCAGAAGTGTGGAATTTCACTGGAAGGGATGTAGGTCTAATGGCAAATGTAGACCCGATTCAAATAGCCATAAAACCAAAATGCAGTTTACCCGAATACCAAGCAGTATAAATTGAATGCAGAAGTGAAAGCCGGAGTTGCCCTCGAAATAAAAAGATTGCTAGAAGCCAACATCATACAGGAAGTAATGAGCAGTCCTTGTAATTCACCCATAATTGGAATCAAAAAGCCTAGTGGGAAGTACAGGGTAGTGCAAGACCTGCGCAAGGTAAACAAGATTGTTGTCCCTTGCTGTCCTATTGTGCCAAACCCCGCAGTGATTTTGTACCAAATTCCATGGAATGCTGGATGGTTTACCGTCATTGACTTGTGTCACGCATTCTTTTCTATCCCATTGCATCCAGACAGCAAATTTCTTTTCTCATTTGAATTCGACAGTCATGTCTTTGTCTGGAATCATGTCCCTCAAGGGTACACAGAGAGTCCTTCTATTTTCAATCGGATTCTAAAAAGATGCCTTGAATCATTAGTCTTACCTGGAGAATCAGTTTTGGTCCAGTACATAGAAGACCTCCTGGTGGCGTCTAAAAGTCGGAACGACTGTGTTACTGATACCATTGCATTGTTGAACTATCTGGGTAAAGGAGGGCATAAGGTATCGCTAGACAAATTACAGTTCTGCAAAAATTCAGTGAAATATCTGGGGCACCAGATAGAAAAAGGTATCCAGAAGGTTACTTCAGAAAGGATTAGGATAATTTGAGACATGGAATTACCCCATACTCAAAAAGACATCAGAATGTTCCTGGGAGTGGTAGGATACTGTAGACAGTGGATTGTGGGATTTGCAGTCCTAGCTAAACCATTAATAAAAATGACCAAGAAAGGAGCAAAAGATCCAGTCTAATGGGATGATGAAAGCATTACATCCTGGATAAAATTACGAAACTGTCTGTGCTCAGCTCCTGCATCAGGAATTCCTGACTATTCAAAGGATTTTGCCTTGTTTTGTGACACACGAGACAATTGCGCGCTCTCAGTCCTGACTCAAATTCATGGTCTAAGTAGACGTCCGGTGGCATATTTTTCTGTTACCTTAGAACCAGTGGCTGCTGGATTGCCTGGATGTCTGAAAGCAGTAGCTGCAACTTGCACGAGTCTTGAACAGAGTGTCCATTGTCATGGGACATCCAGTGGCTGTGTATGTTCCACATGCAGTAGTAATCCTTCTGACCCGGACCAAGACTCAGTACCTCACACCTAGTCGGCTGACTAGGTATGAAAGGATTTTAGTGGGTGCTGCAAATGTAACTATCACTAGATGCAATATACTGAATCCAGCAACTCTGTTACCGAGTACACTGGCTGCAGAAGTCAGGGAGGAGGTTCAGCATAATTGCATTGATCTCACTGAGTATAGCACAAAACCACACCCAGATTTCAAGGAAACGGCTTTGCCCATAGAAGACTGTGAATTGTTTGTGGATGGTTCTTGCTTGAGACATGAAGATGGAGGCCTAAGCGCTGCCTATGCTGTGGTCACACTAGAAAAAACAATAAAAGCGTCCTACCTATTTGGAGTAACATCTGCACAAGTAGCCGAACTGGTTGCATTGACAAGAGCTTGTAAAAATGGGAAAAATAAGAGAGTAACCATATACACTGACAGTCAATATGGTTACGGGGTTGTGCATGACTTCGGCCAGTTGTGGCTGCAAAGAGAATTCATGACTTCCTCAGGTACCCCTATCAGAAATGGGAAAGTGGTACAGAACCTACTGGAAGAAATCCAGTTACCAAAAGATTTGGCAGTGGTCAAGTGTGCTGCTCACAAATCTGGCAATGACAATGTGACAGCTGGTAACCGACATGCTGACCAAATAGCCCAATATTGTGCCCGAAACAAAATGTCATTGAACATCACCTTGGGGGGAGTCGGAAACAGCTGCCAACTTATGGTGTTTGAGGATGTATCAACTTGGGAGGAACTGAAAGGGTTGCAACAGGAAGCAGAACTAGAAGAAAAAGCAAGATGGGAGAAAGATGATTGCCAACCAAGGGATAGAGATGGTATCATTTTCTATAGGGTTGGTATGCCTGTATTACCAGACAGTATGGTTGCTTCTATGGCAAGACTGATACATGGAGACTCACACATAGGGAGAGATGCAATGGTTCGTGTTTTTAGACAAACATGGTACAATTCGAAGTTCAGGAACATTGCAGAGGCACTTTGCCAGAGGTGCTTAACTTGTCAGCAGTTTAATCCTGGAAAGAAAACAGTGGTATTGCCCAGTACAATTGGAAAGGCAGAAGGCCCTTTTATCAGACTACAGGTTGACTTTATTCAGTTACCCATTTGCAGAGGACATAGGTATGTTCTTGTCATAGTCTGCCTATTTTCAAAATGGGTGGAAGCTTACCCAGCCAAGAAAAATGATGCCATTACTGTAGCCAAGTTGTTACTAAGGTTCGGTTTTCCAGTCACGGTTGAATCAGGTGGGCATTTTGCCAATGATGTAATAACTCAGCTCTTCGAGGCATTTAAAATTACCCAAAAACTGCACTGTGCATATCATCCAGAGGCTTCTGGAGTAGTAGAACAGCTGAATGGCACTATAAAGTCAAGACTGGGAAAGATGTGTAACTCTACTGGATTGAATTGGATAGATGCTCTGCCCTTGTCTTGATGGGACTGAGAAGCATTCCAGACTCAAACACAGGCCTGAATCCCCATGAGATACTAATGGGAAGAGTGATGCGGCAGGCATGGGTACCAGGACCCAAACTGCTAAGTATTTCTGATGATTTGGTACTAGAATACTGCAAGCAGCTGGGTGACCAAGTGGGTTCTATCTCTCACCAGATTGGGGAAGACGCCGTCGCCAGGCCAACAACTCCAGTCCATAATTTGAAACCAGGAGACTGGGTTGTGCTTAAGAAACACACCCGGAAGAGTTGCCTAGCACCGAAGTGGGGAAAACCGAGGCAAGTGATTCTCATCACTACAACTGAGGTGAAGGGTGCAGGTGTGCCAAAGTGGATCCATGCAAGTCATACCAAGAGAGTGACTGGAAGGGAAGCGGCTGAGGCTGAAGGTTGTGCAGCTGAAGGGTCTCTAGACGATGGTCCTGAAGTAGCTGAGGACGAACAACCAAGCACCAGTCAAGACGAATGGTACCCAGTAGATGATCTGGCTCTTGATCCAATAAGAACGAGGAGATACACCTATCTAGATAGAGAGTGGGATAGAGAGGACGAGACAGGACTAGAAGGAGAAAATCAGATAATCGAAAGTCATGACAGATCTGATGAGGAAGGAGGTCAGATAGGGACAGGACAGGTCATCGACACACCTCCTACAACTCCGGAAACAGAAAAGGGACAGTTAGAAATTAGGGCGGAAGTTCATGCGGAAGAAGATCAAGGGTTCGAAGTGCATGAACAGGATCAGATAGAAATAGACGAACGTGTTCAGGACACAGAATTTGAATCAAACAAAAGTCAAAATCAGCATACACCTGAACCAGGCCAGTTTAGCAACCAGGCAGAAGAAACTGTAGTAAGACCTGGGACTAGTCAGACAGGAAGAGAAGACGGAAGCGTCGAAATAGCTGTGCCACAATTGAATGAAAACAAAAGAGCTTGTGAAGAGAGCCAAATTACAGTGCCAGTTAAAAGACTTAAAAAGAAGAAAAATGAACCAAGATTCATAAAAAGACTAAAACTGAGATTGAAAACTGTGGGGGAAAAGCTAGAAGACTGAAAGAGGGCTGCCAGGGAAAAGGAAAGGGCTGGAGCCAAGCCTAAAAGAAGAAGGGACAGAATAAAAAGACAAAACGAAAAATATCGGAGTCCTGAATGCACTTACCTAGTATTTGAAGAATTTGAAGACCTCGAGATAAGTGACGGGAGTGGCGAAGAATCGATTGCTGATCAGGGTTCCGAAGAAGACCCCACCTGAAGATTTAACCTGCGTAAGCCACCTGTGTAAAGTTACAAAGAGGGGTTGAAAAACTTCTTGTAAGCAAAAAAATGTCTGATTCAAATGTGAATGGAAGACCTAGACAGAATTGCTGTAAAACTTGCTGTAAAATATGCTTGTGTAGTGTAGCAATAGTACTGATAATATGGATAGGACTAACAGTCTTAATACCTTTCATGATAAGCAAGACTCTAACCTGTACCCTACTAAACTAGTGACAAAGGACTCAGATGTTCTGCCGACAGAAGAAACACCACAAAGTGTAGAAAGACTTGAGAAAACCTCTAGCCTTAGACAGGCAAAAATGGACTTAGATGCATCACATGAGGGAGGACTACATTATCACAGAATCAAAAACAGGACACATTTAAATGTATTTGCAAATCTTTTGGTTCACTATGTAGAAGCCATGGAAATAGAAGACTGTTATGTCTGTATGAAGCTACCCACTTCAGTAGCTGAAGGTGTGACCTATTACCATTTACCCCTAACCTATGGAATTTCATGTAGCATTTTAGCAAGCCTCTTCTATAGGGGAACTTTACAGTATTACTATTCTAACTCTGACGTAATATTTTCTGAACTTCCGATTCGGGGAAACCTGAACATTGTACACACCAAGAGCGATGTGACTCGTTATATGGGAGAATACTTTCTGACTATAGGTGACATAGACTTAGGTGATATTTAACAACAAGGGGTGGTGATGGACAGAGTTTCTGAATTAAGCAGAATACTCTCACCCAGTCAAGAGATCAGGGCTAGATCCAACACCGTTTTTTAGATCACTGCACCATCCCAGCTCAGAACCTGGCTATATGCAAATTAGTCTATTCCTGTCCCAGTGCATGATGGGAACAGGGCAAACCAAACTAGGAAGCCAATTCTTACACTGGGAAGGAAACAAGCTTCCGGGGACCGGTTTCTGGCATTTCAGCCGTCGTCGGCCCGGCTTGCTTGAATCCTGATGGTGCAATGAGCAAGGGACTCACATCTGAGTATACCCTTCCACGCTTATGGTGGACAAAATATTTAACAACAAGGGGTGGTGATGGACAGAGTTTCTGAATTAAGCAGAATACTCTCACCCAGTCAAGAGATCAGGGCTAGATCCAACACCGTTTTTTAGCTCATTGCACCATCCCAGCTCAGAACCTGGCTATATGCAAATTAGTCTGTTCCTGTCCCAGTGCATGATGGGAACAGGGCAAACCAAACTACCAAGCCAATTCTTACACTGGGAAGGAAACAAGCTTCCGGGAACCGGTTTCTGGCATTTCAGCCATCGTCGGCCCGGCTTGCTTGAATCCTGATGGTGCAATGAGCAAGGGACTGACATCTGAGTATACCCTTCCACGCTTATGGTGGACAAAATATTTAACAACAAGGGGTGGTGATGGACAGAGTTTCTGAATTAAGCAGAATATGTGAAGCACACAGAAATAACTTGACCTGTTCATTACATGAACAAGAGAAAATGTTTTTAAATATGGCAGAGAAAAGAAGGGATAGTTTCCAAAGAAAAGCCAATGACAAAAGACTGAAAACCCCTAAATGGGCAGAAAACATGGAAAGCACCTCAAATGGTGAAGAGAACTCTGCACTGTTACTGGATTTCGAAAGAAAGGGGAAACTTTGTCTTCATAGAGAAAAGACTAGTTATTATAACAATGTATTCATCGGTTCCAGTGAATGCGAACACAATTATAAGGTAATTGGAGGGTGGGGTTTAAAAAATGGGTCAGAACCTGTGTTTCCTGGAATTGATTATATATGTGGAAACAAGGCTTATTTCAAATTGCCGGATCACTGGTATGTAAGCTGCTATTTTGGCATCGTCTTCCCGAAAATATAATATGTGAATGACGCCGCTGGAAGCAATGAAAATACTAATGGTTTAGTACGTAGTAGAATAGAAAGTGTAGGAGAAATAATAGGTGATATATTTTAGTGCATTGATACCTGGAGTGGGAGTGGTTCTGAATACACACCGAATTTGCAAATTGTCTACAGTGGTGGATCGGTTATCTACTGACACTGCTGCTGGTTTCCTGCTGATCAATACTGAAATGGTTGCGATCAGATCAATGGTTTTACAAAATAGACGTGCTCTTGATACCTTATTGGCAAAAGAGGGCGGAGTCTGTAGAATGTTGAAAGCGCAACATTGTTGCACTTACATTCCAGATAAAAGTGTTGAAATTAAGAAATATGTGAGAAACATAACTAATTTGGAAAAGGAACTCAAACCACTGGAGGTTGACAGTGCTTGGAAGAGACTACTAACTGAAGGTCTCTCCTCTGTAGGTAGTTGGTTTTCTAACATAGGTAAAAGTCTTGTGAGTCAATACTGATGCCTATAGCAGGGATTAGTTTAATTGTGCTAATAATAATAATTTATTGCAAATGCCAGAAATGCAAAAAGAAGTATGCTGTGAATAAAAGAGGAGTGAAACGGAATGTTGATGAGCTTGAATTACAAAATGAAGAATTACCATCCTAATAAGGATGCAGAAAAAAGGATGAGTAAAAAATTTGTCGAAATCGAGATGGGTGAGATGTGAAAGGGAAAAGTTGGCATCTGGTTCCATTAATAGTGATGATAGTAAATATCATCAAAGAGGGAAATGATGGAGCAAGGATTCACACGTTACGCGACTTGCTAGAATTCAACACCCTCGCATAAAGTTTAACGTAATAACAAATTTGTTTCGTTTATTAATTTTGCACTTTTACACTACACGCGGCTGTCCCAGAGATGCTTGCCTATGTGTTTATTAATCCTAACTACGCTTGCAACTAACATGGTCGCTGCTATGCGGGATTTCAGTCTGCGCATGCGTCGGTCATACCCATGTGATGTGACGCACTTGCAGTTCTGGAGGGATTTTTCGCTCATGCGCAGTACTGCTAAATATGGCCACTTTGTTCTAACATGCACTTTGCTTGCCACCGCTGCTTTGGCTCAGCTGTTTATTTCTGCTTAACTCCTAATGCTATAGATATTATAAAGTAAGGGGTACAGTGAAGCCAATCATGGTATACAGTGTATTCATTTTTTCTGTGTTTCTAAATTGTTTTCGCTTACTTTTCATGTAACATTCTCCGGGGGCCTGGGAGAGAGGTGCTACTCCATCTTGGAAGCCCGTATGGTACCAATCACGTGATGGGGGACAAAAGAGTCATACAGCAGTGGAACACAGCCAGCTGGCTGCCGAAGCTGAGATGCTCCTGAGCACCAACCTACGACCCAGCGAGAAGACTCGAATCTACACCTATAATTGTAACAATGTAATACTTGCTCTCTGTACGCTATTGTCTTCATATTCCTATGCCACGGGAACTGGAATGTAAGGGGTGGGTTCAAGAAATTGAATATTAATTGTGGGAACACCAAATTCTAGGTGGTGACAATGGCCTAACCACCTCTCTTGTCCAATCTGAAGTTGGGGATCCTTACACGTGCAACATTTGTGGGTGGTCTACTGACTCGAAAACAGTATAACTGGCCTAGGTTTAGCTAGAGAAATTGTCCAACTTGTCCGAATGGCTGACCTGTCACTATAGGTGATTGATACAGAGAGCTGCGGAGCACTCTGTCCTTAATTTCCACAAACTTAGTCTGGGGTGGAGAAACCTTTGAGTGCTTGCGAAGCACTTTGCTGGGAGATTCAAGTACCCAATTGGGGTTATTGGCAGATTCCTTGCAGAGAGGGCGTAGCGCAGGCGTTGCATCTGAAGCTGCAGGTCTTGGTCGTACCTTCCGTGAGCCCAGTCCTGATCCAATCCTGGGTGATCCTGTCCTGACTGTCCATGAGCTGTACCTGCTCGCCTACTGGCATCCTAAGTCCTTGAGGGTCCTTTCCCACCTTTCCCAACTGACCCGTGGCCAGGGTTAGTCCTCATTCTGTCCTAGGTAAATATAAATATATGTGGGTGTTTGTTTACCTAAATCTTTCTCTCCTTTCCTTTAATAAAGCAATCTTGCCTATGTGAATTATCTCTGACATTTGACTCTCACGAAAGTATTTTTCTGATTTGTTCCTTATCTTCCCTTACCCTTACTCAAACTCTAAATTGTTTTGCTTATCTAGTATGTTCCACTGTTACCCTTCCTATAGAAATTGAACGCATCCAGAAAGTATTGGTTCTTTTATATCGTTTAGTATAATCAAGTTAGCAATATAGCAGAATGTTCCCTTGTTCTTACCCAACCTTCAGTAGCGAGGTACAAATCTGTTAGATTAAATCAGCGTGTTCCTTTTTTCCTTCCTCCTTTATATTTTCTGAATGTTAGATGATCTTAACGTTAATTCATAGTTATACTATTTTCTTAATCTTGGTCATTGATAGTCTGATCTGTGTAAACCTTATTCTCATGGCATATGATAATGAAAATTAACAGATAAAGGTTTTTGAAACTTCTTGAGTCTGTGGTTATTACAAGGTATAAACAACATTCAAATGTATATGGTATTTTGTTTAGTATTATCTTCCTACCCCTGCTAGCTCCTGATCTGTCGTGATCATAGGTACCTGTTCTCGAGGATTGGTAAGTCAGGTACACGTAAATAAATAGACAGGAAAACTCGAATTACTGATAGCGGTGAGTAGGTTACCTGATTTATGAAATAAGTGATAAAACACGTTATGGGCCCAGTAGTGCATATTTGGTAAATCAGAGTCAGGTGATCTGCGCGCTCTATCAATAGTTGGTTGCTGGCCTATAGGAAGCAGTTCCAGCCCCAGTTAAATGCCAAAATTGGCTCACATTCTTTGTTACCATTCTCTTATAAAGCACAGCCCATTTTTCGTAGTTAGTTGATTTTGATAATCTTGAGAATTTCTATAATCTGATTTAGGATGCTTGATGGAATTGGAGAGCACTAAGCTTCGCGGAGCAATGAGTAGATGTCTCAATGATCTGAATTCCTGCTTCAAATGAGAAATTCAACATGTAGAAATGGTGTGAGACCAAATTCCTACATGGAAGGATCCACGCTCTAGTGGTCAACATCGAGTGATGGTCAAACATTGGTATAACTGCTCTTTCCCAGTTTTCCATCCAAGTGCAATCCTT
The DNA here is from genome assembly GCF_964263255.1 of Lissotriton vulgaris. NCBI lineage: Eukaryota > Metazoa > Chordata > Amphibia > Caudata > Salamandridae > Lissotriton > Lissotriton vulgaris. The sequence continues at coordinate 1,119,397,403 of NC_141693.1, forward strand.
GAGGGAAAGTTGCTTTTATTCACTCATCTCCTAGATAAGCCTCTGGGTTTTGGCAATAGCACTAATTTCTCAGGAGGTTTACAATTACAGAGCATTTTCTTGTTGTTCATTGCCGTTAACTCATTCACCAGAGACGTATCTCATGTGTAGAGGAGCATTTCCATCACAGCTAAAACCACACCTGTACATTTTGATGAAAAACAATGTTGAACAGTACCTACACAGCAAGATGAATGCAAGGGGAATGATTAACTATACTTAATGCACACTTTGCATTTGTCAGCTTTTATTTGATTTTCTTTCTGTTTTCCTGCAATTGCCCATTTTTTCTATTTGCTCGAACTTGGTTGGCACCCCAAAAGATGGCTTATTTTAATTCAACCTGTACTTTAGCATATGTATGCATGAGCTTGTTTTCATTTGTGGGCTGCGATTGTATTATTGGAAATGGCTTGATTACCTATATGGGGGTTCTGGGGAATGAATGCTACATACATGTATTTCAACACTCACATAGGCATTCACATCGATTTCCACCTTGCTCATAACTTTAGGTTTAAATTCTACAAACCTGTTACTGGTGTTGGTGAAGGCCAACAGCCAATAGCTCATCTTGATAGGACCTTCATAAAAGGAAGAAATATATTCAGGCTTTCACCAGCAGTGCATAAGAACAGTATCCCTTGCGAAGGTGATTTTGATGTTGTAGAGACTGCACATTGGCAGTTTGGTTGTAATGACTCTGATGATTAGGAGGGAAACAGTATTCACTACTCTTAGGTACAACAGTGGGCAGTAGCGAAAAAAAACAGTGTGACAAATAGTGTCAGGCATTAAGGAAACAAACCCAGAAAGAGAACAAGAGAATAGTTGAAGTGTTGTAACTCAGGAAAGGAAGAGAATCAGAAAGAGGTTACCAGTCACTAAAGGGGAGGCAAAAGATTCCAGTCCTAGGGTCTGATTACGAGTTTGGTAATGCTGCACTGGGTCCTCCTGGCACCACACTGCCAAAGCTGTGGTCGGCCCGCCCACCAGATTAGGAGTGTCCTCCTGTCTGACAGGCTTTTTTGGCCTTCCCATGGCGGTGCCTCTAAAAATGGGCACCGCAATGGAAAGGTCAAAAAGAGTTCCTGCATACATGGTCTGTGAAGTTCATGCTGTGCAGGAACTGGTGTGCATGCACACGGGGGCACATGTTGTGCTCCCCCTTGTGCATCCACGTGACGTGATGCCCTTTCTTTCCTGTCAGCCATAGTTTTAATAGAGGAGGACACACCATGAAAGCCGTGGAGGAGAGGAAAATTGTAATATGCTTGGCGGGACCGTAGTGGTCCTGCCAAGCATATTTCTGCCTCTACACCACTGCACCACAGCCAGGGTATGGCGGTTCACTGGCAGTTGCAGCAGGGTAATGGCTGTCAGACCACTCTAACTGCAAAGGGACAGTCAGGACACCACCAACACCACGCACCCGGGATCTCGCGGTCCATGAACCGCCAGACTAGTAACAAAGCCCTTAGTGTAGAAGCCAACACATTCTTTGGTATGTTGCAGAGACGGGGGCACCTTAGTGCAGCTCCAGACCTGGTCCCCCTGTTTCACTACAATCATGAAAACCTCCTTTGCAGAAGAAGTTGAATTGTATTCCCCCAAGTAATAATAACAGGCATTTCTCTAAAAAAGCCCACTGCCTAACAATGTTCTCAACATTTATCAACTATTTGTTTCATTCCAGCCAAAATGTTTTTAACAGCTTTCACTTCCCAGCTGTCTTCTTACTTAGGACCTTGAGAAAGATCATCCATCTCTTGGTCAATAATGGTAGCAAAATGGTTTTCTAGACCCTCATCTCCACTTGATTATTTTAAGGAATCACCCTTTATCTTGACCAGCCCAACAGCCTGTTTTCCAGACTGCAGGTTATCAAAAATACAGCTAGCCAGCTCAGTGATGGTCTGGACTTTCTTACTCCTATCTCTCAATACCTTACCAAAATTAAGTGGCATCCAATTAATAAGCATATCTTCTGCATCTGCCATCATGTCTCTCATCGCACTAGTACATATCTTCGTAGTTCTTGCTTTCTGTTCTATGTTACTCTGTACTATCTGCTACAGTTCTCTGCACTACCATGGGTTTAGCTTCCCAGGATTGTCAATGCTCATATGACCAGATCTTCTTTCTCTTACCAGCTACCCAATGTCTGGACTGAGTTATCCCTCTCTATTAGACTTCAGAGCAAACTAGCAGCTTTTAGAAAGCGACTGAAAATCTAGTTATATTTTGCCTAACCAGATGACTGATTTTCCTTGCATCAGTTATGTTAACAGTTAGGGCCTGATTCTGATGTGGTTAGGAAAGCATTCCCACCTAGGGCCTGATTCTGATGCGGTTAGGAAGGCCTTTGCCCCTTCCAAATCGGATCAGGAACGTGTCTTCCTGACCGAGGGCCAGATTATTATGATGCGGGAAGGAACATAGGCTTCCATAGAAGACAATTGGAGTCCAACCAAATCATATCGGGAAGCATCTTGATGCATCATACTCTGTCGGTCAGACTCTCCCGATCCGAGTGGGTTGGAAACCATTTCCAAACCGATTCGGTCGAGAAGCTTTCCAACCCAAATCAGAATCGGGCCCTAAGACGCCTCTTTTGGATAACAACACACTTTATTCAACTATCCTCATTAATTCAAAAAGATAGCAAGTGGGTACGGCATCCCAACCCATAACCCTAGATGTAAGCAGGGCCAGTTTTGACGTTGGTGATGGCCAGTGTAAAAGCCTTTGTTGGCACACCAAAGGCCTGCTTCTTCGTGGATTTACGCACTTCCACCCTCCAATGGTGACCCTCGTCTCTTCCTAACCACTCTCTCATTTCATTTGTTTTACAGCACTACTCATACTGGTGTAGGGTATCAGAGCTCTCTAAATCACAAACACATTATGTAGATGCAATGAGTCACACATGTGTAAATCACTGTATAGTAATAGTTACATAAGGCAAACAGGACTATAAAGTGTAGGAGCCAGTCACCTATCATCCATACAGGTAGGATATATATTTTAAGAGTGTATGATCTGGAGAAGCACAAACTCAGGATTTGGCTTTACTAATAAGAATGTATTTCTATCCAAACAAACTCTTTTTTTCTAACAATAGAATAATTAAAGGATGGGGAAATAGCATAACATTTTAACCTATAACTTGCAGTTTGCATGCAGCTCCCTGAGGCCAGTTCACAGCTCACTGTGCTAGATTAGGAATGTGATTTATGAACTGTATGTAGCAAAAGGACCTCTGTGACAAAAGAAATAACCCACTGAGCTATGTACTGCAAATACAATTCTGTGATCTGCATGGTGCCCGTTCTTTACAGCAGGCAAAATAACACTCTGCACTACTTTATTTTGAGTCACAACTGCCACTAGCAAAACTCAATCTCTCTCCTGCAGGCACAATAATCACCAGATTTATCTCGACAAGATTATTGTTGCCTGAACATTGCTGAACATTCAAGGAACCAGCAAGCCGTTGTAGGTAAGCACAGTGGGGCGGGCCCTGCAGGCGGATGTCGACAGATGACGGAACAGGGCAAATTAAATTAATAACTCCTACTCCGTCGTCTGTCGTCATCCCCCTGCAGGTCCCTGCCCCGTCCCACCAAGCTTACCTACACCAGCCGCTGCTTCAAGGAACTCTACAGCATGTGCTTTTAAATGAATATGATGTTTCAAATTCCAGCACCCACCCTACACCCCTGAGCTTGGTGCCCAGTGCGGTGGCACCTGTCCGACTGCCATAAATCGTGTGCCCTCACTGCTTGTGAGCTCTATCAATCCCTGCACCGGTATATGGGTTCCTGTATTCACGTAGCTAATCTGCAAAATATTTCAGCGGCAATGATTAAACTATTTTCTAAACAATTAGGAATCAGGCTCACTGCTCAGAAGGTTTAACATGTATTATGCATTCCCTCACAAGGAACATCCAAGCTCTGCCAAAAGCAACAATTTCAAACCAACCTCAATTTGGCCAACAAATACCTCTAATAACATGATTTGGCCCATCAGTGATCTAAACAATCCAGCTGTTGGTTGGCGAACAAATGTTTAAAGTTCAGACATAAATAGAAGCCAAATAAATACAGTTAAAAGTCAACTAATGAGGCGATTTCCAACGTCTCATCTGAAGCCTTGATCCACCTGCATACCGCACTTCTAGAAGAAATCCTTCCAAGAAGAGGCAACCTTTTCAACCAAAGAAAAATAAATCATTCTAATGTTGATAATAACCTAATTCATTGTGCTCTGTATTCAATGTTCAATACACAAAATAGATTGGTAAAGGTATTCGGCAACCTGACAAATAATATGAAGGGACAAAAAAAGGAGAAACTATAAGCAGATCACGGACACAGCTTCCCAAAAAGTGAAATTCCAGTTATCAAGAACAAAACACAGCCAGTCTCTGGTTTGGTTATGGCTTCCATGACATCTTTAATTGTCAGCCTACTGACAATTGCTTAATCACTCAGGTTCATGGGGTGGTACCTTCAAACAATCTCCATGCTTATTGCAAGGAGAGGTCTATCATGGAGTAGATGGAGGTTTGTTTATCGTAGGCCTTCAACAGCCCGAGTTACCCTTTCTCAATGATGTTGTTTGATCTTTTTCATAAGCACCCTTTGACCGGACCTGCCCCTTCAGCTGAGCTCTAATCTGCTTAGTTCTTACCTAAGGTCAGAGGTTAGGGCCAATGCTAACTTGTCTACTGGATCAGGGGTCAATTGATAATTTTACTTTCAGGTCTGTGTTTGTGAGTGGAGTCACTTGCTACATTTGCTAGTCAATAATACCCTCTACGCTTTTTCCAATGGAAAATAGGTCCTAACTACAACTACTTACTGGCGACTGCAAGTAGGTGATTTACATTTATATATATTTAAATGCTTTCTACGTACCTGCAAGATGCTTACATTTTCCAGAATGTTCATGCTGAAAGGAATCTGTAGTAAAAGGCTTTCATTGTAAAGGCTTTTTCGTTGTAAAGTCATCTCGCTGTTCATTGTAAAGGCTGTTTCCTGATAAATAGGTATGGCCAAATTGATGAAAACATTAGATTTTGGTTATCCATTGAGCTTATATATGTTTAATAGATTTCTTTTTAATCTTCTTAAATGCAACCAATAGTGTTAGCAAATGCCAAATTACCGTGCTTTGTCTGAGACACTGTTACTCACTCCCAATTTCCTTACTATCTCCCCTTGAGCAATGGTGGCCGCATACCTGCCTTCCAAAGCTTTGAAAGCAGACAGCTTCTGGAAAGTGTGTATTTGCTCTCACCACATCCAGAATACATTTTTATGTCAAAGGAAGACACGTTGGGGCATATTACCAAGCAATAGCGATAATTATCGCTATTGCTTGGTTAGAGACGAAAATTTACCGCTGAGCTGCGGCGATTTTTATCGCAAATAAACCTTGGTATTACCAAGGTTTATCGCAAATGCGATAAAAATCGGCCGCAATGCATGAATATCGCTGAAAAGTCCGCGATATTCATGCATTACCGAGCTAATGCTCTTAGCCATGTTATCCACCTCCCATTGGATAACATGGCTAAGAACTGCTCAGGGCAGGTGTTAGCTTTTGGAGATATTCGCGCTTAGCGCGAATATCTCCAAAAGTTGGTAATAGGAGATAGTGATGTTAGCGACTGTTTCCAGTCGCTAACATCTAGGCACGCCCACTTTGCTTGTCATTAGTGATAAATATCACTGACATGCAAAGTGGGGCCCAAGATGCTCGCTATCTCCTACTAGCTGTCGCTAACTGGTGTTAGCAACAGCTAGGAAATAGGGAGATAATTTTATCTCCGCTTTCTTGGCTTTTAAAGCCAAAAAAGCGGAGATAAACCCCCTTGATAATATGCCCCTAATTTCTTTATGTATGAAAGGCTCACAGCCTCTGCAGTGCCCTCCACAGCATGGGAATAGGACAGGAGGGACCCGAAGGGAGAGAGATATATATTTTTTTTATCTTTGGGAAACAGGACTGGGCTGTTCTTGCACAGAGTGTGGCTAGACTTGTAGTAGGATATTAGGGAATAAATATGCGGACATCTATAATTGCTATAGTTGAAAAGAGTCCTATAGCTGTTGCAGGAAAGCACATTTCAAAAACACTAACAATCACAGTTCCTTTGATTAAAACCTACATATGGGTGACTTATTGATAATTAAAAGGAAATTGTGTACCTGTCAAGAGTTTGATATGTCGCTGTGCATGTTCTGCACTGTTAGGGTCAGGCAGTAGTGGTAGGCCTGAGCAATTTTTGCCCTGCGATTATAGTGGATGGTACAATAGGTGCTACAGTCTACTAGTGGAATTTAACCTCAAGGCCCTAGGAACATCTTGTACTATGCTAGGGACGCATAGTAAAGATAAACGTACTACTAAGAATATGCCAATTTTACCATGCTTAAAGGGGGGAGCAAAGGCACTTTACTACAGGTTAGCAAGAGTAAAAGACACAGATCTAAAGCCAGCCAAAATATATGGGCCAGCCAAAGGTAAAATCTCTAGGGTGACCACGAAGAAAAGGCAGATTCCCTAAGCAGGTTGCCTCCAGACAAGAATTAGGGTAGACTAATAAATCCTTTGATGACTTCCTTTCTCTGGCTATAAAACATGGACAAAGTGCCAATTCTTCAGTGGCAATTGTCTGTTCAATGCCCTTCCGGACCTACTTGTACCTCTCTGTCAACACCTGCCCTAGACACTAACCCTGTTCATGGGGCAACTTTCTGCAGATACCATCTGTCAGACAAATAATACCTGCTTGCTCACAGATGCCTCCCAGTAGGGGGAAGCACCCCAAGGCCAACAAGGTGATGCGGCCCATTCTGCCCCGTATGTCAGATTTATGTCTGATATCAGAGCAAGTTCTACTCAAAAGGCTATCAATCAGCAGAAGCCACTGACAGCTGTTTGTGTCAGGAACCAAGACCCCTGGCCATCCACTGCCAGATGGAGGCTCCAATCGGATGCCTTGGGTGTGCCTCACTTCCAGCTGTGGGACTGGCAAGAAGTCTTCGACTTGCTCCTGAGGTCCTTTTGGCTTTTAGGTTTCTCAGAGTAGGGGCTACTACTTCAGGTTCCAGACACCCTCCTCCACTCCTATTTCTACCACCACATGTGTGATACCCTGACACTCACTCCTCAGCTCAATGTCTGTATCAAAAGCCTGAACATGTGTCTATCAGTCCAGTAATTCATGGGCAGACATGCAGTGCCCCTCAAGGGTGACACACTCTGAGGCTGTCATGTAGAGGTCTGCCTTCCGCAGGTTTCATGACCCCTGGATCTGAGACAGCGCAGGCAGCACCTCCAGGTCAGAAGTGGCCTCACTAGGATGCGTCTTGGTGTGCTCTCCTCTCACAGCGGGTAACCCTATATCTTCAGGTCCTCCCACCCTGAATGGCTTTATCTCGTCCCCTTACTTTTTGCTGGGCCTTCATAGCTGCCATTTATGCTGATTTCAAGTCTGAGTCATGTACTAAGAACTCTTTGATCAAAACACAAACTAGCGAAGTAGGGGAAATCATTGAGGTGATTGATGAGTATGACACGGTATTTAATACTCTCGATGAAACATTTTAAGTGCAATAAACAAATGAATTGAAGGACCTAACATAAGGGGCTAGTTAATTGAAAAGTCAGTAAAGAAAGAGACAAGACACATTATTATCCACAGAGGAACAAGATCTGTAAATTATGCTGAGCTTGGAGAATGACTTAGAACATTAACACACGTACACGAAGGAAATGGCCATATTGGGCTTGGGTACCAAGTGTAAAGAGATAGCAATGTATACAGGAGTGAAGAAAATGAATGTGTGAAATCCAATGTCACGAAGACACAGGTCTGCCTGGTAATATGGTGAGAAAGAGTATGCATGAAGTAGCTGAGAATGTATGTTTCCTCTGTCGAAGTAATTCACACATGGGGAATGTGAAGCAGTATTCAGTGCAGGGACAAACGTGCTTCAAGTGCAACAGAAAGCCAAATGTGTGTGTGTGTGTGTGTGGAGAACAAATGCTAGTAACAAGGCGAGTATGAATTACATTGTGAAGGTGCTAGAAGGTTGTGCTGTGGAAGACTAAGAAAACTATGTGTTGATGATGTCAGGCGCTGTTCAGGTTGACAATGCAGTGGTAGAGGTAGCAATCCTGGCTGTGAGGGTGAGAAAGCAACCATTTTGTAATGTGTTAATTAAATGGGCGGGAGATTAGGAAAATGGAAGATTATAAATGGATGTTCTGGAAAGGGTTATTTTAAGGATCATGGTAGTTGTATAGAGTTTGGGATGAATGAGAGAGTGGAGGTGGAGGATATATTGATAGAGCTATAGGGTGAAAAATAGTGTAGAGCATTGGGAAGAGTATTAGAAAGAGGTTTCAGATGAGACAGAGTTGAGGTAGAGGATATATTGAGAGAAGTATAGGGTGAAAAATAGGATAGTGCTTTGGATATGCTGAATTAGAAGAAAAGTAATAATCATAGATCCATTAGTACATGGAAGGTATATAAGTGCATAAAGGAATTAAGTATATATAGTTTAAAAATGCATTAAATAGACTCCGGCTTTGAAGTGTTGTTGTACTTCAAATTCATTTTATTCATTTGTTTTAAAAACTAACCCTGGGCTAAGTACTACGCTACGCTCGCGTAGTTTGCGCTTCTTCGCACTACGCGAATTGCACGTAGCACAGTGCAAGCACGTGTAGCGTAGCGGTCATTTTTTGCTTGCTTGGGGTCGTCAACGGCAAGTTGACGTCCACGAGCGGGCAAAATGACATCCCAGCGAGTGTTTTTCCTCGTTCGCAATCAGCAACATCAACTTGCCGATCGCGAGCGTGGAAGTAAACCTCCCGCCGAGATTCTTGACGCATGGAGGTCAGGTTTCTCATTGCAAGTGGACTCGCATGCTCTCGACCGCTCGCGATGAGAAACTACCAGTCCGCATTGAGAAAGCTGCTGCTCGAGTAAAAATCTACTTGAGCAGCAGAAAACGACCGCTTGCACTGTACAAGATGCGGTTTGCACTGATTGCACAGTGCGGGCAAGCATCTGGCACTGTGCAATCAGTGATAACAGTATTTTACACAGCACACTACGCAGTTCAAGTAGCTCACGTAGTGCGAAGTGCACTTTGCGTAGCTACGAGTAGCGCTACTACGCGAGCTACGCCCAGGGTTATTAAAAGCATAATGGTGCCTTCATGCCATGTGATACTAATGAAAAATATTTGGTTAATGTTGCTCACATACTGGTCAGTTGGGAAAAGACTGGGGAAAGCTGTGAGCATACTCCTTTGATCGCCTGGGCACATATATGGTTAGTTCTACATACAAGCTTAAGGGCTCTCCTTCGCACATATAAGGTGTCCAGCCGTATATGGAAGCTACAGTTAGCAGTGCATACATGCCCTTGAATTCTAACGTAGATACAAGGTTAGAATTAAGTGCATGCTGTGGAGACCTACCGATATATACATATGTGGATAGTACCGCACACATGTTTAAACCTTTTGGCTTGGCGGAGGAGGGGGGGGGGACTTGGTATGTATATGGGATTCCCCCTGCTCTGAAGTTTGCTTTAATAGATTATAGTCAGGTAGTTCAGTGTGTCGAGAACTGGCCCAGGGGCATGATCACCAGAGGTTTGACTCCAAGTAGGATCAACTCAACCTTTCACCATTGAAATAAGTGATCAGTGCTGCTCATGTTGCTTCAGAAGGCTCCTACCTCGGAACTACATACAGTCAACATATTATATCATATCAAAGAGAGTGACATTACGAGGGCTAAAAGGGGGACTGTGATCACCTCTCAACTTGGAGATGAGACATCTCATGACTTGAATGTCAGTCACGTTAGGAAGAAGGGGAAAGTTATGCACGAGGCTTCCCTGATGTGAGCAACTTCACAGAAATGGGACAAGAACTAAAACCATTGGAAAAGCATTCATGTGCCTTTTTGGGTTGAGAGAGAAGAGTAATGTGACGCAACAGATTAGGGAGGGGAAGGATGCTAAAGAATACCGGAAGAAGGACAGACATGTAAAGAAGATGGTTATATGAAAGGGTACGCCCTTGATTGGGGCTCATGAGAAACTGATAAGGGTCTCACAGATTATAACTGGGCCTCAATTAGCTGTGTAACCACATATTGATTGAGTTGTAAACAGTGGTAGCTTGCAGGAAGACCCCGCCTGTAGTGGATACAGCAGATACAAAATTAGGGTTTCCAGATCTGAGAGTCACAACTCACATGAATTATGCGTTAAATGTGTGGTCCTGGATTCTCAGCAGCAATAAGTGCTCTTGTGGGTATGTCACCATTTTTTAAACAGTGTACTTAACAAAATAGTAATAAAGATCTACAGGTTTGTGTGTGTGTGTGTGGGTGTGCGTGTGTGCATGTGTTTTGCAACTATTTAACAGAAAGTGCAATTATTTAACAGATTCGTGCAACTTCCTTTGTGGTGTGCTATTATATAAAATGTCAATCTTATACAGCCAGCATGTGTGAAGTGAGAGGAGCACCATTTCAACTAAAGGACTGTTGGATAAGATATTTCTTTAACCAGCTCACATTTACTTCCCAGATGTAATGACAACATTTGCCTGATAGGGAAAGACCTGCTTGTTGCTCCCACCATGCATATCCTTCTATTCCGTAGACCAGGCGTTGGCGTTCAAATAGAGTATCTGGGGCTTACAAACATAGAGGAGGTGTTATTACCTGGGAGGTGTATGATCTGGTATTGCCTTTACCCGATCATATCCTTATAAACCCTAACACACAGCATGGACCGAGCTGCTGTTAAACGGTCCTATAAAGGCTGCAGATTTTTACTTACATACTAACAATCCCTAAAAAGTCCAATGAAGCCTTAACATTTCACTTGGTCTATTTAATGTTGGGTTCTCTAATTAGATGTCCTTTTGGTAGAAAGCTGCCATTTCTGACTTGGCTTTCCTGGGGGGAGCTGCAAGAGACCATGAAGCCTGCTATGAAGTTCTCATTCTCACACAAGCTTGGGTTTCTAAGCTCCTTTGGTGCAGCGCGATGCACATTTAAAGCTGCCATAGTTTTCATAAGATCCCGACTTAAATTACAGGGTCCCCAGGTGGAGCACACCGACAGGGTATAACACGGTCACAGTACCCAGGCTATATACGCAATTTGTAAGGATGCTTATCTGACCAATACGTGCACACTAATCTGCCTGACTGTGCACAAAAAGTATAATTTGTCACCACAATACATGTTGGCCTGACCCCCAGCATGGCACAATATTGACACTTCCCAGAGACGTGGCACAGTAAAAGTACATTACGCTGGTTAACAAAATAATGTCTGGCACTACAGTGCCAAACTCGCCAATTCAGTGAGTACACCCAGTGATGAGGTCTAAATGTATTTATTTTTGTAGGTTCTGTGGCTCACTTTTGGTTTAAAATCATCAATTAATTTCAAAATATGGTGGAGATTTTGTTTACTGATGTAGTTACTTTCCTGTCAACCTAGAGACTTGGGGCCAGATGTAGGTAATCCTAATTTACCGATTCTAAAATACCGAGATTTAACGATTCTGTATTTTAGAATCGGTAAATGGTGGTAGGAAAAAATTCGGTAAGTATAACCGAATACCAAATCGGTAATTACCGATTAGATAATTCCCATTCATTCCTATGGGCCTGGAGGCCCATAGGAATGAATGGGAGAACACATTCAAGGGTGGCAGGGTGTTACATTGATACCCTGTTGCACCCCTGATTCGTGCACGTGTGCACATGTGGCACACATACATGCCCTAAGGGCATGTATGTCTGCCACATGGCACTTTTGGAAGTGCACAAAAATGATTTTCCAAAGGTTTTCGATATTTACCACCAACTTTTAGTTGGTGGTAAATACCGAATCCTTAACTATGCAATTCACTCATTTGAGTGCTCCCTACATTGCAGATTCGGTAATTTACCGATTCGGTATTTTAAGGAATCGGTAATTTACGATTCCTTAAAATACTGATTCGGTAAATTACTGAATCTGTAAATTGGCCACCTACATCTCAAAAGCCTAATACCGGTCGGTAACGGCCGAAATTCGGTAATTTCGGCCGTTACCGACCGGTATTAGACTACCTACATCTGGCCCTTGGTTCCTAAAGCTTCTCTCTCAATAGATCCAGACTTGAATACTTCTATGTAAATAATGATTAATGCGTGCTCCAAACTTGAAATAAGGGTTGTTAAGTGTGAAGTAAAAATGACTACCATTCAAAAGTCATGTTATCACCACACTCCAATTCATATTAGGTTATCTGGTATAGTTATATCCCTGCAGAACACCTCATAAAAGGCCTAATGTGTCAAAAATAAAGAAGTTGCGATTGTCTACTTCTTTATTTCTTTACTCTCCTGGGTACATCTACTCTCCTGGGTACAACTCCTCTTGTGTAAGAGCTGTCCCTGGCACAACAGAAGCGTTCTCTGTAAGGAACTAAGCTTCTCCTTGAAGATAGGTTTGTGCTGTATTAAAAAGTAAAAATAAAGAAGTAAATGGCAAATGTATGACAAATGTATCACTTTAAGTTAGCCCTGACCTTTTAACTGACATCACATTGTATACTCTGGCTTAAAATGGTGCTGTTAACATAGTAACGGTGGGCTCAAAACCCCCAGCACTGAAGTGCAGTTGTATAGAAAAGCCATGTTTAGCTGGAGTGATGACACAGAACAATGGGGCACCTTGTAGCTATGAATTGGGTTAGTATGACCTTTCTCCTCCGTCTGTTTTCTTTCTCCTTGATTTCCTTTTGTATCCTGCCACCTGCTTTTCTGCCTGTACTGCATCTGTATTTTGCCTTTAGTCTTTGCTTTGTGTTTCTCTTTGCCTTGTTTTTCTCACTGCCTGTTGTTTTCTAGTGCCCGTCTCTCCCTGCCTTTTTCTCCCCCTCCCACATACCTTTCCTGCCGCTGCGTCCCCTGCGGCCCCGCCCCATCCTCTCCCATTCACCTCCCGCCACCCGCCTCCCAGCTGCTCCTCCCTCCCTCCACCCTTCTTAATGCAGGTCGCTGCACGGCCGCGCAGCGGATGCGCTGCTGGCACGCCGGAGGCGCGCCAGAGCGCCTCCGCTCCTGGACCGCGCTCAGTGCCAGAACCCCTGGCCCCACGCACCCCATCGCACCGGACCCGAACACAGCTACGACGGATCACTGAAATAATATCTACTACCAAAATATCGAGTTCCCATAATATCGATGAAAAAATATCGAGGGTCATAATATCGACTTTCTATCTTCACTAAGTTGAATACAAAAATATCGAGTTTAAAATATCGAGTGTTAAAAATATAGACTGTCAAAATATCGATTTTTTTATGTCTTTAAAATAAGTTAAAACTATTATAATATTAAATATATTTAATATACACATTGTTAAAATTATTAAATAAATGTAACATTATTACATAATTAATGTAACTTTAAAAATTAATATTAATAATACATATATATATTTAAATACATGTTATTAATAAAACATATAGAATATATTTACCGTAGCATAGCAAAAGGTTTAAGTTTAATGTAACCACTCCAGTGGGTGCTACATTAAAGAGATCGTTGGATAGCGTAGGGGTAAAAATTACTATTCCCACGTCAGTGGGTACAAGAGTAGGGAAAGCGTTGGATAGCGTAGGGGTAAAATTTACTATTCCCACTCCAGTGGGTGCAACAGTAGGGAAAGCGTTGGATAGCGTAGGGGTAAAAATTACTATTCCCACTCCAGTGGGAGCAACAGTAGGGAAAGCGTTGGATAGCGTAGGGATAAAAATTACTATTTCCACTCCAGTGGGTGCTACAGTATGGAAAGCATTTGATAGCGTAGGGGTAAAAATTACTATTCCCACTCCAGTGGGTGCAACAGTAGGGAAAGCGTTGGATAGCGTAGGGGTAAAAATTACTATTCCAACTCCAGTGGGTGCAACAGTAGGGAAAGCGTTGGATAGCGTAGGGGTGAAAATTACTATACCCAATTAATTATTTTAAATTAATTACCAATTATATTTTAATTATTTACCAATTAATAATTAATTTAAAAATATAATTAATTTACATAATTATTTAATTAAAATTAAATTACTTCCCACCCTATTCCCCTATAAACACACAACCTGCTACAGAAAATAAATTACTAAAATGTAATTATTTATCAATTATTTATTTTTAATTAATTACCAATTATATTTTAATTAATTACCAATTATTATTTAATTACCAATTAGATTAAATTTACATAATTAATTAATTATAATTAAATTACTTCCCACCCTATTCCCCTGTAAACACACAACCCGCTACAGATAATAAATTACTAAAAATTAATTATTTATCAATTATTCATTTTTAATTAATTAACAATTATATTTTAATTAATTACCAATTATTATTTAATTAACAATTAGATTAAATTTACATAATTAATTATTTATAATTAATTTACTTCCCACCCTATTCCCCTATAAACCCAAGACCCGCTACAGATTTATATTACATAAATATTATTAAATATTAATAACTTACCTTATTTTCGATATTTTTGTTGTCTATATTTTATCTAGTCTATATTATGTCTAGTCTATGTTTTTGATTCGATATTTTAGCTATTCTAGTCGATATTACTCGATATTTTTGTTGTCTATATTTTGTCTAGTCTATATTTTGTCCAGCCTATATTTTTTTACTCAATATTTTGTCCAATCGATATTTTGGAATCGATAATATGTCTGTTTACCAGCTACGACACCGACTCCCTCCACGCTCTCAACACCGGCTGAAATTAACAATGCATCCAGGCCGCCCCAAAACGCACCCACAGACCCTTCTCCTGCCGCAAGTGCAGCTTCACCTGCAACAGAACCACCAAACCATCAAGGACCAGACCCAACCACCTCCGCTGCATACTCCTCAACACCCGCTTTGCACGCATACACGCTGTTGAACTCTGGGACCTACTCGACAACACCAATCCGGACGTAGCCTTCTTGACTGAGACGTGGTGGAACGATTCCTCGGCTCCAGACATCGCCATTGCCATCCCAGATGGCTTCAAGATCACCCGCAGGGTCCGCGCCAACAGAGTCGGAGGAGGAATTGCCATTGTCCACAAATCCACCCTCAAGGTCACCACCCACGCAGACAACACCATCAACACTGCCGAACACCTGCACTTCCAGATCCACACCGACCCCAACACCACCCTCAGAGGGACGCTCATCTACAGACCCCCCGGACCGCGGGCCCAGTTCTGCGACTCCATCGCCGACCTCACCAGCACCCACGCTCTCGCATCCATGGACTTTATCCTCCTTGGGGATCTGAACTTCCACCTCGAGAACAACAACGACGCCAACTCCGGCACACTGATCGACAACCTCGCCAACCTAGGCCTCAGTCAACTCGTCACCACACCCACCCACCCCGCCGGCCACACGCTGGACACCGTCTTCACCGCAAGCACCCACGTCTCCTTCAACCACACCACTGAACCCCACTGGACAGACCTCCGCTGCATTCACTTCACCTTCAAAAAACCTGCCACGCACCACCGCACCCAACAGCTGCCTTGCCACTGCTGGAGCAAAATCACTGAAGACCAGATGACCACAACCCTTTCCCTGAACCAACCCACCGAGCCCACCAACCCGGACGCCGCAGCCCACAACCTCAGACAGTGGATCGAAGACTGTGCCAACACCCTCGCCCCACTGAAAAAAACCCCAAACAACCATGCCAGCAAGAGAGCCTCCTGGTTCACCAACGAGCTCCTGGCCTCCAAGCGCGCATGCCGGAAACTGGAGAAGAGATGGCTCCACTCCCGCACACCGGACAACCATGCAGCCCACAAGGACGCCACCCGCAGACACCACCACCTCATCAGATCAGCCAAGAGGTCCTCCTTCAAAAACCGACTGGACAGCAACGCGCACGACAGCAAAGAGCTCTTCCGCATCGTAAAAGAACTCTCCAACCCCAGCGCCAATGCCAACGACATTCTGCCCTCACAGGAACTGTGCGACTCCCTCGCCAACTTTTTCCACCGCAAGATTGCTGACATCCACGACAGCTTAAACGCCACGACCGACCCGACCGCACCAGACCCCACCCCTCCTGCGAACACCATCAGCACCAACTTCCTGACCTCCTGGTCCAACGTCTGAGATGACGAGACATGCAAGGTCATGAACTCCATCCACTCAGGCTCTCCGACGGACCCGTGCCCACACCACATATTCAACAAGGCAGGCGCAGCCATCGCACCCCAACTACGGAAGCTCATCAACATCTCCTTCGAAACCGCAACATTCCCGGAAAGCTGGAGGCACGTCGAAATCACCGCCTTCCTCAAGAAGCACAAGGCGGACCCCAAAGACCTCAAAAACTTCCGGCCCATCTCCCTGCTACTGTTCCTCGCGAAGGTCATCGAGAAAATCGTCAACATGCAGCTGACCCGCCACCTAGAAGACAACAACATACTGGACCCATCCCAATCCGGATTCAGATGAAACCACAGCATCAAGACAGCCCTCATCGCTGCCACAGACGACATCAGGCACCAATTAGACAACGGCGAAACATCAGCCCTCATCCTCCTGGACCTATCTGCCGCCTTCAACACGGTCTGCCATTGCACACTAAAGACACGCATCCATGAAGCCGGTGTCCAAGAGAAGGCCCTCGACTGGACCGCATCTTTCCTCTCCGGCAGATCCCAGAGCGTCCGCCTCCAGCCTTTCCGATCTGAAGCCACCGACATCATCTGCGGCGTTCCCCAGGGCTCCTCCCTCAGCCCGACGCTGTTCAACATCTACATGGCCCCCCTCGCACAAGTGGCCCGCCGCCACAACCTCAACATCATCTCCTACGCCGAAGATACTCAGCTCATCCTCTCCCTCACCAAGGACCCACGCATCTCCAAAAACAACATCCACGATGGAAAAAAGGCCATCGCCGACTGGATGAGGAGCAGCCGTCTGAAACTGAACTCGGACAAGACGGAGGTCCTCATCCTCGGGCCCAACCCCTCAGCCTGGGATGACTCCTGGTGGCCTACCACTCTGGGGACAGCACCGACACCCACCGACCACACATGCAACATGGGATTCATCCTCGACTCCAACTTCTCCATGTCCAAACAGGTCAACGCTGTCTCCTCCTCCTGCTACAACACCCTCCGCACCCTTCGCAGGATCTACAAATGGATCCCAGCCAAAACAAGAAGAACAGTGACACAGGCCCTCGTCAGCAGCAGGCTGGACTACGCCAGAATCCCAGCCAAACACCTACGACGACTCCAGCGCATCCAAAATGCCTCCGTCCGACTGATCGTCAGCGCACGTCGCCGCTGCCACATCACCCCCCACCTGAGGAACCTACACTGGCTCCCCGTCGACAAGAGTATCACCTTCAAACTCCTCACCCACGCACACAAAGCACTCCACAACGCCGGACCAGCCTACCTGAATAGCAGACTCAACTTCCACACCCCCACCCGCCAGCTCCGCTCTGCCAGCCTCGCCCTCGCCACCGTCCCCCGCATCCAACGAACTACCTCCGGCAGCAGATCCTTCTCCTACCTTGCCGCCAAGACCTGGAACACCCTTCCTACCCACCTACGTCAGACCGAAAACCTACTCGACTTCAGAAAACTCCTCATGACCTGGCTCTTCGAACAGTAGCGCTGCCCCCCACCCTCAGAGCCTTGATACCCTACAGGTAAGTAGCGCGCTTTACAAATCCCCTGGTTGATTGATTGATTATGTGGAAAGCCTTGCCATGTTTTCACCACTATTCCATGTGCATGATGAAAACACTCTTTTCAAAGGTACCTTTCACTACATCTTGCATTGAATGTTTAAAGCCTGGAGTGTTTGGCAGTTGATCTGCTATCAATACTGGCTTGTTAGAAAAGAGGGGTGATGTATCCAAGGATGTGATTCATTCTATGTATGAGGTTGAATGTGGAAGTACATATTGGCAAACACTCGTATGTGCCATTCATTTCACCAATCAATGAAAAAATTAAACACTACCAAAAGATTAAATATGTTTTTAATATTTCCAGATTCTCAATAGTGTATCACATAATTTTATCAGACCTAAAACATGCATCTAACGCCTGCACCTTTTATCCAAGCACATAAAGCTGGAGGGAACAAAATGAAGGAGAAACAATTTAGTGACATCCCCAAACAACAAAGCTCAAGCATAATAGTGTTAGACCAGTCTTTCTTTCTGCTACCCTGTAAAACAAAGTTATATTGTGTTGGCCCCTTCAGAAAGTAATTAAAATGACTTGTTTTCTCTCTTTTAATTATTTGTTAAGTTGGGGTTGCGTAGATGTTTATCAGTGTTTATATGTTTGTTCTGATTAGGGATTTTTCCTTTCAGTAGGGTTTTAGCAGTTAATATAGGTTTAACCTTAAAAGAGGATAGCCTAAATATATGTATTTGTATAGCACACAACTCATCTGCGAGAGTAGGCTGGTGCTGATGCAGGAGCTGTATGGGCTATGACATGGGCTAAGTGATCCCATCCAGGTAATCTAAAGGTAGATTGGATAGTAATCAATATATTACATTAAGTGGATAGAGGGGAAACAAATGGATGGAGGATTACTAGGTTTGTGTTGGACATAATGTATTAAGTAGAAAGAAGGGAAATATATGAGTGCAGGATTACTCAGAGGTGTTCAGGAACATGCTAGATTTGAAGGAAAACACTGATGCTTTTGCAAACAAAGTGTGGAAGGTCCTGATAACTTGGAGACAATAATTTAAGCCTGAGTTAGAAAATCTGTATGCACTAGGAATAGCTGACAAATTAAGGATTCTTAATGAGGTGGGTGGCTTTGGTGATGGCACGCAAAGCAGACAAGTTGTTCAGGTTGTGTTTGCACAGTCTTAACCATGGTACATAGGTTGATTGCCAACCATGCCCCAACATCAATAGGAAGTCATCTACATTGAAGAGGTGGAGGTATTGAATTTCATGACATGATGGGAGCTTACCATCCAATGTACCTCTTTAGACTCCAGATATCTTGCATTGTCTGTGACTCCAGAGGGCACATTCAATTATACCCGCATGCATTTCAGTTTGGCGTCTGTGTTCTCCATATTTAAAAGGGCAATATGCATACTGTTGTAGGGGATGTATGTGTAGCCTGCTTCCTGGTGCATGGGACAAATGAAAGTGAACATAACAGAAGATTGAGGAATGTCTTGGCTATCCTGACGTTGAGTGGGTTGATGTTAGTTAAGGAGAGATGAATGTAAATGTTCCCAGGACATTGTGGTCTACTGTGAGTATTATATTTCAATCAATGGTATTGAACCAGAGATGATAATTCTGAGTGAGCTTGAAAATGCTCTTGCTCCTAGAACAAATTCAAATCTTTGGTGGAGACTGCTGAATATTACTTCAAGTTTGTTCCACAATTTGCTAGAAAAACAACAGTGTTGAGAGTGTTACTTAAAAAGCGAGAGGAATTAATGTACTGAGTAATTTAGTGCTATCAGATCAAGGGGGTCATAGTTTCTGGACAGGCACTCAAAGCATTTGACAGAAATAATGTGAGCATAATTATGACAGGACAGGACAGTAGCCGTGGTTCTGTGTAAGTTCTGTGGCAAATGTGGGGCAAGGAAAAGCAGGTGAGAATTGCCTTAGCGTCAAGGGCATTGTGGGAGATTAACCTTCATATTCTACCATTGAAAAGGAGGCCTTGGCATTTTGGTGCAGTATTTTAAATATTTTATGTGAGGTTATTAATTTATTCTGACGATGGACCATAACCCTCTTCTTGACTTGTTCATATCCATGGTGCGGCAAAGCTACCCCATGCATTGCTGGATGTCAGCAATGCCTACAGATGTTCCAATACAAACTTGAATAACATAGGATAAGCAAAGATTTCTGGTCCCCTGATAAGGACAAGGCAGTCTAATTTCATGGGGGAGAATCTGGGAACTATCCTGAACAGGTAATGGAAACTAATGGGTTTCAGTAGAAATGTCGACTTTATATAATTCACCGGTCTGCACCTAATTAAGGGCTTCCATACATCATTCCAGAAGTAATAGGCAGGTGAGTTGGTTGACTGAAATATTTCAAGTTTAATTGAAGCTGACCTTGGTCAATGACATCAACTGGAAGTATACTATGAAAGAACCACACCAAATATCAGCACTGGAGTTTCTCCTGTTGAGGAGAATGGCTGCTGGTTCATGTCTGACCAGGAACTAGATGGGTCATAAAAAGATGGATGATGCAAATACTGGATGATTTTTAGATATGCGTAGAGTGGTACCAGGCAGTCACATGGGGCTAATGACACAGGAAGAAAGTTGGCTACAGTGGGACAATGCATAAGGCTAAAAAACCTGTTCTGTGTGAAAGGGTTGGTCATGCTTTTCTGCACCTCTGCAGCATCAGGAACAAGAATAAGATATCAATTGTGCCAAAAAACAAGTTTGTGCTTGTACAGGATATGTTGTGTAGTGATAGTGAGGTTACGGATGTGGTGGTTGATGAAGTTCCCACAAATGGAAATGTGGCGAAGGACATGCATGGGCATGCATCGGCTCAGAATCATGTCAGACTTAAAAAAAGTATTCATATTTCTAGAGTAACAATCTAACCATACTATATAAAGAAACCGATCAACTAAATCTTATTCCATCTGGTTGGCAAGGTTCAATAATCACACCGATCTACCAAGGAGAAGATAGAACATGGCCATCAAATTACAGGTTAATTGTCCTATTAGACGAAGGAGCAAAGTATTACACTTCTCTAATCCTAGAAGATCTGACTGAGTGGTCTAATAAGCTTAACCTGATTCCGGTCAACAAGACAGGTTTTAGAAAAGAGATCGGGATGATCACAAACATTCTAGCTCTTTCATTAATAGCAGACAAAGGCAAGCGGAGAAAACAACAACTGCACCTTTGTTTTATAGATCTGAAGCCAGCATTTGACTGTGTGGATCGTCACCTCCAGTGGGAAAAACTGAGATCTTGGAATATTTATGAGAGATTATTAATAAGAATACTGCTATTCTACTTCCAAACATGGATAAGAATAAAATTGGGCGACGGCTCAAGATTATCTAGAAAAGTGAATACAAGCAAAGGTTTAAACAAGTCTGAGTATTGGCTCCGCAACTTTTTAAACTATTTATATCTGACCTCGCACATCAGCGTGATAAAATCAATTCTCATCCAGGGCAACTGAGAAAGTTATCATTATTGCATCTCACCTATGTGGACGACGTGGTGTTAGTGAGCTTAACAAAGATCGGTCTCGACAGTCTCTCCTGGAAATGACGGAATAAATATCAACCAACAAACTAGAAATCAGCACATCTAAAAGCAAAACAATGCTCCTCAGCAATCACCAAACTATGTTATGTTATCAACATTTATTTTGCACACAGATGCTCCAGCTAAGGAGTGTCCTGGCGCATGGAAAAGGTGGACATAACACAACGCAAAGAAAACAAAGAAGAAAACAAAAAGTGGGGGTCAACAAAAGATTAAAACAGGTAAGTTTTCACGGCCCTACGGAATGCTAATAGATCCTCTAGCAGGCGGATTTCCAAGGGAGAGAGTTCCAGAGAGCCGCAGCTCTCACACGGAAAGAACGACCGCCCATCCGGCTAAGCCTGAAACGCGGGATAACCGCAAGGGATTGCCCAAGAGATCTGAGAGAGCGAGTCGGGACATAGGCGGATAAGAGATTATTGAGGATCTCAGGTGCCGATCCTTTTAAAATGTTAAAGGCAAGGCTAAAGGCCTTAAAGTGGATTCGGCTTTTCATTGGTAGCCAATGTAGGGACCGCAGAGTATTGAACGTGGGACAGGACCTCAGCAGACCCACCACTGCTCTCGCAGCCGCGTTCTGAACGCGCTGCAGGCGAACGATCTCAGATTGGTTAACTCCCAGTAGGAGCGAGCTGGCATAGTGCAGCCGGGAGATGATCGTCGCTTGGATGACCAACTGCCTCGTCGGAGCATCAAAAAATTTGAGCACCGGCCTCAGTCCACGCAGAACACCAAAACAGCATGCCGCCACTCTCTTAGTGTGGGTAGTAAAGCAATGTAAATGTAAATGTATTTGAGCTTATATAGCGCACAGCTACCCACAAAGGGTTTCCCGGCGCTTGCTTAGGGAACCCGTCCTGGTATTCCCCTGTGAGATAACCCCGGCAGGGTATCCACAAGGTGAAAGCCAGGCATCCCGCCGCGAGGGGCCGTTGTGGAGATTAAGCAAGCTATTGCCCAGAGTCGCAGAGTGTGAACCCGTGAGTCGAGAAGGCACCGGAGCGAGAATTATCGAGTCCGTGGAATTTTTGAGCCCAAGACCCGCCGAGGCGGGGAATTGAACCCTGGTCCAGGGCCGATCTCAGCTTCCGGGTCTGCCGCCTCTAACCCCTGAGCCACACTTCTCCAGCAATGGGTGTGGTCAAGCCATACTCCCAGGTTTCTAAGTTCCATCACCGGTGTAGGGGCCGGCCCGAGCTCCAGAGGCCACCAAATGTCCCCCCAGCAATCCGTTCCCCTTCCCACGATCATCACCTCAGTTTTTTTCGCGTTCAGCTGGAGACAGTTGTTATTCATCCAGCTGGCCACCTCTCTCAGCTCGTCTCGGAACCTGGGGGCATCCCGTTCGGCATCCCCGCTGATCGTGACCGCTAGCTGCGTGTCGTCGGCATATGAGACCATGGTTAGGCCCCACTGCCTTGCGACATCAGCCAGCGGCCGCAAGTACAGATTGAAGAGCGTGGGACTCAGCGAGGAGCCCTGAGGGACCCCCAGGTCCAACTGATGGAATTTGGACTGAAAAGGAGGGGTGGCAACGCAGAAGGAGCGATCGCTGAGGAAGGAACAGAACCACTGCAGAGCAGGGCCACAGATGCCAATGTCCTCCAGGCGGTGCAGAAGGATGCGATGGGACACCGTGTCAAAGGCAGCGCTAAGGTCTAATAAAATAAGCGCTGCCGTTTGACCTGCATCCAACACACTCCGCAGATGTTCTACCATTGCCAGAAGGGCGGTCTCCGTGCTGTGCCCAGCACGGAGCCCATTCTGCGTAGGATCGAGGACATTGGCCCGGGCCAAATGCTCGGATAGAGCCAGGTTGACATGAGCCTCCATGACTTTGGCCGGCCAGGGAAGCAATGAAATCAGCCGGTAGTTTTCCGGTTTTAAAGGATCCAATGATGGTTTTTTCAGGATCGGGGAAACCACCGCCTGCTTCCACTTGGCAGGAACAGTGCCTGAAGTCAAGGAAAGATTGATTAGTGAACACACTACAGTGCGCCCCTGAAAAGACGGATCTCTAAAAAGGGCAGGTCTGAGCGGATCCGCCGGAGAACCGGACTTGACTCGTTGTGCCAACTTGACAAACCCATCCCAGGAGAGAGTAGGGAGAGAATGTAATGCCGGGCAGCTGCGAGGGCCATTCAGAGGAGTGAGTGGCAACGTCGTACTGGGAAACGACTGATAAATGGTCTTAACTTTCTCCAAGAAGAAAGCGGCCAAGGTCTCACAATGTGAGGTAGAACCGTCCACAGGCGTCACCGCTCTCTTAGCCATCAGATTTTTTAGAGCTTTGAAGATGGTCTTCGAGGGGTTGTGGCTGTTACGAAATTCCGTCGCATAAAACGCCGTGCGGGCTCTACAAATAGCTCGATGGTAGAGTTTGACAGAGGCCAAGTACGCGTTTTTTTTGACGGCATCATACGCCTTCCGCCACTCCCTTTCTGCCCGTCTACATGTACCCTTCAGAGCGCGGAGGGCACTGTCATACCAAGAACTCGACTGCCTGGAGCTGGATTTACTTGCGATAATGGGTACCAATCTGTCGAGCGCCTTGGTAATCCAGCTGCAGAATTGGTCGTAGCCCAAGGTGGCGTCAGACAAAGGGCCGAGTGGCTCTTCAGCCATGATGTAGTGAAGGTCCTCTAGCCTGAGCTTATTCCAGTGCCGCCGAGGGATCCACTTAGGAGATGGAATGATGGGGTTTTTGGGGAGAGGTAGCCAAATGGACACCAGAAAGTGATCAGTCCAACCCACTGGAGAAATAGCCAAAACTTGGACATCCGGTAAGTTAGTGAAAAACGGGTCCAAAATGTGACCAGCCACATGTGTAGATTGAGTGACAAGTTGGGTCAGCTGAAGGGCCTCCATATCCGCCAGAAAGCCACTGATAGCCGCGGTCTGTTGGTTGTCAAAATGGAGGTTGAGGTCACCTAAGATGCAGAAATTGACGCAGTCACTAGCTAGCGTACTCACTGCCTCAGGGAAAACTCCCCTGAAAGCAACATCGCTGCCTGGAGGGCGGTACACAACCATCCCAGACAGCGTAAACTGGGGGCCGATAGTAATCTTGAACAGGGCGCTTTCGCACCCTGCAATATGCAGACCCGTCCAGGAGCACGCAAAAGTAGATTTTATAGCTAGGGCAATACCTCCACCTCTGGACAGCCTGTTCCACGTAAAAAGTGAATAGCCTGGGGGGCAAGCCAAATTAATTATGGCTGTATCTGTATCCTGGAGCCAGGTCTCAGTGATGATAAACAGATCTGGCTCCTCGTCGATGATAAGGTCCATAATAGACAGATGATGTTTAACCAGAGATCTGGTATTGAGGTTTAATATCCGCAGACCATGAACACAACCCTTGCTCAACCGAGTCACCCTTATGCCGTCCGGTGGAGCAGCGGAGTTGTCATAGTCTCGAATACCCGTTGGCTGGTCGAGCGACCATCCCTTGCAGGCACATTGATGGGGGCCACACATGGGATGTTTAGGTGCAGAAACGCATCGTGGGAGGGACTGCCCAATCGCCCGGAGCAAAGCACTGGTGTAAACAATCATCCTTCCTCCCAAAAGGTACTGAGCGGGAGGGCCCGCTGCGCCCAGCGCGTCCTACCAAGCAGAACATATGGCTCGATGGTAACCGGTCAGAGGAAGTAACTAGTTTTAAATACTTAGGGTTTTACATGGATAATAGACTAAACCATCAAGAGCAGAAAACATGTATGTCATAGAGAACTAGCGCATTAATGTTCATCGTCAGGACCCCGGCAAAAACACTGAAGGGTCCGACGTATAAAGCTTTGCTTGCAGTGATATCGGCCAAAATCCTTCAAACATTAACTTATGCCAGTATTGCTCTACACAACAAAGACTCAGAACTTCTGAACAAACTACTAGTCTCAACCTATAAAAAAGCTTTTCAGATATATAAGTCAGCTGCACCAGCCTAGGTGCAACTTGAAATTGGACTAATAAACTAAACAATAGGGAGAAAGTACACCACAATAAAGCTTTCGTATCGCTAAAAACAGAATATAGCTAGCTCTATACTCAATAAGGCCCTCTGGACAGAACTTAAAAATTGCAAAAAATCACCATACAATCAATAAGTTCAAAAAGCTCCAACAACTACTTGCACGGGCGAGCTATGGAACAATAATTTGCCTTATTCAACCTTCATGCAAGTAATAAACAAAACAGCAAAATGTAACTCCTTGTTCTTTGATAGAACATCTCTTCAGCTTGAGATCGCATGCCTCGATGGTGATTAAAAATGATAAGATCCTTGCACCGGCACTTTGCTTAAGTATTGCATTTTCAACCTTTCTAAAAAGACAACTGATGGCTCTATGCATTGGAAATCTACCACTGATTGCAGACCAGCCAACCTGGGACCATAAAGGGTCTACACTATGCAGACGCTGCAGCAGCAACATAGAGGACTTTATTCATCTAATTTACACATGGCCCAAACTTTTCACAGCACGAGTCACTTTATTAAGAAAAGCTCTAAACATCAGAGGAATAAGGACATGCAGGGTGCCCATAATAACAGGACTAGATCCGTCAAATCCTCAAATGAACTATAAATTGAAACAATTTCTTAATCTTCACGATCAGGCACTGAAAATTGAAATGCTAACTACAAAGTAGAAAGAGAAAATGTTGAATTAATAAGAAACATTATTGTACCGGACACATAAGCGGATAAATGCTTTTAATTTTATAATCAGGCCTGAAAATCAAACTTTCAACTGAGTGGTAGAATGTGGAAATTTTATGATTTAGTGAGATTTTAATTGTATAAGCTATGAACCTTATTAGAGGCATATGAACACCATTAATTATAACAATTGAGAATGTAATGCTATAATGTTTTTTAAAAATCTGAAGAAATTTGATTGCTTACATTTATTCATGCAAAATATTGTTACGGTTTTAATTAACTAAAAAAACACATATATTATCATTATTATTATTATTATTATCATGTCAGACTGTTTCACAGATTATATGATGGACTAATGCCATCCATATCTATCTGCTTAATGTAAAATGTGTGCCTTTGCTTTGTTTCATTTTGTATATCGATCGTATTGCTTCTACATTTTATTTCAAAGCAGTATTTCTTTTCCTGTAAATATATTTATGTAGTAAATGGTATGTTTAGAATTTTCCTGATCTGTTGACACACTTGTATTCTACAATCTAGAATGTTTACTGTGGTATTGTTGTTTGAAGACAATGTTCTCAAGAAGGTAGATACTGCTGAGAGTGGAGTTCAGGTGGGTGCTAAAGGACTGAGGGCCAGATGTATGAACATTCACTTTTACAAGTCGCAAATTGCGTTGAATGACTCGCAAAACTGAATGTACAACAGTGTCTCAGACACTGTTTGAGATTCCCAATGGGGTCGCAACTTGCATGCTTCATTAATATTCATGAGGCAAGTGCAATTTGTGACCCCTTTGGGAATAGCTAGCACTCCCAGGGATGGTGGCCTACTGGGGTCAGCAGACCACCATGTCTGTGACTGCTTTTTAAATCAAGCAGTTAAAAAAATGCATCCTGTTTTCCTTAAAGGAAAACAGGATGCATTTAAAAAAGAAGAATGAAACATTTCAGTTTCATTTTCTAAGGGCAGTCAGTGGTCCCTGGGACCACTGCCTACTCTTAAAAAATATTTTCGCAAACACTTACAAAGGGGAAGGGGTCCCCTGGGGATACATTGATGTGACTGAACAAAAAAGAAATGACCATTGGGAGTAAGGTGATATAAAAGTTGTTCAAGGAGCAACAATGGCAAGATATCTAACTGGAGGCAAGATTGCTGCTGACAGAAATCACGGTTAGTCGGCATTGGCCATCCTCCTCATCAATGCCCCGCTGAAAAAATGGAATGCTTAAACTTTGTTGGAAATATGCCCTATCGAAATTGCATTTAAACCCGGCATGTATCTCCAACCTGTTTGTGTTAATTTCCGACATCTGAAGCTCTCTTTCGGAGTCATCAGGAGCTGGTCGGCAGCGCTTGTTATACTCCCGCATAAAACTTTTGCCTATTTTAGAGGACTCTGGCAGCTTGGAATGGCTCCGAAGATCATTAAAAACCAAAATGATCTGGTTGCTGGGAAAGATGCTGGCAAACCCCTTGTTAACGAGACCGGGGAGGCTAACACCGCTGAGGCCTCTGGGAAACTGGGGCAGCCTCGGCGAGGCGGCCCGAAGAAGAAAATCGACGATATGAAAAATCATGAAGGTACTGTGGCCTCTGGGACATGGTTGCGGATAGCTAATGCGGGTGAAGGCACAATGAGACAGCCTATGGTACTGGAGGCATTTGGAGGCTCAGGCGCCACATCGGAGATATCTTAGGTGGGAGCACGGGGTGTTTCTTTGATCCCTCCAGATAGTATTCAGTGCCTCAATGCAAATGCAGAACGACAGCAGAAGGTCATCTGGATAGATTTTCCGGGAGAGAGCCTGGTGCAGACTGGGACAGGCAGTTCTGGAGCAACGAACGGAAGAACTGGTGGTGTGGGATCCAGCAGCCTGTGTCAGCAGGAAGGAGTGCTCACTGTTGCTGCTTTGTGCGATGTACTTCAATTGCTGACCTTAAGCACGATGGAAATGGACGATGAGAAAGGGGAAGGGGAGAAAGAGGGGGATAAACCTGGTTGTGACCCTATTAGCCCCAGTAACCCCATTGAGCATACTGGTAGTGGTAAATTTGCAGCATCTATAGCCCTGGAGGCTAGCGACGAGGTCCCAGGCATGCAGCAATTGGCATCGAATCTTAATTCCTCTCAGAGCCGAGAGATCAGTAAGAATCAGGATGGTGCTGTATGTAATCCAGCGCATAATGGAGGGGTTGCACTGTCGTGGGTTGATGCCACCCTGCTGTCCCCCGATGGGGATAAGTTATTTTCCTTAAATGATGACACTGACACTAGCGAGCAGGAGAAGTCGCAAGAAAGTGAAACTGGCAGGGAGTCTCCGGATACATTACCAAGGCGTCATAGCAAACCCGCGAGTTCAAGGCAGAGAGCTAGGATCACAGGCAGATCCCCAGATTCGGCAATGCGGCAGCTGGAGTGGGATCATTGGGCTTCCACTTTCACAGCGTGGATTAGTAATACCCCTGAAGAGCTTGGTGAGGGGGCTAGAGGCGGGGCCAGCAGCACTAGGGCCACACCCACACTGGAATTATTATATACGACTTTAAAAACAATGCAGTGGGAGGCTAGGCAGGAGAGCAAAAGATCGCAGCTTGCTTCCAAGAAGCTTCAAGGGACTATTAGGAAAACGAATAAACTTTGCTCGGATATGGCAGATCACATCGCTCAGGTGGAAAATCGCACAGCATCTGTTGAGGAGGAAGTTGAGAAAATCTAGATTTTCAAAGCTTCCCAGGAGAAACAAGCCCGCAATATATACCGGAAGCTAGAAGACTTTGAAAACCGTCTGCGGCAAAATAATATTCTCCTTCTTGGATTGGAGGAGGGCATTGAAGGAGATAATGCTCTGACTTTTGTTGGAAAACTTTTGAGGTGGTGAATTTCCTAGAAATGGCACAATGGAATTGGGAGTCATAAATACAGCCGGAGCATCGATTTCCAATGTTTAAAAAGCCCCAGTCCAATAACCAAGGCGCCTAGCCCAGATCACTGTTGATTTTTGTTGGCAATTTTTTGCTGAGACAGGCAATTATGGATCGGGCGAGACCGGATTCTAAAAGATCATTTGAGGGGCACACATTCTTCGCTCGACCGGACTTTTGCCACACTACGGTCGAGCGGAAATGGAGACTGCGCAAACTGATTACCCCCTTCCAAATTGCAGGTTGTGAAGCTTTCCTGCTTTTTCCGGCACGACTTAAAGTCATACACAAGGGAAGAGTCAGGATGTTTGTTTCAGAAATTAAGGCCCAGGATTTTCTCACTGAAATCACAGATTCAAGAGTAGGAAAACTCTTGGGAATGCTTTTGAAAAGGGGGCCACTGGAAAGGATTGAGATATGCTGTATTGGAATAGACTGATTTTTGTGGCTCTCTGGACTCAAACTGTTAACTGTTCTCTGGGGTTTGTTTGCTTTTTTGTTTAATAGGTCATAATATTGGGTGTGTGGGTGGAGGATTGTGCTGGGCACGGGCTGGGTAGGGTTTGTTGGGCAGCGGGGTATCCAGGGGGGGCAGGCGGTGATGGTCAAGGAGTCTCAGCAGTTATTTCTAGGTCATGATTGACCTAGCTGCCTGTATGGGAGGTAGGGGGGTGGGGGCGGGGATGGGTTTCGGGGGGAACACAAGTCAGGGGTACGCAAGCAGTCAGCATCGCAGGGGGAACTTTGTGTGGGAAGATTGTGTGAGGAAGACTTTAGGTGGACACAAAAGAAAAGCAGCTGGTTAGTTAATATCACTCAGGAAGTGACTCGTAAGACGAAATCCCAAAATGATCGCAAAGAAAGATATTGTAAATTGGATCAGTGGCAATGGAGCTCAGAATATTGCAGCATGACCTTACAGTTTCTGACAGTAAATATTTGTGGCCTTAATGACCAATTTAAGAGGAACAAGGTAGCTACATGTGGATTTTGTATGTATTCAGGAAACGCACATTGAGGGCTGTAGAGCACGTGTATTAGAACAGCTAGGCTATACACTATTGGTTCATACAACGCAGGGTTCACGAACCCGGGAGGTGGTAATTCTAACCCTGACGAATGACATCACTGTGCTTGGAAAATCTGCTGGTAATTGGGGGCGGTGGGTTTTGGTGGAATGCTTGTTAAACAATTTTAAATTCACACTTGGGGGCTTATTAGGATGGAGGATTTTCCGCATCCTCCGGGCCGGCGGAAGCCACCGCCGGCCTGGAGGATGCGGAAAATACTCTGCGGACCCACCAAGACCCACCGCCACATTAGGATGGCTGGTGGGTCCTGGTTTCCGTCCGCAGCTTTTCCGCCGAGGTTGGCTTACAACCACGGAGGAAAAGCACTAATATGGTGACGGTGTCTCTCAGACACCGTCAGCCAGAGTAGGATGTGCTCGGAAACATGCTTTTCTGCGGAGGCTTTTCCGCCGTGGAAAAGCATGTGTAAATTCACTGCGGGGGCCCGTTGCGGGCCCCCTAGGTGTAGGGGGGGTGGGGGGTGCACATGGGGGGTACCTATGGTACCCCCCTGCATTTGTATGCAGTAAGCGGCAGGCACCGCACGGTGCCTTCCACTTTCTACATACAAATGCAATGCGTGCATTTTTAACATTGCTGCGGGTGCAGCTTGAAGCTCCACCGCCGCAATGTTAAAAATAGATGATGTGACCGCCACCCTGGCGGTCACATCCTAATCTGCACAGAGGGAACGCCGCAGCCCATGCGGATGTTCCCTCCTACTCAGGGGTCGCGGACGGACTCAAGTCCGTTCGCGATTCTAATGACCCCCTTGGTTCGGTATATAGGTCCACTGTGATGATGCAGAGATATTGGAATACCTAGATTCTAATCTGGCAACATGGCCTGCACCGATATTCCTTAGTGGGGACTTTAATAATAATGGTCTGGAGTTACGCTGGGACGACCCGCTTAGTAAATATGTAGGGAAAAAAGGAAGTTGGGTTACTCTTTGTCTAACTTAATCTGTAATAATGGGCTAGTTGACACATGGTCCTACTTGAAACCGCTGGATGCAGGTAGCACATTCTTTTCTGCACCACACAAGGCTGTCTCCTGCCTGGATTACTTTTTTGTGTCTAATCAGTGTATTTCCCAGGCAAGGATTGAGAAGAATTCCCAAACTATTTCAGATCACAATCCATTATATTGAATATTAATTTTACAATGTTGGATAGAAGGAATGCTGGGTGAATCTTTGAACTGAGGTTATTATATGACCCCGATTATATCTTATATATGAAAGGGTGGATTATGGAGTTTTGGGAACATAATCGAGGTTCTTCGAGGGTGGGAATTTTCAGGGTGCATTCAAGGCTGCTGTAAGAGGGGAGACAATGAGCTATAGCTTGCGTCGTCAGAAACGGGAGCGATTAAGGGATGGTGAAATAAGGCAGGAACTGGTTAAGCTCGAGGAAGCATTGGGGATGGCGATTATATTAGGTGAAGCGCTTGATGAACTATTGTTGAAGTTAGCTATGAAAAAGGCGGAAGCAGGGGATCACTATGCCAAAAAAGCCGCTGAGTTCTATATGGCTAGAAAAGAACAGAGCTATGAATTTAATGAGCGGGTGGGGCATATCTTGGCTGTGAGAACCAGGCAAAAAGTCTCTGTGGGTGAGGTTTATGAAATCTTTGATGGTAACAGGAGGGTTATCATGGCGGCTGCAGGCATTCAGAAGGTCTTTAGGCTTTTTTATTATCAGTTGTATTCAGGCGGGGCAGGGGTGTCGTTGGAGGATATCCGTGAGTACTTAGACAGAATTGCAAATCAGAAGGTAGATCGTAAAGACAGTGAAGAATTAGAGATGTCATTCTCTCAGGATGAAATAATGGGGGCTCTGCAAGACTTGCCTTCTGGTAAAGATGTTGGCCCCGACCAAATCCCACTCGAATTCTACAAAATGTTCAAGGATGATATAGGCTCTAATTTAATAGACGTAATGACACTGGCACAAAAAGGGGGGCCCGCACCAGAATCATGGGTAGGAGCAGATGTGATTTTTTTGAAAAAACATAAACCAGCTAGGGAGCCGGGTTCATACCGTCCAATTACACACCTGAACAGTGACGTCAAGGTATTTTATAAAGTCCTGGTCATGCGCTTAAATAGAATTTTTTTTAAAACTATTCATCCTTCCCAACATGGGTTTATTGTTGGACGGAGGACAACACAACATATAAGACAGGTGATTACCCTTTTTGATGCAATGGAGATCTCAGGGGACCCTATGAATGTGTTGCTTTTGGACGACGAAAAGGCATTTGATAGGGTCTCCTGGGATTTCCTTTGGGAAGCAATGAGGTGGTTTGGTCTCGGAGAGGGGTTTATTCAAAAGGTTCGAGTGCTTTATAGGTCCCCTACTGCTAGAATAAAGATAAATGGTAACGATACTCCTTTGTTTGATACACCGGGGAAATCAGCAGGGATGCCCTTCGTCCCCTTAATTATTTGCTACTTATATGGACCCTACAATTTGTTTGTTTTTGTCTAACGGTAGAATCCTCCTGTTATTAGTCAAGGGATTGAAACAAAAATTCTCGCATACGCGGATGACGTGGCCATAGTCTCTTCAGATCCTAAAGTAGCGCTTGAAGCGGTTGTGTCAATAGCCTCAGAGTTCGGTATACTCTCTGGGTATGCACTTAATGAATCAAAGATGCAAATAATTGTGAACCATTTAATTAACTTTGAGGATCCCCATGTTACCGACTCGGCTGTATACCTTGGGATACGGATTTCTGCAGACCTTGAAACATTAGTGGCTAAAAATATAGAACCAGTTATTAGAAAGGCTAGGCTGGATCTAGACAGGTTGAACAACCTTCACTTATCATTGGTGGGGCGCTGTAATGTTATTAAAAATATTTTTTTGCCAAGATTTTTATATTTATTTAGAGCAATCCCTTTGGAGTTTCAGAAATTTTGGTTCACGATGTTAGAAGGTTTATTTTTAACAGGTTTCTTTGGGCACATGGCAAAACAAGGCGGGCACTACGTTTTATGTCTTTGCCATCGGAAAGGTTTTTTTTTTCGATTCCTGATTTCATAAGTTATTACTGGGCTGCTGCTCTACAATATATGGGGGTACTTATAGGGGAATGTCCCCTGGATATTCAAGGGGGAGATGAGCTGCCCGATGTCTATAAATTGCTACTGGATGAAAATGCGGGGAGGTGCTTTTTTAACTCTTTCGATGCTGATGACGAGCTCAGCTCGTCATGATGCACGGTTGAGCTGTGCTGATGACGAGCTGAGCTCGTCATGAAACCATAGCAATGATGAAATATCAGCACAGGAGGGGAAAACACCTAGCAGCCAAGGTGTTAAATTCTCGGAGCCCAGTTATTATTAAAAAACTACGTTTAACACTCTGATGGCTGCTTTTAAGATTTGGGGGGCTTTAAAGAAAAAGATTGGTCTGGGCAGAGAACTATTATACGGTGCTATATAAAAACCCCACATTTCCAGAAATATTTTCGGATGAAATTATGGCAGGATGGGACGCCAAGGGTGTCCATAAGGCTGGGGATTTATTTGGAATAGATGATTTACATCAATTTAGCTACATACAGATGGAGTTTTCGTTGAAAAACTGCAACTTTTTAAAGTATTTACAAATTTGTAGCTTTTTTGCTAAAAAAATGGTGGGATTGTGGGTTCGGTAGTAATGTGATCGTTGATATAATGCAAGGAAGGAATAAGGAGGGCATTAAGTTGATATATGCAAAATGAATAAGGCGAAAGCAAGATGATTTACTCAAACAAGAGACTAAGTGGGCTGAGCGAGTGAGAACCGCTCCAGGTGTACTTCTGAGGTCTTTAGAGCTGGGTCAGGCGTTTCTATGCTCCGCTGGGCTTTAGGCACAGCATTATAGAACTGTGCTTTCGCTGTATTACACGCCAGCCAAAATTGCTCAGTTGGCGCGGGTCATCAGGGATAACCTGCCCAAGGTATGGTGGGGTGGGTGCGGATTTGGTTCATATGTTTGCTTCTTGTCCCCATCTGCAAAAGCTATTGAAATTGATTGAGGAATTTCTAGATCTGTTACTTTGGGTGAAAATCAAATTAACCCATTAATTAATTCTGTTAGGAGTTAGCAGTGTGACCCAAGTGGAGTGCACATATCGGTTTTTATTTGCTGCTATGGCTGTTTTAAGGATTAAAATTGCTTCTGCTTGGCTAGATCCTTTACCCCCCACATTTCAGCAATGGCTGGCTCGCCTACTCTCTATATACACAATAGAGAGAGCAATTTATGATAGGAAGGGTAGGAAATCAAAAATGTTGGGACAATGCATCTGGGCTCCTTTAATAAAATAGAAAGAAAAAGAGTGATGAATATAGTTTGGGGTTGAATTCATGATAATATTCTTTTTTCTTGCTGCTTTGATGGTTTTCTTTCTCTGTTCTGAAATATAATTCAGTGTTTTATGGATTAGAGGGAAGATACCTGTACACTAGTAAGACTTGGAGTATTTTTCTTTTTTTATTGTTCTGTTTTTTTTCTCATTGATGGGTGTTTCTTCACTTTGTCTGATGTACATATATGCTGATTTGCTTGCGGGGGGTGGGGGGGAGGAATATGAAAAACTCAATAAAGATTATTTAAAAAAAAAAACAACCACAAGATATGTTGGAAAAATATTAGACCAGGGATATCGCCTAAGACTTACTGCAAGCTGTGTGACATGATGAGCAGTCGCACTTACTTCTTTGGGCTATGAAACTGTACGTTTTAAGTAGACGAAAATGATTACGCTCGTTCTGCTTGTTCACAGCTCTGCAGAGGTCCATGGACTGGTATGCGGCTGGTAAGATACTTATTGAGTAGGCCTCTGCTTAAATTCTATGCTTTGGAACCCAGTTTCCCTGAAAATGGCACTAAAACGGGATGGTTTCTGTTAAGGATGTTGTCGAACCACTAATAGAGAGCAATGCAGTATTTCACTTTGAAGTTAAGTAGAGATGTAAGAACCTCCGTGGCATGGCACTGTAGAAAGGTGGCTAGAGATTTTAATACATATCTAGCTTAACATACACAATGCCCATGCCACAGAGCTCACAATCCAACAAAAGCACCCCTGGTCTAGTTAGGAAAAGTCTGAAAACAACTATAAAGAGGTACCTAAGGAAAGTAAAGTCTGTCAACATTCTAGTCTTTTGAAGAGCAAAAAGAAATAACAAGTGTTCTTACAGGTTGCTACTTTCTTTGTTTACAACTTGCGGTTACTGCAGAAGTAATTTGGTATTTGACTTTTGACATATACACACCATGAAGGGGTAAAGTGCTTTGTTCTGCAGGTGAACCCTACAGCTCACAGGTTTCAATTTCTTAGAGCAGTATCCCGTATTTTAAGGAAGACTATTTTACTTTTATGGACACTGTAGCCTTAAATCTGTTCAGTGTAATTTGGGATAAGAAGGATGGAGAGTCTGTCTACTTTTATTTAACGTGTTTATCTAAGACTCATCCAATAAAACTTTTAAAAACGTATTTCACTTGCCAAAACAAACGGCCTCAATCTCAAGCCATGCTATCTCGTTTACTCAAGGCCAAAAAAGTGAATAAAACACAGAAAATCGTATCCTTTGTCTAGAAGTCCAGGAAATGCATGATATCACAACGTTTGCAACTTATATTGCCCTTGGATCTTCTCTGTTCTCTAATTTGCAGTTGGCAGGGCGCACACAACATGATATTAACACATCTCTTGAGCCATGTTTACTTTCTGGTACTGTTGTTGCATTCATGATGGCTTAACTCAGAGGTAGCACAGGCATTGGCTGTGGTGGCAAATGGCTAGCAACAGGTAACAAGTGTTTCCGCGTGCTATTACTAGTTGATGGTCTATGCTTGAGTCTAAAGTCAGGATGGGTCTTGGGAGAAACGGAAAAGGCGAAGCATGGTAAGATTATCTTGGATGGAGGGAGCATTATATAATTTTGCAATGGTTACATTAGAAAATAAATTGCAAACACTGGCTAGTGTTGGACCCAAACATGCAAACAGAAACATGGGCTAGCTTCGTTTTACAGGGATGGGGCACATTGCAAGGCAAGGACTTTGTATCCCGTTGCTGCCCCACACTCATCCACCCTGTTGATCAAAGCACATGATCTAATTCACATAAAGCGAAGATATGCTGTTGCCTCTTTGCTTCCCTAATTGAGTTCCAGAAATGGCTTATGACTATTGATGACACAGGGGGTGGGATTGACCGCATTCTTAAAGATTGAATGGATGATGGTGATTTCTATACAGTGGGTGAGACCATCTTAAATGGAAGATGGAATGAACAGTTCTACATTGGAAATATATTAAAGCTTATCACCACTGTTTAGTTGCTATTGATCTTTAAATGCAGTAATCATTTCTGCAAGGAGATCATGAGCTTTTATCTCAGAATCAAAAGGTTAAGTCGGGTGGTGTCAGCCTGCACGTGAAACCTATTTCTAGTTTAGGCATTCTGTATTTGCTCGGGTGCAGGTTTATTAATAGCTAACTCGAAGTTTCTCTTGGGAAGAAATGCATCAAACCAGGAACCTTTAGATAGCCATCCTGTTGATTAAAAACAATATAGAG
Organism: Lissotriton vulgaris; assembly: GCF_964263255.1. Taxonomy (NCBI): domain Eukaryota; kingdom Metazoa; phylum Chordata; class Amphibia; order Caudata; family Salamandridae; genus Lissotriton; species Lissotriton vulgaris. The sequence goes on from NC_141693.1 coordinate 1,119,434,125, forward strand.
AAGCAAGGTTGTCCTTTTATCGAAACCTGGGAATACATTTAGAAGACCAGCATCATGCAGGTCCCACGTCAATGGGATGTAGTATATTTTCAAAAACGGTTTCCACTGATAACTAAGGCCCTCGTTTAAATGTGGAAGTGATCTACTGTCTGCAAGGGCTCTGGAGGTCATTTCCTGTGTCACTGAGGCAGACCACCTCTCGCCATATTTAGAGGTCTCCCCTGGCTGGCAGAGATCTCTATGACTTCAAATGATCTGCCTCCATGGTGGCTTCTCTGCAGTCACTAAAAGTCTGCTGAGGGGCATCATGTTTTTATGTGGTCGCTCAGCAAACTCATTTTTTCCAAACACTCTCCCAAACTGGGAATGTATTGCTGTAAAACAAATACTAATTACTCTGACGCCCTGAGGGATTTCTCCCAGGCTGTAGGGGTAATTTTCTTCTTTCTGTTTAGGCCTGCAAATGTTTTACTGCAAACTCAAACAGAAAAAAGTATATTGGACCATCCGCTTTAAATAGGGCAAACAGTATGCACTTGCACCGATGGCCCCAAGTCCCTCAAGCCATTGCTGTAAGGTTTCCATCGGTTGTCAAACTCTAAATACAGCATGCAGATCATCAGTTTGGCAGGCAGGTCATCCGTTGCATTTGTGGTCGAGTAACCATATTACCAAACTCTAAATAAACTGCTACGTTTTGTATAAAAAGCAGATTAGCTTTTGCAAGAGAATGAAAGATGTCTTTAAAGCCCAGGATGTTCTAGATTTGCACTGGGCCATAGACAGTCTCATATTTGACAAATCACTTGACACATAACGGTCGGAAGGGATATAGAGCAAACAGTTATTCTTCCTATCAACACTATCATACACATAGGAACTGGCTGTCTTTAGTGTGTAGGATAAACACAATAACTAGAGAATACACAGTGAGAACTAACTTAGTGGTCGATTAGGATGGGGAATGACATGCGTCCGTCCGCCACCCCCGAGGTGGAGGGACCGTCCGCAGGGGCAGCGGCGTTCGCACCATTGGGGTTAGGATGTGACCGCCACCCTAGCGGTCTCATCCTGTATATTTAACATTGCGGCGGGTGCTGCATTAACCACTTCGATGCTGATGACGAGCTCAGCTCGTCATCAGGCTTACCTGCCGTGTGCGGATGACGAGCTGAGCTCGTCACGTAACGCGGTAATTTCGAAAATGCCGCACACAGCGGGAGAAGCTGCTGCAGCGATGCGGCTAAGCAGCACCCGCCACAAGGTTAAATATGCATGCTTTGCATTCGCATGCACAAAGCGGCAGGCAACGCGCGGTGCCTGCCGCTTTGTGCTTTGTACATGCAAATGCAGGGGGGACCATAGGTACCCCCATGTGCACCGGCCACCCCCCGACACCCTGGGGGTCCGCAAGGGCCCCCAGAAGCTAATGTCCACATGCTTTTCTACGGTGGAAAATCCGTAGCGGAAAAGCATGTTTGCTAACCCATCGTAATTTGGCTGGCGGTGTCTTGCAGACACTGCCACCAAATTGCAGCCTACATACGCGGATCAGCGGCGGACGGACCTGCCGTCCGCTGCTGCTCTCACCGCCATCATAATCTGGCAGTGAGTGTTTTGCAGGTCCGCAGCGGTGAATCCGCATCCTCCGGGCCGGCGGTGGCTTCCACCGGCCCGGAGGATGCGGATTCACCGCATTCATAATCGACCCCGAAATTTAGGGACGAAAGCCTTCTTTCGCCTACCCATTAGTTGGCATGCTTCAGTATCGGGCCCCTCCTTGCACCTTCCCCTATGATTTATTTGGTTCAAGGTACTACCCATTTGGCTTTTTTGGGAGCTTATGGGGGAATTTTTTGATGGCTGCATTGCTATGCCGCTTCTATGGTCTCTCGAGTAAAAGCTGTGTGCAGAGGGGATCAAAAAAGTGAATATTGAAACAACCTACAAGGTGAAGAAAATACTTGCATTAAATCCCCCAGTGGTGACATTGAAAAAGGGAGCTTGGAATAATTCAACCCTCTAGTGAAGGTCGACATGTTTCTGCTTATTCAACTCTTTATAGAGGCGTCATTGTAATTCTTCAAGACCGTAGCTGCCTCTCTGCTACAAAAATAATAATTATGTTATGGTAAAATGGATATGTAAAGTGCTTGTATACCCAAAGGTGTCTTGGTGCGGCTTCGAAATTACTGCGATCTAACAGCTCAAATTTAAAGGTTACTAACTTAATAGTTAAAAACGCATGTATTCAGAGCTTTTCGGAAAGGCAAGAGATCTGGTATCGATTTAATGTTTCCCGGATGGGCATTCAACAGTTGAGTTGCATTACTTATAACGCTTCTTCTGTCCCAAGAATCATGCCTAAAACTGGGAAAAATGACATTATTGGTGCTATGTGTGCGCTGTTGTCTGATTGGGTGATACCAAGTGAAACTCTGTTGCTGGTATTTCGGACCTTTAACATGGACTGCCTTATGGACGATACATAGTGCCTTGAAAGTAGCTCTTTGGCCTATCGGTAACCAGTGGAGTTGCGTAGTGCTAGTCTGCCTTATCTAAATTTCGTAATGCCCAGTAGCAGGTGTGCTGCTGTATTCTGGAGGTCCTGAAGTTTAGAGAGGAATTGATGTTCATATATAGGCCAGTACAGTAAGGTAGTTTGGACAGGACTAGAGATGTCATGACTGTTTACCGTAACATCTCAGGAAGATATGGGAGAGTTTTCTTTATTATTAGGATAGTGTAGCAGGTGGAGGAGATGGTGGGCCTAACCTGGTTGCAATATATCAACTTAATATCCACTTGAAATCCCAGGTTTTTTACTTTCTTTGCTGATCCTGGCAGATTACCCAGTTCTTGGTGCCACTAGCTGGCGGACCAAAAGGAGGTGACATTGCCAAGGAGGTTAGTCTCTGTTTTTCCTGTGTTTAGTTTGAGGCAATTTGAACTCATCCATTCACTGATTGCCAACATGCAGTTGCTAAATATAATGTTGGCTTTCTCGGTGTTACTAGCTAAAGAAATGACAACCTGGGTGTCATCTGCGTATGATGTGAGAGAGAAATCAAAGGATTTGACTAGAGTCGTCAAAGGTGTACACATTAAATAAGATAGGGCTCAATGAAGACGCTTTTGGGTGTCCACATGGCAGAAAAAAAGGGTCAGTTTGGAAATCTCTGGCAGATACTGATGTTCTCTCTTATTCAGAAAAGAACATAAGATTTTTTGTGCTTTTCCCTTGATTTCTCTCTGAGAGAGATGGTCAACGATTACTTGCTATTTGACCGTATCGAACGTCGCCGAAAGATACTGCAAAGTCAGTGCTGGTTTCCCTCCTTTATCAAGGTTGGTCCTGATCTCCTCAGTGGTCACAAGCTGTGCAGTTTCTGTACTGTGTCCCCTTCTGAACCCGAATTGAGTCAGGTCAAGGAGATGGTTGTTATTTATTAAATGGGAGAGTTGTTGATTCATTAGTTTCCCCACCGTTTTTGCAGGAAGCAGAATCTTAGAATTAGGCGGGAACTGCTGGGGTCCAGGTTAGTTTTTTTTTATTAAAGGGAATATGGACACATTTTTTCATTGTTTGGGGAAGTGACCGTCAATTGATCTGTAATGATCCCCTTAGCCTTTTTAACAATGGCCTGGGACAATGTTCTGTTGGAACACAAGATTTTGCTGAATTTATTAGCTCATCTACTTGTTCGATTTTAAGAGGAGAGAATTCACTGAATGTTGTAACCTCCAGTGAGGGGTGAGCAATAGTGTAATTCGACTCAGACTTAGTATGAGAAGAGAAATTATTAAAGATCACTTTGTAATGATGGGCGATGAGCGGAGGAGACAGAAGTATGTTTCAATGCAGGTTTTATTTTGCCATATATATTTTTCTTGCAATATTCCAATCTTTTTAGGATTGGATTATGCTCCCTATCCTCCTCCATGTTTGGAACCGGGTTTATTACCACAGTCCTATGAAAGAATGCTTCTTCTTTCGCCTTTTTCTCGTTACACCAGCGACCGTATCTCCTAGCGCGTCCTCTCTCACCTGGGTCAGGTCCTCTTGGTGAGCTCGGGTTTAGGGAGAAAGAGAAACAAAAATATGGCATCCGTGAGGTTCCAGGAATATCAATGCGTGAAAGGGAAAAGAAGTGAGGGATCACCGGTGCAGTGTCACATAAAACTAGGCAAGTGAGAGTGCAGGGTGTCCGGGGTTGATGCGGAATGTCTTGGCAAGCATTAAACAGCAGGCTTCCTTCCCACCCACCCGGTAACGTGCTCCCGTACCTGTTAAAGCCATGCTCCTCCTTGAGCGTGGCCCGGGGCAGCACCGCCTCGGAGTCCTCCTGGCTCTCTCGTCGATACTACATTCATGGTGGAAGTATGCAGCAAGGTTCGATCCTTCCTTCTCGTGCTTCTTGGCTGCTTCAGCTCCTTGACTCTCCAATGCGCTCGATGCTTCCGGGTTCCTACTCTTCCACAGGCGACTCTCCCTCTAAGGGCCAGCTCCCATCGACGTCATCCAGATGTTTTTCTTCTCCGGTCTCCCGCTTACAGTTAAAGTTCGAGCGGGCAGGGCCGTAACGGAACCGTTCCGTCACAAGCACAGCTCACCCGCGTGCCATGACGGAGCGGTTCCGTCACGAGCACGGGACCGCCGCGCGGCCCCCCACACCCTTATCACTGCGGCGGAATAGCCGCCGCAGTGAAGGGGTTAATACATGTTTTGAGCAATCTGCATCTGATGAAGGTGTTATGATGCTTAATTCAATTATAATTGCTAGATTGTGAATAGCCAAGAGTTGATTGCAATATAAACCTCCTATCTATAGACAGCGGTAAACTGTTTCATGGATTATCCTGTTATGGAGATGGCCATACTGGCTTTAGAGAATATCAAGAGACATCTGGTTAGAGTTGGGGAGCCAGTCATGGAATTGTCAAATCATGATGTATACGGATTTGAAAATGAGTTGAGTTGATTAATGAATGTAGGGTTGCATGCGATTATCTATATTTATTAGATAAGGCATTGCCTATGACTGAAGAGGACATCTTTCTTGAAAAAGTATCACAAGTTCTACTATGTCACTGATAAGAAAAGGAATATTTTTTAAAATGCTGTGCTAGGTGGTAAATTTCGGCAAAAATCAAGTTGACCAGAGGTACCTTGTTGCTGGGTCTTGATAAGTCGTTCCAGTGAACTCATTTCTCTTGATATCGATTGAAGGAGACTCTACACACGCAGCACAAGTCATCAAAGTATGGTCAGTAACTATGTTAACTAAGAATTCTCTCAGTTGATGAGCAGATTTTCTGACCCTCTCGGCTTACCATCTCTGTCGCTTTTTATGAAAACATTTCTCCAGCAGGCAAGATTTAGGTCCCCATCAGGTGTAGACCCCTTATCTATTGCTCTCAGCAAATCCTTGAGATGGAGATTCCGGCAGGATGTTGAAACAACTTTTACACTGTTCCTTCCACAGGCAAACAGAGATTTAAATTTTCAATTAACAAGAAATCCTGCATTACTTTTGAAGTCTAGTGGCTGAAAATGTTTTTTTTAAAGGGTAGGACTAGTATGTTATTAGGCTCCAAAATCCTCACTTCCACTTCTCAATGGTAGGCTTTATTCTACATGGTAAGAGAAAGTTCCCATGGTAGGTGAAATCTAGTATTACAGAATACATTCTTAGTCAGACAGAATTCTCGACTTTCATACACTGCATTCAACAGAAAGAAAAATATTTAACTCCATAGACCTGGTTTGCCACAGAAGGAGGCATTGTTGTTCGTTCATACCTACTTGAGAAACTGGACTTAGCCTAGCAAATTTCATCTCCTGATCTCGTTTATCGGAATCCAATCTAATATAATGAATGTGCTTTTTTTCAGCACGGGAAGTCTATTACATAAACTTGAATAACTGAAATAATGAAGATCTTTAGAAAATAGGATCAATGCCTATCCTGCATGTCTAAAAATAATAGAGAACTGCTATGCCAGATATGAATTAGAGCTTTTAATTTATTTTCCTAATTAACTTTTTTATATTGATGAAGATGATTGTGCCATGGGAAAGAGGGAACTTAAAAATGCATTATGTCTCGGCAGTTTCAATATTCTTTCAAACCTGGAATAACCTGTTTCAAACAAAAAAATTATACTCAACAACACAGCACTGACTTGATGGAGCACATTATTCTTTTTTCCAGATCAAGATTAAGAGAGCCTTGTTGTGGAGGCCTGTAACCTCTTTTTGTCTACACGTGCTCGAGAACCATCTCCTGAAAGCAGGTCATTTGATTCCCCTTTAAGTCTCTATCAGCTTGTAATCTAGCTGTTTACATTAGTTCAGATTATTGCTGGTTTATATACACTTCCACTAATGTTTCATTTGTAAGCCTTCCTCCTTTCTCATCTTCCCCTTTTTTTCTCTTTCCTTTCTTTTCCTTCTTAATTATAAGACCCACATAAAATGTTTTGTACCTTTTATGTAACAACTTTATTATAAAACTAAATTTTGCTGCGACATTTGTGTTATTTCATTATCGAATCATTGTGGGCAACCGATTATATTCGAGTTCTACTATTTTATAAAGCATTTTCAAACTAAAAAAAAACAACCCATCTCATAAACAATAAAAGAGATGCGTTTATTTTTGTTTTAAGGTTTAGGGCCAGATGTATCAAAGGCTTTTACCCATTCTGTGTCTATGGAAAAATGTTTTTGTACATATGACCCTTACCTTTTAGAATATCCTACAAATTTGATGTAAAAATAAATTACCGGCTGCCACCTGTCCAATTCTAGCAATTAATTGTCTTTTATTGGGACGAGATGAGAATAGCAGGTAAGCTTGTGCGCTCCTTTCCAAATAGACAGCATAAAACTGAACTGATTTTAATCTGATAAAAATGATCAAACTCCAACCCACATGCCTTTATAATTGGTTTGGAGTAGTCCAAAACACCAGCAGGGCCCAGATCTTTTGACTGGGGGAGTGTGTGACATTGATCCACATTCAGTCCATCACTTGTTGTTTTTGCAATTGCCGCCCTAAGTGCGCTGGGGATGCCCAGACGTGGGTCCCAGGCACTCCACACCACTTGGAGTCAAGCTAGCCGGGCTGATGAGAGGTGTTACCTCGAAACCGGTCCGGTCCTCGGATGCTTGATTCCGTTCTGGGAAGGACATGGCTTTTGTAGTTCGGACTGGACTGTTCCCATGGGGTAACAGGGTCAGAGCTGATTTGCATATCGCCATTGTCTAACCCAAGGTGGTGTGGAGTGCAAAAAAAACGATGGATTAGGGCCCAGATCTTTTGACTGGGGGAGTGTGTGACATTGATCCACATTCAGTCCATCACTTGTTGTTTTTGCAATTGCCGCCCTAAGTGCGCTGGGGATGCCCAGACGTGGGTCCCAGGCACTCCACACCACTTGGAGTCAAGCTAGCCGGGCTGATGAGAGGTGTTACCTCGAAACCGGTCCGGTCCTCGGATGCTTGATTCCGTTCTGGGAAGGACATGGCTTTTGTAGTTCGGACTGGACTGTTCCCATGGGGCAACAGGGTCAGAGCTGATTTGCATATCGCCATTGTCTAACCCAGGGTGGTGTGGAGTGCAAAAAAACGATGGATTTGGGCCCAGATCTTTTGACTGGGGGAGTGTGTGACATTGATCCACATTCAGTCCATCACTTGTTGTTTTTGCAATTGCCGCCCTAAGTGCACTGGGGATGCCTAGACGTGGGTCCCAGGCACTCCACACCACTTGGAGTCAAGCTAGCCGGGCTGATGAGAGGTGTTACCTCGAAACCGGTCCGGTCCTCGGATGCTTGATTCCGTTCTGGGAAGGACATGGCTTTTGTAGTTCGGACTGGACTGTTCCCATGGGGCAACAGGGTCAGAGCTGATTTGCATATCGCCAATGTCTAACCCAGGGTGGTGTGGAGTGCAAAAAAACGATGGATTTGGGCCCAGATCTTTTGACTGGGGGAGTGTGTGACATTGATCCACATTCAGTCCATCACTTGTTGTTTTTGCAATTGCCGCCCTAAGTGCGCTGGGGATGCCCAGACGTGGGTCCCAGGCACTCCACACCACTTGGAGGCAAGCTAGCCGGGCTGATGAGAGGTGTTACCTCGAAACCCGTCCGGTCCTCGGATGCTTGATTCCGTTCTGGGAAGGACATGGCTTTTGTAGTTCGGACTGGACTGTTCCCATGGGGCAACAGGGTCAGAGCTGATTTGCATATCGCCATTGTCTAACCCAGGGTGGTGTGGAGTACAAAAAAACGATGGATTTGGGCCCAGATCTTTTGACTGGGGGAGTGTGTGACATTGATCCACATTCAGTCCATCACTTGTTGTTTTTGCAATTGCCGCCCTAAGTGCGCTGGGGATGCCCAGACGTGGGTCCCAGGCACTCCACACCACTTGGAGTCAAGGTAGCCGGGCTGATGAGAGGTGTTACCTCGAAACTGGTCCGGTCCTCGGATGCTTGATTCCGTTCTGGGAAGGACATGGCTTTTGTAGTTCGGACTGGACTGTTCCCATGGGGCAACAGGGTCAGAGCTGATTTGCATATCGCCATTGTCTAACCCAGGGTGGTGTGGAGTGCAAAAAAACGATGGATTTGGGCCCAGATCTTTTGACTGGGGGAGTGTGTGATATTGATCCACATTCAGTGCATCACTTGTTGTTTTTGCAATTGCCGCCCTAAGTGCGCTGGGGATGCCCAGACGTGGGTCCCAGGCACTCCACACCACTTGGAGTCAAGCTAGCCGGGCTGATGAGAGGTGTTACCTCGAAACCGGTCCGGTCCTCGGATGCTTGATTCCGTTCTGGGAAGGACATGGCTTTTGTAGTTCGGACTGGACTGTTCCCATGGGGCAACAGGGTCAGAGCTGATTTGCATATCGCCATTGTCTAACCCATGGTGGTGTGGAGTGCAAAAAAACGATGGATTTGGGCCCAGATCTTTTGACTGGGGGAGTGTGTGACATTGATCCACATTCAGTCCATCACTTGTTGTTTTTGCAATTGCCGCCCTAAGTGCGCTGGGGATGCCCAGACATGGGTCCCAGCACTCCACACCACTTGGAGTCAAGCTAGCCGGGCTGATGAGAGGTGTTACCTCGAAACCGGTCCGGTCCTCGGATGCTTGATTCCGTTCTGGGAAGGACATGGCTTTTGTAGTTCGGACTGGACTGTTCCCATGGGGCAACAGGGTCAGAGCTGATTTGCATATCGCCATTGTCTAACCCAGGGTGGTGTGGAGTGCAAAAAAACGATGGATTTGGGCCCAGATCTTTTGACGGGGGGAGTGTGTGACATTGATCCACATTCAATCCATCACTTGTTGTTTTTGCAATTGCCGCCCTAAGTGCGCTGGGGATGCCCAGACGTGGGTCCCAGGCACTCCACACCACTTGGAGTCAAGCTAGCCGGGCTGATGAGAGGTGTTACCTCGAAACCGGTCCGGTCCTCGGATGCTTGATTCCGTTCTGGGAAGGACATTGCTTTTGTAGTTCGGACTGAACTGTTCCCATGGGGCAACAGGGTCAGAGCTGATTTGCATATCGCCATTGTCTAACCCAGGGTGGTGTGGAGTGCAAAAAAACGATGGATTTGGGCCCAGATCTTTTGACTGGGGGAGTGTGTGACATTGATCCACATTCAGTCCATCACTTGTTGTTTTTGCCTTTCCAAATAGACAGCATAAAACTGAACTGATTTTAATCTGATAAAAATGATCAAACTCCAACCCACATGCCTTTATAATTGGTTTGGAGTAGTCCAAAACACCAGCAGGTAGTTGATACGTCAGCTCCAATTAACAGATATAACTCATTTTGAAGCTGGTGGCCTGACATCAGTTCCGGATTTTTTTTGTTTTGTTCAGCTTCATAGTCTGCTGAACTAGTCGCCATTTTAACACAGCACCTGGGTCTGAGGCGTGGGCAGTGATGGCTGGTAATTCAGACAGGGAGGTGTGCAGGCCACACGTATACACACACTCATGCCCAAATATTCACACATGCACAAAACCATTTACAACACTCACAAACAATTTATGCTTTTATACCTACACGCATGCACACATAAAACATTGAAAAACATGAAATGTACTTGTCCTGCTGTTCCTGGAGTGGAAACCCTCGGAGGTCCAAGGTCAGCCAATGAGTGAAGTTAGTAGTCCCTCAATCATCACAGAGGGGGATGGGATCAATGTGACTGCAAACCCCAACCCACTATGTGATGAGGGGTCACTGATTGACACTTAGCCCTGGGCACTTCAGAGTCTAATAGTAAAGGGCCTAGGCCCGAGGCTATCAGTGACTCTCCCCTTTGTCATGAGGGGGAGGTTCTGAAGGCACTATTGCCACTCTGAGAAGGCAACACCGTCAGGGTTGTGAAATCCTCAGCCTGGCTAAGTTCAGCTCAGGCAGCCAGGAGTATGTGCATTTAGTGCATATCTAGCTCCTGGCTACCTGACCTAAATAAGAAGAGTGTCTGTCATGTCAACCTTTGCTCAGTCTGACAGACACTCTCCTTCTTTAAAAAAGTTGAGGGGGCAAGACCTCTTCACCCATATGGACGGGCTCGGAATTAGGGTGACCAACTATCCGTAAATTTCACGGACAGTCCATAATTTCGGCCGTCTGTCCGTTGTCCGTGAAGGAATCTTTAACGGACGCCATTTGTCCGTCATTTTAACAGGGCACCGGTTGCTCCACCCTAAAGCCGGCACAGCTTGCACCCACCTCTTTTCTTCACTCCGATGCTGCACCAAAGCTCCTCAGATGCCCCGCAGCATTGGAGAGGCACAGCGGGATGGCTACCCTCACACCTCCAGCCCTTGATGACCTGTTAAGAGGTGCTTCGAAGGTGACTGAGAGGGAGGGGCTCCGGTTCAGGAGCAGGGACATCTATTCACATGCAAACAGCCCTGAAGGTGTCATGTCTCTGCTATTTAGAGGGGGGCTCACACATTCCATTTCTACCCAGGGCCCCAAACATCCGAGACTCGGCCAAATTACACCCCTGATTACACCGAGGCAGCACGTGGTTCTCTTCACAGAGCTTAATTACTGTCACTAAATTGTAAGCAAATCTCGGTTCTTCAAACATGCAGTCTATAATGTAAGAAAATAAAGAAATGGCACAATCGCACCCACAATTAACAAAGTATGGAGGACAATCAGTTCAATCAGTTCTCTTAGAGTATCTCCTGTAAGTACTGTACATCACAGTGGGGGATGGCATTTTGGACAGAGAGCCTGTCTTCTCGTTGTCTTGTGCAGGAGAGGAGCCCAAGATGATACTAAAATACTGCATGCCCACCCCTGTGTTGCCTCTCCTGTGATCGCTCCTGCCCTCCCCTCAGTGATGGCACTTGTCTCCCCATGTGGTGGCTCCAGTCCACCCCATGCCTGGGATGGCTCCTGTCCCCCCATGCTGTGGCTCCAGTCCACCCCCACCTGTGGTGGCTCTTGTCCCCCCCTGTGGTGGATCCTGTCTCCTCCCTGGGTGGCTTCCGTCCCAGTCCTTGAACGGCCCCTGCAGCGAGGGTGAAGTTCTTGATGGGCCTCTTCTCAAAAGGGCTCAGCTCAAAATTAATATGGAAAGGTCGGCGAGTAAATAAGTGAAGGGATGGGTGAATGGCTGGATGAATTAGTGAAAGGGTGAATGGATGAATGAAATATTGAATAAATGGCTAATGAGGGAGGATGGATGGATTGATGAGTGAGGGGAAGGATGGAGAGAAAATGTAAATAGCTGGATGTATGGGTGGAAGGGTAGCTGGATGATTGATGAGGGGAAAGATGGATGAGGGGAAGGATGATGGATGAGGAGAAGGATGGATGGATGGATGGAGTAGATGGATGGAGGGGAAGGATAGATGGATGGATGGATGAGGGGAAGGATAAATGGATGGGATGGATGGATGGGTGAGGGGAAGGATGGATGGATGGATGGAGTGGATGGATGGAGGGGAAGGATGGATGGATCAGGAGATTGATGGATGGATGGATGAGGGGAAGGATAAATGGATGGGATGGATGGATGGGTGAGGGGAAGGATGGATGATGGATGAAAGGAAGGATGGATGAGGGGAAGGATGGATGGATGAGGGGAAGAATGGATGGATGAGGGGAAGAATGGATGGATGAGGGGATGGATGGATGAGGGGATGGATGGATGAGGGGAAGGATGGATGGATGAGGGGAAGGATGGATGGGTGAGGAGATGGGTGAGGGGATGGATGGATGGATGAGGGGATGGATGGATGGATGAGGGGATGGATAGAGGGGAAGGATGGATGGATGGGTGGGTGAAAGGATGGATGGATGATGAGGGGAAGGATGGATGATGAGGGAAGGATGGATGGATGGATGATGAGGGTATGGATGCATGGATGTTGAGGGGGTGGGTGAAAGGATGGATGATGAGGGGAAGGGTGGATGGATGGATGATGAGGGGAAGGGTGGATGGATGGATGATGAGGGGGTGCGTGAAAGGATGGATGGATGGATGATTAGGGAATGGATGGATGATGAGGGGGTGGGTAAAAGGATGGATGGATGATGAGGGGAAGGATGGATGGATGATGAGTGGGTGGGTAGAAGGATGGATGGATGGATGATGAGGGAAAAGGATGGATGGATGATGAGGGGAAGGATGGATGATGAGGGGACGGATGGATGGATGGATGGATGATGGGTATGTGAAAGGATGGGTGGATGGAGAGTCGGTGGGTGAAAGGATGGATGGATGATGAGTGGGTGGGTGAAAGGATGGATGGATGGATGAGTGGGTGGGTGAAAGGATGAATGGGTGGATGAGTGGGTGGGTGGATAGTGGGTGGGTGAAAGGATGGATCAGTGGATTGGATGGTGGGAGGGTGAAAGGATGGATGAGTGGGTGGGTGGATGGTGGGTGGGTGGATGGTTGGGTGGATGATGGGTGGGTAGGTGGATGAGTGAAATGATGGATGGATTGATGGATTGATAAGTGCAAGGGTGAATGAATGGACATATGAGTGAAAGGGTGGATGTAAGGATGGATGAGTGAGTGAAAGGGAGGGTAGATGGACAAAGTCAAGTCAAGTCAAGTCAAAGATTTATATAGCGCGCTACATACCCGGAGGGTCTCAAGGCGCTTGAAGAAGGGTGGGGAATTACTTGTCGAATATCCAAGTTTTAAGTTGCTTTCTGAATGCTAGGTGGTTCTGAGTGAGACGAAGGTGAGTGGGGAGTGAGTTCCAGGTTTTAGCTGCGAGGTAGGAGAAGGATCTACCTCCCATGGTGGTTTTATTGATGCGAGGTATGGTAGCAAGCGCTTGGTTGGAGGATCGTAGTTGGCGGGAGGGGGTGTAGAAGGAAAGTCGTGTGTTGAGGCATTCGGGTCCAAGTTCGTAAAGTGCTTTGTGTGCGTGGGTTAGGAGGCGGAAAGTAATCCTCTTATTGACGGGGAGCCAGTGGAGGTTTTTCAGGTGATTAGAGATGTGGTCTTTACGTGGGATGTCTAGTATGAGTCTGGCTGATGCGTTCTGGATGCGTTGGAGTTTTTTCTGGAGTTTTGCAGTGATACCGGCGTATAGGGTGTTACCGTAGTCCAGGCGGCTGGTGACCAGTGCATGGGTGACCGTTTTTCTGGTTTCGGTGGGGATCCAGCGAAATGTTTTTTTGAGCATGCGAAGAATGTTGAAGCAAGATGATGAAACAGCGTTGACTTGTCTGTTCATCGAGAGTGAGGAGTCCAAGATGACGCCCAGGTTCCGTGCGTGGTCCGTCGGGATGGGTGCTTTTCCAAGGGCCTCTGGCCACCAAGAGTCATCCCAGGCGGAGGGGGAGGTACCTAAGATAAGGACTTCTGTTTTGTCTGAGTTAAGTTTCAGACAGCTGTGCTTCATCCACTCGGCTACATCTTTCATTCCTTCATGTAGGTTGGTTTTGGCGGTGTTAGGGTCTTTGGTGAGTGATAGGATCAGTTGAGTGTCATCAGCGTAGGAGATGATGTTGAGGTTGTGTTGGCGTGCGATGGCCGCGAGGGGGCTCATGTATACGTTGAAGAGGGTGGGACTGAGTGAGGACCCTTGTGGTACGCCGCAGATGACTTCAGTGGCCTCTGAGTGGAATGGTGGGAGGCGGACTCTCTGGGTTCTTCCGGTGAGGAACGAGGTGATCCATTCCAGTGCTATTCCTTGGATTCCGATGTTTCTGAGGCGCTGTAGAAGCGTGCTATGGCAGACTGTGTCGAAGGCTGCGGAGAGGTCGAGGAGGATGAGGGCGACTGTGTCTCCATTGTCCAGTAGAGTTCGAATGTCGTCTGTTGCTGTGATGAGTGCGGTTTCAGTGCTGTGTTTGGCTCGGAAGCCGGACTGTGAGGAGTCGAGGGATTTGTTGGTTTCGAGGAAGGAGGCGAGCTGGTTGTTGACAGCTTTCTCGATGACTTTGGCTGGGAATGGGAGGAGCGAGATGGGGCGGTAGTTTTTGAGTTCGGTGGGGTCAGCTGTGGGTTTTTTCAGAAGAGCGCTGAGTTCGGCGTGTTTCCAGCTTTCTGGGAAGGTGCCGGATTTGAGGGAGCAGTTGATGACGTCTCAGAGGTGTGGTGCTATGATGGAGTCTGCTTTGTTGAAGATGTGGTGAGGGCAAGGGTCTGAGGGGGATCCTGAATGGATGGAGTTCATCAGGCGAATGGTGTCCTCAGTGGAGATTGGGTTCCAGTCATTAAGGATGTTCAAGGGGGGTGAAGGTCCTGCAGAAGGTTGGGTGGGTTGGTCTCCGGGTCGGTTGTCGAAGCTGTTGTGGATGTCTGCGATTTTGTTGTGGAAGAACGAAGCTAGGGAGTCGCAGAGGGCTTGAGAGGGGGTGATGTCGTTGGAGTTGGCGGAGGGGTTGGTAAATTCTTTGACGATGTTGAATAGTTCCTTGCTGTTGTGGGCGTTGTTGTCTAGTCGGTCTTTGAATGCGGCTTTCTTGGCAGATCGGATAAGTTGGTGGTGTATGCGGGTGGCGTTTTTGAAGGCGTCCCTGGTGCTGGTGTTTGGGTCTTTTTTCCAGGCCTTCTCGAGGGAGCGACAGAGTTTCTTTGATGTCTTAAGATCATTGTTGAACCAGGAGGCGTTTTTGCTGCCTAGTTTGGTTTGACGTTTTTTCAGCGGTGCTAGGATGTCGGCGCTGTTGGATAGCCATTGGGTGAGGTTAATTGCTGCTTGGTCGGGGTTTGAGGAGTGGGCAGGGGGGTTTTGAAGAAGCGATGAGGAGATCTGGTCGATGGTGATTTTGTTCCAGTTTCTTCGCAGAGTAGGTTGATGAAGGTTGTGAGTTGTGGTCTTATTGTAGGTAAAGTGTACGCAGCTGTGGTCCGTCCAATGGAGAATAGTGGAGTGACTGAAGGAGACATGTTTGCTGGAGGTGAAGATAGGGTCGAGTGTGTGACCTGCGATGTGGGTGGGCGTAGTGACAAGTTGTTTGAGTCCGAGGTTGGCGAGATTGTCCAGAAGGGAGGTGGCGTTGCTGTCATTGCTCTTTTCCAGGTGAAAGTTGAGGTCTCCCAGTAGAATGTATTCCTCGGAGGGGAGGGCGTGTGGGGTGATAAAGTCAGTGATAACGTCGCTGAATTGTGCGCGGGGTCCTGGAGGTCGGTAGAGGAGTGTGCCTCTGAGTGTGGTCTTGGGGTCGGTGTGGATCTGGAAGTGAAGGTGTTTGGCGCTGGCAAGGTTGACGTCTGAGCTGGTTGAGATGCGGATGGAGTTCTTATGGACGATAGCGATGCCTCCTCTTGTTTGGTCGGTGCGGTCCTTACGGATGATCTTGTAGCCTTCCGGGATGGCAATGGTGATGTCTGGGGCTGATGAGGCGTTCATCCATGTTTCTGTTAGGAAGGCGACGTCGGGAGAAATGGTGTCTAGTAGGTTCCAGAGGTCGATGGCGTGTCTGTGGACTGAGCGGGTGTTGAGTAGGATGCATTTTAGGTGATTGGAGTCAGATATCTGTTGTGCGATCGTGGATGAGGAGTTTATCTTGGTGCCGTCGAACTTGCAGGAGTAGCATGTGAAGGGTCCATGGGTGTGTCCAGGAGCGGCTTGGGTGCAGTTGGGGAGTCGGCCTGGGTTAAGGGCTAGGTGGGTGGAAGCGTCGTATGTAATGCGGGAGGGCTGGGCATGGCATGGACCAGGGGGTCTGGCGCTGGGCGGCCTTGGCGCGGACGGGCGCAGACGGGCTTACCTTTGGCGCACCTTCGGCGCGGCCGCAGCGCGTGGACGCTGCGCGTACGTCCATTCGTCATAAATGGAGTGTGGAGGGGGTGGGGCGAGGGGTGTGTCAGCAGGGAGGCGGGAGCGGGGTGGAGAGGCGGTGCTGGGAGGCAACAACAATCAACAAAATGGCAGCGATCCCAAAGCCAAGCAGGACGAGGCTGGGATATTAAAATTTGGACAGAGAGGAAGCGTCGCAATAGCCAGCAAAAACAATTTAAACAGTCACAGGCAGCAATGCACAGACAGACTCAAATGCAGATAATTAGTGCGCCGCTCAGCGTCTACAATTGCGCTACGATGCTATGCTAACGAGGCACAAATGAATGAATTAATGCAGGGGTCAATGCGAGCAAAGGGCAGTGCTTTAAAAATCTTTTTTCAGTCTGGCAATGTGGCGATACGATACCAGCATGGGAGCAAGGGAGCAACCGCTTCTGAAGAGGTTCAGGACGGTCACAGTGCTAGTGGCCGAGGGAAGAGGCTATCCTTTCTGTGGGAGGGGTGTGTCAGCAGGGAGGCGGGAGCGGGGTGGAGAGGCGGTGCTGGGAGGCAAAAACAATCAACAAAATGGCAGCGATCCCAAAGCCAAGCAGGACGAGGCTGGGATATTAAAATTTGGACAGAGAGGAAGCGTCGCAATAGCCAGCAAAAACAATTTAAACAGTCACAGGCAGCAATGCACAGACAGATTCAAATACAGATAATTAGTGCGCCGCTCAGCGTCTACAATCGCGCTACGATGCTATGCTAACGAGGCACAAATGAATGAATTAATGCAGGGGTCAATGCGAGCAAAGGGCAGTGCTTTAAAAATCTTTTTTTTCAGTCTGGCAATGTGGCGATACGGGGATGAATAGATGTGTGAAGGAGTGAAATGATAGATGGATGAGTGATAGGATCAATGGATGGATTCATGAGTGGATGAGTAGATGGATGGATGGATGGATGGATGGGTGGGTGGATGGATGGATGGATGGAAGGAAGGATGGCTAAGTGAAAGGGTCGATGGAGAGAGAAAGGGAGGATGGATGGATGACTAAAATAGTGGATGGGTGGAAGGATTAGTAAGTGAAAGGATGGCTGGATTGGTGAAAGGGTAAATGGCTGAATGGATGAGTGAATGGATGGATGGGATGAAGAGTGGATGGATAAGTGTACAGATGGATAGGGTGAAATGGTGGATGGATGGATGGATGGATAATGGAGATGAGTGAAAGGATGGATGAGGGGATGGATGAAGAGATGGATGAGTGAAATGATAGATGGAGGGATACATGATGGATAGGTTTGCAAACGGTTGAATATGTTTGGAAATGGCTGGGCTTACTTATATACTATTGCGCGACCTCTGATGTGTCTGTAAAACGTACCTATTGTCCTGAAGTTTTGTCCTGAATTTTGACCTCCTGTCCTGAATTCGTGTCCTGAATTTTGACCCTTTGTCCTGAATTTTTACACTCACCGTCCTGAATTTGCACCAATGCCAGTTGGTCACCCTACTCGGAATAGGCAGCAGAAGGAGCAGATTTAAGCTCATCAATGAGCAGAAATTCCATTCATGCCGTGTTTGTATAGATGTGGCTCACTCTAGCTGCTGAACATTAATTACCGTCCGGTGTTTGTGTCCAGGAAATTTTCAAGCATGTATTTTCTTCAGGGAGAGAGCATTTCACAATAATAACAACAATTATTCCACATTTGTAAAGCGTGAACAATCACCCTTAAGGGTCTCCAGGCACTGAGGGCTGTCGGAAAGATTAAGCTAGCTATTGCCCAGAGGTGCTGAGCAGGCGCATAACACCCATTGGACTCACCAGGCTTCAGGCCCTCCCCTCCACTCCCCCTCTAGTGTGTGGCGCCCGGGATGAGACAGATCCCGGGCACACACACAGCCGCACCCGAACGTTTCGCTGGTCTTTAAAAGACCATTTGAATGTTAATTAGGTGTTGCTGTTGTTTCACCCCTTGGTGGAGGCCCTGCAGCTCCAGTCTGCCTAAAGTTTCAGCCCCCCCGAAATTTGGCTCTAGTTGTGCCTCTGGTGCTGAGCTAATCTGCAGCCAGCGCCAGGGATCGAACAGTGATGCCTAGATTCCAGCATCAGTCGCCCTGGCCGTGGCACCACACCCCTCCCCATCAAGTGAGCACCTTTGTAACCAGTATTCTCAGTTGAATGAACAGGTCCACATTTTTAAGCAAACAAATGGACATGAATTATTTAATAAAAAGGGTGCCTTGGAACATTCCTGCGAAGGGAATAAGCTTAACTGATTTAAACAACAGAATCTTGTCTGTGAAAATGTGTAAAATCCAAACTGTAATTAGAGTGGTTCATGCTATTTTCTGTTAACAGACACATTAATTAAAATATCCAGTTTAAGTCTCTTAGCATGTATCGTGGCTAAACAAAAAATGAATTGAAACTTCACACAAGGTAGTGGCATTCTAGGGCAGCACAAAATGTTCTTTTCTGTGATCTGGCAAGAACAGCTTACGTTCAAAGCATTTCTTCTGCCTGCAGACAGTACTGTCCACGCCACGGTGTCGGCTAAGTACTTTGATCCCATTATACCTAATAAGCGACTCCTGTGACCTAGCGAAGATTCGTCTTTCACACTATACGTGGGCATGTCTTTGAAAGCTGAAACATTGTGTCAGTCAGGGAGACAAAAAGTATTTTATGAAATAATCAAGATATACCCTGTTTAATATAGCCATAACAATTAAACAATAATGGCCTAATGCAGGGGAATTTCTAGTAGTCATTGGCGGAATTCGGTACTTTACCACAACCTTGTAGAACATTGCATAAGTATTTTTAACATGATGATACAGTCCATTATGGAAGTGATGATCTCAATCTTGTCTTTGGTCATTTTACAAATAATGAGAGGCACCCCCCACGCTTAGGGGTGGGGTGCCTTTAGTGGCATTCTCATGCGTGAGGCAAGCTGGATTGTATTAAGGATGGTGCAGGGGATAGAGGAAGGGTTCTTTAGGTACTGTGAGGATGCAGGGAGGCACCCAGCGTGACATTAAGGAGCACAGGCTACCCCTCCAGGAAAAAAGGGGTAAAAACTCTGAACACGAGAGGGAAGCCCTCTTTAAGTTCAGAATTTTTTTTATTGAAAGAATATGACATAAGCTTACAAAGTAAGACAAAGAAAATAACAAGCAAAAGTATACATCAAGATAATTAAAGGTATTAATATAAGCTACAAAAAGAAACATCAAAAATTGAGAATAAATATAAGCAAAATTGGCAACTGGTATGAAATAAGGTAATAAAAGATATACTAAATATACATTGTAATTACAAGAAAAGCGAAAATAATATTAATATGTTTAACAAAATACAGGAATTCATGGAGGTTTAGGACTTCTTGTTGTAACGGGGACAAAGGCAGAGAACTCTGAGCACTTAAATCAAAAAATAGTGTGACTGACTCCACAATTTTTTTCGCTTGGCAGCTAAAGCCAAGGGGTAGACTAAAGTCGTATCTAACCTGGGATTATAGCAAACAGCATACCACCAAGCCTGATAAGATATTTTGGTAAAATCCTTCCAATTTTTGGATATTTGCTGGAAAGCTACTGCCAACAATAAGTCAATTATTCTAACCCTGAAAGTGCAATGATCCCAGATGGGGGAAACACGGGAAGCCCTCTTTGTCCTCTCACCTCGGGTGCACAGCGGGTGCAGCCAGAAACGAGTTGCTGGTCGTCTCGCTGTTTCCCAGGTGAGGGGGCCTCATGGTGTAGTCTAGATTTTCGGAATGTGGTGTAGAGCGGCGATGGTGGCGGGAAGCATTGGGTCGCTCAGAAAGAGGGGATTTCTCAAGGAGAGGGGGAAGCGTTGAAGGCGAGGCGGATTGTGGACAGTGGAACATAAGGCGTCTTGAACAAATATCCCTTAGAGGCTGACAGACATACTGTCGCTGTTCATGTTGGTGTGCTCATGGATGCCGTGCACTGCTGTTTGCAAGGAATGGGAGATTGCACTGGTTGGTGCCCCTGTATGGCAGTAGGTTGCTTCGCTGCTATCTACTTGTGCAGAGTGCATTTGTGCGTGGCACTGTGTGCACTTCTGTGTTTATGAGAGGGGATGTTTGCTCTGGGTGGTACCTGTGCATGACGGATTCTTGTAGCCTGGGCCATGGCAGGGAGCGGTGTGGGTTTGGGGGAGCCCGTAGGTGGTTTGGGTATGTGCATTGAGATAGCATAGCCGGGGCTGCGGCGGGAGGCGGAATGGTTCTCGAAACTGCGGCAATGGTGGAGGGGGTACCCATCTGTGCATGTCTTTTTGAAAATGCAGGGGAGGATGGCGTTAAGCTGCGAAGGGTTTTCGCGATGGGCATGCTCAGTCATTTCGCTCTTGAAATATGTCCCACATGTTTATTGATGGCTCCAATTTGATTAACATACCGTTGTTGTGTAGTATCAGGGACGAAGGGGTGTTTTTGGTTGTTGGGGTTTGTTCACTTTTGACCAGCGGGGTTGCCAGTTGGCGGCTGGTGGCGGGTCCTGCGCGGATTGCTTTGTGGATAAGGTGCTTGATTTTACTGGAGTTTGGATGGTGGGCGAGCAGCAGGGAGGCCATTCCCCTGTGTGGGGTGTGCGGGCGGCTCGCAGCGCGGGTGTAGTTTTCTGAGGTATTTAGTACAAGTCAGCTGAGAGTGTACAAAACGCGCAGCGCAGCAGGGTGGCTGGTTTAGCGTTGTTGAACTTGGGTTCGGTCACCTCAGGTCAATGGACAAACTTTTAATTCAGACGGCGCATTCTTCGGGCACATGCATTCAGTCTCGCAGTATGCTACAGAGATTCCCGATGGGATGGGACACATAGTTTTCTTTTTTTTTTTTTATATATTTTTTTATTGTCTTTTTTTTACATAGACAGTATATACATAAAAAAACGAGTACATATGCTCTTTCTGACGCGTCGATCACTTCGCCTTACATCTTACATCCTAGACAATTGGGTGATCTATGCATTATTTAACTCTGTTGGGCGGTTGCTTCTCCGTCCTTTTAGGCTAAAAATTATATTCCATGTACCGGTGGACTTCTTACGTTGGCTCTTATCTTTTTCGTGAACATATAACACGCAACATGTAACACATATCCGTTGGCAGGTGGCTAAAGATTGTCGTCCTTCCGTGTTCTACAAAGCCGTGGTGTATTTGGCTAACACAGCCATGGTATATTTGGCTAAGGTGGTTTGAATGGGTCTAGTGCGCAGTCTAGCGCTGACCACATATGTCTATTGGGCTACTTCCAGGGGGTGTATTTTAGAGCTGTTTTGTCAGCGCCTCTTAGGAATGTAACCCAGTTTATTCATCCCTTAAAGGTGGCTTTGGAGGTGTTTTTCCATTTGGCTAGTATGATTTTTGTGGCGCTTGTTAGGAGGAAATCTAGAAGGTTTCTATCTGTGTTGATGTCTGTGTTGATGTGTGCTGTAATTAGGGTGCAGAAAAATCCCTTTTGAGGGTGCAGTCTAGTGTCTGGTTGGTGAATTCAAACACTTTGTCCGAGAATTTTCTGACCTTGCCACAGTAGAATATTAGATGGGCCAAATCCCCTGTTGCTTTGTTGCAGTTCCAGCACTGGTGATTCTCTCTTAGGAAGTGGGAAGGAGGTGTCCCTACGATTGTTGGGAACACACTAGTTGTTTTTGGGTACCCCTCGCACACACACAGGCCCCTTGTTGTCATGCTTCATCATTGGGGTCCTCGCACCCCTCTACGGGATGCGGCGTGCTGCGACCGACGGTTGCGTGGGAGCACTTATATTGGCTATGTGTGGTGTAGGTGAGGGAATTTGTAAGTGAGTGCTGTGGTGGGGTTTGATAGTGAGTGGAGTTTAAAAAGTGCCTGGCTCGTGAGGTTGCAAAAAAACTTTAATTTGCCCCCGGGCTGGTACTAATAAAAGGGTGAGAGAGGAGGTTTTGGCGTTACCTATGTGCGCCACCTCCTATGTGTGTGTCCTATGTGTGTGTCAACATGTTTCGGTGTAAAAACACCTTCTTCAGGACTGGGGTACACAAATCCCCTCCTTACTCACGTTTTTCTATTTCAGTCAGACTTTTTATATGCTAAAAAGTGGATTTTACAAGTGCAGGTATTGAAATGTACCTACTGAACAACCGCTATTTAGCTGACTGTTTTGTTAGGAATTTACTATACCATGAGACCGTATTAGCGTAGGGGTTACTCGTGCTTCCTTGCTACGAGTCTATGAGGAGAATCCCTCTTCGCTGCACCTTACTCCGGCTCCGTTGGTTGTAAGGCGTAAGGGGCAGCGTAGGGATTAATCAATTAACCTCCTTGTGGCACTTATAAATTGGAATTTATTGACATAACCGATACTCAGCATTTTGGCTTTGGGGTGGCTGATCTTCATAAAGTATGACGCAATAGTTGTTACCGCGAGGAAAGAGTAGCGGCCGGTTGTATATATCGTGACACTATGAATTAAGCCGCAGGAGCGGCGAACTGGCATGTCTGCATCTTTTAAGCGGAAGTATTTTACTTTAGTTTTGGGAGCAGTCTTCAACAGAAGTATTAAATTCCGGGTTAAGGACAGGAGACGCAGACAATATAGGCAGAACCACATGAGTGGGTGGGGCTGGAGCATGTACAGTTAGGTGAGATCTTGGCCCATTTAAGGTCGATACAAGCTGGTCAGGAAGGTTGGCACAGGGGTGTTTAAAACATTCCAGACGGCACCATTTGGCATACAACTCTGGTGTTACTTGCTTGGTGCAGGCAATTCTTATTAGGCTATGGTGAAACCCGGTTAAAATAACGTGGTTTGCAGTTAAACCAGTAGATTCCAGTCTGCCCTGCAGTGCCCCACAGTGGTTCACAGGCCTTGTTATGCCTGGAGGGTGAACTACCAGGGAGCTACGGGCAAAGCATTGTACTTTTGTGTGGAGGAAGGCTGCTGCTGAAGCACTAAAGGTATATGGTGAATAAACCTCTGGGAGGTACATTCTGATCAGTAGCTGTTGCTACCGGTAGCAGTCATTTCCAAAGGGTTGTCACCAAAAAAGCGGTATCACTCAATAAAACCTTCCGTATTCCACAGATCCACCCAGGGTGCAGCTACATAAAGTATGGACGCAGTGTTCAGGTAGACTGAGCAGAAGGGTCAGTGGTTACTAAATCCTAGGTAAGCAATGAATATAGCTTGAAGGCTCAAAAGGGTACATTGAGTTGTGGGGCCCCTAGGCGGGCAAGAGGGGGACCGTCCTGATGGCGGTCCTAGACCTTTTGCTCCACCCTAGGACGCCTGGAATTGAACATTCGGGACGAAATACTGGGAGTTTTGAGCAAGATGCCTGGAACAACTAACAGAACAATCTAGGGGGGTCTTCGAGGGGAGACTGGTTCCCCGGGCAGGGACGGAATTCGATGCGCTACCCTGGTTGATAAGTTTGTTGGTATTGACCATCCCTCTGAGAGACGATGGGATAAGTGGGAGGGGCCAGTAACTAAGGGAGGTTGGCCAAACCATCCTCAGAATGGTATGCTAAACTTTCCCCTTAGTAGGGAATTATTTATTGGGGGCACTTTGAACATTTAAGGGCGATTTGCCCAGTTATAGGTGCCCCGGCAGGGGAAAAGTGCGAGGTCCTGGTATTGATGTAAATGGAATGGGGGGCCTTTGCCCATCCCTCATAGTGAAGAAGGGTATGTCCTTGGTTGAGGGCTTTGGCAATGGATAAGGTAAAAGGGTCCTGCCAGTACTTTTGCATTCTGGAATTTGCTGCCCGAAGAGAAACTGGAGATAACGGTGGTATTGCTGGCACAATTTCAGACCAATGCTTCTGCCTCATATCCTGCACTCTCACAACAATTGCTTATAATTTGCGACACTTACCAAATATTCGTGAGGACACTTACAGAGGCGGTGATAAGGTACTACATTGCTAAGCTTCTACTTGGGTGCAGGGTAATTTATACATCATACGGTATATTATCATAAGTAAATATGTACTTTATACCCTTGTGTGTACATCTTGCCATGAGTCTTAACTATGTTTGGCAAGCACCACCCCCTACTTAGGGAGCAACAGGAGTCAGTGGGGGGAGCTGTATATCAAGGGAAATTGTGGCTCCCAAAAGGTTTTAGTAAAGTGCACATGGGGGTCACAAGCCTGTAATTAATAAGCTTATGAGGGCTCCCGGCAGGTGAGAGAGGGACTGAACTGCTGGTGGTTCTGGATTTTTTGAGCCACACCGAGAGGCTCGACGGACGTTCTTTGGGTGTGCACAGGGCTCCGGCACCCTGGCTAAGAGGGTGCATTATTGGGGGCTCTGGGATGGGTTATTTCCTCCATGATGGAGGGCACTGGGACTGCAGAGGGGGTCATTCAGTGGCTAACTAGTTTCTGGTTCTGAGTCGTTTACTCCAAGATGGAGAGTACTGGAAATGCAGAAGGTGGTCATACTGTTGCTGCCTTGTCTGTGGTTCAGGTCATATTAGCATGGATTCTGATGGGGATGTAGAGCATTAGAGTGGGGCTGTTACAACAGCGGCCACATTGAGTCTGTCATCAGAAACCATTAAAAGGGTGGGCGGATGGGGGTCTTTGTGTTTTGAATGCTATGTGAGAACACAGCTAGTTTAAATGACAGCCAAGGGATAGCGGTGACCTAACAGTGCCTTGGTTTTAATTCTTTCTATTCTTTTGGCTCTCATACATTGGTCCCGACGCCGCATTGCCGGGAGAAGCACAAAATAGTGGCAAATGGATATTTGTGCACTATGATTCCTTTATGCTCTGCGTGTAATAACTGGAAGCAATAATTGGATTTATATTGGTTTTGTCGCATTTTGTTGATAATACAATACCTATTTTTACAAACCTGTGTATCGTCTTTTTGTGGTGTATGCATTGTGTAACTGTTGTGCGTGTTGCACAAATACTTTAAACATTGCCTTTTGTGATAAGGCTGCCTGCTCTGTGCCAAGCTACCAGAGGGTGACCGCAGGTTATCTCAGTTTTGTATCTAGTTTACCCTGACTAGAGTGGTGGGTTATGCCTGGCTTGGCTGCATAACTTTGCCAACCAGAAACAGAAACCCAGTTTCTAACATTGGTGATCAGCGGTGAGAATAGGACTTGCATTTGTGCAATATCATACTGTAACTCAATGTTCTATACTACTTTTTCACTTTGACCATTGTGATTTTTTTCAATTTTCTCTGATTTGGCCTTTTTGATTTTTGTGCTTTAAAATGTGTACCTCTGGGGAAGTAGTCACACTACCTGCTCCTGCAGTAGGGGAGTTTGATCTGTCCCAGTTAGATTCTTATACTGTGGCTAAGATGGAGAGGTATTGCAGGGAATTTCTAGTCTCCATGAGAGGTGGAGCTTCAGAAGGATTTAAGAGTTCGGGCAGAGGCCCATATTACAGGGGAGGAGGGCCTAGAGGAGGATGAGTTAGAAATTCCAGAGGAGGACGAGGGTTTGATTTTGGAGTCTGAGAATGGCTCTAGGCCAGACTGAGCGGGGGGGGCACACTTTGCCAGGAGCAAAGCGGGTTCTCAAGGCATGGAGTACTGTCTCCTCCAGAAACCTGTCCCCAGCAGAACTTGAGGACAGGGGGTGGGAAAGAAAGTTGAAAATGGAGCTTGCAAAGCTAAAGCTGGTGAAACAGCAAACTGCAGAGGAGAAGAGAATGGCTCTGGAGGAAATGAAGCTTACACATGAGCTCAACCTCAGATGGCTGGAATATCAGAACCTTACAGTCAAAGGTCAGGTTACGCAAGGATTTGGTGCCCTGCTATGTTGTGGGGGATGAAGTTTACAAGTGGTTTGCAGTCCATGAAGTAGATTTAAGAATGCATAAGGTCCCAAGGGAGTTCTGGGGTATCAGTTTAAGGAGGCACATGCCCAGAGTGGGGAGGGACACTCTTCTTACACTAGAGATGGGGGATCAGATATGCTACACTACAGTGAAGACGATCTTGACAAGTAATTTAGGGTTGACACTTGAGAAATACAGACAGAGGTTTAGGGCTCGTCACAAGCTATCCCCAAAGAGCTTGGATGACTATTTAGACTATGCTAATAAGGCATTGAAGGGCTGGGTGAGGGGCAGCAAAGTAGATGATTATTGAGGGTTATATAATTTGATTGCAAGAGCGCACATGTTCAGTCACTGTTTTTCAAATCTACGCTAACACCTGGTTGATTGCAAGTTCTCTGATCCCAGGGAACTTGCAAAGGAGGCAGACCTCTGGGTGAGTACCAGAGTGTCTGACTAGGCATTTGGGAGCGATCCAAATGGGATTGGCTAATGTTACCCTCAACTGAGGGTGGGGGAGGTTCACAGTAAACCAAACATGTCCCATGATAGTGGAAGGGGGGGGTAAAGGGTCACATGCCCCTTCTCAGTGGAGGAATAGAGGTGGGGTTGGGCTGAGGTCCAGAGTGCCCTATTCCCTGCCCCAGAGCTTCGATTGTTCCGCTTGAACTATTCCGCTTCGATTGTTTCCTGAGGGAGCATTCTGTGGAGCCTGGTGTGCAACGGTAGACCATGCACTGATGGTAGCTTCCCAATGTCAGGCAAACTGCGGGGTAAGCTGCCACAAGTACCCAACCAGTTCTTGTTCGAGTGGAGTGGTGATGCTCATAGTACAGGCTGCGGGCAGCAGGCGGCCCGGCAGGCCTTCCTTAGCGCCGGCGGACATTGCTAGCAATGTACCAATGTTTTTTTTTAAAAGAGTGTCTTCAAACACTAAAGATGACCGCTGGATGTATTGAACCATGTGCATTCGAGCAAAGTAATGTTTTCAGTTCTGCACAACCCTGAGCGTGAAGGCAATGCATACCGCAAACTGATAGGGCCTAGAGGAATGAATACAGAACCACTGGAGGCAATGAGACACTTAACACTGCACAACGCCACATATTTACATCAATTAATATTAAGAACTCCCTGGCCCTGAGGTGATTAATTCTGAATAGCCTGGAGCACTAAAGAGCAAATACTACACTGCTCTAGGCACAGACACTATCAGTGCTGCAAAATCCCAGCTCTGACGAGTTTGTTCTCCACAATTGGTGCATTACTGGTGCAGAATTATTGATGTTGTTTCGCTACATCTTGTATAATGAGAACCACAAATCATAGGGAATGAGAGTAACGAAAGGAATCCAGTCCAAGGTGGTAAATGAAGGAATACTTCTCCGTTCCCTTAGTACCTGCAATGAATACTGTGCAATTAGGGAACTAATGTAATTCAAAGTGCAACATCTCGGGCACAGAGGGGCAGAATAGTGGAGAAATCCAGGATATGAGTGAGGTAAATGCTGCCCATTGGCATGTGCTGTGGTAATGAAATGTGCACAACCCCACAGCCCAGAAAAACTAAAAAATACTAGAAAATAAAAGGTATTACTTTATAACCACACACTATGGGTAAGAATACTTCAAATTCCAAGGCACTATGTTAATAAACACTAAACAAACCCAGGCAGCGAGGTATTGAATACTGAACAAATGTACGCACCGATAGAATGAATAATGCACAATTACAGAGACTGTACTGTGGCCTCTGATACATCGGCTGTACTGATTGTATTGAAAACTGTACAATCTAGGGTAATAAGTTTAGATGTATTGCACGGACATTTAATCTGATGTAAACATTACTTGAAACCAGCAGGTGATGAAGTCCCACTCATTGATAGGGAAACATGTTGAATAATGCCCGCACTAGGGATAGAAATACTCCACAAACCTAAGCAATGAATTATAGAATATTACACAACTGCATGGACTATGGAACAGAATCCTGTGCCTTCCCAGGGACTGAAATGAGGCTCAAGGCACAATTACAGCCTCTGACTGTACTAAGTAGTCCACATCCATAGGCAAAGAGGGCATCACACAATCCTACCATCTGAATGCCCAAAGTTGCGCTATGCACTGGTCCATAGTAATGAAATGCCAGTAAACAGGGGGCCTTGCAGTTATTATGTAGACACACAAGGTTACAGTACCACTTTGATTTATTATGAAAAGTTGGTGGGTTTTTTTCTCTAACCCAACGCCGACTGACCCGCACCCTCCACCGACCCCAGCCCCACTGCTGTGGCCCTCTGCCGCACAACACTGTAAATTTGTCCCCAGAGAGAAAGTTTGAGAGTACCCATGGAGTAGAGAGTAGAGACAGTCTGAGGAATTTAACATGCGTTGTAATGTTTATGTTCCTGGCACAGGTTTTGGGATCCCAAAGGCCAGATTTACTAATTAATGTTTCATATGTTTGGAATGTTATTGAAAAATCCCACTTATTGTAAGGTTGGATTCAACTTTACTATTTTAGAAATACCACTGTTAGAAAGTTGACATTTCTCTGCACTTACTGCTTTACATGCCTGACAGCTTGTCTCCAAGGAACATCTGAGCTGAGCTGGGATGGGTGGCAGCTACATTCGTGCATTCCCTCTAAACAACCACAGAACACTCAAATGCATCTGCATTCATCTGCATACTGATGGGTCGTCCTGGTCAGGAGGAAGGAAATGAGGAAACACTTCATTTGAATATGTAGTGTCCTGCCTCCACACAAAGGGCTGATTTAAGCCCCATAGGCAGGCTGGCAGACAGGACTGGGCTGAAAGGGAACCTGTGCACTTCATAGAATTCTTCAGAAGTCACCCCACATCAAAGACACTTTTGAGTATAAGTATGGGATCTCTGACCCCATCAAATCAGACATTTTTGGACCTGTATTCAGACATTGCTGGCTCTACATCTGCACATTGCCAGTAGGACTGCTGTGCTGCCAGGAGGGACTGTCACTCTGTTGACTGCTCTACTGTGTTGGCCTGCTACTTACTGAGTTGTAGAAGGGACTGCCACCTTTTTCCTGTGCTGCCCTCGAAAGTGCTCACCAAGGGCTTGTTTGCTTGCCCCCGTACCCCAAACTCTGAGTGCCATCAAAGACTTCGAATTCCTGCCCTGGGATTCCGCTCTACAAGGAGTCCGGCATTAATCCTGCATCTACAACTCTCCTGAGCCAGTTCACCATCTCAACTTCGAGCACTTTGCTCAGATTGAGCATCGACACCGCTACTCCGACCTAGCATTGCTGAAAGGTCGAGTGCATCACCGCAGTAATGCTTCCAGCCTCTGTTACCCCCAACACCGAGGGTGCAGAGAGAAGTCTTTGATGCGAAGTCTCGCTGGTTTGCCTAGACAACGCCAGTCAGTGTGTTAGCACCTTCCTCCCCTGTGAGGAGCTATGACACTGTGTGCTGACATCAACTAAAGCAACACGAGTGCTAGTGGCTCTAGAAAGGTACTGGGATTCCGACCTCGAACAAGAGGTCTGTATACTTGCCTGCACACTTGCAGGCCGCTTGCTTTTCTGCACATTCTAGTCCTGTCGGATCCGTGAAGACCCATCGACGAGTGCTGCCTGGGCATGACAGGTACTCGTGTGCACCGAGTGATCCCCAGTTGGGTTTGACAATGCTTTGAAACCCGCATTTGCACTACTGTAAATAATGTAATAGTAGCAACTGCATAGCATTGTGTTTCCCTTGTGCTTTGAGTTTAATAACTTGAGAAATATTTATTGGATTTATATCGTTTTGGTTTCATTTTGTTGATAATGCAATACCTTTTGTTATACATCTATGTGGAGCCTTTTTGTAGTGTATGCATTTTGTTACAGTGTGTGTGTTGCACAAATAATGTACCCATTGCCTCTCATGATAAGCCTGCCTGCTCTGTTCCAAGCTACCAGAAGGTGAGCACAGGTCATCTCAGTAGTGTATATAGCTTACCCTGACAAGAGTGCTGGGATCTGCTTGGCTCTGGTGTATACCTTAGACAACCAGAAGCCTAATTTCTAACAGACTCGCTTGTATTCCCCTTTGCAGATCTCAGAGAATTATTTTCTGGTCTAAAAAACTATGGAGGCCCATCAAGAGTCCCGGTGGATGCTTGTGTTTTCTGCCTAGAGTGTGCTTGCTCTGCCTGCGAGATGGCTCTGTTTATCTCTAGTGTCAGTTTTAGAAATTGCAGGACTTCACTAAAATCTAGAAGCTGCAGTTCTTCCCTGTTCTGTTTACAACTTATGTGCTTACATTTGGCATTATATTCATCTGCATTGATTGGCTAGCAAAGACAATCCAGAGTTTTTAGCATAAGAAAACATTGTTTATTTTTTTAATGAAATTAAAATCTAGATCCATAGATGCAACAGATGCTGACCAACAATGTTAGAACTGTGGTTCTCTAGTTGGCAAAGGCATGCATCTTTGACCAAATAGGGACCCTTGCTTCTAAGTCAGGGAAAGTGGATTACACTACTGGATGACCCCTGCTCACCCCTTTGGTAGCTTGGCACGAGCAGACAGGCTTATCTCAGAGTCAGTATGTTAAGCATGTGTGAGTATACACAACAATACAGTGAAAACACTACAGATGGACATCACACAGGTTTTATAAAAATAAGTATTCTTTATATAGACTTAACACAAGACCACAAACAACAAAAATCCACAATACTGTACTTACAAGTTGGCTTAAAGATGGTAGAAGTTACTTAGTTCAAGTTGGTGATAAATGCAACACAGTTCTCACAAAAGTACCTGGATGCGTAACGCAAAACAAACAAAAGGCTTGCAGAGTGGTAGATGCGTCTGTTCCGTGCTTCGAGGGAGATGATGCGTCGCGCCTCAATGCTTGCGCAAAGTAGGAATGCGTCTTGATCCTTACCGGAGCGGAGGTGATGCGTAGATTCTCGTCCTGCGATGCGCATGATGGCGCCTCGATGCGATACGATGATCCAGTGCAATGCGATAAGATGGCGCCCTTCATGAGACAACGTGAAGACGATGCGTGCACGCCCGACGGCAGCGCGGCGAACTCTGTAGCTTTGGAGCCGTGACAGGCCCTGCGATACGCTTCTCCGGCGAGGCGACGGCGACCTTGTGGTGGTGACACGCTTCTCCGGTGATGCGTCGGGTAACAGTAATCATTTTTTGATGAAATTATATTTTATTTTGCAAACATATCGATACAACCATATTCCATCTCCGTAGCAGTGGGATGACTGAGAGATATTTTTTTAATATACAATTATTTTAAGACGTTTAGATCATTTAATAGTTCTATGAAGATGATATGGTGTATTTATCTGACTTTGCCCTATTTTGTTACAGAGTTATCACTGAGTTGGTTCAGGATGTAAACTGTGTCCTTAAGGACTCAGAGGGGAAGGAAGAATTGCTTTGGTTTAGAATGGGAAGTTTTAAGATACCTGATGGCTGCTCAGAGACACTCCAGATGATTCCAATGGGCTTCCCAAATGCTCATTATCAGCTTCTCACCAGTTTTGAAACATTAATAATCATTATTGGCACCTTCCCCTCTTTCCAAGTAGCTACACATATTAACTATGTAAGCTCCAAGAGTTGCTGTAGGTGACTGCTTAGTTTTAACTTCACGGGGTATGCAACAAAAGCTATGTCTCAGTACTACAAAGGAACGACTGTCACTTTGGACAGTATTTGCTACTTGCATAATACCAAATAGAGCAGAGACATTTAACTTCACTACCTAAGTAAGCGATTTTTCATAAGTTCAAAAAGTGAAAAAACAAGGTTTGGAAAAGACTTTAAAATTGTGACACCTTTTTTGCATATAAATCACTTTACATATTCAAAAATGTTTTTACTAGTTGGTACGGATAAACCCTGATTCGTGCTGAACATTTTTAAAGGATGTGTTAGACCCAGCATCATTGGCGTGAGTCTCCCTTCCATTTTTTACTGAATGCCGCCTGTGTTTTTGATACGTTTTGCTGGTTAGATGCTTTAGGCACTGTTCCACTGCTATTCAGTGCCACAGTGCAAGTGCTCCCTATGTTAAATTTAGGTATTTATTTGTGACTCCATGACTGGGTTATTTGATTTACTTGTCAGACCCTAGTACAGTGCACCATGTGTGCCCAGGGCTTGTAAATCAAATGCTGCTGGTGGGCTTGCAGCACTGGTTGTGCCACCCACAGAAGAAGCTTGTAAAATGTGTCTCAGTCCTGCCATTGCAAGGCCTGGGCGCAGTCTGTGACTGCCATGTCGACTTGGCAAGTGCACCCACTTGTCAGTCCCTAAACCTTCCCTTTTCTTCTTATCAGACACCCCTAAGGTAGGCCCACGGGCAGGGTGTATTGTAAGTATAAGGTAGGACATGCCCTGGTGTGTGTGGCATGTCCCAATAGTGAATTACACCCATTTTTGTTTTTCACTATTGCAAGGCTACCTGCTCCCCATAGGCCAGAATTGGCAGTTTGATTATTACATCTTATAATCCTAACTAACTCAGGGAACATAGTAGAAATTTGAATTTGGTGTGGCTGAACTCAGAATGATGAAATACATTTTTTAGCAAAGTTGGTTTGAACATTCTGTGTTTGAAAATACAATTTTTAGAAAGCAGGTATTTTCTTGCCTAGCTATCCAAGCCTGCCTCTGCTAGGTTGTGTATTCCTTGTCTGGAGTTTGAGTGACAGGCGCTGGGGGATTCCAGAAGAGAGGGTGAGTCAGCACAGGGCTGAATAGAGAGATCTGCATACAGATGGGAGGGAGGAGTTGCACATGGGACCTGAATAGGACTGTGCCTTCCCTCCACAATGCTGGCTCCACCTCCTGTGGTGTGTCTGATTTCCCTGGCCTACACTGTGGAAAGAAAGAAGGAGTCTTGTCAACAAAGTGCTCCAGGACTGACCTGAACTGGTTTGGACTAGGCAGAGGCCTCTCTGCCTTCAGAGAACAAAGAGAAAAGTAGTATAAATATGGGACCCAGACATCGAGATTTTAGATCACTTCTGGGAACAAGACGCACCTTTTGCCAAGGAGAAGAACCAAGGAAGCTGCAGGAGTTTGGACTGCTCCTCTGCCAGTGTGCTGTTTGCCGGGTTGGCCTGCAGTGGTTTCTTTGTTGCCAAGGAAAGGAGAAGGAACTTTCAAAGAACTTTCATCATCTTACAGAATATTACTCCAAGGGCTTGAACTTGTGCTTGCCTCCTGCTGAAGTCTCAGGGACAAAAGACTTCACCTCCAGCTCCCCTCAGAGTTTCCTTGCTGGGAATTCTGTCTACAAAAAGCCTGCATGTCGCTGGGAGCTGGAAGCGCGACGCATCAAGAGAAGCATGTGCGAGCTGTTGCTGTCGCATCACCGGAGAAGCGTGTCGCCGCCGCAGAGTTCGCCGCCGCATCACCAGAAAAGCGTGCCTTCATCAAAGCTGTTACCCGACGCATCACCGGAGAAGCGTGTCACCACCGCATGGTTGCCGTCGCATCGCTGGATAAGCGTATCGCAGGGCCTGTCACGGCTCCAAAGCTACAGAGTTCGCCACGCGGCCGTCGGGCGTGCACTCATCATCTTCACATTGTCTCATCAAGGGCGCCATCCTATCGCATCGCACTGGATCGTCGTATCACATTGAGGCGCCATCATGCGCATCACCACCGGGCCTCAGGACGAGATCTACGCATCACCTCCACTCCAGTAAGGATCAAGATGCATCCCCTACTTTGCGCAAGCATTGAGGCATGACGCATCATCTCCCCCGAAGCACGGAACAGACGCATCTCCCACTCTGCGAGCCTTTTGTTTGTTTTGCGTTACGCATCCAGGTACTTTTGTGAGAACTGTGTTGCATTTATCACCAATCTGAACTAAGTAACTTCTACCATCTTTAAGCCAATTTGTAAGTACAGTATTGTGGATTTTTGTTGTTTGTGGTCTTGTGTTAAGTCTATATAAAGAATACTTATTTTTATAAAACCTGTGTGATGTCCATCTGTAGTGTTTTCACTGTATTGCAGTGTATACTCACAAATGCAGTAGTGTAATCCCCTTTCCCTGACTTAGAAGCAAAGGTCCCTATTTGGTCAAAGTTGTATGCCTTTGCCAACTAGAGACCCCCAGTTCTAACATTGGTGGTCAGCATCTGTTGCATCTATGGATCTAGATTTTAAGGAAGAGAGGTTGGAAACCAACACTTTGAAACAGCTCAAGCATCTCTACAATAAATTGAAAGTTGCTACACCAGGCATTTCTAAAAAGGATTACTACCAAAAGGCGCTAAGGGCCTGGGTAGAAGCAAAAAATGCCCCTGAGTTGGTGGTGGAGCCAGCTGGTGATGCAGATGGGCAACTGGATAGGCCAGTGTTTCCAGTCAGGGGAGGGGTCCCGCCCCCACCTGGCAGTAGTATCTCTTCCAAAGACCTGTCCCCCAGAGAACTGGAAGACAGGGAGAGAAATAGGGCACACAAACTGGAGATGACTAATCTTAAAATGGAGGGTCAGAGGGAATTAGAGAATAACAGATTGTCCTTGGAGAGAAAGACAATGAGATATGAACATGAGAGCGTGTTGAGGGAGTTAGAGATCAAGGCAAAGGGCTTTGAGATCAATCCCTATGGTGGCAGAGCACCATCTGTGCCTTTAGAAGGCAGGGTATATATCCCCAAGGATGTCAACAAAGATTTCCATAAGCATGTAGATATTGGGCAGTGGTTTGCAGCCTACGAGATAGCAATGTTGGCCCACCGAATCCCTGAGAAGGATTGCGGAGCTGGGTTGTGGGGCCTCTTTGTGAGTGAGGTGAGGGATACTTTGTTAGACCTACCCAGTAAAAATAGGATGTCTTATGCCCACATGAAGGAAGCCCTGATGACAAGGTATGGTTTGACCTCAGAACTCTATAGACAGAGGTTCAGAAATTGAAAGAAGCTTGAGGCAACCACTTGGGTAGAATATGTATCTTTCTTTTGCAGAGCTATGGGTGGTTGGGTGAAGGGTAGCAAAGTGGATACTTTTGAAGCGCTCTATGATTTGATTGCAAGGGAGCACTTGTCTGCTAACTGTTTTACAGAGCTATGCCAGCACCTTCTTGAGAGCAGGTTAACTAACCCTACGAAGCTTGCTGTGGAGGCAGAACGCTGGGTCAGTACCAGGATCCACAAGGGTCATGTGGGAGACTCCGCCAAAGGTGGGCAGGGTCCCCAGCAGATGAGTAGGGGGGCAAGGGTAAACAGAGGGAGTTCCAGAAAGGGCTCCAAAGTAATACCAAAGGGAACCAAGGGAAGGGTTCCCAGCCTCCCCCTGAGAAAAAGTCAGAGTCCCCGACGGGTAAACCTGTTCATAGGGGGCCAGCCATTTGCTTTCAGTGTGAGCAGGTGGGACACCATTGATATGATCCCCAGTGTCTCCAAAAGGGTCAGCATGTGCCACCCCATGCACCACTCCTTCCAGTGGCCAGTGTAGCCCTGGGTGGAGAGGAGATGGGTGCCCAAGGTGGGTGGGGTCCCGCAGAAATGTCCCTTGTCTCATTAGTAGACTTTGAGATGGTCCCTAAGACTCAGCTGCCTGATAACACTAAAAAGTACAGGCAGTGGGTGACCATTAATGGCCATAGAGTGGAGGCTCCTAGAGAAACGGGAGCCAGTGTGACAGCTGTCAAGTGTCACTTGGTGTCTGAAGAGCAGGTGGTCCCAATGCATTAAACCCTGTTGTTGCTGCTGACAACACAGAGAACCACTGCAAGGTGGCTCAGGTTACCTTTGAGTGGGAGGGGTTCTAAGGTACTCTCCAAGGAGTTGGAAGCCAGCCATGTCTGTTGATTGTCTGTTGGGCTATGATTTAGAGAGCCCCCTTTGGCTAAGGTGGAGAAGACGGCACATTTAGAGATGTTGGGTCTGCCTGAATGGGCGTGTGTGACTCGGTCTATGGCAGCCAAGGGTGTTCAAGAGATCCTGGAGCCTGAAAATATGGCCCAGGAACCTGCTACCTTAAAGAGACAAGGTAGGGTGTGCGGGAAACCAGCCCCATTGTTCCCATGGTCCAGGAGGAGGCAGACCTTAAGGGGGAAGACCTGGAACCTACAGGGGAACAAATTGCTGAACTGGGGGACCTGCCTGAGCTGACCTATTGGCAGCAAGAGGGAGGACCCTCCAGGGAGGAATTTTGTGCAGAGTAGACAAAGTGCCCTTCTCTTGTGGGTTTTCGGCAACAGGCCACAAACCAGGCAGCAGGTGATCGTTCTGGATCACATTGGATCTACTGGGAGAACAACCTCCTGTACAGCGAGCCTAAGGATGCTGAGCCTGGGTCAGCCAGTGTGCTGGTGGTACCCCAGCGTTTCAGAGCCTTCCTACTGGTGTTGGTTCATGATGTACCTTTAGCTGGACATCTGAGGCAGGACAAGACCTTTGAAAGGCTTGTCACCCACTTTTATTGACGCCAGATACAGAATAGTTTAGATACTCATTGTAGGACTTGTCAAACTTGCCAGGCAGGTCGGAAAAGTGGAAGGCTCCTCTCCAACCTCTCCCTGTAGTCAGTACCCCCTTTGAACGGGTGGTCATTGACATTGTGGGGCCACTGAACCCCAAGACAGTCATGGGCAACAGGTTTAGCCTGGTCTTGGTGGACCATGTTACCTGGTACACGGAAGCCATCCTGCTCAGGACAGTGACGGCCCCTGTGGTGGGACGTGCAGTGATTGAGATTTTCTCCTGTGTGGGGTTCCCCAGAGAGATGGTGTCTGACCGAGGTACAAACTTCATTTCCAGTTATATGAAGTCTCTGTGGAAGGAGTGTGGTGTTACATATAAGTTCACCACTCCTTACCACCCACAAGGTAATGGGCTGGTTGAGAGATTCAACCGGACCCTTAAAGGCATGATTATGGGTCGTGAGGAACCTTAGAGGCATAAGTGGGACGTCCTCTTGCCATACCTTCTTTTTGCTTACCGTGAGGTGCCACATAAGTCCTTATGGTTCAGCCCCTTTTAACTGTTGTATGGACACCCGGTAAAAGGACCTTTGAGTCTGGTCAAGGAAGGCTGGGAACAATCTCCCAGGAAACTTCCCCGCGATGTATGCAGTTACATACTGGCCTTCAGGAACCAGACTTTGCGGAGCGCAAGAGTGATGTCACCTATTTGGTGAACTTGTGGTCTCCTAGGAACCCTTTGCTGGTCCTGCACGTTAACCGCCTAAAGCCCCACTTAGAAAAGTCTGAAGTTGGCATGCTCCTAGCGACAGATGATGGAATGGAGGAGGAGACCAAGCCTCTTCCAGACCTCCTGTCTGCAACAGAGCAAGATGGGTCAGTGGATGGTGTCAGCCTCTCTGCCACACTGACCCTTGATCAGCAGCAAGATTGTCACCAACTGTTGGGACAATTCTCTGATTTGTTTTCCTTGACTCCTGGTGTCACTGAGTGGTGCATCCATGATGTGGACACGGGGACAGTCCTCCTGTGAAGCACAAGGCTTACATCAAGGAGGAAGTCACCAAGATGTTTGCCCTAGGGGTGATTGAGTCCTATAAAAGGCCTTGGGTCAGCCCAGTGGTTTTGGTCCCAAAGGCTGCCGCGCCTGGTGCCACCTGAACTCAGGTTCTGTGTGGACTACCGAGGACTCAATTCAGTCACCAGGACTGACACACACCCCATCCCCAGAGCTGATGACCTCATGGATTGGTAAGGGGCTGCACAGTACCTCAGCACGTTTGATTTGATGTACTGGCAGATTGCCTTGACTGATGGGGCCAAAGAGAGGTCAGTATTCTCCACACCAGATGGACACTACCAACTCCAGGTTATGCCCTTTGGGATGAAGAATGCCCCTGCCACCTTTCAGAGGTTGGTCAAACAGGTATTGGCTGGACTGGAAGATTTCAGTGCAGCCTACCTGGATGACATTGCAGTGTTCAGCGCCAGTTGGGAAGAATATCTGCGCCACCTCTGGGAAGTGTTGATGGCACTGCGCAAGGCAGGCCTAATGATCAAGGCAAGTAAGTGCCAGATCGGGCAGGGTTCTGTGGTGTACTTGGGACCCCAGGTAGAGAGCCGCTAGGTGGCACCCCTGTAACCCAAGATTGATACCATCCTGGCATGGGAACCCCCAAAGACTCAGACACAGTTGAGAGCCTTTTTAGGACTCACAGGGCGCTACTGGAGGTTTGGCAAGGGGTATGGCAACATTGTTGCAACCTTTTTTGAACAGTGACTTGCAATCCGCCTGGCTGACCTAACTGCTCACCGCCAGGTGCCCGCAAATTTCTGCCACAGCCAAAACGCCACAGGAGCAGCCCCGCCTCCCGCCGCACGACTCCCGCTGGTCCAGGGAGACTGCCGCAGAGCGGAGAGCGGGGTCTGGGGAACTACATCCCCCAACAGGCACTACGCCAAGCGCCATCAAGAAGCGCCAGGAGGCGCATAAAAGTAGCGCACAGTCTCCCTCGCGGGACGCCGGGCGAAGCCCGGGCCAAGGGCGGGCCAGTTTCAGCCCGTTTCAGCCCGTTCCAGACTGTTCTAGGCTGGGCTGGGCCACCCCCCTTGGTTCCTACGTACCAGACGCTGCCCTCATCTCTTAAAGGTATTGACTTTCGACATTTGTGTACTTTGGAACTAGACCTCGAACCTTTACAATTATGACCAGGGGTTCCAGAAGTAAGACTGCTCTTAAAACCGCTTTGTTTACAGGTCCTATTGACCAGTTCATCACAAAAACTACCGAGGCTATTAATCAAAATATTTCTTTATTAGAACGTAGGGTGTCTCAGGACCTTGCGATCGCCCGGAGATCCTCAATGGGCCTCATAGCAGCGGCCTTAACCCCTCTGCCATCAGCTTCTCCTATCCCAATTCTAATACAGTCTGGTGCAACAGCCCAAGTTCACTCCATCCCAAGTGCTGTTGATTTATCAGCTACCAACCTGTCATTGGATTTGGAATCGACAGGGAGTCTTGAGATTACCCCGGACCTTGAGCAGATTCTGTCTGAAGATCCTGTACAAGTAACCCGGCTCAAGGGGGTTAGAGAAGGTGCTGTTCCAAAACAGCCAGAACCCCAAAAAAAGGGGAACAATACCAAACACCATCATAACACCAATAAAAAGAAAGGGTCTATCGTACCACCATCCAAGAAAGCCCCTTCTAGTAATAACTCTGCACCACCTGCATCATCTAATCTACAATGTCCCACATTGGACAACGATCAAGAGGGTGGCCTCAGTCTGATTGACTGCGATACTCCACAGTTTTTTGCTAGATTCAGGGACTTATTAAAATACCATCTCCAACCTCTGGAACGGAGTAACATGGCAATTGAAAAGCAACTTGCCATACTCCTCATTAAATTACCCAACCAGACCAGGGCGGGAACCTTTAAACCTGGGGGGGCCTCGGTAGTGGTCAATCCTGGGGTTATACCAGCTAACTCAGATAGACCGCCCGTTATGTCCAAAGCCCAGGCTAAAACAATAGAGCCATCAACCCCCATACTACCAGCTTCAAAAAATTGTGCAAAATCTAAGTCAAAAGCCAAATCTTCATCTCAGTCACCTTTATCTAGTCAGCAAAATTCTTCTCTTCCCCTCCCTGTAGTGCTACCAACAGCTGCCAACCACACCACGGCCAAGGTGTCCTCGCAGCCATCTCAAACCAAACCCCCGGTGCCCCCAAAATTAAATCCTTCAGAGGGCAAGAGGGGGTCTAGATCTAAACGCCCAGTTCATCTGTCACCTGAGGTCTCCCCATTTACGGTGATTCTAACGGGAGTACCTGAACTAACAGCAGGAACAGATGACCCATCTTGGTCCCTTTTGAATAAAATCCTTCAATGGCTCAGCATTAATAGGCCATTACAGCCCCCAAACACCAGTAGAATATCATCTGTACGCAGAGTACCATGGGTGGGGGCGAGCCCTAAGAGTATTCAGGGGGACTGCGTCATTGTTACTTGCGAAGATGCGTCCACCGTGAATCATATCTGTTCGTTGCCAGATCTAGAGAAGAAAGGGGGAATCGACACCCATCGACTCTCCTTTTTCTATCCCCCCGTATATAACTACCATCCCCCAATACCACCTCCCAACTGGGTTTTACCTCCAGAACAACTCTGGAATTATGGAGGTCCATGGCTGACCCAAAAGAGCAGGAGCAGGGAATGGGTACCTCGTCCCTGGTATCCCAACAAAGGCCACTTTGTGGGCGACGAGTGGCGAGGCATTCACACTAACAACAGATTTGACTGTCTTGAGATGGTTGACTGACTTCATGCTTCACCATCTTTATGCCAGTCCGACAATAGCCAGTTAGGGTTGGATGCACGTATGCAACTTGTCCACGCTAGCGATCAAGCAGTCCCTTCTATGGATTATGTACCCCCTAGTGGACAAGTGGCCATACGGGAGGGCTCTGTACAGGAAGGCAGCCCCACAGAACCTCTTCCTTTTAAACCTTACCCATGTAATAACCAAACCCCCATTTGTAGGCCTGTAGTTGGGTACCCTTGGAGAGGAGTTTCATGTACTAGTAATGAAGCGTGTGTGCTCCTTGGTGCCTCTAAGGATGCTCCATGTGAGAGCGCCAAGGAGGATAACCTGATCATAACCTGTGCCCCTCAGTTGGAGCAGGTTGTCTATGGTCCTAACGAGTTTACTGGCCTTACCCTCATTTCCTGGAATATTGCCGGAATTGCAGGGAAACTGGACACCCCCTTCTGGCCTAAGTTTATAGGGGAAGGATTTGATATAATCCTTCTTCAAGAAACTTGGTGCCAAGAGCAAATAAATACAGAAGGTTATTCATCTCACTGTCTCAACGCCACCAAATCCAGTTCAGGCAGGGCTAAGGGGGGCCTTTTGTTACTTCTGTCCAAAAAGTTGTGTAACTGTAAAGTCAGAAGTAGCTCGACTGTGGGAACCCACAGCCAGGTAATGAGGGTTGAATGTAGTAAGGGAAATGATTTGGTCCTTGTTAATTTTTATAACAACATCTTTGATGCCACCAGAAGGAATATTTTATTTCCTCTGGAAAAGGAAATTGTAAGGGTTCTTGGCATCTCAAACAGAAGGGCAGACGTTCTATGGGCAGGGGACTTTAATCTGCAGCCATGTCATCTATCAAAAGGGAACCCCTGTGGCTTTGGAATAGATATGGTTAACCTTAGGGGGGGTGCGGGTGAGTATGAGGATTCCCTTAATTTCCCACATTGCCATTATGGTTCAATGCTAAACAAACTGTTAATTAAACTAGACCTACACCTGTTAAGTTGTAACAAAAATAGATTGAATGACATCTGCCCTACCTTCACAGGGAGGGACGCTGGGACATTTATAGACCATATCCTGTTCTCCAGTACAGGAGACTTTTTAAACCTGTGTATCAGAGAGGAAAGTCTAAGTGGTCACAACAGCATCTGCGTTACCCTTCCGGGACGAGGTACAAAACTAGTGACTGGAGAAATCTGTTCTACCGATTTAGTCCCGATCAGACCAAATGGTCTGAGGAATAAATGGTCTGGAACCAGCTCCATTGCTAAACAGAGGGAGGTCATAATTAGTTGTAAAATTGAACTCAGTTATTGTTTAAAAAATGTCGTTAACCCTGATATCCTGTTGTCACAATTTATCAAGATTAACACCATCATTTAAGGTATTTTTACCAAGAAATCTCCATCCAACAGGGTTATAATGCGGGGATGGTTTGATAA
Organism: Lissotriton vulgaris; assembly: GCF_964263255.1. NCBI lineage: Eukaryota > Metazoa > Chordata > Amphibia > Caudata > Salamandridae > Lissotriton > Lissotriton vulgaris. Next base: position 1,119,475,937 of record NC_141693.1, read on the forward strand.
ATCCTGTACAGCAGCCCTACGGGAACTGAAAAAAGCTTTAGGTATTTAACCCCGAGACAGCAATGGAATAAAACAATTAAGGGTTAACTATAAAATGGCAAATTCCAACAGGAAAAAGGTTTTACAAAGTGAAGCTTGGGATAAGCTAAAGGAAGCAGCTGAGACCAAAAACAGTAAACTTTATTGGGAAACAATTAACAGCCCTTTTTTAAACACTGATGGTATCCCGGAAATAACTTCCTACGTTGCATGTAATGACTGGATTATCCATTTTACTAATATTTTTACCCCGGAAGGAATACCCCTAACTGTATCAGCTACCGAGGCCTCCTCTTGGATACCTCTACCTCTGGGAGTAACCTTGGAGGAGGGTCATGAAGGGCTCTCCAATAGCAAGGGGGGGAAGGCCCCAGGCCCTGACGGGGTACCCATTGATTTACTAAAAGCAGAACCAAACTTGTGGGCTCCTATTCTGGTGAGGACTTTTAACTGTGCAGCAGAAGGTAACATTCCTCCCTCCTGGGGCCAATCAGTTATTATTCCCCTATTAAAAAAAGGCAGCAAATCTGAGGCTTCCAATTATCGTCCGATCTCTTTGTGGGACGCCTCAGTAGAGGTCATGAGCAGAATTTTGCTCAAAAGACTAGAAACCTGGGCTACAGACATGAATATTTTAACAAAAGTGCAATATGGCTTCAGGAAAGGTATGGGCACTTTGGAGCAATGTGTAAATTTGAACCTCATCATTAATAAATACACTGTAGCCAAAAAGGGCAATCTTTTTTTATGTTTTGCTGACCTGAGCAGCGCGTTTGATTTAGTTGATCACGCTATTCTTTGGCAGATTTTACTAGAGTCAGGGGCACCGAAGGAAATTGTTCACTTTTTGGCCCGGCTTTACGAGAAACTATCCTGTAAGGTCCGTTATGGCACCCTAGGCGAATGTACGCCGTTTCTCAAAGTTTCACGGGGTATTCGCCAGGGATGCGTACTGGCCCCTCTTTTGTTTTGCCTTTTTATTAACTATATTGATCGCATCTTGGCCGATACCCCAGCAGATGCTCCCCTGATTGGTGGCAAACCTGTCCCAATCCTACTATATGAGGACGATGCTGTTCTTTTATCTCGCACTCAGATTGGGTTACAGCGACTGATTGATAGATTCATGTTGTTTATCCAAAACAGGAGGCTCCGCGTGAACAAATCCAAGACTTATGTAATGTCGTGCGGGCAGTCTGCAAATAAACTGAAGCACAGCTTTTTCTTGGATAGCGATAAGATGACACACGTTAAATCATTTTGTTATTTGGGAATTACCTACACCAACGATGGGTCATGGACACCTGAGTTCGACAACATCAGGTTGAAAATGATGCGGACTACCAGTAGTATATTCCGATTTGCATCTAAGCTCGGATCGAGAAGTATCTTAGATATGATTAATATATACAATATACGCTGTGTTTCTTCTGCATTGTACGGGGCGGGTGTGTGGGGTCAAATTGAAGGCCCTTCGTTCCAGAAAGATGAAAACAAGTTTTTAAAGAGACTGTTATGTGCCCCCCCTTCTGCCTCTGTCCAACTAATTCATGATGAGGTAGGGATCGAGTTTATTTCTGACTTAGCAGCCGTTCGGCCACTCTTATTGTGGCGTTCTATTTGGGCTAAGCCAGAGACTCGATGCACTCAAGAGATTATTCTTGATTGTATAGGATTGGATTACTCATCACGCATCCAGTGGTTGAAATACATTCATTCCTGGTACAAAACTTTATTTGAAATTGATGTTTTCCTTGACCCCGAACTGGCGGTTGCAATCCCCAAAAAAGAAATCAAACAAACATTTTTAAATTTCAAAAAGAAAGGGCGTGATAAGGTGTATGGCAAGCTAGCCACCGTGAAGTTCTATAAGGAACTAAACTTAACCCCGGGGTTTCAAGCCTACCTTTCGATTGTTTCTCGTCCCTCCCATCAATTTGTACACCATCTTGTCGCATTCCCAAACCAGAAAATAAGATCTGAGACTATAACTTCATATATTCCTGTCTGTACATAAATGTCTTTTTTTTACTGTTTTTTGTATTTTAATCTTGTATTATGCCCACTGCATGTAAATGTATGGTCCTTTACCTTGTTTACACATGAAATCAACCTCCCCGTGTTTTCCTGAACCATATTGGAACATTGCTTTAAAATGTACAGCTGCCAGGAAAATCACTATGTGTGACAATTATATTTATTCCTGTCTGTACATGCATGATCTCTTCTTTTTTAGCTTTCTAGCACCATTTTATACTTTTAACTATGCATTGTTGTCCAGTGTATGCCAGAGTATGTTCCCTTCTTCTTTAATGAATTATTCCCGAGTTCATTTGATTCACTTTGTTTAGAATAATTATGTGTGCAATAAATTGTTTCTAGATGTTTTATGCTTGTATGATTTGTATTTCTCAAATCGAATAAAAGCTTATGACTTGACTTGACTTGACTTGAGTGAGCTGACTTCCAGGAAGCAGCCCAAGAAAGTGAACTGGACTGACACCTGTCAGAAGGCTTTTGACGCCCTGAAGACTGCCATGTGCACAGCACCCGTGTTTTAGGCACTCAACTTCTCAAAGGAATTCCTCATTCAAACAGATGCTTCAGAGCATGGTGTGGGGGCTGTTCTGTCACATATTATTGAGGAGGGCCTAGACCAACCTGTAGCCAACCTGTAGCCTTCAGCAGTAGGAGGTTACTTCCCCGGGAACAGAGGTGGAGTACAATTGAGCGTGAGGCATTTGCTGTGGTCGGGGCACTGAAGAAGTTGAGACCCTACTTGTTTGGGACTCATTTCATGTTTCAGACCGACCACAGGCCCCTCAGATGGTTGATGCAGATGAGGGGTGAGAACCCAGAGTTATTAAGGTACAGGGGATGGACATTACGGTGGAACACCACCCTGATACAGAACACAGCAATGCTGATGGTCTGTCCAGATTTTTCCACCTTAGTGAAGAGCACTCCCAAGGGGAAGGGTAGTTCTCCCCACATTTCAGCTGGAGAGGACACGTGTTAGACCTGGCATCATTGGTGTGAGTCTCCTTTCCATTTTTTACTGATTGCCTCCTCTGTTTTTTATATGTTTTGCTGGTTAGATGCGTTGGGCACTGTGCCACTGCTATTCAGTGCCACAGTGCAAATGCTCCCCATGCTAAATTGATGTATTAATTAGTGACTCCATGATTAGGTTATTTGATTTACTTGTCAGACCGCAGTACAGTGCACCATGTGTGCCCAGGGCTTGTAAATCAAATGCTGCTGGTTGGCTTGCTGCACTGGCTGTGCCACCCAGAGAAGCAGCTTGTAATGTGTGTCTCAGGCCTGCCATTGCAAGGCCTGTGTGCAATCTGTGACTGCCATGTTGATCTGGCAAGTGCATTAACTTGCCAGTCCCTAAACCTTCCCTTTTCTTTATATCAGACACCCCGAAGGTAGGTCCAAGGGCAGGGTGCATTGTAAGTATAAGGTAGGACATGCCCTGGTGTGTGTGGCATGTCCTAATAGTGAATTACACCCATTTTGGCTTTTCACTATTGCAAGGCTACCTGCTCCCCATAGGCCAAAATGGGCAGTTTGATTATTACATCTTATAATCCTAACTGACTCAGGGGACATGGTAGAAATTCGAATTTAGTGTGCCTGCACTCAGAATGATAAAATACATCTTTTAATAAAGTTGGTTTTAACATTTTGTGTTTGAAAATACCACTTTTAGAATGCAGGTTTTTTCTTGCCTAACTATCCAAGCCTGCCTCTGCTAGGTTGTGTATTCCTTGTCTGGAGTTTGAGTGACAGGGGCTGGGGGATTCCAGGAGAGAGGGTGAGTCAGAACAGGGCTGAATAGAGAGATCTGCATGCAGATGGGTGGAAGGAGTTTCACCTGGGACCTGAATAGGGCTTTGTCTTCCCTCCACAAAGCTGGCTCCACCTCCTGTGGTGTGTCTGATGTCCCTGGCCTACACTGTAAAAGAAAAGAAGGAGTCTTGTCAACAAAGTGCTCCAGGACTGACCAGAACTGGTTTGGACTAGGTAGAGGTCTCTCTGAATTCAGAGAGCAAAGAGAAAAGTAGTATAAATATGGGGACCTAGACCCCAAGATTTTAGATCATTTCTGGGAACAAGACAAACCTTTTGCCAAGGAGACGATCCAAGGAAGCTGCAGGAGTTTGGACTGCCCCTATGCCAGTGTGCTCTTTGCTGAGTTGGCCTGCAGTGGTTTCTTTATTGCCAAGGAAAGGAGAGGAACTTTCAAAGAACTTTCATCATCTTGCAGAATATTACTTCAAGGGCTTGAACTTGTGCTTGCCTCCTGCTGAAGTCTCAGGGACAAAAGACTTCACCTCCAGCTCCTGTCAGAGTTTCCTTGCTGGGAATTCTGTCTACAAAAGCCTGCGTGTCGCTGGGAGCTGGAAGCGCGATGCATCGAGAGAAGCATGTTCCAGTCATAGATGTTGCCGTCGCATCACCAGAGAAGCGTGTCGCCGCTGCAGAGATCACTGCCACATCACCGGAGAAGCGTCCCTTCGTCAAAGATGTTACCCAACGCATTACCGCAAGGTCACCGTCGCCTCACCGGAGAAGCGTGTCGCAGGACCCGTCACGGCTCCAAAGCTACAGAGTTTGCCGCACGGCCGCCTTGCATGCGTGCATCGTCTTCACGTCGTCCCATTAAGGGCGTCCTCTTATCGCATCGCACCAGATCGTCGCATCAATACGCCATCTTGCGCATCGCAACCGGGTCGCAGGACAAGAATCTACGCATCGTCTCTGCTCCGCTAAGGATCAAGACGCATCCCCTACTCTGCGCAAGCATTGAGGCGCGAAGCATCATCTCCCCCGAAGCACGGAACAGATACATCTTCCACTCTGCAAGTCTTTTGTTTGCTTTGCGTTAAGCGTCCAGGTACTTTTGTGAGAACTGTGTCGCATTTATCACCAACTTGAACTAAGAACCTTCTACCATCTTTAAGCCAATTTAAAGTACAGTATTTTGGATTTTTGTTGTTTGTGGTCTTGTGTTAAGTCTATATAAAGAATAATTATTTTTATAAAACCTGTGGGGTGTCCTTCTGTCGTGTTTTCACTATATTGATGTATATTCACACATGCTTAACACACTGCCTCTGAGATAAGCCTGTCTGCTCATGCCAAGCTACCAAGGGGGTGAGCAGGGGTTATCCATTTGTGAAATCCCCTTTCCCTGATTTAGAAGAAAGGGTCCCATTTGGTCAAAGGTGTATACCATTGCCAACTAGAGACCCACAGTTCTAACAGAATGAAACAATAAAATGTTTGTAAAAAAAAATAATATTTGCACATTCAAATTTGAACAACTTGTTAAGTAGTTGCTAGTAAGTGAAAGTAGAGGGGTCATAATCCCAGTAATGGTTGAGTGTGTAATTGTAGCCCTTAACTACAGACTAGCAGTCCTGTTTGTGAATAATACCAGCATGTGAACGGTAGTAGTAAACAAAATCCCATTGCACATTGAAAAATGTGGCAGGAACCTTTATCAAATTGCAAACCAATATGTCATTTAACCACTTTCTTAGGAACATTAAGCTGTAATAACATTGTTTGTGCCTATATTTCTTTTGTTGTAAATCTCCGACAACTCACGGGGAAGGTCAATAAATGTGACCATATTTTATTGGATTATTTCCTGCTGGTCCCTCAAGAACTGTTTCGAAAGCAGTTAGGGAGCTCTTTTTCCAAATTTTTGGAAGATTGTACTGTAAAATGCATCAATTGGACCAATTTGTTTTACATGCATTGGTGGAAGATTTCCCCACTTCCCTGAATCGCCTGCTTCCTTTCTCCACATAAATATAGCACTTTTCCAAGCTCTTTGTCCCATCCAGTGGGCCATTTGCTTAAACACATGAACACCTTATCTATTGTTCTGCTATTTTCGAGTACAGTTAATCTTTTTCATATAAATCTCCTAGTGTAGCTTCTCTGTGTGGAAACCAACTGCGTAATTGTTTATCTAAAGAACCGGGGAGTAATTATAGATTATGTGATAGAAGTGAATGGTATGCCCTCACACCTTTCTTTAGACTACTGTGTTTAGTTCATCTCGGTAATGTGCTTTATTCTCCCATATATATGGGTAGCCAGAATAACACATGCATTGGTTTTTATCAATAAATGCTTGTCCACTTTTGCCTAGCATTTATCTCTATTTGAATTTGAATTTGAATGTACTATTAGTGATCTCAGTTGTGTGGTTTGCACATATCTCTCAACAGTAGAAAATGCTAGCTCTCCTTTGTATTTTTCTTTCTAAAGTGCTGCTGTAGAAACTTTGAGGGCCTTACCTCCACAGATGAAGCCTACTATTTGATTTAAATACCTTTTATGCCATTTATAGTAACATCTATGGTTTACTTTGTGAATAATACGCCAATATATTTTGATTTTGGCTATACAACCAAACCAAGAGCTTTCACGTTCACCCGGTTGATGTAGGTCTTTGTATAAGGGGTCTAACAGAGGAGGGATATTGGTGTTATATAATTTACCATGTATGATAGGAATCCCAATCCCTAAATGGTTTAATAATTTGACGATAGAATAAGTTCCAGAAGGCACTATGTTTAACATTTTCTCTTTATTAATAGGACACCCAGTCCCACAGACTTAAAATGATTGACCATGAACCCATACACTTGCAAATCTCCAGAATTCAAGAATCCATGCCGGACGTGATGGTTCTGTGGTTGTATGACACAACCACGCATGCCAAACCACACTAACTTAACAACACAGTCGGGACACCGAATGCATCTTAAACACGCATTCCTTTACCACAAGTCTTTTCAACGACTTGACTTTGAAAATGCGATGGACTTTGGAACAGCATAAATTACTAATCCAAGTCCAGTCTGCGCCACAGTAGGGAAAGCGTTGGATTTAAAGTCCAACGTTGCTTTACCTAAGGCATGTCATTGTAATAACATGCGCAGAAAAAGAATGCATGGTTAAGAGGCATTTGTTGTTCCGTGTGTCTGCATCAGTAACAAAACATATCATATCGTCCACAAATGAGGTGAGTTTGTAGGTTTATGTCTGAACCTGTACTCCAATGGCATCTGCTTTCACATTAAATACATTTGGACTATAGGCACCTTTACCAGTGCAAATAATGATGGAACCAAGGGGCAGCCCTGCATCATTTTCTTGGTAAATTGTAATGATGGCCATTTTATGTTATTTACTTTTAGTGCTCTGGATGTTTGGACATAATATCCCATAGCATGTGATTTTTATATTTGCTGTGTCATCTGAACAGGTTGGCTGGTGCTTTCACTGTGGCCAACCTGACATGTGCAGTTTAGGCTTTTGCAATCAACAGTTGAAAGGCAGCTGAGAAACAGAGGCACAGCCCAGTAGGTCTCTGATGGAGTGCTTTGTTTGCCTGCTCCAGCCAATCCTAGCACTGCAGGAGGAACTTCAGGAGTATGCAGCTGAGCCGAATTTATGCTGCAGAAAATCAGCAAAGGTAAATTTATTTTGAAAGGGCTTTATTTATTGTTTGATGTACCCCACCATTTTTAAAATGTAGCAGCTACAACTGTATATTTGCCCTAAATTAGTGTTATCCAGTGTATTTTTCAGAACATTACCTTTCCGTTCTGTTAAATGCCTTCTCTGTGTCAACCGAGAAAAGGAGCATTTGGGATTTCCATTTGGCAATAATCCATGTTAGATTCATTGAGAGTCGGATATTATCCATGGCCTGTCAATCCTTCACAAAGACTGGCTATGCCAGATTCATTATGTGGTGGCCTATAAAGGTGAGCCATAATAGAATACCTTGTATAAATATTTATACACACAGTTATTACAAGAAGGTTCAAGAGATTTGGGCAGAAGAAATCCGTGCGCCTGAAATTATTCCAGTCTAGTTAAAGGACGAAAGCCCTCACCCACCCTACGTTGGTATGATTCATCACGCCCCCCCTCACCCAACTATCTGAAGAGACAGTTTTGCACTTGAAGTGTTAATTTAGCCGGCGAAAAGTCATATGTCCTGATAGGTGTGGGCATACAATTCATAGGATGATAGCAAAGTGAACATAACGCTTAAAAACAACCTCTTGATGAATCTGTTTTATATTTTTTTATTATTCACAATATGTCGGAGTTAAATGAATGGGGTGTAATTAGAAGCACTGTGCAAGTCAACATGTTTCTGCCTACATAAATCCCTTACAACAGGTGTAGAGGGATTCAAAAAATCCTCTTTGCAAAATTATAGGTGGAAAAAGGTTTGTATGAGTAAATAAAGCTGGTGGCAACTCACAAGTCCATCATTCATTCGGCATGCTTGCTTATAATGAATGGCATCATAGTTTCTAGAAAAATATGCAGATGAAGAAACCCAATCCCGAGGTATGGATTGGTAATGGGACTTGTAAGGATGGGGGAAGGAGAGGGCGTACATTTAATTTTTCAAAGTTGTTAGACCTGCCATTTCTTGGCGTGATTACTCTGACTTTTTGCCTCTACCTCCTTTATTTGTGACTGATTTAGATGCTTTGGGCAATTTGCCTCTGCTGATCAGTGTCAAAGTCCAAGTGCTCCCTGTATAAAGTATAATGGAATTTGGTTGGCCATGATTGGTATGTTTGCCTTACTAGTAAAGTCCCTAGTAAAGTGCACTACGTGTGCCAGGGCTGGTAATGCAAGTGCTACTAGTGGGTCTGCAGCACTACTTGTGCCACCCACACCAGTCGCCTTAAAGAGGGAACTCAGGCCTGCCGTTGCTGTGCTTGCGCGCAGTTTGTCAAACTGCCATGTTGTTCTGACAAGTGCACCCACTTGCCAGACCGTACCCTTCCCTCTCTATGCACATCAGACACCCCTATGGTAGGTCCAGGGCACCCCCTGGGCAGGGTGCAGTGCATGTGAAAAGCAGAACATGTACTAAGGTGCTCACCATATCCTGACAGTGAAATAATTTCCATTACGTTTTTCACTGTTGAAAGCCCATCTTGCCCATAGGATAGAATAGGGAGGCTGTGCAATATGTTTTCCAGCCTATCTTCCTAAAGGCTTAAGATGGAGAGGTGAAGTTTAGTGTTCCTGAACTCACAATGTAATAACACATCTTTGTATGCAGGTGGTTTTTGCATTGTGTGTTTAGAAGCCACTCATTTAGAAGGGGCTGGGTATTTGTGCTCTAACATTTCTGTGTGTCTCTACCGGGTTGTGGATTGGCTGTCTTGATTTAAAAGTGATCGGATCTGGGGAATGTCTTGATCCAGGAGAGGAGGTGAGACAGCAATAGGCTGACCTGTATGTGGAGAGTAGGGGGAGAGGTAGCCCTTAGAGGTGAAGAGGCCTGGGTTGCTGCCAGAAAACAATTATCCCATCTCCTGCTGAGTGATTGAGAATCCAGACCCCCACTAATCAAAGGAAGACAGTGTCACTGGCAGAGAGGCACCCAGAACTGGTTTGAACTAGGGTCAGTGCCCCCTGAACACAAAGACAACAAAGCCATTGAGGGGTATAACTATAAGAGCTGAAGTCCCTGAAGTCTGGAGAATGACTTGATCAAGATTGAACAAGACTTTAGCTGCTTCGTGGTCAAGAAGAACCTTTGCCAAGGAAGAAACAACCGAAGAGACTGAAGAAAAGGACTGACCCTTACTGTGTGTTCTGGGGCTGTCCTGCAGTTTGCTGTTTTAACCAAGCAAAGGCTAAACTTTGTTGTGTGCTGTGTCCCCCTGCTTAAAAGGACTTTGGTGTGCTGTGTCCTGAAGTAACTTATCCGCAAAGACCCGAGGTGAGCTGGCTCCCTGTTGCGGAAACTCAGGAACACAAAGGTTTCGAGGAGAGTCTCAGCGATGCTGTGTGCGTGTGCTTTTTGCAGCCTGAACCCCTGGTAAGGATTGACCTGTGATCGTGGGCACCTGGAGACCAAGCGAGCCTCAGTGAAGCTGTGTGTTTGTGCTTCTTGCAGCCTGAACCCTTTGTGAGAATCGTCCTTTTCACCAGAATCCAAGTGAGTCTCAGCAACGCTGTGTGCGTGTACTTTGTTCAGCCTGTGACCTTCGTAAGGATTGCCTTGTTAACGTGCACATCCAGAATCCAAGTGAGTCTCAGCGACGCTGTGTGTGTGCGCTTGGTGCTGTCTGAGACTTCCGTGAGGATAGCCTTGTTATCGTGCACCCGGAGTTAAAGTGAGCCTTAGCAACGCTGTGTGCATGGGCCCTGTGGCATCCTGAGATCTTCGTAGCAGTAGCGGCCCGACCGGCAGCCCCGGAGGAGCTGAGCCTCCGGCCCGGGCCCGCTGTTGCCAATTTCCAAAGATTGTATTGGAGGTTCAAGTTGTTAGAAGAGCAGAGGAGAGTGAGGTTGCACCCTCCCCACCAGGTAACGTGGGAGGACGCCTGGGGCGGGGTGCGGGCTCAAAGGGGAGACACTCTTGGGCCCTCTCTCATTCCAGTAGCGCGAGCCTCTGCATTGGCTCGTATTGCAGCCCGTACTGGCCAAGAGAGTGACAGTACCACGGCCTGAGTGCAGAGCTGCACTTTTTGATATACCATACCCATGTTGGGGGCAACTGATGACAGACGCGGATCACTGAAATAATATCGACGGACAAAATATCGACTTGCCAAAATATCGTGGACAAAATATCGAGTTTGTATCTACAAACAGGTAAGTACAAAAATATCGAGTACAAAATATCGTTAACAATAATATAGATGTAAAAAATATCGACTTTATTAAAAACAGTGTTAAATTAAATTAATATTAAATTTAAATTACTAAAATATACTTAAAACTACTTAAATTAAATTATAATAATTAAATAATAAATGAAAATAATAAAAATAATTTTTTACAATCTTATTAGTTGACCCTGAACCCTAAAAATACCCCTTTACCCAAAAACCCCAAACTGACCCTGAACCCTAAAAATACCCCTTTACCCAAAAACCCCAAACTGACCCTGAACCCTAAAAATACCCCTTTACCCAAAAACTGAAAACTGACCCTGAACCCTAAAAATGCCCCTTTACCCAAAAACTGAAAACTGACCCTGAACCCTAAAAATACCCCTTTACCCATGAACTGAAAACTGACCCTGAACCCTAAAAATACCCCTTTACCCATGAACTGAAAACTGACCCTGAACCCTAAAAATGCCCCTTTACCCAAAAACTGAAAACTGACCCTGAACCCCAAAAATACCCCTTTACCCTAAAACTGAAAACTGAACCCTAAAAATACCCCTTTACCCATGAACTGAAAACTGACCCTGAACCCTAAAAATACCCCTTTACCCATGAACTGAAAACTGACCCTGAACCCTAAAAATGCCCCTTTACCCAAAAACTGAAAACTGACCCTGAACCCCAAAAATACCCCTTTACCCTAAAACTGAAAACTGACCCTGAACCGTAAAAATGCTCCTTTACCCAAAATGTATCAATATTATTTAATGACCAATTAATTATTAATTAACAATAACAATAAAGTAAATATATTAGAACATTAGCTGTAATTATTTTAATAATTAATATTATTTTTTCCAAATTAATTACTTAAAAATAACACACAATTATATATATTACAAATTTACTCTAATTAATGTAATTAACTAATTACAAATAATTAATTAACAATTAATTACTAATACAAAATATGTTCAAAATTATATTAATTAATTAACTAATTAATATTAATTAATTATCAATTAATTATTAATTAAAAATATTAACAAACATATATTAATTAATTAATTATTATTACATTACTTCCCACCCTATTCCCCTATAAACCCACAACCCGCTACAGAATTACATTACGCAATTATTATAAAAACAAAATTCATTTAATAAAATATTTTATAACATTAATACACACTATTCACACATATTATTACAGAAAAATACACTATAAAATATTATATATTATTAAAAATTCGATATTTTTGCTATCTATATTTTATACAGTCGATATTACTTCACTTACCTGAAAAACGATATTTTTGTAGTCGATATTATGTCCAGTCGATATTTTGTTAAGTCTATATTTAAAACTCGATATTATGTCCAGTTGATATTTTGGAGTCGATATTTTGTCTGTACACCAACAGACGCTAACTGTGAATCAGCACGAGTGGCGGAGAGACCACCTAGGGCACCGTGATCGGTGCTGGAGTGTATTACGCATTACTTTGTTTCTGCATAATGGAGTTCCTGATTGTCATATTAGACATTTAATCATTTCTGCATAACAAACTACCTGATTAGTGTATTACGCTTTGCATTATTCCTGCATAACGAACTACCTGATTAGCGTATTACGCATGGCGTTATTTCTACATAACGAACTACCTGATTGTTATATGATGCATTGAATTGTTTCTGCATAATGAACTATCTGAGTAGGATACTACGCATGGCATTATTCCTGCATAAAGGAACAACCTGATTAGTGTATTACGAATTGCATTATTTCTGCATAACGAAGTGCCACGTTTTTGCGCTACGCATTGCATTATTTCTACATTGCAAAGTGCCTGATTGTTGCGTTACGCATTGCATTAGTTTTACATTGCAAAGTGCCTGATTCTAGCATTACGAACTGCATAACATTGTGTTAGGACTACAGTGGAATGTTAAGAAGTGCTCATTAATATCACCAGAACTTACAAGGGCTGGTTGGCCTAACAACCAGCCAGGATGAATATTACACATACTCATATGAGGGATTTATATTGTGTGGTCTTATCGTATATCTTTTTATAAATAATTTATACTTGTTTTCATAAAACTCGTGTGGAGTCCATTTGTGGTGCCAACATTGGGTTGCTGTGAGCGTGGTTACAAATACTTCACACATTTGCCTTGAAGATAAGCCTGGCTGCTTGTGCCAAGCTACCAAGGGGGTGAGCGGGGGCTATCTCTGTTGGTGTCCTTCCTTTCCCTGATGTGGAAACGCTGGTCCCTATTCGGCCTAAGGTACCTAGCTCAGCCAACCAGGGATCCTGGGTCCAACAAAAGATAAAACCTAAGTAGGTGATGGCAGAATGCCTAGTTCATGGGGTAAAGAGATGGAGAAAATAAGAAAGGCAGAGAGCTGGCACGTCCGTTTAGTGCAAAAGCACATACATTTGAAAAAGTGACTGACCAGATCTGCATGCTGTACCACACTAAGGAGATGCTATGTATTAGGTGGTATGTCTCATAAGGGCAAACTGGCTCTGTATTGGCGATGACAGGGGATCCTCTGGAGGCAGACTGCTCATGGGTATTGTAGTCCTTGAGATGGTATTAAGTGTAGTATGTTACCGAAACAATTTATACAATGTATTAAATACAATGTAAAGAGTGATGAAGACATAGAGAATACATAACTGTCAGAACTTATAAACCGTACTAGGTGTCAAGATAAAGTCCCATTAATTTAATAGAAAAGAAAATGGAAAATAAATCTGTCAAACGTGTGCATGATATGGCTAGGTAACATTGCCAGAGTAGTAATTTCTATTGGGACTGGGACTGGAGTCTTGGTGGAGAGGGAGCTGGACCAGGAGATGATGGTTAGGGTAACATGAATATATATGAAGTACTTAAGATATGGTCAAAGATGTAAGAAATTATCTCAAGTATGTAATAGCAACATCCACAGAATAATAATGTGTGTTCTTAGTCTACAGACCCATAGTTGATTTTTTACCAAACAGGCATGAGTGGAATTATTATGTCTAGGTCTTTCAGTAACATTCATAAAATAGAAGCGAGTTGAAGTCTGTAGGCTTCCTATAGAGTTCTGTGGCCAGAAATCCTCTTTCACAATAGATTAACATGTCAGAAAGGGGAGCCGTTCCATGCTGAACTGACAAGTGAGCTTCAAGTGTGTGTTACAAGAATCAAACCATAAGACAAATACTGCAAAGGTGTCAGTGTCCCTTTAATATAGGATCAAGATAATATCTATGTGACATTTCCAGAGTTTGATCTGAAGTGAGTAAGAAGTTTATGTCAGAATAGATATGGGACACTGCAAATGTTTGCATTTCGAGGATCGCCATGCTTGTAGTGGCGGTATAGGAAACAGCCTTTACAACGGAAGAGTTACAACACATGCCAATTCAACGCATGTCGTTACAACGCAAAAGGCTTATTGCAGGGGGTAGAAGTGTTGGAGTTAACTCCAAAACCTTCCCTACTGTTGCACACACTGGAGTTGGAATAGTAAAATATACTATTCCAACTTTCAGCGCACCCCGACAGCAAGTCGAGGTAAAGTTATGCATTGCATCGGCATGCTTTGTAATGGCTTGCTTTTTAACGTCATACAACCGGTGGTATAGCCCCTAAAAGCCCAGTAATTTTCAAAAAGGGAGTTTAGCTTACATGAAGTTCTCTTTCATGGCTAGTAAAGCACATTTCAATACAGAGTTAATGAGGGTCATAAAGTCATGTGTGGATGAATATAATAGAGATTCTACGGTACTCAAAGTCTCATACTTTGGGATGCATATGTATGGAGACACACTAATGAGTCCTTTAATGCAGTGCTTTGTTAACATCAAGTTCAATAGTCTCAAGTAGATTAAGGATTTCCTTATCCTTGGTGTCTTAAGTAAAGGATGGCGTCTAAGAGATCAGCAGTCTTGAGAACCAATCTGCAAATAGAGAAAGTGGTTCTAAATGCTAAATGAATCCAGAAACAAATTGTTTCCTAGTGGTAGTCTCTGTGGTTTGTGAATCTTGAGGAGATGTAAAAAGTAGGGGGTTCTATGATTCAAACTTTGTAGGAATTCTGCCTTCTTGCGTGTTATCCGTTGTTTATTTGTTGCTTTTTCTACGGGTTCCTTAATTTCAGCTCATAGTCTATTAGTAGGATATCTGTAAATGTTATGACAGTTGTTGCAAACATTCTTGTTTGCAGTTAAGTAGAGCGATGACACCTCCCTTAACTGGTGGTGTTATGATGACCTTTGAGTCATTTTCCAGGTCTTTCACAAGTTGCATTTCCTTTTGAAATAAATTGAAAAACAAGAGTCTATGGTTATCCTTAGTGAAGCTGAAATCCTTCAAGGAACGTTCTTAGTCAGTGGACTGAAAGTCAACTTTGTTTGCAATCCTGTGTTAAGGTCAGAAGCAACAGGCTCTCTATGTAAGTAAACATGAAATTCAAGTTAAATAAAGAACTGAAAGGTCAGTGTGAATTTGTCTCCTAAACAATAGGAAAAAAATCCAACTCCTTTCTAAAGAACCCAGAGTTCTGGTGATGTGAAAATTCGATTACTCATATTGATGATTTGTTTGTCTTATTGCTGTTCATGGCTAATTATTCTCCGGTCTTGCGCCTGTTGTTTTGTAGGGACATTGGAGGGCTACCTTGTACTCAAATGAGTAATACTCCTCCATACTTTTGACCTTCATCTTCCTAAAAAAGGGCCAGGGGTAACTTTTGGTGGAAAGAAAGGGATTTGGAATGGGCCAGAGAGTACCTCCAAGGTAGTGGAACCCACCATGGGCTGGGGGGAATCATATCCTGGTTAATTAAAGGGGTGTGGTCATGAACTGAGGGAAAAGTATGGAGCCCTGATTCGGCTTCCTCACTACTACTGCCTTCATCTGCAGTGTTGGAAGTACAGTCCTGACTGCTCTGCTCACCATCATTTGGAGACCTTTATGAGAGCCTGCCAAGAGATGCTGTTGGTATTTTATGGTGATAGGGGGTAAATCCTCTTGTTGGAAATTCTGATAACGCCCTTCTTCAGTATAGAGATCTTGTTCAGTGCGAGGAATTTTCTGTTGTCAGTCATGGTTTTAATTATCTCCTCAAAATGCTTTTTTTACTCATAAATGATCGGCTGGGCAATATATTTGATGTTATTCTCTAGGGTTTCTGTCTTAATAAGTCAAGTATCCAAAGGGCGTTTGGCAGTATTGGTTACCAGGATCAGACAATTGCAAGTACAACACCAAGAAATCAAAGACCACTCCTTTCTAAAACATTTCTCATTAGGGAAAATCCTGGGTTTATTTATCATGATGAGGCATGAAGAGCTACACTACTGAGTAGGCACTCCATCATAATGGCTCTGTGCAAGGCAGTGCGTACTTGTAGTGGAGTGTTTTCAGTTAAAAAGCGTGTCCCATTCTTCAGTCAGGGGCTTTATAATCTGTGTGTCTAATATACTAAGGGCCGGAAGTAGGTCGGTCGGTAACGGCCGAAAATCGGTATTTTCGGCCGTTACCGACCGAGATTCACAAAATGGTATGTAGGGCCACATATTTTACAGATTCGGTAAATTTACCGATCGGTAAATTTACTGAATCTGTAAAATACCGAATCTGCATTTTTACCGATTTGGTAACAATTAGGTGTGGGCGGAAAATCCGTTCCGCCCGCGGATTTTGCGGATTTTCGGGAAATTCGCAATCCGCGAGATTCGCGAATCTCCCGCAAAATCCGCAAATCCGCGAGCAGCGGATTTTGCTCGCACTGTTCGCGTGAGTTCGCGTGAGTTCGCGCCCCGCGAATAAGTGCAAAATTGCAGAAATACGATTTTAGCAAAACTGAAAGTAACTACTTACCAGGTTCAAAAGTTCAGGCTCATCATTAGTAGCCATTTCCTGTAGTGCTTCCTGAGGGGCCCCTCCAGAGTTCAGTTGCCAGTTGAAACTATTATGTGACCCTGCTCTGAACCTCAGAATAGTTACACATATGCCACAAAGGTCCTGAATTACAGCTAAGGGAGACAAGCAGGAGCCAGGCTGGAAGTTAAAATCCATTAATCAGCCCCTAATTCATTATTGTCAGTTGGGGCAGGGCAGGTGTTGTAACTAATTTTGCAACAATGAAAGCACTTAGCAAGTGCAAAAGATCACTAATCAGGGCGCACTAAGGAAGCAGGTGCCAGCTAAAAAAATATTCTGTGACACATTAATCAGCCCCAAATTAATTCAGGTCACTTGAGGCAGGGAAGGTGTGCTTTGCTTTGCCGAAAATAATGTACACTGGACAACCAGAGGGTGTGGTGATGAAACAGAGGGTGGCATGGGTGGGCCAGAGGGTGGCATGAGTAGTCAGAGAGTGGCAGTGGTGACAGAGAGTGGCAGTGATGAAGAAGAGTGTCCTAAACAGGCTGGACACGTAGAAACAACAAGTTCGCAAAACTTGCGACCCGACAGGTAAGTTCGCAAATTGCGAAATTGTAAAAACCCTCGCGAACTGGCAGAAACACGGGCGAACACAAAAAAAAAAAATCCGCAAATTCGCGGGAATTCGCGGATTTTGCGGATTGCGAATCTGCAAATCCGCAAAATTCGCGAACGCGAGATCCGCAAAATTCGCCCATGCTTAGTAACAATGAGATGTAGGTGGGACTCTTCTGAGTCCCACAAGCCTTACAGAATCGGTATTTTACCATGAAATCCAACTTCATGGTAAAATACCTATTCCGGTGTGCATGCACATGTGTGCATGCACACCTGTGCCATTTGAAAGGCAGACCTGCCCTTAGGGCAGGTATGCCTGCCACATGGCCCGAATCTTTTTTGGGGGTGCTAGAGGGTGTCAAAGTGACACCCCCTGCACCCTTGTCAAAATCGGTATTTACCGATTCGGTAAGTACCGACCGGTAATGCCCAATTCATTCCTATGGGCTTCAAAGCCCATAGGAATGAATGGGGCATTACCGGTCGGTATTTACCGAATCGGTAAATACAGATATTTACCGATTCGGTAAAAGGAACATCTGGATGTTCCTACATATCCACACCTTAGATTTACCGATTTTTAATTACCGAATCGGTAGAATTCGGTAATTAAAAATCGGTAAATCTATTTTACCTACATCTGGGCCTAAGAGTGGTAAAGATTGGTAGGATTACATTTTCATCAAAACCTGTATATTTTTACATCCATGTTTAGTAGAGCTATACACCTATATGGCCCAAACTTGCTAGAGTCTGTCCGTGTTTCATAATCAAAATGGTTTCATACTCTATCATGGTTTTGACGACTTCACTTCAAGATAAGAACTAGTTAAATAAATATTCCAGCGGTTCTGCTAACAAGTACATCTACATGATCAGGTGGTATTTAAAGGTAATTGGTATCATGGAGATAGTCACCTCAGACTATTTTTTGCGCTTCTCTTACCCTATAAAGATTAATTTAGAATTCAGACAGTTCTCAACCTATTCTGCTGCCTATTTCTCTATAGTTCCTTCTTTGATCTCAATCATTTTTATTACATTTTGTTTGTGGATGCTTTCAATGGATATGGCAATAATCTATCAGCCTTTTTCCCATTTTCATTGAATAGTTGTTTTGTTCCAAGCCTTTTCCTTGCAGTCTCTCTGAAGACAATTATTTTGTGTTCTTTGTTCTCTTGTTTAGTTTTGATACCCTTAAAATGTCAATAGCGGTAAGAATCAATCCACCCTTTATTAAACCTGTCAGCATTAGGGTGGGCTACCCCCAAACCTTTTGCCTTTACCCTAAACTTTTTGCTGAAATTAGTTTTTGTTGTTTCTAAGACTCTGTACACTTTGCCACTGATAACCATTGTGAAAGTGCTTATGCTCTCTCCTTTAAATATGATAAAGTTGGCGGCCCACCTGATCGACATATTTGATGTACTTTTAAGTCCCTAGTAGAGTGGTATACCATATACACAGGGCCTGTAAATTAAATGTTACCAGTGAGCCTGCATCACTTATTGAGCCACCTGCTGACGTAACCCCTTAAAACATGCCTTAGTGTTGGGAATTAGTAAGGGTTTTCTGTCTCTTTTGTTTCTCCTGTCCTCTCTCTATGAACATGCATCCATCTACGCCTGTATCAGTTAGAAAAGCCCCTCCTACTTTGAGTGCATTATATTGGGGTTATTAGTGGGTTTCCTCGCTTGGTTACTAGTCCGGTCAGGTTATCAGCAAGCGTGGGTTTCCTTCCTTGTACTTTGAGAGCCTTTTCGAAATCGTACCTGGATTGAAGTAGAACGAGGCTTCGTTCTGCCTGCTGGATCGTGCATTTCTTCGGACAGTGTGTTTTGGACTCCTCCGAAGTCTTGGAAGTTCCTGGTGGGGGGCTGTTTTCGGGATTCTGTGTTTCTTTTCCTTCTCCCTCCCCTTTGGCAACCTTCTGTGCGCGGCTGCATGCAGAAACAGTAACAGTGCTACAGGGTGCTGCATTTATGGATCTTCTGCAGTCTATCCTCCTCATTGTGTGAAGTTCGGACGCTTTTACGAAGCAGCGTCTTCAAGCGTTTTCCGTGTATTTTTTGCTTTTTTGTGGCCACAGTATCGGGTTTTCTTTAGGACTTAACTGGATTGAAATGTCCTATATAGTGGGTTTTTTATGTCTATCTACTTTTTCCCCTAACTTGATCATTGTGGGATTTCTAATAATTTTTTGGACTTGAAATTGGTGTCCTGCCTGCTTGCACTTTAAGTGACTCGATAAAGGACGAAACTGAGAACATTACTGATCATAGAAGTCAGTGTCTTTGCCATAGCGAGTCCTGAACAAGCAGTTATCGAATAGGATCCATTGGGTTATCCTTCTCTTTTGTTTTTTCCCACCCTCTTCCTGTGCTCAGTCCGTTAGGTTCGCTGTTACAGGCTTGGCGAGCCGCTGTCTGAGTGAGGGTAGTGGACTGGGCATTTCCTCGCTTCTGCAGTGTGGTTCAAGTGGGTGATAATCTGACAGAAAACCAAGCCTACGAAATTATACACTGCCCAAGCGAGGATGGACGTGGTTGAGAATGAGGGGGAGGATAGGGTTCCAACCATGCAGGAGCTAATGGGGGCAATTACGTCCCTTCAGTCTCAGGTAAAAGACTTAAAACAAGAGAATCAGGGTTTAAGGCAGGAATTAAGTACTGTGAGGGCTAGAGATCAGGGTTGGGGATCCGCCAAACAACCTGTGGTTCAGCCTGCTCCCTTTCAGTATGATAGGGGATCTGGTGCTAGTAGTGGTCCCCCTCTGACAGTAACAGTTACTACCCCTATCCCTGTTCCTTTGGCTGTCCCTGAACGATTTACGGGGGACTCAAATAAATACAGCATATTCATGAACCAATGTCATTTACACTTTATGTGTCGCCCCACTGCTTTTCCCGATGATTCAGCTAAAGTTGCATTTATCATCTCGTATTTAGCGGGGACTGCTGCTTCTTGGGCTGTCCCTTTGGTGGACAATGACGACCCTGTGTTATACGATTATTTGGCATTCAAGGAGCAGATGCGTTGTCTGTTCGCTAAACATGCATTTATGCAAGCTAGCGATGCTGAGCTGCTGAAACTGAGGCAGGGTAAGCAGGATCTATTGACTTATGTGTCCTCTTTTAACCGTTTGGTTTCTGAAACCCATTGGCCCAAGGACAAGAGGACTTCTTTGTTCTATCAGGGTTTATTTGAAGAGTTAAAATACGTTGTGTCTCAGGTCGTGAATCCTCCGGTAGATTGTGTGACGTTTATTGACTTGGTGGTAAAGTTGAATCACAGGTTGTTGAAAAGACGAGGAGAAAGAACCCGTTTTCAGGTTTCTCGGATAGTACCAGCAAGGAGCAAAATAAGGGGTCCAGTTGAACAGAGTCACACACCCGAACCTATGGAGATAGGTGGGATGAGAGGTCCCTTGTCTAATGAAGAAAAAAGAAGGAGGCGCACTCAGAATTTGTGTTTATACTGTGCTCAGGGTGGTCATTATGCAAGAGAATGCCCAGTGAAACCATCCAGTTTAGTGGAGGAGTGTGGCTCACTGATTAGAGCGGCAGACCCTGATGCAGAGGTCTGGCCTGGGACCAGGGTTCAATTCCCGACGCGTCAGGGTCCTGAGCCCAAAAATGTCCACGGACTCGATAATTCTTGCCTCAGTGCCTACTCTAATCATGGGGTCCCACGCTGCAACTCTGGGCAATATCTTGCTTAATCTCCACTACGGTGGCCCACCCGCTGCGGGATGCCTGGCTTTCTCCTTGGGGATGCCCAGTGGGGGTTATCTCACAGGGAAAAGCCAGGACGGGTTCCCAAGGCAAGCGCCTTGATGCCTTCGGGTGATACGTGCGCTATATAAGTCGCAGTTTACCGACAAGGAAAGTTGTGGCACGGGTGCTCCGCCAGGACGGCATAGGCACGAACAGCGCCCATCTCTCCCTCCACAAATCGTAGCGAGGATTTGGCCAGTCCGGGTTTGCTCATGGAGCCATAAATATTAGCGCTCCCAGTTTTTTCCAGGAAACACAGGAAGCAACCAAAGTTTTTATTGGAGAGACTCCTTTTGAGACTCTACATTTGTTACCTACGAGGATAGGGTGCACCTTAGTGTGCGCATACCGTCCCGCTGGTACTCCATTGGTCCTGACGAAAACCTGTAAATTGACACATAGGTTGAAACATGTAGACCTCTTTTTAACTCACATTTCTTTAGTTTTTACACCGACAGCCCACCTAACAGGGCAACAGGTGCCCCATATTTTAATAGTACCCGAGACACTCCAGAATAAACTCCGTGAGTGGGTAGTATCGAATTCTTTTTAATGCACACTTTTCCCTCTTTGCACATATAAAAAGACAAAAACCAGCTGCACTGTAATCAGGTGTCGCAGCACACCTGGATGGCATTCGGCTATCCGGGTGGGACCCCGATGATGAAGCATGTCACCAACTAGGTTGGTGAGTGGGGGTCTTCTCAAGGACAAAGGACGTCCTCTTTTTTGGTTTGTGGTTAACACACTTGTTTTCCTTCCCTCTACTGAGGCTGGGATTTACCCATAAGGTTCAACTCCCTTATTGTTGTTACAGTTAAGAGAGTGCCACGACACTTTACTATCACCGTTTGTTTGGTCATATAGAATAGCCACAGAGCCCCTGTTTCTGCTTTACTTGACTCTGGTGCCACTGGTAACTTTATGGATATAAAGTTGGCAGAGAAACTGAATGTTCCATGGGTTTATAAAGAACAGCCAGAACCAGTGAGAGACATTGATGGCACTGAGTTGTCCTCTGGGACGATTACCCGTCAAACAGAACCGTTATGTATGTTATGTGACAATGGGCACTCTGATTTTATTGGTTTTGATTTGATTGATGCTCCCTTTTTTGGTGTAGTTTTGGGAGTACCCTGGCTACAGATTCACAATCCTCGAATCGATTGGATTAGGCGAACTGTTACCCTTGATTCCGTTCACTGTCTACAGAGTTGTTATCAGGTTGCCACGGATTGGATTACACCTCTAACTTGTGCAGTGAGGGATGGGGTTGCGGTGACATAAGAAAGATTCCCGCTCCTTATTCTGCTTTTAGCGATGTGTTTGATAAAGGAAAAGCTAAAGATCTTCCCCCACATCGCTCTTTTGATTGTTGGATTGATTTGGTGCCTGGAGCCACTTTACCATGTTGTCGTATTTATGCATTATCTGGGCCAGAAGAACAGCATTTGAAGATGGAGAGGAGATGTTGGCTATTGTCACATCTTTACGGATCATAAAAATCTGGAGTTCTTCAGTTCTGATCGAGCCTTGACCCCAAGACAGATGCGTTGGGTTTCCTTTCTTAACAAATATGATTTCATTATCATCTATAGGCCTGCAGCTCAGCAATTGAAGTCAGATGCGTTGTCTCCTATACATGTGAACCAGGTTGATTTGGGGACAGACAAAGAGACAGGACCTATTATAGCACACAATAAGATTGTAGGGAGTGTTTCTACGGAGGACTTTATGGCTTTGGTAAAGGAAAACTTGGGACCTTAGATCTTACGCCTTGGTTATCACAACTGTCTTTTTCTTTAAGGGATGGGTTGTTGTAGTATGAAGATCAGCAGTTTATTCCTCCTGAGCTTCGGAATACAGTACTTGGGTGGTGTCATTCTTTATCACTTGTGGGTCATCCCGGTATGAACAAAACCAAGGAATTTTGTTTGCGATGGTTTTAGTGGGATACCTTAGCACATGATGTCCAGGTTTTTGTTGCTTCCTGTCCTGTATGTGCTGTTAGCAAGCCAAAACACACTAGTCCTTCTGGGTTGTTGCAGCCCCTACCGGTACCTCCTGCTCCATGGCATACGATTAGTATGGATTTCGTAACAGATCTACCTCTTGAATCAGCGTTTACAGTTATACTGGTTGTGGTGGATTTGTTTACGAAGATGGCACATTTTATTCCATTGCCTAAATTGCCTACAGCTAGAGAGTTGGCCCTGATTTTTGTGTCTTCAGTGGTGAAGTTACATGGCTTACCATCAGCTATAGTGTCTAATAGGGGGGCCCTGTTTATATCGCATTTTTGGACAGAGTTGTGTGCTGCGTTACAGATGGAATTGTGCTTATCATCTGTATATCATCCTCAGTCGAATGGTCAAACTGAGCGTACCAACCAAACTATGGAGCAGTATCTGCGGTGTCTCTTGACTTCCTTAACATGTAGTTGGGTGATGGCTCTTCCTTTAGCGGAATTTGCATATAACAACAGCATCCATTCTGCAGTGTGAATGTCTCCATTCTATTGCTCTATGGGATTTCATCCAAGAGCCATCCCTATTCAACCCACAGGGCATGTTCCAGCAGTGAATAAGTTGGGTATAACATTGGCTCAGATATGGGATAAAGCACAGGAGCATCTGTTGAAAACAAAGGAGGATATGAAGAAGCAGGCAGATAGACATAGCGTTCCGGCCCCTATCTATGGTATTGGGGATCAGGTGTGGTTATCTAGGAAGAATTTGAGAGTAGAAGGATCCCGAAAATTGCAGCCACGGTATGTGGGTCCCTTTCTTATCGTTAAAGTGGTGAACCCTGTGGCTTTGAAACTGGGATTACCCGTTGAGTATTGTGATTATCCTGTGTTTCACACCTCCTTGTTGAAGCCGTACACTAATACCACCCAGACCTTGCCCCCCCTCCTCCCCTCATGGTAGATGGAGTAGAGGAGTTTGAGGTGAATACCATTTTAGAATCAAGACGTAGGGGTGGGTTATTAATGTATTTGATTGACTGGAAGGGATATCCCCCTGAAGATCGTATCTGGGAGCCTGCGGGCCGGATTCATGCTCCTCGTCTAGTGAGGTTGTTTAATTTATGACACCCTACTAAGCCCCGTCCAGTTGGGAGGCCTTTGAGGGGAGGTACTGTTGGGAATTAGTAAGGGTTTTCTGCCTCTTTTGTTTCTCCTGTCCTCTCTCTATGAACATGCATCCATCTACGCCTGTATCAGCTGGTAAAGCCCCTCCTACTTTGAGTGTATTATATTGGGGCTAGTATTGGGTTTCCTCGCTTGGTTAGTAGTCCGGTCAGGTTAACATCAAGCGTGGGTTTCCTTCCTTGTACTTTGAGAGCCTTTTCAAATCGTACCTGCATTGAAGTAGAACGAGGCTTCGTTCTGCCTGCTGGATCGCGCATTTCTTTGGACAGTGTGTTTTGGACTCCTCCGCAGTCCTGGAAGTTCCTGGTGGGGAGCTGTTTTCGGGATTCTGTGTTTCTTTTCCTTCCCCTCCCCTTTGGCAACCTTCTGTGCGGTGCTGCGTGCAGAAACGGTAACGGTGCTACAGGGTGCTGCATTTCCGGATCTTGTGCAGTCTATCCTCCTCATTGTGTAAAGTTCGGACGCTTTTACGAAGCATTTTCCGTGTATTTTTTGCTTTTTTGTGGCCACAGTATCGGGATTTAGGACTTAACTGGATTGAAATGTCCTATATCGGGTTTTTTTATATCTATCAACTTTTTCCCCTAATTTGATCATTGTGGGATTTCTAATCATTTTTTGGACTTGAAACTGGTGTCCTGCCTGCTTGCACTTCAAGTGACTCGATAAAGGATGAAACTCAGAACATTACTGATCATAGAAGTAAGTGTCTTTGCCATAGAGAGTCCTGAACAAGCAGTTATCGAACAGGATCCATTGGGTTATTCTTCTCTTTTGTTTTTTCCCACCCTTTCCCTGTGCTCAGTCCGTTAGGTTCACTGTTACAGGCTTGGCGAGCCTCGGTCTGAGTGAGGGTAGTGGACTGGGCATTTCCTCGCTTCTGCAGTGTGGTTCAAGTGGGTGATAATCTGACACTTAGGTCTGCCATTGCAGCCTGAATGCAGTTTTAAAAATCATCTCATCTTGGCAAAATGATCGCCTTGCCAAGTCTTAAACTCCTCTTTTTATTGCATAGAATAACATTGGGGTGCCTTAGTACATTTAATAAGTGTTACCTTCTGATTGGAAACAGGAGAGTTTTTTTGTGTTTTTTATCTGAGAGTTTTTTTTTAATTAAAACTCCTCCTTAATGGTAAAGTCAGATTCTAAGTTACAATTTTGAAAATGCCACTTTTAAAAAGATGGCTTTTTCCTGGCCTAAATATGTGGTGCCTGCAGCCTGCTACTGCGTCACCTGACTGGGTGTAGTTGGTAGTTGGACTTTATTTATTCTTCCCAGCTTTATTATTTGCAGACACACAATAGAGGGATTTGATGTGTCTGGATGGGTAATCAACTGGCAGGATGAGGGAGGGGCGGAGCTGGGCCTAGCCCAACTTGCAAATGAATAGGATGTGCTCCACCTTCACAAAAAGTAATTTGTCACCCCTGCATTGTTCATGCAGTCATTTTGGAGCCAGGGCAGGGGAGTAAGGAAACTTCAAGCACTTTAAAAGGAGTTCTATAGAATCTTCTCCACCTTCAAAAAAAGCACTGGGTATAACAATAGGACCATCAGTCCCACTCTTCAACTCACTTTATGGACCTGTTGAAGGACTCTCAGAGGACTGCCTGCTGTATACTTCACGAGAATTGCTTTGTTGTTTGCAGGCTGCCTTGAAATCTAAGAGACCTGCCCTGCTGCTTGAGTCCGATTTCATCACTGGAACCCAGGACTACCACATGGACTCCAAGGGCTAGTTCGCTGGCCTCCCTATCAGAGGATTGGGAATAGGAAAATCTACAGTCATCTTGAACATGCACCTGGACTCAGACTGAATAAGTACTAAACCCTCAAGTCCTAGAGCCTTGGTGGTGGCTCAAAGTGTACCCAGATAGCCAAAATTGTGATTCTCCTATTAACATGACCAGAGAATCTGGATTTCAATAAAGACACGGAGGCTGACATTATGCATTATCCTTTAATAGCAACTCACAGCAGCCGCACTACATCACACAGGATAAAGATCTAAAGTTTACATAACAGTGGACAAAGGAAGTATCCAGGAGATGTTCTGCCTCTTTTAAAAGAATCGCAGCAGGAAGGTTCTCATAAAACGGTGAGATCCAAGTAGAACTTGTAAAACATCTTGGAATTAACTTTTGCGTCTTAAGTGGAAAGGACCAGACGGCTAAACGGAATTACCTGTAAGGAGAAAGAAAGAATTAAGAACCAAATCCATAAATAAGGGCCTAGAGAGCAAAAACTTCAAAACATTAAATAAAGATAACAGAAGCAACAAATCAATTGATAGAATAAAGGCAATTGATGTAACAAAATCTTTAATTAGACATATCAATAGTTGTTAAAGGGAGGAGGGAGGGATAATGTCAGCCTCCGTGTCTTTAATGAAATCCAGATTCTCTGGTCATGTTAATAGGAGAATCACAATTTCATTACAAGACCGGAGGCTACATTATGCATGTTCGTAGCCCCGATGGACAACATCAGACATATGCTCGATAGGCTTACAATAATGACGAGCAAAGGTGTTAGCATTAGACCAGTCAGCAGCTCTAAGGATATCATCCAGCTTACCACCGGCCCAGAAGGATTTACTGGCCATAGCTCCTCTGATAGAATGTGCTTGGAACTTTGAAAGGTCAATACCAGCTAGACTCATGGTAGACTTAACCCTCCACCCAAGTGGAGTAAACAGGTTTAAAAGGTCTAACGAAAGAAACTAAAAGTTGGTTTGCATCATAAGGGTGAAGGTTAGATATCCTCACGTCATACTCTTTCATGCAAGCAACCACACAAAGTTTCGGGAAATTGTCAAAACGAGGATAAAAGATAAAATCTGATATGGTTTTAGTTCTTCTTAGTAATTCAAATTTAACCCCAGACATATCGTAACATCTATTCGAAATATCTAAGCCCCTGATGTCAGACACTCTCCTACAGGAGATTAAACACAAGAGAGTGGCAAGTTTGAAGGAGGGAAATTTTCTATTAAGGGAAGAATTATCTGGCCAAGAACAAAAAAGGTCTAGAATAGATTTAACATCCCAAAGGGTCTGATACTTAGGTCTAGGGGGTCTCCTTAGTCTAATACTCTTGAGGACTCTAAAATGATAACATTCTTACCTACCGATTTACCGTTGATAGGAGAATGGCCTGCAGAAATTGCGGATCTAAAGCAATTAATAGTATGATAGGAGAGTTCTCTGTCAAATTGTTCAACGAGAAAATGTACGATTTTGACGACAGGAGTCTTCACGGGATCCAGACTCCTTTCCAAACACCAATGAAACCATTTCTTCCAAATGTTGTTGTACCTAAGGTGTGTTCCAGGAGCCCATGATTCTCCGAGAAGAGAGAGAGCTGACGACGAAAGTCTAAACAACTCGTTAGATTGCCTGACACTTTCCAGGCAAGAAGGTTCAAATTCCCCTCAAGAATAAGATGGTGATCTTCCCCGTCTGCATTTGAGATCAGGCCTCTGGACGCTGGGATCAGAAAGGGAATGTTGCATGCTAGTTCCAGGGCTGTCGGGAACTAAGCTTGGGAAGGCCAAAAGGGAGTTATTAGGATCAGGAAACATTCTTCCATTCTGACTTTCTGAAGGACCCTCTGAATCATTGCAAAAGAAGGGAAGGCATAACCCAGGAAGTGAGACCATGGTTGGAGGAACGCATTCACAGCAAGTGCGCCTGGGTCTGGCATCCAACTGAAGTAGTTGGGTAATTGGAAAGTCAGCCTGCTGGCAAATAAGTCCACGTCTAGGGGACCCCAAAAATGGAAGAGGGTATTGAAGACGCTCACATTGAGCTTCCAGTCTGTGAAATCTAGAAGGAATCTTGAATTCCAATCTGCAGAAATGTTTGATTTCCCGGGAAGATATTCTACCCTGAGGGAGATTTTTTGTTCCAGACAGAACATCCAAAGTTTCTTGGCAAGATTGGAGAGGTCTGCCGATCTCGTTCCTCCAAGACGATTGATATAAGCCACAGCAGAAATGTTGTCCATTTTCAGAACAACTGACCTCCCTTGAAGGGAATGTTTGAAGCTCATAAGAGCGTATAAACCAGCTGTCAATTCCAGAAAATGTATGTGCTGAGAAGATTCTGTCAGGGTCCACACCCCGCCGGTGTTCTGGTCTTGCAAACGTGCACCCCAGCCATGAAGGCTGGCATCTGATTCTAGGATATAATCCGGGGATGAACCGAAGATAGCTTTGCCGTTCCAGGCATCTAACTTCTCCAGCCACCAAAAGAGCTCCGCTCTGGTATCTGGGTCCAGAGAGACAAGATCTCCATACCAGAGACCTGAATTGAGCACTTTCCTCTTTATTCTCTGAAGTGCGCGGTAATTCAGAGGACCGGGAAAGATGGTCTGGATAGTAGAAGTAAGAAGGCCAAGAAGTCTGGCTAGTTCGCGGAGGGTTAAAGATTTCGAGAAGGCATGGAAGCCGTCGCCAAATGGATGAAAAACAGCTGCCTACAACTAAACACCAACAAAACAGAAGTGCTCATCATCAGCCCAAACCCGACATCTGGAGCGACACCTGGTGGCCCACCGCCCTCGGAAACCCGCCAACCCCCACAGACCACACACGCAACCTGGGAATCATCCTGGACTCCGAGCTCAAAATAGACCGCCAGATCAACTCTGTCACATCTTCCTGCTTCCACACCCTCCGCCTCCTTCGTAAGACCTTCAAATGGATACCCCTCGAACAGTCACTCACGCCCTGGTCACCAGCAGACTCGACTACGGCAAAGCACTCTACGCCGGAAAAAACAAAAACCTCATCCGCAAGCTACAGAACATCCAGAACACCGCCGCAAGACTGGTCCTCAACCTGCCAAAACACTGCCACATCTCCCAGCACCTGCGCACACTCCACTGGCTCCCCGTCGAGGCAAGAATCACCTTTAAGATACTCACCCACGCACACAAGGCCCTCCACGGCACCGGACCAGCAAACCTGAACAGCCGACTCAAATTCCACGCACCCCAAAGAACCCTACGATCAGCCCAGCTTTCCTACGCCGTGGTCCCCTGCACCGGAAAGACCAGATCAGGAGGCCGCTTCTTCTCCTTCCTCGCGGCCAAAGCATGCAACGCCCTTCAGCTCCACCTCAGACAGACAACATCGCTCCCCATCTTCGCAAGAAACCTCAAAACCTGGCTCTTCGACAGACCCCCTCCTTGATGGAATGGAACCTGCACCCCCCACGCCCCCCACCCCTAGCGCCTTGTGACCCTTACGGGTGAGTAGTCCCGCTTTAACAAACTCCTGATTGATTGATTGATTGATTGTTTTAAAACGGATCTGATCTCCTTTTGGATCTTGGCAATCTTCTTGGCAGGAAGAAGGAGAAGACATTTCAAGGTGTCTAGTGTGAAGCCAAGGAACTCTATGGTCTTGCACGGAGAGAGAATTGACTTTTCTCTGTTTATGATGAAACCTAGACTCTCTATTAGATTCATGGAAGTATTGAGATCTCTCAGGAAGTCTGAATGGGATTGGGGCATGATAAGAATATCGTCTAGGTAGATGATGAGACTGATACCCCTTTCTCTCAGAATTGTAACGATACTCTTCATAATCTTGGTGAAGCACCAAGGGGCAGACGAGAGACCGAAGGGTAGTGCTTGAAATTGAAATAGACGTTCCTTCCAAGCAAATTGAAGGAAAACTTGGTGGTCTTTGTACATAGGGATGGTGAAGTAGGCATCCTTCAAGTACATTTGGCTAACCAATCTCCTTTGAGAAGGAGACCCCTCAGGAGGTGGATGCCCTCCATTTTGAAGTGACGATAAACCAAAAATGTGTTGACTTCTCGAAGGTTTATTACGGGTCTCCACCCTTTGTCCTTTTTCTGAACTAGAAAGAGAGTGCTTATGAATCTTGCTTGTGTCCAGGGAACCTCTAGTATTTCGCCCTATTTGAGCATAGAAAGAATTTTTTCCTCCATGATCTTTTCTTGTTCCTCTGATAGGACAAAGGGTTGGGGTAAATACGTTTGGAAGGG
Organism: Lissotriton vulgaris; assembly: GCF_964263255.1. Lineage (NCBI taxonomy): Eukaryota > Metazoa > Chordata > Amphibia > Caudata > Salamandridae > Lissotriton > Lissotriton vulgaris. Next base: position 1,119,506,131 of record NC_141693.1, read on the forward strand.
GACCTGAACAAAGTCTATTTTGAAGCCCATAATGGTTTCTAGAACCCATGGGCCCTGGGTGATTGACTTCCAAACATGATAAAATTGCTTTAGTCTGCCCCCTACTATGGGAGGGGGGAAAGAAGGAGAAAAAGTAGTACTTACTTGTAGTATTGGAGGTGTTGGGAGTACCATGACCTCTTGAACCTCGGTTTCTCTGACCTCTCCCTCTTTGGGAAAAGAAGGGTTGTCTAGGAGGGTAGAAGCCTCTTCCAGTACCTCTGAATGTCGAGTAGGGTCGTTGGTAGCCTCGGCCGGAAGAGCGACCCCTTCTCCCGGCCTGACCAAAAAGGTTGGTGTTAAACACACATCTAAGGTTGTTTTGTGCTCTGTCGAGGGCAGTAAAGGTTGACACGTACTTGCCAGTTTCTTTAATTATATACTCTCCGAAAAGGAGGCCTTTAGGATTTTCAGAGGGTTCCCTCTCTGCTAGGTCTCCTAATTTGGGGTTTATTTTGTTTAAAATAGATCTCCTCCTTTCAACATTCAAACTAGAATTAGCGTTGCCAAGGAGAACAACTGCCCTTTGGCCCTAGCCTCGAATCAGGTCAACATTTAAGGGGGTAGAGGAGAGGTGAGACTGTTCGGCCATGTCCAAGATTCTAACTAGTGGACATCTAAAAAGCGGTCCTGACAGGCCTTAAGAGCTCTCTCCAGGCCTTTTCTAGTGTCTCGCCCTAATTGAATACAAATTTGATAAGGTCTAGATCTAGGTTTGGAGTCTGACAGACCTTCTCCTCGATAGTAGGTCTGGGAAATTCAGATCTCGTGGTGTTTCGAGTATCTCTATCAAGAGGGTTCCTTAACCAACGTGTTAAAAAAGCGGGAAACATGCTCTTATGGGAACCACTTTGAACTGTTGGGCCGTGAGATATTAAGTGGAGAGAACATCTCCTCACCAATAGGGTTAAGAATCATATTTTTAGAGGCTGGCTCGGTTTCAGGTTGTAGATAAAAGTCAGGTTCAACCCCATCTAGGTCGAGTGCGAACTTGTCGTCCAGATCTCTGGAGACGCAGCCATTCAGAGGAAGCGGAGTCAAATTCAATGTTATTATTTTGATTGGCACTACTACAAAATTTGCCGCGAGGGACACCGTAAAAATTTGTGCCGCCATGGGCACCGTTCAAAGCAGTGTCACGAGGGACATTAAGTTCAAGTGAGGCGCTGTGGCCTCCCATCCAAAGTTTGGTGCTAGGACCTCCCGTTCTGTAAGAGGCGCTTGGGCCTGTAGTGCTTTCACAATGTTTAGTCTTTTTAGACCTCTTACCGTGTTTAGGGGGAATATCTTGGGACTCTCACGGTCTCTTAGAGGACATAACTTCCTTCAAGGAAGACATCATACAGGATTTAATCTCCTGTTGAGGGAATTTCTTAGGTGAATGATTAACAGGCGCAGGGGATCTTGCAGTAGCATCATCAGATTCCATGTCAGACATGGTGAATCTAAAAAGCTCCTTGAGTAGAGGGTTTTATGTGATTTAAATCAAAGAATGGTGAATAATATTATAAACTCCTCTTCTCCCCTTTTATTTTTTTTAAAATATTTTTTACATTTCAGACCTTATAAACTTCTTTTTTTATGTAAAGGGGTAGGAATTGTACTTTACATAAGGTAGTTAGGAGGGAAAAATAACCTGGAAATCTCAGAATTACTGAGTAAAAAAAAAAGTATCTCCGGCAGTGGCTGAGGCATGTAACTGTCAAGTTGACAAAATCGCTTGAGCTCTGCCGCCGGAGATCAGAGGAAAGGCGCTTAGGGAACGAGGCACCCAACGCAGGTGTTGCTAATGGCTGTTCCTCTAGGGTAAAGCGTACTTTTCATAATGCGACGCGTTAGCGAGTAAAAAGTGGCAGTGAACATGTGGAATGAAGTCCTGACCAGGAGAGCCGGTGAGACAAAGGAGAATCGGTGAAATGTGCGCGAGGACTCACCAGGGGAAGAGGTAAAGGGAAAGTGCCCATTAGATCAATTGGGAGAGGGTTGAAAGACAGACAACCATAAATTGGAAGTCGTTTGTGACGGGGGGTGGGAAGGGGAAAGCCAGCGCCACCCAAGAGAGAAACGGCAAGATTTTTTTACCGGGCAGAGAAGCAAAGGAAAAAAAGGTGACCATACATTTAAACATAAGCAGAACGTTATAGATGAGCAAGTTAATATAAACATCGATTTACAACAAGTTAAACATGAAAAATATAAACTTAAGAGCCATAAACAAGGCAAAATAAGGAGAAGTAGGAAGTAGTGACTTATCTGCTAGCGAGCCTCTTTTAAAAGAGGCAGATCATCTCCTGGACACTTCCTTTGTCCACTGTTATGTAAACTCTAGAACTTTATCCTTTGTGATGTAGTGCGGCTGCTGTTGCTATTAAAGGATAATGCATAATGTAGCCTCCGGTCTTGTAATGAAATCCACAACTTGGGACTTAAAAAATGTTTGGCTAAAAACTGCTCTGAGAACCGAGAGTTGGCTGTTATCAACCTGCGCGTACATCCGCTCAAAGTGCATTGACGGTCAGTGTGACTTTCCTGCAGCCTCCACTACTTTCTTCAAAAAAGAAGAAAATCCTGTTCAGCGGTCCTTTGTCAAAAGGGTATCAGGCAATGTGGACCTCTCATCAGTTGCAGCCTCATCCCAGTGGAGATTTTCAATCAAAGTCTCAACAAAGAAATCTTCACAGTAAATTCATCCAGCGGGTCTCCGGCGACAAGACACCCTCCTCAGACACTGCCTACAGTCTTGACAGCTGAACTTTGCCTTCTCTGAAAATTTGTCTTCTAAATTTCTTCAAACCTAAGGTAAGCACTGACCTGGGCCAATCCACTTCTTGTATCAGACTTTTGCACCAACCCGGTCTGCCATCATTTTTGCCTGACCCAGACTCTTGCGCAACAAGATGTCTGACTAGATGTCTGCTCTAGTGCTACTACTAGAATGCTTGTCATTTTGTTATCAGATAATTTAATAAAATGTACTCTCATTTTCTGAATTGGTGTGGGATTTTTCTTGTTTTGTGTATTCACTTAATTGCTGTGTTTGTGCTAGACAAATAATTTACACATTACCTCTAAGTTAAGTCGGACTGCTTTTGTGTCGTGCTATAAGAGATTAAAAACAGGTTAATTTAGTGACTGTTCTAGTTCACTGTGACAGAGATTGTGGCTGTTTCTTGAATAGGGGTCACCCCCATTCAACCAACAATGCTATTTCTCACAACCACTTTTGCAGGTTGTCCCACCTTTTGGATATGGTTGCAATCTCATCTTCATTCTCTTGGAAATAATTCTCCAATGCTTCCCTAATTTCATGTCTCAAGACAGGGTATCTATTGTATTCATTCATCATTGCCTGCATAGAAAGATTTCCTCTATGGTCATACAACAATATATAGTGAATGGGGCGTAATCTGGGAGCAATTGTCTGTCGATAGTGCTTGCTTGCATTAAGATGGGAGTAGTATTCTGGGTAAGGAGTAAGCCAATTCTAGATGCCCTGAAATGAATATTTCAGTGAAAAGTCTAGCCTCTGTCTGTTCCATGGTAGAATCTCCACATATCCACTGGATGTAAGTCTTAAATCCCATTAAATTGTTAGGGGGCAGTGGATCCCTGTTATGTGTAGTCCCAGACCAGTCTTCTTTTGAGTTAAGTACTATATTTAAATCCCTGTCCAGTATCTGAATACATATTATGTTAATGGCTAGGTTGAGAAAGCTATTTAAAAATATTTCTTTAGGTTAGGGGTATATCTGCATGCTAATGTTATAGCCTTTTTTTTTCTAGTTCCACTTTCAACAATAGTAGCCTGCATTCTTTGCCTCTATAAGTGGAGGCAACTTGCTTTGAATCTCAAACTTTTCTTGAATAAAATGGCCCCCTTTTGGCTTTTATGGGTCCTAGGGTGTGTTAGAGGAGTGTGATGGTGTTAGAATAGAAAAATGTTGAGCCATTTTCTGTGTGGGCGCCATTTTGAGTTATAATCGAACCTTGTTCTTTGCTATTTTGGAAAGGCCTCTGTTGAGTTGTGTTTCTCGAAGGCTAAGTTTTGCTTCACTAGTGAATATACTGTTCTTATTAGTGCATACATTTCCCTTTAGATAGAGGCCATCCCCCACTTGTCTAGTGGCGGGCACGGGCAGATTGACCTTGAGTAGTAGATAGTGTGTGCCCGGCCTCAGAATCAAATCTTATCCTCTGTACGCCATTGTTAGCTGCATCTGCTTGGAAAATTCCATTGTGGGCATGCCTTCATTGGTTTTGAAATGTACATAATCTTTCATCATGCTTGCTAATGTCCGTCTTTCTGCAGCAATCCTAAGCCACTGGGCACATTCCGCTCCATTCTAAGTGTACCTTAATAAACAGATATTGGTTTGTATTCTCTACTGTCTGACTGACTTATTTGGTATGGAAGGCTAAGAGGTGGTTGTGAGCTACAAGGTGACCCTAATTGGGCCACTTTTTTCAATGGTGGAGAGTACAATCTGTGTATATCCTCAAGCATCACATGGGTATCCCTTTGGAGTTCAGCCATTCGGATTATCCTCATCATCAAGGAATTCAGTCTCTCTCTGTTAAGTTTCATTATATTAATAAAGATCATTTTATAGTACAGCGGAAATTATGTAAAAAATGTCAAATGTTGGTTCTACATGTTTCCTGTGATTTGGTGCTCTTGAATGAGTCTGCCTATTGTTCCAGTTTTTGATATTTCCTTGTAACTGTTTCCGTGAGGGAGCAAACAGTGGGGGAGGGGACAATCAAATAAAATATGAGGGAACTGTGAACAAGAATACACACTTACGTCTAACCACTAAATGTGTGGAGATATACACAGCAGGGGGCAGCTTCCAGTTTAACTCCCATGAGGGCTCTGATGTTTAATATTTGGACAGGGAATGAGTGTCCCTGTGCACTCTGGTGCAGAGGGGCACTTCTAACATATCTTATGCTACTATTACACATTTAAACATTCCATTTTCAAAGGAAATGTAATGGTTAAGTAGAAAGAGAATGTTGATAACCAAAGGAGACCATCCATGGATATGATCAGAGTCCAATGAACTCTCTTCAGAAATACTGTCTTGTTCTTTGTCTTTTTGACGTTATAAACTTTTTATTTCTGTTTTCTACTTTGGGGTACATTGCCTAGACTTTATTGACCACTACATGCTACGTAGCATTCTTAAATTCATGTGATATTTGTACAAAATATATATATATTTAATTTTGCTTATTTGCACACTGTGTATAAAAAGTAAAAATTTAATTCTAAAGAAAACTTATTTTTTTAAGAAATGTGTTTTCCTACGACACTGTATGAATACACTGATATGAAAGGGATATAGGACATTACATGTAATAGAATGATTTTTTAAAATATTTTAAATATTTTAACTGTTTTGAATATGTACATTGAATTGATACAATAAGTATCAGCCATTTTGGCATATATTTGGGTTCAGTGTTATGAGATCAGTGAGTTTGTGAGTTTTTAATTGATGTGTGCATATATGAATAGGGTTTATAAACTGGTTTGTGGGGGGATATCCTTTTGATTATACTGGAACTGATTCTTTCTTCCTAGTGTGGGTGTGAAAGGAGGTATTTTGGGACGTTTGTGATCTCAAATCTTTTTCTTTTTTTTCCCAGTCATGGACATGTCTTTTTTCATCCTTAAGAAAAATGAATATTTGTCAGAACCTCATGCTTTTTATCTTTTTGATTGGTATACTCTGTGTGTCTTGTCTAGTACAATTTGTGTGTCTTCTGACACTTTTGCAATGAGTGGAAGAGTTTTTGAATGTATGTTAACAGTTCAGCTTTGGGGATTTCTTCACTGACTCCAATAATTTGCTAGTTATTCCACCATGAGTGGTTTTCGCCCTCATTAATTTTGTCTAAAGTTTTTTGATATGACATTTCCAGCATAGCAACTGACAGTGTCTAGCTCAAGTGAGGTGCATGTTCCGCGGGAGCCGTTTATGATTTCTGGAGATGATGATCCAACTGTGTAAGAGATGTAGAAAAATTATAGCACACACGGGTGGCAACATAGTGCTGTGGGAAAAGGAAAAATATTTATAAGAAGAATATTGGCCACTAGGGGATTGCAATTGTTATGCATTAGTGGGAACATATAATAAATGAGACTTGCATAATATTCTGGGACAAGTTTACCCAGTGGAGAAAGCAATGTTTTATGAAATTGTATGAATTTCAAGTTGTGAAATGTTGTCAACCTAGGATATCACAATTATATTTAACGCTCCAAATCCACAAAGATTCAGTGAATCCTCCTGGGAGGCCTACAGTGTCATAAATGAGTAGCCTTTTAGAAAATACTTCTAGATATACAGAACACTTCTTAAGAGCATTTTTTACATGCCTACTTTCTTATTTACAAGTTACCAGTGACTTCCTGAGAGTCATCAGTGATATTCATTTGGAATCTGATTAAACACTTATGACATTAGATGTTTATAATCTCTATATGGGTATTGATAATAACCAAGGAATTGATGTTTGTAGACATCATTTGAGGGCAAGAGCACTTTCATTGTTGTTACATACAGAAATGCTATTGGATATGATTGGTTTCTGTTGCAACAACAATTTCTTTATTTTTTACAACAAGTATTACAAGTAAACCAGGGGATATAGGATGGGCACCTGCTGCGCCCACAGTTAGGCAAATGTGTTCATGCACTGGTGGGAGGAGCATATAGTAAGCATTAATTGACCCCATAATGCTCTAGATGAGGTATATTGATGTCCTCCTTGTAATTTTGAAGGGATCTGAGAAGTGGGCCAAGGCATTTGTAAAAGAACTAAATAATGATGTGAGATTAAAATTTACATCCATGATATGTAGACATAAACTTGTATACTTGAATGTAAAGGTAACAGTTGTGCAAGAGAAACAGTGCACCAAGCTATTCAGGAAGAACACAGCTTCCTCCTCATACGTTTTGCCTCTCCTCCTCCATTTTGCTGAAGCTATGTTGTTGGCCTTAGGACCCTGTGCACTTTACTATTGTTAACTGTGCTACGGTGCACTTGTGCTCCCTTCCCTAAAACATGGTTACATTGGCTTAGATCTAATTGGCATATTTAATGTACTTATTAGTCCCACATGGAGAGGTATACCATATACCCAGGGACTGTAAATTAAATTCTACGAGTAGGCCTGCAACACCTATTGTGCCACCCACTCAAGTAGCAGTGTAAAACCTGTCCCAGGCCTGCCATTGCAGCCTGAATGCACTTTTAAACGGCCATGTCGACTTGGCATTTAAACAAACTTGACAAGCCTAAAACACCCGATTTATTATACATGTCACTCCTAAGGAAGGTCCTAGGTAGCCCATAGTGCAGGCCACTGTGTAATTAAGGCCAAATATTTTACGTTTTACAGGTCCTGATAGTGAAAAACCCCTAAATCCATGTTTTACTATTGTGAGGCCTACCCTCCTACAGGAAAACATTGTGGCTTATTTATTGCATGTAATAAGCTGGAATTCCTAATTGGGAGCTGATGGCTATACCATGTTTGATGTCTATGATATTGTAATGATAAACACTCCTAATGGTAAAGTCTATTTTTTTCATTACAATTTTGAAAATTACACTTTTAGAAAGTTGGTATTTTCCTTTTCTTATCCCTTTTGTGCCTGTAGCCTGTCTTGGGTCACATGATTGGGTGTAACTGACAGACTTTGTGAATTCATCACAAACGTTCACACAGTAGAAGGTTTAGATGTGCCTGAGTGGTCCATCTGCTGGCAGGATAGGGGTGGAGCTGAGCACAGCTCCACTTACACCTAAATAGCCTCTGTTCTGCCTCCACACAAAGGGCCTAATGACCCTGCATTGCTACACAAAGGGCATAATGACCCTGCATTGTTACTTCATCCAGCTTGGAGCGAGGAAATGTGAGACAGGAAATTCCATGCATTTCAAAGCCACTATCTAAAAGCGTCTTCCAACTTCCAGGGCCAGGGCACAAGGGTATAAAAAAAGTAATCTGAGTTATATCAAAAAAAGAAATGTATTAATTTATTTTAATTTAGTGCTGGAAAGAAAAAAGCGATCATGAGTATTCTTGAAAGCAACACCGAAACTCCACGCAAACAAAATCAAACTGTAAGATATTCTCTAAAGGTTGTAATTCATCAGTTTGAGCCATGTCAAGGGCATGCCATTTGGCATGTCATTAAATGACCCAAAAGGTCTTAGTTTCATCAGTTTACAATAAATGCTTAATCGTATGTAAACTGTACATCCTCTAAAACTGAATAGAGAACTGTAAAAATGCATCAAAGACTATGAACCATGCAGTTAATTTTAAGACCAAAGTGTGTTGTTTCATTTGCATTCTGTTAGCAATGTAAATAATTGGTCACATACACTTGCCAGTATACATACGATACAAATTCTAAACACTGCATGGGGAGGTGTCCCGTTGGCTAAAGCCATCTTACCTGAGGTCAGAGGAACAACATCATAGTGAAGACGTTGTAATGTCAAAGGCTAAGATAAGTCGATAGTTGTCATGTATTATAGTTGCTGAGATGAAGATAAAAGTTAAAGAAAAACATGACACAAGCATCCAATACACCACCGATGCAATCCAATCATATCCTTAAAGGATGTAAAGAATGTAGCCAACGCTCACCAGCACCAGCCTCAGTGTGGACGTGGGCGTAGTACGATCATGTGAATGACTCCTTAAGAGTCAGAAAGGTTCGGTGAAAGTAACGACGGCTCAATAATCCGTCTTGGAAAATGGGTGCCATATTTAACATGTCAAGTCCTCACCAATGTCATAAAAGTAAAACATAGTGTAGAAGTTCAACCAGAGCAATTCAGTATAAAGGTCTAACGAAAACCAAACCCCTTCTGTATCGTGTAGCGAGCTCCTAGAAGTCAAACGAGTTAAAAGATTATGGCGATAGCTCTTTAATCCATTCTTAGGCAAGGATATGCGCTATATTTATTGTCAATTATTCTCAAATCAATGGCATAAAGACCACTGTGTGTACACTGAAGGGGAGTATCCCAAAGGCTATAGGTATGATATCCAACTCCTCTCGTATTGTGTGTGTGAAATAAACATGCATACTAAAGTTAAAATAAAAGGTAAAGGAGAAGCATGAGAAAAAGGAAGAAAATAATAGTCCTGAAAAGGTGCCATAATGTGAAGAAAATATTTATTATCAAATAGTCCATAAGGAAAAGTAAAAAGAAGGGGGTAAAATTAGCACTTTAATAAGTGTAATATTCATAAAGAAAAAGACATTTACAATTCAACAAAATAAAAATATATTAGTGAGACTTCAACCGGATAGACGTTTTTCAACAACAGGATCCACAAACTCTTTATATGTCTTTATAGATCTTATATTGTAGACACAAAACAACATATTATGAGATATAGATGCAGACTTCCAAATATCAGTAAACCTACAAATGTGTCTCAATGTTGGTGGCCAATTTGGGTGACTACCCCCACAATTTAATATGAAGGGAATGTGAGTTTTCTTTTTCAGAGCAGCAAGACTAGATCAAAAATGAACATCTGAATAACAATTAATAATTTCAAAATACATACAGTTTCCTATCCACAGTGAAACCATAGACCACATACCTAGTTTGGTTATCCAGTCTGTCTCTAGTTTTCTTAACAATTGTGTTCTGTCTCCTCCTTTGGGATGATCCAGTAAAATCCTGACACAATGGGATCGTTTTAGTGGCAAATCTCCAGACCCGTGGCAAGTGTTAAAATGCACAGCTAGAGGATAGTTTTTATTCTCATTCCTGATGGCATGAATGTGTTCTTGAATCCTTTCTTTTAATGGCCGAACGGTATGGTACTGCCAATATGGATGCATTTGCATACACAAGGAAACAGTCGACCACAAATTTGGTGTTACAATGAATAAAAGTGTCTATCTTGTGTTTGAGGGTCGTATTCTATTGGAAACTTTGGTCTTATTCAGAGTGTAATAAAACTAGGACACAGTATGTTACATAAGCTTGACCTCTTTTGAAAATGATCCCTGGTTTTGGTTTGTCTGAGATACATTTATTCAGAGTGGAGTTTGTGCCAATGTTTGTGCATGGCTACTCCCAGTGGCACAGACGATACAATATATTCAATGTGTAAAAATACATTGTTGTCCAAAACCAATGTAATCATTTCTATCAGCATAAATGTATCTTCCCATGCCTGCTTCTTTGGGGATAGAGGTATAAGGTGAACAAATGTCCAAAGTTATAAAACAACATTCATCAGACCAACTAAAATCACCTAATTGTGGTTCTGAAAATTCTGGACTCGTGTCATAAACATCGTCGTATCATGACGATTTTGGAATCAGCAGACCAGTAATGAAGTGAATACTATGCACAAGCATTTCCGTCATGATACAATGACGAAATCACCCTGAAATCGAAGTTTTCGTCCTGAACCCTCGGGTTCCATTTTGTGAACGGCAGCCATTTTGTGGTTGCCCTCACATAGCCAAATAACTAAGGCCGAATTCGATCTGAAGGACACGTATACCTTTGCTGACTCCTCTGTGACCTGGGCAAGCAGACTCCACTGCCTGAAGCCAAACCTGTTCGACCAGCTCCTCTCCTTGTGGCCGAAGGAGATTAGTATCAGGGCGCAACATGTCGTAATCCGTTCATCGCACACAAACTATGCCTAATCTCACACACACCTGTCCCTGTTTCTTCTTTATGACCTGCTTTATGAGGAGGAGGTGCCCGTTTTTATTGGGGGTCCGTCGATTTCTGATGAAAGTTCTGGGCCTTGCCGGGTAATTGATTATGGACTGGACAAACTGAAATGTGGGCTTGTCATCATGACTCTGCTTTTTCTTTGTATTGAAAATATGTGAATGGTCTACTGTAAAATAAGGAATGTTTGCCTGAAGCATATTATTTTGTATAAAAGGAGAAGACTGGCTTTGTAATTTTGAGCAGTCTCCTGAGAACATACATGCCGTTGTACTTCTAGGATACCTGTTACTGGCTGCAGCCAATAAATACGATCTTTGACTTCACCAAGAAGGCTCTGTGTTTCTGTAGTCTGAAACAGGAAGGAAAAAGATCCTTTAAGGTCAGACTTGTTGAGCTCGCCACCCCCTTATGCACAAAATGCTACGGCACCTCCGCCACCAGTCATGGCCGTACAACTTCCGAATGTTGTGCCACCTGTGGTTCCTCCACAGCCAGTTCCTCTTCCGTTAGCTACTGTTCCTTTGGCGCAGCCTCCTCAGGGGCCGTCAACTTTGCCTTTGCCTACTACTTCTACGTCTGTTCTTATTGATCCTCCTCCTGCTCCGACTCTGGATTCTTCTCTGTCTTCCCTTATTCTTTCTTCTACTCCTTCTACCAGACAGCGAATGACTGCTGCCTTTTCTGGTTTCTTTTCTCCTTGGTTGGGACAATTGGGTCTGTCCCCTGCTACAGAGCGTAACAGTCACGCAGTCAATTGCCTGATTCTAGAGAGAAGGAGATATTGGATCGTTTAGCGCATAAATGGGTTACAGACCCGGTGCGATATGAGCTAGATTCTATTATGGATGTCTTCCATCAGTGGGAAGCATCGAAACAGAGATACGTTTTTGAGAAAATGTGTGTTTTCCTTTGCGAGGAATTGGAGGAAGAAAATTCGGAACGCAATATGTCTGAGTTGTATTGTGTACGGTTCGAGTTTGCAAAAGGCACAATTGTAGGTTCTGATGTTAAGAAAGCAGTTGCGACATTATTATCGTTTCGGAGTGAGAGTATTTCTCAGTCGTTGTTCGAGCCTGATTTTTCTGTTGAGAAGAAGGCAAGGCAATATCCAATGAGAGAAGTTCCCCCTGTGTGGAAAGAGGAAGTGGCTGCTGGACCGGGTAATAATCCGCCACTTGTACCGGCTCATTTTCAGCGCGTCTGGGTGCATGTCCCATGGAAGCGCGCTGAAGTTTTAGCTATCAAGCAGTCAATACCTGATCCACGCAAAAATCCAGCAGGGTACTATAAATAACTGACTCAGACTGTGGGTTCGTGTATTATGAATTTAGCGGACATTGGCATGTTGTTCGGTAATGTTGTTCCACAACCTAATTGAAGTAAGATTCGTAATACGGATCATGTGGTTGAATTGGGTGATACATGGGTTAATCTTAGAGATGCCGATAATAGACAAGTAGGCGGTGCTAAGCCTGAGGATCTGATTACTGAACTCCCTGATAAGATTATTACGTATATGAAGACTTTAATGCCCGAATTCCGTGTTAATTGAGACAAGTTGTCTGCGTGCAAACAGAAGAAAGATGAGACTGTGTCTGACTTTTTCACGTGGTTTGAAGAAACTTTCGTAGATCATAGTGGTCAGGATAGGGCTACCGAGGGTGGCCAGAGATTGTTTGTTGACAACTTTGTACATAATTTACTCCCTGAACTGTGTAATAAGTTGAAGGATTCAGAGAGTGCTTGGGCTGTTTCCACGTCAGCACAGATTTTAGCTATGGCCCAGTACTATGAAAATAGGCGCAAAGATGAGTTAGAGAAAGCGGATAAAAAGACTAAGGAATTGAAGACTAAAGTTCTTTTACAGCAAGCTTATCCACCACGTACTAATAATAAGAACGATTATCAGAAAATTCAGCAATATTCGATAAACTCGCAAAGAAACAAGGCTTCTCAACAACGTTTACCATATGGACCCAATCAGTGTGCGTATTGCAAAGAAGAGGGTCATTTCAAGAGTAGTTGTCCGGTTTTGTTACAGCGCACGAATGGTACTTCTGGTGCAAGAGGTCGAAGCATACCCCTTAAAGGACAATACTGCCTTATCCACAGCTAAAGCCCTTGTAAAAGAATTCTTCCCCAGATTTGGCATGCCGAGAATAGTTTGGAGTGATAATGGGAGTGAATTTGTGGGTCGAGTGATGAAGAAAGTGTGTGAAGGGCTAGGCATACAGCAAAAATTCCACGCTGCAAATCACCCCCAATCAGCTGGACGAGTAGAGTGCTATAATGGCACGCTAAAACTGAAACTGGCCAAGATTCAAGCGAGCACAGGTCTTAAATGGCCTGACGCTCTGCCCTTGGCACTCTTATCAACCAGAATGACTGTTCACTCTAGAGTGGGATTTAGTCCTTATGAAATCGTGTTCGGCCGCCCGGCCAACATATGGGGAGTGCCAAGGCCAACTAGGTTTAGCGAGATTGAATACCCTGTACTGCTTGATTATCTGTATGAATTGACGACTAAATTGCGTGTTTTACACCAACAGGTCCACGACACTCTGCCTCAGGCCTCTGAAGCTCCAGGACATCTGGTCGATCCTGGATCCTGGGTGCTGATTAAAAACTTTCAGCAAACAAAGAATGACCAGCCCCGATGGACCGGCCCTCATCTAGTCCTTCTCTCAACAAGATCAGCTGTTCGAGTGGAAGGAAAGAAACACTGGATCCACGGCATCCATTGTAAAAGGGTCCCACTGCCTCTTCCGTATGACCGGCGGGTTCAGGAGGGGATTGCTGACTCTGAAACTGAGACTGTGCCTCGTTGTCTACCTTTTAGCGATGCACGTGTAAAAGGAACAATTTCTGAAAAGGAAAGCGACAACATCGTGCAAGAAGCTGTGCCTCCGTCAATTCGATTGAACACCACAGAGCCTGAACTCTTGTTCCAAGACCACACAGCACCTGGAAGAAACCGTTACAATTTGAGGCCGAGTACTATGACTATGGACAAATAAAATATTTATTTTTTTACTTTTTGATTGTGCAGCTCTCTCGCCTAAGAAACTTGCTCATTTTTGTTTTTTTGAACCGCCATCCAGTTCTGCTGCTAGGGTCGCGGTTGCCCAAGTCTTTGGAGTGCAGCTGAAGACGGTTAGGTCGACAGTTCTGGTTGGTCTAAGGGAATTGCCCTGGACTGACAGAAGCACTCTTTAGCAGAAACACCCTACCACCGCGGGCAGCAAATTAGAGAGGATGGAGTTTTTCAAGATGGAGAGACCTGCCAAACAAATGAACTTTAAAGCCAGAATGTGTATACTTATGACGAAGAAAAGATTTTTGATGTCATGTATTTTCATGTTACTTTGTGTGATGACGTTTTTAGTAGGATATGTTTTATTCACTTTTCAAGTGACATTTGCACCCACTACACAGCCCATACCTCCTCCTACTGTTTCCTCACACTCTTTTCACCCTCTGCCTGAGCATGAGTCCGCTAGAAGAGTAGAGTTTATTAATAACTCTTTCATTCAACTTTTACACCAACACCAATTAGTAGTAAATACAACTAACTGCTGGGTGTGTGGTCTTATGCCGCATACGACAGATAAGGGAATCCCATACTTGGTCTTACCATTTAGCTACAATGGTTCTTTGTGGGCGTTTCAGACTATGTTCATATTTGCCATCGAACCATATTCTCCACGTTCCACGAAAAGTAACTCAAGCAACAAAGCATTGGTAGTAGGAATTGCAAATATGAGCAGAACAATTGACTCGTGCAGAACGATTTCTAAAGATGAGTTGCAAGCTTATGTTAAATGGAATATAACAAAATATGGAGTTGCTTTGAGTGAGAACCAGCAAGCAAAGAGATCCTCCTCGATTTGGATTGTACCCCATCAGGGTCACCTATGTCTGCAAGGTAATGGAAAAAATCCCAGGGTTCAGTTGGGGAAGAGCGTCTGCACTGAAACATATGTTTTTGCATCTCGAAATTCCCCTTCGTTTTTAGCAGCTAAGGGTACTTATTTCATCTGCCATGATAGGGCCTATACATGGTTGCCCCCTGACTTCTCGGGCACATGTTTTGTCTCGTTCCTGTTGCCTCCCACCTACACGACCGCGGCAGATTACCACAAGACAAGGATAGTTAGAGGTGTCATCAGTAAGGAAGACACTGCCGGACAAGAATTCGGAGATTTTGTAAAGGGTTTTCTGCCATTTTGGGGGCCTATGGTGAACAGCAGGAACATAAGGCAATTGACAAGGGTGGTTGAGTCCACTGTAATTGAAACTGCCGGTGCCCTTAGTAATTTGACTGCTGAGCTCCAGTCGGATCGCCTTATGACTCTTCAGGACAGGGTCGCGTTAGATGTTATACTTGCAGACCGAGGTGGGGTATGTAAAGTGATCCAATCGAGTTGCTGCATATTCATCCCAGACAATGCTCCGACAGTATACCAAGCCACCTCCAAACTGCTTAAGATCTCTGAATCCATCCACGTAGATGAAGGAGACTGGTCCTTGATGGGGTGGTTCTGGGAACTGATATCTGCCTGGGGGTGGAAGATTCTGATAGTCATTGGGATGATCTTAGCCATTCTTTTCCTGTTCTGTCTGTGTGTACAGTGTGCTCCTGCAATATGCGGCCTCTGTGCCACATCATGTGTAAGGAAACCTGTATCAAGAAACGAACTAAGTAACAGGATGATGCTACAGCAACATCTCAATGACTTTATGAATATAGACCTGGACTCAGATTAGCGTGAGTATAGGTTATTGCCTATGTAAGGGCAAAAGGAGGGTCTGTGGTACTGAAAATTCTGGACTCGTGTCATAAACATCGTCGTATCATGACGATTTTGGTATCAGCAGACCGGCAATGAAGTGAATACTATGCACAAGCATTTCCGTCATGATACAATGACAAAATCACCCTGAAATCGAAGTTTTCGTCCTGAACCCTCGGGTTCCATTTTTTGAACGGCAGCCATTTTGTGGTTGCCCTCACATAGCCAAATAACTAAGGCCGAATTCGATCTGAAGGGCACGTACACCTTTGCTGACTCCTCTGTGACCTGGGCAAGCTGACTCCACTGCCTGAAGCCAAACCTGTTCAACCAGCTCCTCTCTTTGTGGCCGAAGGAGATTAGTATCAGGGCGCAACATGTCGTAAACCGTTCATCGCACACAAACTATGCCTAATCTCACACACACCTGTCCCTGTTTCTTCTTTATGACCTGCTTTACGAGGAGGAGGTGCCCGTTTTTATTGGGGGTCCGTCGATATCTGATGAAAGTTCTGGGCCTTGCCGGGTAATTGATTATGGACTGGACAAACTGAAATGTGGGCTTGTCACCATGACTCTGCTTTTTCTTTGTATTGAAAATATGTGAATGGTCTACTGTAAAATAAGGAATGTTTGCCTGAAGCATATTATTTTGTATAAAAGGAGAAGACTGGCTTTGTAATTTTGAGCAGTCTCCTGAGAACATACATGCCGTTGTACTTTTAGGATACCTGTTACTGGCTGCAGCCAATAAATACGATCTTTGACTTCACCAAGAAGACTCTGTGTTTCTGTAGTCTGAAACAGGAAGGACTCGAAGTCTTTGGATGTTCTCCCTGGCACCGCTGGGTTCTTAAAAACCCGGTACTTCAGTAAACCCGGTACTTCATAATCAGCTAATCGATTCAATAGATCTTTTGTATCACGTACATATGATGGAAGAACACTCACTAACGGTTGTAGGAACACTTTAATATATTCCGAGATATGCTGAGTCGGAGATCCAATTCCATATATAATTGGTCTCACTGGGATACGATAAGGTAAAAAAATGTATTTGAATTCTAAATCACTGGTAAGGCATTGGTCATTCCAAATTTTGAGTTTCCTTTCTATTGTTAATATAATCTGACGTAAAGGAGTAGAACTCAATTTTACATATGCTGTGATGTCAGACAATTGTCTATCTATTTCATGGATGTAATCCTGTTTTCAATAACACAAAATTGCCTCCCTTTTCTGCTTCCTTCATACTTATTTCTGGAAGTGCGGGTACTTTGACAAGCGCATGTCTTTCCCCCTCTGATAGATTGGCGCTGCTGATCTTAGTATGTCGTTTGGGCCGGTCTTCCCATTTAAATTGTTCTTGGTCACTAGTTGATGAAAAATATCTATAGCATTGTCATTCAATAAAGCTGGCAAAAAAGTAGATTTAGGTCACAAACCAAATCTACTTTTTTTAGGTCACAAACCACTATCTGTACTAAAATCTGCCAAAATACCTAAGTCAGAGAGAATGTGTGTGATGGAGGATGAAGTTGACTCTTCGGTCATCCAGTGATAACAACTGTATACCCTCAATGTTACAGATTGTTTTTTGACAAGGTCTAGAAGTCAAGTCAACTGAATTGGTATCATATTTAGTGTTAATTGTACAATTGTAGTACAAGGGAGGCTTTTGAAAAGAGAAAAGTAAAATGATAACATGGTTCAGAAACAGCGTTTACAATACTAAGGGGTCGGTTCTGATGTCGTTCTGAAGGGCTCCGAATCAGTTTCGGGTTTTCCAAATCTGACATGGAACCTTGTTGCCCACCGAATCATACGCAATACCCAACAACCGATTACAATGCCTGAAAAACAGTAGGGCGGTCCAAATTGGTCACAAAAGGCATTCGTACAGGTCACGTCTTTCGGGGCGGAATTGTACAGCTCTAACAACCATTATGGGTTTCAAAGCGAGCAAGTTCGATGACCGATTTGGACAGCCATTCCGATTTGATTACTCCTGAATGAATTGGCTGCCAGGATCTGTCTTTGGGAACACATAGCAAGCCCCCCTTCTCCCGGCACCTTCCGAATAGGGCACAAGGAGACACACAAGGGACCCCCCCTTTCCAACCATGCACAGTGAGGAAGGCACAATCGGGTACCCGTCACAGGATGCAAGGTTTTCCCCAGCCATCCATTTCTTCAATGGGAGCCTGTGCTCTCATAACGCAGGCTCCCATTTACGTCAATGGGAGTCTGGCCGAATTGAATCCGGAAGCATACGGATACATCCAAATTTCTCAGTCAGACTCCCCTGATCCCAGTCATCCAGAAAGCATTCTGAGACCAATTCGCTAGGAATGCTTTCTGAACAACACCAGAATCGACCCATAAGAGTATCATGAGTGCAGACCATAAACATAGGCATCCGCAGGGAGGGATAAGGAGGTTCACTTGCCCCCTCCCGGATCGCCAGTGCGGGTCATAGTGCCGTTGTGCAGGTGCCATTCTTTTTAGGCCTCGGCTAGCGTAGCAGCGCATGTGCTGCTCGCTTTACGAGGCATGCAGTATACACTACAGTGGGGAAGCTTCGTGGAAGCTCCGCCCACTCTCCTCCCATATTTCTTTTTGGCTTATCCTCAATGCAGCCTATTCATAGGTTTTATGCTTCTTAGTCCAGCCTCATGACGATCATGTCGTCATTTGTATCCTGCCACGGCTATCGGCCTCTTGACTTCAGGCACTATTTTGTTCCCCCTTCTCCAGTTGTCCGTCCTTCTCGGCCCCTCCCACCCACACTCCTGTTTGTGCACTTTCTTGGCATGCTAATAGCAAAGATCTTGCCCCTGGAGTATTGTCACAGAACGAGCAGGGACGCGCATGCAGTCCCTGCCTTTCCATTTGCAGCGCCATGCTGTCTTCAGCATTGCGCACACTTTACAGTGCCCCTGAGGTACAAGCAGGGACCTACAAGCAGGCATCCACTTTGGTGTGCCGTTCTTGCTGGGAAACCCAGACCAGTCTTGCACCACTGAAGGAAGTCGGGTCAGCGACAATAACATATTCTCTGCCCTCATGTGCTTTCACTGGTTATTGTATCCAATGTCCAAGCTCCTGCTCCCCCGCCTTAAACATAGAAACTCCAGGGGTGATGGGGACACGGCTGGGATCTCTTGACTGAGGGATGCAAGTTAACTAGTCCGCCGCGTCTCATCACACAGACACAATGCAGCTACAAATGTCCCTGGGATCAACTGGTTATGCTGTGCTGCGCCAGGGTTTTACCAAACCCCACTGCATGGCAGAAATCGAGTTTTATGCCTATTTGTATTTCTATTTCAAAACACTTCTGCTTCCTGTATGGCTGTGGCACTGTTTACTTTAAGGTCACTCAACGCTGCGCTAAGGTATTTTTTTAAATTTATTTAATGTGATTTTATATAGCGCAAACTTTACCAGAAGGTGTCAGAGCGCTTTACATAAGAACCAGTTGCAAAACATAAGGACTAAGGATTACATGCGTTACATAAAAGATACAAACTGAAAAAATTGCAAATGTACAAGATGTAAAGTCACACAAAGAAGAGACTGGTGATTAGAGTTATCTCTATATACATAGGGAAGGGCTACGGATGGATATACTCTAAGAGTCACATAGGAATGGTAGAGAATACAAAGGTCTAATGCATATACTAGTGATTAGAGCTATCTCTATATACATAGGGAAGGGATACGAAAGGATATACTCTAAGAGTCACATAGGAATGGTAGAGAGTACACAAGTCTACTGCATATAATAGTGAGTAGAGTTATCTCTATATACATAGAGAAGGGATACGGATGGATATACTCTAAGAGTCACATAGGAATGGTAGAGAATACAAAGGTCTAATGCATATAATAGTGAGTAGAGTTATCTCTATATACATAGAGAAGGGATACGGATGGATATACTCTAAGAGTCACATAGGAATGGTAGAGAGTACAAAGGTCTACTGCATATATTAGTGATTAGAGTTATCTCTTTATGCATAGGGAAGGGATACGAATGGATATTCTCTAAAAGTCACATAGGAATGGTAGAGAGTACAAAGGTCTACTGCATATACTAGTGATTAGAGCTATCTCTATATACATAGGGAAAGGATACAAATGGATATACTCTAGGAGTGGTAGAGAGTACAAAGGTCTACTGCAAATACTAGTGATTAGAGTTATCTCTATATACAGAAAAGCAGAGTTCCATAAAGTGGGGTCGGAGGGGGATGCAGTCGGAGGCGGGGTGCATTCACAGCACCAAGGGAGGGACAGAGAAGGGCAGGAAAGTGAGACAAACGAGAGAGGGAAGCAGAAAGTAACGAGTAAGACAGCAAGGAGTGTGTCAGAGGCAAAAGGAGAGACAATAGAAAGGTCGCTAGGACAGAGGGGAGGTCAGAGATCGCTATAATGGCGGAGGAGAAAGCTAGAAGAAGAAGCGAGTCATAAAAAGAAAATGGCGGGGAGCACAAAGGTCCAAGTCCGAAAGTCCAGGAAGAGGGCTGCCATAGCCAGCAAGTTCGGGGGGAGAAAGGAAGTCTACAGCAAAGTCATAGCCTCATCGTCCATAAGGAGCTGGGGCAGAGGAGTTCGAACCGGAGACCAGGGATCAGGGAAGAAATACCACAGGCGCCAAGGCAGCTGTTCACAGAACAGGAGGCAGCAAAGTCAAAAACAAAGTTTAAAGGGAAGGAGGAGGGGGCCTCTCACCAGAGCGATCAACAGAGTTTCATATGGGAAGAAAGTTGCCCCGGGTGGAAGGCTTTGCATCTTCCTTGGAGCTTCGTGTAGCAGCGCCTCCTCTCCCTCGCCTGCTCCAGACGCAGGCGGCGTCTCCGGGGTCGAAAGGGGGCGAGTACCCTGGCCCGGGGCTCTACCACTTTGCAAGTTGCTTTTGGGAGGGTACCAACGCTGCAAAACCACATCCGCATACACTCCGCACAGCTCGTCGTAAGCAGGGCTTGACTCAGCAATGGCTCTGAAGTTTCATGCCTCGCACAAAATTTTTAGCTGCACTTACAGAAATCACGGAAGCAGTTATAGGATCCATGGATTATACAATCCTTGGGGATTTTAATTTTCCGTTGGAAGATATGGAAAGCAAGGATACAGCCCAACTTATCACTGACATGCAAGCAATAGGAATGCAACAGTTGGTGAGAGGTCCCACGCATGAAGCCGGGCATACTCTGGATGGCCTATTTACAAACAACACGGGCATCGACCTGGTAGCAGTACTACCATTGGTATGGTCTGACCATCAGGCCATTATTTTCAGAATTCAAGCAGTACAACTGAATCCCTCCCAGACTAAAATCCGGCCGTCACTGGGCATACGAGCTTGGAAAAATGCCGATATCCTACATCTTTCAAACTTTCTAAAGATTTCGATCCCGGAGAGTTCTAGTGATCCTGAAATATTGTCCACCAACTTTCAGGGATGGCTACTAAAGGCAGCCAATCAAGTGGCACCTGAGAAATCTTATCGCCCAAATAGAGCTAAACCATCGGCCCAGTGGTTTACAGAGGAGTTGCGACTCCAGCGTCAGTATTGTAGAAATCTAGAAAGACGCTGGAGAAAGAATTACAGTCCCTCCGCTAAGCAAACTTATAAAGATGCTTTAGCGATCTATAAGAAAGCCATCACCAACCAAAAAAATAAATTTTTTACTGGTCAAATTTAACAGGCCCAGAACTCAGCGAGGATGTTATTCCAGGTGGTGAATTCTCTTTCTACTCCTCCCACTGGATCGGTAATAGAGCATTCTCAGGAACTCTGCAATTCATTGGCAACTTTTTTTACCACTAAGGTAATGGACATTTACACCATTTTTCCACAGCAACCTGCAGTAGTCAAGACTGATCTTTCCTCTCACTTGGCGGTGTCCCTCCCTTCGTTCTCTGGCTTCAAGCTAGTGACAGAAGATCAGGTTAACACGCTAGCTGCCAAGATTAAATCAGGTTCTCCGCTTGATCCATGTCCTCCAGATATAATGAATCAACTGCATAACATCATTTCTCAGCCACTTGCCATCATTTGTAATGCCATCTTCAAGACAGGCGTCTACCCAGAGATCTGGAAGAAGGCTATCGTAAAACCTTTGCTCAAAAAGCCTTCCTTAGACCCTACTATTGCGGCCAACTACAGACCCATTGCTTGCCTTCCCTTTCCCGCTAAAATCGTTGAGGCCATTATGAACCAGCAGCTTTCAGAGTTCATTGAACAACACGAACTCTTGGATGACACGCAGTTCGGTTTCCGGAGGGGACACGGAACCGAAACAGCGCTGATAAAGGCCTCCGATGAAATTAGAGAAATCTTGGATTCGGGAGGAGCAGCAGTGCTTATTCTGTTGGATCTCTCGGCGGCTTTCGACACGGTCGACCATGCTATCTTGGTCGACCGTGTCGTAGCCCTGGGGATCAACCATCGGGCCAAAGATCTTATAGCTTCTTTTTTAGCTAACCGCAAACAGAAAGTTAAATTGGGCAATTATTATTCACCAACTTCCAAACTGCCTTGCGGGGTCCCCCAAGGATCTTCGCTAAGCCCTGCGCTTTTTAACATTTATGTCGCAGACTTGGCAAGGGTCATAAAATCTCATGGGATGCGTTTAACTACTTACGCTGATGACACCCAACTTGTGTTGGCGGTGCATAAGAACGGACCTACGGTGGCAGCTAAGTTTCAGGAGGGGATACTAGAGATACAAACATGGATGCATAGTAATTGCCTAAAACTGAACGCGGAGAAAACGGAGGTTATGACCTTCGGTAACATCCTTCCAGAATGGTCTCCGACTTGGTGGCCGACTCAGATGGGTCCTCCTCCAGTTCCAGTCGCTAAGGTCAGGAACCTTGGAGTGATCTTTGATAAACAACTATCATTTAAACATCATGTATATAAGGTTGTCTCAGCCGCCTTTTTCATGCTGAAAAAGATAAAAAAACTGCTACCGTATTTACCAGCATCAGCTGGAAAAACCCTAATTACCACCTTGGTGTTTTCCAAGCTTGATTACGGAAATGCCCTCTTTTTCAACACCCATAAATATATTTTGAACAAGCTTCAATCGGTTCAAAATATGGCAGCCAGAATCCTTCTCAACATTCCTAGGCGCCAGTCCACCTCGGCAGCTATACGCCATCTTCATTGGCTAAGAGTGGAGAGCAGGATCAAATTTAAGGCCTTATGCATTGCCTACAAGGCCATTCACCACACTGGCCCGAAGTTTCTAAAGGAGGCATTTCAGGTATTTACCCCTATAAGGAACTTAAGATCAGCAGCTAGTTGCCTACTATCTGTTCCCCGAACAAGAACTGCTACCTGGGGAGACAGACGATTCCTGGTAGCTACCCCCAGATTGTGGAATTCCCTCCCTCCTAGCATCAAAATTGCCCCTACTCTCATCTGTTTTCGTAGGGCCTTGAAGACCTGGCTCTTCAACCAATAAGTTTGTGCGCTGATCATCGTATCCTAGAGTATCTTCTGCGCCTAGACACCCTTGGGTATTAGCTGCACATTAAAAATCATATAAATAAATAAATAAATAAATGTAGGACTTGAGGGCTCAGACAGTAGCCCCGGACAAGGAGAGGCAGCCACGGGGTCTGGAAAGGTGCGCTCTTTCAGGTTCGCTGTGCAGGACAGTCTCAGGGCAGGATGGTACGCCCATTCTGACTTCGCAGTGGAAAAAACATCTCCGGGGCTTAGTGCGGAAGCGTCCCTGCACTCACGCTGCACATCTGTCGGTGGTACAACACTTGTGTGTTTCGGTGGCAGAACCTGGAATGTTTTGCTGGATGTCTGGGGAGGTGTACTAGGACCGCAGGACGTCAAGCACAGAGGTCGGTCCAGGGAGATAGATGGCGGCCGGCGGGGAGATTCGCAAAACCAGCTCCTCTCGGCAGCGAGGCAGCTCGACCAAGGTAGCGGCCATGATGGCACCGTTCCACTGCTCCCAACCCAACATCTTTGGTTGTCTACATGCTCGCAACGTGTCTCCCACAAAGCGGGTCTCTGGTCACCCTGGAGCACATGGTTTCAGGCTCGGGCGTTGATCTTTGTAGCAAGCAACAGAGAGCTGCATTGTGTTCTCACCCTCCAGTATAGCGAGGTCTGGGCTTGCAGTAGAACAATATATTTCTAACTCTTTCTGGGATTGTAATGAGACTCTTTCTGCTGCTGCCGTTGCCCCATCTTGTGGACAACAAAGCTCATCAACTCAGACTTCGGAATAGGCAATAAGTCAATCCGAATAGGCAAATGCTTGTTTCTAAAGCAGCGTCTCCGCTTTTCAATGAGCTATCCAGTGAACACATTAATTTATGCTGCAACTGAAAGATCTGTATAGAGTACATTTGGTTTTTCGTGCACTGCCTTCTTCATTGCATGCTCTGTGGTAACATTTATGTCTGCCATTCCATTCATTATAAAACCATGAAGTTTTATTTGATCTGCTACATGTTTGTTTGTTTGTTTATGTAAGCCAGTGTGCTAAATAATTGCTAGAGCTTACCATATGAAACTTTCTTTTTAGATAAATACTGAGGAGTCAGCCAGTCTCTACAGATGTCAGATGTGTTTACATTGTATGTATGTGTAAGTATGTATGTGGCATTTGTATAGAGCAAGCACCCAGTCAGATAACTGCAGAAAGGGTTGGATTGGGATCATAAATCAGCCCAGGCACACCAAAAACAAGTGGCCCACATTTGCGTATTGCCTTTCCACAAAACATTGCTTCAGCCAAGTTGTATGAGAAGAAAGGGGATGGGGGGCATGTTTTACTAACTTCACATAGATTTTTTTTTAAATTACAGATTAGTTGAGGCAAACATGGATCCAAGGGAAACCACTTCTGCTTTGGTCCCCTGCCCCCCTCAATCAGCATTCATTAATTGGCCGGCCCAGCGAGAGAAAGGGAGTGATACCTCCGCCCATCTGCCTCTAGAAAGGCCATTCAGGCACCCACTGGGCCGCTGGCAGCTTCCTAACAGCACAGAGAGCCCCATGCTGCCCAAAAAAAGCAGCCCACAGCTGGAACTCGGCTACCGGCCCTTCGGTTATTTCCTGAGTGCCCGCGTTTCCAATCCGACCCTGACTGCAGATGACTGCAGGTGGTCCAAGGTAAAGTTGCAGCCAACCAGGGATTAGAAGGGTAGCGGGATTCTGATAGTAGAAATGGACTGTTCTTTTTCTGTGATGCAAGTTTTTTTAAAGCTGTATCTTCACCTCTTGCTTTCACTGGATTGGCGTTATCGCGCTCATGGTCTCTTGGTGCATGTCTTTCCAGATCCTGGGTACACAGATGGAGAAGCCTTGTTGCTTTGTTATACCTTTAATTTCAAATCTTTGTCTCTAGTAGGATGGGTCCTGCGTGTGTGTTGGTGTATGTGTGCAGGTGTACACACGCAATTGAATTATGCATGTGTGCTTATGTGCACACAAACAAGGGTATATGTGTATGTGAGTCTTATATTAGTCCATCAGCAGCCTCATCAAGATTTACCGAGTCAGCCTGTCCTCAATACACATTGAGGAAACGGGCCACATACTCTCTGCACATAAAGAATCATTACTTTGCCTCTTTTGTCCGATTCGATGTGGTTTGTTGAACTCTGCGAATGTGAACACATGTTTGATCTCCCTGTAGTGGAGAGCTCATCTGCCTCTGGGTAGGTTCCCTCCAATGGCACAGCGAAAAGAGACACAAATCATAGCACAGGCCGCCAGTTCATGAATGAAACACTTTTTAATTGTAATAAATTGACCTGTTTTGTATAGAATACCAGAGAAATCAATATAAAACACACAAGAACACCAGGAAATGTTTCCACAAAGGATATTTATTGGGTGGATTCAACTGCATTATTTCTTTTTAGGTCGAGCCTAGACGTGCAAGCAATGCTAAGCATTGCTTGCTGTCTTCTCAACAACTATTGCTGCCTGTTTCTGGGAATGTAGACAAGAGTCGGACGCGCGCTTTTCCAGTGTCAGTTTTGTCCGCAGGAGCGCGCTGCTGGCTGCTTGCTGTGTGTGAGGTGTCAGTTTTGCTTTCACTGTGGAGCCTGGGCTTTCGCTGTCGAGCTTGAGGCGTGCTCTTGTAAAGACGTAATATGTTTTTGACATTCACGTACGCCTTAAATAAAGTCAGCATTTTTATGGAGCGTGAGCGCATTTGTGGCTTTCAATTAACATGCCCGACTATGCTCAGCTACGAAAGTGTTGTGTTTTTTTTTTTTACTTGGTACAAGTCCAAAACAGTGACTAGAGCTGTTCAGACTTTGGAAGACGCTTAAAACAGCGTGATGTCAAAGTGCTGCTAAAGAGGTATGCCATACCCAGTTGGCGCCATGCAAATGTAAAGCTCTTGGGCCCTAGCTGTCTAAGAAGTTTAGGTTTGTGTATTGTATTCTGAAGCCGGCACCATGCAAACGTAGACATCGGTTGTCTTTTAAAAGGTGGTGTCGTTCAAAAGGTGTGTTTTTTGAGACAGTTACTCGGGGGGGAAGTTTGCAGGACGCTTTAAAACAGCGTGATGTCGAAGAGCTGCTGAAGACTGTGATCTTTTGTAAGTTAGCCACTATCAGGTGTCACACAGTAATTTGGTGGCTCCTTTATTATGTAAGAGCTGTGCTAAAAGTGGCAGAGATACTTCTAAAGCTAACTTGCCACCGCCATGTCTGCTTGCTCAAATGTGGCGTCATGCAAAAAGGTGTTGTGCTTTTCTCTTTTTACTTCGTACGAGTGTAAACAGTCACTGTGCTACATATGAAAAGTTTAACATTACAGCATGTAATATAACAAAAGCAATACTACTAAATTAAGAACACCCACTGAACGCACAACGTGCCCTTAAGCTCCAAGGAGTGCGTGTGAGAGCGTGTGTACACATGTGTGTGTGCGCGTGTGTGTGTGTGTGTGTGCGTGTTTTTTAAGCTCCAGCAAGTGCGTGTGAGTGCGTGTGTGTACATGTGTGTGTGTGCATGTGTGTGCGTGCGTGAGTGCGTGTGTGTGCATGTGTGTGTGTGCGTGCGTGTGTGTGTGCGTTTGTGTTTGTGAGTGCATGTATAAATTGTGGACAGTGGTGCAGCTATCACAGTCTAAGAACAGAGCTAGCGCCACCGCTTACAAGGGCACAAGTTTTTCATTAGGTGTTGTATCTAGGCCCTTTACGAGGGGCATGTTTGTGAGTCATCTGTTTCTGCTGTCGACCCCCCCCCCCCACTCACTGAATCGGCGTTCCGGACTCCACAGCCTCCGCATCACTGCTGCTCCTCTGGCCAGAACTACACAATTAACTACCGGCTTCGTCTGCAACTCCAACTCTGATTGGCTGAGATCAGCTGCCTGGTTGGCTCGTGCAGGCTCTCGTGACACAGTCCCCAGGCACAAATTTGCTTCTCCACATATCCCGTAAACCTGCCCCAACCAGTCCGACAAGGCAAAAGGGCACGCCTGGGCCACGCGCCTGGTGGCTTTTGTGTCGTTACCGAGCGCGCGCGGCCCTGGCAGAATTTGAACGGATAGCTTTGGGTGAGGTGCGAGCTCGCAACGACGTCTTACGTCAGAGGAGTGGGATGGAGTCGTGTCTGGACTCTGCGTTGGAGGTTGACGGGGGCGAGCATGTGGGCTGATGCACAGGGTAAGCGCTCGTTTCTTTTGGTGTACATTAACAGAGAGAGCATGTGTTTTCAAAGCTGTCTTCCTCGTGTGCTTCTCTACCCCTGCATGCTGCGGTCTGTCTCCATGTGCTTCTCCCATCCACTTCCCTGTTGTACTTACCTGTGTGCTCTCTGTACTGCATCCGCCCAGCCCTCCACCATAATGCTTCCAAGTCCCCCTGCCCTTCCAGGTTTGCTTCTGCATCCCCCACCCTCCCCTTCCATACTCTGTGCAGCATTCCCCAACCCTACACGCATTGCTTCCGTGCCCCCGTCCCCTTTCCTGTGCTGTTTCTATGATCCTGCTATTGTTAGGCCCCCTGTTATTTCCCTTCCCCTGCATGCTTTTCTATGTTTTGTTTCATTTTTAATTACCAATCCGACTCAGATCAGCAACTAAAAACAAAAAACTGCTTCAGGTTCATGTACGGTGTGCACACCTAGAAAAATAACACTGGCGGCTGCGTACATTTTTTTTGTTTTACCTTAGCCATGCTGCACATCATAAGAGTACTTTTTTTAAGATCAACATACTCTAAACGTTCAAAGGTAGATATTTCCAAAGGAGATAACACAAAAGGTAGATTAAAAGAGAACACCAACAACCTAGCGACACGGCGGGCAAAATAAACTCTTTAAAAATATGAAGAATATAATCTCACAATCTTCGACTCCGATCTAAGATTTCCTCAAAGCCGTATTGGCAGCAAACCAAAGTCCATGAGTACAAAACTTTTAGGCCTATTTGAAATCTTTCTTTGAAAGAAAGACCGGATAGCAACGTAATCACTACTCAAACGATCAAATACCCTTAGAACCTCGCCAATCTTCAAAAGAATTCTAATTGTGAAAGTGAACTTTCAAATTTGATTTTCTCCTGGAAACTAATGCTGATAAACCTAACTCTCAACATAACCTGGTCATCTGAAAGCTGAGCCACTTACTTACAGCCTTTCAAGCACTTTGCACAGTGCTGTAAGCAATCAAGTGCATACTTCATTAAAAATAATTACCCGCTATCTGTTCGTACTCCACTAAAACACCATAATGTGCTGCAGCAACAGGCACAGTTTGGGGAGCAGGGCCACAGCAATGAAATATATACGTTTTGAGTCCAAGGATGCCACTTTTTAATGACCTCAAACACGGGTTGGCTCTGGTGCCTCAAAATGGGAGCATGTTAGGTATGCGTTTTTGGGGACTTTTCTTTAACGCAGTCAAAATATTTTGATCAAAGGAGTTAATGGCATTAACACAGAGAATAAACCAACATTTCGTTTTTATGGCATTTACAGAATATTGCCTTGACTGGGGTCTGAGTCCAGCGCACTTGTGTCTCTGGACAGGATAAACTCAGGTTAAAATAGGGTTACTAAGTTTTCCTGCTGTGTCACTGAGAACCACTACAAATTATCCCGGCATAGCCAATAGGTCTTGCTTTTGGGACCTTATAAATATTTAGTTATGCAGCACAATATACTTCTTTTACTTTATGGTTGCCGTTTGAGAACATTAAGGGATACACATTAGTACCTTCTGAGTAGATGGTGCACAGTGTGGACAAACAAATGCGCATTTCCCGGCCGCTTGCATTTCCTGGCCGCTTTTCATTATTCATTATTCTGCCCTCTGTTAGACTCGTTTTTCCCTTGTTTTTCTGACCTTCTGCCCTCTGTTAGACTCGTTTTTTGTGCCCTTCTGCCCTCTGTTAGACTCTTTTCTTGTGACTTTCTGCCCTCTGTTAGACTCGTTTTTTGTGCCCTTCTGCCCTCTGTTAGACTTGTTTTTCCCTTGTTTTTCTGCCATTCTGCCCCCTGTTAGACTCGTTTTTTGTGCCCTTCTGCCTTCTGTTATACTTGTTTTTCCCTTGTTTTTCTGCCCTTCTGCCCTCTGTTAGACTCGTTTTTTTGTGCCCTTCTGCCCTCTGTTAGACTCGTTTTTCCCTTGTTTTTCTTCCCTTCTGCCCTCTGTTAAACTGCTTTTTGTGCCTTTCTGCATCGCCACATCATCACTCAGCGCTACCCCAGCATCACTCAGCACTACCCCAGCATCACTCAGCACCACCACATTATCACTCAGCACTACCACAGCATCACTCAGCACCACCACATTATCACTCAGCACTACCACAGCATCACTCAGCACCACCACAGCATCACGCAGCACCACCACAGCATCACTCAGCACCACCACAGCATCACTCAGCACCACCACAGCATCACTCAGCACCACCACAGCACCACTCAGTATCACCACAGCACCACTCAGTACCACTACAGCACCATTCAGCACCACTCAGCACCACCACAGCACCACCTCAGCACCACTCAGCACCACCTCAGCGCCAGTCACCACCACTCAGCACCCCTCAGCACCCCTCAGCACCGTCCCAGTATCACTCAGCATCACCACAGCACCACTCAGCATCACTCAGCACCACCACAGCACCAGTTATTTACAAAACTTTCAGCTATTGCCATTATAAATTGCAATCACTTTTATTTGAGTATTAATTATTTTAAAAAATTAAAAGCCATTGTCATTTGTAATATCAATACATATAAGTCACGTTAATACAAAACATGTTGCATTACAAATGCTAAAGGTGTCACATTTGCCAAAGTTATAATAACTATTGCCTTGTGAACCACAAACCGATTAATTTAGCTATTTTCAAAACCAACACATAAATTAAAAAAATGTCATTTACAAGACCAATAGCTCAAACTTTCCTAATGCGAACCTATTGCATTGCAAATGCTTGTTCAAAGTGTTGCCATTCCAGCTCTATTTTTGTCTGGTGTAAGCTGCAGCCACTGGAAATAAAAAGGAACTATTCGAGAGGCCCTGATAACATATTTGTAACATTGAATTGGTTTATTTACCATATCTGACATGTATTAATTTCATGCATTGATTTCTTTCAACTATATATATGACTTCTAAAAATGTCAATACACTTTATTTTGAACTGACTGTAGAGCAACACTCCGTTTTGGAGAAACTTGTTCATAAAAAACGAAGGACTAATATAAGGTTTTCCTTACACGTCACTCGTTCACAAATGTGACGGATATCCTGTCTGCTTTATTAACTTCTTAGTGTATTATACCCTATGGCACATGAAGTTTCAATTCACATATGTACACTGAAACGAGTCAAAACAGCTTGTTGTGTCAGTCTAATGTAGGCTCTGATTTGATGTCTTTCTTACCACTTGTCCAGCTGCCTCATCACACTACTTACTGGACTGTGGTGGAGCCTCCTCTTACGACAGGCACTCATACCACTAGGCCTAAGAACTTTGTTTTCCTGCAAAATAATGTAAAGATGTATATGCACCTGCATATAAAGCACGTAGGAAGCTAGTCTCCTTCCCTGCTATATAAGCACCTTTTTCCCCATAAGACATCTTGGGACATATTTATTATTATGTCATGCCAAGCTTTGCATGAAAGCAGGAATACTCCATATTTACAGAGATATGAAGCATGTCTGCCTTCTTGTGCTAGCTCACTCTGTGCAGTCTAGCACCAAGGCAGGTATTCTCGCACATTAGTGCAAGGGTGCCTGCATTACAGGCAGGATTCTACACCAAAACCATCGAAAGAGACATATTGCTCTTTCCAAGTGTGTCTCAAAATGAAGCATGCATGGAAAGAATAAGTGACGAGGAGAAATAAAGATATTTCTCATTAGTACACATATGTTGGGTAGGCACATCGTTTGGGTGCAATCCTTGTTTTACAAGCCTTTGTTACTAGGGGTTGGCACCAAAAATGTAGGTGCATGCATGAAATGTCCATGCTCCAACTATGTAACACATACCCAACGAAAAGTACTATGCGCTGCATTACTTTGAAATTACTAAAGTGACTTTGCATTGCTTAGTAGACGCCAAAAGTGATTTTTCTTCGGGCTGCCTAGAAAAAGTGACCCAAAATCAAAGTACATCTGGGCCCTTGGTTTTTGTCTCCAGTTGCCGCTAGCTGTGCTTAGTCAGGTAGGTTGGATGATGTGATATAAGTGATAGAATCTCCCTGATTCGCTGTATAGGTGCACAGTCAGGGTAATTCATTAACAGTCTTGAGAAGCCGTGTGACAGTGCTTGAGCAGGCATGAGGGAAGACCTCAGTTCCTCTCTTGCATGACTGATGCATGCCTCCTGTCATAGCGTTTCTATTTACTCCACTTCAGATCCCCTAGATTACACCTGCTCTGTGTTGGGCCATGGTGACCAGAACACAGTTTTAGGTCGAGCATTTAAGACCTGTTGTATATACTTTAGTATATATGTGTATGTACTTTGTGGGCTCTGGAGATCAGCCCTAGGACTTGTCCGCTTCTGCTTAGAGGCTTTTTTTCTGTTAAACTGCCTCTATTTAACTATCTTGATAGAAAACAGCCAGTAGGGGTCCGTAAGATACCAGAATTGGTTTCTGCTTAGGGACTTTCTTTTTTTTAATTTTACCAGAATCACTTTAGCATTCTCTAGATTCCAATTCATAGAAATTGTCTTCCCCGAGCACCTGTAGACAATAATACTTTCTAAAATCTTATATTTTCAGTGATATGACCACCGAAGGGCCTGATTTTATGTTAATAACAGAGCTTTGGACTATACCATTTACCGCTAGAAGGCACTATTTCTCTCACTGTGTTCCAATACCCGGCGTGTCATGCAGTTTGATGCTTACTCTCTCACCATGCTAAAGAACAGGCTAATGTCCTGCATTGCTAAATACATATAAGGACCCAAAGGGAGGCTGATTGCATTGCAAATGCTTATTCGTAATGCTGGCTCTCCAGCATCCCAGTGACTCACTGGGCTGCTGGAGTGCGAGCGATGTTACAAAAAAGAATGGCACCCTTCCGCACCACGGCCGTAACTAGAGTTTCTAGTACGGGCTATTACCGGATGGTGCAGGCGCCATTGTGTAGTGGCGGCGCCAGGTTAATCATGCAGCACACTCCGGAATATGGTTCAATGGCAGGGAGTGCAGTCAGATAGGAATGAATAGGTTTTAATGAAATAGTTTTTCAGTCCCCCTGTAATCAGTGGATGACTCAGGATTAAAACAATCAGAGACCCAGTCATATTGAGCTGAGCAGCCAATCAGCAGTACATAATTACATAAATTGCGCTACAAATCCCTCTAGAACCTGCAATGACATCGGACTGCTCCTAGCCGTGGGGTGGGTCTCATCAGCCACCCTGAGTGGCCGTCAATCATTCATCACACGAACGCGCTTCTTATGATAGCCCTGTTTTTTGTTTCTCACCTGCCCCCAGAGAGAATAGACCAATGACCTCACGAGGGGCAGGCCTATCGTCATTTTTTTCTTCACTTTTGAATTCCTGCATTTGCCTCTTTTGGCACGGGAACGCTGTTGACTCAGAGTGCTGTGGTCTGTGTAGTGCCCAGAGTCAGTTAGCATTCTAGTGCTAACCCTGTAATTACATCGAACACCCACCCACCACTGATGTCACTGGTCAGGTGACACAGCTTCAATTAGAGAGGCCGAGCCCAGTGCTCTGGGCCAGTTGCACCATACAGCAGTGTGTCTATGTCAGTGACTGCGAGCATGAGGGCCTGGGGCCCACACAAGACTTTACAGTTTGGAGCTCGAGAGGCGGAGTCAGGAACGTCAAAACAAGGGCTAATTGGCTGACCGTGTCTGTGTCCTGTTGCACCTGGGAGTCCTTAGGTTCCAGCAGGTGTATTAAGGCAAGATTAGTGGTTGAAGTGTTTACTTTTCCTGCTCTTCCGCTGTCTGCTGCCCCTCTCTCTTTCTTCCTCTTATTCCCTCCCTTTCTGTCTCTCACCCCCCCCCTGAAACATTTCTGCGGACGCCCATGACCATATAGTAGATATTGCAGATAGGACTAATTTGCTGACATCGGCCAAATCCAACCAACCAAATGGCACTGAATAATGAGATTCACCACACATTACAGCAGTATGGTAAGCAATGTTTGAGACATATTGAGAAAACATACGAAAATTACTTTTAAGAAGAAGTTCCTGAGCGACTTTTTTAAGTCTCAGTCAGATCTTACATCCAGTAAACATGCACCGTGAGTTAGGAGGACCAGGTTTCAAAAAATACTTGAATTGTAAAGCATGTAAAACTAATAGGAATGTTACTTCATTTCGGATCCCATATACCAACAGAGATGTTAACATTACCAGAAAATGTTACTCTCAATTCAGATTATTGTATTTAATGTTTGGTGCACCATTTGTGACAAATGTCATATAGGAAGTACAATCCATCCGGTGAAAAGAAGAATCTTAGAACATAAAAACATACACAATATCCTGTGGCTAGGCATAGTTTTAATTCACAGGGGCAGGACAGTAGTCTCTAAAAAAATGTTTGCCCTGCACAGGCAACATAAGAGGTTTCAACAAAGTGTTGGCATTACACCAACTAGAATCCAGGGGCCTCATTTATGAGGCCTTGCGTCAGTTTTGCGCTGCGGATGCGTCACTTTTTGTGACGCATCGGCAGCGTAAAACATGCGCCGTGTTGCGCCATATTTAAAAAGTGACGCATCTAGGTAGATGCGTCACTTTTTAAACCCCTGCGCCACATTATACCTGCGTCAGGTATAATGTATGCAGAGGGGGCGTTCCCCCGCAAAAAGCCTCGTAATAGTGACGCAGTGAAATCTATGAGATTTCACTGCGTCACTTTTAGGATGCGGTTGCGTCAAAATCTTGCGCCTGCCTCACAGCAGGCGTAAGACTGACGCAAGCCCTTTCACATGGGGCTTTCCCCATGTGAAAGGACGCATTGCTGGAGATGCGTCACTTTTGTGACACACTCCAGCAATGCGTCACTTTTGCGCTTACAGATGCGTCAGAAATACTGACGTATCTGTAACTCCTTGCGACATGATGCGTCATACATTAAATATGACGCATCATTGGTGTCGCAAGGAGTGCGCAGTGAAAAGTGACGCATCGCTGTTTTCACGCAGCGATGCGTCACTTTTCATAAATGAGGCCCCCAGGTACATTATAGAATTGTATACCTTTGTTGCACTGGGATTGACCTAAAATGAAAAGATGTCTGTATGGGTGGGGTAAATTATTAGTGATTTTTATGGAGTTTCTCCCATCCCCTAGTAGTTAATATAAATGAGCTGATTCTCTTCACGTTCTAAGTAGAATTTTAGAGCATTAACAATATTTGTATCTTTACCCTAGTGCATACTTTTATTGATATTTTGTAAATGCATTAGATACATTGTATTTGTAGGTTGTTGATTGATACCAGAGGCTCGGCCGGTTGATTTAGTGTGAGTACATAAAACATAAGGTTACTTTTTGCTCTTTAACCAGTATATGAATTTTCAAGGGAGAAAATGTTTCTAGATTCAGGTTTGGCAGTACAGGTTATTGCTCACAGGTGCCCGATCTTTGGTCCTCTCCCTGGTTATTTGTTTAGGTGGTATTGTACCTGCAGCTTTTTCCCAGCACAGAGGATTGCCCACTGGGTCGGGACTATCTATCACCAAGATAATGTCAGCGAGCATTAACCATGTACTTTGGATATTACTGGAGCGAGGCACTCCTCTGTCCTTCACCACAACCGCTAACAACCAAACACTATCTGATATGTAAGACAAATATTAGAAGCTGGGAAAGAGGAATGGGATAAGAAAGAAAACAGCAACATCGGAAATCACTCTCTGTTGTGTCACTCTTCTAGGCACAGAACTGCAGCAAGATATGTGACCAGAATAATGTTGGCCCAACTCCCTCCCATCAGTATGATAACTACCCCTGCCTTCATACATATACACCTTCTAGAATTGTTGGGTATTTCCTGAAAATTTTGATTCAACTGGAAAATTATTCGACATGCATTGTCATCTCTATTGCGCAAAGTAGTTCCAAGCCTTGATTAAAGAAATCCCGCAGCTGCTTTACAGAGTTCAACTCTCAAACCAGACTTAAAGCAAAGTTAATTTCATAAACGCATCATCTTCAAAGACTAATTTTCTGTAAATTGATTATCTTCAGCAACTTTCGAAAAAATACGTTCTGCAAATAAGAATGATGGATCCAAGAAGTATTGTTCCTGACTGCAACAACTTAATAAGGATTCCATCAAACATGAATAAACTTACACCCAGTAAGGCAGGATAGACACTGCTATCTGCAAACAATGTTAGAGTTCAGGAATCCTGGAGCCTGAAGTTCACAATCAAAACATTATTACACATTACACTCTCCACAAGTATGTTGCATTCCTTCAGGTGGCATCAACACTGCCAGCCCTCCGTTGGGTTCAGCAATCTAAGGGCACTTAAGAAAACACACAACTAAATTAGAAAAAGCAGAACAATAAGAAGTGTACAAGTTATTCAGGTAAAATTGTGGTAATACATTCACAAATGTAATGCTACTGTGTCAAGTCCAATGAGCTGATAACATATTATTGTGTTGTCATCTACCAATCCACCAGAATACATATTTTTGCCCCAGGATTGGATAAGTGCCTACAGGAAAGGCTATTTAACATTGATGGGCCCCTACAATCTATTTGTATGGGCAGACTCTGAAACCCAAGTGGTTTCCTCAGCTAATCTCATTGTGATGAGTTAACTGCAATCTATCTCAATCCCCAAAAAACACAGATAAAGTGGAGGAAAAAAAACTCTAATGATGCGAGACTAGGGGGGTATATTCACAAGAACGTGTGATAACTACTGCAAGAGTAGCATAACTCAACTTTCAACATCACAGCCCATCACGAGAAAACAACTCTGTGACAATGTGGAATTCACAACACAGCGGTAGCGTGCAATAGTCTGCCAATACCGCGGCCAATGCCCGCGACACAACCACCTTGACGGAGATAAAAACACAAACCCCAACGCAAAAAAATCTGTGATGGGTAAAAGCGAGATAAGAAAACAGTGACAACCATTGCAAGGGCAGCAATACACACATGCAATGTGGGAAAAAGCACAAGAACAGCATACTGAAAAAGCCACAGCACAAAATCCAACAACAGCGGAGTACCACGGATGCACCCTGGCCAACTGCAGAGGAAAACATGTACACCACAACATCCAAGCACAATAGAAGAACAGAACCAACAGGCACACAGCATGAAAGAGACCAGTGGCAGACAAATCATATCTGCAAGAGCGACACACCCACCGTGCAGCATACACACATAGGCAGGAGTGCACCCGACATTGACAACATACTGGTACAAACAGCACCCCCACCCATCACATTTGAACACAGGACACATCTCATTCTGCAAATGTGCACAACCTGGCAAATCACATCTGAAATTGAAGGGAAAAGTAACATTAAAATGTACAACTACAAGCCAAAACCTGCAAATATGTTTTATTCACACGTGCAGTGCATATGGACATTTACTACTGTCGCTTGATTGCCATGGAAGGCCACATTGTGACGTGCTCGCAGTAAGTGTCAATGATGGTATTCCTATGGGCCAGTCCTGCTGCTGCTGCAGTGGGATGTGGCCCACCTGCCCCATCACCACCATCATTGTCGGGTACCTCTGGGACTGGGATCCATGGGACCCTGGTGCGATCACAGATGTTGTGCAACTCACAACATGCAACAATCAGCTTGCACACAATGTCCGTGCTGTACAGGAGCTTCCCACCTGTGCCGTCCAAGCACCTGAAATGTGACTTCAACAGGCCAAATGTGCGTTCCACGATGCCCTTGGTGCGTATGTGTGCAGCATTGTACTGCCTCTGGGTGGGTGTGTTCGGATCTCGGAGTGGTGTCATCATCCAAGGGTAGAGTGCATATCCTTGATCACCTGTGACAGTGCAGGGAGAAAAGAGTCAATACTTGGGTCAGCCGAATGTGATGGCAGGTCCACCAAACCATTGACGCCTGTGCTGTGCTGGCTGTGTGTGGGGTGAGTGTAAGCCAGCCCGCAGGGAGTAGTTGATGCTGGCAACTACACTAACAGTTATCAGGCACCCAGAAATGCAATGTCAGAACTACAATGGTAATGACACAATTCGCACAGAGCTAATGGCCCTGTATGCACAGTGGCCAAAACAGGCCCACCACCACGGGATGCTGACCTATAGGAGACTGGGGTAGGGTTATGTGGGCAGAGCCGTGCCCCAAATGTGTTATGGCTGTATTTTGAAACTCCACATGTTCAACTGTGGTGAGGCTGTGGTGCCAGGAAATGTTTGTTTTGGGTACAGGGGTAGGCCAGGATGACCATGGAGTGGTGTGGTCATGTCTGGTAGGTGGTCGTGTAGTTTGACCTGTCGATTGTGCTTTGGTCACGTGTGCCACCCCAAAGCTGTGCATTGTGCTGTGGAGGCATTGGGATGTGTGGTGTGTTGACTTGGTACTTACCAACGAGCCATCCGTTCCATATGTGCCATCCTGGAAGCACTGATTGATGATGGACTGTTGGAAGATGAAGAAATCATGCACAGTGCCTGGGTAGTTGGCGACGACATTGGTGAAGAGTCCCCAGTGGTCCACTATTGTATGCACATTGATGGAATGCGTGTGATTTCTGTTGCGGTAGTGGTGTGCAGTATCCACAGGGGGCACAAGTGGGACGTGTGTGCTGTCAATTGCCCCCAACACTGCCGGGAATCCGGCTATGGTGTAGAAGCCTTGCTTGTCTCCAGCTGTTCCTGCGCAGTGTTGGAGAAGTGAAGGTACTGGGGTATGAAGCTGAGGATGGCATCCAGGACAGGAGTGATGAACTTGGATAGGGCTGGCTGTGAGACCCCTCTGACTCTGTTAGTTGTTGGTTGGAAGGTACAGGAGGCCAACGATGCAGCACAGCCAGCAGCTTTGTCTGCGGAGGGATGTTAGTTTGTCGCTGTGTTGGGACGTCAGCCTGTGGGCGATGTGGGTCATGATGCGGTGAATGGTTGTCCTTTTGAGCCTGTAGTGAGCAATGACTTCCTCTAGCTTCAGATCTGTGAGAGTGGTGCGTCTTCCGTAGGTCCGCTGTCTTACTCTGTGCTGCCTCCGTGGTGGTCTGGGGAGGTGCGGGTCTGGGTCCTGGGGGTGGTCCCAGGGGGGTGGAGGTGGGTGTTGTGGCCCTGTTGGAGCAACAAGCTGCATGATGAGTAGCTCCATGGCGCTGTTTGTTCTTCAGGTATGGCTGTGTGCGGAGCTCTGTTGCCTACTGCAGGTAGGTGTCTCTCTTTACACCTGCTTGAGGCAGGTGTTAAATACCTGCGGCTACCACGCTTATCGCCTGTTTTCAGTTCGCTTTGCAGATCTGTCTCTTTGTTGTGAAAGTGGTGTTGTTGTTTTTTGTGTGTTTTTGCACGGGAACGCCTACTCTGCTTTCGTTTGCGTTAGTAGATGGTGTTAGGTTTTGGGATTTTGTATAGCACCAGCTTCTAAAAGGTGGGGTAAATGTATCACGACTTTGTCTGTGATAAAGTGCCATTAATTCGGCGAAAACTCCTTCTGAATATGCCCTTAGATGTTTTATCTAACTTCTAGCCCATTCCTGATGGCAATAAAGTTTGTTGACCTAGTGCTGTTGAGTTACACCAGCGATCTGGGTGTTCGCTAACCAGCAGAGTTCATAAGTGTGAAAAAGTAGCCACAATTTCTTATGCATGAGTAATGAAGATGTTAAAAGTGTTGTACTCTTCAGGCCACATTCCAGTTTATTATGCCTCTGTGTAATAGCATGGATTTGAAATAATATACTGGTCATCAGACAGACCTTATCTGCCAATTAAATGATTCCCAAATTAATAGTTGACTAGTTTCTGTGCACAAGTCCCAAGCAAGTTACAGAGTGTAAGAGGCAGTGACATTGTTTTAGATTCTATTTGATAATTTTAGTCCTCTCCTATTTGTTAGTAGTAGCATTATTTACTTGTTAGTCACACTGGTAATGGGCAAGTTTAGTGGCCCCATAATTAATTCTCCTGTTTCTGGTTTTGGTCCTATGATCTCCGTAGTTTTGGCCGACGTTTGCATTACACAATTTCTGTGTGGTTGTAAGTAAGCTGCATATCATTTTCCCCTTGTGTTGGACTGATCAGTGTGCTGCTGCACTCCCATGTACTGTATTTCAGGCCACACCCTGATTATTGCTAGACCTTATGTCCAGATAAAGTCCATGGAATCAACTATTTTTGACGGTGGAAATTCCAACTAAATGCAGTTGAACTGATTGGACTGATCACATGTTGGATATTGGATGGATTACTGAACAGGGACAATTGCTTAAAAAGGTTTAATATACGGTTAAACTGTCTATAAGCATGTAGGCCACTAAGTGCATTGCCAACAACTGATTAAATGTACAAATGTACATGTATATTTATATAGAGCAAATCACCCACCAAGGTAGGTATCTAAGCGCTTGCTTAGGGAACCCGTCCTGGTATTCCCCTGTGAGATAACCCCCGGCAGGGTATCCATAAGGTGAAAGCCAGGCATCCCACCGCGAGGGGCTGTTGTGGAGATTAAGCAAGCTATTGCCCAGAGTCGCAGAGTGTGAACCCGTGAGTCGAGTAGGCACCAGAACGAGAATTATCGAGTCCGTGGAATTTTTTGAGCCCAAGACCCGCCTAGGCGGGGAATTGAACCCTGGTCCAGGGCCCATCTCAGCTTCCGGGTCTGCCACCTCTAACCCCTGAGCCACACTTCTCCACGAACAATTTCAGTGCACACAATAGTTTTTCATTTATTTTTTGTGGTTTTTTTTGTCTAAATATATAAATACATATTTTTATATACTCTGCTGTAGTAAAGTAGAATCTACTTTCATGGCTAACCCCACTTTTTGCTTGGTGTCAGTATGTTTCTGACTGGGATCCTGCTAATCAGGACCCCAGTCACTGTGCTTTCTCCCCTAAATTGCCCTGGTAAGTACAGTTGTACGTCCACAATTAGCTACTGGCGTACTCTTGTAAGCCCCTAGTGCATGGTACTAAGGTACAAAGGGCATAGGTGCAACAGGGGTCTCCCATGTGCTGCTGCATGCATTATGCCACCCATGAGAGTACACTTAAACTGTGAGTACAAGCCTGCCATTGCAACCTGTGTGAGCTGGTGCTTGCACCTCTCACAACAGATATAAGTGTCTTTATATCAGAGGTCACTGCACTTTAAACCTATAAGTCACCACTATGGCAGGCTCTTCAGTCCAGAGGGCAGGGTGCCTGGTTGTAAATGTAAGGGTGACACCCCTACAAACCCAAGAGTTGATTCACCAGGCTTTGTAAGTGCAGTCCACCATGTTAATACATATAGTGGACATCAGTCAGTACGAGATGTCTCACTATATAGCGGCTGCACCAAACCTGGTCTTATTTGGTATCACACATGTTGGAATCATACCCCAACACCGATTCCAAAGTGGAAGCATGAACTGTGGGGCAACTTTGGGTACCCCTGTACTCCCAGTAACAGCCTTTCAGGGTCTGCCAGCAAGCTAGTGATGCTACTTACCACAGACTTGATTCTGCCCTCCTGCTGCTGAGCTGACCTCGAGCAGGGGAATGTAGAACAATAGGTTTCCTGCCACAGGGAGGTGTGACGACCTCCCAGACAAGACTTAGTATATTGGTCTGGGACGGGGAAACTTGCCAGCACCACCAGACATATATACTCCAGTTCGAGTCAGTTCAGTGAGCCTTGGCTCCTGCTCTGGTGTTAAACTTGACAACGGACATGGGAGTATCCCTCCTCTGTCCAATCCCTCCTCTCAGAGGGGCCCCAAAGGTGTTCCAACTCTTCCCTTAGGGTATTTGAGGGTTTCCTTGTGGTGAGCAGTCAGATTTGTTGTGGGGCAAGACTCAACTCTGAAACTATGTATCTCTGCGACCATCTGAACACTTGGATATTGTTGGACTTCAACTGGAAACAAAACAACAATAAAGAAGACTTCTACTGCTCCTGGTTTCTCTGTTCTTCAAGTCTTCTTCATCGCCTGTGTCTTTCCTGCGTCCAAGTTCTTCAACAGACCTGTGGGCATTAAGGACACCCACAGAAATCTCTCTTGGAGTGAAGGAGTCACTGCCCTGCATCTGCAGGCAATTCAATGAAGCTGGCCAGTCTGCTGCTCCTGTCATCCTACGGACTTCCCAAGTCTCAGTAACATAGCTGGTAGTTCTGCAACTCCCTCGAGGCCTGGCCTGTTCTCGATGCAATTCTGAGGCCGTTATTCCTTGTCAGAACCACTGGAAAAAAAAAACCCTGTGCACTGCGTAGACTTACCATTGCCAAGACTGGTCAGCTTTGCACTCCTGTGATCTTTGTGCTACAAGAAGCTCCAGCCTCAACGATCCCTTCTCTCCAAGATCAGCATCCTCACCACATCCTCTGCACCATGGGTCTTCATCTATGGTGAGCTGCTCAAGGTCCTCTTGCGACTCCTGTGCCTTCGGCCTTTGAGTCCTCCTGAGGGTGTTCTACTGCTTTTGTATACTCCCCTGGTTGCTCGGGTATAATCTGACTCTCCTGCTGTTGGTGACTCCTTTGGATCTTGCTGGTCCCAACGTTGCTCCTTGTTTCTCCTTCATAATAGTTGCATCTACCAAAGATTGTTGCTGCTCACACTGGACACCGACCACCTAGTCACCAGCATCAGACATGGGGCAGCCCATGTACAGCTCCGGGTCTTCCTCACCATTGCCTGGTCCTCACAACGTCACCATTGACTCTCCTGCACCTCCCGCCATCAGTGGACATTGTGTCTCCATGCCTCCTGCTCAGTTCTGAGTGGTATAGACTCTGTCCCCTCTGCTTGCAGGTTCTTCATTTCCAGAATCCGCCTTTGGATTCCATCGGACTCGATCCTGAACTTCTCCAGAGGCACTTTCTTCTAAGTCTTCCATGTTCATCCATGGAGCTTTCTCGTGTCTCTTCACCACTCTGCACCTGTCTTCCCTGGTGTAGGTAACCTGGTTCCTGGGAATCCATGGATGGTGGGGTTCTCCAACTTTCTGT
Source organism: Lissotriton vulgaris (assembly GCF_964263255.1). NCBI lineage: Eukaryota > Metazoa > Chordata > Amphibia > Caudata > Salamandridae > Lissotriton > Lissotriton vulgaris. The sequence continues at coordinate 1,119,548,381 of NC_141693.1, forward strand.
CCTTCAAGGAAATTCTTCGGCATCCTCTGGGAAGGGTCCTTCTTCTTAAAACTGCAACCACAACTTCTCCATTTACTTCCATTGGGATCGTGGCTGATTTTTGACTCTGCACACACTCTCCATGGGGTTCCTGGGTACTGACCTTAGGTGGTTTCTTGTGTCCCCGGTCCAAGTCCTGTTTTACTTTGCAGTACCCATTCCACTAGCATAGTATATGGTTTGGTCTCCCCATGTGGACCACTGCAATTTGGGCTACTTAAGTGATTTCATTTGAAGCATTCTGATGTATTGTGTTGATATCTCTGGGTAGGAGAAATGCCAATGTGTTGTGTGATAAACAGAACATTTTTTATCTAAACACTATGTGGTTCTTTTTCATTTAAATTACACTACAGTTTAACCTGGTAATACAACCTGCTTAACACTTCTTCAAGATAAGCCTGAAGGCTGCTCTCAACAGCTACCACTTTGAGAGCTTTCTTTGGTTATCCAAGACCACTAAAATCATCATAAGGGTTGCCTGGGTTAGTGCCAGGTGCATCACTTAAATAAGTGTGCACCATATACTAGACCAGACCAGCCTCCTACATCTGCTGTTAAAGTTCTTTTTAAAAAATAATAATTTGTTGAGTGAATATTTGTAACTAATTTTCAATGCCAGCCTTGTCGAGACTCTTCTTACTATCAATATACATAACCTTTGTTTTCGTAATACTGAGATGTTCCCAGGCTATGAAGACTACAGTTTGGTCCCATTTATTTAGATATGTATGCAGTAAACACATTGCATCCCGTTTTTGAAACTAGGGGGCTTTTGAGACCAGCGATTGAGCAATCACATGAAAAAATACATTCTATCTTTTCAGCCCCACAGAGATACGAGAAAAGAAACTATCATTTTATGTGTGTAAGGATATCTGTAGTTAGTGCAACATGCATGTAAAAATGTTATACAACTGTGGGCGAGATGTATCCATCACTTTTATTATAGCACACATAAATTTGGTCTCAGTTGGCCAGTTTGTAACAGGGTTTTGTGGGAGCGTGGGAGATCAAACACCCAGAGCATAATAATCAATTATGTTGTTCTTACTTCACATTCCAGGTTATATGCCTTAATACCAACATGTCTATCAAAACTTAGGCTAAGGAACTGCGATTTGGAAGAGAATTGACCCCAGAGTACATTAGGAAAAATGCTTCATGGCCTCCTTCTGTGCTCCCCAAGACCGAGGAGATACAGCACTGAGCTAATGACTCTCCTAATCGCCCATACATTCACTGCTGTCAGGGTGCTTCTCTAAAGACATCATTCTCAAAGCTCAAATATTACTGCAATCATTTCTGCAGTCAGACACACTTTGCAAGGCAGCATATCCTTCTTTTACTAAGATTTCAGCTATATGAGGCTGTATTGTCTGCTTGTCAGACTCGTGGTGAAAATCCCAGTCAGACAAATGGGGCCTAATTAGCTCTGTCAAATGACTTTCCTCCGTGCTTTGGATGACTTCATAAATTCAATTACAGCTCAGTGCGGCAGACACTCAGTCCTGCTTTCAATAAATGAGCTTTTTTCCCTTTTCAGCAGAAGTTTCTCTAATGTTAATACATTCTTCCACTTGTTAGAGTGAATATATTCAGAAGATACTGTTCCAAAAAAGAAGAGCATCAAGTGTTTCTCTCATGACAAAGGATTCAGCAACGTCCTTGAAGGGAATGAAAAGGTGTACTTTGACACCTTTTAGAAAAGATTGCTACAAATGCCTTTAAAGGAACTGCTTCTGTTTGAATCTTCAGCGAATTTCTTAATATTTCATTTAAACTGTGAAATCCAATTTTACTCGTGACTCTGAATCACACCAGCTAGTTCTGCAAGTCAGGCCACTACATACAGTAGAAGGGGACCATGGCTAGGGCCGGACTGGTAAGACCGGGCACCGGGCAATCCCCGCGAGGTCGGAAGGGGTGGGGGCCAGTTTTTTTACAGGGGCCAGTTTTGTTACTGGGTTTGCTGATTTTTTTTAAATCGGCCCCAGCAGCAAAATCAGAAGGCCGTCCTGCTTTCAGGCCTGTGTCCGACATCTGTGCGCGTTGTGGAGCACTTCAAGTTAGCACCTCTTCTTGCTGCCAAACCCTTAGCTGGCAGATTGCATCATGCTTAGGCTCATTTCGCGCCGGGCAGTGCTGTTTTACAATCTTTCACAGCATACCGTGGCGGCATTTGCTGACGTCAGGTGAAGTCGTGAGGCGGAGGCCTCAGCATAGTTTAACCCATTCACTGCGGCGGCTATTCCGCCGCAGTGGTAAGGAGGAGGCGGGGCCACGCGGCGGTCTTGTGCTCATGACGGAACCGCTCCGTCACGGCACGCGGGTGAGCTGTGCTTGTGACGGAACGGTTCTGTCACGGCCCCGCCCGCTCAATAGAACGCGCCGTGCAGGCGCGGAATTCACGCCGCGCAGGGGCTGCGAGCGGGCCGTGACGGAACCGTTCCGTCACCAGCACAGGCTACCCGATGCTCGTGACGGAACGGTTCCGCCACCCGAGGCTTGTGACGGAACGGTTCCGTCACGAGCATGGGAGGGGTCTGAGCGCTTGAAGGAGTAAGATCATTGTTAGCGTTTTTAAACAAAATTTTTATCTAAAATGTTTATTCCACCATGCTGCCTGAAAACACTACTAGCGATCGATCTGGGCACCCTTCAATGGACAAGCGCTGATTGGCTAGCAATAGCAGCAGACTTGCCAAGGACGATCAGGTGCAAATTCCAGACTCCTATCTCTGAGAACCAGGCTGTTACAAGCGGGACTGGAACACAGACAAAGTGACTGAAAAGAACTGTGTCTTTCAATGTCAGTCGAGACTCCAGAGCAAGGGCAAGTCTCGCTGCCAATCCGGTGCTATGTAATATTTGATTTCCCGGAAACACCTCACAGTACTACGGAGCCTCGACCACCGGGGCCGTCTGAGCGAGGTGCAGGTGAGTGGCCGCTCTATTGCAGTGACCCCGGGAAGAAAAGGTTCTCACCTCTCTTTCCTCCCGTGTTTTTTGTTCCCGTGTGAAATGGATCTAAAACAATAAAACACTTTTGCTGGAAACTTCCTCTTTTTCTGACATTTGTCAATTTCAAAGTGCAGCCTCTGGATTGAGAGAAATAAAACATTCAAGATATAATAAATAAATAAATACATAAATAAATAAAGCAAAAGAGAGGTGTCCCAAAGTGGCCACAATGATTTTATTCACACCCAAGCACATTAGCGCAAATTTACAGTGTTTGCCAGTGAAGCGCTTTTGTGTGTTCTTGTCTCTCTTTGAACAACATTGTTTTCCCTGGTTGGGAAAGTGCACCATTCCTAGAGATACTGAAATACCTGCTTGATGGGTGAATTGGAAAACAAAATGTGTACCACTGCTCTGTATTTATTGATGTGTTCTTTTGAAACCATATTGATTACATTTTGTAAGGATATAATCAATGAACATTAAAAGGGGTCCCTTCTGGGCCCTGTAGTCCTGTCTTTAATGTTTCAGACAAAGGCACTCTCTGATTTCTACATAATGAGTGTAAAAGCCTTAAGGTAACCATGTTGTCCCTGCTAACATTTCACATGCTTTACTTCTTGCATTCCCTGTGAGTGTTTGCTTTTTCCAGGATGTTGTTAATTTCTTTTTAGGCAGCATATTGCTTTTGTCTAGTGCGTAATTGGAATTGAGTCACTTCCAGGGGTTTATAGCAGGCACATTTGGGTTGTAGTTCAAGGCAGTGCAAGTTTCTCTCAGTTGGGCAGTATGGTGTTCAGTGGGGGAGAGGTTGTGGCACTATATATAGAGTTGCTGAATTTGGAACTGGGGAAGCAGGCTCAGCCTTCATGACCAGTCCACCAGACCACTTCCCTGAGGGAGCACATTCCCATGCTAGAACTTAGAAGGCCCCACAAAATCTTAAAAGCCCTATGTCTTAGAACCAGCAGGTAGACCCTAGCAGTGGCAAGTGTGGGTTAACCTTGAAGGCCTGTCCACCACAATTCATTCTGAAATTCACCTCCTGTCTTTCAGGCAGGCCTATGAAGCAGCACACCCTAGAGCAACAGTGACTCTGTCACTGAGGTCACAGGACCCTTGAGCAGGGTGGCTCTAGGGCACTGCGACCACACAGGGTGCTGACTTTGGGTGGAGGCGTCATGTTTGCAAGTATATGTTTACTTGAAGGGGGTTCCCCAGGGTTTTTTTTTTATAGTGGGCAGGAAAAAGGGGGAATCAATACATATAAAATAGAACAAGATTAACCCTGCCACACGGATATAAGGGGTCCTATTACAGGATCCAATCAATAAACAAATGGGGTGAACATGAAAACCAGAGCCATAGACTTCACCATTCCTTTTTTTAGTACATGATATTTTTATTTTTTTCCTTAAAAAAATGATTTGTCTTTTCACAGTGCGGTTTTTATTTAGACATACTGTTGATACATAGTTCATATTAAAATGATTACATCTAGGGGAAAGGCATATTTCATTCAAGATACAGGGGAAATTAAAAACAGTACACAGAAAAAGTTCCTCACAATCCCAAACACTCCAAAAAACAACTTTTTTGTTATATGTACATCATCACTCAAAATACTCATTCACTTCCTCATTCATTCAGATTCACTCACAAACAAGTACAACTGTGCCTGCAACAACAGATGTAAAATAATTGCATAGGTTAAGGGTGGAAGGGGCGGGCAAAACTAATGGGAAAAGATTTTATGAGGACCCAGAAGTTGCCGTCCTCTATGTAGCGCCGACGCGCGTTTCGGTGTTGGCCCTATTAGGCAGCACCTTCTTCAGGGCAGGAGTGTACAATCAGGGAAGGGAACACATAGGCTGTGAATAAAAAACAATTCTCAATATCTCATAGATAAAACATTTGATGCAATGCATGTAGATAATCAACATTTTGCTTTTATTTTCTGATTTATCATTTGGTTTAACATAGTGGTTCAGTCAAGGCTCTGTTAATCAAGGGGGTCACTCCTCAGAGATCAGACTTCCCTAGGATAGGGGAGCAAGAGGTCATTTTTTAGACCTAGGTTTAGGTTGGACACATCCACATTCATTCAGGTATAAAAACTATCATTCATATAGTCCATTCATTCTAACTCATGGGGTGGCACTCGTGAATTATACTAAGAAAAAATATATTTAAAATGGGCAAAGGAACAATCATGCCCATTTGGTCTAAAATGTTTATAAGGCCATGGTATGTGGGAAAGCTAAAAGAGGACACAGGCATATGACACAAGTGTAGTCCTACCCAAAGGGTCTAGGATATTTTAAAGTCATGAGCAGATGCGATAGAACAACATAACCTAGGTATTTCTTACAGAAGTCCACCCAAAGTGTGTAGAGTGTTTTAAGGTCATGGGAAGATGCGTTGGAGCAACATAACCTAGGTATTTTTTACAAAGTAGTTCAAAGGGTTTCCAAAGGCTTCATAACTGAATCTAAATGTTCTAAGGAGCATACGGTACAGTTTTCTTTAAACATACTATTCAAAAAGTTACCTGAGATGGGATCACAATAATGTCCCTCTTGTCGTTCACGGGCTCAATAGATCCCAAAATCACAGATAGTCTAATGGGATAGAAAAGAGATAATAAATTTACCACGTATATCGATTTTTGGAGATTTCGGGGGAGATCGACGGGTAATTAAAAGGCAGGGCATCGATGGGTTTACCTTTGGGAAAGAAGAGTCTGAGCCTCTAATGGGATACTGCGGCTGGAGAAAACTTTATTTAAACGCTGCGTGGAGTCAGTGGGTAACAATAGATTCAGCTTCGATTTTTTAATAATCCGTAGATCATGAGTTACGTCTTGTCTAAGGACGACAAAAGGAGAATATGTACGGTCTATAAGAATCAATCCGGCTGATGGTTCATTAGACAAGCTACAACGAACACAACATTAGTAAAATAATCACCTGCCTCAACGCGGTATGTTGGTCTGTCAGGGAGCCATCCTTACATATCGGATTTCCGAAAGGGGTCCAGGGGTCAAGCTTCAGAATAGATGCTCCCTCGTGAGGCTCTAGGGAGTATGGGGTTTCTGTAAATGTTAAAGGGTTTGAACATTAAGTTTCAGGGTTTGGCGAAATCTACGCCTTCGTTTCAAAAAAAAAAAGGAGAAACACAATAGATTTCCTAAATAGATGTCTCGGTCAGGGCTTACCTCACTCTCTATCTACACGGTTCCTTCCACGCAGCAGGGTAACGATACTGTCCTCGTACAGCCGGATCACAGGTGACAAGGGGTCACAAAACAACTCCGTTTGCAAGTATAATATGGTTTTGAAGGCACTTGCTTCCTCTTGCCTGGCCTCCAGCAATTTTCGGCAACAATGCCATAATAACTCGGTGATAAATGTGCTTAGTAGAGAGAGCTGGTGTTTTATTTTTTGACTCATGGAAAGAAACCACAGACTGTTAATGTGCCTGCTGCTAAGAATGTACCATGCAGATCACAAAGTACATATAATGTAAATAGGTCAGTGGGTTACTGCTTTTGTCAAAGTGTTCCTATTGTTACTTTCAGTTAATAGATGAAAATCCTAACATAGACCAGTGAGTTATTAATGGAATCTAAGAGTTGTAGGCAAACTGCAAGGTATAAATTAGAGTGTTATGGTTTTTCTGCAGCCTTTGTTTATCCTAATGTTGCAAAAAAGGGTTCATTGGGTTAGAAATCAATTCTGATTATTAAAGAGAACCCCCAACCAAGGCATTGCTTTTTAAATTCTGAGTGTGTGTTTCTCCAGACCAATTACTATTAAACTATGCTGCCTACCAGTATCGTTGTCATGTGACTCCTACACCTTGTAGTCCTTTGTCTTTTGTAACATTTCTTATCCAGTGATTTACACATGTATGATTGATTGTGTAATATGTGTGATGCACAGTGCTCTGACACCATACACTGGTATTAACGGCACTGTACATTTTCTGATATTTTATTATTTTGACATTTTTACACATGCTAACAGTTTCTGCAAATATGTTTCCTCATTAGTAACAGTGGAACATACCACTGCAGCAGTGACAAATGTAACCAATCAACCTTTGCAAAGGGCCATTCACTTCACAGCAGTCACATTTTTTGTAACTTTTGATCCGTTTGAGCTACAAACAATTTATTAGTTAAAATCCTCAGATTATGTAGCAGATGATGTATTATGTGGCAGATGATGTATTATGTGTCAAATATGGCAGAACCATAATTATGTGGAAAATATTTGCAAACTAGGGTAATTTGCCATTCTTTTTTTAACTGTTTTTGTGGAAAAATAGAGGCGGAGTGCTGATGACAGAAACTCCATGGCTCAGAGACAAATAGTGTGTGCTTCCACTATTAAGAGTATTTGGGATGTTTTGTGATTGGAAACATATTCCACTTTGTTAATGTATTTTAATGTCAATAACTAATATCAAACCTTAAATAAACATGTACATACATTGGTTGAATTAAATAACGTCATAAGCTATAACCTGTTAGTGAAATGGGAAACAAATACAAACAATTGGGATATTTTGCTCTTTCTGCCACACCTCTGATTCCGCCCACTGACCCAATCCTCGGGTTATTATGGGGTCAGGCATAAGCAGCGTAAACACAAACCACAACGCCCCCAGTTGCTGTTTGCTGTTTGCCTGAAATTCTTGTATTGCCCTGCCTCACTTTAATGTTTTATTTAAAATGAATATTTCACAGAACGATTATGATACACTTTTGTTGACTGTATTTATGTGTGATCTTTTTATAGTGCTATGCTGGAAGCTAAAATGCATCTGGGCACTTTTCAGTCGATTTCAGAAATGAAATCCTGGAAATTTGACAAACCATTGATTTGCATAGATTTACAGCGCTCCATGAACTGTAGCCACTATCATACATGCTGTAATTGTCTGTATTTTCAGACCATGCAATTTTTTTATATTCTATCCTTTTGAGACCACTAGAGCAGTGGGTGTGTTGCTTGGTGCAATCACAGTCTCATGCTGAGCCACTTACAGATGGAATTTCCCAGCAGTACTAGTGCAGTTGTTTAAGATCTTGGATAGTCTGGTTGCTCAAATAGGTGTAATTTCTGATATGTATATGTTTCCCTCATGCTCATTGCTTGAGTTTTGCTCGCAAGAAAGTCTCACTCATAGTCATTGAATGTCATTCATAATTACACTGAATTTATGAATATGTCCCACATAGCAATCTGAAACCTTGGCAGCTATGAACAGTGCAGTGTGCACTCCTGCCTATGCACTGCGGAGAAAAAGCACAACTGCTATTGGTGAGCTGACCTCTCACTCATGAATGGCAGTGGTGCTTTTTACCTGCACAGACAGGCAGAGGTGTTGTGGTGCAGTAGTTGGGTTGAATTTAGTAGTGCATGTGCCTCCCACACACACTAATAATTTAAACCCAAGTTACCATACCAGTCACCCAGCTACTGCACTGTGCATGCGCAGGGACGGTGTGCCGTGCGGCTGGTGCGTGCAGGCTGCGGCCCGCGTACACTTACTTTCGGCACAACAGCCACTGTCTACCACCACCACCCCTCGTGACCAGGCAGGCACTGAGGCACCTGACCTGCCTTAATTGTATCAGAAAAGGGGGTGGTGATGAACAGAGTGTCTGAATTAAGCAGACCACTCTTACCCAGTCCAAAGATCAGGGCTTGATCCATCATCGTTATTTATCTCACTGCACCATCCCAGCTCAGAACCTGGCTATATGCAATCAGTCTGTCCCTGGCCCAGTGCATCATGGGAACAGGGCAGACTAAACTACCAAGCCAATTCTTCACCAGAAAGGAGACAAGCTACCGGGGACCGATTTCTGGCATTTCAGCCGTCTTCGGCCCGGCTTGCTTGAATCCTGATGGTGCAGTGAGAAAGGGACTCATGTCTGAGTATACCCTGCCACACCTATAGTGGCCAAAAACGATTCAGAAAAGGGGGTGGTGATGAACAGAGTGTCTGAATTAAGCAGACCACTCTTACCCAGTCCAAAGATCAGGGCTTGATCCATCACCGTTATTTATCTCACTGCACCATCCCAGCTCAGAACCTGGCTATATGCAATCAGTCTGTCCCTGGCCCAGTGCATCATGGGAACAGGGCAGACTGACCCATAAACCTTGCTAGAGCACAGTTTAGGCTAGTGTTCCGTGGATCAAAGCAGGCTAATACTGCGGCTTTGCATGATCTGACCTCGTTGGTAATCCAGCCTCTCTGTAAAAGGGACCTTCTTTCCTTCAACAGACTTGGACACAGGCAAAGAATATGTGTAATGTCTTCCCTTTGGTTTCCACAGAGCCGACCGAATTGCTGGACCTGTTCTCTTTTCCATTTGGTAAGATGGCTGGACAAGAACTAACATATATGACATTACAACATGACATGAAATCCCATGTTCTTGACTTGTAACAAAATATGTTCATAAGTTTTCAGACATGCTGGTTTATATTAAGGGTGGGCAGGCGGCTACGCTCCGTGCACGGAGTGTGCGTAGTGCCGGCTTCTACGCATTTTGCGTAGCAGGCGTAGAATCCGGCACTACGCACGCTCCGCAGACGGAGCGTAGCTGGCCGCCACCCGCCTCCCTCCCACCCTCCCTAAATAATTTAAATTACATCTGTAAATGAATTATAAGGCACTTACCTTGCCCGCCGCTGCCCGCCGCGTCCCCGGGGCTCGCTCTCTTCGTAGCTTCCGTCTTGGGTAATAATGCGCATGCGCGGGTGGCCGCACATGCGCATTTCTCACGAGAAATGCGCATGCGCGGCCGCCCGCGCATGCGCATTATTACCCAAGACGGAAGCGACGAAGAGAGGGTGCCGAGGACACGCGGGGTGCAGCGGCGGGCAGCGGCGGGCAAGGTAAGTGCCTTTTAATTCTTTTGCAGATGTAATTATATAGTATTTAGGGAGGGCGGGAGGGAGGCCTGTGGTGCGTAGTGGGGCTACGCGGAGTGCGGAGGTGGGCGTAGTTTCTCGCCCACTTCACGTAGCTCCGCGAAGCCCCACTACGCCCAGGGTTAGTTTCTATGTGACATATTAATACGGCAACTGCGAAATAGCATTGACACAGCCCTCCTATCGACTTGCAGACTTAATAACTTTGTATCACACCAACAAGGAAGGCACTGCCACTTCAATTAGGGACATATGGAAGGGTAATGCATCTTATTGCAAAGTAGACCCCATGCACTTTTTTACACTTACAGGACGCATGATGTGGTACTTTCCTGTGCAGATGAGCTTCCTAGCATGGTGTCTTCTTTACATTTGTCAAATCCCATTGATGTGAGAATGGTAAGCCCTATCACCATGCAGCAACAGGACAATATTGTCTACTTTTTGCATTACAATCATCCACTATCTCCCAAATAATTACACCAACATTAAAAATACATCATCGTGAAGGTGTTCTTTTTAGAAACCCCTTTATTAGGTACCTGTTAGACCTACCATTCTTAGGGTAGTCTTTCCTCAAGCTTTTTTGTCTGCTTACCTCCTATTTTTTCTGTATCTTTGTTGGCCTTAGGACTCTGAGCCCTTCATCGCTGCTGACCAGTGCTAAAGTGCATGTGTGTAATTTTTGTATACATGATTGACATATTTAATATCCGTGGAAATTCCTAGTAAAGTGGTATACCATATACCCAGGCCCTGTAGGTTAAATGCTACTAGTGAGCTTGCAGCACTGATCGTGCCACCCACAGAATTAGCATCTCAAACCTGTCGCAGACCTTCTAGTTGAGTGCCTGTGTGTACATTTGACTGCCAATTTGACTTGGCATTTAAAGCTAATTGTCAAACTTTAAACTTTCCTCTTCTTACATATAATCCACCCATAACCTTGTCCCCTAGGTAGCCCCCAGGGCAGGATGCTGTGTAAATAAAAGGCAGGACATGTATTTTTATGTGTTGTATGTCTTGGCAATGCCAAATAGCTACATTTGTTTTTCACTACTCCTTACTGGTGAAGTTGGATTAAACATTACTGTTTTAGAAATGTCACTTTTTGAAAGTGGAAATTTCTCTGCACTTACACTCTGTGTGCCTTGCAACCTGTCTCCAAAAAACAGCTGAGGTGGGTGATAGCTACACTTAGTGCATTCCCTCTACACAGCCATAAACATAGAATATAGGTGTGTCTGAGTACCCATCTACATACATCTGTATTCTGATGGCCCTCCCTGGGGAGGATGGAAGGGAGGGGCTAACACTGCACTGCATAGGTAGTGTCTTGTCACCACACAAAGGGCTGATTTACTCTCCATAGATAGCCTGGTGGATAAGGCTGGATTGAAAGCATAATTGTGCACTTTAAAGACCACTCTTTGAAATCACTCCCACTTCAAAGGCACTTGTGCGTGTAACTTCTGGGTCTCTGACCTCCTAAAATCAGACATTACTTGGCTTGCAACTGAAGCTATGCCCGAAAGACTGCTGTGCTGTAAGGCTTGCTTTACTGCTTTTTGCCCTCCTGCCTGCTGCTCTCTGACTTTTCTGATGGAGAGCTGGAATCTGCCTTGTCTGCAAGTGTGTTCCAAGGGCTTGTTGGCTTGCATGAGACTCATGGATATCAAAGTCTCTACCCCGGCTCCTGTACCTGGTTCGCTGGAAGTGAACGCAGATACTTTCAGCATGGCCTATGACACATCTCCTGTCTGCATGTAGAACTGGTGCATCAACCTCATTGCAGGAGTAAAATCAATGCTTTGTTCTAGAAACCAATGCAGAACCTCGGGAGCCCAACACATCAGAACTATGTATCGCCATCTTAGCAGCTCGGAGAGACCAACACATCCTTCGACTACATGGAGAAACCAGACTCATCTCTCTATGTAACCAATGCATCTGAGCCCGGTGACTCTCCTTTGGAACGGATACATCGCAAGGCGTACGTGGAGAAGAATCGATGCATCCTTGACCTGCGGGATGGACGACAATGCTCAGAGAAGCCCTCAGTAGATACCTAGGCTTGGTCTCGAATGGCATCGACTGTTGATGTCCCATGCCACCTAGGAGGTACAGTCGGCAGCCCCAGCACAAGGCTTTGCATTCTCTTGAGAACGAGCGGGCCTGCCAAAGGTTCCATAAACCCTCTTTCCCCTTCTCCAGCAGGGATGCAGGCTGAGATCACACCTTTGGTCCGAGCTTCAGTGGGGCTTGGGCTCCATGCGCCTGCATTATGTGCCACCAAGTGCACGGCCCCGGAAATGGGCTCTGCGGTCACTGACAGGGGGCCTGCCTGGCAAAGATCCAGACCGGATGATCGGGCATAGTTGGGCCTATTTGGTGGCTGTAGGCTGCTTGGTTGAAAACACAGACCATGGCCCTGTCAGGGCTTCTGAGCCACAGAGCAGACAGGACAGGGCTCCGCAGTGTCAGGGAGTCAACAGGCCTGGGTCTTTGAACACACTAGAGCCCTGGTTTCCCTTCCACAGCCCGTATTGTCATAAAGGGGATGTTGCCCCTGTGTTTCCGGGTTCCAAGGATTTGAACGGGCCATGAGGTAGGTGCCCCGGTCCGTGGATCTGTACTCTAGCCTGCAGTGTTGCAAAGGACACAGGACGGGGTCCCATGGGCTCGGGGAGACTTCCTTGCTTGACTGGGTTCAAAAACACAGAACAATATCAGGCCAGGGCTCCAGAGGGTCCTGAGGTGGGAGCCCCTGTCTGGTAACCTGTTGCGAGTCCATGCAGCCAGAATGGGGTCGCACTGGACCAGTGAGGTCACCAGGGGTGCAGCGTTGGCGGAAGGGACCGCGCACAGCAAGCAAGGAGCCTGGAAGGAGCCGCGTCGCTCTCTGTCACCGAGCGCCGCCGCAGTCCAGCGGGGGCAGAGACTACAACCCCCAGAGTCCCTAGCGGCCGGAAGCCGGACACCATGTTTTGGCGCCAGGCGGCGCATAAACAACAGGACTTCCCCCGGCAGAGCGGGGGACACAGCGCACTCACCAGGGGTGCAGCGTTGGTGGAAGGGACCGCGCACAGCAAGCAAGGAGCCTGGAAGGAGCCGCGTCGCTCTCTGTCACCGAGCGCCGCCGCAGTCCAGCGGGGGCAGAGACTACAACCCCCAGAGTCCCTAGCGGGCGGAAGCCGGACACCACGTTTTGGCGCCAGGCGGCGCATAAACAACAGGACTTCCCCCGGCAGAGCGGGGGACACAGCGCACTCACCAGGGGTGCAGCGTTGGCGGAAGGGACCGCGCACAGCAAGCAAGGAGCCTGGAAGGAGCCGCGTCGCTCTCTGTCACCGAGCGCCGCCGCAGTCCAGCGGGGGCAGAGACTACAACCCCCAGAGTCCCTAGCGGGCGGAAGCCGGACACCACGTTTTGGCACCAGGCGGCGCATAAACAACAGGACTTCCCCCCGCGACGCGGGAGTGCGCGGGAGCAGCCCGGGAGAAGCCCGGGACAAGGGCGGGACAGTCTACGGCAGTCCACTGCAAGACCAGGCAGGGCTGGGCCATCCACTGTACATCTCCTGCAAAAATGGGTAAGCGGAAAAATGGAGCTAACGCAGACGATGGTGGGAAGAAGGCTAAAGTGGCAAAACAATCTGATTCCATCATGTCCTACCTTACTTCCGCGGTGGGGGCTCTAACTAAAGAAATCGCCACAGCACAGCAAGAACTGGGCATATTGGCCAAGTCCCCCTCCACATCCGTATTACCCGAAGTGCAAGCTATCCCCTTAGAGCCTGATGTCATTATAATGAAACCCACTACCGCCACTGTCTCTACTCTACCACAAGCTTGTGCATCCCAAACTTTGCTACCCACTGTGACTCCGGACCCACTGGGTAACTCAAAATTGTCCTCGAAAAAGCGAAAGAAAAGGGAGGTCCTTCCACAAGCCAAAAATGGGATGGAGGAGTCCTTGAAGGACCATCTTGAGGCTCTTTTTGAGGAACGAATTGAACCCCTTTTAGTGGGAATTGCAAAGGACATAGTTGATACCATGAACACATGTCTCGAAGGCTTGCTAAAAAAATGTGTCCTGATAGACGATATAGTAAGAAAACTTGATAGTATGTCTTTTGGTAATAAAAAGGGCTTAGAATGTCACAGTGAACAGCAGTTACCATTACCACTTTTAGTGGCCACTACTGAGCCTATGGAATCAGATAGCGTAGGGCTACAAGTCCCCCAACCACCCATACCTATCACCCGACAGGAGGTCCCCTTAACATCAGGGGAAACTAGCTACTTGGAAAGTAAGATCCATCTAAATTTGCCCCCTGCGGTAGTACCCTATGTAGCTCTATTCCTAGGGGTGCCCCCGTTAAGGCAAGGTGAGGAGGAGTCTACTCCCACACTTATAGGAAAAGCAAAAAAATGGTGTGATGACCTAAGTAGCGGTGAATCAAATACGTCTTCCAGCATTGTTGCTGCGAGAAGGGTAGGATGGGTGGGAAAACGGACTAAAAATGTGAAAGGTGATTGTGTGGTGATAAACTTCAATAATGTTCATTGCCCGACTAGCCTGTTTTGGGATGGATCAGACATAAAGGAGAATGACAGTTTTAGGGCGGTTCCATTAGGTTTCTTTTACCCCCCACAGACTCGTTTTAACCCACATAGGATGGCCCCCCCCAACACTGTCCCAGCAGGTAATGGGTGGCAAACTGTAACTAGGAAAGCGAGGCGAAATACATCTACACATTCCAACTCAGGCCCAACTATGGACCTGATTAACCGCTTTAACCCCTTAAGTGACTTGAATACAAATGATTGACTACCAGCACCCGTAGTATCACCAATAATAGCTAAGCCTGAGAGGGTAACTTTGCTACCATGCACATTCCTGACCTGGAATGTTGCTGGAATAAGAGCTAAAAAAACAGACCCAACATGGATAAAACACATCTCCAAACATAAGGTCATAGCACTTCAAGAAACTTGGGACACTTCACTGTCCTTTTCTTTAGACGGTTTCCAAAGCTTTACAATACCTGCAAGTTCTAGTAACGCTGGGAGAGCAAAAGGGGGGCTCATTACCTTTTTTTCTTTAGATTTAGTAGGGACTTTTAATCAGTTGAATTCAGGTTCCCCAAACATCTTAGCAATAGAATGGACAGTCTCCTCGGGTTGTATTATACTTGTAATTAACTTCTATAACGCCTGGGGAGGACAAACTGAATCTGAACACCTGGACGGTTTGGGGAATTTTATAAAAAAATACAGTCAAAATTCACAATCTCTTTTCGAAATTTTTTTAATGGGTGATTTCAATAGCCACAAATGTCAACTGCCTTGTCAACCTTTAGATGCAGATTCTCCTGCTGGAGCCTGCATCCCACATTTTGAACACACCAAAATGGGGGAGGCACTTGATTTATTGTTTGCAAATTTTAATATGTATGAACCATATAAATCTGCCACAAATGAGAAGGTCCCCACCTTTAAAGGTACAATTAATGGGTCAATAATTGACTACATATTCATGTCCCCAGGCTTGACTTCAAAGACGAGAGACTATAAAGTAACTGTCTCACCCCATTGCGATCATAACCCTCTGTCAATTGAAATACACTGGAGTGATTTATGGCGCAAACAGGTGGACCAACCCCGGGTTTGCACCATGGCGGTGCCCAGTGATCAGGGCAGACGGCTCAGATGGGGTATGGCCATGGAGGAAAAGTTTATGGAAATCTTACTTCCTAAAATTGAGGGACCAATAGAAACTTGTTTGGATCATACTGCCTCGAATCATCAAGTTGTCACAGCTTTTAATTGTATTTGTGCACAAACCTCCAGGGATCTTATAAAACCTAAACCACAGTACCCCATAAAGCCCCACAAATGGTTTGATAGCAAATGTTCAAGGTCACATAGAGAACTGAAATTGGCCCTTAAGGCTAAGGATATGGCTAAAGAATTAATTTCTCACTTGAGGCGGGCCTATAAAGCCAATGTGAAGGCAAGGAAAAATGAAATTAAAAACAACGCATGGAATGATCTACTTAACGTAGATGTCCTGAAAAACAGTAAACAATTTTGGGAGATCATTAATCATTCCTTTTTCTCAGGGGAGGACAATTTGATTACAGATTGTGTAATTCCTGATGAGAGATGGGTACAGCATTTTAGCAATATTTATGGGGGTGACCTTTCAGATTGTTCAGGTGTTACTGAGGTGGACCACTGCTCAGCCACAGTAGTGTTTACGGAAGAGGAGGTTCTCAAAGCCATTATGGAAACCACTAAAAACAAGGCACCAGGCCCTGATGGTGTGCCGGCTGACTTTTTCAAATACTGCCCAGCACTCTGGAGTAAAGTATTGACCAGAGTGTTCAGAGTAGCAAATGAAGGATCCCTACCCGAAACATGGGCAACATCTATAATCGTACCCATCTTCAAGAAGGGAAATCGGGAGGACCCTGGGTGTTACCGCCCAATCTCCCTTATTGACTCCACTTTTAAAATTCTAGGTAGAGTCCTATTGGTTAAATTAAGGGAAAATTTAGAACAGATTGGGGGGCTCTCGAACATCCAATATGGTTTCCGTGAAAATAGGGGGACGCGGGAACAATGTTCCAATCTCCACCTCCTGGTTTCCAGGTATACGGTGGACGGGGAGGGGTCAGTTTATTTGGCCTTTATGGACCTCTCCTCGGCCTTCGACCTGGTGAACAGGAGTAAGTTATGGACTCTTCTCCTAGAGCTAGGCATAGAAGAATCCTTGGTGGCATTTATGGCAAGGTTACACCAGGATCTTAATGCAAAAATAAGAGTCACCAGGGACGGAAGGTGCAGGGAAAGTTTTAAATCCGAGAAGGGGGTGCGCCAGGGCTGTATCCTGGCCCCCCTTCTCTTTACCATCTATATAAACGGGCTGGGGAAACACCTAGAAACAGGACTGGCTGATGTACCGCGTGTAGGAGGAGATCAGATTCCAGCCCTCCTATACGCGGACGATGCCGTCCTAATAGCACGAACAGGCATCAGCCTACAGATCCTTCTGGACCGCTTTGGCTCCTTTATGGAGAACCTAGATTTGAAAATTAATGTTTCTAAGTCCCATACTATGATTATCGGTCATAGAGTCAATACGCTGCATAAAAAACCATTTATTTGTAAAGGGGAGACTCTCTCTAGGGTACCAGTTTTTCCTTATCTGGGAGTCCTTTTTGACCAAAGAGGGTCCTGGGTCCCCCAGATTAAAGCAAAGAGTCTTAGCTTAGCACGATCATCATCAGCCCTGTTGGCCTTTACAAAAAGACTAGGAGCCAAACCAATGGAGGCGGTGATTAAAATATATAATAGTAAGTGTGTACCAATTGCCATGTATGGGTCTGCAATTTGGGGTTATGCAGACATGGTAAAAATACAGAGGGTGGAAAATGGTATCATTAGGAACATTCTATCTGTTCCTAATTCCACACCCACCTTCTCGATCCATGAGGAAATAGGCTTACCCCACATCACTGATAAATTAAAACTAGCCCCCCTTCTTTTTTGGGCCAAAACATGGCTGAACCCTGAGCTCACGCTAAATCATGCCATCCTTAAAGACATTCTTGCAAGGGACAATGCCATGAGAATTCCCTGGCTGAAATATATTAAATCCACTTTATTTATGCTGGGGAGACCGGAACTTTTCAACGACCCAACCAACATCAGAAGGGAGGATATCAGATGGATTAAGCAGGCATTTTTGGAGAGGGCTTGTATGGCAAGAGTAGAGTTGGAATTGAGGAAACCCATGGTAAGGGCACACATAGTTTTAACGACCTCGCCCGCCTTGGAACCATACCTAAAAGTTGTGACTAATCCACTCCATAGACTCTTACTCACAAAATTCAGGATGAACTTAATTTAGTACTCTTTAGGAAATTTCCCTGTGTGGTCAAAACCTGAAGATGGTCCGCCATGTGGATGTGATCAATTTTCAGTCCAAGATACCCTCCACTTTATATTTTTCTGTGGGTTCTATAGTAGTGAAAGGGCAAAATACCTACTCCCTGTCCTGAAAGCGGCGGGTTTTACTCAAATAAGGCCAGCTTTAATTTTCCTCCAAATGCTGGCAGATACTCACACTATGTTTAGTGTTGCTTGCTATTTAACTGCTGCATTTAGATCAAGGAAGAAAAGATTACCCCAGATAGACCTATTTTAATATAAATTCGATCTTAAATGGAGAAATTTTTAACATTTGTAAATATACTTGTATATTTTGTTAATTTTTGTAACAACCTGATGAAATGAAGTCAATAAGTAGAAAATTTTTGTAATGAGATCACGTGATGTTTTTTTAAAAAAAATTGTATTTGTATTGTGTCCTTTTATGATTTTAACAAAAATCGAATAAAGAGTATTTTGACTGACAGTGAGGTCGCCCCATTGCTCTTAGGTCTAGAAACTCTGATTGGGCCCGGGGCCCCAATGGGCCCTGGGCAGGCCTCCCCCCTGGGCTTCATCCTTTGGTCTGCTGCACCACAAAGGGCATGAGGCAGGTGTCCTTCAGGCCCGGGGAGGCTTTCCCTGCTTGTCCAGGTTCATAAGCATTGACCGGGACCCTGGCAGCCCCGGGGTGGGAGCCCCATCCTAGACACCAACCTCGGGCCCACTGTGTGGCAAAGCACTGAAGTCATGATCCTGCAGGCCCAGAGAGACTTCCCTGGTGCAACTTGTCCCAGGAGCTCCGATAAGGGCGTGGGGCGCAGCAGAAGCCCAGCAGGGCCCCAGGGTGGGTGCTCCCACCCTTTGCTCAGCCCTCTGGCTTGCTGCACCACCAAGGCCCCAGGATGGGGGTCCATTGGTCTCAGGGAGAATTTCCCTGCTCAGATGTGTTCAGAAGCTCGGGTGGGGGATCCCATCCTGGCCTTTGTCTTCTAGTCCACTGGATGGGTCCTGTCTGCTCGGGAAGGTTTCACTGGTGCACCCGGGCCCAGAAGCTCTGGCCAGGCCCCGGGACGGGCGATCCAGCCCTGGGCTATGTCCTGGGCTTTGTTCTCCACCCTACTACACCACCAAAAGCCAGGAATGGGGGTCCTTTGGGTCCGGGTAATCCTCTCCCGCTTTGCCCGCATCTTAAGGTGCCTGCAGGCCACAATTCCGAGGTCCATCATGGATGTGCTCGCAACCCCATGTCTGAGGCCTGAGGCCCAGCTCCTGCTTCGAGCACCCAGGTGGTGTTAGGATTCGGGCTAGTCCCTTCTTTGTGACCATGCTTTTACATCACATGACGGGGGGAGTGGATATAAAAACTAGTCCTACCTCTGGCTCAGTGCTCGATATTGCCAGTGTTTAGATTCCCTTCCTGGTTGTTGGTTGCAGAAACGTGCTGAGCAGAGCCTCCTCTCTGCTCCCCTAATCCTTTATAGTTCACCCTTCCCCTCTCACGGGCTCGTGTAGAGGTTTTTTCCCTTTGGTTCCAGATCCTGCCTTGCTTTTGACCCGTTAATTGTGTTTCGTGTTGTTTGTCACTAGCGTGTTAGAGGTATCCAGGTATATTTCCCCTTGTTGTCTTCCCTTGTTTGTATTGTCAGCACCTTTTTGTGTGCATTCATTGAGGGTTCGGGGGCTCCCGTTCTCTACAGCGTGTCTACTACGCTGAAGCGCTGAGGGACGCTGCTAGCGCGAGCGCGTCTCTGTTTTGTAGGCGATTCGCCTCTTTGTGAGCGGTAGTGACGTTTCGGGTCACTCCGCTCTTGTTTGTTTTGGAAAACGCGCTGAGATATCGAAGCGCTACAGAAGGCTCCTTGTTTATAGCCTCCCCTTGTTATGTTTAGTTTTCACAGGGTTTTTTCGGTAAAGGCTGCTTATTAAAGCCTACCTTTTTCCCCTCAGTATTGTTTTTTGGTAAGAGGACCATCCGTTAAAACGGCCCCTTCCCCTGCTGCTCAGTATCCCAGAGCAGCTACAGGAGTACACATTGGTTGCAGTTGTCATACTCCATCTCTTTGCAAGGCAGAGCCTGCATATGTCACAGGTGAGCAGGGTTGTGTGATTGTGAAAGCGTGGTTACAGGGGGTTGGATATAGGGGTGTGCAGTGTACATAAATGGTATTGTTCTGTCCTGCTTATACCTAGGTGCAGAAGTGCAAAGACCCAGGAGGCCGGGTCCCGGTACCAACAAGGGTGTAAGACTTGGTGTCTTTTCAACTAACCACCCTCTTTTCGGGTCTACCGGTGCACCCATAGAGTTTATCCTGTGGGTGTCCTGTGGTCCAGGGAAGGGGACTGGTGCATGCTACGTTCCTGCAGTGCTTGGGTCTCGTGGAGTCTAACAGAATATCGAGCCCACGTTAACATAGCACTGCCCGGACGAGCATGGATGAAGAGGGTGGTAATACAGGAGGGCCCTCCATGCAGGATATTATGGGGGCGGTTCACACCCTACAGGCTCAAGTGCAAGAGTTACAACAGGAGAATGTGGGGTTGAAACAGGAGTTAGTGGCAGTGAGGGCTAGAGAACAGTCACAGCATAGGGGACCCACTCCCGTGATCCAGCCCGCCACTTTTCAGTACTCAGTAGGAGGAGCAGGAGCTAGTACGGCAAGCAGTAGTTCACCCATAGCAGTGACAGTTTCAACTCCTGTAGCAGTACCCTTAGCGCCCCCAGAGAGGTTCTCAGGAGAGAGTGATACATTTGGTACTTTTATGAACCAGTGCCAGCTCCACTTTATGTGTAGAACAAACGCCTTTCCTGATGATTCCGCGAAAGTTGCATTCATATTGTCGTACCTGGCTGGTAACGCGGCCCAATGGGCTATTCCACTAGTGGAAAACAATGACCGTGTGCTGTATAATTATCTGGCGTTCAAAGACTTGATGCGTAGCCTATTCGCCAAACACGCATTCATGCAGGCTAGTGACGCAGAATTGTTGAAATTACGGCAGGGCAGGCAGGACCTGTTGTCTTATATAGCTAACTTTAATCGATTGGTGTCTGAGACGCATTGGCCTACCGAGAAGAGAACATCATTATTCTATCAGGGGTTATGCGAGGAGTTGAAGGATATTGTGTCACAAGTAGTTGATCCGCCTGAGGATTGTGCGGCTTTCATCGATTTGGTGGTGAAATTGAATCACAGGGTGACGGAGAGGCGAGGAGAACGTAGTCGGTTGCAATATTCAAGGGGTGGTTATATAAAACCTGAGGTAAAGCCGGCAGGAGAGAGTAAGACCGTTCCCGAACCCATGGAGATTAGTGGAGTACGGGGTCCGTTGACTCCAGAGGAAAAGAAAAGAAGGAGAGAGAAGAATTTGTGTCTGTACTGCGGGCAGGGGGGACACTTTGCACGTGACTGTCCAGTGAAGCCTTCTGGTGTGGGGTTTGGAAAAAAGGTGGCATGCCTACAAGTGGAGAAAAAAGCTGATAAAGAAAGAAAGGCACAGTATGAAGTGGTAGGGGCGATAGATCAGGCTCCCAGACATTTCGTGATTACTGCTCACCTGTTGTTATCAACACAGAACCGAGTCCCAGTGTCGGTATTGCTTGATTCCGGGGCCACTGGGAACTTCATGGATATTTCGATGGCAGACAAGCTGATGGTTCCGTGTCACTTAAAGGAACAACCAGAGCCGGTAAGAGCCATCGATGGGACTGAGTTGACGTCGGGGTGTATCACCCGACAGACGGAACCTCTAGGGCTATTGTGTGATAATGGGCATGTAGAATCCGTGGTCTTTGATTTAATTGACGCACCTTCCTTTGGCGTGGTACTGGGAGTCCCGTGGTTACAAACACATAACCCCAGGATTGACTGGGCGCAGAGACTGGTCACCTTGGATTCGGTTCACTGTTTAAAGAATTGTTATGTCGTGGCGGCAGAGCAGATTGATCCCTTGTCCTGTGCAGTGACGGAAACGAGTAGGATTCCTCCACAGTATTCCGCCTACAAAGATGTGTTTGATAAAGGATGTGCCCAAGATCTCCCTCCACACAGGTCGTATGATTGTAAGATCGACCTAATACCAGGGGCCCCTTTACCATGCAGCAGGGTTTATGCTCTTTCTGAGCCTGAGGAGGCTCATCTGAAGACATATATAGATGAGATGTTGTCAATGGGTTACATACGTCCTTCTTCCTCGCCTGTGTCATCGGCAATCTTTTTCATACCTAAGAAGGAAGGGTCTTTGAGGGCGTGTGTGGATTATCGCACATTGAACTCCGCCACAGTAAAGAATCGATACCCTCTTCCGCTCATATCCGTGTTACTGGACCAGCTCCGCAAGGCTACCATATTCACGAAGCTGGACTTGCGGGGCGCATACCATCTTATAAGGGTTCGGCCAGGGGATGAGTGGAAGACGGCTTTTAAAACCAAGTATGGATTATTTGAATATACCGTAATGCCCTTTGGGTTGTGCAATGCGCCGGCGGCATTTCAATTCTTCATAAATGAAGTTCTTGGTAGATACCTGGACCAAACCGTCATAGTGTATCTGGATGACATCCTCATTTATTCGGAGAAAGGGCTTGATCATACTGAGCATGTGTTGCAAGTGTTGCAGACGTTACAGGAACATCAGTTGTACGCAAAGTTGGAGAAGTGTCAGTTTGGAGCTTCTGAAGTGGAGTTCTTGGGGTTTGTCATCTCTGCTGCAGGCATTCGTATGGATCCTAAAAAGATTCAGGCTATTGAGACCTGGCCGGTTCCTACGAATGTGAAACAGATACAGGTGCTTCTTGGATTCGCTAATTTTTATAGGCGATTTATCCTGCATTTCTCTGACATAGTGGCCCCAATGACTCGCCTCCTGAGAAAGGGTGTTCCTTTTAAGTGGACCGGTGAGACCGAAGACGCCTTTCGTATGTTGCTTAAACAATTTGTGTCTGCCCCGGTGTTGGTGCATCCGGATCCTGCCCTGCCGTATTACGTAGAAACAGATGCTTCCTTGTGTGCGGTAGGAGGTGTATTGTCACAAAGAGATGAGGCCACAGGTCATATGCATCCGATTGCGTTCTTTTCCAAAACTTTACTGCCAGCCGAACGCAATTATACGGTAGCAGAGAGAGAACTTCTGGCGGTGAAACTGGCGTTTGAGGAATGGAGGCATTACCTGTGGGGGGCTCGTCACGTGATTACCATCTACACTGACCATAAGAATCTTGAATTCTTTCGTTCAGCCAGGGCATTAACACCACGTCAGATGAGATGGGTTCTATTCTTTAATGAATATGACTTCATTATAACATATAGACCTGCAGCCCAACAGGTGAAATCTGATGCGCTTTCCCGAATACACGTGGAGGCAAGTAATGAGGGTGCTTCATGTACGTGTAGGGCTATGATCGCCAGCGAGAGAATAATCGGGGCAGTGACAGGGGATGAATTTCCTGCTCTAGTGAAAGACCGATTAAGTCAATTGGATCTGGCCCCTTGGTTAGTCCTACCCCAGGTGGTGTTACAAGACGGACTATTGTATAAGGAGGACAGGTTGTTTATTCCCCCTGGGTTGAGGGAAGAGGTGTTGGAGTGGTGTCATTCCTCTGCTCTGGCAGCACATCCAGGAGTAAGAAAGACCAAGGATTTATGTATGAGGTGGTTTTGGTGGGAGTCCATGTCAAGGGATGTACAGGGGTATGTCGGTGCATGTCCGGTGTGTGCGACTAGTAAACCTTCGCATTGTAAACCCTTAGGACTGTTACAGCCTTTGCCGGTTCCACCGGGTCCGTGGCATTCTTTGAGCATGGATTTCGTAACTGATCTACCTACCGCCGCCGGCTTCACCGCCGTGTTGGTGGTGGTGGATTTATTTACCAAGATGGCCCACTTCGTACCATTTCCCAAACTTCCTACCGCAAAGGAGATGGCGGTGGAGTTCATGTCATCAATTGTGCGTTTACACGGGTTGCCGGAGGTGATTATATCTGATAGAGGGGCACAGTTCGTTTCGCACTTTTGGACCGAGTTGTGTGGGGTATTGAAGACCAAGATCAGTCTGTCCTCGGCGTACCATCCTCAGTCAGATGGTCAGACCGAGCGCACTAATCAGACCATGGAGCAATACTTGCGGTGTCTGATTGCGTCCTTGTCTTGTGATTGGGTAACGGCTCTGCCCATCGCGGAGTTCGCCTACAACAACAGTGTGCATTCCGCCTTGGGTATGACGCCTTTTTATTGTTCCTTGGGATATCATCCGAGGGCAATGGCTATACAGCCCACGGGACGCGTGCCAGCCATCGATGACGTATGTAGGCATCTGGGAGACATCTGGGTTTTGGCCAGAAAGAGCCTGTTAGAAGCAAAGGAGGCCATGAAGAAGCAGGCAGACAAACATCGAATCCCTGCCCCAGCGTACGATGTAGGGGATCAGGTATGGCTATCGTCCCGTAACTTGAGGTTGTCGGGACCTCGTAAGTTGCAGCCTAGGTTCGTGGGCCCATATCCCATCGTTCAGGTGATCAATCCTGTAGCAATGAAACTCAAGTTACCACAGGAGTACAGTGTACACCCTGTTTTTCACACCTCTCTGCTCAAGCCCTATGTACCGACAGACCAGGTGTTGCCACCCCCTCCCTCGGTCCTGGTGGATGGCCAAGAGGAATTTGAAGTCCAGGCAATACTTGATTCCAAGCGGGTCCGGGGCCGTCTTTTCTACTTGGTAGACTGGAAGGGGTATTCGAAAGAAGATAGGACGTGGGAACCGGCGGGGGGGGTTCATGCCCCACGGTTGGTTAGGCAATTCCATAGATCACACCCCTCCAAGCCTAGACCGGTGGGGAGGATTGTTGGGGGGGTACTGTTAGGATTCGGGCTAGTCCCTTCTTTGTGACCATGCTTTTACATCACATGACGGGGGGAGTGGATATAAAAACTAGTCCTACCTCTGGCTCAGTGCTCGATATTGCCAGTGTTTAGATTCCCTTCCTGGTTGTTGGTTGCAGAAACGTGCTGAGCAGAGCCTCCTCTCTGCTCCCCTAATCCTTTATAGTTCACCCTTCCCCTCTCACGGGCTCGTGTAGAGGTTTTTTCCCTTTGGTTCCAGATCCTGCCTTGCTTTTGACCCGTTAATTGTGTTTCGTGTTGTTTGTCACTAGCGTGTTAGAGGTATCCAGGTATATTTCCCCTTGTTGTCTTCCCTTGTTTGTATTGTCAGCACCTTTTTGTGTGCATTCATTGAGGGTTCGGGGGCTCCCGTTCTCTACAGCGTGTCTACTACGCTGAAGCGCTGAGGGACGCTGCTAGCGCGAGCGCGTCTCTGTTTTGTAGGCGATTCGCCTCTTTGTGAGCGGTAGTGACGTTTCGGGTCACTCCGCTCTTGTTTGTTTTGGAAAACGCGCTGAGATATCGAAGCGCTACGGAAGGCTCCTTGTTTATAGCCTCCCCTTGTTATGTTTAGTTTTCACGGGGTTTTATCGGTAAAGGCTGCTTATTAAAGCCTACCTTTTTCCCCTCAGTATTGTTTTTTGGTAAGAGGACCATCCGTTAAAACGGCCCCTTCCCCTGCTGCTCAGTATCCCAGAGCAGCTACAGGAGTACACATTGGTTGCAGTTGTCATACTCCATCTCTTTGCAAGGCAGAGCCTGCATATGTCACAGGTGAGCAGGGTTGTGTGATTGTGAAAGCGTGGTTACAGGGGGTTGGATATAGGGGTGTGCAGTGTACATAAATGGTATTGTTCTGTCCTGCTTATACCTAGGTGCAGAAGTGCAAAGACCCAGGAGGCCGGGTCCCGGTACCAACAAGGGTGTAAGAATTGGTGTCTTTTCAACTAACCACCCTCTTTTCGGGTCTACCGGTGCACCCATAGAGTTTATCCTGTGGGTGTCCTGTGGTCCAGGGAAGGGGACTGGTGCATGCTACGTTCCTGCAGTGCTTGGGTCTCGTGGAGTCTAACAGGTGGCAGAGTCCCCGCCCACTCCGAGGTCAAGTGGAAGCCCTTTAATTAAGGCAGAGCATGACTAGATCGCCATCCTTCGAGCCTGGCCATCAGGTTGCACACAATGCTTTCCAACAGTGCATCCAGATTGCCAGGCTGCCCTGGAAGTCATTTGCTTCCTCCAGCACTGCGAGGGCTCCAGGAGGTCGGGCATTTGTGCCTTTGGTGCCCTGTGTCACTTGATGTGCATGGATAACAAGAAAGGAGGGTGACCTTCCTCCAGATTACTAGGGACTTGGTAGTCTGGACCCCCTTGTGCTCCGACAGTACTCAGCCAGAACCAGATGGTCCAGCACCTGGGCCCAGTTGGGCCCTGGGTGAGGTCCCCCATCATAATCTCCATCCTCAGGTCTACCGTGTGGGAGAGTGACCAGGAGGGGGTCCTCTAGGCCTGGAAAGACTTCCCCTGTTCAGCCAGCTCCAGGATCTCTGACTGGCCCACTAGTCCCTTGGGTCGGCGATTTCACCCTGGGCTCTGTCTTCAAGTCTACTGCACTGACATGGGCCCGGGCCTGGGATCCATCATAGCAGGGAAGGCTACCCCTGCTTGGCTGGGTTCAGAAGCTCTGGGGTAGGGGCTCCCCATCCTGGGGTTCGACTTCCAGACCACTGCATGGCCAAGCCCCTGACATAGGCTTCTGCAGGCCCTGGGAGGCCTCCCCTTTGTGGCCTGGTCTAAGGGCTCTGAATGAGCCCAGGTATCCCACATGGACCGACAGTGGGCGCTCTCTTCCTGGGCTCCATCCTCCAGCCTGCCACACCACCAAGGCCCAAGACAGGGGTCCATCAGGCACAGGGAGGCCTCCCCCATCCATCAGGGCCCCACTTTCAGCCCATGCCTGAGGCTCAACTGTTGCTCCGGGTCCATGGGATGCAGAGTTTGTGTCCCCTCCAAGGACAAGTGGAATCCCTTTCATTAAGGTTCAGCATGACCAGATAATTGTCCTTTGAGCCCAGCAATCTGGTCACACCAAACCCCTCAGCCATCTGATCATGCACATTTCTTTCCGATGGCACCTCCAGATGGCCAGGCTGATATGGAAGTCCAGAGGAGGGCTCATTTATGTCCCTGAGCCAAGTCAGGGATCCAGGAGGCCGGTTGCATATTCACCCTGGGTATTCTCTGTCACTCGGTTTGCACGGATTACAAGAAAGGAGGTATTCTTCCTCTGGATTACTAGGGACAGGGTAATCCAGACCGCTCGTGGTCCAGCAGTTCTCAACTGGGTGTCGCAAGGGAACAAGCAAATCTGACAGGGCCCCCAGAGGCCTGGGACATAACCTTCCATCCAGTGCTTTCTGATGGGCATTTTATACAAGTGCAGGCAGGGGCCTGAAGCCGACATCTGCATGTAGGTTGGCCTGTAGGGGGAGTGCCCAGCCAGCACCATGTACTCCAATTGATTGGGCATGCTTGGTCTGTTTAGGGATGGACTGCTTGGCTAACCTTGGCTGTTGTTTCAAGCAAAGAGCTTGCACCCTGCCAGGGACTGTCCAACTCGAGGGCCTGATGTTCACGGAGGCCCTACCCAGCAGAAAGAAGGCCAAGCAGCCTTGGCAGCTTGCGCTCTCAGTGGTCTGACCAGAGTGGAAGGGGGTTGGGTGGCTACAGGTCCTGGATGCCGCCTGGAGGTCCGTGCCCCCACGTGCCACTCTGTCGCCCCCTCCACCCAGCACATTTCCACAGCAACTTCGAATGACCATTCCATGGGGTGTTGCCAGAACCCCTGCATCTTGCTCAGGTTGTCCCTCACCCCGCTGCTCCCCTCCTGTGGAGAAGGCTGGGCCTGCCGGCGTCCATGTGCACATGCCTGTCCCCTGAGCAAGCCCACCAGGCATGTTGAGGTTCCCTAGCAGGCTCAAAAGGGTTGTGAATGTTGATCAGCTGAGGGTCACATGGCCCCCCCAACAACCTGTCCAGGTGTGTCTACCTGGTTGATCCTGCCAGTAGCATATCTTTATCTCAAAGATTAAGCCATACATGTGTAAGTACACACGACTGGAGCATGAAACTGCGAATGACTCAATGAATCAGTTGAAGCTCCTTTGATCCCCACACTTCGGCATCTAGCTACAACCTCAGATCAGACATGGTGGCCCGCTGAATTTAAGCACATTGCTAACTGGAGGAAAATAAACTAACCTGGATCCCTCAGTAACAGTGAGTGGAGGTGGGCACAGGAAATGTGGTATGCAGAAGACCTACTTCCTGGCTTCACATAGGGGGTAATAGGGGGTCAAGTCCTTCTGATCAAGCCTCACCAGACAGACGGTATTAGGCCTTTAGCAGCCACTAGTACACCGGGATTGGGTCTTCTCGGATTTGAGTTGCTTGGGAATGCAGTCCGAAGCAGGTGGTAAACTCAATCTAAGGCTAAATACAGGTGCAAGATGGATATTCAACTAGAAAGAGAAAGTTAAAAAGAACTTTGAAGAGAGAGTCTAAGAGGGCTTGAAACTGTTGAGAGGTTTACAGGTTGGGTTCGTGCAGTCCAGCTGAAGAATTCAACATGGCTGGAAGGTCAGTCACCCAGGAGAGTGCCTCTCCACCACGGAACCGCCACCCGGGCACAATTGGGCCAACAGGGTACATTTCCTTCACAGCTGTGTGCTGCGACCATCTCTGGGTCTGCTTGGAAGGCTTTGGGGTGGCAGGTAGCTCTCTGCTCCGGGTGATTGTGAGAGTGTTACCGCCCCCTGACAGCACCTCTGCTGTGTCTGTAGGACAAAAGGAGATTTGACTGCTTCCAGGCACTCCACCAGCAACTACTCCCAGACCACCTCTAGGGATGCGCCAATTTGGGGAAGGAGAATGGGGCACCCTGGTCCTAGCGCATCTGTCGACCAGGGTGGACAGTGCTCATCATGCGACTGGGAGGCCAATGCCGGGCACCCACCCGACCTGTCTGGAAACATGGACCAAGGAGTCGAACATGTACACAAGTTTGGGGGCCAAGAGAAACCCTGCGGCGCAATGAAGGTGAGGCCAGCACATGCTGGCTAATGTGGGATCCCACTGCAAAGCCAGTGAAGGGAGCACCACCAGGCAGTTTCACCTACTTTTTTGAGGAGCTGGAGCATAAGCGTGTGTGATAGGACCCAAAAGATGGTGAATTTTGCCTGGGCAGGGCGAAGCCAAAGAAAACTCTGGTGAAGGTTTGTAGCTGTCTTGAAGTGCAAATTGGTCATCCAACTGGGTATAGGGTAGGCCTGGGTGGTATATTCCGTTCCGCTGGTGGAATTTGCGGAATGTGGGTAATTTTGCGTTTTGTGGAGAATGTGAAATTGCCAAAAATTCCGCGATCCGTGGCTTTGCAGAAATTTTTGCTTGTTCGCGCTCTCAAAATGCGCGTTAGTGAAATATTTCTCCCCGAGCATGCAAACAGCATTTGCGAACAGGAAAAAATCATCGCAAACGGGCGGAACAAGCAATTCCGCATGTTCGCTGAACTTTTGCGTGCTTGCAGAGATTTTGTACCGTTTCACCGAGCTTTGAATATCACGACTATGCAAATTCTGCCCACCCCAAGTATAGGGGAGAAAGACTGATCAAACCATCTAGTCGTTTGTTCCCGAAGTTTCCCCCTGGATAGCTGGAACCCAGAACCCAGTTTTATCTGATGAAGTGACTGATTAGAGGTCTTGAGGCTGAAATGATCTCAACTAAGCATGGGCGAATTTTGCGAATTCGCGATCCGCGAATTTGCAAATTTGCGAATTCGCGATCCGCAAAATTCGCGAATTTGCAGATTTTTGTTTTTTTGCGTGTTCGCTGGTTTTTTGCGTGTTCATGGGGCTTTTTGCGTCTTCGCGAGCCGCTTGCATAGCGAAGTTACCCACACAGTCATTTATGGGCACAGCACCCTCTGGTTCATCATTGCCACCCTCTGGTTCACCACTGACACCCTCTAGTTCACCCCTGCCACCCTCTGGTTCACCCCTGCCACCCTCTGGTTCACCACTGCCACCCTCTGGTTCAGCACTGCCACTCTCTGGTTCACCCCTGCCACCCTCTGGGTCAGCACTGTCACCCTCTGGTTCACCACTGCCACCCTCTGGTTCACGACTGCCTTCCTCTGGTTCATTATAGCACCTCTGGTTCACCACTGCCACCCTCTGGTTAACCACTGTCACCCTCTGGTTCAGCACTGCCACCCTCTGGTTCACCCCTGCCACCCTCTGGTTCACCACTGCCACCCTCTGGTTCAGCACTGTCACCCTCTGGTTCATGACTGCCACCCTCTGGTTCACCACTGCACCTCTGGTTCACCACTGCCACCCTCTGGTTAACCACTGTCACCCTCTTGTTCAGCACTGCCACCCTCTGGTTCACCACTGCCATTCTTTGGTTCACCACTGCCACCCTCTGGTTCACCTATGCCACCCTCTGTTTCCCCACTGCCACCCTCTGGTTCACCCCTGCCACCCTCTGGTTCACCCCTGCCACCCTCTGGTTCACCACTGCCACCCTCTGGTTCACCACTGCCACCCTCTGGTTCACCCTTGCCACCCTCTGGTTCACCCCTGCCATTTTCTGGTCCACCACTGCCACCCTCTGGTTCAGCACCATCCCAGTATCACTCAGCACCACCACAGCACCAGTCAGCATCACCACAGCACCACTCAGCACCACCACAGCACCACTCAGCGCCACCCCAGCATCAATCTGCGCAACCATTCAACAACTGGTTCAAATATGTTCTCTCAATGTTTCAAACTTTATTACAAATGTCACAAAAAGATGTTAATATTTCACTTCTGTTCTTGGATTTTCGTCACAATAAAATACACTGAACATACACTTTTATTTAAGTATTAATTATTTTAAAAAAACTTAAAAGCCATTGTAATTTGTAATATCAATACAGCTAAGTCACGTAAATACAAAACATGCGAGACCTATTGCATTGCAAATGCTTGTTTGTACTTTGTCATCTACCAGATCTTTACAATGTTTCAAAAGAGAGAAAGAGAGAGAGAGAGAGAGAGTGTGAAAGAAAGAAAGAAAGAACGAAAGAAAGAAAGAAAGAGAGAGAGAAAGAAAGAAAGAGAGAGACAGACAGAGAAAGAGCAAGAAAGTGAAATTGAAAGGGAGAGAAAGGGAAAGAGAGGGAGAGAAAGAGAGAGTAAGAGAGAGAGGGGGGAGAAAGAAAGAAAGAAAGAAAGAAAGAAAGAAAGAAAGAAAGAAACAAACAAACAAACAGGGAGAGAGAGAATGAGAGAGAAAGAAAGAGAGAGACAGCGAAAGAGCAAGAGAGTAAAAGAGAGAGTAAGAGAGAGAGAGACATGGAAAGAGAGAGAGAAAGAGAGAAAGACACACAGAGAGGGAGAGAGAGAGAGTATGAGAGATAGAAAGAGAAAGAGAGAGAGAAAGAGGGAGAGTGAGAGAGAAAGAAAGAGAGAGAAAGAGAGAGCGAGAAAGAGAGGATGTGAGAGAGAGAAAGAGAGAGAGAACAACGGAGAAAGAAAGAGATAAGCAGAGAAAGAGGAAGAACTTGAAAGAGAGAGAGAAAGAGATAAATGGAGCAAGAAAGGAGAGGGAGAGAGAGATAGACAGATAGAAAGAGAGAGAAAGAGAGGGAGAGAGAGAGGGAGAGAGAGAACGAGAGAAAGAAAGAGAGGCCGGATCTCTCAAGGGCCAGATTCCTGAGTTGCCCCTACTGAACATACAGCTTTTTATTTTTAGCAAAATGCATATGAAAATATTGCTATAAAGGTCTCTTTTAGTTTAACCCCTCCTGACAACTCAAAATGGGTGTATTTGCCATCCTCTCCCTTCTTCCTGTTTTTTTTATATCTGTAAGTGCTTCCTGATGAGGTTTAATTCCTTGGACAGGTGCCTCTTGCCTATTTGTAACTATTCTCTGACCCTGCTTCAAGGGTCAGAGCAGGGTCAGAGAATAGTTGCAAGTAGGCAACGAGGCGCCAGGAAGCAATTAGCAGCAGGTGCCTAAGTTGAAGTTAATTTCTTAGTAACCCTTTTGTAAAAGGTTACAAAGAAATTAGGTTCAACTTTTGCACCTGCTGCTGTAACCCTTGCTTGGCTGAAAATTCGTCCCCAATGATTCGCGGATTTTACCGCGTTTTCGCGAGATTCGCGGATTGCGAAATCGCGGAAAATCCGCAAATTCGCCCGCGAAACGGATTTTACACCCACCCTTAATCTCAACCTATTCTCAAAGTTTATATGGGTAAGAAGCCTGGCCTGCTGCTATTGAGCCGGCATGGAATGCGAGTGCCTTGTCGGCCACTTTTGGTAAGCAGAACTGGTGCTGTAGGAGGGACCGGAAGCCTGGTTAAGGTGTGCAATGACAAAGCTCAGCAAACCCTAAAAAAGGTTTTGGTTGATATAGACAACAGGGCGGTGGCCATGGAAGTTGGAATCTGCTAAGGAGTGTGCAATATCTCACCTGCCGAATAAACTAGCCCTGAAAATGGATGGCACCAAAGGGCCGGGTCCACACTAGGACGTTGCTGGCGCTTAGTCAAGTCAAGTCAAGTCAAAGAATTTATATAGCGCTCTACATACCCAGAGGGACTCAAGGCGCTTGAGGAGGGGAGGGGAATTACTTGTCAAATATCCACGTTTTAAGTTGCTTTCTGAATGCTAGGTGATTCTGAGTAAGGCGAAGGTGAGTGGGAAGGGAGTTCCAGGTTTTAGCTGCCAGGTAGGAGAAGGATCTACCTCCCATGGTGGTTTTGTTGATGCGGGGTACAGTGGCAAGGGCTTGGTTGGACGATCGAAGCTGGCGGGAGGGGGAGTAGAAGGACAGTCGTGTGTTGAGGCATTCTGGTCCGATTTCGTAGAGTGCTTTGTGTGCGTGGGTTAGGAGACGGAAGGTGATCCTCTTATTGACGGGTAGCCAGTGGAGGTTTTTCAGGTGACCAGAGATATGATCTTTACGCGGGATGTCTAATATGAGCCTGGCTGAGGCGTTTTGGATTTGTTGGAGTTTTTTCTGGAGTTTAGCGGTAGTGCCGGCGTAGAGGGTGTTTCCGTAGTCCAGTCGCCTCGTGACCAGGGCGTGGGTGACCATTTTCCTAGTTTCTGTGGGGATCCAACGAAATGTTTTTTTGAGCATGCGAAGAATGTTGAAGCAGGATGAAGAGACGGCGTTGACTTGTTTGTACATCGAAAGTGAGGAATCCAGGATGACGCCCAGGTTCCGTGCGTGGTCTGTCGGGATGGGTGCTTTTCCAAGGGCTTCTGGCCACCAAGAGTCGTCCCATGCAGAGGGGGAGGTACCCAAGATAAGGACTTCTGTTTTATCAGAGTTCAGTTTCAGACGGCTATGTTTCATCCATTCGGCAACTTCTTTCATCCCTTCGTGTAGGTTAGTTTTGGCGGTGTGAGGGTCATTGGTGAGTGATAGGATCAGTTGAGTGTCGTCCGCGTAGGAGATGATGTTGAGGTTGTGTTGGCGTGCGATGGTTGCGAGGGGGCTCATGTATACGTTGAACAGGGTGGGGCTGAGTGAAGATCCTTGTGGAACGCCGCAGATGACTTCAGTGGCCTCTGACTTGAATGGTGGAAGGCGGACTCTCTGGGTTCTTCCGGTGAGGAACGAGGTGATCCATTCTAGAGCTTTTCCTTGGATTCCGATGTTTCTGAGGCGCTGTAGAAGGGTGTTATGGCAGACTGTGTCGAAGGCTGCGGAGAGGTCGAGGAGGATGAGGGCGACTGTGTCTCCATTGTCCAGTAGGGTTCGAATGTCATCTGTTGCTGCGATGAGGGCGGTTTCAGTGCTGTGTTTGGCTCGGAAGCCGGACTGTGAGGAGTCGAGGGAGTTGTTGGCTTCGAGGAAGGTGGCGAGCTGGTTGTTGACGGCTTTCTCGATGACTTTGGCCGGGAATGGAATGAGCGAGATGGGACGGTAGTTTTTGAGTTCGGTGGGGTCCGCTGTGGGTTTTTTCAGAAGGGCGCTGAGTTCTGCGTGTTTCCAGTTTTCCGGGAAGGTGGCGGAGTTGAGGGAGCAGTTGATGACGTCTCTGAGGTGCGGTGCTTTGATGGGGCTGCTTTGTTGAAGATGTGGTGAGGGCATGGGTCTGTGGGGGATCCTGAGTGGATGGAGTTCATCAGGCGGATAGTGTCCTCAGTGGAGATTGGGTTCCAGTCATTAAGGGTGTTCGAGGGTGGTGAAGGTCCAGCAGATGGTTGGGTGGAATGGTCTCCGGGTTGGTTGTCGAAGCTGTTGTGGATGTCTGCAATTTTGTTGTGGAAGAATGAGGCTAGGGAGTCGCAGAGGGCTTGAGAGGGGGTGATGTCGTTGGAGTTGGCCGAGGGATTGGTGAATTCCTTGACGATGTTGAAAAGTTCCTTGCTGTTGTGGGCGTTGCTATCTAGTCGGTCCTTGAAGGCGGTTTGCTTGGCTTTTCGGGTCAGTTGGTGGTGTGTGCGAGTTGCGTTTTTGAAGGCTTCCTTGGTGCTGGTGGTTGGGTCTTTTTTCCAGGCCTTCTCCAGGGAGCGGCAGAGTTTCTTGGATTTCTTAAGATCATCGTTGAACCAGGAGGCTTTCTTGCTGCCAAGTTTGATTTGTCGTTTTTTCAGTGGTGCTAGGATGTCGGCGCTGTTGGATAACCATAGGGTGAGGTTGGTGGCGGCTTGGTCGGGGTTTGAGGAGTGGGCGGGGGGCTTTTGAAGAAGCGATGAGGAGATCTGGTCGATGGTGATTTTGTTCCAGTTTCTTTGCAGAGTTGGTTGGGGGTGGTTGTTGGGTTTGGGCTTGTTGTAGGTAAAGTGGACGCAGCTGTGGTCAGTCCAGAGGAGAGCCGTAGTGTGGCTGAAGGAGACATGGTTGCTGGAGGTGAAGATAGGATCGAGTGTGTGACCTGCGATGTGGGTGGGGGAAGTGACCAGTTGTTTAAGTCCGAGGTTGGCGAGGTTGTCCAACAGGGTGGTGGAGTTATGGTCGTTGTTCTTTTCAAGGTGAAAATTGAGGTCTCCCAGAAGGATGTAATCTTTGGATGGGAGGGCGTGTGGAGTGATGAAATCCGTGATGTCTTCACTAAATTGTGCGCGGGGTCCTGGAGGTCTGTAAAGGAGGGTGCCTCTGAGTGTGGTTTTGGGGTCGGTGTGAATCTGGAAGTGAAGGTGTTCAGAGTTGGCGAGATTGACGTCAGAGCTGGTTGAGATGTGGATGGATTTTTTGTGGACGATAGCGATTCCTCATCCTGTGTGGCCGGTACAGTCCTTGCGTATGATCTTATAGTCTTCTGGGATGGCAATGGTGATGTCTGGGGCGGAACAGGCGTTCATCCATGTTTCTGTTAGGAAGGCGACGTCAGGAGAAATGGTGTCTAGTAGGTTCCAGAGGTCGATGGCGTGTCTGTGGACTGAGCGGGTGTTGAGTAGGATGCATTTTAGGTGATTGGAGTCAGATATCTGTTGTGCGATCGTGGATGAGGAGTTTATCTTGGTGCCGTCGAACTTGCAGGAGTAGCATGTGAAGGGTCCATGGGTGTGTCCAGGAGCGGCTTGGGTGCAGTTGGGGAGTCGGCCGGGGTTAAGGGCTAGGTGGGTGGAAGCGTCGTATGTAATGCGGGAGGGCTGGGCATGGCATGGACCAGGGGGTCTGGCGCTGGGCGGCCTTGGCGCGGACGGGCGCAGACGGGCTTACCTTTGGCGCACCTTCGGCGCGGCCGCAGCGTGTGGACGCTGCGCGTACGTCCATTCATCATAAATGGAGTGTGGAGGGGGTGGGGCGAGGGGTGTGTCAGCAGGGAGGCGGGAGCGGGGTGGAGAGGCGGTGCTGGGAGGCAACAACAATCAACAAAATGGCAGCGATCCCAAAGCGATAGCGATTCCTCATCCTGTGTGGCGGGTACGGTCCTTGCGTATGATCTTATAGTCTTCTGGGATGGCAATGGTGATGTCTGGGGCGGAACAGGCGTTCATCCATGTTTCTGTTAGGAAGGAGACGTCCGGAGAGATGGTGTCTAGTAGATTCCATAGGTCAATGGCGTTCCTGTGGACCGAACGGGTGTTGAGCAAGATGCATTGTAGGTTGTTGGGGTCGGGAGTCCGTGGGGTGATCATAGCGGAGTTGTTGACGGTGCCGATGAATTTGCAGGAGTAGCATGAGAAAGGTCCGTGGGTGTGTCCAGGAGCAGCTTGGACGCAGTTGGGGGAGCGGCCGGGGTTAAGGGCTAGGAGGGTGGTGGCATCGTAGGTAATGCGGGAGGGCTGGGCAATGCGAGGGCCAGGGGGTATGGCGCTGGGCGCGGTCCAGGCGCGGACGGGCGTAGACGGGCTTACCTTTGGCGCACCTTCGGCGCGAATGGGGCGCGATCGCTGCGCGTGAACGCTGCGCGCGGGAACAACTGTCATATATGGGTAGTGGAGGGGGAGGGGCGAGGGCGGCTCAGCTGGGAGGCGGGGCGGGCTCCAGAGGGCGACCACAACAACCAAAATGGCAGCGGAGGGGTCAGCGGAGCGGAGCGCTTGGGGCGAAACGCGCAATAACAGATACAATTACAATAGCGCTTTGAAAATGCTATTAAAGTAAAGCGGCAAGCAGGGCAGACTGCAGGCAACAATAGGAGGCAGTTATTCAAGAAAATGCGGAACAACGATACCACAGGTCGCCAGGGAGGCAGGGCTTAGACTCACAGGGCTAAGCTGCTACAAGTAGAAGGGCTGCTATGGTGCGTACAGAAGCCCATGGCGAGGGCTTGGGTGGAGCCGCCACAGGTGCAGATCTTGGTGGTGTCAGCAAATATTGAAGTGAGAACTTTGAAGGCCGAAATGAATAAGGGTTCCATGTGAACAGACATTGACATGCGTCAGTCGGTCATAAGAGCTGGGCGAGAATCATTCGGAAGGGATGGATGATGGTCTCCGTTGCCCTCAGCTGATTGAAATGCAGTCGATTCAGATCCCCAAACCCAGAGTGGTGGAGACCGGTGCCCTTGCAGCGTCCAGTACAGTAACACAAATGATCCTGGAGAAGCGGGCGGGAACCCTTGGGACAGTTCTCTTTTGTTTGTGAAACGTGGATAAACAATGGAAGTAATTATGGAAGTAATTATGACTCTCTTAACCTCTTCTCACGCATAGTGGCCTTTACCTCCAAGTGGTACTGCTGGTAATTGTCTCCATATCACTTTAGTCTTTGAAGAGAAGTCTATAGAGATCAGCCAAACAAGGTTCCATCATAGCCCTGAGCATGATAGTGAGAAATGGTAAAGTTAACACTCATAATTCCAGATAGGGTAGTTCCTGCCGATTAAAAACCCCAACATTAAGATGGTAAAAGGAGGTGGTGTCAGTTACACACATTGTTAACCTCTCTAAAGATTTTGTCCATTCAACACCCAATTCTAACAAAACAATAAATACCAATATTCAAATCATGATATATCGCTCTGTTCTCCCTCCGTAATAGCGGAAGATGAAGTAACCGTAGACCTCAGTGAAAACTTTGAATTTATGACCTCCTCAGCCATGAGTGACACTATTGCATCAAGACTTGAGAATCTACCTGATGTTTATGAGGTCAACGATGGACTCAATAACAGTGATTTCACCAAAAAAGTAACACTGGAAATATCCCAATGATAACTGTGATATATGTGGAGACATAATAGGAACTTTCAAAGAGCTTAGAAAGCACGTATTCAATAAACATGGAGGATTTTACCAGAAAACATATTGTTCAAAATGTGACAAGTAAAACACATTTCACAACATTACATGCAACTATGCAAAATGAAAAGGAAGAACAAAAAAAGGAGAACTCACATTTCTCTATAGCTTTTATGACCTCAGAATCGGAACCAAAAATGGAGTGTCACAACATGCTCGGCATGCACATCCAAAAGCGCGTAATGATGTTATACTCGCAGCTCTAGCAGGCAGCAATCCATCCAATTTATGGTCACAAGACTACTGCTGCTAGCGGAATTGGAAAAGTATATGAAAACAAAATCCCATAGAATATACTGTTCAGTGAACTTAACAAAAGAAACAACTTGAGACCAATTAAAATCGGTGCAGCATTCATGAAGCTATTTACAAAAATCTTAACCAAATGACTTTCTTAATTCATTAATCTGAATACAAGACAAAAAGACTTCATGGAGGTAAGAGGTTGTCTCCAAAATCGGACTCTTCATCAGAATATTATGAAAGGGGCATATAAAAACAATCACTTACTTGCATTAGTCTTCATGGACATCTCCAAAGCTTTTGACTCTGTCAGCCTTGGCCACATTCTACAGAGTTGCGAAAGGCACAGAGTTCCTTCATACATTAGGGATATAATAAGAGACTTGTATACAGACTCAACAACGTTTTTAAAGGACATAAATAATGAAATTACCCTATAAATAACACTGAAATCTGTAGTAAAACAATATGGCCCGTTATCCCCACTGTTGATTACGATTGTCATGGATCTGCTAACATGTGATATTCAGAAAAATGGCAAGGGCTTCACATTCGGCTCAGATAGCCTTATTGAACAGATCACCACTCCAGCCTTTGCCGATGATATAGCAGTATTCAGCAAAACCTGGGAAGGAATGAGTACTAATCTGAAAGTCATCTAAAAATTTAGTAAAGCCACAGGTTTAAAAGTAAATGTGAAACAAAACCACAGATTTGACAAAAGTTACAACAAAGATAACTTCCTGGTGAATAACTGCAAACCATGGCAGTTTGAAAAACAAGATATTGAAAATATTCATCCAAGAGACTGTGAGAGATACCTCGGATTGAAATTTGATCCACACACGAGCCATGGAAGTAATAACAAATTAAATGAGGATCTCATAAATTGGGCTAAAAAACGTGAAAATTTACCCCTCCAGCCCACTGAAAAATGTAATTCTTGTGCATGTATCTGGTTCCTAAATTGTTATTTAAATTGGAAATGGCAGGCACTGACGCAAAAGCTCCAAACACTCTGGATCAAACAGAATTATATCAAACACTTCCTACCCCTACCTGCACACACCTGCAATAGTCTTCTCTACTCCAAAAGATCATATGGGTGCCTCAGTGTACCAAAGCTACGTACAACAATAAGACTCAATAAAATCAACAATCTACTATACCTGGAAGAAACTCCAGTTTTGAACATTGCTCACTCTTACATGTATGCCGGAGAAATAATAAATGAAAAGATCGATAATATCATCAAAACTCACAAACTTAACACTGTAGACAGTAGATTCCTGAGTTATTATTTGCAATTGTTAGCTGCTTATGACTGGAGAAAAGAGGAATTTGAAAACTGGAAAGATCTCCCTGTCCAGGGTGATGGTACTAACTATCTAGCTATTAATCCAACCTAAATTTCTGGATCAGCAAGCACGACACACTAAAGGAAAACCTAACCATAGCTGCGCTGATGTTAAAAGCAAATGGCTTTGTACACCAGAGAAACCATCACTAGGGGAAGAAATCAAACATTTGCTACTTGAAGATATTGTAAAGATGTTTGTGAAACAACTGCTCACATTTTAGGTACATGTGCTAAAACTATGTAAACAAGGCCCAAAAGACACCAAAATGTGGGAACGGCTCATTGAGCGAAAAGGTGTGGTTGGATGGCATATATGGAACCTAATGTCAAAAACAGTTGAGGTGAACTACGAAAACTAGATGTAGTATTTCCCAAAGGTGGTACAGTTGTAGTGATTGATGTCTCAATTTGATATAAAAACTCACAAAATTCTCTTGAACTAGAATTTGAGAGTAAAGTTAAATTTTAACAGAATTTATCAAAGAAAATCAAAAATCTCACCAACTGTTCCACTGTGTGAAAAATCAACCTCCCGGTGAGATTTCTCAATGCGGGCGGTCAGATTTCTCATTGCGAGTGATGGCATATGCTCCCGACTGCACGCATTGAGGTACTGTCTGTTCGCATTGAGAAAGCTGCTGCTCGAGTAAAAATTTACTTGAGAGGCAGAAAGGAAGCAGCGCCCGCTTGCACTG
The DNA here is from genome assembly GCF_964263255.1 of Lissotriton vulgaris. Classification (NCBI taxonomy): domain Eukaryota; kingdom Metazoa; phylum Chordata; class Amphibia; order Caudata; family Salamandridae; genus Lissotriton; species Lissotriton vulgaris. The sequence goes on from NC_141693.1 coordinate 1,119,588,215, forward strand.
TGCTTGGTGTCATTCATGATGATTGCACAGTGCGGACAACCACCTGGCACTGAAAATAACCACAAACTGCATTTATCTAACACACTCCATCTCTTGCGGAGCTCTGCGTAGCATGGTAGAGTTTTTTTTGCACTTCGAGGAGTTCCGTGTAGCCGAACTCTGCAAACTTTACCCAGGATTAATTTAAATCTAGTATAGTTACACATTTCGAGTTTGCAGATAAAGTGGATTGCAGTTAACATGTTTGCATTTAAATATATATTTAGCATAGGGAATGTTCAGTTACTAGCTTCAGAATCATTATAATAGGTGGGTGTGTTAAATTAGATATTCAAGTGTACATCCTGATAATTGATATATGTTGAATTCAGGATATATCTCAAGTAATTGCTTACACATAATCAGTACATATCACATATAGATAATTAATGCCCTGGTCATCATACCTTAATTTTCTCAGGACTGTTCGTAGACAATTTATGTTGTCAGATTAGTACTGGAGGGTGTACTATCTCTATCATATATGTGATTTAAGTTCCTGTGAGGACAGCTTTAAATGTGGCTTCACTCCGGAACAAATGTTGTGCTGTTGGAAGCAAGATCGATTTGATGCTTATGGTCAGCAATAAAAACCCGGAATGAGCCACTGCGAAGTGGTAAAGATAGCCAAATGCCTCTTCATCTAATTAGAGACATGTATGAAAGGATAAACAAAATTCCCTCTACCCCTACCTACTATCTAGTGAAACCACAGCCAAGGGAATGGGCTTGGCAGAATCATCGGAAAATAACCCTGTTGAGGTTGACTCTAGTCTGGCAATGTGAAGAGACATGATAGATGTAGGATAAATTAGAGGTCCTCAGGCTTCAGGTGAAATACCACAACTCTTATAGTTTTTTCACTTATCCGGTGAGGCGAGGAGATAAAGTGGGGCTCTCGCTTCTGGCTCCAAGCTCCTGCCGACTGCCAGGCATGACCTGTTCCGGGGACAGCGGCAGGTAGGAAGCTTGACTGGGGCAGTACACTTGTCAAACGATAATGCAGGTGTCCTAAGGTGAGCTCAGGGAGGACAGAAACCTCCCGTAGAGCAGAAGTGATCTTGATTTTCAGTACGAATACAGACTGTGAAAGCATGGCCTCTCAATTCTTCTCACTATTTGGGTTTCAAGCAGGTGGTGTCAGAAAAGTCACCACAGGTATAACTGGATTGGGGCAGCCATGAGTTCATTGCAACATCGCTTTTTGATCCTTTGATGTCGGCTGTTCCTACCATTGGGAAGCAGAATTCAACAAGCAGTGGTTTGTTCACCCACTAATAGGGAGCATGAGCTGTGTTTAGACCATTGTGAGGCAGGTTAGTTTTACCCTACTGATGATCTGTTTTTACAATAGTAATCCTGCTCAGTACGAGAGGAACCACAGTTTCAGACATTTGATGTATGTGCTTGGCTGAGGAGCTAATGGAGCAAAACTACCACCTGTTGGATTATGACTGTATGCCTCGAAGACAAACTCCCCCGCTAATCCATAACAAAACCACCGTGCCATGGAGCCTCGGCTGGCCTGGGATAATTGGTCTCATGGGCAGGTGTTCAGAGCCACTCGCTTGGGGACTGGAACCTGGATGACACCGCTAGCGCCCTTAGTGCGCTGCATATTAGTGAGGCACCCTGTGCTAAATCATTAGTAGACAACCTGATACTGGGTCACAATACCGTAAGTAGTAGAGCAGCTACCTTGATGTGATCTATTGAAAGTCATCCTCTGAGCCACGTTTTTGTCCCCATCTATAGGCGCACAAGGACCCACTGCACCACACCCAGGGGTGAGTTCTTCTGCTGCTAGGCCGACAGGAGGGACTCAGAGGGGGAAATATGGACAAGTGTTAGGCTGCCTCCACCAAGTGCTGACTGCCATTGGGGCCCCCCTCCTATCCCTGCTCCACCGGGTGCAGGGTCGGGTCATGATCTATTGCAGGGTGACCATATGGCTGGACCTGGATACCCCTACTCCAGCACAAGTCACTGGGAGGCAAACAGACCCAGGAAGGAGCCTTCCGAGCATCAGCCTTAGAGTGCATGGCCATTTTTGTCGTCCTCGGACTGCCATGTGATTGGATCCTGGGTCTGGTCATCCTGGGCTATCTGGTTGCTGAGTTGTTCTGGGCCATCTGTTCACCAGGCTGTGCGACCAGATGCCCTGGTGGGCTGGGTGACTAGATGGCCGGCTGACCCGGTGGCTGGGCTAACTGCAACCTTTGTCTTCCCAAGAGTTCTGAGTGGGGGATCAATAGTCGAGGACAATAGGCTTCCTGGGCAGGCCCATGGGGAGAGGATGACCTGGGCTTAACCCTCCTTTGCGCCCTGACCTCCACAAAGTGGAAAGCATCCACCCAAGGCAGCATCCTGAGCTCATGGTATGGCAGTGGCAGTGAGCAACCCGAGCAGGGTGGCTGCAGGCCCGGGGAGGTCTCTCTTGTTCCCCCACTGGTTGTGGAGGACAAGAGTGGGCACCACCTTTGCATGAAGGCCTAGCCCCCAGATGGCCGAGCTGAAGCAGAAGCCCAGGAGAGCTCCCAGAAGACCTCAGCAGATGCCTGCGCCTAGTCTCGAATGGAAGCAACCGTCGATGTCCCACACCACCCAGGAGGTGCTGTAGGTAGGCCTGGCTCAAGGCTTACCTTTCTCCTAAGAATGAGCAAGACCTGGCAAAGGGGAATCAGCAGACCCCGGCAGCCCTCTTCCCCGTCTCCGGCAGAGAGGGAGGCTGTAGTTGTGCCCTCGGTCAGAGCTCCAGTAGGGCCCGGGCTTCATGCACTGACCCTACGTGCAAGCAAACATGCAGTAGGGGAAATGGGCTATTTGGTCTAGAACCGGGCAGCCTGTCTGCGGAAGGTCCAGACCGGACTCTGGTTGAGCTGGCATAATTAGGCCTATTTGGCGAATGTGAGCTGCTTGGTTGTAAACACCTGACTGTGGCACCGGTCAAGGATTCCGAGCCACAGAGCAGGAAGGACAGGGCTCCACATGGTGAGGGAGCAGGCAGGCCTAGTCTGCAAACCTACTAGGGCCCTGGGTTCCTTCCCCCAGCGGTGTTGTATAGGGGATGCTGCCTCTACCCTACTCTGAGTTCCTTAGGTTCTTGGAGAACTGACAACGCCTGTTTATCTCTGCAACCAGAAGGTTAGATGGATGTAACAGTATATTGCTTTAAAAAATAGGCCATAGTTATAAAAAGTTACAGATGAAAATGTAGACATAAATGTATAGTTTTTTTTCAACTCAATTTCAATACTGGTACTGGCACGCATATGGCCCTTTGCTGAATTTTGGCTACTTTACAGAAAGGTATAGCTTTCTGGGATCTACCCTGGGTTTCACACCCAATTCTACCACTAACTGGAAGGAACCTAAATATAGTTGTATTTGTCTAGTTTCTCAGTTCCCTCCAGGTGAATCCACAAACCCTGAGTACTTTTAGAATCCCCAGGATGCTGGAAAAAAAGGATGAAAATTTAGCATGGATACCTTATGTAGACAAAACGGTATGGGGACTAAGCATGGGCGAATTTTGCGAATCTCGCGTTCGCGAATTTTGCGGATTTGCGAACTCGCAATCCGCAAAAATCCGCGAATTCTCGCGAATTTGCTGATTTTTTTTTTGTGTGTTTGCGCGGGTTTCTGCCAGTTCGCGAGGGTTTTGTACAATTTCGCAAACGCGAACTTACCTGTCGGGTCGCAAGTTTTGCGAACTTGCTGTTTCTACGTGTCCAGCCTGTTTGGGACACTCTTCTTCATCACTGCCACCCTCTGTCACCTCTGCCACTCTCTGACTACTCATGCCACCCTCTGGCCCACCCATTCCACCCTCTGTTTCATCACAGCACCCTCTGGTTGTCCAGTGTACATTATTGTGGCAAAGCAAAGCACACCTTCCCTGCCTCAAGTGACCTGAATTAATTTGGGGCTGATTAATGTGTCTCAGAATATTTTTTTAGCTGGCACCTGCTTCCTTAGTGCTTCCTGATTAGTGATCTTTTGCACTTGCTAAGTGCTTTCATTGTTGCAAAATTAGTTACAACACCTGCCCTGCCCCAACTGACAATAATGAATTAGGGGCTGATTAATGTGTCACTGGATTTGAACTTCCAGCCTGGCTCCTGCTTGTCTCCCTTAGCTGTAATTCAGGACCTTTGTGGCATATGAGTAACTATTCTGAGGGTCAGAGCAGGGTCACATAATAGTTGCAAGTAGGCAACTGAACTCTGGAGGGGCCCCTCAGGAAGCACTACAGGAAATGGCTACTAATGATGAGCTTGAACTTTTGAACCTGGTAAGTAGTTTCAGTTTTGCTAAGATCGTATTTCTGCAATTTAGCGCTTATTCGCGGGGCGCGAAGTTGAACTGGGAAGCCGCGAACTCACGCGAACAGTGCGAGCAAGCCATAAAATCCGCTGCTCGCGGATTTGCGGATTTTGCGGGAAATTTGCAAATCTCGCGGATTGCGAATTTACCGAAAATCCGCAAAATCCGCGAGCGGAACGGATTTTCCGCCCATACTTAATGGGGACCTAAGCGCAAACTACTCCAAATAGCCAGAAAAAGGCTTAGCATTGGGGGGGGGCAGACCTGGCAGGAAAGAGGTTAAATATCGTAATTTAATTTAACATTTCTGTTACAGGTTTATTTTAAATTGCTACTTCAATTATTTTCTATGGGAGGAAGATGCAATACCAGTAGTTGTCCATGTGTGGTACTTGGTACATTTACGATATTTGTGGCCCTTTTTGGATGTAATTGCTTTGATGGAGCAGGTTATACATAGGAATAGGATTTCTCTTTTGCGTGTGGGTGCATGTTTTTCCCTAAACACCACTTTACTACTTCCTTAACCCCTCCCATTTTGTAGTTAAGTATTCTCCATTTTCACTTTACTCTGTCATTCCCGCATGTACTACTTAAACATATACTTGAGTGTGCAGAGACTTGCAGTCAGCGGAGAGATCTCCACGCAGGAAAAAAGATAGGAGAGGCAGAAGCTCATAAGCTTTTGATTAGCATTTTGTAGTACATTAGAAGTATAATTGTAGTACTAGGAAAGGTACTAGCAAATGCAATTTGCGACTAGGCCCCAGTGTGTACAATATACCCATGCCATGGAGAAGAGGGCAAAATTTGAGAGTTGGAGTTAAATAGTAAAACTGTGTTTTCATGTGGCTCCTCATTATATTTCTTTCAATCCACAAAACCTACAGAGTTAGGATCAATATTTCTTTAAAACAAGGTAGAGACTGAACAATATATCTGTTAAACAGTTCCTTCAGGCTAGAATGTACTCTGTAATCTGCTTGTGCTAGTTGTGGGTGTGAAGTGCGATGTACATGAGGACAGACCTACATGTTTTGTTTATTTCTGTAAGAATATCTATAGTTTTCAACTTAGTTAAAAAAAGCATGGGTCAGTGCAACTGTGCTTAATGGATCTGCATTGTCCTGAAGAATGGGAGACAGCTGTGTCTGGTACATGCCAAAACAAGCAGTGATTAAAATGTCATCCTGTAACGATCTGTCTGCCCTGCTGTCATCCTTCTACCTGTACTAAAAGCTTGACAGCACAATTTAAGTTCTGCTGTTTTAGAAGTTGTTTTGAGCGTCCAGATTCAAGTTACACTTTTTTGGTAACTTTAAACTCTGTTTTTTGTGTGAATAGCCAGGAAGAAGTACCCTTAATCAAAAGTGTAAATTACTCAAATGTGTAGAGCCCCCAAGTCCTTCAATTTTGTTGACACATGTGAGTTACACTTTTGAAGTAAATTTGCACTCAGATTTTGTCCCATCCTTGAGATGAATGAGATACATACTCAAATTATTTGGTATTACCAAGATGTAACTATTTAGTCAAGCAAAATGCCATCAGTGAATGAAATAGCAGTCATATGGGTAGGAGTTAGATATAAACGCAAGGATGCCAGGAAGGCTACTCCCATATTCTATAGCAAGTGACTTTTGAGATATAATGAACCCCAATACATTTAGCCATGATTCCCAAGTCCAGCAATAAACAGTTGACAAATATATTGTAGCTAGCAGATTCTTATCCTTACAGAATATTTATTGTTCAATATATATATTCTTTCAACATTCAATTAATTTTATAAAAATATCAAAATCAATCATTTTAACTTAACATTATTTCCTAGGTGGGTTTATTTTGTAATGGAAGGCTTTGCCATGTGTATTGCTGGACTAACTACAGCTTCATTTTGGCTGTGGTATCTTTACATATATAAATTTAGGGTGGACAAATGAAATTCTACACTTTTGAGCAACTTTACACTCATAAATGGTGAGTAGCTCAAAGTAGTAAAGGTTCTCAAAAGTGAAAGAGTAAACTTACACATCTAGATTTACTCACATGTGAATTTATGTTTGTGAATAGACCGCACTACATTCATAGTCCAATTCACAGAGGTAATTTACACTTTTGAGTGAAAGTTACACTCTTGGAGTAAATTTACAGTCTGCCTTTGTGAATAACCAAAAAGTAGTAGACGTACGCAAAAGTGTAAATTACTCAAATGCATACAGCCTCCAAGTCGTTCAAATTGGTGGAGACAGGTGAATTACACTTTCGGAGAAATTTACACTCTGAATTTGCTTTATTCTTGAGATTAATGAGATGCTTACTGACATTGTTTGGTATTACTAAAATGCAGCTATTTAATCAAGCAAAATTCCATTTAGGAATGAAATAGCAGTAATAAAGGAGGGCAATATATATAAGTACAAGGAAACAAGGAAGGCAACACCCATATTTTACGGCAACTGACTGTTGAGGTTAAATGAACCCAAATAAATTTAGCCATGATTACCAAGTCCAGTGACAAACATTTCACATATATAGCAGCTACCAGATTCTTTCTATATACATCCACCACAGGGGCAGGCACCTGGTTCCAAAAATGTTCATTCCCCATCAAGGATTCTTGGACAAATAATCTCATCAGCATCCATTTATACAAGCTTTGATCTCTGACTAGATGAGGTACGAAAAATACACTTACAGCCAGATTCATGAAGCTTAATTGCGCTTGCAAAGGGCCAGATTCTGAGAATCTGGGGGCATATTACCAAGCAATAGCGATAATTATCGCTATTGCTTGGTTAGAGACAAAATATTACCGCTGAGCTGCGGTGATTTTTATCACAAATAAACCTTGGTATTACCAAGGTTTATCGCAAATGCGATAAAAATCGGCCGCAATGCATGAATATCGCTGAAAAGTCAACGATATTCATGCATTACCGAGCTAATGCTCTTAGCCATGTTATCCACCTTCTATTGGATAACATGGCTAAGAACTGCTCAGGGCAGGTGTTAGCTTTTGGAGATATTCGCGCTTAGCGCGAATATCTCCAAAAGTTGGTAATAGGAGATAGCGATGTTAGCGACTGTTTCCAGTCGCTAACATCTTGGCACGCCCACTTTGCATATCATTAGTGATAAATATCACTGACATGCAAAGTGGGGCCCAAGATGGTTGCTATCTCCTACTAGCTGTCGCTAACTGGTGTTAGCGACAGCTTGGTATTAGGGAGATAATTTTATCACCGCTTTCTTGGCTTTAAAAGCCAAAAAAGCGGAGATAAACCCTCTTGATAATATGCCCCCTGGCCCTTTGCGAGCGCAATTTTTGCATTTGGGATTCATCATCCCAAATGCAAAAATCGGTAAAAGCGATTTCGCTAAATTGCGAGGAATTACATTTAAGGAATCTCTATTTGAGATTCCTTAAATGCAATTCATTAACCATTTATAAATTGCGAATTCGCAATTTTGGGCCGCTATTTACCGCGAGGTCAAACCTTGTGGTAAGTAGCGAAAACGTAGAAAAATGCTTTTAAATGCATTTTTCAAAGTTGCATGTTGCACACACACATGTCCTTTGGACATGTGTGTGCGCAACACCAATGTCCTTTGGACACCCCTAGCACCCTTGAAATCGCATCCTTATTTGCGATTAGCAAATTGCTACTCGCAAATAAGGAATAACTCCCCATTCATTCCTATAGGCCTAAAGGCTCGTAGGAATGAATGGGGAGTTATTCCTTATTTGCGATTAGCAATTTGCTAATCGCAAATAAGGAATGTGTAGGAATCGCATTTTATTTTGCGATTCCTACATGAATCCCGTTTCGCGAGTCTGTAATAGCGATTCCTTATCAATCGCTATTAAAGACTCGCAAAACGGGTCTTTGATGAATCTGGCAGTTAATTTGATACATGTACAACTCCAGGGCAATGCATGATGCACCATTCCTGGGGTATGACGTGTGGACTGTCTAGCCTCCAAGGGGAAAACCCCATTCATAATCAATTGCAGGCCACCTAGGGTAGGACTGAAATATCTAGGACCGCCATCAGGTTAGCCCCCCTCCATCCAGACCCATGCCCGCCAAGATCATTACCCCACCAAAGTTTCAAAGCCAGCCAATCAGTTCAATTTCTGAGGCTGCCCCATTGTCTTCTGCTGAAATGTCGTCCTTCTGCTCCAGGTATGGGTGAGTGGGTGGGTGCTTGCATATGATGTGGCCCCTGCCTCTGGAGATGGTGCCTGCCATGTGATTATGAGGCAAAAGAGGGAGCTCTCCAGGACTGCAGAGTTCTTAAGGACCTGTGGTATTGGCTCCCCCGATGACATCACAACTCTTTGCAAGAGGCCGCCAGATACATCACTGTAAGCTTCTGCCCGTGGAGCAAGTAATGGCAGCCCTCTGCCATGACAGCTATGTGCAGCATAACCCCAGCTAATTCTCGTTTGGAGCTGCCTTCGAGGCTGGAGAAACGTGGTCCATTATTTCATTGAGTATCCATTACAATAAAGCATTCTAGCTTCCCACACCTTCACTGAGAAACTCTCCCGGTAACTAATCGCGTTGTAATAGAGTTGTATTTTCACATTATTTGCTGCACCATCAAGGAAAGAAGGGAAAGACATCTAAAGGCATTGGCATGCAAAATATACATTTATCACTGTTGCCATACACATTGTCATTCACCAGTTCACTCCCAGGTTACTCCTCTTGGAGTGATGCTTTGCTGTTTCCTTCCATCCTTCTGCACCTCCCGGAGTCACTGCGGCCAGTCAGTGGACCAGGGATGGAGTAACAGAGCTGAAGGAGAAGGCCATCTTCCCACGCAACCACATACAGGAAGGCCCCACACACATGCAACCACATACAGGAAGGCCCCGGCACACATACACACGGCCATGTTTTTTGGTAGCATGGACGATGGATGCTGCAGTAAATTGGCCAATCACCATCCAGCCGCATTCATTACAAACCCACACTGCAAGTAAAACAACGAGATTGGGCCTTGCAATAAGGCAATGTATGCTTATGGTTGCAAATGCCATTGTGAATCGGGTTCTGTGAAACAACTGCAACTCATATCAGACAGATAATGTCTCAGCGGAGCAACACCACTGCGCCTGTCACTGAATCCAGCATTGCTTCTATTGAACATTCTAGAACAGATGGTGTTACTTTGCTATTGACTGAAAAAAATATTTAAGGCTCGGAAAAAGAATCACATATCAAAAATTCAAATGAAATACGCAGAAAATGCATATTTACAAATATCATTCTCTGTTTCATCTGCACTCCGCTGTTTGGTTGTTTGTTTTTCGTGCTTTCGATCTAAAATACTTTGACTAAAATGTGAAAAAAAGAATGAACTGGGGAGCCAATTTGATGCCACATTTCATATGCAACAGGATATGAATACATAAACGGAAACCTCAGAGAGAATTATTGAAACTCGGTCTTTTGTAATAATCATCCCTCAAGCCTGTGAAAAACGAAAGGAGCAAAAAACCCGGAATGCTTCCGCCAGGTGCCCCACTTTATACGGGTAAGCGAGCTGAAATTCCGATACAAGTCTCTATGTAGTTTTTCTTAAATTTATAGAGGCCATTACCGTGAGCTCGAACTGAAGGGCCCAGGCATTCTCCCTGCCTGACCTCGAATGGATAAGCTCCAGACTTGGCCTCGACGGTGACGAGTGGGCAGCGCTCTGCTTCATTGGTCTCTCCAGAAGCACTCTGGGTGGTGACCTGGGATAATGAAGCCAGCACACAGAATGGAGCCATCTGGCATTAGAGGAGGCTCAATTCCACTGGAAAAAATAACACAATTATTTTGAAAGCGCGGACAGCCTGTTCTGTTCTGTCTGACTGTATCTGTAACCATGTTAAACGTCCATTCGGAAATCATTTTTTTTGTTTCAGCACTTTTGTTTATTTGCACAGTTCTGCAGTACCTTATGATCAGCCGGTGAGTTTCTCCTGTACTCTGTGTAAGTTAGAGAATTAAAGTTTAACATCCTTTATGTTTTAGTGATGTTTCAGCGAATAGTGAAATATTAAAATGCGTGATGCATGCAGGATTGAATTAGAGTTATAAAGTTATTAGCATTTTTCTTGAACGTGCATCTTGCACAGTTAGCCCGCAATTCAGTCTGGAATATTCATTTTGCTCTAATGAAAGCCTCTAAAGTCGGTGTTAAATACGGTGGGCCTCATTTATGAAAAGTGTCACATCGCTAGGGAAAAAGAGCTATGCTACACTTTTCATTATGGCATTCTCGTGACACCATGAATGCACCGTTTTTACATTACTGCGCTCCATGTTCCAAGGATTGCACAGATATGTTAGGAATCCTGACTTATCTGGTGGCACAGTAATGGCGCATTTCTGGAGCCTGTCAGTAAACTGACACAACTCCAGCAATGTGTCATTACACATGGGGCGAGTCCAATGTAAAAGGCTATTTGTGTCTCCAGACGTAAGGATTGTGACGCAGTCAAGTCATAGGAGTAGCACAGTGAAATCTCATAGATTATTTTTATGTGGGAGCGCCCACCCTGCAACATTATACCTGATGCAGGTATAATGTAGTGCAGGGCTTTACAAAGTGACGCATCTGCCTAAATGTGTCACTTTGTAAATGGGGTTCAGTGTGGCGCATTATTTACACTGCTGCAGCGTCACAAAACAGTGATGTATGTCGGCACAAGCCTTCATAAATAAAGGCCTGCATTTGGCCCAGAATTGCACAAACACTTGTAATAATTGTGAAGCAGGAGCATAGAGATCAAGTTTCTCTAAATACCATAAATTTGAGACTTCAAGTATACACTGACGTGCAATATTATTCTTTTCTACAATTCCTGTTAAATTTGCATTTACCTGAACAATACCATATAAAGCATATCCAGCTACCACTGCTAAGATAAGCCCATTGAGAAAACTACTGTTACCATGTATAGGAAATCTGCCTTTTCTGCGTCAGCATGCCAGACTTTTCGCCTTTTGCTGGATTTTATATTTTTGCTTGTTTAGCACTCTGTGCACTTTACCCCGGATAACCTGTAGTAAAGTGCCAGTTCTACCCCTTTGAACATGGTTGAATTAGCAGTTTCCTAATTGCCATATTTTACTTACCTTTTAGCCCCTGGTATATGGTAGTACATTCACCCAGGGCTTGTAAATAAAGTCACTAGTGGACTGCAGCACCTATTGAGGCATCTAATGGGTAAACGTGGCTTCAGGCCAACCAGTGTAGCCTGACTGTGGAAGTGTAAAAACTGCAATGCAACTGTCAAAATAAATCCTTGTAACATTTCAAAACCTCACTTTTAAATATTAATGTCACCCCATGGATGCCTTGTAGCCCACAAGGCAGAGTGCATGGTATTTAAAAGTAGAACATGTACAAATTTAATGCTAACGTGTCCTTGAAGTGATAAGCCCCTAAATGCTATTTTCCATTGTGGCAACCCTTGCTGCCTTATGCAGGGAACAAGAATACAGATTACAATCCTAATACTGAATCATGGGCCTGGCTAGGGAAAAAGTTAGTCAACTATTTTTAGTAGCTATTAAAAATTCTAATTAATGGTGAATTCAGATTTTTAATAAATATTAGGGAAAGGCAACTCTTAGATAGTTACCTTTCCCTGCCTGAAGTTGCAGAGGGCTAATTTGCATTACTGTCAGACTTCTCCCAGAAAGGTATTAGCATTTGAATAGGCATGAAAACTTGGTAAAATGCCTCCCAGGAACAAACAATAGGCTTGCCTGACTGGACAGAGGCTACTTCTCTGACCCTCATAGAATATTGAAGGTGGGCACTGTGAGCATCCCCTTTGACTCTACAATATCAAACCTGCTGGAAGGTCACATCCTCCTTTGACAAGTCTGATGGATTTACATATAACATGGGGGTGCACCTAACAGGTACAAACAGGATACCACGACAGCTCGTGTCTATCAACTGTCTGTTTGCTGGAAAATTGTTTTTGTTCTACCAGACATCTGTCACTGGGTTTATTGTGGATACCTTGGCTGCCCCTATCTGGATATCAATGTTAGATGTGAGAGGGCACTAGGATTATCATAGTACACTCCCTACACACAAGTATAGCCCTCAGAGTCCATGTTTAGTGAGTCCCAAGTCTTTCACCATCTTGAAAATGCCCATAGTGAGAAGGGTTGGATTGATTATTTTTTGTCCCTTTGTTTAGGGTATGCACAGGAGTAATTCCCTCCCTTTAGCCCATGCCAGGCATAAATGTGGCACCTTTGGACACCCACTTTAGAACAAAGCTTGACCTGAAGAAGAACAGAAAAGGACTGGAACTGCTGTTGGTGGCTTGAGAGGTGTATGAATAAATAGAACTGTTCTCTATTGTACCTAGAACAAAGAAGTGGACTCCAGGGGCCGTAAGACTAACCTCCTTCCTGTTCAAGCTACAGGGATTCAACAAACTAAAAGAGCCCTTTCCTGCAACTGCCTAGCTGACCAGTGGCAACTGCACATGACCTGTACCCTGTTGTTGTGCCTAGGTCCTGGCCTACTGTAAACATTGACTATCATCACACTTTGTGCTTCTTGCTGATTTTCCTACTTAAAAATGTAAAATTCATATCTCTGGTTCCCCTTATTGAATTTTTGTCATTTTGGTGTCAATGTGTTTATCAAATTTGACTCTATTTTTCTTATTCAGTTTGGGATTTTTATTGTTTTGCATTTTGCCTTCATGTCTGTTCTGTTACTGCATAATTGCTTTACACATTGCCCTAAATTAAACCTTTCAGCTCTGTACCACAGCTACCATTAAGTTGAGCTCAGGTTAATTTAGTGAATTTGAATGTTCACCCTGGCAATAATTGTGATTATTCCTTGAAGTGAGCAGTCACCCACCCCGAATAATAATAGATTTTTTTATAATCCAATAAATATTTAAAATCTAAATGAAGCTGTTGATGCCTGCATTTGAAAATTGTGCCTCATTGTCTCAACCAAAATAGTTCTGTTTTCAGAATAATGTGTGCTCTAATTTCCCCCATGCCCCCCCAATTTAAGTACTGGCTAGAAATTTGACTTCTCAAATATGCTCTTTATCAGTTTCTCAGCAGTGGTACTAGCCCATCTGATCCAGTACTATATTTTGTACTGTAAGGCAGTAGCTCATTTTGAGGTGTTAGCTACAGCCACCTTTAGATATCTTTTGGAAAGAGCAATTTATTTCCAATACTTAACACTTCCTTGTTGTGGGCATTGTGTAAGCCACTTTCGCATGAAACGATGTCTACATTGTAAGTTCCAGCTGACTGCTTTTAATTTTATAGCTTCTTTCCCCACTCTTGTGTTTGTTCTACTCAGAATGATTTAAGTCTTTCAACATTCAGGGGTTGATTATGATGCCGTCCGGAAAGGCTACGAACAGGATTCGGATTCGGCGAATCAGATTCGGAACATATGTTTCCGACTGAATTGGACACCTTTCCGGACAACCAATTTCGATGCAAGGAAACTGTCCAGGCTGTCTGAATCGGTTCCGAATGGCATTCAGAAAGCCAGAGTCGTTCGGAGCCGATTCGTACAGCTCTATGGACACGGTTTCCGAACAAGCGATTATGATGACCGATTAGGACAGCCCTTCCGATTCAGACTGCCCAACACAAAATGGCTTTCAGAATTCAGGGGACCGTAGCAGGCCCCCATCCCGTGAGGCCTCTGGTTGAGGCCCTTGGGGGTACCCAAGGGACCCCCATTTCAAACCATGCACAGTGTGGCAGGCACCATGGGGTGCCAGTCACAGGGTGCATGGTTTTCCCCAACCACCTGTTTTTCAATGGGAGCCTGTGTTCTCATTCGGAAAACAGGCTCCCATTGAAGTCAATGTGAGTCCAACCGAACACTGTTCAGAGGCATCATAATAGGTCGGACTGACTCGGAGATCTAAAACCGATCTGGCCGGAAGAGTTTCCAAACAACATTGTAATCGGCCTCTCAGAATGGATAAATTGTATCACACTGAATAATCCCTACGTTGTACGTCTTGCGCGTGTGCATTTGCAAGAAGTACAACGTAGAGATTATTCAGTGTGAGGAGGAGGCAGGAGAGAGCAGCCATTGTGAGGAGGAGGCAGACAAAGCAGACAGAGCAGGTAAGTGCCTATTTATTTATTTTTTATAACTTTGGGAGGGTGGAGGGCCCGGCTAACTACTCTCTGCCACGGAGTTGTAGTTTTGCCTGAACTCCGCGTTCGCAGCTGAACACGGAGTAGGCAAAACAACGCAAACTCCCCTGGCAGAGCATAGTTACCCACACAGGGTTAGTCATCAGTGATGTCATGTGACTTGTCATCCGTGATGTCATGAGTGATGTCACTGACCATGTCATGAGTGATGTGAGGTCATAAGCAGTGTATTGCAGGAGTGTGAAATATAGTCAGCTCAGCTAACTATAACTGCTGAATTTGAGCCTAACTATAACATCTCTTTGGCTTTTTCTGTGAATGTTCAAGCTATTTTTAATTATATTTCCTAACTATAACATCCCTGTAACCTTTTTTTTCCAGTGAATTTTTACGTTTTTTTTCCTTTTATTTCCTAGTTGTAGCCTGTAAACTTTGAGAGTTGGCATGTGAGTGGCTGTGTACGTTGGTCCCTGGGTGTGTGAGTGGCTACATGGGTTAGTATATAATGTATGGGTAATTTTGCAAGTGCATGAGTAATGTCTGGGTTATTGTATGATTGTATAGGTAGTGCCTGTGTGTTTTTATGAGGCCAATTGCCAAGGACGCACTGCGAATACCAGGTGTTTTTGACAAATGTAAAAAACATATACTTATTTTACAAAAAGTTTCAGTGTAGCTATTCAGTAAGATACTAATTAAACTTTCCGTTTTGTATTCATTTGTCAAAATAACTACATCAAAATGCATTTTCCTTATTCACATCAACAACAGAGGTTGCAATGACATCAGTTCTCATGAATACAAATTATAAAGTGTAAAACAGATATATAGATATATTTTACACAAAGTTTGAGTCTAGCTGTTTGGTAAAATATTTGTTTAACTTTATTTTAACAGCACATTTGTAAAAAAACATCAGTTTAACCCCTTCGCTGCTGATGACGAGCTCAGCTCATCATCAGCCACGGGTGGCGTGTGCTGATGACGAGCTGAGCTCGTCATGTAACGCGGTAAATCGAAAAAAAAAAGCAGCACAGCGCACAAATCGCCGCAGCAGCGATGCGGTTAAAAAAATAACTTTCAACATATAAACTCACAAATAGAACATAACTATCAAACATCCACAGACTACCCATTGTTTGGAAACATTTTTACCCCTACACTCTGTCAACACTTACCCTACTGTTGCCCTAAAAGTATTATGCATTGTAATGATATGCAGTGTAATGGTATGCGTTGTAATGGAATGTTTTGTAAATGTAGTTTCTAAAAATGCCTTCCGATGGCATGCATTGTAAAATCATGCATTGTAATGGATGTTGCGATGTAAAAACTGCATTATAAAGGCATGTGTTGTAAATGTTTGCGCTTTAACATGTTTTTTTACCCATTGTTACCCAAACTCATTTTGAAAATTATACTGGTTTGTAACTTTTTTTCACCTTTTCTACAAAAGACACTGATTGTTGTGAAGATCATGTGACCAGGAAATAAAAGAATATGATTGGGTTATCGACTTTTCAACTATAAGAATGGGAAGAATACACCCATTTATCTATTTTGAACATTCTTTAAGAGAAGTTCATAGTGAGCAGCATACTAGCATTTGTTGGAGTGTTTTTTACATACTTTTGTCAAATCAGCCAGAATAGGGATATCAGGTGGAACTGAAGGTGGACCAGCAGGCGGAGCAGGAAGTCCAAGAGGTGGAGTCTGGTGATTCTGGAGATGAAGGGCCTCTCCATAAGAAATCAAGCATTGTCTGGCATTTCTTCAGGATTCTGTTGGGAGATACAAAAAGTCAACAAATTTGCACTATGCACAATATGTGACAACACACTGTCAAGGGGTACACATAAAAAAATATTCTTGCGGGACTAAATTTATGCTTTACAATCTAAAACATACCATGGCAATCATCTAAAAGCAACAAGAAGGCAATGCGGGGCTGAAGGAGCTCAATAGGTGCTTTAATAGCAGTAACAATACTGGGGCAGAGAGTCCCTTCAGAGGTCCAATCTCAACTTCAAGATTTGGCTCCAGAGTTTTTCCGGAAGGAATCATACTGCATGGATTGGGAAGTTGTAGTGAGTGCTGGAGAGCAGTCCATAACAGCCCTTCGCAATGCTGAAAAGAATCATAAATGTTGATTTATTTTTTATTTTTGGCCCTTCATAGTTTTTCCACATTAGCAGGCATTTTAATATCTTCTAATGTATCGTAACATTATTTAAATATAACTTGCCCTATGGAAAAGTCAAGGCATTCCTCTACAAACCAATAGCAAAAATTATGGGACCCCCTCAAGATTTAATCAGGCCAGGGAAAGGAGGGGAATGAAATAACACAACAGAAGAAGAACAGATTTCCCTTACCGGCCACACAATCTAAATGCCAATATATCTCAAGTTCATTATAAGATATTGGTGACAAAAGCTCAACAATACATTACTTTCTTTCAAAAGGTATAAGTTTTATTTCATTATTTTTATAACCTGATTGTCATTGCTTTTCATATATAGAAATTTCTTTACCAATTTTACACAGAATAGAAGATTACCAATTTTTTTATAAAGGACATTTTTTCATACATAGACTTTTTTTTAAATAAAGTAGAGAAAAAAAAGAAAAAAAAGAAGCATAATAAAATATATATATATATACAATAGGATTGGGTGGTAAAAGACCAATTCTTAAGGGCCTGTCGCACTCTTAGGAGTGCCACCTACATGTGGATTTACCAAATCGGTAAATATACCGATTCGGTATTTTACCGATTCTGTAAATTCACCGATTCGGTAAATTTACAGAATCTGTAAAATATAGGCCCCCTACATCTGAAAACCCTAATACCGGTCGGTAACGGCCGAATTCGGCCGTTACGGACCGGTATTAGGGCTCCTACATCTGGCCCCTGGTTCTGAAAATCACTGTGAATGGCATTTATCTAATGCACTCTTCCATTTGTGGAGCTCCGAGTAGCACAGTGGATTTTTTCTGCACTTCGAGTAGTTCTGCATAGCGGAACTCCTCGAACTCCACCCAGGCTTGCTCATGAGAAATAAATTATCCCCGAACAATTGTTTTGAGGGAGCATGGGCCCGCCGATTCAATGCGACACTCAGTGTACCTCCATGTGCTCTGAGGTGGATCCGTGGATTCAGAGCCCAATTGAAATAAACACATACACCCACTCACAGACCCACACACCTACTCACATACTCACTTCCACACAGCTACCCATACAGTCAGTCACACACACCCATTCATACACCCACAAAATCACTCACAGACCCACACAGCCTCTCACACATCTGCTCACATACCCACAAAAACCGCATGCGCCCACTCACAGACCCACACAGCCACTCCCACACACTCACACACCTATTCACAAACCCAAGCCCGCTTATTCACCCACACAACCACTCACACACCCACTCACAGACCTACGAAACCATTCACATAACCACTTACAGACCCACCCACCCAGCTCCTCAGACACCCACTTTGACTTCCACACAACCATTCACACATCCAATCACATACTTATACACCCATACAACCATTCACACACCCATACAGCCATTCAAATACCCACACACAGACCCACAAAACCACTCACACACTTGCACAAACACTCACACACCTACCCACACACCCATACAGCCACTCTCACATCTACTCACAGACCCACAAAAACCTCACATACCCACTCACAGACCCACATAGCCATTCATTACCCATCCACTCTCACACCCACTCGCACTCGCACACCCACTCACACAAGCATATAGCTACTCACACAGTCACAGAGTCACTCACATACCTACTCAAACACCCACATGGCCACACCCATGTATACACCAACACAGCAATACACACACGCATACACGTCTTACCATCCTTGTGGTAACTATGCGTGGACACTTGCCTTGTGCGGACTAACCTTTGCCAATGTTTTAAAAATATATCAATAACAGAAAAATGTTAAGAAAAATTCATTATATAGGATCTTGTTTCAAATCTGCAAATATATTGTTATTTAATCATGCGCACAGAACCATCTTTGTGGGGACTATAACGTGTGTTACCATACTTACTTAATAATTATAATTTGGAATTGAATACATTAACAAACAAATAGCTAAATGTTATTTTTCAGTGCTCTACCTATATTACATGATAGTTTAGACATATTTGAATAGCTCTTTGAATCCTAGGGGCATTCGGCAAATGGATTTTGATTATAATGCATTTCTCAGTAGAAAACTATAGTATATGAAGTCCATGGAAAGTGATTCACGAGTATTTAGTATATTGCTAAGTTCTCACAAACATTAAGGGATAAGGAAACAATTCATAGTTAAATTCATGTGGAGGACAACAAGCATGCAATGTGGTCAGATAGGAAAGCCAAGTTGAGATTACCTAGTTTTTTTGCATCAACCTCGCCATTGTCTTTCTATGGCTGTACAATAATAATCCCCAAAGACATGGCATGTGAATATAGTAATGTTCTAAAGCTGACAGAGGGGATGTGTTGTGATGGTCATTTTCAAGCCCTTGCAGAGATAGTGCATGATTATAATAATGCCCAGGCTCTCACAGATATAGGGGGTCATTAGGATGTCGGGCGGATTGCCTCCGCCAGGCTGGCGGTAGCCACCGCCGGCCTGGCGGAGGCAATCCGCCCGACATCCACTGCCCAATTCCCCCCGCCATATTAGGATGGCGGGGGGACCGCGGCGGTGTAAAACACCGCCCGCCTCTTTTCCGCCCCGGTCGCCTTGCGGCCGGGGTGGAAAATGTTCAATATGGACACCGCCAGCCATATTACAATGGGCAAATTGGCATGCCTTTCCGTGGCGGCACATGGTGTGTACATGCAGTATGTATTGGTAATGTTCCCAATGATACAGAAGGGAGACGGAAACCATCTCCCTTCTGTATCATTGGGAACATTACCAATACATACTGCATGTACAAATGATATATCTATTAAAATAAATATTTTTATTGTGTGTTTTTTAATTCATCATTAGTCAATGAACTTTTTCATGACACTTTTATCAAACTTATTAAATTGAATTCTCTATGTTATTCCAGTGCCTTATCATTATTTATTATTGTCTTGTTTCTTGAACTTTGCCAGCACTTATGGGTTGCCTGTGTTGTTTATTTGCCATATATACTAACTGCCCCAGACATACCAGAAGAGTGCCCCCTAGGACAAACCTAAGCAAGGCACAAAAGAAGAAGGCTTACTTTACCACACAGAAAAATATCTACTCTTTTTTCAATAATTCAAATTGTAATCCAAACCTGTTCAACAACAATGCCTTAGGGAAACAGGCAAACAGCACTGACCCTGACTTGGCCGACGAAACGACAACCCAAGCTGGCAACCCCTTCATCGCAAAGTCTTTGCTGGATGAAATTATTGAAAAAGAAGTGCAGAAAGGATCCTCCAGAATAGGCACCCAACTGGAAACACAAGCAGAAGGGCCCCCTCCTAGGAGGCCAGTACCAAGAAAGTAATCTCCTGCCCTGCGACTAAAAATAAATTACCAGAAGTGCTATGCCACGAACCAAGAAATGGAAAGCTATGCCCAGACACAGAGGAGGTCGGCAGCCAACAGAAATAATCTTCTCTAGGGATTTCAATATGAATACACTCTGGTCCCAGCAAGATGAAGAGTTATTAACAATCCATAATGAGTTCTGATTAGTCCCAGAACAAAATCAAAACTCCGCATTCAAGCACAACAAAATGGGCATGGTCCGCAAAAAGGAATTAGAGTATCTTAACTTATGAGCAATCAATGGCCGTTTTCAATCCTTAAGCCCACCTT
Source organism: Lissotriton vulgaris (assembly GCF_964263255.1). NCBI lineage: Eukaryota > Metazoa > Chordata > Amphibia > Caudata > Salamandridae > Lissotriton > Lissotriton vulgaris. The sequence continues at coordinate 1,119,608,622 of NC_141693.1, forward strand.
CTTTCACATATCACAACTATAAAACTCGCTCTCTAATATACTTCACTGTGTTCCTTGCTCCAATTATGTATTTGGTCTCTAGCTTTTCAGTGAAACCAACAGGTGAAAGTGACCACATACTGCAGGAATTGTGTCTTGCCTAAATCACATAAACCATACATTATAAGGTGTAACACCAGCTAGCCCTCATACAATGAACAACAACAGATTGAAATAGTCGTCTTGCACAATCCACGATATGTCTGAATTAGCAATTTTTCAATTAATTTGTCACCAACCACTTAGCCTCAGTAAGAAACAATAGCAACCCATCACAGAACGGTTAAGTTGAAAGTTAATGGAAAAACAAACGAACTCAAGCATTGTGTAAATCAAGCCCTTCAAGCTTATCATAAAGCTTTAAAAGCCAACTTTTTGAAAGACAAAGTCTGTCTACAGAAAACATAGGTTGGACCAAAAAAGGGAGGCTAACAACAATCGAAGCATCACACTGCTGCACAAACTTAATACCAACAAACACTAGACAATTTGAAAAATCGTGGCTAACCTAAATGACCTGTTGTAGCGCGGAGGACCGGCCAAGTGGAGGGAAGATCCCTATGATAGACTGGTGGGTCACTGACCTGGATGCCCCTTCCTCTTTTATTTTACATCAGGACGAGTGGAGGTTGGACTCCCAGTCGTTATGGAAAGACGACGTGCTCGGACCTCAAGACAGCTCTTTTTACTGGGCATCTGTAGAGGAAGAAACCACACCTCTAAATGACGTGTACACTGCGGGATTGGTTAAGAAGGCGGAAATCAGGAATCCGGTGTGTGACATCACCGAACGAGCGAGTTTGGAGTGGAGAGGAACGAGAGAGGCGAGCGAAGGAGTCGGAGTTCAAGTGTCCGGGAAGAAGACGTGGAAGGTGGTCGAGACGAGGTGCCAGCAGAGGAAGATTCAGAGCCAGGAGGCCAACGACACCACAAGTCGCCCAGCCACACTCACAGGGGAGTGTGGCTCTCCCAGGTACGGCAGCGCGTACCAAGCTGGCTGTTAAGGAGGGGAGGTGCTCCTCGGTAGTCAAGAGAGCGCGTAGTTCAGTACTGTATATAAATTGCGCTTTGTACAAACGTCGAGTGTTCCCCTCCCTATCCTGTACCTACTTTCCCCTCCCCAGACACCCTCTCCCCACTGTCTCCCCACCACGCATACAGTTTGTAGCATACACGTTGCACGGTGCTCCTTTTCAGTACCCGGATCTGCCCCCTGGGAAACAGTAGTGAAAGAAGGACAGGTTCTAATTGGTGCCATTTTTCCCTCTCGCATGTCCTACGGTGGTGTAACCGAGGCGGAGCGGATAATTGAAGACCCCAAGCAGGAGAGTAGGTGGACCCCACCCAACACCAGAACAGTCAACCCACCGATACTGTCCAGAGAAAGACTGTCACAACGAAAAAAGAAGACCTTTATAAAAATAAAGCCCTATATACCAAGGTCTAATCTCCGTGCCCTTACTTCTCCATCCTCTCCCCCCTCTACACCTGTCTAAAACATAAACAGTAGTCAACATTCAAGAAGCAAACTGGTATGATTACCTCTCAAACCACTTTGTCCAACTGGGAGACTGAACCCCAGGTCCAAATGGCATTCCAACAGCCATCTTTAAGGATGCCAAATCTCTCTAGGCAAGCAAGCTGCAGCCAGTATACAAAAGCATAATCACTCTAAGCTCCAACCACTCCTCATGGAAAGGTTCTACCAGCTCTCTGATCAATAAAGGCTGCAATGTCTGTGATCCCTTCAACTAACGATGTATAGCTCTACTTGTTGTGGGTTGAAAATACTTTGCCGCTGGTCTCCTTAAGGAGTTGTCATCCTGGGATACAGAAAGACGTTTGATTCAATTTACTCAAACAGGGTTTGCCAAAGGCATGGGCACAACATCAAAAATGGTAGCTCTAGCCTTGCTGTTCAACAAACACAGGAAAACCAACCAGTCTCTCTACCTGTGCTTTATAGACTATAAAGCAGCATTGGATAGGGTGGATGGAGGAAAGCCTTGGAGCAAACTTGCCAGTTGGAAAATAACTTAGCCACTGCTGCTAGACTGGATTCTACTCCACACCAACATCAGAATAAAGTTAAGCAACTATGCCCAGCTATCAAGAAAGATCCGGACCCACCAAGGATTAAGGAGGCACGGGTGCCTACTAGCCCCACACTCATTAACCTTTTCTTGGTGGACCCCCCCACTAGCCTTGCCCAGGTAAACTCACAAACCCTAAACTTGGGCAACATCCTGCTACCCTGCCTAATGTATGCAGATAACTTAGTCTTGCTTAGCCACACAAAGGTTGGTCTTCAGAGGCCTATGAACCCCACATCCTCATACACAGATGCTATGGAAATCAACCTAAAGAAGTCAATTATTGTGATACTGGGTAACCATCATTGAGCCTTCGCCAATAATATCTGGAAAAAGATAAAGTTGAGGTGGTATCGGAATACAAATATCCTGGCATGCTACTTGATAGGCAAGAGTCCTTTGAACAACATCTGGAGCTCATGCACCTCAAAGTCAACACTCTCACCATAGTCTTCAAACACCTAAAATTTCCAATTGCAACATCATCATTCACACCTCTTCTGAAAATAATACAAACCGAATACGTTTCAATCATAGCCTGAGGGCAGTAAAGCCCCAAGAGGCAGAGATGCCACTCTATTTTACAAAATCATCAAAATCTCTTTCAAGTAAGTTTTTTTGATACTGCATCACTCACCTCCAGTCCAGTTGCAACTAGGATTTGGTCTAACCAAACAATTCTTAGCAAGAAAAGGAGCATTCATCAAATTCTGCTACAAATTAAAGAATGCAAACAATGGAACCTTGAATAGTTATCTCTGGCAAGAAAGGTTCAGCAGAAACCACTCTTTAGCCAGATCCTATCTTTCTTGCTCACTAACCACTCCCACCCTAACTGAAGATTCAATGACCAACTAGTCCCTAGTGAAGGCCACTGTAAAGAAAATATTCAATAAAAACTCACTGCAGCCAAACAAAGAAGTGTTCGCATGGATGCGGCATGCCTGGTTTACTAAAGCATCCTATGATAATTTAGCAGCTCAACCGTATCTGGGCACATGCATCAAAGCATTCACCAAATTAAAGAATTCATTAATGAAAGTAGTGACGTCTTTGATAAAAACTGTATTAGATAATAAGAAAGTATTAAGTTTCCATCGGCTAAATTTGGAGGAAGTAAGTGAAAGGTCTAAAACAGCATAAACAGGAGCATGGTCTGAAATAAAAATGGATCCAATTTCAGATTTTTGAAAAGAGGGAAGTAGGGACTTACTAACCAAAATGTAATCAATCCTTGAATGAGTATGATGCATATTTGAGAAAAAAGTGTATTCAAGTAAATCAGGTTTTCCAAACATCAAATAACGGACGAGAGGCAATGGCCGATTGAAAAGATTTATGAGATTTATCAGGTTGAAATTTACATTTGGATAATCTATCAGAAAAAGGGTCTAACCATTGGTTAAAGTCACCAGCAACAATATTATTAGGGCAATCAGTTGAGGAGAGAAGGATTTTAATATCATTCCAAAATTTGGGATCTGGTCTAACAGGACCATAGATATTTAACAAAACTAATGTTTTGTTTTGTACCATTACCCATCGACCATCATCATCATTTTGAGTGGATAAAATTTGAACTGATAAAGCTTTATGAAACAATATAGCTATACCCCCTTTTTTGTTGGATGCAGGAGAAAAAACAACTTGGCCCACCCATTGTCTTTTCAACTTTAGCGACTCCACACCTGTACAATGAGTTTCTTGAAGAAAAGCAATTTTAGAATTGAGTTTAGATAAATGTGACAGTACCTTTTGTCGTTTGACTGGATTCCCAAGACCCCGAACGTTCCACGTGACAGAGTTACACATAATGGAGGATTGGGAAGATCGAATACATGTGGAGTAGATACACTTCAAGGACAGGACTACAAAAAAAAACACATCATACAAAAAAATTACATGAAGACAATCCAACAAAGAAACCCACAATACTAGAATACATTAACCCTAATTCAATAACAAAGAACAATGAAGAATAAATATAAATATAAATACATAGAAACAAAAAGTATACGATCAAAGAGAAAGCAGAAGAAGAAAAAAGAGAAAAAGAAAGGGATAGATCAAGAAGAGAAAGACGAACAGACAGACCAAAGCAAAATAGCCAGATCCGTAAGAAGTAAAGAAAACAATGAAGAGGGATCATAGTGACGCGAGGCAAGACGGACCTCAGAAAGACAAAGAAAAAAGATATGAAAAATAAGAGCCATAATGAGAGATATAGTTTAGAGAATAAGAACAAGGAAAAGGAAAAAGATAGGACAAAATCAAATATATTAAACACTAATTATAATGTAGATAAGTAAAACAAATTAGATTAGAGATGTATTCCAGAGAAATCAATTAGAGATAAACACAAAGATAAAAACAAAACAGAAAATCAGGTGTTGGTATCCATTCCGTTGGAAGAGAAGGACTGAAGGAAGAGTTTAAGTTTTCCAGGATCATCAAAAGTTTGTGAACATGCCCATCATGAGTGATCTTGCAGATGCATGGATGAAGAATGCCATATTGAATATTAAGATGTCTCCTTTGGGGACGCAAAGCAAGGAACTCTTTCCGGCATGCATTAGTTGCATTAGAGATGTCTTGAGAGATGAAGATGTTATGACCAGACCAAATGAGATGACGTTGGAGTTTAACAGCCTTGAAAACAGTCATAAGCTCAGTAAATTCCAAAAAGAGCATAATGATGGCACGTGGTTTAGCAGGATTTGAAGTGAGGCAACCTAAACGGTGAGCTCTTTGTATATTGAGAGGAGAGTTTGAAGATGGAAGATTGAGAAGCTCAGGGAGAAATTTCTAAAAGACAAGACCATATTGGATCCTTCAACATTTTCCGAAGGACCATATAGGCGTAGGTTATTTTGACGATTACGATTTTCCAAGTCCTCAGTATGGAGTTTCAGTTTATGAATTTCCTGTTCAAGTGTTGGAATCTTGGTAGAGATATCCTGTAAGTCGCTGACACGTTGTTCCAGATCCAATACTTTGCCTTCCATGACAATCCATCTATCTTCTATTTGTTTCAATTTTTCATTTGTTGCAGTCATGAAGGGTTGAAGACCCCGTACCTCATGGAGTATAGAATCCAGAACGGTGTTCTGGAAAGAATGAATAGGAGACGGTGGGTCATTTTTGTGCCTCTTTTGTTTCGTGCCCGTGATAGAGGACCGAGCAGAATATGAGTCGCTAGCCATTGTAGTAACGAGAGTAAAATAATTCGAAATGTGCGCAGAATTTAGTCCTCAAGAAAAAAAAAGCACCGATGAAAGAGGAGGCTCCAGCTGATGATATCAGTTGAGTGCTCAAGCACAAATGTAGCAATTTGATCGCCTGTTGAAGAAATAAACTATGGAAACGCGAGCTCAGCGGCCAATAATGGCGGCCACCCACATTCCCAATAGAAGAATAGACGTCAAAAAGTAAGGCTGGCTGAGGTAAAACTGGAAACAGTGCAGCCCAAATCATTGCACAAAACCAGGTGATCAAAAAACAGTAGACGTTCAAACACTTGAGCAGTAGTGGAAGATTATTGAGAGAAAACGCCCTGAAGTGGTCACGAAGAAGGACAATTCTCAGTATAAGTATGCCCACATTTAAAATAACATCCAAGGATATCAAATGGCATCAAACTGCAAGTAAAAGGAGGAGTAGAAACAAAAACACTATGAGCCATATAGTTGAGGAAATTAAAAGGCATGTAGTCATAGAATATAACAGGGAGTTAAGAGAAGAGATGAAAGGCTGTATATGAACATAAGTCCATTTCCCACGCCAAAAATAAAATAAAGAGTCAAATTTACTGGAAGGAATGAACAGCTTGATGATAGATGTATAAAAACATGATGCTGGTGAAAAGGGCTGCAGCAGAGCAAGAACAGAGGGGAGAAAACAATTACCGGCAGACTGTAACGCAACCGCGACGGCCCAAAATGGTGGCCGTTCGCGTCGCAAAGAGGAGGCAGGAACAGAGCTTCTTGCTAAAGCACCAGGGCAAGCAAAGGAACTCTTAGGATAGAAACCAGGCGGTCACAGCATCCTCCGACGCAAGTGCCTGGTGTTCTGAGGGTCGAAGAAAAAGGAAGACGACTCTCAGGAAGAAATGAGTCCCGCCGACAAGCGAAGCTCAAGCAGGGTCCGCCATTATGCATCGGCGTCAAAGCCACACCCTCACACATATTGCTTTTACTGAAAATCGCTGTGAGCTGAGGCAGGGTTAAGAGGGGAGACCATTAGTTATTCTAACAGGCAATGGAAAAAGAGCAAGCTGGAAAGGGAGCAATTACTGAATAGATTGAGTGAGGCAGAAGCGCAGCATCGAAGAGATATATGTCAGGGGCTGCAAGGATTGGAAAGTCTAGAGAGGATTAATACCATTAAAGCGGGATTACAGAGTCAATTGGCTAAAAAATCAGCTGCTGAATACCATACACAAAGAACCAGGTTATATGAGACAGGGGAACAGGCTGGGAGGGCACTAGCGCTGCGGATCAAACAGGTCACGTCGAAAAATGTAATTACAAAAATAGAAGAACAGGGGAGAGCATATGAGGAACCATCTGAGATCTTAGAGGTCTTCAGACGGTACTATCAAGACCTATATCAGGAGGAGGCGGTGATAGATGCCCCAAGTAATAACTGGGAAAGCACAGGTGTAAGACTGGGTCAGGAAGAGAGGGAAGCTCTTGAACAGGTTATTACCATGGACAAGGTCATAGGAGGATTACAAAGCTTGGCATAAGGAAAGGCGGTGGGCCCGGATGGGCTACCACTCGAGATTTATAAGTGTTTGCGGGAGGAAATATCCCCTCTTCTTCTAGACTTGTTTAACGGGATCATGATATCTGGCAAAATACCGGAGTCATGGATGAGCACCAACATCGTGGTGTTCCACAAGAAGGGCAAACCTAAAGAAAATCCAGGGTCCTATAGGCCTATCTCCCTAGTCAATGCCTACAATAAGCTGTATGCTAAGATCTTGGCTACCCGCTTTGGGAGGATCATCGCGGCTCTTGTATCGCCCTGGCAGCATGGGTTCATCCCAGGGAGAGGCACGACGGATCACATCAGAAGGGCTATTACCGTGTTTGATATCTGTGCTGCCAGTGGGGAGGGGGCCGCGATGGTCCTCCTCGATGCGGAAAAGGCATTTGACCGGGTAAGGTGGTCTTTCTTGTGGAAGGTGTTGGAGGAGAGGGGGTTCGGACCAAGGTTCCGACAGGCCATACAGGCAATGTATTCTGCTCCTTCAGCTAGGATCCAATTGATGGGGGATAGCTCAGGAAAAATTAGTATAACGAGGGGGACTCGACAGGGTTGCCCCTGTTCTCCCATTTTATTTGCGCTGTACATCGACCCTTTAATAACTCAAATAATGTCTAACATGGTGATAAAACCTGTAGTTATAAAAGGATTTCAAACAAAATTGCTCGCATATGCGGATGACCTAGCTGTCATCACAACTGATCCGGAATCTACTATGAGGGAATAGTGACATTGACAAATTTGTTTGGGGAATGCTCAGGATACAGATTAAACGAGGCTAAGACCCAAATTCTGTGTTCCAAGAATATAATTAAACGGGATGCTAGGTATGTCAATTCGGTGGTGTACCTCGGTATAACACTTAATTCACAACCAGGAAATATAATTAGAGATAATTTTACACCACTTCTGAAATCAATGGAACAAGATTTAAAAAGGATGGATACATTACATCTAACGATAATAGGTAGGGATAATGTCATTAAAATGACTATATTTCCCAAGATCTTGTATAAATTCAGGTCTATCCTATTTAAAATAGAGGATAAACTAATAAAGGAAATTGAAGCAATTTTTATAAAATTCATATGGCAATACGGCAAGATTAGAAGATCAAATAAGTTTATGTCTTTACCCCAGGAAAGGGGAGGTTTGGGTATGCCAAATATCAGGAATTATCACTGGTCCTGCCTCCTTACAGAAATGGCAATACTCTTTGATCAGGGGGGGGTGCGGGACAAGGAAGGGGCCAAGATGACATCCCATCTATATTTCAGCTGGCATTGGGTAATGAAGCATTCGGGGTACTCTTGCGGAGAACGGAAAGAAGGTATTATAAGAAAACCCGGTACAAACTGCTCGAAGATATAGTGGGGGTCTGTGCATCGGTGCAGAAAGCAATGGGAATTTCTAGGTATAATCACCATACTCCTCTATGGAATTCTGGACTTTTCCCAAACTTGTGTATGGATGGATTTTGGAGACATTGGGAGCATCAAGGCATTGTAACACTTGGGTAAATAATGGTGAAAGATGTCTGTAAATCACTGGAGGACCTAAGGATGCGATATTCATTACAGGAAGGGCAAGAATATAAATACCTTCAGGTGGTTAACGCAATTAGAGCAGTAAGACCCCGAATAATCTTGGGGAAAAGGAGCGCACCTCTGGATTATCTGAAGGGTGGGGGGCGCAGAATAAATGGACTGTATAAAATTGTTATGGAAAGTTCTCCAGATGATATGGTCAAGACTGAGGCTGCCTGGGCTATGAAATTGGGGGACCCAAAGACTGATCTGGATAGGGCCCTTTCATTCAATAAAAGATTTCTGCGCTCCTCCAATCTTAGAGCTCAACATTTTAAAACCTTATTTAATTTATATTATACGCCAGCCAAGCTGTTTGATTGGGGGAAGAAGGCTGATAGCGACTGCCCTAGATGTGGTAAAGGACCTGCAGATATTGTGCATATGTTTCATGGGTGCGAGAAACTGGAGTTAATCAAATCGGAGATAGCGGCTTTTCTAGAGGGACTGCTAGATGTCAAATTGAATCTATCCCCAACATTACTGATTATCGGATGCGATATTAAACTGAATTTAAGGATCAAGGAGGAAGCCTTAGTTTTCATAGCGGCAGCTGTACTCCAAATATTAATATCAGCCGCCTGGAAAGATATAGAGGCTCCAACATTTCAAATGTGGCTATGTAGGCTTCTCGGCATCCATAACATTGAGGGTGCTCTCGTATGAACTCAAGGGCTTAAAAACTAAAGAGATGGGGCTACGGCTTTGGGCACCAGTAGCTAGATGGAGAGCGGCAAGGATGGGGGGTCTTTCAAGCGGGTTTGCAAGTGCTCTGCCTTAGGATTTTTCTCTGTGTAGTTTATTTTATTTAGAATGTTGTTTGTGGGGACATGAAATGTAAAGAATTGGCTATGTTTCAGTGTAATTTAATTAGGAAGAATCCTGCTCTTCTTTCGCCTCTCGTTTTCCTTTTATATTTATACGTGACCACTATTTGTTTATGTATGTCGACTTGGCATACTGCATTTTCTGGAATGAATTGTATTTTGTTACGTGATATGTGTACATAAACTCTGATTAATAAAAAAAAAAAAAAGAAAATCGCTGTGAGCTGGAAGGTACAATCAGTCAGCTTCTATTTTGGAGGCCTTAGCCCCATCCGTGCTGCAGTCAGGGTCTCAGATCAGTGACACCTGATGCTCCTGGCTTCTCAAAGGTGTTTTCTAAGCACAGGGCCCATCCCCCAGTCTGCAGCCTAAACTAATTCAGGAGATTCCGGCGCACTGGCCTTTTGACATGCTAATGGCCCTTTTGGTATGCGCAGGTGTGTGTTTGCATGGGGGTCGCTGCCCATCCCGAAGTCAAGCCTTGAACTTCCTCTCAAGGCAGTGAATATTAGCGCCTTCAATGGTGGACTGAGGGAAGGGCTTTGTGCACAGGATGAAGTTCCAAAAAAACAGCTTAATTGCTTTAATTGCCTTTCAAATGCAGTGCGAATAAAGATTCCCTTTTTAAACAGGAAAATCTAAGTTTCGTAGCGATATGCATTCGAGTTTAAATTACAAGAACTATGATAAATGCAAGGGTTTATATACAGACTCTTCTGACATTGGTAATTAATTTAAGAGGAGACTCACATTTTAAAAACATACTTTACATATCGCATCTTCTTTTCACGATACACAACTTTAGTGCCAAGGTTCCTCCTATTTAAAGGCTTGTGATAAATAGAAACTATTTCTTAATGGAAACAGGGGGCCCAGAGGCTCTAGGTGTGAGCACAGGTTAAGCCCAACATTGAACACAGGGGCATATTATCAAGGGAGTTTATCTCCGCTTTTTTGGCTTTAAAAGCCAAGAAAGCGGAGATAAAATTATCTTCCTATTACCTAGCTTTCGCTAACACCAGTTAGCGACAGCTAGTAGGAGATAGCGACCATCTTGGGCCTTACTTTGCATGTCAGTGATATTTATCACTAATGACATGCAAAGTGGGCGTGCCAAGATGTTAGCGACTGAAAACAGTCGCTAACATCGCTATCTCCTATTACCAACTTTTGGAGATATTCGCGCTAAGCGCGAATATCTCCAAAAGCTAACACCTGCCCTGAGCAGTTCTTAGCCATGTTATCCAATGGGAGGTGGATAACATGGCTAAGAGCATTAGCTCGGTAATGCATTAATATCGCTGACTTTTCAGCGATATTCATGCATTGCGGCGATTTTTATCGCATTTGCGATAAACCTTGATAATATCAAGGATTATTTGCGGTAAAAATTGCCACAGCTCAGCGGTAAATTTTTGTCTCTAACAAAGCAATAGCGATAATTATCGCTATTGCTTGGTAATATGCCCCACAGTTTTGAAACAGAAAAGGGATGTGCAGAACATACATGCCAACATTATAAGAAAAGGACGTGGGAAATTTAAAATAAAAAATCGGGAGAGTGAAAATTCCATGTTGACTTCTATTCAAGAAAATGCTATTTCAGGCGGGATACAGCTGAAATAAAGCGGTAGTCTCCCGCCTGCATCAGGTCTATTGGGATGTATGGTGCAAAATAACATAAGCACAAAATTTATTGGAAGCACATTTATGTTTTCTATAGAGTACAAAATATTATTTTGAGCAAACTTTTACTCTGGGAGGTAAAATAATATTTTGAACAGATGAACATTTCTTAAACAACCGGAGCATTTTCTAGGAGCATTTTAACGTTTACCATAGGCAAATTTGTGTGCAAATATTGCGAGTTTAACTCAATTTGAAATATGTCTGGTTTTTGTTTTCATCATAATTTGTTAAACTCTAACAATCTTTTCCTCCACTGCAATTTTTCTGCAGTGGCCTGGGGTCATCAGTTCAGCCATCAGTCTTGCCTAACACTGCACAGGTGGATGACCTTATTTCTGGACATGAAAAGTGTCACAAGACACTCTTCCATACAGTTGTTTTAGTAAAGCAAAAAAATAAATCAAATCCTTGTCTTACCTGTAAACATGTTTACCCAGCTAAAATCATATTATTTTAGAGCACGTACAGAACAATAAATGTTTTCAACCAACATTCTATTTGACTTCCTCAACAAAGTAAAGCTTGTTGACTGAAATGGGTTGCTTTCAAACTGTCAAAAGTCGTGAAATATGGGTAAATGTATTTGCAGATTATGGTTAGGATCAGAGAGAAAAGAAAACAGGCCCTGAGATGCATATACCTATTTCACTGAGCTCCTTTTCACTGTACATCTGCCGTCTAGGCATAGGGAAAACTTTGTTTAATTGAAAACTGTAAAGCTATGAATCTTTTTGCATGATCACCCCCAACGTTTTGGACGGATATTGCTGGTTTTTCTACTCTGAGAGTGCAGTGATTCCTGCTAACCATACCTCAGTGCCAGTGTTCTACCACCTTATAAATTAATATTTAATTGGCCATCCCTAATTGGTATAAGCAAACTTACTTATAGGTATGTGATATATGGTACCATGGGGACCCAGGGCATGTAACTTAGAGAGTCCACCAGGACGGCAGAACTGATTGTGTCACTCTGAGTGTGACATGGTAGAGAATGGCCTGTCTTCGCAGCCTAGAATGGCAGTTTTAAAACTGCTTGTTTGACTTTGCCAATTAAACCAATGGCAAAGGTCCCAGTTACCTAAACACTATATAAGCAACCTCTTAAGGAAGGCGTAAAGATCACTAAGTCGGGGAGCAGTATATTAATACGTTGAACATGTACTTTTAAATGTTCTACAGTAAAACTTCCAAATTGTCTTTTAACTGTGGAAAGGCTAGTAGCCCCATTGGTTAGTACTGAGTTACAGGCTGACATTGCAGCCCTGATAACTTCTCATTGGGACTACTTAAATGGGAACTTCAAGGTACCAAGTGAACTGTGGCATTAAACCTGACTTAATGCCCAAGTCAGATTTAATGTCACTTTTAAGGAAAAACAACTTTTAGAAAGTTGCCACTCTATTGCCCAGTTTATTCGGTGGCCATTCCCAGTTGCTGGCCACCAGAAGGACTTCTGCTCGACACCACTCTACACCACCCTACTCTATTCCACACATGCTACTCTACTCTACTCCACTCTACACCACTCTCCCCACTCTATGCCACTCGACTCTACTCCATTCTATGCCACTCCTCTCTATGCCACTCCACACCACACCACACTACTCTATGACATATCACTCTATACTACACTACTGTACTCCGGGACACTCCATGATTCTCCACAACACTGTAAGACACTCCACTCTATGTCACTTCACAACACCCTACTCCACTTCATTCCTCCACACTCTACTCTACTCTGTCCGAACTCCACTCTACGCCATTCTCTCCACTCTATGAGACTCCACTGCATGACAGTCCACTCTATCCCACTCCACTCCACCACACTCTGACACTCTGCAACACTCTTCTCTATGGCGCTCTAGGACACTCTATGCCACAACGCTCTGCTATACTCTATGCCACTTCACCTTAGGCCACTCTACGACACTAAATTCTACCACATGCCAGTCTACCACGCTCTATGCCATTACTTTCTACTGAACTGCACTCTACCACACTCCATGCCACTCCATTCTACTACACTCCACACCACTATACTCCAGTCTATGACATTCCATGCTACACTACTCCACTATAACACTTTATTCCACTCTACAAAATGCCACTTTACTCCACTGTACATATGCCACTCCACTGTACGCCACTCCACTCTATGACATTCTACTCTACTGTACACCACTCCACTCTATGACACTTCACTCCAAACCTGTCTTGTCTACACCACTACCTTTTAGCCATGCTGAACAGCAGCCATGCTACTGTACAACATGGCAAAAGCACATTGGCCAAGCCAATAGGTCTTGCATTGGCGAGACCTATTGTCTTTACCAATGCTTGTTATGATTGTTCTTCTCCCACTGTTGCTTGGGAATGTGAACTAACTGTTTTAATTTGGAAAGCTTAAGGAACAGTTTACATTAAGCATTTCAAATGTTTTAAATGTACTTACATAATATGGTGATATTTTAATATATCTTCTACGAAGTTCACTGTTATTACAAGAGCATGCCCTTTCTGTTAAAAATAAACTTCTGCATGCTGTGGGTATAACATTGCTACAGTTCCCTGCCTGCAAGAATATAATGCTAGTCTCGCACTCATCTAGCCATCATCATTCTAAAACAACATATTCCACTGTGCATATTAATATTGAAACAAAGGCAATACAATATAAGGACTCTGTATTTCTGCTACAAGCATTAAAATGTAACAATAGGCATTATTTAATTACAGATAAGGATAAAATGGCAATAGGAAAGTGTTCTGGGAATTTGAAACGGACTCAAATTGCTTTTAGCACTGTTTATAGACCCAAAAAGTCTAAAGTCAATAGCTTTATGTCAATGTTAATGAACTTTTCCTTTGATATGTCTGTCCTTTCCGCTGCTACTGGGTGTTTCTGATTAGCAAAGTGTGTTTAAATGCAAAGTGTATTTAAGACTGCAGTACCGCCACCTGTCCAGAGAGGCAGAGCCGAGCAGAAATTTAAGCACACTTGATGAAACACAGGCGCCACAAGGTAATTTTTTCAAAAGTTGTAAAAATTGGCACAGATGTTCCTGAAGTCATTTTTTATCATTTAGAAAACATTGCCTTGTGGGGACCTGGGTTCAAGTCCCCACAGTGCAATCAAGACCCCACAGCGTGAGTGTGCTATCACACCAAAGTCCCCACAAGGATAGTAACACAAACCCACGCAAACAGCCATTCACACACACACACCCACACACACACCCACTCACACACCCACTCTCACACACATACACCCACTTGCATACCCACAAAACCACTCACGCATCCACACAGCCACTCCCACATCCACTTACAGAGCCACTCACACACCAATATAGCCACTCACAAACCCAGACAGTCAGTCACACAGCCACTCGCACACCCACACACAGGCAGTGATGCACTTATAGACAATGCAGTAGCATATACCTGTATGTGTTGTTGTTATAGTATTGAATGCCTGTTTTTGGTTGGGAATGGATCTGCAAATCCATGATATGAATTTACAAAAGAAAGCCTTGGTAGATTGCATTTATAAAAAGGCAAAATAAGTTACCTTACCTTAATTTTTTGTTTTAAAATATATAATAAGAATGCATGTGTGAACAAAATGTATTTATAAACTTGTCAAAATGTACATTAGTAAATTGATCTTTGGTGAAATTCACTAAAAATCCAAAGGTTACAGGGATGTTATAGTTAGGATATAGAATTTTTGTAATACCTTATAAATTGACAGAAAAACCCAAAAGGTACAGAAATGTATAGTTAGGCTCAGATTTTACACACACATAACCATATAAATTCAAGAGGTATAGATACCTGAGCTAACTATCACCTGCGCCCCTCAATGCACTGCTTTCGACCTCATTTGATATCATTCATGAGATAGTCCGTGACATAATTTATGACATCACTGATGACATCAACCAGAAAAGTAAACTTCAATATACTTAATAAAATACCATTTAGTTTGTTTTAAAATAAGAAAAGGAGAAGGTGAGAGATGTACAGCAGAGAGATCACTGTACTACACTTACTTATCACCCAGGAGAAAGTTCTCAGTAGATTGGCCTGTCTCTTATAAATACTACTCTAAATGCTAGTAACCAAAGTAAGATGTCTAACTGTACAGGCTAGTATATCACAAACCACAACAACACAATTTGTCAACTTAGAAAGAGGTTTTGGTGCAGATGTCAGCTCTACACAAGCCACTACAGCACACACCCAGCAGAGGTTGTCTTAGTGGACAGGCCACTGTTTCACAAACCACTAGTAAAATGATTCTTCGTTCTGGAGAAAGGTGTCAGCATAGATTTCAGTCTTTTGCAAACCACTAATACACTGAGTCCTCACCCTAGATAGAGGTCTTAGTGAACACATTAATTTATTGCAAAGTGCTACTGCACTCATTCATCACAAAGAAGAGCAGTCTAAAGAAAGTGATCAGTATTTCCAAAAACCCGACGATACTCAGCCATCACTGTGGATAAATCTCAAGGAACAGCTTAGACTGTCGCAGAACACCACCATATTCATACATCAGAAGGGGACATGTAGTAGAATAGGGACTAGTTCACTCATAAATAGTATGCCCACTTTAAAAATAGGATGATAGTTCAGATGATAGATGTCAGAAATGCTAACACTCATTAGTAGTACAGAAACATAGTAATTTAACTTATGCAGTAGCTAAGTTATATATCTTTCAGTGTCAGAAAAGTTTACGAAACATTCACACTCACTAAATGATGCCATCAGGGATGTCATTTGAGATGTCATCAGCGATGTCACAGACCATGGCATAGGTGATGTAATATGTGAGGTCACGATTAGTACATTGCATGGTGCTTATAGTTATAGTTAGCTCAGGTAACTATAATGGCTGAATTTCTATGTGTTTTACTATGTAAAATCTGAACCTAAATATTTTGTCCATGTAAACTTTGGTTTATTGAGAACAGCACTCCATGGGGGATTTCAAGAATTTAATGTACAGGAAATGAAACGTCAACAAATTTGGGTTGTAGCCCGCAACCTTGCTCATGACAACGAGAGCCATTTTCTCATCAAATTCATCAAAGCCAGTGCCATCTTTAAACATGCAAAATACTTTCAAGAGATATGTATTTCATACATAGACTAAAAAAAAAATAATCTCTCCTGTTTACTCACCTTCAATCCCTAAAACATTAATAATATATAATGTCCTAATACATTCCCAAGTTGTATTAATTATTAAGGAACATATTCAGACACGTGTAGATATGGTTGCCTATAGTTGCACGGGGTGAGAAAGGGGGAAAACAGTTATAATAAATTCCTAAAGTTTGATTATAAAGCAAGAAATCTAGTTAATCGATAAAGATCAAATTTAATATTCCCAATTGTCTTCTTCTCCCCAATACCACTGATTAATCAGCTCTAACATGCCCAATTCACCAATAAAGTTCTCATTGCCAACTGATATTTTAAAATACAAGGCTCTCCAAGATCACATTTAATCTGTAAATACAACGTGGACTTTCATATAGAAATCCTTCTCTATAGATAGTTAAACGCCACAATATAAATGTGAAAAATTGCATGCCATCATCACAGATTTGCAGTATAATAGAACCCCAGTGGATTACTTCACCATCATAGTTGAATATCCTAAAGGAGATTGGCTTATGTGCCCTAAAGCCTACCACACCTGATGATAAAATGTATATGCCAGACAATATTTATGAAAAACTAGCAGCCTTTTGAGAAAATTCTGTACAAATTTGTGAACAATAACATATCCCATCTCCCAAAACATATTAAGTGTATCTATATATTAAAATCCAGATTACTAAATTGAGCGCCCTAAGGAAGTGCTTAATGGGATTCTACTCTTTAATAGAGGCATGTATACATTTCTTCATCTATGTTGAAGCCATATGGTTCAATGCTGTCCTACTACAGAATAAAAAATGTTTCCAATGTACCTAGTTCCTATCTCTACCTCACTTCTTTTTGGGGGTTTGTGCTATTCAGCTATAATTCAAATCAGTAGGATCACTCTGATGCCATTTCTCAAAGTGCCGGTCTATGGGATAACTACAATATTTGTTCACAATTGCTCTTATGTGTTGTAAGACACGTTTGTGTGTGGGTAGAGTAGTACTTCCCACCTCCAATTTTTTACAGGAACACTTGAAGATAAACACAACAAAGATTGATTTACAGATGAGATTAACTTTTCTTTTAATGGTCTTTGTGAAAGGCATGTATAATATATTCAAGTTCTTCCCATTTTTGCAGGCTTTGCACTTCGTGCATTTTCTGACACTATCCTTGGGAGTGAGCCACATCCAGTTTGTAGTATCGGTATTAAAATCAATCATAACCAAATATTCCCTTTGGGATTTAGATTTCCTACATGCAATCTCTGGGCGTTTGGTATCAAGAGTACCTACAATAGGGTCCTCCCTAATAAAGCAGCAATACTTGTTCAGACCTTGAAGGACTCTGGCAAGCTTAGAATTATATATAGTAATAAATCTGTGTCTGGCTTTTACTTAGGTTTCCGCATGAATAATATGCAAGATGTAAGTCTCGACTTTCCCTAACACTCACCGTACCCAACAAAGTCAAAGCAACAATGGTGATTCAGGGAAGAGGGGAAAACAAAGAGGAAAGAAAAAGTGTTCCATGACGTCTCCCAGTCAAAGGTAAGGCTAAGCAGTCAAGAGTGTTTCCTACATCTAATATGAAAAACTGGATGTTTAAATATGTGAAATGGAGGAGATATAATGTGCCATAGATACTGACATTTTACCAGCATTGCCTGTGCCTAATGTTCCACAGTAACCGGTAGTAATGATTGCACAGCCACTTCAACATACAGCTGAGACTATAATTGGTACTGTAGTAATTGATGGTTCAGACTGCATTATTGAAAGAAATAAAGAAGCCCCCCTGCCACTGAACAATCAAGTGAAGGGTAGACGTTCAAAGAAGGTTATTAAATGAGTAAAATCTGCTCCACTGACTAAAGGTGTTGCCCTAGGTATTCCCGAACAACTGGCCGAACTAGTAGAAGATATGTTTAACAAACGATTAATTAGTGTTGGTCGGTATAGCCAAGGACATTGTGGACTCTCTTAACTCCTGTGTAGCTGGTCTACTAAAAAAATGTGATCATATTGACAATTTCATTAGAGAATACAGAGGGCAAACATCTTCGGAGAGAGTGCCCGAGTAGGTTGTGAATCTTGATCCTAAGGCCACTAAGGGATTAGCTAGTAGTCAGCTTAAGGGTCCAGTTAGCAATATACAACCTCTGGGAAATGGGTTCCTACCGCGAATGGAATCGCAACAGAGGGAAGTTACTGATATTAGCAGTGATGTCCCCGCTGTGATCCCATCCGGTAATATAAATTCTACATATTCACGTGGTACGACCCTGGACATTCCTCCAGAGGCTGACCCACTGGTAGCAGTTCTTACAGGGGTAGATGGAAAGGAGGTTTAATTCACCTTATTTCATTAAAACTGCTAGGCTCATTTAAAATGTTCGAGTCAGGTTCAAGTAATTTTTTAACTGTTGAATGGGTCAACCCTAATCTGTCTAATATTTTACTAATTCATTTTTACAATGCCAGTGAGAGCGAGATACCTAATCGACATTTAGGCTCCCAGGATGCTTTATTAGCAGATTATAAGTCAAAAAATAACACTTTATTCGAAATTATCGTTATGGGTGAATTTAATGTTCACCCATGTAGATGGGATTGTGTTTTAGATAATTACCAAGGGTTTTCAGATAACGTGGTCCCGCACTTCGAATATAGTAGGCAAGGCGAGACATTGGAGGACCTCTTAGCCGCTAGTAACCTTTTTGAAGTAGGTATTGGTGAAGATATAGAGAGGGTCCCCACATTCAAAAGTAAAGACCCTGGTACAGTGATTGATTATATTTTTTGTCCCCCGGTTTGATATCTAAGACCATATTATATAAGGTAGTACCCTCTGTGTTCAGTGACCATAATCCGGTTACTTTGGAACTGGCCATGGGGGAAGTCTTGGCCTCAAGAGCTAGGGAACATGGAGAGCTGAGGGACATTACCACAAAGGACCAGGGCAGAAGGTTAAAATGGGACAGGGTGGTCCCAGAAGCGTTTTGTGATGAGCTCTTTACTTAGGCTGATGAAAATCTGGCCTTATGTTTAGATAGTACTGTCCCCAGTAGGGTGATTATGGAGGCTTATGTTTCCATATGTGCCCAGATTTCTGATGACCTTAAGGATAAACGCAATGTAAGGCCACAGCGCATCCACAGATGGTTTGACACTGTCTGTACTAAAGCCCATGGTGCTTTACTTCTAGCCTTAAAGCAGAGACCTAGATACACGGACACTGTCCGCAGGCTTAGGAAAGCATATAAATTGGCTATTACCACGCGGAAACAAGAGATTAAAGAGGAGGCGTGGACCAACCTCTTATCAGTGGATGTTCTGCAAGTTCTGGAAATCTATTAACCACCCTTTTTTCTCGGGGCAGGAGAACCCCATCCTGGATTGTGTAATCCCGGATGAACACTTGCTCTCTCATTTTAGTGAGATCTACGGTTATGGGGGCCAGGGACAAGGTGAAAATCAGAAAGTGTTTACCCAGCAATCACACCCCTTAACATTTGCAGTGGAAGAGGTACAAGGGGCAATAAAAGAGATGTCCAAAAATAAAGCCCCGGGACCGGATGGGGTCCAAGCGGACTTATATAGTACCTATCCCAAATTTCTGGGCAAAGATCCTCACAAATGTTTATAATGCTTCCAGTGAAAATGGGTTTCCAGCTTCCTGGGCCACCTCGACTATAATACCAGTGTTTAAAAAGGGGGATAGGAGAGACCCCTCTTGCTATAGACCCATCTCTCTGATAGACTCTGCTGTTAAAATCTTGGGCAGAGTCATTTTACGCAAATTGAGAGATTGGCTGGATGACATAGGGGTTCTCTCCAACCTTCAATAGAGAAGAGAAGCACTGTGGATCAATGCCTTAACTTGCACCGCCTGATAAACAAATATACATTGGCAAACAAGGGGTCCCTATATATGGGGTTTATGGACCTCTCTTCTGCTTTTGACCTAGTTAACCAGGAAAAACTTTGGTCGATGTTGCTGAATCTAGGTATCGACCCTCCATTGGTAAATTTTTTAGCTGTCCTCCACCAGGGGCTTTTAGCTTCAGTCAGGGTCACTCAGGATGGTAGTTGCACTACTCATTTTAGTTCAGTGCGAGGAGTTAGGCAGGGCTGTATTCTGCCCCCCTCCTTTTTACTTTGTACATTAATGCATTGGAGAAATCATTGGTGGGGGCTTGTCTGGATGTACCGCGAGCAGGAGATACGGTAATCCTGGTTCTTCTGTACGCGGACAACGCTGTCTTATTGTCCCGTACTGGCCGTGGCCTTCAGAGGCTCTTGGATTGCTTTGCGAATTTATGGTGTCGCTAGATTTGAAGATTAATAGCAAAAAATCACACGTTATGGTGGCTAGTAAGCGCCATAGGAGTATTAAGCCTCGTCCATTTTTCAGTAATGGAGCTGAGGCTACTGAGGTCCCTGTGTCCACTTATTTAGGGGTACTTTTGATGAGAAGGGCACCTGGGGACCCCAACAGAATACAAAAAGTAACACTGTTGCAAGGTCCACTGTTGCACTGATGGGCTTTGCCAAACGGTTGGGGGCGAGACCGATGGAGGCGCTCTTGAATGTTTATAAAGCTAAGTGCCTCGTCATAGTCACTTATGGTGCCTCAGTTTGGGGTTACACATCACATGTAAAGATCAAAGTGGCTGAAAACAAATTCTTGAGATCGCTTCTCACTGTACCCCAACTAAGCCCTACTTATTCTCTGCACACAGAACTGGGTTTGGGCTATGTCACTGACCAGCTGAAAGTTGCCCCGCTGATATGCTGGTTAAAGACTTGGCTGAATCAAGAAATCTCCTTGAACCATCAAATTCTACTTGATTGTCTTTCCCTGGATAGGGTTAGTAGGGTCCCATTGTTAATGTATATTAAAGCCATGTTTACTAAACTTGGGCGCCCTGAGCTCTATACCTCACCGGACTCTATTACCAGGGAAGACATATGCTGGACTAAGAAAAACTTTCTTCTTATGTCGACAATGGAGAGGGAGGAGTTAGAGTTATTGAAACCATCTGTTAAGGCTAACTATGTTTTGCAAACCTCACCTTCCCTCGAACCATATTTAATAATTGTCACCAGACCTTTCCATCGCCAGCTTTTAATTAGATTTCGGTTCAACCTTATCCATTTCTCCCTTGGCGTTTTCCCTATATGGTGCAAACCTGAAAATAGCGACCCCTGTAGCTGTGACAACTTTTCTACACCTGATACAATGCATTTTATTATGTTTTCTGATTTCTATGTGGGGATTCGTAAAAAATATTTATTGCCAATTCTTAGAGAGGCTGGCTTTACTCAAGTCAGGCCTGCTCTCATTTTTCTCCAGATGCTAAGCAATACGTGTGTTATATTCTCTGTTGCTAGCTTTTTGGTGGCTGCTGTACGAATCAATAGCAAAGAATTAACTGTATAGATGTTCCCTGGCCAATTTTAGTTTGATATTTTACTTGGGCTTTTTAATTGATTTTAAATTTCCTATTGTATAATGTGTTCATTATCATTGATTGAAGGATTTTATATATTAACATGAAGGTTTTATACTATCTTTTATGATTTTAACTAATCGAATAAAGTGTTTTGACTGACTGACTTACTGAGATATTGACAGTATTGTGTATAACCCTAAACTACCTGAACAATTTCTCTCATCCACTATGAAGCAATTGGCTGTCTGAGGGGGATCTGTGGTTTTCATCTACAGGAAATAAAAAGAGCAAACATAA
Organism: Lissotriton vulgaris; assembly: GCF_964263255.1. Taxonomy (NCBI): domain Eukaryota; kingdom Metazoa; phylum Chordata; class Amphibia; order Caudata; family Salamandridae; genus Lissotriton; species Lissotriton vulgaris. The sequence goes on from NC_141693.1 coordinate 1,119,630,553, forward strand.
ATTACATTGAAATATACAAAATGTAGTGCAAAAATGTAATAAAAGAACATAGAACAGCACCCACCTATATCATGAACAAAATGTCCCACAGTAACCTGAAGAAATAAAGTAGGAAAAAGGAAAGAGACAAGGACTTAGCTAGCTAGTAAAAGAACTTTAGCAGAATTACTATGTTTGGGCAATAGGTAATGCTTCCTTATATTCAGGGAGTGATTGTATGTCTTAAAAACGACTTCACCAACCACGACTTCCCTAACAACGAGTTTGCAACCATGACCTTGTCTTAACCACAATTTTTTTCACCACGCATTTCTTTGCCACGTACAAACGAATCCCTAAGCCACCCGACCCCTGTATATTTACCCCAAACACCTCTCCCTCTAAAAACGATTTCCCTTATTATAAAAATAAACTTGATTTAATAATAATAATAACGAAATAATATTAATAATAATAACTAAACTCCAGCCCCTAAAATCTAACTCAAAATCCCCCTCCCCCTTAAAATTTACCTCTCTTACCTGTTCCTCTGCTTCGCTCTTCTGCACTGACTGCTTTTATACGTTGATATCATCTTTGCACTAAGTAATTCCTCCCTCGAGTGTGTCACTTGTACGGAAATGTGAACTGCACAGTGGTGCTCAATGGCGGGAAAAGAATGACGCTTCACATCACGTACATAACGTACTTGAGAGTCACACATGTAAATATTGCATGCTGGAAAACATTCCTAACAACGACTTTCCCGAACTCCTCCCTGCCCAAACACTAAACCGTTGTTCGGGCAAATCGTTGTTCGGGCAAGTCAATGTTCGGGCAAGTCGTTCTTCCGCTTTCGTGACTCCAGAACTCGTTGTTCCGGAGTCGTTATTTAGGAAGTTTACCTCAGGGAGTATTACTAATGTGTTCCTTGCATGTTGCAGAAAGCTGACAATTTGGCTACAATGAAAAAAAGATATCTAAATGCTCAGATAAGTATTAATGATATTACAATAAGGCTAAATAAACAATTAACAGCACACTAAGCGCTGTTACCACAAAGGCAGAGTCACTGGTTTAAAGTTTCTTCTTTGTATTGCATGAACAGGAGAATCCAATACCAGGAACGAGGAACCAGGAAGCTGCAGTAATTCCTCCCTCAAGTGTGTCACTTGTACGGAAATGTGAACTGCACAGTGGTGCTCGATGGCGGGAAAAGAATGACGCTTCACATCACGTACATAACGTACTTGAGAGTCACACATGTAAATATCGCATGCTGGAAAACATTCCTAACAACGACTTTCCCGAACTCCTCCCTGCCCGAACACTAAACCGTTGTTCAGGCAAGTCGTTGTTCGGGCAAGTCGTTCTTCCGCTTTCGTGACTCCAGAACTCGTTGTTCCGGAGTCGTTATTTAGGATGTTTACCTCAGGGAGTATTACTAATGTGTTCCTTGCATGTTGCAGAAAGCTGACAATTTGGCTACAATGAAAAGGAGATATCTACATGCTCAGATAAGTATTAATGATATTACAATAAGGCTAAATAAACAATTAACAGCACACTAAGCGCCGTTACCACAAAGGCAGAGTCACTGGTTTAATGTTTCTTCTTTGTATTGCATGACCAGGAGAATCAAATACCAGGAACGAGGAACCAGGAAGCTGCAGAAAGTGATGACAGGAGCTGTGGAGAAAATCAACCAGGACGCGAGATCCGCCAAAAAATAGAGAAGCAAACAGGTGAGTGACTCTGAAGCAAAGGTGGAACAGACGTGTTCCTAAAATGCTAGAACGTGAAGCATTCTGCTACGGGATCAGGGAACATTTATACTCCCCTGCAAGCCTTAATGATGGCGTGTGCACAGCAGGCTTGACAATCTGTGTGAGTGATCTTTATTAACTTTCTTCAACATAGATTTCAAGGAATTGAAGAGGGCCATTTACCTGTTCTGTTGTCTGGCTTTACTTGAGGCTGCTTTGACTATTTGTTGTGGATATCCTCTCTGTGTGAAGCGGCCCATCATCTGTTTCAATCAAATTGTAGTCCTCTTCAGTACTATAGACTAATTTAGCTAGGTAGAATTTCACAAAGGGAATACGTTTTATCAGATTGGCAGAGTGTAAACTTCCAACATGGAGGACGGTATTCCCAGCTGGAGGTTTTCTAAAAATATACTATCCAACTTCTCATTCCCCACCCACATTAATACATCCAAAAATGCAATAGATGTTTTGCTTGTTCTACCTGTAAATCTTTAATTGAGAGCATTTCTGTTTAATTTTGACATAAACAAAATCTTTTTCAGTTCAGTGCACTGCCACAACACAAACAGATCATCTATGAACCTCAGCCATATTTTGGTGTTTTCAGACCAGTGTTCCATTTCAGGAACCCCGAGCACCTGCTCTCCCCACCAGCCCATATGAAAATTTGCAGATTCCCACAGCTGTAGATGTTTTTAGTTAAGCACAACTCTATCATTTCTAGAAGCACGGCATTATGGGCCGTATAACCTGTAAGTCTCAAGCAAAGGAAATGTTGTGCATGTCTCAGGCCATCCTGGTGTCTGATGCTGGTTTACAATGTTGAAACATCTATTGTAATTAACAGCATATCTCGTTCCCACTTTACATCATAGATGCATTTTAAAAAATCTGGTCAAGTCCTTGATGTGGAAAGGGATACTAGTGACAATAGGGTTTAAAAAGTACTCAATGTATGTTGATACATTCTCAAATACACTATTTTGTGCAGCAATTATTGGTCTTCGAGGGGGGCAAGGTTGAGATCTTTATGAACCTTAGGTACCATATAAAATAGGTGTATCATAAGGTGATCTTGTTTAAGATAGCAATATTCCTCCTAACTCAATAGTTCCTGATCTATGCAGGTTTTCAACTTACACTTAAACTCCTCTTTAACAGTCACATATTCTTCCATTGTGTCACATTTGTAGTATTATGTATCATTAGGTGGTATCATCGCCTCATTCAGATACATTTCTTTATCCCACAAGACAGTGTTCCACCTCTTTTCTCAGGGTTTCACTACCACATTGTCTCGGTTCTTGAATTTCTTTACTGTTGGAATAATATCTTGTCTCTATTGTCTAGATGTTCCCTCTTATTGGTGGATGTGGATGTCTACTAAATGTGGTGCAGGACTTTAAGTACATTCTTTGAAAAAATATCCAGGTTATCTCTGGTTGATTGTGGCATATACCTGGACTTAGGGCGAAAGGGAGTAACTTCTCCACCATCCATGTTGATCATAGCCAGATCTTGAATTAAATTGCCAGAGGATAACTGTTGGCTATGATTTGATCGCCTTCCTCTTGCAAAGCCATGATGTCTTCCAGTAAATCCATATCTGATACTAATAAATTAGAACACATACTTGCGCCCATTAGTTCATTACTAGGGATCATTTGCAGAACCACTTGCAGGGACACTTCCCTAAGTTTAAGCATTTTTGTCAACTTTAATTTGCGACAATATTTGTATACATCAATCCTACTTCGTGCATACTTAAATTTACTCCTGTGGCAATATGAAAGGCCCAATTCCAAAGCTGAAAAATCTTCCTGAGACAACGGCACCTGGCTTAGGTTCACAATAGTTCTTGTTTGACTGATTACTTGGTGTGGCAAGTTGCCTGTATCTAATGAGAGTCCGGGAGGCAGGTAACTGTATAATTATATCTTTATTTAGATATATAGCACAGAGTGCCGGGGAGACCGTCCTGTTGGCTCAGGAGTCGCAGCTCAACCAGAATGGCCGCAGTTCCGGTTCCGCCCGCGGCGCTCATCCCCCGACAACTAGAACGTCACCACATATCTCCCCCCTTTAAAATCCTTAATTAAACGAAAAGTTCTGCCCACTGAGTCCTCAGCATTGGGGTGTAGGTGAACAATATAAGTAACAAGAACAGTCTTACTTGATGTCCATACGGAAACCTTCCAACTTCTTAGGTGTTTTGACTGTTCGGCCCGACCTAGTTCTCATCGGTATCTTGCCGGCGGTCTCATTGCAGCTCTTTGCAGGGTTTACTCTTCCCTCACCCGTTGTTCTAAGTTCTTGATTGTGTCGGTCACTTCCTGTCACATTTGGCGTCGGGGACTTGGTTCTTCTGCCTTCCTCCTGTTGACTCCACTCTGCTTTATCTTCCCAACACATTTGATCTTCTTGTGTGTGACTCTCCTCCTGTGCTTCAAGGGTTTGTCCTTCGCTGTTCATTTCATGGGCTTGACATGTGTCTTCTGGCACTTCCCACTTTAGAACTTTGTTGCATCTCGCCATCCTGACTTGGCACCAAATTTTCCCATCGCTGAACAGAGCTGATCTGGCGTATGGTTCCATCACTTGCAGTGGAGGGGTGAACTTGCTGTCTCCCTTTCTTTTTGCTATGGCAGTCTTCACTCTCACCCATTCTCCCTTCTCGAGGGCCACGTCCCTGACATTCCATCTGGTGTTGTAGTTTTCCGTGTATACTGCTTGTGCTTTGTTTATATTGCATCTCACCACTGCAGGAGACCATTTGCTCTGAATGATTACATGTTTCCATGCTGTGTTGTCCTTCGTAAATGGTTCTCGTCCCCGAAGAATGCGGAAGGGGCTGTATCCTGTTGTGGCTGGCGTGATGCGGTATGCCCACAGCATCTTCAGTAGTTCTCTCTCCCAATCCTGACCTGCACTGATCGCAGCCTGCACTGATCCCATTATTACTCTATTAAAACGTTCCACCAGTCTGTTTCATGTGGGATGGTAGATGGGGGTGTGCTTGACTTCAATGCCATTCCGTGTCATGAAGGCGTCCCACTTCGCGGACACGAACTGTGGTCCGTTGTCACTAGTGATCCCTTTGGGGATCCCTTCTCTCAGGAATGCGGAGGTCAAAAAGGAAAGCACTGTCTCTGTATCTACCCTCTCTTGTACTTCAACTTCTGGCTATTTGGAGTACCTGACCACTAGGACTACGACATACATTGGCACTCCTTTGGTGTTTAGGATGGGCCCAAAAATGTCTACTGAAAGCATTTCCCAAGGGCTACAGGGAATCGTGAATTTCCCAGCGGTGGTCTCAATAGGACTTATGTTTTGTCTGCCCTGCTGCATGGTTCACATATCCTTACGTGTCTTTCGACCTGACTGTCCATGGCGGGCCACCAGTATGCTTGTTTTGCTCGGGCTTTAGTTTTCTTTATCTCCAGCTGTCCCTCATATAGGAAGGTCAGGAGGTGTTCCACTAGCTTCTGGGGAGAAACAACTTTGTCACCTCTCAGTAGGAAGATAGAGTTGTCGCCTTTCGATAATTCTTCTCGTACTTCCCAGAATCTCTTCAGTTGGCTATCGAGATGTTTCTTGTCAGGCCATCCGTGTACTACATAACCTTTCACTGCTTCTAGCGCTACATCACAGGTGTATGCTTCTTCCCATTCTTTCTCACTGATCACCCCTTTGTGGACTTGTGTCGTGGCCACCATGTAGTTTTCCCACCCTGTTGGGTTCCTGGTCTTCTGCCTTTTCCATTGCTGCTGCTCTACTTAAGAAGTCAGCCACTCTGTCTTTGTTCCCCGGGATATATTCTACTTCGTATACGAAGTCCAGTAACCTCAGAGCCATCTTGGCTATTCGGGGCGTCGCGTGGGCGTGCCCACTGGAGGTGAGAACCTTCACCAGGGGTTTGTGATCCGATCACAGTAGGAAGCTGGAACCCCATAAGAATTGCCTGAACCGCTCCATGGCCCACACAGCTACTAGCATCTCCTTTTCTATGACTCTAAACTTTTCTTCATTTGGAGCGAGCGACCTCGAGGCAAAGCTGACTGTCGA